>NC_084808.1:0-1361831 GCF_963583255.1 Pyrus communis | reverse complement strand
TTCGTGTGTTTGTAGGCCAAAAGGGCTAAAGGAGCAAAAAGTTGCATTTTGGAGACGTTTGGAGCACTTTTGGGCTAAGGATGGATAGCTTATGCTTGGAGCCAAAGTGTTGGACGAAATTAAAAACCTAATTGAAGACCAAAGTGTTGGAACCTTGTTCCTTTTAGTTTTAGGATATTTAAACCTTTCCTATATCCTTAGTCGTGCATAACATTCCAACATTCCACTCCTTCATTCACCACTTATCATATCATACACTTATCACTCATCACACTTCATCATTACACCACCATTCACTCTTTAACCCACACACACTTCACACAAACAACATTCACATGCATTCACATGCATTTCCAACACAAAACACACTCAAAACCGTGGCCACCTTTGCATTTCAGGATTCCCATTTGCATTTTCAGATTTCCAGCTTTCCCTTTTATTTTCCAGCTTTCATTCTTCATCATTGCAGCCATTCCACATGCAATTCTCCATCATTCCTCCACACAAACACCTTAAACAAATAGCCATATACATCTCCACTCCTCCTATAAATACCCTTGCATTCCCATCATTCAAATCATCTCATTCCATTGTAGATACCACAACACAAACACTCCATTCCTTCTCTAGCCGTGAGTTTCTCTCCATTTTCTGCACCATTTTCTCCACCACTCCTCACCTATTTCCATAATTCCCCACTCCATTCCACACTTCCATCCCCCAAACCAATTATCCCTAGACCTTATGCTACAATAAAGAGGAAGAGAAGAGGGCTTAAACGTTCATACAATTCAAGTTTGAGTTGTTGGAATGTTTAGGCGTTTCTTTGATTTCAATGTTTAATTTCAATTCTCTTTGTTTTGTATGAGGAACTAAACCCCCCTTTAGCTAGGGGGGGATTCGAAATATATGTTTATGCTTGCATTTTGATTTGATTACTTTTAATTACGTTTCATAAGTTGTGAATTCAATTTGTTTAACTATTTGATTGATATCCTATTTATGTATGTTTATTGAGAATGAACGCTTAATTTTCATGCATGAATATGACGCTAGAATATAAGTGAGTTTCACCTAATCGTTATGAACTTATATTCACAAGTAGTGGAGGTTGCTTATAAACAATCGCGTTAAACGAATTCTTGGCATAAGTTTCATGCAATCATAGTAACGAATGCCTCGTCAACACTTATAGTTTTCATGATGCTTAATGATTCTTGCTTGTTTCTCTATTATGCAATTCATGAAGGGAACTTGTGAGGAATGCTTTGGGTTGTCGTATGCAATCATCCAATTCATTAACTTAAGGAAAACTTGACGGTTAATTTAAGCGGACCTAATTAACCCGGGGTGTTGAGAATTCATGGTTTATTGAAATGCAATTGGAAACCATTTTATTATGCAAGTGTAACATGTATGGAGATGAACCCCTTAGCTAGCCATACCATCCATTCATTTCCGTCAATTTCATATTTACAATTTGTTTTCTTTACAATCTATCCATTTTAGTTTAAATTCGTCCAAAATCAATCCCCCCCCATATTTCGTTTAAGTCTTAGTCTTAATCTTTCTTATTTTTAGTTTTGCATTCTTTTGAGTCTAAGTTAGTATTTCATATTGTTATTTTACGTTTTTGAGTCAGTTTCCAAGAGATTTGCAATCCCTCCTAATCCCCGGTCCAGAACGATCCCTACTTGCACCTATACTACAATTGATAAAAAGAGGGTTTAATTTGTGTGCGTATAAATCTCGCATCAAATTTTGGCGCCGTTGCCGGGGATTAGAAAATTTGCTAATCCCTTGGATTGATTGTTTCTGTATTGTCTTTTAGATTTAGTTTTTTTTTTATTTTTTTTATTTGTGTTTTGTTTGTTAAGAACAAGATGGCACTTGATAATGCTTCTCTTTTGTCACAACTCATGGAAAGGTCCCAAATGCAAAGAGTTGATATATTTAATCTTCAATCAAGGAATAACGTGTTTTCCAATACTTACAATTCGGATTGGAGTGATCATTCAAACTCTATGTGGTGGGAACCTCAAAATGCTCAACAAGGAGGATATTGGCAGCCACCACAACCTCATATTCAACATGCCCAACCAAATTTAAGTTCGTCAATAAATTATAACCAAAAGCTTGATGAATTAATTTGTTTGGTGCAGGGCTTACAAAATCAAGACAATGAGGCTCAACAAGAAGGATATTGGCAGCCGTATGAGGAGTTCTATTCAACGCCTATGCAGCCACCACAACCTGCCCAAAGTAATGTAGGTAATTCAAATGATAATGATACGATTTTTCAATTACTTACTACTCTGGAAAAGCAAATTGGGCAGATAGCGGAGTTCGAAGGACAATTTTGCGACCAAGGCGAACTCCCTAGTTCAACCATTGCAAATCAGAAGGGAGAATTTGAAACTGCCAAGGAAATCATGTTGAGAAGTGACAAGGAGGTTGGAACGGACCCTCAACCATCAAAATCAAATCACAAGGAAGAGGAATACACCCAACCCACGGAAAGGGTGGAAACACCTTTACCGGAGGCTCCTATTGCTCCTATGCCATCTAATACAGGTATGGTTGTTCCAAATTTCATGACTTCCAAGGAAGAAGAAGGTGAAAAAGACATCTTGGAAGCCCTTCCAAAGGTGACAAGTAGGGAATGTCATGAATCCATCAAAGAGGACGTTCTTGAAACCACAAAATCCAAAGAAGTTAAATTTGATGACATTGGACAAGTAATAACCATCACTTGCAATCTGGCCAAGTCCAATATCCCTGAAACTTTCAAAGGAGTGGTATTTGTCATTGAGTTCTTGTCGGACAAAACAAGTAAGTATTTTTTTCCAAATTCCATTAGATTTTATACTAACTTGCTATTTTTTTTGAATCAGGCACCTACACTAGAATTCAAACCAATGCCGGTTCACTTCAATTATCACCTTCCATTCAAGGACCAATTCCATGCCGTTTGATTTTATTTATGTTAATAAAAAAAAAAAAGAAAAAAAAGAAAAAAAAAAAGATACTAAACATGGAGAAAGGTGGTGCTTCACAAAGGTTGTTTGCGTGAAGTCCCACTACGAGGCGCAGAAGCGGAAGGCGCAGAAGCGGGAGGCATAGAAGCGGGAGGCATCGAAGCGGAAGGCATCGGAGCGGGAGGCATCGGAGCTAGAGCATTCCAGGCCTCAATACTTGGCCAAGCGCTGGATGACCCAGGAAAAAGGTGCCTCTGGAGATAAGACGCAAGCCTTTGACGGTCACTGTGAATTCGACCCTCAGATTCCTGCAGCTCATCAAGCTTCCTCTTCATCCCCGACGAATAGTTATTTGCAAGCACATGCAAACTTCTATTCTCGTACTTAAGCTGCTGGATCTCTTGCTTAAGTCTTTCCACCTCTGCCATCAACGATTCCACCTGACGGGAGCGGGCAAGCAGGCGTAGGCCCATGTTGGACACAGAGCTCGCACACTGAACACTAAGTGCGAGGGACTCTTGAACGGCCAACTCATCGGACCGTCCTGACAGCAACCTACTATCTTTTGGAGTGAGGAGGTTTTTAGCTACTATTGTAGCTGTTGTGGCGTCCTGCATCACAGAGTCTTCACCTGAAAGAGGACCGTTAGAAGATAAAAAAGAAGGGCGCCATACGGTACCTTGACGCGGCGCGCCCGTATCACTGCTAAGGCTCAATTCCAAGCTAAGGTTCGATGAGTTTGCCATTTTTTCAAAAGTGTTCAAAGATAGGGGTTGATGGAGTAAATTTTCAAAGGGTCGGAGTCGATTTTCAAGAATGGGAGTTCTTCAGAGTGTGTTTGTTGTGGTGATCGATAGCTCTATAAGAAGCCAAGGCGACGCGTCCACCATTTCAGAAAGCCGGAATTTCCGGCGTAATTTAGGCGACGCGTTCTCGGCTTTTCAGAAGACGCGTTCAACTTTGTCAAAAGATTTCTGACAAAGCTGAAAACACGTGGAGGCCATCATCGCAACTACACATCTTTAGCCGACAAGCGCAAAGTTCGGCGACGCTTTCTCTGCTTTTCAGAAAACGCGTGCAGCTTTGTAAAAAGGAGCCGCATCTGCACTACCACGTGTCGTTCAGAAAGCGAAGGGGCGTCGTTCAGAAATCGAAGGGGCGCCTGCTCAGAAATCGAAGAGGCGTATTCAAAGATCGAAGAGGCGCCACTATTTCAAAAAGCCGGAATTGCGGGATCAAAACGTTTGTCGACAAGGGTAAAAAGTACCACCACTTGATATTATCTCTATATATGTCGACCTTCGTCTTTTATGGCAGGGCAAACCTGAAGAAAATGCCCAACTCTCCCTCACCTCTGAGGGCGCACTCCCAGCAAGGCCTTTCAAAATACTCAATTCTTTCTTCTTCCCCAAAGATGATACCAGATGCCTGGAGTACATATGACCCAGGAGGAAACGGCGGATTGAAGCATGTGCTGATTCATCCACCGCTTCTTCAAAGCAAAGGTATCTCATATCATCAAGGTCAAAAGCAAAAGTATCTCATATCATGCTCTTTCCCTGTCTTTTTCTTTGTCCTTGTTCTTACTCGCATGGCAAAGTAAAAGAAGCAATCAGCCGGCACTTGGAGTCAATCTTCCGATCTGGAGCCAACTGCCTGGAATCTATTCCTGATTGCTTACCTAGCGTTGCTCTCGAGTAGTCATCTTCAACGGTTGATACACTTCCGGAGAAGGGACCACTTCTGCAAAGGGGAGCGAGTAAGGCAAGTGAAAATGATACATTGAAGCATGTGGAGACAAACATAGGCTGAGTTATCCTCCAACCCTTTTCAATACGAATTGGAAAGATTGAACAAAGAAACAGACCAAAAGGGTATGCTCAGACCTTCGAGGGAGACCAAAAGAACCATCCTGCTGCCCAGTTCAAGAAGTAGCACAAAGGAAAATCAACGATGGGCAGAAACCAGTTCAAGAGTAAGCCTGTGGAATCACAAAGATCAAAAGCCTCATTGCAATTACCAAGGAGAAGATGGAATTTACACTCTATAACCAGATTTGCGTCTCTAAACTCTTCTCTTTGTTAATTACATTCTGCCATGTTTAGTATGTTAGTTGTTGTTTGTGTGTTTACTTATGTTTTGTGTGAATCTATGCTTAAAACATTGAGGACAATGTTTGATTTAAGTGTAGGGGGGGGGGGGGGTAACTAATGTTGTTAATGCAAATTCGTGGGATTTTATCACCCATAACTTCAAATGTTGTTCCTTGCTGTTTTAAGGTGTTTTTAAGTTGTTTTAGAGTGTTTTAGTATGTTTTGTTTTTATAACTCCGAAAAGCACATAAAAATTTGAAAAATTGTTTTGAAAAGCCTAAAAAGAGTGTTTTGAGTCGTTTTTGTGTGTTTGTGTCGTAGGTCACTTTCCAACACAATGATAAGGATTTGGTTTCTAATTGCATGACTGTTAAAAAGAGTTATAAACATAGAGAAAAGTTTGATTTACTCTTGGTATATGCTTGGTTATGGTTATAATGTATGACTTCACATGCAATCATAAAAGAAAAAAAAATTAGTTATGTAACAGGCTTGAAGGAAGGAACTCAAACAAACGCTACAACCCTGAGAGACTTGAGCCTATAACGTTCTTTGGAGAGTATAATATGTGATTTCTTGTTTTCTAAAGTCGTTGCATGATCTCATTATTCCTTGCTTGGTTGCTACTTAGAATGCAATTGTATCATGATAGAACTAAATGCTAGAACTTATATCCGTTTCATTCAAAGCATGATATTGAGTTGCATAACATATATCAAGATGAAGTTGTGTAGTTGCCACCATAGCCAAATAGCCTTACTTCCCATATTTCGTATATATTGTAAGTCTTAACACCGTTGAGCCTCGTTTAACCTATTTTCTTTGCTAACCATATCACCCCTTACCTAGCCTAGATTAGGACCATCCGTACCCTTGTTCTTATTAGATAGTGAGCATGACTTAAATGAATTCCTTTTGAGTACATTATGCAAGAAAATGAGTGTGGGGGAGTAAAAGTTTGTTCTTACGTTTATATGTATGTTTTGAGATTCAAAAGAAAAAGAAGAAAAAAAAAAAAAAAAAAAAAAAAAAAAGTTGAATGAACTCACGAGCGTTGATGGTTGAAGAAAGGGTCCAAAAAAGTTGAATTTGGCCCTAAGTTTTGTGTGACTTTCCCTTGGGTGTTCAAAGTTGACTTCTGCGTTCTTAAGGGAATTCTAAGTGCCTAAATCAATACTTTGCTCACTATTGCTTTAAGAATGTTTGTTTATCCTTCACCTTTCATTGTTAGCCAACACCTTTAGCCCCGTTACACCCCTTTGACTTCTATCTTGATCGTTATGTGTTCAATAATGTGGAGTTTGAAATTGATATGAGCTTATGGAATCACTGGTTCTCATTCTAAGTAGTAGCATTCCATTCATGAGATCATATTCATGTCATTATCGTAAATCCAGAAAATGCTTTCCTTGTTATAATATATGTGAGTGTTCGTCTACATGTTTACATCAATCTTCTCACATATAACTAGTGTAGGGTGTGTAGTCAGAAAATCTGTGTGAAAAACGAGTGCATATCTTGTAAGGATTTGAGCAATTTCTCTAAAGGCATGTTACTGCATTCGAAATGTGTTTTAAATGTTTAATTGTGAACTAGTATGTGGTGACTATGATTAAGAATGTACTTAAGTGTAATGATGGCTAAAATCTGTGTGAATAATGATTTTTAACTTGTCATGTGTTTTGGAAATCCCTGAGACGTTTGTTGGAAGGTTTAGGTTGTGTTTTACTTGTTCGTTTTGTTTTGTTTCTAGTTTCTTTTGTTTTGTTTTGCTCGAGGACTAGCAAAAGATAAGTGTGGGGGTATTTGATAGGAGCATATTCATGCGACTTAAATGGCTTGTTCTCGTGCATTTACGTTATGTTTCTTTAGTTATTTTAGTACTTTAAGCTATTTTCGTGTGTTTGTAGGCCAAAAGGGCTAAAGGAGCAAAAAGTTGCATTTTGGAGACGTTTGGAGCACTTTTGGGCTAAGGATGGATAGCTTATGCTTGGAGCCAAAGTGTTGGACGAAATTAAAAACCTAATTGAAGACCAAAGTGTTGGAACCTTGTTCCTTTTAGTTTTAGGATATTTAAACCTTTCCTATATCCTTAGTCGTGCATAACATTCCAACATTCCACTCCTTCATTCACCACTTATCATATCATACACTTATCTTATCATCACCACATATCATATATTTATTACTTATCATATCATTCATTCATCTACATATCAATAACCACTTATCATTCATTTATTACTTATCATATCATTCATTCATCTACATATCAATAACCACTTATCTTATCACTCAACATATCATTCATTTATCACTCAACATATCATACACTTATCACTCATCACACTTCATCATTACACCACCATTCACTCTTTAACCCACACACACTTCACACAAACAACATTCACATGCATTCACATGCATTTCCAACACAAAACACACTCAAAACCGTGGCCACCTTTGCATTTCAGGATTCCCATTTGCATTTTCAGATTTCCAGCTTTCCCTTTTATTTTCCAGCTTTCATTCTTCATCATTGCAGCCATTCCACATGCAATTCTCCATCATTCCTCCACACAAACACCTTAAACAAATAGCCATATACATCTCCACTCCTCCTATAAATACCCTTGCATTCCCATCATTCAAATCATCTCATTCCATTGTAGATACCACAACACAAACACTCCATTCCTTCTCTAGCCGTGAGTTTCTCTCCATTTTCTGCACCATTTTCTCCACCACTCCTCACCTATTTCCATAATTCCCCACTCCATTCCACACTTCCATCCCCCAAACCAATTATCCCTAGACCTTATGCTACAATAAAGAGGAAGAGAAGAGGGCTTAAACGTTCATACAATTCAAGTTTGAGTTGTTGGAATGTTTAGGCGTTTCTTTGATTTCAATGTTTAATTTCAATTCTCTTTGTTTTGTATGAGGAACTAAACCCCCCTTTAGCTAGGGGGGGATTCGAAATATATGTTTATGCTTGCATTTTGATTTGATTACTTTTAATTACGTTTCATAAGTTGTGAATTCAATTTGTTTAACTATTTGATTGATATCCTATTTATGTATGTTTATTGAGAATGAACGCTTAATTTTCATGCATGAATATGACGCTAGAATATAAGTGAGTTTCACCTAATCGTTATGAACTTATATTCACAAGTAGTGGAGGTTGCTTATAAACAATCGCGTTAAACGAATTCTTGGCATAAGTTTCATGCAATCATAGTAACGAATGCCTCGTCAACACTTATAGTTTTCATGATGCTTAATGATTCTTGCTTGTTTCTCTATTATGCAATTCATGAAGGGAACTTGTGAGGAATGCTTTGGGTTGTCGTATGCAATCATCCAATTCATTAACTTAAGGAAAACTTGACGGTTAATTTAAGCGGACCTAATTAACCCGGGGTGTTGAGAATTCATGGTTTATTGAAATGCAATTGGAAACCATTTTATTATGCAAGTGTAACATGTATGGAGATGAACCCCTTAGCTAGCCATACCATCCATTCATTTCCGTCAATTTCATATTTACAATTTGTTTTCTTTACAATCTATCCATTTTAGTTTAAATTCGTCCAAAATCAATCCCCCCCCATATTTCGTTTAAGTCTTAGTCTTAATCTTTCTTATTTTTAGTTTTGCATTCTTTTGAGTCTAAGTTAGTATTTCATATTGTTATTTTACGTTTTTGAGTCAGTTTCCAAGAGATTTGCAATCCCTCCTAATCCCCGGTCCAGAACGATCCCTACTTGCACCTATACTACAATTGATAAAAAGAGGGTTTAATTTGTGTGCGTATAAATCTCGCATCAAACTGCAGTAGAAGTTTGCATTAAAGAGGACCTGAGATGATAAAAGTTGAGACACATTCAGGTTCATCTCTGCAATCATAATTTGATGGTGTTTTCATGTGGATGAGGATTTTAGCATGTGTGATTATGAAGGTTTTGGGTTGTGTCAACAACCTTACAACCTTGTTAGTTCCATGTTGAAAGACTTATTTGACAGAAACTTGTATCAAGGATAGGATGTTATCACAACTATATGGCCATTAAAGTGACATTAATTTCCAATTTCAAGTATAAACATAAATATTATACGTGTAGACCAGTGGGAGAATGTTGGATTTATTCCGATGTAAATCAACCTTAAATGGTCTACAACATATAATAGGAATGTAATATTGGAGATTAATGTAGATATTGTGATTTGATTTCCTAAAGATATCAATCTTTTATTAAGTGTCTTGTAATACAAGTAAGATTGATGGAGTCCTTGACTTTATGTGATTATGATACATAATTGATAGGCTAAAAAATTTGGATTTGGGATTCCTTTATGGACGGAACCTTAATACCTTAGCCAGTATAAATAATAAAGTCCCTGCAAACCCTTGATGCATAACAAACGCTTCCCATAAAGTAGTTGTATCTGGCTAGGTGCTTTGTAGAAGACTTTGGTGTCGCATCCTACATCATCTCCACTTGGTATTCAATGGCTATTGCTTCACGATCAGGTCAGTCAACTCCTTGTTTGTGTTTTAATTATATAACCACATAAAGTTTACAGTGGAGTCTATGGAAGCAGGAGGTGGAGGTCCAAGAAGTAGGTGGTAGAGAGTCTAGAGTTAGGCCCCTTGTGATTGCTAGGATTAGTTTGAGTTTTTAGCCAGTTAAAAAGAAGCAAAAAGCTATATAAATAGGGAGTCAATTCTCTTGAGAATCAACGATAATAGAAATGTCAGACAAAAAGCTTTATAGTTTCTGAAGGCTAGTGAAGGAGAAAGAGTGCTAGGAGTTGAAGTAATCCTTTATTTGGTTAGACTTCTCATTCCTTTTATTTGATACATCTTTCTGATAATTTTAGTGGGTTTTGAAGAGGTTGGTTAATCAATAGTCAATCTCTTTCAAGGTGAAATTTTGAAACATGAAACTTTTGAACTACTCATCTAAGTTAGTAAACAAATTTTGGTCTTGGAAACAAATTCTTATTGTAATAATAATATATTAATGGTGGGTTTGTACTGATATGCAATATTAATTTTGCATAACAAATTTACACCATACAAAAACTTTTAGTTTTAAAACTATTTTTCTAGAGAATAGAAGTATGTTTTGTTTGGTTATCATTATACATACTTATCAAAGTATGTATTCTACAGAGTCTATTTATAATACATGAGTTGTATTTTAAATTGTGTGCTTAAATAATGATGGTTTATACTTTAAATAGGAACTCACGAGCTAGACCAAGATACTTGATTAGTTTGGCAGTGGCGTGGACTTACGTTGTAGCTATGGAAATGAGTAGGGGGTGCTTGGGAAACCTTATAACTATTTGTCCATATATTCTGATTATTATATGTTAATTTATTGATATTGATCTGCTTGGTTGGATATAAACTGTTTGCTTATATGACTTATTGGATGTATTGACATATATGATTTTCATTCATTTTGTTATATTTCTCTTGAATTAAGAATCTTATGACGGAAAAAGGGAAATGGAAATAAAAAGAACAAGGAAGACTTTTGTGTAGTTGAGCCTAATTCTTGTCAGGTACCAAGTCTTAGGCCAACCCCAGAGTGCACAATAATTTAAGGGTAATATGGGATTGGCAAAAGGGAATTAGGCAAGAGTATTAACAAAAGGGAAATATGGTGTTTGGGTTTAGGTTAATGGGTTTGAAGAGAGGAATTTTGTGCATTCATACATGTCATTTTTCTAATGTGTTTTAACTACGTAGACATAATATACTCATGGTTATATGTATTAAGGTGTAATGTCCCAACTGAGCTTTATGCTCACCCTAATTAAATTTGCACAGGTTCAAAACCAAAGAATTAAGTCTTGTGCTAGAGATGATACTTACAGTATGATATGTCCAGTGGCGAAGCTACGTGAGGGTAAGGAGTGGCAGCCGCCCCTCCTCTCGCCGGAAACACGCCTAAGAGAGTTGGTTCAGCCCCTCTGCTCTTGTCCGAAATGAGAATTCTTGCTCCGATGATCTGGTTTCTATTGCTGCGCACATCTTTTTTTGATTTTGAAGAACGAAATCTGGAAATATAAAAATGCAGAACTTGTGAAGAAGATGAAAGCTTATGAGTTCGATATTCCCTACACAAAATGGCATCATTTGACAAAAAAAAAAAAAAATCGATTTCATTAAGAACACATGTCAACACCTGGCAGAAATGATTTATTTCATCTGAATATTATATTCAAAATTAGGCCTTGAAAGATTCTATAAATACAACCATTTCAGGGGACCAATTCACATATACATTTCTCTACTCCCAAATTGGAAGGGAATTCCCCAAATCCTTGAAGCTATGAAACTCTAAAGCTTTCAAGCATCCAACCTCGCAAAATTCCCAAGACTCCCGAAGGATCAAGAAAGCTCTCTTCGTTCCTCATCAAATCCTTGAAGAAATCCACACAACTGTTCATCAAGATCAAGCTCCGAGGGCCCTTGAAGATCCGTTCATCCTCGTTCATCAAGATCAAGCCCAAAAGCCCTTGAAGATTCATTCATCCTAAGATCAAGCTCCGACGACCCTTTGGATCAACAACATCAACAAATTCGCACCAATGGTCATCCCTAGATCAAGCCCCAACGGCCCTTTGCACATAGCTATCTTTCTCTCTCACTCTCTAATAACTTTAAAAGTTTTGTTCGCCGAGTAGGACTCGTCAACTATCTTTCACGCAAGGTAGTAACCCATTGACTCAGGTACCAATCCCCTTCATGCAAGGTGTGTGATTGTAATGCTTATTCCATTGCGGCGCTCACTTCTTTGTACCATATGTAGTTTCAGTATATTCATTCATCGAACATACCCTATTCATCGGCAATCAAATTGTATCCAAGTTATAGCGCGAACATGCTCCAGTTCCTTAAACAGTATGAAGAATTTTGATCATGAGCTGCACTTTTACATTGTGTATGAACACTTGATTGTGATTTAAATGTGAGAATAACAAGATTTTTATGAAGCTGACATTACGTGGGAATGATATTTTAGTAAATTGAGTTCTCATTCCTTCTCACTCTCTCGTTCTGTAGGTTTTTAAACTCTGCTACTTTTACAATACGCAGCTGACTCTGGAATTCGGATAATAAATTTCTCTTCCCTGTGTACTATTTTGGAAAAATTATTAATGGTTTATTGTTCTTGAGCTGTTGATTGGTCTTGGTTCTTCCTTTCAAAGATTGTTTTAGATAATATCAGCATAATCCTAATTAGCTTTGAAAAAGTTATTGAAATTTGATTTTTATTGTAAATTGCTATATAGAAAGATATACATGTATGTGTGTGCGTGCTGTGTTCTTCAGATTTTTAGTGGTGGTTCCGGTAGTGTTTTCATGCAGAAGACTACAATATGCAGAGTTTATGATGGCAATGATTTTGAATTCGTAGCTAGGTTGGCTACTTTGATAATGTAAAACTAAAGATGCGTTTGCATTTACAGTTGAAAAAAAAAAAAAAAACGAGAAAAAAAAAACAAACAAAAATTGAGCCTAGCTCCATTGTTTTTCTGTTCTAAAGAACAACGGTGAAAAGAGCTTTTTGGTATTCCTAATGACTTGGAGATTGTCTGGCAATGAATTTGTCCATGATGACTCTTAACGCCTTCTTTCTAATGTTATCTTTGCATGTCACTTTGGTAGTAAATCTTCTATGAAAATTATTTTGTACTTTTCCTTTTTAGGTTTAGGTATTATCCACTTTTGATGCTTTGGACAAATAGTAAACACGATTATGATGAAATTTAAAACTTCAACCAATAAACTGTGACACTCAGAGCAAGATTCACGTTATCATTTGGGCATCTTTGTTTCAACTATTTCGTGTTCGAAGAGATTTGAATTCTTTTTCAGGTTTTCTTAGACCTTAATTATAGCTAAGCTGGAATTGGCATATGTCATTACTCAAATGAAAGACTATTATCGTGACACAGCACAAAAATAAGATGAGGACAGCATGACAGCATTGCAACATTAGCTTAATTATAGCTAAGCTGGAGTTTAAGTTTTGGACGTTATCTTTTGTGTTTTTTATGCTGATTCATTCCAACTGTGCGCAGGTATCTATTTCCACCTTGTGCCTTTTGAACCTGAGTGAAATTATGTTTGCTTTCCTTATGATTTTTTTGTTTTCTTTCCGCAGTGGAGGATCAGAGCTTCTATACAACTCTGTAAAGATTCAAAATGTCAACGTTGAAATGCAAAACGGAGCAGAAAAGGTGAACTTCAGCTTTTGTTAAGGCTAAGAAGAATAAGTAAAAACCTGAAGCGGATTTGTCATTTCAGCGCTTTTATTTGTTCCTATTAGTCAACACGATTTTCGTTTTCTTCTTCTCAGCTAACCATGAAGGATTTGCTCTCCTGGATCCGTACCCATATGATCAAGGAGAGGCCTGAAATGTTTATGAAAGGCGATACTGTGTAAGATAAAATCTGCATCAGATATAATTTTAAACTGAACGTGTTCCTCAGTCGCTTAGATAATTTTATAATAAATATGCTGTTAATGGTTTTGATAGGAAAACAAATATTGAAACATGGGTATAGCAGAAGACCCGGTGTTCTAGCCCTTGTGAACGATTGCGACTGGGAGCTGAGCGGGCAACTTGATACAACGCTAGAGGAGAAGGATGTGGTTGTTTTCATTTCAACCTTGCACGGTGGATAGTACGCGGCTCATTGTAATAACTTTAGGAAATGAACCAATTGTTTGTATCGGGACTGTAAGATGTTGACGTTATTTGATGTAACGGATGTGAACATGACTACTTTCCCATGTAGTGGTTGGCTATTGTATGAGATTTATGTACATGTATCTAGGAGTAGTTAGATATTGATGCAAATAAAACCTGTAAATTGCTTGTGATTGTTATTTGGATATAGGATAATGGCAAATGGGTTGGATTGTTATTTCGATATAGGATGATGGGGCTTGTTTGATAATCATTTCGCTTTTTAGAGCGAGAAGTGCATAATGAGATTTATGAAAATGCTAATAACAGTAAATTGTTCAGTGTCACATCCTGGCCAGGGGCGGATCACTTCCCAGGCCTGCTCTACCACCGTAGCATGATATTGTCCGCTTTGGGCTTACCATTCCTTCGCGGTTTTGTTTTTGGGAACTCACGAGCAACTTCCCAGTGGGTCACCCATCATGGGATTGCTCTAGCCCCCTTCTCGCTTAACTTCGGAGTTCTTATGGAACCCGAAGCTAGTGAACTCCCAAAAGGTCTCATGCTAGGTATAGATGGGAATTTACATTTAAGGATTACTCCCCTGGGCGATGTGGGATGTCACAATCCACCCCCTTTAGGGGCCCGACATCCTCGTCGGCACAGACGCAGTCAGGGTTAGGCTCTAATACCAATTGTCACATCCCTGTTCGGGGCGGACCATTTCCCGGGCCCACTCCACCACCGTAGCACAATATTGTCTACTTTGAGCTTACCATTCTCTCATGGTTTTATTTTTGGGAACTCACGAGCAACTTCCCAGTGGGTCACCCATCATGGGATTGCTCTAGCCCCCTTCTCGCTTAACTTCTGAGTTCCCATGGAATCCGAAGCCAGTGAGCTCCCAAAAGGCATCGTGTTAGGTAGGGGTGGGAATATATATGTAAGGATTACTCCCCTGGGCGATGTGGGATGTCACATTCAGGATGTCACGTTATCAGCAAGACTCAATATAGTCAGAAATCGTCCCTAAATTGAAGTTAGTCATGCATCAATTTGGCATCAGTGCAAGGTTCAAGTCATACCAAAACATTCAGATAAGACCCTTAGAATAATATACGTAGAAATTGTTTGAATTTTGGGTATAAAACAGGAACATAAGGGCCTAATGACTTTAATCAATTGACTTAATTCGCTTATTTTAAGGGAGTTTTAATGAAACACTTTTAATATTGTTCACTTTTAACGTAAAACCACATTTTTACCTTTCCTGATAATATTTACTTACACATTTATTTGTCATTTTTCATTAAAATTAAAGTTTATTTTTGACTTTTCGTTAATTTTCCTTTATTTTCTTAATTTGGTATTGTTTATGCCTGGTTATGAATATTCCAGTTTCACAAAAAAAAATATATATATATATATATATGTCACATCCCCGCCCGGGACGGATCACTTCCCAGGCCCGCTCCACCACCATAGCACGATACTGTCCGCTTTGGGCTTACCATTCCCTCACGGTTTTGTTTTTGGGAACTCACGAGCAACTTCCCAGTGGGTCACCCATCATGGGATTGCTCTCGCACGCTACTCGCTTAACTTCGAAGTTCCCATGGAACCCGAAGCTAGTGAGCTCTCAAAAGGCCTCGTGCTAGGTAGGGATGGGAATATACATATAAGGATCACTCCCCTGGACGATGTGAGATGTCACAAAATATATTTGGTATTGTTGCGTTTAAAAAAAAAAAAAACAACTTTTGTTATACTGTAAGAATAAAAAAATTGCAAAATTGAGTAGTTAAATGTTTGGTAAACCTTTTTGTAAAGTACTTTTAACAAAAAAAATGCAGTACCACGTGTTTAACAAACTTTTACATAAAACTGTTGTTACTATATTAAATGACAAAAAAAATATAAAGTTGAATGCAATATAATAAATTATTTATTTTTATTTATATTTTTCATTTATTTATAATATCTCTCTACTCTCTCCTCTCCTTCATTTTCTTCGTTTGATTATCATCTTCCTCAGCCCCACAAGGTCCTCAATCAGAGTCCGGAAAAATTTTCACACTTCAATCATATAGACTCTTTCTATAACTTTCTTCCAAATCCAAACTAGTATTTTGAAAAGAGAAAAAAAAAATTCCAATTTTAATAAAAGAAAAAAACTTTGATTTCGGGTATGGAATTCGCATCGGAGGAAGGGGACTGGGTGGAGATGGGGAGGTCACAGGTCAAAAGGGTAGGCTTGGGTTGGAAAAGGGATAAGATAGGAGGGTTAATGTGGCAGGAGGTGGAGGATTGGGTTGGGGCCGACATTTGGGCCGACGGGTTAGAGAGGAAACCTTCAGGGAGGGGCTTTGGATTGGGGGGTCGGGTTGGTTGTGGTGTAGCGGTTGGGGGCCAGGGTGTGGTCGTGATAGTCGATGGGTTTTTTTTGGTGTGGTGAAAGTGGAGATTGTAGAGCAAAAAATTATCCCAAAAATTCAGAAGACGATACGTTGATCTTTTGTTTTTTAGAAAAATATAATATTGCCCCTCATTAAATGAGCAATGCTTTCAAATATTCTCATACGCAGCTTAGCATCCTTGAAGGTCCAAACAATTGACTACTGTTCAAAGTTCTCCTGCTTGTGGCATGAAAAAGTTAAATGCATTAAAGATAGAACTAATTACTAAATCATATCTTTAATACATTCTCAATTAAAGATCCACGCCATCAAGTAAAAAACCCCTGTCAGAATCAATCATGGATGCCTCTTGATAATACCTTGGGAATATTTTTTTTCCTTATTCATCCAATGGATGACATGCTTGGCTAATATGATGCCGACATGTGTAAGGCAAAACCCCCTAAACCCTATGGATGGCCACTAATCCTATAAATACCCCCATCTCCATCCAATTTTGGTAAGCTTTTGTTGCGCATGCAAGCCCCTAAACACTCACTCTTTTTAGAGAAACTTACTTAGGCATCATATATTCATTAGGCAAACTCCCCTCCCTCCACCTTGTGATCAAAGATGTTGATTGTTCTATAGATACAAATTCATCAAGACTAAAGATGGCAATTTTTTGTTACCACAAATTGGTGCTTTCATTGAGAGCTTGATTCAAATACTTGAAGAATGATCTTGCAATTATTTTTGGAATTGTGTATTGCGTTGAATTTCTCTACGTTCTTAGTCATTGAAATTTTTCCTAGTAAACTTCTTTGATTAGTCCTTAGAGAAAGGATACAATGGTAAAAAAATTCCAAACCATGATAAACAAAATGCCTTATGTTCAAGGATTAGGACCAGAGAACGAAGACCAAGACTGACGTAGCCTCACATCGACAATCCTCGAGGCATAATGCAATGGCAGGAGGAGCCCCACCACCGTGGAGCATCACCACCACTGTGGCCATTACCTAGCAGCCTACGATGATGACCAATGCAGTGATAGCAACCCAAGCTGAGGCCCAAGCCTAGAACAGCGTTACCATAAACCTTGAGCATGATGCTTAGAACGCCATGAGCAGGAGACTTATCCCACTATAGCAACTATAAGCCATACAACCCAAGCCTAGCGAGTAGCAGTGCAAAGGTTACAAACCCATAGGCAGATACTCTTCACATGAGCCCAGTGCGCTCCAACCTACGGCCAGGCGGGCCAAGCCGACCTGGCTCCGTGCCTACGCACTTTCTTGCTTTACCACCCCGACCTCAGGTCCCTAAGTCAGTTTTTAGGTTGGTTTAGCCAACTCAACTCTAAGTCATCGAACTTGCTTTAGCTCTAGCTGGACTGGGTGGACTGATTTTTGGACAAACAACTGAACTAGGGCATTTTTACCCTGTTTTCCCACAGGTTGGCCTTATCCGAGCCTGAGTTTTGCACCTACAGCTCATTACACATCTACCACATACGAAGATGCCCATTACTCAAGCTATTCCACCCTAGTGGCCATCAACACCTATCTCAACAGGTCGCAGATTTGACGAGCGCTCTTCTGTAGCAGACAACCTTGGTGAGTTAACTGTTGGAGCATATCGAGGTGCAACGCGCCCTAGGAGAAATGTCCCAAAGCATCACAAAAGCTGATGATCGTGACACTTTCCAGCGATGTCCCCACAAGTAGCCATTTGATCAACCACATCCCAACAAGTAGCCACTTAACCAGCCATGAACCATGTGTTTTGGTAGCATATACTCCAGATTTAGCCCTCGCATCAGAATACGTTCACAGTTGTGACCACACTTCAACGAGCATTCCAAACATTCCAGGCGAAACATTTACTCGCGACCTCCCATAAGGAGTTCCTCCTACCATACACCGGAGTTAGTAGCACTAATGATAGAGGGAAGCTGTGAGATCCTGTATTTAGGGATTTCCCTTTTTGTACATTATGTATATGTGTGTTTAATACATATGTGTGTGTGTATATATATATATACATATTGTAAATCTTAGGTTGGCATGAGGTGGATTTAATTTGGATGTGGCACATGTTAGGACTAGAGGAAGAAGTAAGATGCTTTTTGAACAATATTTGCTGAGTGTTGGTAGCTTTGATTTGTGTGATGGCATAAAATGGTTTGTCGCTATTTTTTTAGGTGCTTGTAAGCACTCTAAGTTGGTGAGTATTGATACCTAGAGGCGTTGAGGTGATGTCTTTAATTGGAGGTGTAAAGCTATAAGTAGGAGGCGGCAGTATGTAGTGATTGTAGGTTTCCACCTGGGTACTATAGCTGCCGATTGTTGTTCTTTTTTTGGCCTTCCATTTACACCTGCAAACAAGTTTTAAGCCTATTCTTGCTTATAATATATTTTACTAGTATTTGACTTATTGATCAAGTCTTGGAGCCGTCCTATTTCACTATAAATAGGAGTAGTGCCTTATCATTTTTCTAAATGTGAGTGCACTGATGAATGCTAGGGTTCACATGCAATGCATGCAAATTGTGAGAAAGGGAAAAAAAAAGAGACAAAAATAGAAGGGGAGCTAGGGTTTGATACGTGGGAATCAATACATGAGTTGTCTTGCTAAGGTTTAGTTTATCGAGGTGAGTGGTTTATGTAATATGTTAAAAATTCTTACTTTTGATAAATGAAAATTATGAGTTGTCATGCGATTTATCTATTTTCTAATATCTCTCTATTTCAAGTCAAGCATGTTGGATTTGTTGAAATGCTTTCGGAATTATTAATATGGTGATATATGGATTATTTGGAATTGTTCATAAAGCATGAGAACTTTAGTGTTGCATTATTCTGAGGGATAGATGTAAACTACACAAGGGGACATTAGGGCATATGGCCATTATGGGTCACGTGATGAGTTACAATTTCTGAAGGATATATTGAACACGTGAAGGGATGACATGATATGGAATTATGTGGCTAAATCTTTGAAATTATTATTGTATTTTCTAGAGCAACTAAACGACATCACTTGACTGGCATATTACATATTTTATTTACTGAGCCACTGAGCGACGGTGGTTATTGCTCACCCCTCACCTTTATATTTTTTAGATGAGTTATTTGGTAAGACAAGTGATAGACGAGTTAAGGTTGTTTTAGATGAGAGACTTAAGAGTATTTATTATTTTTGTACACCCTATAAGAATTTTGGAGTTGTTAGGGGACTTTTAGGTCAAGGTGGATTTGCGCTTTGAGAACGTCTTCTTGTCTCCCTTGGTACAGATTCGTAACAAGTCTCGGGATATCTTGAAAAAGTTAGCTTGTCATAGGAAATACCCTGGTAACATCAATGGCTCGAAGATAGCATGATTGATCAGGATAATGACTTGCTCAAGTGAAGTGTCGTGTGGAAGCTAGAAGATTATCGGTTTACACGAGAGATAAAGGGTTTGCATGCTTGCTTGACATTTTGGGCTGAATGATTTAGGCTTTCCTAGGGTGATAACAAGGCCTTTAATGGCTGTGATGTTTGATGGAAGGCTGTGGGAATTACTAAGTTGCATAAATGGTGATGCTTGAGGCTTGAAGTATGCTTCTGGACTAAATGGAACTCTCTGGGCTTATATCCTAGGTGGTTCTCTCCCTTGCGTTCTCTTCTATCTCTCTGTACATTCTACCTGTGTGTTCTAACTTTGTGTTATAATCCTCCCCTTCTGTAATGGCTTCTACCTCTTTATGTAAGTGAAAGGTTATTCCCTAGGCTTCAAGGGGAATCTCCCTTTGTGGTTTGGTCTTCCCTTTTTTCTCCCTAGGCCTCCTATTATTCCCCTTTTGGGGTAAGATAACTGTACTGCTAAGACTTGTAGTTTGCTTTTTCCCGAGATGTGCCTGTCCTAGGGTGTCCTTCCGCAGACGCTAATTCTAGTAGCGCACCTCATGGCTTTCTCGCGTTGGTTGTTGCAGGCTAGGAAGGGAAAGTCAGCATTAAATGCCTGACTTGTTAGGTTTAACATACATTTAATGCAAGAATCTAGTTTAGTTCTAACTAAGGGAGTTGGCTTACTAGAGAAAAGGGTAAACTAGGCTAATTTTCTATCAATGATGCCTGCTTGAAATGCAAAGGGTATGGGCTTGGATCTTAGGGCCCCTAAGCAGCCCAAAGTCTTCCATAACCCCGATTCCACGTAGGCCCAATAACTTTCCGTAACCATCCACACCACAATCCACTTGACAAGCCTCGAATATGTGACTTGGACTTAGCATGGCAGTGATTAGCATGAGGAAGCATGGTATGATGAATAGGTATGAGCATGGCTTAAGTATCCAGCTTAATCACTGTGGCATTGCATGTTTGTAAATATGTTCCTCGTCGATCCTATGCCTTGGCATGTATTTGGGCTTGTTACATGACAATTGGGCCTTGAGACTGGTTAGATTGGTGTGTGACATTTTTGGGCCCAAACATTAGCCCTCTTGATTATATGGGCTATGAGAATCCTTGAATGGGCTAAATAATTAACCCCAGGCCCAAGGGATTCATGTTTTGAATTCCTAATGGGACTCTTCTCCTTTCTTTTTCTCTTTTCCTCGTGGATGCTGGTGACCTAGTGATAATATGCTTCCTTGCTTCTCATGCATGTTTCATGATCCAAAAAGAATTATGCGTCCTCCTCTTTTTTCTTCGTAATCACTTTGAAAAACCTCATTTCTCTAGGATAGGTATTTGTATTCTTTTCTTCTTCTCCTCCTTAGTTTTTTTTTCTTCTGTAACTCTTTCTTCTGCCTTTCCTTTATTATCCATCATACCTCCTACTTGCATCTTTCTACGCTTTTGGGTTCTTTAGTGTTCTGCATCAAGACCTTCTTTCAAGTAAGGAAAAATTCCTTGACCTTGTTCTTTAAAATTTTTCTTGTTTCCTTGTCTTCGCTAACGATCTTGCTGGTGAATCTAAACATGTTGTGGTATTTTTCTTGCACTTGAGGTACTTTAGGGTTTTGATCTTCACAGAGGAGGGCATGATCTTTCCCTTTGTGGTTTTCGATCTTGGGTCTTTGTACACTTGCCCATTGTAGATCTCTTCTTACTTTTCATGTGCATTGTGCGATTGTCATTTAGCTTAACTTTTTTGCATGTTGGTGCGTGCTTGAGCGGGATCGATTGATCCATTGCAATGATCCGCTTAGCATGATTAGCTTGACTGCATATAACTTATTTTTGCTTAGATACATGTATAGCATACTTTCCCGAGCTAGATCTTTTAGGGCCTTGATAACATGGTATGTGTAAGGACAGATGCATGTGTTTTGCGTGATAGCATATAGGGAAAATAGTCTTATGTCAAAGTCTTAGACTTTTTCATGAAAGACTTTGAATTTTATGCATGTACCCTTTTGCTTTCCCTGGGTGCGCTTGCTTGTTTTCCTAAGTGTGCTTGCTTGCTTTTCTGGGGTAGATTCCTTGCTGTGTTTCACTTTGTATGCTTTTATATTTTGCCTTGTATGATATGATGTATTGCGACCCTTATTGTTTGTTGCTCGTTTCCTGTAGGAATTTTATGGCCCCAGTTTCTCCAAAATACTTAAGCATGGTAGATGAGTCATTTTTGACTGCTGATTGACTCCATCAAGGTAGACCACCACCTTCTCTTGGCTTTCATAACAAGGCTTTTAAAGGAGAAGAGTCGTCCCTGGATGTGGTTCATCTCGTAGATCCCAAGTGTGTTTCAAGGTGCTGCATAGAGAGCGGACGGTTCCCTACGGTTCCAATCCATTTTGAGTTTTCATGCGGTGAAGCCACTAGCTAGGCTAACTGGGTTGATACCGAATTAGGATTTTCTAGTTAGTGTGCCGTCATGAAGGGGGAAAAAGTCTTGGACGCCGTGTTCTTGACTAAAAAGCAAGTTGTCCATGTGGAGTTTAATTTCCTCCGACATGTGGTCAGAGGTGGAGCACAGAAACTCAAACCTTTATTTATGCTTGGGGAAAGTTCACCCCACATTAAAGGATGTAGCCAACATCCTGCATCTTCCTATCATAGGGAATGTGGACCCCTTCCATTACGACATTCTTCCCGCGGATGCTAAAGTGTATAATATCTTGAAGAAAAGTGCTCCCACATCATCGACTAAAGCCCTCTGATTCAATGAATGGATAAAGCACTTTTGGTAGAAAACTCAGGAGCCAAATTGTAGGTTTGAGGCCATGTTGTGCTTTTGGCTTAGTCGTCTTATATTTTGTAGCAGTAAAGACACCTTTCACCGCCCAGTGATTCCTTTAGCTTTGGTGATTGCACAGGGCCATGTGGTTCCATTGACTCCATTATTCCTTGGTTTCATGTACTGTAAGTTGGATGAGATACACGCTCTCAAGGACCCGATAGCCAGCGATGCCCCGATCAAGAATTTCTTATGTGTTGGCTTCTTATAGATCTTCCTTTGGGAAAGGATTAGAGGCTTAGAGATTAGTCCTAACCTCTACAGGGCCGTTATGAGTCATTTGTTATCGATTCATCATCTTATATGCTTGAGAAACTTTCATTGGTATGCTGTTGTTCGGGTAGGTTCCCAAGAAAAGGTAAGACTTCCTAGAGCTTCTTGACGACATGAGCAGTTTCAATTTTTACCCTTACACTACGCTCATTTTATACTGATGTCATTTATAGGGGAGATAGTAGCATGACCTAAATTCCCCTATCAGAGAACTTGGGCTTCCCTTCCTTTACTGAGAAATCGTTGGCTTTGTTGGCTCCGACTGTACAGTTCCTTGGAAAGAACGATGAGGAAATGAATGCAGTTTATGCTCCTTTGCAAGTGAGGCGATAATTCAGTTTTGACTGAGGGGTACCATGGTCTTTCCTAGCCAAAGACGATGTTTCCGTCAATCGATTATTTTGGAGCCCCGTCTATTTGCCATTTGAGAACCTTTAGCCTTCCCACTGTATTGCCAACATAACCCAAGTGGGTTGCATCTCCAAGGCCTATATGACATACTAAACGAGGTGCTTTAAGGCTATCGCCAAGTTCTATGGTGACAAGCAGCCCAGGTTGCATTCTTGTATCTTTAGCCATCCAAGGCTAGTATTGGATAATGTGGCTATCGCTTTTAGCTTGAAATAGCAATGTCCTTCTGCGGCTGGGGACAGTAACATTCCTGGTGATTCTTCCCAAAGCGTCAAGAAGAGCAAAGCATCTTGCGATGGTGGGGAAAGGTTTAATAGGCAGGAGGATAAGGTAGTTTCATGTATGTTTCTTATCAGAACACTGTTTGTTTTTCTTTATCTACTTGGCCCATGTTTCAAGAATCTTGTATTTTGTGACTTGAGTGGCAATGTGAAGCACTTTAAGCCTAAGGTGGCGAAAGATGGTCCTCCCAACAGTAGGAAATTTGTAGCTTTTGGTATTCCCAAGGAACCAAAGAGTAAGAGTGTTTTGGCAAAGTGGAAGATGGGTAATGGATTTTCTGACATTGTCTTTCTTTTCCTTGCTTGTTCCCTAATGCCTTCATAAGTGCATGCTAACCATGTCCCTTCATTGTAATATTTAATAAAGAAGCCGCCCTTCCCAATCCCTCTTGTAGAACTAGGAGTTCTCGAGCCTTTGCCTCACCTGGTGCCTCTAAGCATGTGAGTATCTCGATACTTCCAGTTGAAGTGAAGAGGATCGGAGTATCGACGGTGTTGTTGGCGATGTCTAGTGAGGGTTTGGAAGTACCAAGAGTAGCAATTCAATTGTTGATTCTGAGCTGGGAACTAGAAGGTGTCCTTCCCTTAGGGAAGGTGCGGTCAGCGTGGATAATGATACAGGGTCAAGTGACAGAAGTGGCAGCAAAGTGATTAGTGATGATAATTTCGATGAGGTTGATGTTTTCCTCAATGATGATGTCCTAGAAAATGTAGCATGTTCTCCCATAGTGACTAGTGTTGCGGCTACAACGATCATGGATGCATTGTCTTTTCCTCATGGACATCTTAATGCGAATTTTTTTGCAACTGCTTACCCATTCTCTCTTGCTTGCATGGATTTATTTGTGTGTTATGAGGTGAGTAATCCTTGTTGAGCATAGGCATATACCTATATTCCTTTATGATGTATGTTTTGTGTTTTCCTCACAAATGAATGTTGATGGTCTAGATGTGGCGATTCCCTTATCTCTGCATGTGGAGAATGTTGGGGCGAATGTCTTTCATGTTAATGCTAGTGCTACATTGGCTTCCTTGGGTCCTCATGCCCCTAATGGTGTTCCTTCTAAGCTTGTGGCTTTCCTTACTAAAATGGCAGGGGATGACGGAGTTTTCCCGAGTAATGCCCAAGCTTCAAATGTTGTATTTTCTCCAAAAACTATTCCCTTGGAATAGTAGGCTTCAATTAAAGAGTGGGCGCTATGGAACGAGGCTTCTGGTGCACTCAAGAATAAGTTCAAAATATGTGTGTAGGTGCTAAATTCGATCAAAGAATTACTTCCTTAGGGCGAGACCTTCATCTCTCACATTGACTTCAAGGGTGTGATGGTTTGCTCAGGGTTGCTCGACGTTCTAGGCATGTTCTTTGAGAAGGTGGAGGACGCCGATGGAAACCTGAGGCTTCTATTACTCTATATGCGCAGCATGGTGCTTGAGGAAGTAGGGGTCCTGCTACTTGACATGGAGCGTGTGCCCTGCTCAGAGCTTACAAAACATAAGATGTTATGCTAGCGTGATATGATTAGTGATCTGGTGGCCCTAGGAATGCCTATAAACTCATTGGCTAAGAGATTAGAGAAGCTCTTTGACACAATGTTTGGCCTCCGCCTCGATAAAGACAAAGGCATCTTAAGGAAATTTGCCAAGGTAAGAGAGATAAAGCGTGCCTTCGAGCTTAAGCCAAAGGGGTTGGAGCATGAGAAGTCTAAGTTGAAGATGTATCATGGGAGTTCAAAAGAGATGGCTAATTGCCTTCAGCTTGCGGCATATCAAATGCGGGCTAATGCTTCTAGTGTTCATTTGGAAAGCTAGTCGACTGCGGTCAACCTTTTGCTTTTCCTAGGCAATGCATGTCACTTGGCTGTTTGCTTAGCTTGACCCTCGCCACCCTTTTCTTGGCGGAGCATGACCTTTTGTTGTATCTTTCTTTTTTAGGGGCTAGTTATTCCCTCAAACAATTGGCATGAGGCCCTCTTCATTTTGTCTCTCTGCTTGCTTTGGCTTTGAACACTAATGTTGAACTTGGCATGACATTTGAGATATTTTCTCTTGGAATAACATTGGTACTTACTTTCCATGTGTGGGGATTTGTTGAGTAAAATCCTATGAGGCTTTGAGATACAGGCTTCAGCTTTTGCTTGTTTCTAATGACTGATTCTGGCACTTTATGTTCTGTTGGTGAGTTTCCTTAGGGAAGGTGAGAACGCTTAGGCCAATTTCCCTAAGGAAACAAGGCGCGCTAGGAAGCTTGACTTGCTCGACATTGATTTGCATTGGTAAGCTTAGCATTGATTTGCATCAATAGGCTTAGGTTTAGCATTGATTTGCATTGGTAAGCTTAGCATTGATTTGCATCGATAGGCTTAGATTTAGCATTGATTTGCATCGATAGGCATCGATAGGCTTAGGCTTAGCATTGATTTGTATCGATAGGCTTCGATAGGCCTAGGCTTAGCATTGATTTACATTGATAAGGTTAGCATGTTGCATGAGTATAAAAAGCTTTATTTCCTTGACTCAATGGTTTTGCATGGCGTGTTGGTTTGGCATATTGCATGAGCATTGAACCATTGAGCAGCTTTCTTTGCATTGATAGGCTTTGGCATGTTGCATAAGTATAGTTTTGAAAAAGCTTTATTTGCTTGACTCAATGGTTTTGCGTGGTGTGTTGGCTTGGCATATTGCATGAGCATTGAACCATTAAGCAACTTGCTTTGCATTGATAGGCTTTGGCACGTTGCATAGTATAACTTTGAAAAAGCTTTATTTGCTTGACTGAATGGTTTTGCATGGCGTGTTAGCTTGGCATATTGCATAAGCAATTAAGCATTGAGCAGCTTGCTTTACATTGATAGGCTTTGACATGGCTTTTATTATAGCATTAGCATGTTTTGCCCCTTAGAGGGGGCTTGCTTGGCGTGGGCTTTTATTATGGCCTTGGCATGATTACTGATATAGCTTGTTTAGAAGAAATCCTTCTAGTTACTCTTGCCATTGTAAAGAAACGAATGTACCAAATATTTTGACAAAATGCTCATTCATTTCATTAAAATTTGTGGTACATCATCGCATAGCTTTACAAAGCCTCATAGAGTAAGCAAAATGATCATTGCATAAAAGGAGTTTGTTCTTCTAAAATAGGCATGAGTATTTTAGCAGTAATGGCTTTAGCCACTTTGCATTGACAGGTTCCGTTGGCATACCTTCCTTGCCCAAAGTCAAGTAGTAGTAACTGCTTCGATAGACTTCCTTGACCACAAAATGTCCTTCCTAGGTGAGGCAAACTTTGAAGGTTCAGAGATCTACCTCCTTATGTGCTCAGTTGTCCTGAAGATGAGATCTCCTTCCTTAAAGTTGCGTGGCCTAACTGCGCGATTGTAGGCTTTGGTAACCTGTTGGTGGTATAGAGCTACTTCCATTCTTCTTTCCTTGAGTGACTCGAGATCTCTCCACCTCCATTTTGCACAGGCTGTGGTATTCCTTAGAGACGTACGCTAGACTCACAGAACATCTGGGAGATGCGTGCTCTAGCCCCCACAGTAATTGTGCACATTATCACTTAGGATCTTCAGTAGTGCCTTATTTGTTGCTTTGGCTTGATCATTTTCCTAGGGGTAGTATGGCATAAATTGGCAATGCTTGATCTTGCAACCATTGAGTGTGATACCTACCTGTTTGTTTTCCCTAATGGAGTTGGGTACTACGGCTCATGTTGCTTTCCAGAGAGGGACTGCTTCCACCCACTTCGTGAAGTACTCAGTGGCAACTAGGATCCATATGTTGCCTTTGGAAACTAGGTTGATTATTCTAATTAAGTCAAGCCCCCAAGTATAAAATGGCCATAGGGTGAACATGTCTTAAAATAGCATTGAAGGCTTGTGGATTAAGTTTCCAAGGACTTGACATGCACGGCATCGCTTGACCATGTTGTCAATGTCTTTCCTCATGGTAGGACAATAGTGCCCTAGACTCAGCAACTGCTTGCATAACTTCTTCATTCTTCGATGCTCTTCCAGTAGGCTAACTAATTCTCTTTAACCTTTTCCACCAACAGTGTATCCATCTTACATGCATTTTGGCACAAGCATGATTTTCTACAGAGATCCGTCCTTGGCAGCAGGTACATGCATGTCTTTAGTTTCCTTGGGAACTTCACTTGTGTAGCGTCCAATGCCTCTGTATTTGAGGCTTTCCCACACAATATGGTTAGGCCACTTAACCCTTCATAAACAGTAAACTATGGTATTAACCAAGGCTTTGCTGGTGAAGGCGTCGTTGATCTGTCCTTCTAGGTACAATGGTTTTCGATGATCAAGGAAAACCACTTCCATATCTTCATCAATGAAAATGATGGCATTGTTGTTCTGAAAGAAATCCCTCTGTGGCTAAGTAACATAGCATTGAAGGTCATAGCCCTTGGATACATGCATGAAAGCTTCAGCAACAATAGTCCTTGCTTCTGGGTCATATTCAAGCTGGTCAAAAAGGGATTTGAACTTCAGGTTTTCTTGGAAAACTTGTGATGCAGTAGGCCTTTGCCCTTGGGAAAGGTAATGTTCAGCTGCATCGGCTTCCATGTCGGGAAGGTTGGATAAAGTCACAGCTAAATAGTTGCTCTCCTAAGTTTCTTTTTGTTGTATCATTCAAGCATATCGATGGTGAAGACCTCGTCATCTAGGCTTAGGGCAAAATCTATGAGATTTGCATCCTTATCTCATCATCCCTTGACTTGAGGCCATGGCATATCATAGCTATACGGCTTGGATTATTTACACCTGTAAGCCTTCTCCATGTTCCCGAAAGGTTCCTAAATGGCTTCCTGTGGCTTGGGATCGTTGATCCATGGATAATAGACATTGTTTTCTCTAAAGCATGTGATGACTGCTACTACCTCTTTCCCTCGGCGTCTCAACAAAGGGTTAGTGTCTATGGCTTGTGTCTTATATGGTAGCTTTAGCGTCCCTTCGCAGATTTTTGCATGGAGAATTTTTTGCAAAGTTTAGCATACAATAGAGGGATGAAAACATATTGATGGTAATGACAGTACCTAGGATTCCTTCTATTTTCCCTGGAAGGGGTTTTGTACAACCGAGGCAGCTTGATGGCCCCATCCGCGAGCATGGTATTGAGGATGGCTTGGAATTCCTTATCGTTGCATGCTAGTGGAGGATAGGTTTCCCTATCACTCTCATTTTCCTTCCTTTTTTGTGGGTTGTAGTCAGATCTATCATCCATCACTAGGGCATGATAAGCTTCATTCTTGTCAATTTTCCATGATTTCCCTGTGAAAGGCTTGACTAACAAGCTGGTATTCCTCGTTGCTTCCAGAAGCCTCAAGAACTAGCTAATACCGATGTTCTCCAAGTACACCATGTAGTCAGCGACACTGTTGCTGATGTAGATCTCCACAAAAGCTTCCTCGTCATTCTCTTCATAACAGTCAAGGGCGAGGTCTTGAAAATGCTTGACAAAAGTCACCATATCTTCCCCGTGCTTCTGTTGTGTGTTGTTGGGCTGAGTCGTCATGACCCTTTCCTTATGCTGGAAGTATTTTTTATAGAACTTGTCTACTAGGTTTTCCCAGGTCCGGATGAAACTTGGTGCGAGGGTGGTGTACCAAGTATAGGCACAATCTGTTAGACTTTTCGAGAACTCCCTAAGACAAAGTTTGTAGTCGTCGGCATAAGGACATAAAGCGTCAATGAAACAGCTGATATCTGATATGTTCCTTAGTGTTATCATTCATCCTATTAAAGAGAACAAGGTTGGGAGTCTCGTATCCCTTAGGATATGGCATGTGGAGAATGCTGATTGGATATGGTGGCTCAAGAACATATTTCTAATCCTTCGAACTCCTGTGCAGCTCCTTTTTAAGCATGTCTATGACGTCTTCCTGAGTGACAAAGGATGGCGCCTTCTTAAGACCTTTGCCAGCAGAAGCAATTAACTTGTCATGGGAAGCCTTGTCCTTGGGCGTGCAGTCATTGTCACTGGTTTTCTCATTTGGCTTTGGGATTGAGTTTTTCAACTCTTTCACATACGTAATAATTTCTTTTTGGGCTTTACCCAAGGCATGAATGGTTGCAATGACGTTTAGCATGTCATATTCATCCAGGTTTTTCTGGTTTTCCTGATGCTAGCCTTCGCATTGAGACTTGTCGAGTCGGGCAGCAGCTTCGTCTGCGTTTGCAGTGTTGCCACTCCTAGTAGTGTTTCTCCTAGATCTCGAAACCACTTAATGAAGATTGTGACCTATCCCCAACAAAGTCACCAATTTATGTTGAGGGACTTTTAGGTCGAGGTGGACTTGGGCTTTGAGAACATCCTTTTGTCTCCCTTGGTACGGATTCATAACAAGTCTCGGGATATCTCGAAAGAGTTAGCTTGTCTTAGGAAATACCCCGGTAACTTCAACGACTTGAAGATAGCATGATTGATCAAGATATTGACTTGCTCAAATTATCGATTTACACGAGAGGGAAAGGGTTTGCATGGTTGCTTGGCATTTTTGGCTACATGATTACATGATTTAGGCTTTCCTAGGGTGATAGCAAGGCTTCTAATGGCTGTGATGTTTGATGGAAGGCTTTGGGAATTACTAAGGTTACATGAACGGTGATGCTTGAGGCTTGACGTAGGCTTCTGGACTAAATGGAACTCTCTGGGCTTATTTCCTGGGTGGTTTTCTCCGTTGCATTTTCACCTATATGTCTCTATATTCTACCTGTGTGCTCTAACTCTGTGTTTTAATCCTCCCCCCTGTAATGACTTCTCCCTCTTTATGTGAGTGAAGGGTTCTTCTCTAGGCTTTAAAGGAAATCTCCCTTTGTGGCTTGGTCTTCCCTTTCTTTCTCCCTAGGCCTCCTATTATTCCCCTTTTGGTCTAAGATAGCTGCAATGTTGAGACCTTCAGTTTGCTTCTTCTCGAGATGCACCTTTCCCAGGACGGCCTTCTATATGCATTAATTCTGGTAACACGCCTCACGGCTTTTGCGTGTTGGTTGTTTGTGCAGGCTAGGAAGGGAAAGTCAGCGTTAAATGCCTGACTTGTTGGGCTTAACATACATTTAATGCAAGAATATAGTTTAGCTCTAACTAAAGGAGTTGGCTATCTAAGGAAATGGATAAAGTAGGCTAATTCTCTCTTAATGATGCCTACGTGAAATGCAAAGGGTATGGGCTTGGATCTTTGGGCCCCCAAGCAGCCTAAAGCTTTCCATAACCCGATTTCATGTAGGCCTAATAACTTTTCGTAACCATCTACACCACAATCCACTTGACAAGCCTTGAATATGTGACTTGGGCTGAGCATGGCATTGACTAGTATGATGAAGCATGGCATGTGTATTCAGCTTAATCATCATGGCATGGCATGTTTGTACATATATTACTCGTCGATCCCATGCCTTGGTATGTATTTGGGCTTGAATGTAGGCTTTGCATGATAATTGGGCCTTGAGACTTGGTTGGATTGGTGTGTGACATTTTTGGGCCCTAACAAGACTTATTTTTATAAAAAAAGTTTATGTTTTTCTCTTTACTTTTACTTTCACTCATGCGCCGGGCGAGGGGTTATTCTTTTCCACCGATATCGGGTCCAGGATGTGACAAAAGCACACATGTAGTCTAGCTCGAGTTCAATTGGCAACTTGATAGGAGCATATTTATGCGACTTAATTGGCTTGTTCTCATGCATTTACGTTGTGTTTCCTTAGTTATTTTAGTCCTTTATGCTTATTTTGTGTGTTTTCAGGTTCATATGATGGAGTTGGTGAAAAGATGCATTTTGGTGCCTTGTGGAGCAAAATTGGGCTTGGAATGATCATCACATGCTTGGAGTACAAGGATTGGACATAATTGAAGACTTGAAGTCGACAAGGATTCCTATCACGAGAAGGTTTCCAAATTGAAGGAGATTTCCCACTCACATGAGGATTCCTAGTTGGATGAGGATTCCTAATCACACAAGGATTCCTACTTGAAGTAGGAAAGTTAAGCCCAGGGTTTCCTATCTTGGTTTGACATTTCCTAAATTCTAATTGTCCTTATGTCCCAAACACTTTGAAGACTTCATATGCAGTCTAGGACACAAAACAAAGGTCTCTTGCATTTTTCCTTCCCTTGCCGTTCACCATGTCAACTTCCCCTTTCTCATCATCCCTTGCCGTGCAAGGGAACCTTGTTTCCTTTAGTTTTAGGACATTTAAACCTTTCCTATATCACATCCGCACCTCCCTTGACCTTTCCTCTTCCTTGCCGTGCAAGGGAGATGGTTCTTTCCTATTTCCTTGCATTAAAACACATTCCTTTTGTGTTTTATGCCATTGCCGCAACTTTTAGTTAGTTTCCTTTAAATTTCTGATTTGATTTCCTATTTCTAGAAGCTTTTGACTTAATTTCTGTTTACCTAAATAACCTAGGGTTTTAACTCCTGAAATCCTATAAATAAACATCCTTGTTGCAGCCACAAGGGGGGGATTTATTCACCATTCACGCCAGAAAATCATCCCATCCCTTTAACACATCCATACTTCACCATTCTCCATAATTTCTGCCCAAAACCAACCCTTGCCGTCCCCTATATCCATCCCAAACCTAAATCCATCATTCTACATCATCCATAACCCCCTAAACTCACCAGAACCTCTTGTACCGTAGCAAAGGAGAGGAAGAAGATTGCTTGAAGATTCTAGCTATTCAACACTGGATCGTTGGAGTATTTAGGTGTTCTCTTTCTTATATTTACAATGTATAAATCTGTTTTCCTTTGTTCTGTGAACATGAGGAACTAAGCCTTTTGGCTAGGGGGCTATTCAATACCATGATTATGCTTGCAAGATGAATTGATTACATCCAATTGTTATTTCATAAGTTGTGAATTCAATTTGCTTAACTGTTTGATTGATAACTCATTCTTGTGTGTTGATTAAGGTGACCACTTAGTTTTTCATGCAGGGATTTGAAGCTAAAATATAAGGGAATTTCACCTAATAGTTATAACCTTATATTTGCTAGTAGTGGAGGTCGTTTATCGACGATCGCGTTAAGTGAATTCTTGGCAAAAGTTTCATGCTTTTCATAGTAACAATTGCCTCGTCAATACTTATAGTTTTCATGAAACTTAATGATCTTTGATTGTATACTTATAGTTTTCATGAAACTTAATGATCTTTGATTGTACCTTTATTGTGCTTTTCACGTAAGGGACTTTTAGAGAATGTTTTGAGTTGTTGTATGCACATTCCCATCCAATTCAATAACTTAAGGAAAACTTGAAAGTTAAAAAAGTGTTGTTCACGGTTAACTTGGGGTATTGAGTTTCATGATTTATTGAAAGAAGCAATTGGAAATCAATTTGAATGCAAGTGTGTCATGTGTGGATAAGAACCCTCTAGTTAGCCCATCATTCATCAATTCACCTAATTTAGTCTAAAGAATCTGTTTTCTTTGTCCTTGTCTTAATTTACTTAATTTTCGTCAAAACCAATTCCCCCATTAATTTAAAGTGTTAGATTAGTTAGAAATCAATTTAGTTGATGTTTTTAAGTGTGTTTGAGTCAAGTGATAACTTAATTTCGTCCAGATTTGAGTATAGTGTTCAAAACTGCCCAGAAAGTGTTTTTAAGGCAGTTTTGAGTGTTTGTTTGCTGTTTTGAGTCTTTTGGTTTGTTTTGGTGTTTTATAGTTTAGTTTTGCATTCTTTGAGTCTAGTTTAGTGTTTAAACTTTGTTTTTACGATTTTGAGTCAGTTTAGAGTGTTTAGCAATCCCTCCTAATCCCCGGTTTAAGAACGATCCCTACTTACATATCTACTACAATTGTCAACAAGAGGGTTTAATTTGTGTGTTAAGTAATTTTCGCATCACAACTCAAGCCAAGCGTACCACAAGTAGCTTTTGCACCAGCCAAGGACGAACCACGTGTGCCACACCCGCAACATAGAAGAGTAGCACATTGAGAGAATGGATGGAGTGCTTTGAAAAGACATGCCCGATATAAGTAGGTCACCATTTATCGATGAGATTGAGTGGACAATTCCACCTTGTAGGTTCACTATGCCTCACCTCACCCCGTACAAGTGAGATAAAGATCTGAATAGACATCTCAAGCACTAATGCATTGCCATGGTCCTCTACAAGAACAACGATGCACTTATGTACAAGATTTTTGCCACAACTTTACAAGGTACAAGACTAGTTCCACACTCTGCCACAGCAGTCGATCCATAGTTTCAACGAACTTTCATTGGTTTTCACTAAGGAATATTTGTCTAACCGCTCAATCAAAAAGACATTCGACCAACTGTACATGGACTTTTTCTCAAGAAATACAAGATTGTCCTCATTAGATGGGCAAGGCTCTCAAATATTCCCACATGCAGCTCAGCATCCCTGAAAGTACAAGTAGTTGAATACAACTGCTCAAAGCTTCCCTGCTCATGGCATGGAAAAGTCAAAGGCATTAAAGATAAGATTAATTACTAATTTATATCTTTAACACATTCCCAATTGAAGATGAATTCCATCAAGTAAGGAATCATAGATGCTTCCATCATTATCCCAAAATATTATCTCAATTAATAACTTGGGAATATTCCCTCCTCATTAATCCAACGGGATGACACATCTTGGTGAATAGGATGCCAACATGTATGGGGTGAAACCTAACCTTGTGACCTGCCACTCCTCCTATAAATACCTTAATCTCCACCAAATTTTGGTAAGCTTTGCTACTCATATAAACCCTAAACACTCACTTTTTTAGAGAAACTAACTCAGGCATTGGATATCCAATGGCTACCCAACCCCCCAAACCCCCCAGCTCGTGGGCGCTTCAAACTTTGGTCTTCGATCAAAGGTGTTGATTGTTTTGTAAGTACAAATTCATCAAGACTGAAGATAATCAATTTTTGCTACCACAAAGATGATGATGTACAATGAATTTAGAAGGATAAAGTGTCATTTTGTAAAGAAAGGGATGTGGATGCAAATTTTCGTTGTCTCCTTCTTTGACAAAAATGCACCTGCAAAATAATAACACCAAAGATTAAGGTCAAAAGCCTCACACGCCCACGATTAATGGGGAGGGGGGGCTTTGCTGAAAAATCTCTGATGCCAAAGTTAGAATTCTGAAAAGAATGTGTTTACAAGTTTGTGGGTAGCAAAAGCCTCCTAAATTTTGGAGATAAAGGGTGTATTTGTTGGAGAAAATGAGGAAGTGGGTTGGTCCTCTATGGTTTAGGGGTGGCCAGCCCTAGGGTGGATTTTGGGTGGGAATATTCCAAGATATTTGTGTAAATAAATATCTTTGAGTAATTTGGTAAATATCCTAAATAAATGAATTTAGGATTACTTACTTGAAAAAGGTCTTCTCTGATTAGGAATGTATTTATGATAAGAATAAGGGATTATTCTATCATAAATACCTTTGACTTTTCCTACGGGCAGGGGTGCCTTGAGCAGTTGTTGATCTCTACCTGCTTTACCTCAACTATGCATGGTGAATGAAACTGCTTCCTGCTCATTTAATAAGGGCAGTCTTGTCTTTTGTTGGGAAATAATCCATGTGTCAGCTCCATGAATTTTGGGATTATTTTTTACTCCCCAAATGCCCCCACATATGCTAGGCTACTTGCAAGAAAGGGCAAGAGGTGTAGGGATCCAAAGCTGCAATAGAGTTTGTGTCCCAATTTGATGTAGATTCCCTCTGTGACTTGGAATTTAAATTCTTCTAGGAAATAGAATATAATTGCCACCAAAACCTATTTAAGTTTGCGTCAAGCAGAAGATTAAATAAATTTGGAAAGCAATTAAAATGCCCCAAGAAAGAGAGAAAGCCAGAGGATATTTGTTCCCCCTCCTCTAGCAATCTTCTTCGCTTGCCAAGCAAAGAATTGTGTTCCATTACTTTTCTTCTTCTCCAAGGTAAGAAAAAAAATTAATTTTCTCTTTCTTCTTAATTTTTTGATGTCTGAAGCTTGAATTTTGGCTCTACGGGGGTCGAGGAGCTGGCAAAAAGTGGCAACTGTGGGGCTGCTGTGCTACTGTCGTGGCAGCCATGTTGCTGCAGGTGCGCGACCCGGCTCGGCTAGCTGGGGCTAGGTGTGGCTCGGCGTGCTGGGCTCCTATGTGAAGGAGGAAGGTCAGCACGAGCTTAGCCTTCCAGGCATCAGCTATGGGCTTGGGCCAGTGCGTTGGAAGAAAGAGAATGAGGGAAGGAAGTGTGGGTCTCATTCCGTGAGTAGGTTTACAGGCCATTAGGCCAAGCGAGATAGAAGGAAAGAGAGGGCAGCGTTGGGGTGCCTGCCCCTGCCTTGCAAATTAGGTTGTTGTGACAAAATTTCCCTTGCCTTGTTGTAGGATTTTATCGAGCGTGTCTTCCTCGAACGATAAAAATGATCAATTCATCTCACCATTGCATCCCTAGGGCCGGGTCTGCAAGTAAGCTAGGTTACCTCAAGGCTGTTCATGTCAAGGTAGGTTCCAATGAGTAGTTCAAAGACTTCCTCGAGATGTTTAAGCATGCAATTCCGTCTGGGGTTCACATGAGGCGGGCCAAGGATGGTAGCAGCCGTGAAGCTGTCAAGTTTCACCCTTACTACTTCGTGTTGGAGTTCACCTTTCCTATGCCTTGATTCTTCCAAGAGGTGATCTGCTTCATGAAGTGTACTTCTGCTCACTGCTCTCCAAATGTGGTTCACGTGATGGTGGGGTTCCATAACTTAAGCAGGCTCTTTGACTTGGACCTAACTGCTAGAGAGTTTTGGTACTTCTTTGACAAAGGCCACGTTGATGGTATTAGGTAGCTGAGGACCCGACATAGACTTTTCGATCACTCGAGCAAAGGTGATCATAGCTGGGCCAAGGAGACCCTAGAGATCAGTGGAGAGTGGGAATCAGACTATTCGCCTATGCTGCACGTTCCAACTGCTTTCATCGGTGGTAAGTAGGCTGCTTATTCTCTAAGTTGCACTTTTGTTGAGCTGCCATCTTATTTGTCCTCCTCTATTTACGTAGATTAAGAATTCAGTTCAACTCCCAAGACTTCTCTAGACATGAAGAAGGTGCACATCGCTTTGGGGATCCCTACTGAATATCGTAAGTGGCGTTGGTTGCTCATTCCTCTTTGTAACGAGAAAGGTGGGCTACCCCCTGAAGCATGTGCAAGTTTGTTGATGGCCTGAGCAAGGTTGTTAACTCCAGTTTCTTCGTGAAGCATGAAGCTCAGTCACAGAGGGTTCCCTACTTGCTATGATGCAGAAATCTGAAAAGAATGTATTTAGAAGCAAAAGCCTTCTGATTTTGGAGATAAATGGGGTATTTATAGGAGAAAATGAGGAAGTGGGCTAGCCCTCTAGGGTTTAGGGGTGGCTGGCCCTAGGGTGGATTTTGGGTGGGAATATTCCAATATTTGTGTACATAAATATCTTGGAGTAATTTGGTAAATATCCTAGATAAGTGAAATTAGGATTACTAACTTAAAAAATGTTTTCTCTGATTAGGAATATATTTATGATGAGAATAAGGGATTATTCTAGTATAAATACGTTTGACTTTTCCTACGGGCAGGAGTGCCTTGAGCAGTCATTGATCTCCACATGCTCTACCTTAGCTGCTCGTGGTGAATGAGACTGCTCCCTCCTCATTTACTAGGAGAAATCCTGTTTTTCTTGAGAAATAATCTACGTATCATCTCCATAATTTTTGAAATTATTTTTGGCTCTATAAAAAAGTAAGATCGACATTTTAGAAAGTTCATTAAGGATCACTAGATCGACATTTTGGAAAGTTCATTAAAGATCACTATTCGTCAGTATTTATAGAAAAAAAAAAATAAACAAGTTTTTCAAAGTGGGTCAGAGCTGCATCCACTTTTACACTGGGAATGATCCTCAAGTTTGGAAAAAGTCAAAGTTTTTCATGTTTATTAAAACACAAATTTTACGCTGATCCAAAAAAAAAAAAACAACACAAATTTTACTCTAGCTTTTCTTCGTCCATTCTTTTAAAAATATTTAACCACTATCAAACGGGTACTTAGAATCATAGTGTAGGAAATTCCCGCGTAAAAATCAGCCCACCTTGGAAAGTCCACCAAACATTAACAATAACTGATTCGAGACCACCATTGACTGACGTGGGGCCAACAACATTGACGTGGGCCCAACAACATTGATGGTCCACACTGCAATATGATCCTTTTTCATGTTTATTAAAACACAAATTTTACGTTGATCCGAACAAATAAAAAAAAAACAAAAAACAACACAAATTTTACTCTAGCCTTTCTTCATCCATTCTTTTAAAAATATTTAACCACTACCGATTCGAGGCTGTTATTGATTGATGTGGGCCCAACTGCAGTGATGGTCTACAGTGCAATATGATCCTTCTCAGCACCAACAGAGTTCAGAAGCCGGCAACTCTACAGCTCTGGCCAAAATAATCAAATATACGAAAAATAAATACAAAATGAAAGAAAATAATAATAAAAATAGTGAGAGAAAAAGAAAGTCTGTCTTGAAAAGTGCAACAACCTCCTCTTCTTCTATCGCCTGACGTGTTTCTGCATTTCCGATGGAGTCGAACCCTCAGCCCTCAGGTTGCATTCCCCAATTTTTCATTAATTTTGCAGCTAATCGGTTTAATTTCTCGTTATTCCTATTCAATTTCACGCTTTAATTTCTGGGTTGGCAGAAATTCGTTTTTTCTTGTCCATTTTTGTATGATTGTTAGGTTGATATGGAGGGTTTTGGGATTTTTGGTTGATTGTTTGAGATATTGGAGTTTTGGGGATTTTTTGTTGTTGATTATGGGTAGGGGTTTTTGATTGTTGATCAGGGATTGTAAGTTTCGGGGTTTGGGAATTGTTTTTGAGGTTAGGATATGTTTTATTTCCCGAGAAAACTTGTGAAGAAGATGGAAGGAGTTCTAGTTTGGGATATTTTTTTTTTTTTGCTCATTTTTATGGCCCTGCGTAAAGATTCACAACCACTTGACTGAATTACTCCGCTGCTGTGCTCGTTGGGTTAGTGTTAAGGGTTTTAATTGTGGTAGTGAGGTGATTCTCCGACGCAGTGATTGTTGATGAGTATATTTTATATTATATATTTAACCCTTTTCTTAGTATATTTTGGTTAATAATTTGGAAGAATTTTGATACTTTGAATTATATTTTCAATATAGGATTTTCGACTTCCTCTGGAGCAAAACATAGTCAAATGGACGAATTTTGGAGTAATTCCAATTGGAGGACGTTCGTGAGTCACTTAGCTTGATCGTGTCAAAATATCAGATTTTTCTACCAAGCGAATATTTTCTGGCAATAAAATAAAGGAGTCATGCGCAGTGCTGGAATAGTGACGTTTTGGGCTTAACTTGCGTTTTTGGAGCCCAAGATGACCTCGGATGGGTTCGTGACCTTCTGGAGATGTGTTCAGAACGTTCTTATCTTTAAAACAAGCTATCTTGGGCCGGATTTGAAGAAGATTTGAGGCTAAAACGTGGATGAACAGTTTCTGTGCAGCTTTTCCTAGTTTAATTAGGAATTTATTTTCTATTTTATTTTATTATTATTTAGTTTCTTAGTGGGAATAAAATACTAGATGGTTAGGGTTTTTGTGTTGGCTGGAGGGAGAGATATTAAAGGGGTCAGCCGTTCTAAATTTGGGGGGTTTTCTGATATACAACTTTGGGGGAAAAAGAGGGGAGAACGCATGAAACTTTTGCAGAGAAGATTTTGGGAAAAGTTTAGAGCTTTTCAGATTTTATTCTACAAGGTGTTTTCATTCTTTTTCTATTTCAATAAAAACTATGATTTTTAGTATGAATATGCGTAACTAATTCTTTTTGCTAGGGCGAGGCCATGATCCTTAGCAAGAATATGTAGTCTCTTTTTATTTTGCTTATGAATTTATGCATGCAGGTTTTGGAATGTTAATCACTGTGCTTTAAACTATCTATTTATCTTAGTGATTCGCGACCATCAGGATATTTGGAAAAGTTATTTGATGCAATTTTGGCGGAGGATTGTCCCTAAAATTGACTAAAGCTTCTTGTGGTTAATATGTGTAACCTCTTAGGATGGACGACACGTTTTAAGGGTTATATGGTTTTTTTAAAAATGGTTTTTTACCATCAACCACATTCCTAGACCATGCCGACATATAATGTAGAAAATACAAAGCTCTTGCAGAATCACAGATCCAGCCACAAAAGGATAGAACATTATACCTCTGTTTTGCTACGCGGCCATTCTTCCATGCACGCCTTAGCTGCCATTGAGCTGCTTTTGGGGATCTCCAGTGTTCCTGCAACAAAAAAAACAAAAAAAAAACATCAAGTTGATACGTACTGAGGAGCTATCATTATTTCTATGCAGATCTACGCCATTTAGTTTCGAAGATGCCGGGTATGCCATTATTTAAGTTTGGGGGTGAGTTCTTTATCCGTCCTCCGAACGGGTCAAAATCCAAAAAGTTCGTACATATGTTCAGGGGTGATCCAGGTTGTCATTCACGAATATTATAAGGAGAAGCAGTGTTCTAAGTTCCAAATGGTCCGCATACATGGTCCCCATACAGATCTCAGTGTTATTTCTTTTGTCCAGCAACTACAGTGTCCAGTTATTATTTATATCAAGTTTGGGGGTGATCTCACAGATAATACACCCCTACAACCCAACAGATCCTCAACATGCAGGCATAGCACAGTCACATGCGAGTATGAATTGTTACCTTTGGTTTTCGATCCGTGTTATTTGTGTCTGGCTTGGCTGTTTTTCGTCAAATTGGGGTCCTTATCCTTTCTTCCGTTGTTATGCCGTCATCCAAGCCTTCGAACTCTGCTCTGTGCATAAATAAGAACACGGATGGATGTTATATTTTTTTCGCCCTTTGGTTAGTCACATCACAGAAAAATGTTACTTAAAATCTAGAATCCAAAACCAAAGTGTAGGGGAGACTAAGTTTCTACCTGCTGATGGATGAGTTTTGGAGTATTAGCTATGGATCTATGAAGATTGGGTGTTGGTGCCTTACTTTTGTTGTGGATCCAAGAGTCCTCGCAGCGAAAATAGTTGCATGTGTTAGTTCTTTACTTTTCCCATGAAAATAAGCTCTCTAGCACGCAATGGCAGCAAGGAAAGAGTTTTACCTTTGCGATTTCGGGTTGTGTTACCGAGACATTGATGTTGCAATGAGGTTGGAGGAGCGGCTAATGTTTTCCAGTATAGAGAAATGAGAACCATTTTAAAGAAAAGAGGGCTGAGAGAAATGTGAGACCTCTTCGTTTCTCTAGAGCAAAAAGGCTTAGGATTTCTTAATATAATTAGAAATGAGAGAAAGGAGAAGTTTTGAAATGGTGAGCTCTGGGCTCGAGGTTAGAGAACATGGTTGCGAGGCTGAAGGTTTTGAGAATGCATGCCTGCCACTCGATTTGGGTTTGATATATTCATACGCTTCATCAGAAACGATGAGGGAGTAAAGAAAGAGCCGTTTGGCTCTAGGCTCGAGGTTACATGTGCAGACATGGGAAGGGAATCCTAAGTTTTTTTTTCACAAGCCGGTAAGCGTGTGGGTGTACGGATGCATTCCGTGTGTCTCCCGTGCTTTTGTATTCTTTTTGGGCCATCACGTTTGTCCTGCACAATGGGTTTCCACCCACATGTTTTTCAATGGACCCTTGTGTCATCTTTCCACTGCCAAATGTTTATCCAATGCCCAAAATTTTCAAACTCAAACCCCAAATGCTCAGTCAGCCTATATAGCCCAATTCCAGGTCACGGGTTCGATTCCAGGTGTGTCCACTTCCTTTTCTTTTTAGTTTATTTCTTTTGTAGTGTATCATTTTATTGGTCGCTTGTCTTTTGTTTTATTTTTCATTTGTCTATTTATAGTTATTTAGGGAGGTTATTTATTTTTATTTCGTTGTGTTAGTTTATTTATTTTCTTTTTGTTTTTCTTCTATTTTCCACACCTTGAGGACAATGTGTGATTTAAGTTTGGGGGTGGGAATTAGAATTTTTAGGTTTTTAATTTTTGAGTCAAAAATTAAAAAAAAGAAAAAAAAAACATTCTTTTTAATTTAATATCCATAGATTATTTTAACCGTTAGAACAAATGGACATGGTGAAGGTTAATCCCACAGTAGAGTCTTTTATATTTATTGTTGCTTAGACACTAATTCATGGGTTATACTTTGACAATTTGCACATTCACATCGACATGGTTTGTGGGGAGTGAGATTGAAACACTTACTTTTAGTCTAAGTTTAATTTTAATTTTTGTTCTAAGCGAAGTTAGTTATTGTTATGAATAAAGTAATAATTGTTCCACCCGAGGTTTTGCCTAGTAACCGGGCCAGTCCTGCCTAATCAGCAGTGATTCTCGCGTCAAACGGTAGAGTTTTGGCATGGGGCAGGGTGGTTAGTCGGTTTTGTAGCCTTTCCAACTCGAGTTAGTAAGTCCTTAGGGGTGTTCTACACCTAGTGCCCTAAAGCCCTTGTGGTTTGGGAGTCATTGACCTAAAGGTCGATACATGGGTTGGACAGAAAGCTTAAGTGAATTGTGATGCGTGATTTATACGCACACAAATTAAACCCTCTTTTCATCAATTGTAGTATATGTATAAGTAGGGATCGTTCTGGACCGGGGATTAGGAGGGATTGTTAACCACTTGGATTTGACTCAAAAACGTAAAATAACAATATGAAACACTATACTAGACTCAAGGAATGCAAAACTAAACTTTAAAACACTAAAACAAACCAAAAGACTCAAACATTACCCAAAACACTCAAAACTGCCTTAAAATCACTTTCTGGGCAGTTTTGAGCACTTTGAGTACTTTGGACGAATTTATGTAACAAATTGAATCACAACACTTATAAACACAAACTAAATTGATTTCTAACTAATTTGACATTAAAGTAAAGGGGGATTTAGGTTTATACGAAATTAAATTAAATGTACAGATTGTAAATTAAAACAGAATGTAAATATGAAATTGATGAAATGGAATGAATGGATGATAGAATAGCTAAGGGGTTCATCTCCATACACGTTACACTTGCATAATAAAACGATTTCCAATTGCATTTCAATAAACCATGAATTCTCAACGCTCCAAGTTAATTAGGTCCGCTTAAATTAACTTTCAAATCTTCCTAACGTTATTGGATTGGATGATTGCATACGACAACCCAAAACATTCCCCACAAGTCCTCTACATGATTGCATAATAGAGATACAAGCAAGAATCATTACGCTCTATGAAAATTATAAGTGTTGACGAGGCATTCGTTACTATGGAATACGCATGAAACTTATGCCAAGAATTCGTTTAACGCGATTGTTTATAAGCAACCTCCACTACTTGCGAATATAAGTTCGTAACTATTAGGTGAAACTCACTTATATTCTAGCGTCATATTCATGCATGAAAATTAAGCGCGCATTCTCAATAAACATACATAAATAAGTTATCAATCAAACGGTTAAACAAATTGAATCCACAACTTATGAAACGCAATTAGAAGTAATCAAATCAAAATGCAAGCATAAACATATATTTCGAATCCCCCCCTAGCCAAGGGGGGGTTTAGTTCCTCATAACTTTGAAATCAAAGAAACACCTAAACATTCCAACAACTCAAACTTGAATTGTATGAACGTTTAGGCACTCTTCTCTTCCATTCCTCATACGTACAAAACAAAGAGAATTGAATTTAAACATTGAGATCAAAGAAACACCTAAACATTCCAACAACTCAAACTTGAATTGTATGAACGTTTAGGCACTCTTCTCTTCCTCGTTGTTGTATCACAAGGTCTAAGGTGAGTTTTGGGATAGTGTGAAGTGTTTTGGAGGGATGGGGAGTGGTTGGAGTGGTGTTTTGGATGATTTTCTGAATATGGACGAATTGAATGAGAATGAATGCAATGGATGCTTATTTATAGGTGAAATGGGGGGAACATGACAGCTAGGAGGGAATGTGGCTGCATGTTTGAATGATTAAAGGATGCATGTGGGTTGGAATTGCATGTGCAATGAATATGTGGCTGCATGTGCAAGGGGACAATCTGAAAATGCATGTGAAAGCATGTGTTGGCTGCAATGATGAAATGGATGGGAGTGCATGTGGCTTAATTAATTAAAGGGAGTGCATGTGCAATGTTTTAAAGGATGGAATGCATGTGAATATGATGGAAATCTGATGGGAACTCATGGCAAGGATGATTTCTGGTGGTGAATGGGTGTATGTTTGAATGATTAAAGGGACATGTGGGTTGGAAATGATGAAGGAAATGCATGTGAGTGACAACTAGATATGTTGATGAATGCATGTGGAATGTTTGTGGTGAGTGAATGTGGCTGATTTGATTTATGGAAGATGCATGTGGATTAAAGGTGAGTGAATGATTATGGAATGCAATCTGAAATGGGAGATGGAATGGGATGTTTTGCATGTGAATTAAAGAGTGAATGCATGTGCAATGACAGCTAGGTTGAATATGCATGTGGAATGGCTGATTTATTTGAAGATGCATGTGCAATGAAGTGGAATGACAGCTAGGTTATGATGATGAATGCATGTGGCTGATTTAATTGAATAGGAAAGCATGTGGATTTAATGGTTTAAAGGGTGAATGCATGTGGATGCATGTGTTGATGAATGGGATTAGGAAAGGTTTAAATGTCCTAAAACTAAAGGGAACAAGGTTCCAACACTTTGGTCTTCAATTAGGTCTTCAATTTCGTCCAACACTTTTGCTCCAAGCATAAGTTATCCATCCTTAGCCCAAAAGTGCTCCAAAAGTCTCCAAAATGCATCTTTTTGCTCCTTTAGCCCTTTGGACCTACAAACACACGAAAATAGCTTAAAGTACTAAAATAACTAAAGAAACATAACGTAAATGCACGAGAACAAGCCATTTAAGTCGCATGAATATGCTCCTATCAAATAGACATTGCACGACCACTACTGTTACTGAAAAAAAAAAATAGAAAAAAAAAATAGTTATAAAAAAAAAATTCTAAAGAAAAATAGTTATATTTAAAGTTAGTATGTGTGAAATAAAGAAGGACAAGAGGTAAGGGTTTTAGTCGAGTCTCCTTAGCTATGTTGATTCACTTTACACCAAAGGAAGTTCGTGAATTCTTTTCTAATTGATTCTAAATGGCTTAGACTCTGTGGTGGGATTGGTTGGAACTTTTGAAAAGATGTCATGTTCTAGGGATTGCAACTTTGAAGGTGAAATTTTTTTGTCAGTTAGTTTTAGTTAAGTTCTAGTTTGTTAGTGTTTATTGTTGTTTTCTAGTTTTGTTTTGCTTGAGGACAAGCAAAAAGCTAAGTTTGGGGGTATTTTGATGAGTATATTTTATATTATATATTTAACCCTTTTTTTAGTATATTTTGGTTAATAATTTGGAAGAATTTTGATACTTTGAATTATATTTTCAATATAGGATTTTCGACTTCCTCTGGAGCAAAACATGGTCAAATGGACGAATTTTGGAGTAATTCCAATTGGAGGACGTTCGTGAGTCACTTAGCTTGATCGTATCAAAATATCAGATTTTTCTACCAAGCGAATATTTTCTGGCAATAAAATAAAGGAGTCATGCGCAGTGCTGGAATAGTGACGTTTTGGGCTTAACTTGCGTTTTTGGAGCCCAATATGACCTCGGATGGGTTCGTGACCTTCTGGATATGTGTTCAGAACGTTCTTATCTTTAAAACAAGCTATCTTGGGCCGGATTTGAAGAAGATTTGAGGCTAAAACGTGGATGAACAGTTTCTGTGCAGCTTTTCCTAGTTTAATTAGGAATTTATTTTCTATTTTATTTTATTATTATTTAGTTTCTTAGTGGGAATAAAATACTGGATGGTTAGGGTTTTTGTGTTGGCTGGAGGGAGAGATATTAAAGGGGTCAGCCGTTCTAAATTTGGGGGGTTTTCTGATATACAACTTTGGGGGAAAAAGAGGGGAGAACGCATGAAACTTTTGCAGAGAAGATTTTGGGAAAAGTTTAGAGCTTTTCAGATTTTATTCTACAAGGTGTTTTCATTCTTTTTCTATTTCAATAAAAACTATGATTTTTAGTATGAATATGCGTAACTAATTCTTTTTGCTAGGGCGAGGCCATGATCCTTAGCAAGAATATGTAGTCTCTTTTTATTTTGCTTATGAATTTATGCATGCAGGTTTTGGAATGTTAATCACTGTGCTTTAAACTATCTATTTATCTTAGTGATTCGCGACCATCAGGATATTTGGAAAAGTTATTTGATGCAATTTTGGCGGAGGATTGTCCCTAAAATTGACTAAAGCTTCTTGTGGTTAATATGTGTAACCTCTTAGGATGGATGACACGTTTTAAGGGTTATATGGTTTTTTTAAAAAAGGTTTTCATAAAACTTAATGAGTCTTGCATGTTCACATTCGATCTGAACACCACGGACAGGTTGCATGTTAGATATACGTTCTATGTTGGATGTTCCAAGTAGGATATACTCTAGGAAAACCTAACTTTCAAAACATACATGTATGGTTCGTAAGTAATTTAGAAAAGCTACATAGGATTGTTAGGGTGACGGCGGAACCCTAGTACTTTTCTCTCTTTGAATCCTAAAAATTGTTCCCCGTATCTTTCTTTAAAGTTGTGGTTTTTAAGTAATCTTTTTAATTAAATTCGTTTTTCTTAGTTTAGGTCATTAAATCACCTCTTTCAAAAGAAAAACTTTGTTTTAATTAATTAGTTGAGAATTGATTTTGCTTTGATCTCTTTAAATTAATCCTTGTGGAGAACGACCTTGCTTGAGCCAATTATACTACAATAACCTTGTTTCTCTTGCAAGTATTTTAGGTGTTTTTAACCCTTTTATGCAGGTGGTAAAAATCCTATCAATTGTATTAACAAAATGATGATTGATTACTGGAATTTTGGTGTTAGTGAATGATGATCTAGCTATTGAAATGATTGATAGCGTGGTCAAGTAAATGGAGTACCGGATTATATCTGAGCATAAAATTATGTAGCTTTGCTTGTGCATGGTATTATTCTCGCTAGAGCTATCATTAAAGGTTTTCTTCACTGAGTATGCAGAACTCGTGGACTGCCTTTCATGTTTGGTGTAGCCCCTTGACTCATTGTGTCCCCTTGCTGCATATAACCACAGCGTTAAATGTAGTGCTTACACTCACTTCTTTGTACCAAGTGTGGTCTAAAATTTCAATATATTTGTTCATGGAACATACCCCTATTCATCTGCAATCAGTTGTGATTTAAATTTATGAGATAGCAAGATTTTTATGAAAACTAGGATGATTTCTTTTATTTTGTTATTAATTTTTTTGGCTTTTATAACAACTTTGTTTGTGTAACTTGAACTTTTACTAACTTGGTAGATTGTGGTTTGGCTCATGTGTTGGTTATGTTTTTGATTTGGAAATTGAGTTACATTGTGTCCAATATTGCAGCTAACGGTCCCACCCCAAAACTGTGGGAGAGAGCAGGTTCATCATCTGGTCCAGTGGCAAAGCCACGTGAGGGCGAGGGGTGGCGGTCGCCACTCCCCTCATCAGAAAAACACGACTGGAGTGCAGGGCCACTGATCTGGTCCTACACCTTTCAAGTGATGTCGTTGAGGCTTCGGTAACTGCTAAACCTGGGGAAATAGTTCCAAGTTCTGATAGAAATACCGCTGTTAATAGAAATGCTCTTGCTAGGCCGGTTCCCTCAAGGCCTTGGGAGCAAAACTATGGAAGCAGCGCCAACTATGGAGGTTAGTGTTAACATGATCTTCTCCGTCTTCTTATTTTGGCTTTCCAAATTACTTTATTGGCTTTATAACATTAATTTTTGTTTGTTCATTAATTTTACCTATCCCAGGCTATGGTTCTTCTATGAACTATAACTCAGGTTACGGTTCTGGAATATCTGGAGTGTCTGGAATGTACAGTTCATATGGTGGAAGTGGAGGATTATACGGTGGGGGGATGTATGGTAACAACAGTATGTGTAGGGGTGGGTATGGAGGTGGTGGGCTTTATGGATCTTCTGGGATGTATGGAGGTGGAATGTACAACAGTAGTTTAGGAGCTCTGGTGGGTGGTTATGGAATGGGCATGGGTGGTCCTTATGGAGGTCAAGATCCAAATGATCAATATGGTCCTCCTCCATCTCCACTGGGGTTTTGGATTTCAGTACTTTGGGTGGTAAGCATCTGCTGTTTTTCTTATTTATAGTTTCGTATTGGATGGATGAAAAATGCATAAACATAATTGCATTTTAAAATTAGTTAGGCATAATAAACTATGAAGCTTTCTAAATGACTAAGATGCGACAAAATGAGGACAATATAGAATTGTGTATTTCGGTTTACCTTGATTTGTGGAGCCAGCTCATGTGGCATGTATAGTTTTCTTTTGGGATGGGAATTGATAGAACAAGAAGAGGATGTGCTTTTAACACCCTCTATAATATTATCAACAAAAAAAATTAATTAGTTTTTTCAGAATTTTGATGACTTTCATGTGATGGCTTATTCAAAATTCTCTTGTTATTGCAGACGCAAGGTGTGGTTAACTTTTTTGGTCGAATTGCAATTCTCATAAAGATCAGAACACCCAAGCATTCCATTTGTTCGTGTCTGCACTTCTTCAGGTTTTTCATCTGTCATTGTATCTCTTTACCTGTCCACAATCAACTGTGGTACAAGTATATTTTAGTGAATTCCATCATTTTCAATTGCCCACAACACCTGCACAAATTTTACTACCTGAACTTTCCTGTGTTGGTTTACACATGTTGCCATCTTCCTATAGTACATGATATTAAAATGCAACTGTAAGAAGTCCGGTTTATAAGTTGCTGTATTTGCATGCAAGAGGAAATTGTAGAAATGGTCCCTCAATTTTACCCCAATTGGAGCGATGGTCCCTCAACAAAAATTTATGACCATTGGTCCCTTCTCAAAACGTACAGCTATGGTCCTTTTTGTCAACTCTGTCAAAACTTCTGTCAAAACGAGTCATGTTGAAAGAATCATTGCTACAATCAGATTAGAGTTGAGGGACAATTGCTCCAATTGGTTTAAAGTTAAGGGACCATTTCTCCAATTGGGTTAAACTTGATGGACATTTCTACAATTTAGTTTTTCATATTTGACCCTTGATTCACGTACGTGACACGTGACTCATTTTGACCGAAGTTTTAATGGAGTTGACGAAAATGACCATAGCTTCACGTTTTGATGAGTTAAGGGACCAAGGATCATGGATTTTTAGTTAAGGGATCATTGCTACAGTTTTCTCTTTGCATACAAAAAGGACTAAAGGTTCCAATAATTTATTAAATATGTGACTGATGTTTTAGGTCTTCCATATCCTCATTTCGTTTGGGTGGAATGGAATACTAATGACAGATTTGAGACTATTTGAAGACTTCGAGCCCGTTTATGCATTATTTAACTGTTTGACAATACTTTGCTGCAGCTTTTTGATCGTTCCGGATTATTGTATGGAGAGCTAGCTAGATTTGTATTGAGGATACTGGGAGTTAAAACAAAACCCAAGGTTCGTCCTCCAGGTCTGAATGGGTTTAACGGACCCCATGGACCCTGCGGAGGAAACCAGAACTTCATTGAGGGTCCGAGGCCTGCTCCTAGTGGTGGTAGGGACCATGTTTGGGAAAATGATACTGGTAAATGATGAGACAAGTAGCGATATTTTGGCCGCCCAGTGAATCTTGCTTCCAATCAGGAAAATAGAAAGTAAATGTGGAGCCGTGTATTTTTGCAACTGATACTAAATTGTTTGTGGGTCATTAAATGAGCCAGTGAAAAATGGTATGACACGTACATCTTGAATCTGAAATGTTTGTGTTTAATCGTAAGTTGTGATTACATTTGATTACATTCTTAACATCCTGATTCTGCATCTCATTCTATCTTTGATCATCACAACGTTAGTCTCATCTGGAAAACTATGAGTGGGTGTCGGTTTCTCTGGGGTGGGGGATGAGCAGTGATGGGTATAACCAGCGTTTTGTTTTCGTATTACATATTCTAGTCTCCCTGAGCTATTGTGTAAAATTTACATGGTACTGTCTGAAAAATAATTTACTTGATGGTTGGTTCGTTGGTTGGTTCCTTTGTTTGTTCGTTCGGGTACTTTTGAGATAAGCATTGTTGGCAGAACAGCACTCTATGGGACATTACTTGCTTAACGCACATAATTTCTATACATTTAGTTGGTTTCCTCATGCAGCTACAAAGATTATGCTATTGAGGACAGACAGGAGTCATGCAAGCACTTATGTGCTTCAGTCATTTAGTTAAAGCCCAAATTTTCAAGATTTCATTGCTGCGTGGTCTTCTTCAATCAGTTTGACGACTTAAGTATGGGCAAGTCCATTTTAAGTTCCTGACCTCATTGTATAACTAAGCTCCTTCAACATCTCGCATACCCTCACTCCTGCCGGCTGCAAGGTATTCGTTCCTAACAAGTGGTTTGCTTATTACGCGCACCTTCTGGGTCAAGATGCAGCGAGTTTTCTGTATCCATTCAAGTATTACATTCGGGTTCATGTCTCATCCGAATTCCCATCGAACCCTCTTCTTACCACTGGAGTCTACAGAATCAGCTTGTGTGGAGTACATATGTTCAAGTCCCTCACTGTTATGATCAAATTAGAACTTGAAGTTCCTTAATCCTCATCATATAAAAAGATTAGTCCTAAAAGATGGAACCTGACGTTCCTTGATCAAATTAGAACCTGACATTTCTTGATCCCCACCATGTAAAAAGATTGGACTTGAAGTTTCTTGATCCTCATTATGTAAAAAGATCGGACCTAATGTTTCTTGATCCTCATTATATAAAAAAATCGAACCCGAAGTTTTATGATCAAAATTAAAACTATGAAGGTTCTTCAGTCAATTGAGGGATTAGTGTTTCCTCAAGTTGAAATGATGGCTATGAGCCCCTTAGTTCATACACTATTAAAATCGGACTAGAAGTTCCTTGATTCATGTAAATGAGGACCATAAGTTCCTTATTTAAGTGCAGGCATGAATTCCAAAAATATGAACCCCAAGGTTCTAATAATGTTGTTATCGAGAATAAATTTCAAATACATATATATATATATATATATATATATATATATATATATATATATAATGTTTTGACTTGAAGTTCAAAATATAAAAATTAAATACCGCAAGTTCCGTCATACCTGAATTTCTTCCTTTTGGGATTAATACAATGGTGAACTTAACAAAACTCGATTTGGTTGCCATTGACATCTTAGGCAATAAATACTTTCATTGATTCATGATGCCCAAGAATTCATGTGGAAGCATATGATGTTAGAAAACATCTTTACTAAAAATCTCACTGAATCATATTCATGGAACCAGAAGTTTCCACTGTTTCTTAGCAATGGAATTGTAAGTTTCAAGCATGTATAAAAATAGAAGATGGAACTTTCCTACACATACACATGCATACACATGAGTTACAGCTACAACAATAAAATAAAAAAAAAAAAAGAAAGGAGCTTTCACAAAGGATGATCATGTGAAGCCTCAGTACTTGGCAGAACTCTAGAAGGGGAGGCACTGACTGCTTTCTGAATATAGCCATGAACCTCTGGTGATCACTTTGAATTTGACTTTTAGATTCTTGCAGTTGGTCAAACTTTCTTTCATGGTCATTGAGTAATAATTTGCAAGTTTGTGCAACTCTCGTACTTGAGTCCTATAATCTCTTGTCTAAGGCTTGCCACATCAGCTATTAATGATCTAATTTGGCAAGTTCGAGCAAGTAGATGTTGGCCCATGTTGGATATAAAACTCCAACACTTAACAGTAAAAGCCAAAGAGTCTTAAATAGTTGATTCATCAGATCTTTTTGAAAGTATTCTTTTATATTTGGGAGTGAGAAGGTTTTTAGCTACTACTGTGGCAGTTATATCATTCTTTAACATAGAATCACCAATCGTAAGAGGGACATTAAAGGATAAGAACGATGGGCGCCAAATATTGTCTTGAAGAGACTCGTATGCATCTTCCGCAACATTCAAATCAAAACAACATTTAGATGGGCAAGCCAATTTCAGAAATGATGAAAGAAAAGGAGGTCAAATAAATTGAAATCTCAGAAATACAACAGATGAAATTTTCACAGGTGGACAACTTTTGGAGCATGCATTTTGATACAATTGATACTTCTATAGAAGGAGAGGCAACATGGCCAATTATTCAAAAATCAAAGGGACACCCTTCTCCGAATTTCAAAGATTGGATTTTACTGAATAAAGTTCGTTGACATTTCTCATACGCAATCTCAGCTTGTCAAATATCAAGGACAACTCTGTCAAAATATCTCTAATAAAGTTGTATCACGTGAATTTCACTGTTCCAACTACACCACTGTTGCCAACAAGCGTGGATGACAAGGTCCCAATTGTATCATTATTTGCTATTGGACAATTCCTATATATGTCTACCTCCGTCCTCCATGGTAAGGCAAGTTTCCAAAAATGCCTAACTCCTCTTCCTTGCTGAGAATGCATTTTCAACTGAACATCTCAAAATACTCAGCCTTCCTATGCATTTTCAACCAAGCATCTCAAAATACTCAGCCTTCCTCTTCTGTAATAATGCCTCTTCGGCCAAGTCCTTCACGATGCCCAATTCATTTCCTTAACAAGAAAATATTTTGATTGAGAAGTTTTATGTCAACATCAAATTCTTCTGCTGTTTTTGTTCAAGAGTAAAAGTATCTCATATCATCAGGGTCGAGAGCAAACTTCTAGTATAGGAATTGACTACCTAGAACCTTGCATGATTACTTACCTTGCATTGCTCTCGAGTAGTCATCTTCGACTGTTGCTGAACCTGGGTTTCAAATCACCAGCACCTGAGAACAATTGACACAATGTTGGCTCTTTACACTGAAGCTGCCAAATGAGTCATTGAAAAGTGATGCTTTGAATGACCATTCAAAGGCAAAGGTTGCCAACCACTTAAGTTGTGCAAGGGGCTAAAGTAGAAAGATTAATGATGAACACATAGAAGTTCAAAAGGAGAAAATGAAGGGCTGACTAAGTGAGTGGAATACCAAAGTTCAAAAATAGGAACCCTACTCACAGTCCCATTAAACTCTACCTGAGTCTACACAGCTAAAGCATAAGAACAACTTTAACTATTACTCTGCCTCATCAGTTTATATCATTCTAATGATGTATAAAAGATAATACAGTCTTCACGATTACTAATAAACTACCAATTTCATTAACAATTACAAAGATGCTGCATTGATTGAAGTCTGAATAAGACAATCTATGGACTAGACATTACTAAATTATAGCATGCCTGAAGCATGATAGTCGCCATATGGATTCATGTCCCAAAAGGACAATCCATGGACATGCCAAATTTTACCATGTCTCATCCCTAAAGCATGATAAACATATAAGTTCCAATGATTCAACTCCCTAGAAGTGGATATTACAAATCCAAGCTCTATAACACTCTAAAGGAGGTTATGATCCAAATTCTCCAAACAATTATCTAATAAAAGATGACTATCCTAGAAGAGATAATGTAAAGCCTTCGACGAGGCGAGAATATCCAAACTAATGAAATGCTTATAAACTATGCATGCGCAAGGATATCCACAATAAAGAAATGGTTATAAACTATGCATGCACATGCACATGAGAATTATGGGATCACGAATTGATGATAACCAAAGTTAATTTTGGTTTTCAATAGCTACTAGAGTCATCAATGAGCTGTGTTGATATTTAGCCATGTTCTTTTGTTTGTTGAAGAAAAGAAAAATTATTGGCCAAAATGGAAAAAGGCAATGCCATTACAACTTCGTTAAAACGTAGAAAAATGGACCTATTGTACAAATCGCCAATTGATGTTGAATCCATAAGGTTACATATGGACAATTGTAATAAAATAAAGTACACTTACATGATATGACACGAGGTTTCTAGTTAAAACCCGAAATTGTAATGCGCTCTTGTAAACATGATTTCCCATTGTGAAACTTGTTCATTTAAATGGAGAATTATATATTATACAAAGGTTTATGAAATGCCTGAACCATACCTATATAAGTAAATCCCTCAAGTAAACATAGAAGCAAATTCCTTTGTGATAGGAGCATATTTAAGTGATTTAGTTAGCTTGTTTTCTTACATTTATGTTGTTAGTTCTTAGTTATTTTAGTATTTTAAGCTATTTTCGTATGGTTGTAGGTCCAAATGGTTAAAGTGGCAAGAAAGTGCATTTTGGTGCATTTTGGAGCAGTTTTGGGCATTAAATGGATTGCACATGCTTGGAGCAATGTGGATGGACGAAATTGAAGTCCAAAGGAGTCTAGGAATCTGCTAAGAAGATGGAAGAAATCAATTCAAGACTTGGAAGAAAAGGAATCAACTACAAAGAAGGAAACATGAGTCAAACTTCCTTATTTTGACTTAACTTTCCTAATCTCTTCCTACCTAAGTTCCAGCAACTTTGAAGGGTTCCTAATTAATTTAGGACACTTAAATATATGTCTAGAAAACTTAGTCATACTTCCTAATCCATGCTACACCTATCTTTTCTAGATTTCCCTTTTTATTGCAGCAAATCACATTCCCATTCTCTGAAACATCATTGCCGCAGCTTTCCCTTTCTCTTTTCCCAATTCCTTGCTGCATATTTTGTTTCCCTTTTTCCTCTTAGAATTCTGATTTATTACCCTTTTTCCTTGAGGATTTGGAGCTAAAAACCTTCCCAAATTGATTACTTATTGCCCTAACCTTTCTTCCTCTATATATACATAATCTGCTGCACTTATAGGGGAATATAGACAGCCATACACATCCATACCAATTATTCCTCATTCTCTCCATTCATTCAGCCATCATCCATCCTCTACCACCATCCATCACCATAATTCGTACCCAAACACCCTTGTGCCGCAACAAAGAAGGAGAAAGAAGAGAGGAGAGCCTTGGACGTTTTGGCCATTCAAGCTTGGATTGTTGGAGCGTTTCTAGGTGTATTCAATCTTTGTTTTCAATGTTTAATTTATATTCTCTTTGTTTTGTTGTAAACATGAGGAGCTAAACTTGTTTTAGCTAGGGGAGACTTTGAAACCATGATTATATTTGCAATATGAATTGATTAATTCCAGTTGTGATTTCATAAATTGTGAATGCAATTTACTTAACCGTTTGATGGATAACTTATTCTTGTTTGTTGATTAAGGGTGCACACTTAGTTTGCATGCATGAATTTGGGGCTAGAATATAAGGGAGTTTCACATAATCGTTACAAACTTATATTCACAAGTAGTTAAGGTTGTTTTCACAATCATGTTAAGTAAATTCCTAGCATGAGTATCATGATGTCATAGTTACAAGTGATTTGTCAATACTTATGATTTTCATAGAACGTGATCTTTGATTGTATCTCTATTATGATGTCATGTAGGGGACTTTTGAAGAATACTTTGGGTTGTCGTATGATGTCATCCAATCCAATAACTTAAGGAAAATCTGAGGGTTAATTAGTGATGTCACGGTTAATCTGGGGTGTTGAGGTTCATGGTTTATCGAAAAGCAACTGGAAATCAATTTGTATGCAAGTGTGTCATGTGTGGAGAAGGACCCTCTAGCTAGCTAATCACCCATCCATATACCCAAATTCGTTCATAACTTTGTCTAGTTTAGTTTCTGTTTTGTTTTAATTCAAATTCGTCAAAACCGAAACCCCCTTTGTTTTAAGTGTCAATTAGGTTAGAATCTGTCCTAATTAGTGTTTTTGAGTATTTTGAGTCAAAACCAAACCTATTTTCGTCCAAAGTAAGTCCTAGAGTCTAGTTTGAGTCTTTTTCATTGTTTTGTGTTGTTTTGAGTCTTTTGAGTTTGTTTTGAGTCATATAAGTTTAGTTAAGAGTCTTTGAGTTTATTTAAGTGTTTTTAAACATATTTTTGTATCTTTGAGTCAGTTTTCATTAGATTAGCAATCCCTCCTAATCCCCGGCCTAGAACGATCCCTACTTATATCTATACTACAATTGTCAAAAAGAGGGTTTAATTTGAGTGCTATTATATATCACATCAAATTTTTGGCGCCGAAATGGTTATAAACTATGCATGCACATGCACATGAGAATTATGGGATCACGAATTGATGATAACCAAAGTTAATTTTGGTTTTCAATAGCTACTAGAGTCATCAATGAGCTGTGTTGACATTTAGCCATGTTCTTTTGTTCGTTGAAGAAAAGAAAAATTATTGGCCAAAATGGAAAAAGGCAATGCCATTACAACTTCGTTAAAACATAGAAAAATGGACCTATTGTACAAATCGCCAATTGATGTTGAATCCATAAGGTTACATATGGTCAATTGTAATAAAATAAAGTACACTTACATGATATGACACGAGGTTTCTAGTTAAAACCCGAAATTGTAATGCACTCCTGTAAACATGATTTCCCATTGTGAAACTTGTTCATTTAAATGGAGAATTATATATTATACAAAGGTTTATGAAATGCCTGAACCATACCTTTATAAGTAAATCCCTCAAGTAAACATAGAAGCGAATTCCTTTGTATAAATTCCAAAGGAGAATATGTCATGAAGTGTATGTGGTACCATGATATTCCAGGGCTAGAGTAAGGCTGATCCGAATACTGTTACCTCAGAAGTCCTGTCATGGACTTACTAGCTCCGGGCAGAGTTGTATCAGACAAAGCATGGTACCACCATCACTCTACTCCAGGGCATTAGGTGGAGTCCTAACGACTCATTCGCTGGATGACCATGCTTATTCCACAAGACACGTAAACTGATACAGATATGGATACAATCAGATTATATAAGTCTTGGAGTCCCTGCAAACTTGGGATAGGTGTGCGCTGCAAGTAATTAAAACTCCTAAGATGATGCAATATCTACTTACTAGATATCATCTAGGATTCTCCTAACTTAGAATGAGCATTCTATCGTAAAAAGGTCTCTCTCCCAGGGTAGAAATACACCCATATAGGTTTCATCTACGGTAACGCAATGAATACACTTGAATTCTATTGCCCACTGCTTAAGGATGAAATCATTCACTAACTTGATCGTCGGAGAGCCTTTGGCTGACACTAACTTGATCGTCGGAGAGCCTTTGGCCAGCACACCCACCCTTGGCCGAAGGTTTACTTACTGTTATTTTATAGTTTTTTTGGTTGCTCAGGTTTACTTGAATTTGTGCTCAACCACCACTCATAGACGTGCGTATATTGGGTTCCAACAAATGGTGCTTTCATTGAGAGAGAACCTATATTCCTCTTGACCAAATCACTTCACCTTCTGACATGTCAGAAAGTTCAGTCAAGGACAAAAACCCAACCATCCCTCAAGAAGAAGCCGACTGAGGGCATAATGGCATAACTACCATCGAGAATATATGGGAAGATGTCATGCATATTTGTCTATCCCTAGAGGTCGTTCGACACAATCCACTAGCCAAAGAGCCCGCCTGACTCAAAGATATAGAGTCCTACATCAAAGATCTCCAAGATGCGGTTTCTCGCTTTGAGAAGCTAGTGATTCAAAGGATAGAAGTGATCGATCTAATGTTTGAAGAGTCACCCTGATGACCCATTCTTAAAAGAACGTTGTAGGAAAACCTTTCACACCTTCAACTAGGCACCAGTGCGGTCTCTAGGATTTGTAAAGTTGGCCATCCAAGCCCAACCCTACAACCACTTGGTAACCTTCCACGTGACGGTTTGCCCTACTCATAATGCCATCCTTAGACAGAATTGGTTACACAAGATGAAGGCCGTGCCTTCCAATTACCACTACTTACTCTGCTATCCGGCACCCGATATAGTAATAGAAATAAGAGGAGACCAATCGGTGGTACACTGCTGGGCCATTGAAAGTATGAACATGATAAGAAAAGACGAACGAAACTCTAGCAAATGCATGAACAAGTCAGCATAGCAATCATAGCAGAGGTCAACACGCCAACTGTAAAGAATTCGACTTGGATCTTGACCCCCAGAACGACATCACCCTGGTGTCCAAGGTAGATGAAAACGTTGTTTACATCAGCCTCGACCCTAACAATCTACAACAAAAGCCTAAATAGGCTCAAAGCTGACCGAATGAGAAAAATAACTATTTACTAACTTGTTGCGAGCTAACAGAGACGTGTTTGCATGGTCAACATAATACATGAATGGGAACGACCATTCTGTAATTTGTCACCCCCTCCACATGGACCCAACTGTTTGACCAATTATCCAGCATAAATGGAACCACATAACAAAACAAAGCAAGATCAAAGACACCCAGATCATTATCGAAGTATATGATCCGGATTGGTTGTGAACGTTGTGTTAACACAAAAGAAGAACGGGAAGTGGAGAGTGTGCATGGACTTTACAGACTTGAACAAGGCTTGTCTAAAAGATTTATATCCTCTTCCACAAATCGACATGCTGGTCGACTCGACAACGGGACACGAACTCCTAAGCTTCATCGATGCTTGTTTTATATACAACAAGATAAAAATGTGTGGGCTAGACATGGAGGCTAAATCTTTCATCGTTGATCAAGGTACCTACTATTACAAGGTTATGCCCTTTTGATTAAAAAACACAGAAGCAACGTACCAACGTCAACCGAATCTTCAAAGAAAAAATAAGAGACATAATGGTGGTTTACGTAGATGATATGGTTTTTAAGAGCAAAGAAAAGAAAGGCCATATAACACATCTCCAAGAATCATTTGATCTGCTCCTAAAGTATAACATGAAGCTGAATTCAGAAAAATGAAGCTTTGGAGTAGCATCATGAAAATTCCTAAGGTACATGGTGACCAAGTGAGAAATCGAAGCCTACCTACATTAGATCAAGGCTATCATAGAGATGAAGTCACCTCGGACCATGAAGGAAATACAAAGTCTAATAAGAAGAATGGCTGCCCTCGATAAATTCCTTTCAAGATCCACTGACAAGTGCAAATCATTTTTTACATCGATAAAGAAAAGCAAGGGCCTTATCTGCACAGATGAATGCGAGGAAGCTTTCTTGAAACTTAAAGAGTACCTCTCCAAACCTCCGCTTCTATCCAAACCCATCGATCAAAATGATGTGTACCTTTATCTAGTTGTATTAAACAGCGCCAAAAGTGCATCTCTGATCCGAGAATACTCAGGGGACAAACCGGTATATTACATATCAAAAGCTATTTTCAAACTAGATACAAGATATCAGAAGATGGAAAAACTCATCTTAGCACTAGTAACGGTAGCAAGGAAGCTTCAACCATATTTCTTATCATTCCGAGTAGTCGACATGACGGAATATCCACTAAGATCCATTCTATACAGCCTGACGCTTCATCCAGAGTTACAAAGTAGGCTATCGAACTAAGGCAACACAAGATAGTCTACTGTTATAAGAAATCAATTAAAGCCTAAGCCTGGTAAACTTCGTAGCAGAGTTCACCTTTGCAATACCTTGCTACTCTGCTACGAATCGTCCAATATACACGGGTAATCACTGATACACTGCTACGAAACACAGGCAATCGCTATCATCGACGTTCGAGAAAATTGGAAGGATGAAATCATCAACTACATATGGGACGACAAACTACCAGAAGATCACAACTTGGCCAGAAAGTCAATTCAAAATGAGTCAAGATACACAATAATCTGCGGAAAGCTATACCGATGTTCCTAATTCGAACCTTATAGCCTATGTGTCACACCAGAAGTTGGTTTCCAAATTTTGAGTGACATCCACTCCAGGTCTGCGGAAATCAAGCTGGAGGAAGATCGTTGGTTCAAAAAGCAATAACTGCAAGCTACTATTGGCCTAGCATACAACAAGATGCAACCAGCTACGACAAATGTCAAGGGTACATCCTATAAACCATCAACACGCAAAAGAACTTAATACTCAAACAGGTTCATGACATCCATGTCATGGGGCATTGACTTGGTTAGACCCAGGCATACCTGATAGTGACAACATACTACTTCTCTAAGTGGATAGAAGTGGAACCCCTGACAAAAATCATTGCTGCGACCATGAATCCTTTGTTTAGAAAAATATCATCTGTCGATTTAGAATCCCCCATAGAATAATGACAAACAATGGGCTATAGTTTACCAATTCCAAAGTCATGGATTGGTACAAAAAACTCAAGATCCACCACCTTACTTCCACAACCCGATATCCACAAGGAAATGGACAATTAGAGGCTTCAAAGAAAACCATGCATCTTGCAATGTTTGAAGAAGAGACTCGAAAAGTAAATGGCCAGAGGAGTTGCCCAAGGTCCTGTGGGCTTATCACATAACAGTCCAGAAAGCCACCAGAGAAACACTGTTCTTCATAGCTTATGGAACTGAGGTGGTCATTCCGGTTCAGGTCACTACTATGCCAAACTTACATACTGAAGAAAGGAAAACCTTGGAAAATGTGGAGATCCTGAAGGCATATCTCGATTTTGTAGAAGAACAACAAGAATGTGCTCAAGTTTGACGAGCAACTTACCAGCAACAAATCAAATCATATTACAATAAGCGCGTCAGACCCAAAAGTCTGCAAGTACGAGCCTTAGTCCTAAGAGAAGTCTTCGAGAACACTAAAATCCCAGAGAAGGTAAACTCGAGGCAAAATGGAAAGGTTCATACAAGGTCACTAGAGTAGGAGTCAATGAAACCTACCACTTGGAACACGTGATTGGAACCCCAATTACCAAAAAGTGGAACATCGCTAAGCTTAGAAAGTACTATCCATAGAGCCACCACGCAAACAACACGCGATTTGATTCCCTTTCCCAAGATATTTAGGCATTCCTCTCAATACACAATCCCAATGCCGTCGTCTGTGCAAACACAAGTCCATGGAACTCATCTCCCAACACCCCACCATAGGCTTATCGTCAAAAGTGACCCCTAATGTAATTTTTACATCACATCATTTTTTTCCTTAAAACTACACTAGTGATTTGATTCTCCGTCCCGGACATATGTACTCCTTCTTGGAGTCAATCACACCCCCTTATCAATCAACTTTACTTGGAACATGAACAAAAAACATATATTCGTAATAAATACTTGTGTTTTCTTTATTTTGATGGTGAGGCAAGGAGTAGCCTACTCATTCAAAACAGGGCCCAACTTTGAACAACTTCGCATGAACGCAAGTCTAAAAAAAGTTCAAAGTTACATTGCCATAAGAGCTTCTTTTAGCCCAATCCATCTGGAACAGTTAGCAGCTTGGGAAACTCGAACCGTGATAAGCACAATAACGATTAGTGGACTAGGGGCACGGGCACATAGCATCTTGGCTCGGAAGTCCAATGCACCATCTGGCCTCCAGAATGTTTATGCAACTAGGAAGGATTATGGGTTATAACATTCAAACCTGGGCTCTAAGCCATTCAGTTAATAGTTGAAAGGGCGATATGGAACTTATCCAAGAGTGGCTCTAAAATTTGATCCCTAGTATGACTACTTCTATCTCGTACCAACTTACTAAGTCAAGTAAGCTCTGCAACACCAAGTGTTAGTAGGTTCGAAGGGGGCATCCAGACTAGGTAATCCCCAAAAGGAATTTCATTCTAATGGAGCTCTGATACATTGAAATTCTTTGGTCAAGCTAACCAAGGTAGTTCGATCGAAAACACTTAGGTCTGACTCATACGGCCTGACAAAAGGATTCAACAAGTGATTGTGACCCACATGCTAACGATCATGTTCCCAAAGAACTTTCGTTTAAGATTCACTAGGAACGTACATGTATTCCAATATAGGAAACCACTCTCATACTACATTGCAAATATTGAGGATCTTAATTCAGAAATAGGGCAAAATATTGGACATTTTTTCTAATTTATTCCTTGCAAGGTACTTCAAGAACAAGGCAACCGTCTCAAGTCCTATAAATGCACGAATGAACTTGGAGTGTAGGATTCCTCATGGGTTTAAATTCTTGCATTCCTAGTACCGAAGTAAGGTGATACTCTAGCAATCGCAATGAGAATCCCTTAAGAATGCTAAGTTTGGGAGGTAATGTTTCTCTAAATCCATATTATCGAGGGCATTTTTCACTAAAAACTTTGTCTCAGGCCCACAAACTTACTCGCATTCTGCTCCGTTGCTTATTCTGTTCTTTAAAGTTCATTTCTTTAGAAGCATTTATCAGATTGGGAATTTCACATGAAAAAGATGTACCACATGGGACAATCTTTACACAAGCACATATTTATTAACAAAGTCTCAAAGGAGATCAATTCAGTATAGAAGTTCAGGGGAGACAAGCCCTCACCCCTGGCGATGAATATTTGGAAAGGACTACAAAAGACTCTTGATTAACATTATCAGGTTCTGCTGTCGGATCAACAATCTGCTACATCCACCTTATTGTATACCATGCACGATACTACATTAAAGGCAAGTATTCTAAAGGAGATCCGCCTTCGTCATCGTCCGTACGTGGAGGAAATGGAGAAACCTCAAGACGAAGAATTCACACGAACATCCCATCATCTTGAAGAAATCAGGCACCAGTACGTATTTTACACAAGGTGTCCAGCGAGAGGAGAATAGGTGATAGGGCATTCTAGTACGATTCCAAGCACTCAAGCCATATGAGTGCCACATAGGCAAGTGTTTGAATGATGGGCCACTGTCGTCACCATTAGCAAGCATTAGATGAGGAAGAAAGCGAAGATGGAAGGGCCCTTCAGTGGACCTCCACACTTCATACAGATCCAACTCTTCCATAAGGCCCACATAGAAGCCTTATGAAAGGATGAATGTTATAGGATGAGTTGCAAGAAGCGTGGAAAGTTATAGAGCAAGTTGTAGGAAAAAGGGAAACTTTTCCAGAGATATTTAGGGATTTTTGGCAAGCAATATGATTTTCTAGGATTGAATTTTTTTTTAGCAAGAGGCTCAGAAAAGAACTAGAGTTAAGCAAGGAAAACACATGCGTCATGACACAAAATGAGGAACGGTTGAAGAAAACTGCGATTTGATAAGGCTATTTAAAGGTTAATAACCAGAAGATCTCATCGTTGAAAGTGAAGAGTCGCTCATCTCGAGATCGATGCATACAAAGATTGTTAATTAATAAAACGCATGGAAAAAAGCAATCACATAAATCTGAGGCATTCGTCATCATGGCAGTTGATCTTTTTTTGTGTTTCTAAATTTTATGCAATGGAAATCAAAGCGACTCAACTACCCAGCTTTAATGACAAGCCGTACCTGTTTGCAAGGAATTTGAAGATTAAACGGTACGTATTCCAGCTTACATCGAAAGGCATGGTCTTTGGATATTAATCTATCCTCAAGGGGAACAATTTGACTCTTAGATGAATAGTTAGGGGCAATTATGGGACCATGGTTTTCTAGGGCCGGAGTAAGGTTGATTTGAATACTATTTAGAAATTTGATCATGGAGTCACCAGCTCCGGGTGAAGCTGTATCAAACGGAGCATGGTGCCACCATCACTCTACTCAGTGACTCCGGTGGATGACTATGCTTGTTCTGTATGACAAGCGATCTGATCCGAATATGGACATAATCAGATCTTATAAGTCTTAGAGTCTCTACATTCTTGGGGTAAGCGTGCATCGCAAGTAATCATAACTCCTAAAAGAATGTAATATCTACTTACTAAATATCATCTAGGATACTCTCGACTTAGAACTAGGATTCTACCTAAAAAGGTCTCTTTCCCACTGTATAAATACACCTATCTAGGTTTACCTATGGTAACATAATCTATACACCTGAATTCTCTTGCCCACAGCTTAAGTCTAAAATCATTTACTAACTTGACTGTCGGAAAGTCTTTGGCCAGTACACCCCCTTCCCCCAAGCTTAAGAGGATAGTTATTTTACTATTTTGTAGGTTGCTCAGGTTTACTTGGATTTTTGCTCAACCACTGCTCACGACAGTGCGTAGATTTGGTTCCAATAGTGTAGAATATCATTGAAGGATTCAACTTGCTTGAAGCAAAGCCCTAGAAAGGTAAAACAAAAATTATGTACTTAATACGAATAGATGATATAAATTGCCTTAGTGAGTACTATCATTATGATATTGTTGCAACATACTAAATCTCTTCAAAGAGTTGATGACATTAGAATGTGACTCCTAAAGGGTCTAGAAAGATTATAAAATGTTGAAAGACATATTATCTCGAGTTGCAGATCTAACAATATGCAGACACGATTATTAAATATCAAAAGATTTATGGTATTAAAGAACCATTTAATTGAAGATCATAAGTGACACACCTCGACCGAGGGCATGCTGGTCGTCACGTGGAAGTGACGTAACCATGTGCACAATGTGGAAGCTAATAAATAATAATAAAAGTACGAATAAAGACAAACCTAGCTATACACAAAGTAAATAACATACATGTGCAAGCGTAAGTGTGAGAAACAAAGTTCAGAGCACGAAAGACCTAATGTAGTTCGGGCAAACAACACTAATTAAACACACCCAAAGGTGGTCCTACATTGGTGATAATCTGTTAGAAAAGCTAGGAAAATGCTCTTGGGAGCCACCAAAAACACTAGCCAAACTAGAACCTGGAGGGGCGCAAAACAGAAAGCGTGAGTGGGCAAAAACAAAGGTTTTCAAAAACCATTTCATAAACAAAGTTCTAACCCCTTGCCGTAAAACCTATATACTTCCTAGAAAAATAGAATATATACATATATATAAATCATGCTCAGAAATATGCCATGACAAATGCCTCGAAATAAAATGCAAGTACTCAGGTAATGCCAAACAATGCCATGTAATCTGTCAGCCGGAGTCACCTAACGTGACCTGTACGGCTGAATCTAGAGCTCAAATCTCCAACTCACTGACTATACCTGCACACGAGTCGGAACCACCTAAAGTGGTCTGGACTGGGTGTATAATAAGTACGCTCAAGTGCTACGATCACATGAAGACTGGGCGAATAATTGCGGGTCACCTATGAGTTGGAACCACCTAAAGTGGTTTGTACGACAAGACTGTGCACCTAACTTGGATCCAAGATGAGCGTGTGGTGCGGGAGGTGAACATCACGTGAAGGACTGTGCCCAACTTTGGGCAGGAGCACTAACACCGGGGGTGCAGGTTATGAGCTCTCTATGCATCTCAAATCACTACTGAACATAAACATAAATCATAACTTACCTGACACTTACCTGTGCGTCCACAACACCAACACACATATAAATATGCAACTAATAATGCATAATTAAATGGGTGAACATAATGCATGGCATATAAATGTATAAACGTTTCATTTCAGTTTCTGGGAAAAACATAAGTATATAGGTATTTATGGAAAACCAAAAGCTTACTCATTGGTATGTAGAAGGGTCGTAACCCCCTTGCCTCGAGTGACCGCGTTCATCCTCGGGATAGGTCTCACCTATATGCGAAACAACTATAAATACGTAAATTTTAAAGCACATAACGAACAATACTAAATAACTTCTCATACAATGCCCAAATGGGGTGTATGAATATACCAACGTGATCTACTCAACTTCACGAACATCCCCATATTTTTAAAAAAAATTTCCGACGCCGCACACGCCCCCACGGGCAGGCCAAGGTACGGCTACACGCGCCGCCCACGCGCAGGCACGTGCCTGGCACACTGACGACGTCAGTTAACGCCGTCAGGAATATTCCGTTAACTTTGACGGATTCCGTTAACGTTGTTAGGAATATTCTGTCCAAACTGACGGAATATTCTGTCCAAACTGACGGAATATTCCATCACCTTCTCCGACCAAACTTCGGCGCCGTCGCCAGCACCGGAAAACCGGGAAAAATTCGAAACTTCGTATCTCACTCGCTTTTCAACCAAAATTCACAAAATTGGTACCAAAATGAAGCTTACAACAAGAGGAACAAATCCATACCACTTTCAAGCACTAAAACCCACGAAATCTCACCGGGAAAACACCACCAACTCCGGCCAAACTTCAACTCACGATCCGACATCCAAAACCATCAAATGAACCACCCCGAGCCTCCTAAGGACCTCACCAAGCTTCGTACAAGCTTGAAATTCCCAAAAACACAAGAATTAACGTGTGCATGAACAGTGACCAAATCGGGGGATCCTAAGTTCGATGAAAAAAGGTATCCTTACCTGAAATGGGTATGGTTGAACTCCTAAGGACCTCACGAGCACAAATATGTAATTTATTTCCTCGATCTATGAAGTTTCCAAGGGTTTTGGGTGTTGTCCGTACGAAAAGGATAGGAAAGGGAGAGAGAGAAAGGGACTCGGGACAGGGCAGAGAGAGAAAGGAAATGAGTGTGGTGTGTGTGTGGTCCAAACTCCACCAACCAAAGCCCAAAAATGACCACACAACGAAACAAACATACTTGGGGCAAAATCATCATTTCACCCTTACGGTACGAAAAGTTCGGGACAGGCTGTCACAATAAGTTGAACACTCAAATGATTAATCAATATTTAGATACGAAGAAAGATCATTCATCCTCGTGGTGGAAATGATGAATGGATACTTGGTCCAAAAGTACCATACCTTAGTGAAGTATGTGCCTTACTATATTGAGCACAATCCATTGAATCAGATATTACATTTTCCGTGAAGCACAATACCAACATATGAGTATTGCAATTAAATAAGTTATCTATTATTATCTTTGGGAAATTATAGAAATACACTTGTTCTATTCTAATGATGTCACAAAACCATGGTCTTATTGGGCAAGCAAAATTTGAATCTCTCTTTAGCTTCTCTATAGATCGCTTACAAAAATGGATTTGTATTTACAGTTGGAAATAAATTGATCCTACAATGATAAAGGAAGCAAACATTTGTTGCTACATCTTCGTATCAGTTAAAAAGTACATATCTCCAAAGTCTTCGCTTTAGAAGTTCAACGATTGCATTGACACACATCTGCCTGTGACAAGTTAGTTAATCCAGGTTTATTATAATTAGGAGGAAGCATCAATCAGAGGCAGCATCTAAGAGGATGCATTGGTCACATAAGCAAAATAGTTTTTGTTTCCTTCAGATCATCCATTCATCTCATGAGAAATTTTAATGAGACAGTTAATCGAAGACCTGTGGGCATCCAAGAGAGAGTGTTTTAAAAGCAATATGAATGCCACTAAAAAAGTAGTATGAATGAAGACTTTTAAAGAGTTTATATTCACTTGATGACTTTAATTCCCATTAATTTATTAAAATAATCCATTAGGATTGGGCATAAAAACCAAGAAACCGTGAACTGAACTGAATCGGATGAAAAAAACCTGTAAAGAACCGGTTTGACCAAAACCGTTAAAACTTGGACTGGAACGAACCGAACCGGTTTAAAACGGCTCCGGTTTCTAATTCTCAAGAACTGTGGGAACCGCACCGGACCGTTTATATTATTATTATTTTTTAAATCTAATTCCTTAGCCCTTGTTTTAATTTCATTTTAGGATGTACACTTGGTCTTGATATGAGACTTTCTATCTTTTGATTTATATGTAAACTTTCAATATTCCGGTTACAAATCTTGTACATCTAGCAGTGAGAACTCAAATTTGCTTGATTTGTGGTTGATATATGTGTTTGGTATTGGAAGTAGAAGATTAAATATATATATATATATATATATTATTTTGGTTAGAACCGTAAACCAGCATAAATCAAACTGGAATTGGCACAAATCAAACCATATGGTTTTAGTAATAAATTTAAGCAGAACCGCACCAAACTGAAGCGTGGAACCAGACCGAGCTGGAGCGTGCCCACCCCTATAACACATATGATGGGTTTTTTAGGTCTTGACCTTGCCTATAAACGATTGAAGAATAAACGAAAGGAGAGAGGTGAGAAACATATGGAGGAAAGGAAAGAAAAGAGGAATGGAAGAAAAAGAAAAAAGGAAATAAGAGAGATGCATAAGAAAATACCAATGAGGCAGGCTACAAAGAAGAGAGAAAATAATAAGAGTTATCTTGTACTTCTATTATTTTTTATAATAAAAGAAAGTAATACTGCTGCTCTGGGAATGTAGGCACACTTGTCAAACCTCGTAAATATTGTGTCTTATTTACTTTATTGCACTGCACATATTCCCTCAAGTTCACAACATTAAAAGTAATATACAAATTGAAACAATAAAACCGATTTGAACGTCAGCCATATGGTTTTGTGTCTCCCTCAAATTAAAATTTACCAACAGTACTGGTTCATAGAAAATTAAAAGGATAGTTTTCATTTTACATAGAGATGTGATATATTCTAGCACACAAGTTAAACCCTATAATTGTAGTATATGTAAGTAGGGATCGTTCTAGGCTGTGGATTAAAAGGGATGCTAATCTACACAATTTAAAGTCTAAAACACTAAATTTGACTCAAAAACAGAAAACTAGACTCTAACAACTCAAAATAAGCTAAACTGACCTAAAACACTCAAACTAAGTTAAATTGACTCAAAAAAGGTCATAGAAAGTGATTTGGACGAAAATTGAACTAAAAAGACTCAAAATACTAAATAGGGACAAATTCTGACGAATTGAAACTAAACTAACACAAATAAGAACTAAAGGGGTATTTGGACGAATTTTAAACTTAACTTGACTCAAGACACTAATATAAATAGACTTAAATAGATTCTAACTAAGTTGAAACACAAAATATTAAAGGGGGATTGGTTGGGATGAAATTAAAGTGAAAACAAACAGATTTAAAGACTCAAAACAATTTGGATGAAATTGGGTGTTTAAATGGGTGAATGGCTAGCTAGAGGGTTCATCTCCACACATGACACATATGCATATAAATCAATTTCTAGTTATTATTCCTTTAAACCATGAATGACAATGCCCCAAATTAATTGTGAACTGCATAAATTAACTCTCAGATTTTCCTAATTTCATTGAACTGGATGGACAACGCATCGGCAACCAAATTATTCTTCAATAGTTCCCTACATGAACAACATAATAGAGATACAATCAAAGATCATTAAGCTTTGTGAAAATCATAAGCATTGACATGACATTCGTAACTATGAACTGCATGATACCCCTGCCATGGATTTACTTAACACGATTGTGACTAGCAACCTCCACTACTTATAAATATAAGTTCATAACAATTAGGTGAAATTCCCTTATATTTTAGCATCAAATTCATGCATGCAAACTAAGCGTGTACCCTTAATCAACATACAAGAATAAGTTATCAATCAAACGGATAAGTAAAATGCATTCATGTTTTATGAAACAATAACTGGAGGAAATCAACTCATATCACATATATGTTCATGGCTTTGAATCCACCTTTAGTTAAAATGAAATTAGTTCCTCATGTTCGCAATTAAACAAAGACAATTAAATTTAAACATTGAAAACTAAGATAGAATACACCTAGAAACGCTCAAACAATCCAAGCTTGAATGTGATGGCACGGCTAAAGCTCTCTTCTCCTTTCTCCTTGCTAAGTTGCGGCACAAAAGGGATTTGTGTGCATGATGGATGTGCGTTGTGAAATTGTGATGAAAAATGGGGTGTGGAATGAAGGCTGCGACATTTATAGGGTGAAGGGAAGGCATGGCAAGGCTCAGAAAGAGGAGAATTAGGACTCCAAATCACTAAAGAACAAGGACACTCTCAAGCAGATTCCAGGGAGGACAAGAAATGATCCTTGTGGCAGGAAACATAGCTTCTAAAAGGGATAGGTACGGCACCAATGTAGGAGAAGGATAGGGCTTCTAGAAACTTGATATTTAGGTGTTCTAATGTCATTTGGATGTCCCCTTTGCAGCAGGAATTAAGGTAGTAAAAGATTAGGATAGGATAAAATAAGATAAGATTGGATAAGGTTTGGATAAGATAATGTCGTTTGGATAATGTTCCTTCTATGTAGATGATTCCTTATCTTCAATGCTTCCAAATTTGTTTCTGCAGATATTAAGCACATTCCTAGCCTCTCTTGATCTTCAAAATCATCGATCCACCTTGCTCCATGCATGTTCAATCCATTCCAAGCCCAAAACTGCTCTAAAATGCTCCAAATTGCACTTTGTTGCCAACTTTGTCAATTGAACCTGAAAACACATGAAAATAGCTTAAAACACTCTAACAAGTAGAAATTAGCTATGTAAATGCAAGAAAACAAGCTAACTAAGTAGCATAAATATGCTCCTATCACATAGTGGTTATATATGTTGTTTTCACTGTCACAGCATAGGAGAATGATAAGCTCATATTTATATAAATTTTATATCAAATTCACTTGTCTTTTCTTAGTTAGTTCCTTATATTTTTGAGCTATTTACTTTGTTTTTGTGTTTTGTAGGATTTGTCAAGTAAAGAAAAGAAAAATAGCACAAGTGGAATTTTAAGTAACAAATTCGTCAAAACTGCCTGTGCAGGTCAGCTGACTTTGGAAGAAAGTTGCAGACAGCTCAGAATGAATTAGAGAATGAGCCTTATATACTTGGAAAGCTACAGATGTTTATTTTCTGGAGCATTTCGAAGATTGTTAATATCATTTTTCTAGAAGAAGTTATGGCCATTTTAACACTAAAAGGTTCCCAAAAGGCTGAGCAGTTTGTAACTGACAAGAAAGCATTGAAAGCAATAAATCCAATAAAACTAGCAGCCAAAACTGATGCAGCCAAGAACAAGCCAACTGACACCTATTCAAATATCAGAGGAAATGGAAAATTAAGTGGGAGTAATGGGCATAAAGGCTGCCCAAAGAGTTACAATTGTTTTACCATTTCCTTTCACTTATTGTCATCACTAAATGGTTGTTAGTGGGGTGAGTTATGGAGAAACATCTGTGGCAGCAGAAAAAAAGAAAAGGGCTGCAGGTTGCAGTGGCAAAGAGTGGAAAAAAAGGTGAAAAAAAATAGAAAAAAAAGGAAGGAAAGCAAGGAAAAAAGGCAAGGCTGTTGCGTTGGGGAAGGAAGGAAAGGAAGGAGGAAATCTTGGCATTCTCTTCTTTCGGTTTTATCTTCTCAAACTCATGCCTTTCTCTTGGTTTAATTTGAGAATAATGTGTAACTAATTTTTAGTAGTTAGGGGCTATTTTGAAGCCCCGAATATGATTGCAAGTTTGTTATGACATTTCGTTTGAATTACTTTTATGAATGGATGAAATTTAGTTCACTACTTGTCTCATTGATGAATTCTTTATGTGTTTTCTATGGATGCATACTTAGTAAGCATGTCTAGGATTCTAATGCTATGAATATGTGTCTGCCTGCCCTTGTCGAATGAGGACCTACATATGTTCTAGAGTAGTACTTGTTAATTGCGATTAACATGTGAATCAATTTCTAGGATAAGTAAGACAACGCTAGTACTTACGATTCCTTGTGATGACTCAAACTCTTTTCATTTTTAATGATTTCTACTTGTTAAATCTATGAACACACCATTCTAGATTGCATGTTAGGGACTAAGTTAAGTTGAAAACGCCATTCTCTTAACATACTACATAAGAAAGAGTAATAGGTTGAGTTCTAACATTGAGCCAACTTGAGCATCTTCATCTGAAAATGAAAGGAATTTGAATGAAACATAACATGTTTGCATGATTATTTGGTGGTGGATAGCAATTCCCCTAACTCGTTTTTCTTAATTTGTGAACTACTTAAAATCTGTTTTTGTCCTGTTTTTGTTTGATTTAATTTAAATAGCAAATCAACTCCAAAAATCCCAAAAATTTGTGTAAGTGTAGCTCTGTGTGTCTAGTATCTGCATATAAAGTTTTGTAGACTTCAGATAAGTGTAAGTTGGTCTAATAATTATTTTTCGGTGGCTGGTCAGTAGGGACAACAGCCCAGTTTTTGTGACATTTTAAGTAGTTAGATAAAACAATCTTCTACGGGAAAGATCCTTATTTTCATATGCTACAATTGACAAATCTTATTGTTAATAAGGAAAATTAATAGGACATTTGTGTGCTACTTTGTGGTGTGCTTTCAATCCTATCAAATATTTGGCGCCGTTGCCGGGGATTGTTATTTCTAATTACTTATTTTTCTATTGTTTTCTTTTCTTGTCTAATTAGTGTTTTTGTTTTTGTTTTTATTTCAGGTACTCTTCTTAGTGTATGCATACTCGAAGGTCTAAGAGCATTGATCTAGCTTCCGACGATCCTGAGGTTGAATGAACACTTCGAAAGCTTCGAGGAACAATCAAGCAGAAGCGTGCATCGGTGTCTTTACCACCATCTTCTCCACCACATTTGAGTTCGGAAGAGGTGGAAGAACCACAAGAAGGCATGGCTGATAATCGTACTTTGAAGGAGTTGGAAATGCCTAATATGGATCAACAACCATTGTGCATCACATATCCAAATGCAGAATGAGGATTTGAGCTTAAGTTCGGCATGATTCACTACTTGCCTAAGTTCCATGGCTTCTCAACAGAGGATGCCAACAAGCATCTCATGGAGTTTCTTGTGGTATGCTCGGGAATGAGACCATCCAATGTGGATGAGGAGCAAGTCAAGTTGAGGGCATTCCCATTTACATTAGAAGCTAAGGCAAAGGAGTGGCTTTACAATTTACGTCCGGGATCAATGAACACATGGAACCAGGTGAAGCAAGCATTCTTGGAGCAATATTTTCCGGCCACAAAAGCTGCAAGCATAAGGAAAGACATATGTGCAATCCGACAGCAACATGGAGAGCCCTTTAGAGATTACTATGAGCGATTCACACATTTGGTTGCATCTTGTCCTAATCATCAAATTTCAGAGCATCTTTTAATATAGTATTTTTACGAAGGATTGTGTGGTACTGATCATGTAATGCTTGATGCAGCAAGTGGAGGAACATTCATGGACAAGACACCAACAAATGCTAAGGCATTATTAAAGAACATTGCTGGCAACACAAGACAATTTAGAGAATGCGTGAGTGCATAGCATTACACATGGAAAACTCAATTATTCCGAGCACATTGAAGAAGAATTAATCCAGATAGTGGCAGCCCTTGAGTCTCTTTCGCCAATTTGTGGTAAGTGTTCTTCCTATTTTATTTCTCTTCCTACTTCTAACGAAAAAATTCTTCCTTCTATGATTCAGGCACCCAAATTGGAGCTTGAACCGATCCTTGAACATTTGAAGTATACATTTTTGGGAGAGGATGAAACATTACTGGTCATCATATCGTCACAACTCACAGCAGAAGAGGGAGAGAAACTAATCCGGGTATTGAAAGATCACAAAACTACCATAGCTTGGAGCATTGCAGATATCAAAGGTATAAATCCAGCTACATGTATGCATAGGATTCTGCTGGAGGAAGGTGCAAAACCTACAAGGGAAGCTCAACGTCGTTTGAACCCACTCATGATGGAGGTTGTCAAGAATGAGGTTATTAAGCTTCTTGATGTTGGCATCATATATCCTATCTCGAACAGCAAGTGGGTGAGCCCTGTTCAAGTAGTTTCAAAGCGATCTGGAGTCACAGTTGTTAAGAATGAAGCTAGTGAGCTAGTGCCTACACATGTACAAAATAGTTGGAGAGTCTGTACAGACTATAGGAAGATAAACAGCACCACACGCAAGGATCACTTTCCAGTTCCATTCATTGATCAAATGTTAGAAAGATTAGCTGGTCATTCTCATTATTTCTTTCTTGATGGATATTCTGGATATAATCAGATTGCAATTGCTCTAAAGGATTAAGAAAAGACTACTTTCACATGTCCATTTGACACATTTGCATATCAGAGGATGTTGTTTGGACTTTGCAACGCCCCCGCCACATTTCAAAGGTGTATGGTAAGTATCTTTTCTGATATGATTGAGAAAATAATTGAAGTGTTCATGGATGATTTTTCAGTATATGGTGATTCTTTTGATACATGTCTACATAATCTGTCCCTACTTTTAAAACGTTGTCAAGAAACTAATTTGGTCTTAAATTGGGAAAAATGTCATTTCATGGTTTCGCATGGATTAGTTCTAGGGCATATCATATCTGAAAATGGAATTGAAGTTGATAAATCTAAAGTAGAACTTGTTAGTTCTTTACCCCTCCCTACTACTGCCAGGGAGGTTCATTCTTTTCTTGGACATGCAGGTTTCTACCGTAGTTTTATGAAGGACTTCTCAATGATTTCTAGACCCTTGTGCCGTTTGCTTCAAAAGGATGTAACATTTGATATGAATGAAGAGTGTGTGGTAGCATTCAACAAACTTAAGGAGTTGTTATCCACGGCTCCTGTGATCATGCCACCAGATTGGAGTTTACCCTTTGAGTTAATGTGCGATGCTTCAGACTATGTTGTCGGTGCAATTCTAGGACAACGTGTCAATAAAGTGCCACATGTCATCTATTATGCATCACGAACACTCAATGATGCACAGTTGAATTATTCAACAACAGGGAAAGAGCTTCTAGCTGTTGTATTTTCTTTAGAAAAATTTAGATCTTATCTGATTGGAACTAAAGTTATTGTGTTTTCTGACCATGCAGCTTTGAAGTATTTACTCACAAAAAAGGATGCAAAACCGCGACTCATTCGATGGATACTTCTGCTTTAAGAGTTTGACTTGGAGATCAAGGATAAGAAAGGGAGTGAGAATGTTGTAGCAGATCATCTAAGCAGACTTGTGCACTCAAACACAGAGGAAGATCTCATCCCTTTACGTGACCAGATGAGCAATTGTTTTCATTAAAGGTTACTGACCATTGGTATGCAGATATTATCAATTACGAGGTCACCAAAAAGATTCCGGATGATTTTACACGTACTCAGAAAGATAAGCTTGTCAAAACCGCCAAATACTACGAGTGGGATGATCCTTATTTGTGGAAATATTTCCCTGATCAATTGATTAGGTGTGTCCTCGAATCTGAGTTTAAATCTATTCTAACTTTTTGTCATTCTTATGCATGTGGCGGCCATTTTGGAGCAAAGAGGACAGCCCTTATGGTGTTAGAGAGTGGTTTTTATTGGCCTAGTTTGTTTAAGGATGCGTACGAGTTTTGTGCAACATGTGATCGTTGTCAACGAACAGGTAACTTGGGCCCAAGAAATCAAATGCCACAAACCCTTATTTTGATTGTTGAGATCTTTGATGTGTGGGTCATTGATTTCATGGGACCTTTTCCATCTTCAAATGGTTTTCTTTACATTTTATTGGTTGTGGATTATGTTTCTAAATGGGTGGAAGCGAAAGCCACCAAAACTAATGATTCAAAAGTTGTTTCAGATTTTATTAAGACTAACATCTTTGCAAGATTTGGGACACCTAGAGCAATCATTAGTGATGGAGGGAGTCACTTTTGCAATAGAACATTTGAAGCGCTGCTTAGGAAGTACAATGTCACACATAAGGTGTCTACACCTTATCATCCGCAAACTAGTGGTCAAGCAGAAGTATCAAACTATGAGGTGAAGCAAATTTTGGAGAAAATTGTGAGTCCTAGTAGGAAGGACTGGAGCATGCGCTTGAACGATACATTGTGGGCATATAGGACTGCTTATAAGATTCCTATTGAAATGTCCCCATTTCGGTTAGTTTATGGGAAACCATGCCGTCTTCCAGTAGAATTAGAACACAAAGCTTATTGGGCGATCAAAGCCTACAACATGGACATGAGTGTTGCCAGACAGTAGAGGAAGCTTCAATTGAATGAGTTAGATGAAATTCGGAACGATGCATACGAGTCTAGTCGAATATACAAGGAGAAATCAAGGGCATTTCATGACAAGATGATATCAAGGAAGAACTTTGCCATTGGACAGAAAGTTCTTCTATTTAATTCTCGCCTTCGGTTATTTCCAGGTAAGCTTTGTTCTCGATGGGTTGGTCTGTTTGTTATAACTAATATTTTTCCTCATGGTGCAGTGGAAATCCAAAGTGCAAAGACCAGAAACGTGTTCAAAGTGAATGGACATAGACTCAAACCATATTACAAGTCTTTTGCGGAGCATGATGTGGAGGTTGTACCCCTTGAAGAACTAGCTTCCCTTGAATGATTACTCTTGGTACCATCCGGCTGCGAACGTAAAAGCAAGCGCTTATTGGGAGGCAACCCAATATTTTTATTCATTGTCCTTTTATGTCATTTTCAATTTTTCGTTTGTTTTTTTTTCCGAGTTTTCTTGCGTGCTAAACTGAATTATTTCCTTTCTTTGTAGGAATATTTGGTTATGTCCACCCTTGGAGTTTATTGCAAAATTGAAGTTTGGGGGTCATCATTTGATTTTACTGCAAATTGGGGAAGTTTTCAGTCCAAATGCTTTATTTTGTTTCTTACGATTTTATTTTATTTTTATTTTATGCATTATTGTGTTTTTTGACATTGGGGACAATGTCCAGTTTAAGTTTGGGGGTAAGGATTTAAAAAATGACCAAATTGAAAATTTTCGTCCCTTTGACTAAGAATTGGTTTCATTTGTTTCCTTGTTGTTGTTTTTTGTTTTCTTAATTAGTTTTGTTGACTCTAAAAAAATAAAAAATAAAAACCCAAAAAAAAAAAACAGAGAAAATTCTGAAAATGAAAAAAAAATCCAAAAATAGTCTTATTTTCTTTATTGTTTTGAATTAGATTTTTGTTAGTTTCCCGACCCAATGATATAATTGGATTGAATTTGAACCACGGTGATCAAGAACTTAGTAAGCATGTATTGTGTGAAATTCCTTATTCTCTTATTAGTTTTGTACATGTTTAATCATCTTTGAAAAACCAAAAGCACATAGCCTTGTTGATGTGAAACTAAAGCATGATTTAAAGCTTCGTATGTGAACATAGTGACCATATACAACCTATGTGAGTTTTTGAGCCTATTGAAAGTGTGTGCATTTTTCATACACTCCTATTCTTTCATGTGTGATGAACTTATGTGACTTACATCTCTAGAACTTGCGTAACGATCTTTTGAAATGTTTGTCATTGATTGCATGAACTTGAAAATGATAGAGGCATTAGGTTTATCACCATGGCCCAAATAAGCATGTTTCCTAAAGAAAAATGATATCATTAGATTGCCAATTTGAGCCGTATATGTTGAGCCTTTTATTTCTTATCACCAAATATGTCTACCCTTATACCTTAAACACTTTTTCTTACCCTGTCGAAGCTAGCTAGTGAGCAATATGAGATTGTCTTATGAGAAATGTTTGTGAAGTACTTTGAAGGAGTTTGGCAAAAGAATGAGTGTGGGGGTATTTCATGTTTGTATTTAGTTATGTGCGAAAATTGGTACCAAAAAAAAAAAAAAAAAAAAGGAAGAAGAAGAAAAAAAAGAAAAATTGTATACAAAGCAAATAAAAAGTTTAGGGGTGTGATTGGAGGTATTAGTAGGGTGGTTGGAGAGCTTGAGTTCTTATAAATCTCAACAAGAGAATTTCTTGCAATGTAGCTTGGAACTTGTGTTTACCTATCCTTTCATTTCTATAACCCTCTCCCTAAGCCTCATTATATCCAATAAAAGTCCTCTTGATTTTAGTTTTGCAATTATGATTGTGGAGATGAGATCTTTATGCAAGCTTATGGTAGATCTTTCACATTTGATTCTTTGAGCGAAACACATTAAACTAAACATATGTGTGATTGAGTGTATGTCCCATGAGAAGATCACTAGTTTGCATGTGGTGTTTTAAAACAAAACTTGAAATTGCATTAGCATGACTATTACACACACTACACTTCAAGGATGATTAAAAGGTCGCTGTTAACATTTGAATAAGGAAGATGAGCTTGGATTAGCTTGTTTGATGCTAGCTAAGGTTCTTGATGATTTTTTTTCTTGAATGTCATGTGGTGGGGAACTAATGTTTTTCATGTTGCTACTTTTTCATGTTTTCTTTGTTTTGCTCGAGGACTAGCAAAAGTTAAGTGTGGGGGTATTTGATAAGCTCATATTTATATAAATTTTATATCAAATTCACTTGTCATTTCTTAGTTAGTTCCATATATTTTTGAGCTATTTACTTTGTTTTTGTGTTTTGTACGATTTGTCAAGTGAAGAAAAGAAAAATAGCACAAGTGGAATTTTAAGTAACAAATTCGTCAAAACTGCCTGTGCAGGTCAGCTGAATTTGGAAGCAAGTTGCGGACAACTCAGAATGAATTAGAGAATGAGCCTTATATGCTTGGAAAGCTATGTATGTCTATTTTGTGGATCATTTCGCGGATTGTTAATATCATTTTTCTAGAAGAAGTTATGGCCGTTTTAACATTGAAAGGTTCCCAAGAGGCTGAGCAGTTTGTAACTGACAAGAAAGCATTGAAAGCAATAAATCCAATAAAACTAGCAGCCAAAACTGATGTAGGCAAGAACAAGCCAGCTAACACTTATTCAAATATCAGAGGAAATGGAAAATTAAGTGGGAGTAATGGGCATAAAGTCTGCCCAAAGAGTTACAATTGTTTTAGCATTTCCTCTCACTTATTGTCATCACTAAATGGCTGTTAGTGGGGTGAGTTATGGAGAAGCAACTGTGGTAGCAGAAAAGAAGAAAAGGGCTGCAGGTTGCAGCGGCAAAGAGTGGAAAAAAAGGTGAAAAAAAAAAGAAAAAAAGGAAGGAAAGTAAGGAAAAAAGGCAAGGCTGCTGCGTTGGGGAAGGAAGGAAAGGAAGGAGGAAATCTTGGCATTCTCTCCTTTCAGTTTTATCTTCTCAAACTCATATCTTTCTCTTGGTTTAATTTGAGAATTATGTGTAACTAATTTATAGTAGTTAGGGGCTGTTTTGAAGCCCCGAATATGATTGCAAGTTTGTTATGACATTTCGTTTGAATTACTTTAATGAATGGATGAAAATTGGTTCACTACTTGTCTCATTGATGAATTCTTTATGTGTTTTCTGCAGATGCATACTTAGGAAGCATGTCTAGGATTCTAATGCTATGAATATGTGTGTGCCTGCCCTTGTCGAATGAGGACCTACATATGTTCTAGAGTAGTACTTGTTAATTGCGATTAACATGTGAATCAATTTGTAGGATAAGTAAGACAACACTAGTACTTACGATGCCTTGTGATGACTCAAACTCTTTTCCTTCTTAATGATTTCTACTTGTTAAATCTATGAACACACCATTCTAGATTGCATGTTAGGAACTAAGCTAAGTTGAAAACGCCATTCTCTTAACATACTACATAAGAAAGAGTAATAGGTAGAGTTCTAACATTGAGCCAACTTGAGCATCTTCATCTGAAAATGAAAGGAATTTGAATGAAACCTAACATGTTTGCACGTTTATTTGGTGGTGGATAGCAATTCCCCTAACTCGTTTTTCTTAATTTGCGAACTACTTAAAATATGTTTTTGTCATGTTTTTGTTCAATTTAATTTAAATAGAAAATCAACTCCAAAAATCCCAAAAATTTGTGTGAGTGTAGCTCTGTGTGTCTAGTATCTGCATATAAAATTTCGTAGGTTTTAGATAAGTGTAAGTCGGTCTAATAATTATTTTTCGGTGGCTGGTCAGTAGGGACAACAGCCCAATTTTTGTGACATTTTAAGTAGTTAGATAAAACAATCTTCTGCGGGAAAGATCCTTATTTTCATATACTACAATTGATAAATCTTGTTGTTAATAAGAAAAATTAATAGGACATTTATGTGCTACTTTGTGGTGTGCTTTCAATTCTATCAGAGAAGCGAACAAGGTGCATGGTTGTAACTAAGCTAGCACGTGAAAACCGAAAACCGAGATAATTAATTTCAGCTTTCTCTCGAATCTCCCACAAGAAGAGAGCGTATTCAGAAATCAGGGCACTGACGTACAGAAAACCACAACTAAATTGATAGGGGCCACCGACCATGGAGAGAATCTTTCCCCCTTTTGAAAATCCTTTTGGAAGAGCATGCACGTGGCAATACACGTGACGAGATGCTTTCTCTCTGAGCTTTGTGCAATTGCATGCATGCATCATCATTTAGTTTCGCGTCAGTCTTTTATCACGCACCCCTGACACGTTTGAGAGTATCACGCCACTCTGACACGCTTGAGAGTAGTACGTGTCTTTTATCACGCCACTCTATCTATAAGAACCCACTCACCCTCCTTTGCTCTGTGCTACAAAGAAATAAAGAAAGAAACAATCGGATTAATTGCAGCTTATTTTTCAGCCATTGTTGTTGAACACACAAACCTTACTCACTAGTGATGGGGAGGAAATCATGCTTTGGGCTTCTGCTTTTGCTCTTCATTGTCTTGGCTTCACGTAACTCTCTCTCTCTCTCTCTCATATATGATATTTTTAAATCTTAGTTGTTTCTCATCAAATAATTGTCAATGCAGAAGAGATAGTGGTGCCAACTGAGGCAAGGATTTGTCAGTCACAGAGTCATGGGTTCCACGGAACATGCCTCCGCCACCACAACTGTGCTCTTGTCTGCAGGAACGAGGGTTTCTCCGGTGGCAGGTGCCGTGGCCTTCGTCGTCGCTGCTTTTGCACTCGCCTCTGTTGATGATCATCTTATCCAGTGATAATGTTATGTTTGTTCTGTGCATGCAGCTGGGAACATTATTAATAAACTAAGTTCTCTTCCATGTGGTCCATTGAGGGAACTTGATCTTATCATGTTATTCTAGTTAGTCGTGGACTTTGTTATTTTTCTTGTCAATTGAGTGGGTATCCTTGATCGTCCTCAGCCTGATTTTCTTCCTCACCCATGGTTAAATTTGGAACAAAATTACATTTTATTACCTCAAATTTTAGTCACATAATAAATTCATACATCATCTTTTTAATATTGCAATATTATACATAACTTACGTATTCCTTGTAATGCCACACCTCTGCTAGTCACTTGGTCAAATTGGCCACTTAAATGCAAGACCCGTCTTTTTTTTGACAGTCAATTGCGCCCCTTACAAAAAAACTAAAGTGTAAAAGGTAATTCTGAGGAGAATAAATTTTTTGTTGATGTGGCAATCAATTGTGCCCCTTTGATAAAAAATGTAAAAGGTAATTCTGAGGAGATTAAATTTGTAAGTTAAAATTTTATAAATTAAATGGCATAAGAGTTAACGTTTTGATTATATTTAAGTGGTTAGAGCATGTTAAATTTAAAATATCAAAATAATATTTAATGGTCTATGTGATAATTAGGTATTTTATACAAGTTTTTGCTTGACTTGGCAAATACAACACACAATAATATTTATTCAAAACAATATAAATGGATTTGACATCTGCCTTCAAATTTGAGAGCAAAAGATCTTGCCTTCAAATGACTCAGCGTCATTTAAAAGAATTGTATGCTTATCATACATCTAATTATCTGTCACGTGTCTTTTCATTTAATTTTGGTTAATTTTTACATTACATGTTACTTTTTAAAATTTTAAAAAATTAATTAAGGTTAAGTGAAATGATACATGGTAAATAATTAGGTGTATAGTGTGATACACTCCGATCGGAGTCGAGACGTGCTGGCCGTTGCATGAGAGTGACATAGCCAAATGCGCAACAGAAGTGATACTAATAAAAGAAATATGAATAATTAAAAACCAAAGCTGAATTTATTTAACTATAGATATTGTGTAAGTGTGTGAAAGTGATCAAATATAAGATACACGCATATCAGAGCATAGGTAAAACGAAAGTGCAGTTGAACTAACTAAGTACTAATTATACAAACAGGGAGAAGATCCCTACTTTTATTTTGGAAACTTCAAAACCGCCGTGTAGTCCTCGTGAGCCACCAAAGATGAACAGCTACCTAAAACCTGGAGGGGCACAAAACAGATGGGTGAGTGGGCAAAAACAAAGCTTTAGAAAACACATTTATCTTTATGAACATAATAACCCCTCTCTGTAAAACCCGTATAATTTCTAGGAAATAGTAATATGCACATATATAAAAACAATGTTCAAGAACAATGAAAACAGAATTATACCATGTCATAACGTTCAGCACTAAAATATGTAAGTCAGGTGAAAAGTTGATTTAAATTAGCATGCCAATCGGAGTCACCTAACGTGATCTATATAACTGGACCTATTGCTCATCAACATATGTCTGCACACGAGTCAAAGTCACCTAATGTGACCTGTATGATAGGCTGGGTGTAAATAAGTACGCTCAAGTGTTGTGTGATAGATCGCGGGTCACCTACAAGTTGAAACCACCTATTGGGGTCAGTACGAAAAGCTAGCACCAAAACTTGGATCCAAGGTGAGAGTGTGGTGTGGGAGGTGAACGATCACATGAAAGCTGTGCCCTGGCCTCTGGCGGGAGCACTAACACTGGAGTGCAGCATAATAAGCTCTAAATGCATAAATGCATAGCAATATGCAATGCAACAAGACCAATCACATGATAACTCACCTAAAGCTTACCTGAACCTCCGCAACATCAAATAGTATAATTCACAATTCATACTAATGCAACAATATAGTAATAAGCAGTATAGATAGGGCATACAAGGCATAAATTCATTTTAAAATGTTTTTGGAAATTGTAAAGCATATATATACACACACATATAGAAAACAAATTCCCACTCACTGATAAGTAGTAGGATCGTAGCCCCCTAGCCTTACTTACCCGCGCTCGTCCTTAGGATACATCTCACCTATATGTGATACAACTATTTTAACGTTAATTCAATAGCACATAAACAAATCTCAGGATTAATTCCTCATATGTTGCTCAAATGGGGTGTTTGAATATACCAATGTGATCTACTCGACAGTACGAACACACACATATTTTTAGAAAAAATTTTAGACACCGGACGCGGCTTCTCGCACCGGCCACACGCAGGCACGTGTTGTCTGTATGACTGACGCTGTTAGAAATATTTCATCAATTTGATGGAATAATTCATTGAATATAATTGATGGTACCTGACACCATTAGAATATTCCGTTAAAGTTAACGAAATATTCCCCTTCTTCTTCGATCACTCCGTTGTCCGCCTCCGGCTGAACTCACCGGTTTCTGGAAGATTTTCTAAAGCTTACAACTTTGACATTTCTCAACCAAAATCCATGAAATTTATATGGACTTGAAGGTCTTGAAGAGTAGAACACGTTCGTACCTAATAGAAGTTCAAAATCCAACGAAAAACGGTCGGAAATTCCCTCGATACTTCTGGCCAACTCTACAACCTTCCAAACGCGTCCATACCAATGTCCAATTCACTCCAAAAATACTTCAAACAGTTAGGAAGTTGGGTGAATACCTTTCCAAGCCTTAAAATCTCGAAACCACGTCGGGATTGCGTCGGAGCAAACTTGACTCATCGCCGGAGCTTCTGGTTTCTCACGTTCATGTCATTCGTTCGATGAGCTAAGTGTATGGTTGAGTTCATGAGGTTGAGAGGAGAATGATGGTGGTTTTCCAAGACTCGATCTGTGAGAGTTTGATGATGATCGTGTATGTGGGTGTCACGGCGTAGAAAGAAGGAGGAAGGAAAAGGCTCGAGAAGAGGGGAGAAAGTGTGTACGTGCATATGTATGTGTGTTTGTCGTCCTAATTGGGCAGAAGAAGAAAATGTTAAGCCCTGATTGGGCTACCGTAAGAGAGGGAGAGAGATGACTAAGTTTGATTGGTCTAGATGATATAATAGCCCAAATACCTAATGTAACATCCCACATCGCCCAGAGTAGTGGATCCTGTAAGCCTTATATGTATATTCCCATCTCTACCTAGTACGAGGCCTTTAGGGAGCTCATTGGCTTCGGGTTCCGTAGGAACTCCGAAGTTAAGCGGGTTCACGTGAGAGCAATCCCATGATGGATGACCCACTGAGAAGTTTTTGTGTGAGTTCCCAAAAGCAAAACCGTGAAGGCGTGGTTGGGGCTGAAAGCAAACAATATCGTGCTATGGCAGAGTTGAGCCCAGGATGTGGTAGGGGCCCAGGTCGGGATCTAACAATCCTTGGCCAGAAGTGTGTCGACGAGGTTGTCGGGGCCTAAAAGGGGGTGGATTGTAACATCCAACATCGCCCAGCGGAGTGGATCCTGTAAGCTTTATATGTATATTCCCATCTCTACCTAGCACAAGGCCTTTTGGGAGCTTACTAGCTTCGGGTTCTATAGGAACTCCGAAGTTAAGCAAGTTCGCATGAGAGCAATCCTAGGATGGGTGACCCACTAGGAAGTTCTCGTGTGAGTTCCCAGAAACAAAACTGTGAGGGCGTGGTTGGGGCCCAAAGCGGACAATATCGTGCTATAGCGGAGTCAAGCCTGGGATGTGGTGGCGGCTCGGGCCGGGATGTGACAATTAACATCCCTTGATAGGATTATCTTTTGAGTTGACAAATTGTAAACTCTGTACCCTTTCTCAATGGTTCCATAACCCAAAAAAACACCCTTGTTGCTTGATTTTTTCAACTTCTACCTTAGTTGTTGAGGAATGTGAGTATAACACATTGAGCCAAACACCCTCAGATGCTTTATAGAAAGCTTCCTTCCACTGAACACTTTAAATGGTGTCTTCTTATCCAGCGCTTTTGTGGGGCACTTATTTAATAGGTACACTGAGGTGTTCACAGCTTCACCCCAAAATGTATATGCCATTTGGACTATAGTCCTATTCTTCCTTTCTGCAATCCCATTTTATTTTGGTGAATATGCCACGGTGAGTTGCTTCTCCAATCCCACATCTTCATAGAATGCATTGAACTCATGTGAGGTGTACTCACCTCCCCTATCACTTCTCAGTCTTTTGATTTGGTATCAGAGCCAATCTTTGGTCGAAAGTGTGCCAACGAGGATGTCGGGCCCTTGAGGGGGGTGGATTGTAACATCCCACATCTTCCATGGGAGTGGATACTGTAAGCCTTATATGTATATTCTCATTTCTACCTAGCACGAGTCCTTTTGGGAGCTCACTGGCTTCGGGTTCCGTAAGAACTCCGAAGTTAAGCAAGTTCGTGCAAGAGCAATCCTAGGATGGGTGACCTACTGGGAAGTTCTCGTGTGAGTTCCCAAAAACAAAACCGTGAAAGTGTGGTCAGGGCCCAAAACAAACAATATTGTGCTACAGTGGAGTCAAGCCCGGGATGTGGTGAGGGCCCAAGCCGGGATGTGACACCTAATTGGGTTCAAGGAAATAGGAATTATGGTGATTGGCTTCTTATTTTGGTTTGTTTACACTCTATACGTTCGTAACTTCCTTGTTAAGACTCCGATTCGGCCCTAACTCGCGTCAACGTGCTCATGACGTCTAGTACAATCCAATTATGCTAGCAAGGAAATTAATTTAGAACTGCATATCTACATCCACGGTGGTAAGCCAAAAAGTGCAATATTGTCACTTTACACACTAGGAGAGAAAATATATTTAATAATTTGGGACAGGTCGTCATAGTCTACCCCTCTTAAGAAAATTTCATCCCCAAATTCCTACACATCAACAACATATCAATAACCATAAAACAAACGTGGATACAGGTCCCACATAAGTTCTTCTGTTTCCTAGGTGACCTCCTCGACTGAATGGTTCCTCCACAAAACTTTCACCATACGAACGATCTTGTTCCGAAGAACCTTATCTTTCCAATCCAAGGTCATCACTGGTTCCTCATCGTAGGTCAAATCTTGATTAATCTCCAGCGGCTGAAGAGGAATTACATGTGATGGATTAGAGACATAGCAACGAAGAATGGACACATGGAAAATATCATGTACCTTTGATAACTCTGGAGGTAGCTTAAGCTTGTAGGCAACTTCACCAATTCGCTCGATGATCTGATACGGTCCAATATACTAACTTACCTTTCGTATCGAACTGCACCACACATTTCCATGGAGATAACTTTAGAAATACCCAATCTCCAACTTTATATACTCTGTCAATGGCATGTTTATCGACGATACTCTTCTATAGATCCTGGGCCGCTTTTAGGTTAGCTTTAATCACCTGAATATTATGCGTGGTCTCATCCACAATCTCAAGGCCCACCAACATAATGGGGTACGGCATGGTTTACCATAAAGCACCTCAAAAGGTGACCTGCCAATGTTAGAATGATAACTGTTATTATAAGCAAACTCGATCAAAGCTAAATGCTTATGCCAAGCATCGCCAAATTGCAAAACTGAGGATCTCAGCATATCTTCTAGCGTCTGAATGGTTCTCTCAAATTGTCCATCCGTCTGAAGGTGATAAGTTGTGTTGTGAAGCAATCTCGAACTGAAAGCTTCCTGGAAAGCTACCCAAAATTTAGAAGTGAACCTGGGATCCCGATCAGAAATGATACTAACTGGAACACCATGATATTTGACAATTTTTGAAATGAACCGTTCTGCCAACTGACTCAACGATTAATTTTCTTGAACGGGTATGAAATGTGCTCACTTGGTGAGTCGATCAACAATCACCCAAATGCTATCATAAGCATTCCGCGTACGAGGTAACTTGTACATGAAATCCATGGTAATATCTTCCCATTTCCACTGAGGTACGAGAAATGGCTGTAATAATACATCTTGTTACTCCCAGGATGCATTGCATAGGCTAAAATATGTGCTTCATCAAGTATATCTTTCTTTAATTCTGCTATGTCCGATACATATATCCGTTCACCCTACATAAGCCTACCATCAGGACTCCGAATCCTGAGGTCTTTCTTTTTCCCTTTAGACATTGTTTGTATTAACTCCTGAGATTCCGGATCATTCACCAGAGCTTTGAGTACATGATCTAGCAAAATTGACCTAACTTGAAAATTAGCAAGTAGAGCTCCTTGGTAATCTTCCCCTAATGTGACTCTATTAGATCGAAACTCTATCAAGAGTGGAACACTATGTGCATAAAGTGTGTTGAGTCAACCTGTGATTTCTTGCTTAAAGCATTCGCTACAGAATTTGCACGACCAAGATGATACTCAATTATGCAGTCATAATCATTGAGCAACTCAACCCATCACCACTGCCTAAGATTAAGATCTTTCTAAGTAAAAATATATTTAAGACTTTTATGGTCGGTGAAGATCCAACACATTTCCCCGTACAAATAATGCCTCCAGATTTTCAATGCAAAGATAATAGTGGCTAACTCGAGATCATGAGTAGGATAATTCATTTTGTGAGGCTTTAATTGTCGCAAGGCATACGCAATCACTCTATCGTGCTGCATTAGTACACAGCCCAAGCCATTCAAAGAAGCATCACTATAAATCTCAAAGTTCCCACTGTCATCTGGAAGTGCCAACATAGGTCCACGAGTGAGACAATACTTCAGTTGCTGAAAACTTCGCTTATAATCATCACCCAACTCAAATTTGACGCCCTTTCGGGTTAACCTCGTCAATGGTGGAGCTATAGCTGATAAATCTTTCACAAAAGTCAATAATAGTCGGCTAGACCAAGAAAACTTCGTACTTCCGTGACAATACGAGGTTGTTCCCAATTCTCTACTGCAGCTACGTTCTGAGGGTCTACAAGAATACCCTGGGCTGATATCACTTGTCCTAAGAACGACACTTGATCCAACCAAAATTGGCATTTACTAAATTTTGCATACATCTCATTTTCCCTTAACTTCTTTAGAACCAGAGTGAGATGTCTAGTATGCTTTGCCTTAGATTTAGAATATACCAAAATATCATCAATGAAGACAATAACAAACCTGTCGAGATATGGGCGAAATACTCAATTCGTGAGGTCGATAAAGGCTGCTAGAGCATTAGTCAACCCGAATGGCATCACCAAAAACTTGTAATAATCGAAATGCTATCTTCGGGATATCCTCACGCTTGATCTTTAGCCAATGGTACCCTAATCTTAAATCAATCTTTGAGGACACACAGGCACCCTGAAACTGGTAAAAAAGGTCATCAATACGAAGCAACAGATAAAGGTTTTTAATCGTCATTCGGTTCAACTGTTGATAATCAATACACAGCTTCAGAGTTCCGTCTTTCTTTCGCATGAACAAAGCTAGAGCTCCCCATGGCGAAGTACTCGACTAGATGAAACCCTTATCAACAAGTTCGTGTAATTGGGTTTTCAATTCTCTTAACTCAGCAGGAGCCATTAGATAAAGGGTTAAAGAAATAGGATCTGTACCTGGAATTAAATCTATAACAAATTCCACCTCACGATCTGGTGGTAGTCTAGGTAAATCATTAGGAAAAAGCCTGACTACCCGAACATCCTCCACACGAATAGAAGTATCCTCATTCAACACCACATAAGCTAGATAGCCTTAACATCTTTTCGTCAACAATCAGTTCGCTCTCATGGCTGAGATATCACCCTGTCTCAATCCACAAAGCTCACCAACAAAAGTGACCATAGGCAAGCCCAAGCGATGGAAAGTGACAACTTTCCCATAACAATCCAACTTGGCATGATTGTAATGTAACCAATCCATGCCTAGTATAACATCAAAATTGATAATATCCAGAGGAACAAGATTAGCTGGCATGATGACATCCTCAACAAAAACAGGACATCCTTGATACTGCCAGCTAACATAACAAGTCTCGCCTTTAGGAACTACAATTCATAACTGAGGCGAGTAGGGTGTGGTTGAGTCTTTAGAGCAAACATATGAGAAAAAAGAGAATGTGTGGCACCTGAATCAATTAATACTCTAGCAAAATGACCAAGAATATTTAATGTACCCATAATCAAATCAGGGTTTCTTTGAGCATCTTGCAGAATAATGTGATGAACACGGCCCTGTGCCTACTGCTGACCTCCATGACCTCTATTTCCTTGATTACCTTGTCCCTGATTGGGCTAATTAGGCTGCCTCGACGAACCAGCATCGCTAGAGGCAACATCAAGGTTCTGGGACTATTCTCCAGCATACCATTGTGGTCCACTGCCCTGATACGGCGCATATAGCATATAGCCTTCCTGGTAATGTGGATAACTACCCTGATAATATGGATCAGCCGGATACTAGTATGCTCCACTGGAATATCGAGCTACATCACCCTGATAATGGTAAGCACCACTATAACCTGTCGGAGTATAGCCATTAGGCCCCTGAATCTGTTGAAAGGGTACGACTAGTGGTAATGCAGGGGGCTGAGGTTTCTGCTGATTCTGTGGACACTGGTTAGCCTTAAGCCCCGTCTGACCACAAGTGAAACATCTACCACTACCACCTTGTCTACATTCCCCAAAACGACAATTATTACAACTACGACGAAGTTGAGCACCAGAACTGTTAGGATTTCTTTGCCTCTAGAATCAGGAACCACCTGTGAACTTACCAACCCTCTGTGGCGTAGCAGAATTTGAATCACCACTGGATGAACCATAACTGTTGCCACTTCGCTTAAAATTCTGTGTTTTACGAAGACCGTATAATGACTGCCCTTTATCCTTGTTAGTATTATTTTTCTGAGCATTACCTTTTTCTTCCTCCTCATCACTATCATCCGGAGCATTCTCGGAGTCCTCAACCCAAAGTAATACCTCGAAAAACTCTTAATACATGGAACAGGGAGTTAAAGTCACCATAGAACGCAACTTCTTACAAGTACCCTTCTTAAAACGTTGGAGCATCTCAGCAGGATTTGCAACAATCTCTAGACAATATCTGGACAAATCAGTGAACTTTTAATGATACTTAGTGGCTGACATTTTCCCTTGCTTCAATTTTGAGAATTCATCCCTCTTATGATCCAAATACTCAGGAGGTATAAATCTCTTCTGAAAAAGATGCTTGAAAACCTCCCAATTTATGGCATCTTCAGTTGACAGCTGAAAGGATTCCTGTTTCCACCATGATGCAGTCTCCAAACACAAGAACCAAGTGGTTGTCTCGACCCATCTGTCCTAAAAAAGATTTCCCTGTGGCTGCATCACCTGAAAGGTTTTCTCAACATGGTCGAGCCAACGCTTAGCTCCCTCGGGACCATTACCAAAGAAATCATTTAGCTTCATGTTATATACAGTCTCTAAGAAGGTCCTCTGGGGAAGACAGAGTGAGGACTGAATAACACTAGCCATAGCTTCACCAAGTTGTCCAATATCTGGAAATTCAAACTCAAAAGAAGTACATAGCTCTTTAAAAGGCGGCATGGTTCTGGCATAAGAAATCAAAATGATTAAGACTTAAGCAAAATACAGGACTGCCCAACCTTGCTCTGATACAAAATTGACACACCCCGATCGAAGTCGAGATGTGCTGGCCGTCATGTGAGAATGATGTAGCCAAGTGCGTAACAAAAGTGATACTAATAAAAGAAATGTGAATAATTAAAAACCAAAACTAAACTTATTTAACTAGAGATACTATGTAAGTGTGTAAAAGTGATCAAATATAAGATACATGCATATCAAAGCATAGGTAAAACAAAAGTGCAATCCAACTAACTAAGTACTAATTATACAAATAGGGAGAAGATCCTTACTTTTATTTATGGAAATGTCAAAACCGCCGTGTACTCCTAGTGAACCACCGAAGACGAACAGCTACCTAAAACCTAGAGGGGCGCAAAACAGAAGGGTGAGTGGGCAAAAACAAAGCTTTAGAAAACACATTTATCTTTATGAACATAATAACCCCTCTCCGTAAAACCCATATTATTTCCAGGAAATAGTAATATGCACGTATATAAAAATAGTGTGAAGAGCAATGAAAACAGAATTATGCCATGTCATAATGTTCAGCACGAAAATATGTAAGCCAAGTGAAAAGTTGATATAAATTAGCATGCCAGTCGGAGTCACCTAACATGACCTTTACGACTGGACCTATAGATGATCAGCATATGTCTGCACACGAGTGGAAGTCACCTAATATGACCTGTACGACAGGCTGGGTGTAAATAAGTACGCTCAAGTGTTACGTTCACATGAAAGTTGTGTGATAGATCGCGGGTCACCTACGAGTCGAAACCATTTCTTATGGTTTATATGACAGACTACCACCAAAACTTGGATCCAAGGTGAGCGTGCGGTGCGGTAGGTGAACAATCACGTGAAAGCTGTGCCCTGGCCTTGGTCAGGAGCACTAATATCGGGGTGTAGCATAATAAGCTCTAAATGCATAAATGCATAGCAATATGCAATGCAACAAGACAAATCATATGCTAACTCACCTAAAACTTATCTCAGCCTCCGCAGCATCAAATATTATAATTCACAATTCATACTAATGCAACAATATAGCAATAAGCGGTATAGACATGGCATACAAGGCATAAATTTATTTAAAAATATTTTTGGAAATCTTAAAGCAATTATATATATATATATATATATATATATATATATATATATATAACAAATACCCACTCACTGATAAGTAGCAGGATTGCAGCCCCCTAGCCTCGCTTGTCCACGCTTGTCCTCTGGGTACGTCTCACTTATATGTGATACAACTATTTTAACGTTAATTCGATAACACACAAACAAAGCCCAGGATTAATTCCTCATACGTTGCTTAAATGGGGTGTTTAAATATACCAAAATGATCTACTCAATGGTATGAACACACACATATTTTTAGAAAAAATTTTGGACACCGGACGGGCTTTCACGCATAGGCCATGCGCAGGCATGTGACGTCTGTGTGACTGACGCCGTTAGAAATATTCCATCATTTTGATGGAATATTCTGTTAAATGTAATTGATGGTACCTGACACCATTAGAATATTTCATTAAAGTTAACGGAATATTCCCCTTCTTCTCTGGTCACTCTGCAGGTCTCAGTCGACTGCACTCGCCGGTTTTTGGAAAATTTTCTAAAGCTTATAACTTTGTCATTTCTCAACCAAAATCCATGAAATTTATATGGACTTGAAGGTCTTGAAGAGTAGAACACAGTCATACCCAATAGAAGTTCAAAATCTAACAGAAAACGATTGGAAATTCCCTCGATACTTCCGGCGAACTTTGCAACCTTCCAAACTCCTTTATACCAATGTCCACTTCACTCCAAAACTACTTCAAAGAGTTAGGAAAGTTGGGTGAATACCTTCCCAAGCCTTAAAATCTTGAAACCACAATGGGATCGCGTCGGAGCAAACTTGACTCCTCGCCGAAGCTTTTGGTTTCTCAAGTTCCAGTTGTTCACTCAATGAGCTAAGGGTATGGCTGAGTTCGTGAGGTTGAGAGGAGAATGATGGTGGTTTCCAAAGACTTGATCCATGAGAGTTTGAATTTGAGGGCGTAATTGTAAATTTACAATTTGCAGAGGGCAAATTTCATAAAGTCACTTAAAATAATTCCAAGTGGGATTTAACTTACTCCAACGCTCCCTCTTCCCCCTCATTTTCTGAAACTTAAACCTAGGTGAGGTTCTCTATGCAATCCTTGTTGTATTGTGTTATTTTCTTGCTTGGGAGGTTATTTGTATGGAAATATAACTTGAAATAGGGGGTTTAATACCCTGCATTTCCCTTTGTTTGTCAACCCCTTTTTTGGTGGTCTTCCTCGGGCAAAATCTGTTGAGTTCGTGGAGGGTGGCACTCAGGCTCGCTTAGAATCAATCCTAGGCAACTACATATCTTCATGTATATGGTTTTTTTAGCTGGAAATCACTAAGGAACTAACATGCAAGTGCTTTGTGTCCATGATAGGAGCATATTCATGCGACTTAAATGGCTTGTTCTCGTGCATTTACGTTATGTTTCTTTAGTTATTTTAGTCCTTTATGCTTCTTTTGTGTGTTTTCAGGTTCTAAGGGCAAAGTATGCAAAAGGATGCCTTTTGGAGCCTTTTGGAGCAAATTAGAGATTGGAATGGATATCATATGCTTGGAGCCAAGAGGATGGACGAAATTGAAGGATTCCTCCTCCATTGCAGCCACATGCACATTCAATCATTCACACCAAAACCTTGCACATGCTTTCCCATTTCATTATTCATTCACCTTGCAGCCACTCCACATGCATTTCTAGCTTTTCCTTTGCATTCCCCCTTTAATCAACACATGCATCCACTCACCAAGAAATCATTCATTCCACATGCACCCAAAACACCACCAGAAATCATCATTGCCGTGGGTACCTATCCCATTTCAGATTGTCATTCCACTTCATTGCACATGCATCTTCATAATTCAACACATGCATTCATTATTTATTTACTTTGCATCCTTTAATTTAATCACATGCACATTCAAACAAACACAATCATTCCAGCCATACCTTGCATTTTCAGATTGTTCCTCCATCATTGCACCACAATGCAGCCACATGCACTTGTTCCTCTAACATTTCAGCCACTTGCACTCCCATTCTCTCCCAAAACCGTGCACATGCCTTCTCCTTGCATTTCCAGCCATTCCACATGCTATTTCAGCCACATGCACTCATAATCATTCAACCAACATGTGCACATGCAACCTAGCTGTCATGTTCCCCCCATTTCACCTATAAATACTCATTCATTCACACTCATTCATACACATCCATTCACCACAGAAATAAGGCCTTTGTGCCAGAAATTCACCCATTCCAAACACTCATCCATTGCAGAAATGTAGACCATCAAACTCCCTTGTGCAGTGCTCTCCCTTACAATCCAAACACCATCCTTCCATTTCCACCACTCCTCTTCCATATCTCCACCACTCCCCAAACCATTCACACCATCAAACTCACCTTAGACCTTGTGCCACAACGAAGAGGAAGAGAAGAGTGCCTAAACGTTCATACAATTCAAGTTTGAGTTGTTGGAATGTTTAGGTGTTTCTTTGATTTCAATGTTTAATTTCAATGCTCTTTGTTTTGTACGAATGAGGAATGGATGATAAGAGGGCTTAAACGTTCATACAATTCAAGTTTGAGTTGTTGGAATGTTTAGGTGTTTCTTTGATTCTCTTTGTTTTGTACCATGAGGAACTAAACCCCCCTTGGTTAGGGGGTGATTCGAATATATGTTTATGCTTGCATTTTGATTTGAATACTTCTAATTGCGTTTCATAAGTTGTGGATTCAATTCGTTTAACTGTTTGATTGATAACTTATTTATGTATGTTCATTGAGAGTGCACACTTAATTTTCATGCATGAATATGACGCTAGAATATAAGTGAGTTTCACCTAATCGTTATGAACTTATATTCACAAGTAGTGGAGGTTGCTTATAAACAATCGCGTTAAATGAATTCTTGGCATAAGTTTCATGCAATCCATAGTAACGAATGCCTCGTCAACACTTATAATTTTCATAGAGCGTAATGATTCTTGCTTGTACCTCTTCTATGCATTCATGTTGAGGACTTGTGGGGAATGTTTTGAATTGTCGCATGCATCATCCAATTCAATAACGTTAGGAAGATTTGAAGGTTAATTAGTGCATCACGGTTAACTTGGGGTGTTGAGTATCATAGTTTATTGAAATGCAATTGGAAATCATTTTATTATGCAAGTATAACATGTATGGAGATGAACCCCTTAGCCATTCTATCATCCATTCATTCCATTCCATCAAATTCGTTTTACAATCTGTTTAGTTTATTAACTTGTTTTGTTATTTCAATTTTCGTATAAATCTAAATCCCCCTTTACTTTAATGTCCAATTTAGTTAGAAATCAATTTAGTTTGTGCTTTTAAGTGTTTCGATTCATTTTATTTCCCAATTTCGTCCAGATTCACCAAAGTGCTCAAAACTGCCCAGAAAGTGATTTTAAGGCAGTTTTGAGTGTTTTGGGTGATGTTTGAGTCTTTTGGTTTGTTTTAATGTTTTAAGTGTTTAGTTTTACATTCTTTGAGTTAGTTTAGTGTTTTATATTGTGTTTTTACGTTCTTGAGTCAAGTTATTACTTAATTTCGTCCAAATTTGTGTTTGTGCTCAAATCTGCCCAGAAAGTGGTTTTTAGGCAGATTTGAGTGTGTTTGTGTTGTTTTGAGTCTTTTGGTTTGTCTTAGTGTTTTAAAGTTTAGCTTTGCATTCTTTGAGTCTAGTACAGTGTTTCATATTGTTATTTTACGTTTTTGAGTCAAATCCAAGTGGTTAACAATCCCTCCTAATCCACGGTCTAGAACGATCCCTACTTATACATATACTACAATTTGACGACAAGAGGGTTAATTTGTGTGCTTAACTAATTACGAATCAAATTTTGGCGCCGTTGCCGGGGATTAGAAAATTTGCTAATCCCTTGGATTGTTTTATTTTCGTTTGTTTTTATTTTTCCAGATTCTTAATTTTGTTTTGTTTCTTGTTTTAGGTACTAGTTCATGACTCGGAGTTCTCATCCGATTCGTGAACATATCCTGGAGTGATTGGGTTCTTCGTCCGGCTGCAAGACGTAAAAGAAAGCGCTACTTGGGAGGCAACCCAATGCACTGAATAAACAAAGCATGTTAAAAAAAAAAAAAAAAAAAAAAAAAAAAGAAATTTAATTTATGGAGCTTCACAAAGGTTGTTTACGTGAAGCCCCACTACGAGGCGTAGAAGCGGAAGGCATAGAAGCGGGAGGCATCGGAGCGGAAGCCATCGGAGCGGAAGGCATCGGAGCTAAAGCATTCCAGGCCTCAATACTTGGCCAAGCGCTGGATGACCCAGGAAAAAGGTGCCTCTGGAGACAAGCCGCAAGCCTTTGACGGTCACTTTGGATTCGACCTTCAGACTCTTGCAGCTCATCCAGCTTCCTCTTCATGCCCGACGAATAGTTATTTGCAAGCACATGCAAACTTCTATTCTCGTACTTAAGCTGCTGGATCTCTTGCTTAAGACTTTCCACTTCTGCCATCAATGATTCCACCTGACGGGAGCGGGCAAGCAGGCGTTGGCCCATGTTGGACACAGAACTCGCACACTGAACACTAAGTGCGAGGGACTCTTGAACGGCCAACTCATCGGACCGTCCTGACAGCAGCCTACTATCTTTTGGAGTGAGGAGGTTCCTAGCTACTATTGTAGCTGTTGTGGCGTCCTGCATCACGGAGTCTTCACCTGTAAGAAGACCGTTAGAAGATAAGAAAGAAGGGCGCCATACGTTACCTTGACGCGGCGCGCCCGTATCACTGCTAAGGCTCAATTCCAAGCTAAGGTTCGATGAGTTTGCCATTTTTCAAAAGTGTTCAAAGAGAAGGGATGGAGTTAAATTTCAAAGGGCCGGAGTCGATTTTCAACAATGGGAAGTCTTCAGAGTGTGTTTGTTGGCGGTGATCGATACCTCTATAAGAAGCCAAGGCGACGCGTCCTCCGATTCAAAAAGCCGGAATTTCCGGCGAAATTTAGGCGACGCTTTCTCGACTTTTCAGAAAACGCGTTCAACTTTGTCAAAAGTTCACGTGGAGGTCATCATCGCAGCTACACTTTTGCCGACAAGCGTAAATTTCGGCGACGCTTTCTCTGCTTTTCAGAAAACGCGTGCGACTTTGTCAAAAGAGCTCTGACAGAGCCGCATCCGCACTACCACGTGTCGTTCAGAAAGCGAAGGGGCGCCTGTGCAGAAATCGAAGGGGCGTCCGTTTAGAAATCGAAGAGCCGTTTGCTCAGAAATTGAAGAGACGTTTGTCGACAAGGGTAAAAGAACAGTACCACCACTTGATATTATCTCTATATATGTCGACCTTTGTCTTTTATGGCAAGGCAAACCTGAAGAAAATGTCCAACTCTTTCGCACCTCTGAGGGCGCTCTCCCAGCAACGCCTTTTGAAATACTCAATTTTTTCTCCCCCAAAGAAGATACCAGAAACCTGGAGTACAAATAAGGCAGAAGGAAACGGTCGATCGAAGCATGTGGAGACAACCACAACAAATACATGTGCTACTTCATTCGCCGTTTCTTCAAAAGCAAAGGTATCTCATATCATCAAGGTCTAAAGCAAAAGTATCTCATATCATGCTCTTTCCCTGTCCTTTCCTTTGTCCTTGTTATTACTCGCATGGCAAAGTAAAACGAAAGCAATCAGAGGCACTTGGAGTCAGTCTTCCGGTCTGGAGCCGACTGCTTGGAATCCATTCCTGATTGCTTACCTAGCGTTGCTCTCGAGTAGTCATCTTCAACGGTTGACACACTTCCGGAGAAGGGACCACTTCTGCAAGGGGAGCAAGCAAGGCAAGTGAAAATGATACATTGAAGCATGTGGAGACAAACATAGGCTGAGTTATCCTCCAACCCTTTTCAATACGAATTGGAAAGATTGAACAAAGAAACAGACCAAAGGAGTAAGCTCAGACCTTCGGGGGAGACACTAAAGGGAATCCTGCTGCCCATTTCAAGAGTAGCACAAAGGAAAATCAACGATGGGAGGAACCCCTGTGGAATCAACAACATCAAGCCTAAATGCAATCAACAAGGAGAAGATGGAATTTACATTCCACAACCAGATTTGCATCTCTAAACTCTTCTTTTTGTTGTTTACATTCTGCCATGTTTAGTATGTTTAAGTGTTTTTTGTGTGTTTACTTATGTTTTTTGTGAATCTATGCTTAAAACATTAAGGACAATGTTTGATTTAAGTGTGGGGGGGGGGGGGGGTAACTAATGTTGTTAATGCAAATTCGTGAGATTTTATCACCCATAACTTCAAATGTTGTTCCTTGCTGTTTTAAGGTGTTTTTAAGTTGTTTTAGAGTGTTTTAGTATGTTTTGTTTTTATAACTCCGAAAATACCATAAAAATTTGAAAAAATTGTTTTGAAAAGCCTAAAAAGAGTGTTTTGAGTCGTTTTTGTGTGTTTGTGTCTTAGGGTACCTTCCAACACAATGATAAGGATTTGGTTTGTAATTGCATGACTGTTTAAAAGAGTTATGAACATAGAGAAAAGTTTGATTTACTCTTGGTATATGCTTGGTTATGGTTATAATGTATGACTTCACATGCAATCATAAAAGAAAAATTCGTTTTTGTAACATGCTTGAAGGAAGGAACTCAAACAAACGCTACATCCCTGTGAGACTCGAGCCATTACTTTCTTTGGAGAGCTATTTTCTGTGATTCTTTGTTTTTTAAAGTTGTTGCATGACCTCATTATTCCTTGCTTGGTTGCTACTTAGAATGCAATTGTATCATGATAGAACTAAATGCTAGAACTTATATCCGTTTCATTCAAAGCATGACATTGAATTGCATAATATATATCAAGATGAAGTTGTTGCCACCATAACCAAATAGCCTTACTTCCCATATTTCGTATATATTAGTTTTAACCCCGTTGAGCCTCGTTTAGCCTATTTTCTTTGCTAACCACATCACCCCTTACCTAGCCTAGAGTAGGACTTTCCTATACCCTTGTTCTTGAAGTATAGTGAGCATGACTTAAATGAATTCCTTTTGATTAATATGTTGCAGAAAATAAGTGTGGGGGAAGGGATTTTTGTGTGTATGTATGTGCCTAAGTCTTAAAGGAGGCACGGGAAAAAGAAAAAAAAAATGTGAGAAAAAGAAGAAGAAAAGAAAGAGTGAAAATAAGTGAGAATGGACTCACAAGTGTGATTGTTGAAGAAAGGGCCCAAAAAGTTTGAATATGGCCCTAAGTTTTGTGTGACTTCCCCTTGGGTGTTCAAAGTTGACTTCTGCGTTCTAAAGGGAATTCTAAGTGCCTAATTCAATACTTTGCTCACTATTGCTTAAAGAACATTTGTTTTCCCTATCCTTTCTTTGTTAGCCAAACACCTTTAGCCCCGTTTCAACCCTTATGCTTCTATCTTGATCGTTATGTGTTCAATAATGTGGAGTTTGGAATTGATATGAGCTTATGGAATCACTGGTTCTCGTTCTAAGTAGTAGCATTCCATTCATGAGATCATATATATACATGTTAATAATTCCAGAAAATGCTTTCCTTGTTATAACATATGTGAGTGTTCGTCTACATGTTTACATCAATCTTCTCACATATACCTAGTGTAGGGTGTGTAGTCAGAAAATCTGTGTGAAAAACGAGTGCATATCTTGTAAGGATTTGAGCAAATTCTCTAAGGCATGTTACTACATTCAAAACATAGTTTTAAATGCTTAATTGTGAAATAATATGTGGTGACTATGAGTAAGAATGTACTTAAGTGTGAAGATGACAAAAATCTATGGGACTAATGATTTTTAACTTGTCATGTGCATTGGAAATCCGTGAGACGATTGTTGGAAGGTGTAGGTTGTGTTTTGTTCGTTTTGTCTAGTTTCGTGTTCTTTTGTTGTTTTGTTTTGCTCGAGGACTAGCAAAAGATAAGTGTGGGGGTATTTGATAGGAGCATATTCATGCGACTTAAATGGCTTGTTCTCGTGCATTTACGTTATGTTTCTTTAGTTATTTTAGTCCTTTATGCTTCTTTTGTGTGTTTTCAGGTTCTAAGGGCAAAGTATGCAAAAGGATGCCTTTTGGAGCCTTTTGGAGCAAATTAGAGATTGGAATGGATATCATATGCTTGGAGCCAAGAGGATGGACGAAATTGAAGGATTCCTCCTCCATTGCAGCCACATGCACATTCAATCATTCACACCAAAACCTTGCACATGCTTTCCCATTTCATTATTCATTCACCTTGCAGCCACTCCACATGCATTTCTAGCTTTTCCTTTGCATTCCCCCTTTAATCAACACATGCATCCACTCACCAAGAAATCATTCATTCCACATGCACCCAAAACACCACCAGAAATCATCATTGCCGTGGGTACCTATCCCATTTCAGATTGTCATTCCACTTCATTGCACATGCATCTTCATAATTCAACACATGCATTCATTATTTATTTACTTTGCATCCTTTAATTTAATCACATGCACATTCAAACAAACACAATCATTCCAGCCATACCTTGCATTTTCAGATTGTTCCTCCATCATTGCACCACAATGCAGCCACATGCACTTGTTCCTCTAACATTTCAGCCACTTGCACTCCCATTCTCTCCCAAAACCGTGCACATGCCTTCTCCTTGCATTTCCAGCCATTCCACATGCTATTTCAGCCACATGCACTCATAATCATTCAACCAACATGTGCACATGCAACCTAGCTGTCATGTTCCCCCCATTTCACCTATAAATACTCATTCATTCACACTCATTCATACACATCCATTCACCACAGAAATAAGGCCTTTGTGCCAGAAATTCACCCATTCCAAACACTCATCCATTGCAGAAATGTAGACCATCAAACTCCCTTGTGCCGTGCTCTCCCTTACAATCCAAACACCATCCTTCCATTTCCACCACTCCTCTTCCATATCTCCACCACTCCCCAAACCATTCACACCATCAAACTCACCTTAGACCTTGTGCCACAACGAAGAGGAAGAGAAGAGTGCCTAAACGTTCATACAATTCAAGTTTGAGTTGTTGGAATGTTTAGGTGTTTCTTTGATTTCAATGTTTAATTTCAATGCTCTTTGTTTTGTACGAATGAGGAATGGATGATAAGAGGGCTTAAACGTTCATACAATTCAAGTTTGAGTTGTTGGAATGTTTAGGTGTTTCTTTGATTCTCTTTGTTTTGTACCATGAGGAACTAAACCCCCCTTGGTTAGGGGGTGATTCGAATATATGTTTATGCTTGCATTTTGATTTGAATACTTCTAATTGCGTTTCATAAGTTGTGGATTCAATTCGTTTAACTGTTTGATTGATAACTTATTTATGTATGTTCATTGAGAGTGCACACTTAATTTTCATGCATGAATATGACGCTAGAATATAAGTGAGTTTCACCTAATCGTTATGAACTTATATTCACAAGTAGTGGAGGTTGCTTATAAACAATCGCGTTAAATGAATTCTTGGCATAAGTTTCATGCAATCCATAGTAACGAATGCCTCGTCAACACTTATAATTTTCATAGAGCGTCATGATTCTTGCTTGTACCTCTTCTATGCATTCATGTTGAGGACTTGTGGGGAATGTTTTGAATTGTCGCATGCATCATCCAATTCAATAACGTTAGGAAGATTTGAAGGTTAATTAGTGCATCACGGTTAACTTGGGGTGTTGAGTATCATAGTTTATTGAAATGCAATTGGAAATCATTTTATTATGCAAGTATAACATGTATGGAGATGAACCCCTTAGCCATTCTATCATCCATTCATTCCATTCCATCAAATTCGTTTTACAATCTGTTTAGTTTATTAACTTGTTTTGTTATTTCAATTTTCGTATAAATCTAAATCCCCCTTTACTTTAATGTCCAATTTAGTTAGAAATCAATTTAGTTTGTGCTTTTAAGTGTTTTGATTCATTTTATTTCCCAATTTCGTCCAGATTCACCAAAGTGCTCAAAACTGCCCAGAAAGTGATTTTAAGGCAGTTTTGAGTGTTTTGGGTGATGTTTGAGTCTTTTGGTTTGTTTTAATGTTTTAAGTGTTTAGTTTTACATTCTTTGAGTTAGTTTAGTGTTTTATATTGTGTTTTTACGTTCTTGAGTCAAGTTATTACTTAATTTCGTCCAAATTTGTGTTTGTGCTCAAATCTGCCCAGAAAGTGGTTTTTAGGCAGATTTGAGTGTGTTTGTGTTGTTTTGAGTCTTTTGGTTTGTCTTAGTGTTTTAAAGTTTAGCTTTGCATTCTTTGAGTCTAGTATAGTGTTTCATATTGTTATTTTACGTTTTTGAGTCAAATCCAAGTGGTTAACAATCCCTCCTAATCCCCGGTCTAGAACGATCCCTACTTATACATATACTACAATTTGACGACAAGAGGGTTAATTTGTGTGCTTAACTAATTACGCATCAATCCTCTAGAAGCCGGCGAACCTCATAGAGCTCCACTCATCAATTCCAAGGCAGATTCAACCTCTCCTCCTCCAAATTTGATTTTGGGTAAGTCTCTAAACCTTTTGGGACTTAAATATGTGATTTTCACTTGGAAACACATTGAAATCGAGCTCAGGAAGCCTTGATCGTGTTTTGGGGTTTTTCCTACAGATTTAGACGAGACTCTGGCGACCTGTGATGGTCACTATTAACTTTAACGGCAAGAACTGAGATTCCGTTAACTTTAACATAATCTTGTAATGGAGAAAGTATATTCTATTAACTCACCTAAAACCTCACTACAGTAGCACTTGGCTCCGACGACAACGAGTGTGACATCTACTTGCCGAACTGTGGCGGTGAGTACAACGATGCGTGCATGACAATGTGTCAAACCACCTCGTGCAAATTCAATACCTAAGTGGTAGTGTTGGGCAATGTCCCATAAGTTGAAGATTTAAGCTTGACTTAGCTTATGTTGATTATCACAAGGTTATTAGAAGATCCAAAAGATCCATGCGATGGACTCTCAGCTTAACTGTGAGTGGACCCTTTCGAAAACCAAAATGTTTTTACGTTATATATATAAAGACACACACACACACACACACATATATATATATATATATATATATACACATATATATGTTTATATATGCCTAATATGCGCATGCATATTAATATGTTGATCCCTCATGAAACTTTTAATGTTATTTGATAATATCGATTAGATCATTGGTGATTTATTTTCACCACTTGGTCATCATGTGATATTTTGTATAGCTATCTTCAGCCATAGATTATTTGTAGGTGATATTTATCCTAGTAGATGCTAGGGTTGATGATTATTACCGATATTGAGATTAGCTAGTTGATGCTAGTACTTTCCTACTTGCTATTCTTATGTTAGTGGATGCTAGCATGATTGATTGATGTAAGGTACGATCTCTGAACTTGGATTGATTGTTTTCAATTGTAGTGATTGATGAGATTTTACTATTATGGTAGTAAATATTATTATATAGTTGTCGCTATATATGTTTTCAAAATAAGAGTTATTATGTTGAACGATGATTTTATAACTATGATAAAACTGGTCCACTTAAGTTTTTTCTTATCGACCCCTTCAGGACTTAACGAGAGTAAGGAGAACACTCGTGGTGACGAATGTGCTTGGAAGTGAAGCTTTCATCCTCTAGACTTTGCGTGATGGTTCATTTACTGCAGTTTTATCTATGTTGTAATAATGGCATGACTGTTCCTACATAGCACTGTTCTTTGTTGTGTTTACTGTTTTGTGAAACTTCTAGCTACTCTAATGTGATGTGATAATAATGGAGTTAAACTAAGATAATTTGTGTCCCCAAGTGGGGAGCATGATAAGTAATTTCTTGTAGCAGCTTTGGATGTTATTAATGAACGTTTTTTGTTCCAATTCTTACACATCATAAATATCTTGCTATGGATTCATCATTAAGTTGGCTTGGGACATCGTCTCTGGATGGGGTCATAAGGTCAATTTAATGTCAACCAGCACATCACGGTCTCGTAACTTGTGTTATTGGGGTCAAAGTGTGTCACCTCATGGCCATAAATTAGATTAGAAAGAGACAGAGGAAAGATAGAGGCTCTCTTCTGTAGCTCTCTCATTAGCCATGGAAACCTAGAAAATCTGTTTCCAAGTTCTAAACCAAATAATTCCAAACCTACACCCAAAAACTCATACCATCCTAAACCAAACCCAAAAAATCATACTATCTACAAACCCAAAAAATCATACTATCTTATACAAAACCTAGAAAACATATTTTCAAACCTAGAAAATCATATCATCCCACCCTCTCCCATCTTCTCCACCTATTCTCTCTAGCCAATTCCGCCATCCTCCGCCCCTTACCTGAATAAAAAAAAACCTCACTCTGATAGGAGCATATTTATGCTATTTAGTTATGTTGTTTCCTTGCATTTAGTGAGTTAATTACTATTTATTTTAGTCTTTTAAGCTATTTTCGTATGTTTTTAGGTCCTAATGGCAAAAAGAGCAAGAAAGGGCATTTTGAAGCAAAATGGAGCAGTTTTGGGCATGCATTGGATAGCTTAACCATGGAGCAAAGAGGATGGACGAAATTGAAGTCAAGAAGGGCTAGGAAAGGCTAAAAATTTGGAGAAAGGAGTCCAAATGCAAAAAAGATAAGGAAATAGCAAGAAATAAGGAACCTTATCCAACCTTATCTTATCCTATCCTAACCAACCTTATCCTTTCCTAACTCTAACATTATCCTATCTTATCCTATCCAAATCAGGTTGTGCCTTAAATCTAGCTAATTAGAAGGGATTAGATGTATATTTAAACACATAGAACAGATTCTAGAAACCTCATTCCTTTGTATGCCGCATAGACACCATTCCTTGTAGGTTTAGGAGTTGCAATCCTTCCTCTACACCTATATCATATGTCCTTATCCCTTTAGGACCAAAAATCTGTTCTAAAACATTCTTTCTAGAACACCTTATCTTCTCCCTACATGTGTGCCGCACCTATCTTTCTAGAAGGCCCTAAAACCATGTCGTGCACTACCTATCCCATTCCCCTTTGGTTTCTGCCTAGACTTAACCCTTTTCCCATGGGATTGTGCAATCCTTTTCCTTCAGTAATTGTGCATAATTAGCCTATAAATACAGCCCTTTGCCGCACCATTCAATCATCCATTCACTCATTCATTCATTCATTCATTCATACTTTCAGCCATCAAACACCACAATTCACCCTACATCACCTTAGTGCCACAAGCAAGGAAAGGAGGACTTGTGCAATTTACCATCCAAGGGAGTGCCATGCATGCCATTGGAGTGTGGAGCATTTCTTGGTTCTTTCTATCCTTAGTCTTAGTTTAATGTTTATGTTAATTTGGTTTTCAATTACGATGAACATGAGGAACTAACTTCATTTTAGTTGGAGATGAATTCAAAGCCATGATTATATGTTTTACATGAATTGATTACGTCCGGTTATTGTTTCTTAAGGCATGAATGTGATTTGCTTATCTAAGTTATTAAAACTTGTTTATGTATGTGGGTTGGGGGTTGACACTTAATTTGCATGCATGAATTTGATGCTAGAATATAAGGGGGTTTCACATAATAGTTATTCAATTATATTCACAAGTAGTGGAGGTTGCTAGTCACAATCGCGTTAAGTAAATCCTTGGTATGAGTCTCATGCGTTTCATAGTGATGAATGCTTTGTCAATGCTTATGGTTTTCACAAAACTTAATGACTTTTGATATGTATCTTTGTTATGCAGTTCATATAAAGAACTTGAAAAAGATAATTTGGTTGTAATGCATTTTCATTCAATTGAATGAAATAAGGAAAATCTGAGGGTTAGTTGTGCGATGCAACTAACTTAGGGCGTTGTCATTCATAGTCTAAAGGAATAATAACTGGAAATTGGTTTATATGCATATATCATGTGTAGAGAAGGACCCTCTAACTAGCCTTTCACCCATTTAATTCACTTAAATTCGTTTTTCCAAAGTGTTTTCTATAAAGTTTTTGTTTTAAGTTTAAAATTCATCAAAAACAATCCCCTTTTCATGTAGTCTTCATATTTGAGTCAAAACCTGTTTTCCTTGAGTCTTTTGAGTCAAGTCAAGTTCTATTTTCGTCCAAAACACTTGTTGAGTCTAAAATTGAGTCTTTTTGATTGTTGGTTGCTGTTTTAAGTCTCTAAAGTTAGTTTAGAGTCTATAGAGTCTAGTTTAGTGTTTTTGAGTCTTAATTGTGTTGATTAGCATCGCTAGTTAATCCCCGGTCTAGAACAATCCCTACTTACATATCTACTACAATTGTCACAAATAGGGTTTAATTTGTGTGTCAAGTTAATTTTCACATCACACTCCCTACTCGAGCCACCACTCATAAACCCCTTACCTGAATAAAAAAAACCTCACTCCCTTCCCGGGCCACCACTCACAAATCCAACCTACATACCCATATGTTCCTTTTGACCCAACTACCCTGGGAGCAATTGCAGCTTTGAGAACTCTAAGTCTTGGCAGTAGGTGGTAGTGAGTTATTGGAAGATGTATCAGTTTATGAAAGTGGACAACAAGATGAAGAACAAGGGGCGTGGGTGAAGAGGGACGCATGTGACAATATAAAGCTGGAACATGAGAAAATGGTCGATTGAGATGAAAGAGGAGGGAGACAAAAGTGGGCCATCTTCCTTCTCTTTTTCCATAAATGTTGAACTGAGTGCCATCTTTAAAGTGGGTTAGTTGAAATTGAATTGGGATGAGAGATGTGAGAGAAACAGGCCTCGTCGTCTCCCTCCAGGCCAAGCATGAAAACAGTGGAAGAAGAACGCCACAGAGCTGTCCGACCGGTGATGGCTGCAGTATAAATTAGGGGTGAGTTTGGTTTCAATCGGTTCAGTTTTCTGTCAAAAACAAAAACTGAATCGAAATTTCAATTCGATTCGGTTTGGTATGATTTTTTTTGGTTTTTATTCGGTCGGTTACTTTCTACTCAGTTTTTTGGGTCTGGTTTCAATCCGGTCTAGTTTTTTTTGATAAAATCTAAAACTTAGTTTTTTGTCCAATAAATGTTCTAATTAATTAATAAAAAGAAGAAAATCCAGAAATATCAGGGAACCACCCAATCCAAAAAGCAATACCATATTTACTCCAAGACAATCAGTAACAAAATTCGTGGAAACCTGATTGCAAGACGGGTTAAGTAAGTCTTGCCCTCCTACAAAACCACTCCCCTTTCCCGCGTTTGCTCAATATCGTTGTCGTCAAAAACATCTTTCCCGTTTGAAAACTTGCTTCCCATTCCAAACCCAGTTATAGTTGGTCTGTGCTTGTGCTGTCCGGCCTCACAGAAATTCCAAACATCAGTGAAAAAAATCAGGGGATTTTGGTTGGAGGCTGTGCAGTGGGTTCCAAAGAATGACGTACTTTTAGCTTCATTTGAGTTGGGTTCAGATTGCTTCTGTGATAACCGTGGTCATATTTTATTCCCTTAATGAATTTCAAATTTGGTGAGTTTTGAGATGGAACCATAGAATTTCATTTTGTTATTTTTGTTAAGCATTATAAATTAAGTTAGGTGTAAGGTTAATTATGCATGTTCGTGGATGTAATTAGGTGGAAATTGTGGATATATGTCAAATTTGTTTACAAATTTGGGTGTGTTGTGAACTTACGAAGCTATGTTGATGGGTTGTGGAGATGCTGGGGCGTTATCTGTTGTTTTAGTAATGTTGTAGTTTTGAGCAGGAATTGAATTTTGTATTTGTTAATTTTAGGGGGGGGTAGGGATTGAATTTTTTATCTGAATTATTGTTAATTTTATGGTGGGAATAGAAACTACTGAAGTAATGATGCTCTGTTAACACCAGATATAAGGTGACAAGTTGTCGATAGGTTATGTATCGTTGATTATTGTTCTGTGTGTTGTTATGTGTACAAGGTGTTCAACTAGCAACGAAGAAGAAGAAGCGTATAAGGGGCGGGTTAACAACCTATCTCCAAGCCCCCCCCCCCATCTGTTAGGATTGATTAGGGAGAAGTTTAATGAGGCACAACTTGGTGCCGTTGGGGCAACCTTCTTTGGCCACCTTCAGGTTGTGGATGAATTGGCCTTCAATGGGCAATTGGCCAATAAGTTATCTCTCCAAAAGATGGAAAATGAAGGGGTCAAAGACATAAAGGGGCTGACTTATTTAATAGGTTGTGAATTGACCCGGTTCACAAAGCAGGACTTTTGTCTAATTACCAAGCTATGATGTGACAAACCCCATGACATAATGCTAGAGCCACAAAGGATTAGGCTGCTGAGGGAGTATTTTCTCAGGATATTAGGGTTGGTAAGTGAAAGTAGCGAAAGGAGGAAAGAAAAAGGGAAAGGTAAAGCCAAGGTTGTCCCCAAGAAAGTCAACGAAAAAAATATTTGTGACTTGCGGCATGTTTGAAAGGGCGTTTAAAGAGTGCAAGAACAGGGATGATGCCTTCAAGATAGGGCTGGTATACTTTGCCGAGGCTGTATTGATAGGGACAAAGAACAACGTTGCTGTGAATCTAAACTGCCTTGACGCCGTGGAGGATATGGCTAGGTTTAACAGCTTTGTGTGGGGTTCCATCTCCTTTGAACAACTTGATGATAACCCCTCATTTGCTACTTTAAGGAGAGGTAGAGGTAAAGTTTAGGGGGATTGCAACGGAGATGAGAAGGAGGAAGAAAAAGAAGTTAGAGGAACAAAGATGTAGCGGTCCAGATGGGGCTACAAAGGATTTCCGTATGCTTTTCAGGTAATATGTATTGCTTTCATTGGTAATGTTAGCTTTATTAATGTGATTGAGTATTCATTTATTGACGAATACGTGCAGGTGTGGGCAAACAAAAAAAAATTTCCCAACTTGAGAAGCTTTATGTTATTGCAAGGTCCCAGACCAGCAATTACATCGAGAATTTTACAGTGAAAGACAACGAAAAAGTAGCTGATCCATGAGCAACTGCAATTGTATATAACCAAGAGCCAAAAGGTATAACTGTATCGCAAAACTTTTGAATTTTATGACTGAAAGTGCATGTGTGTAAATATTGTATGTGTGGGAAATGTATTTATGATGTGTGGCTTTAAATGGCAGGCTGTGGGTATTAGAGAAATTGTTCCAACTGAAACAGAGATGACCAAAGCATACTGGAAGGAAGGGGACGATGTGAATGTTGTGATTGTTGAGAACCTGACTCTTGACACAAATGATGTTAGTGAGTTGAAAATGCAGTTGAAGGTGTCATTCGCATAGTTGGCCGACAAGAAGGAGATATTAGACAGTAATTTGGTGAAGAAAGTGGAAGAGTTGTCGAACGTGGTGGAGAAATTAAGGAGGGTAGTGAAGGAAAATCCTATAGAGGAGAATACCAAGGAAGAAGATGAAGGAAAAAAAGATGTGGGAGAAGAAGTTGAAGAGGAAAGAGAAGATGAAGAAGATGGAGAAGAAGAAAAAGATGATGAGGCAAAAGAAGAGGAAAGAGATAAAAAGGAGGACAAAGAGGAAGACCAGGGTGGTCAAATTAGTGGTAAATGTACAAACTATTGTAGAAGAAAAAGAAAAAAGCAAAAGAAGAAGACGATGACGATGATGAAAAAGAAAGTGATTAAAAAAATGGTTTAGAGGTAAGGGTGGAAAAACCATATGGTGGGGAAGGGAATCAGGAAGAGGAATTAAGGGATGAAGGCAAATGGGGGGAAGACGAAGGATCGAGAGAGGACGAGGTAATGAGAGCTGCGAAAGACGAGGGTTGGAATGAGTTTGCAGAGAATGTTTGGATTAGTCCTTTAGATGGATACGTGAAGATGGTTGGTTTGGTCAGAGAACCGGCAACGAAGGAGTGTAAAGATGTCAAGGGTTTGGATGATGACAAGAAGGTGGTGATATACACATCTGAAGGCCAGCATGTGGGAACCAAAAGGAAGGTCTCGTGCACAAAGGCAACGTTAAAGTTTGTGTGAACTAAAAGGGGGTAGAAAAAGAAGATGAAATTAAAGTTTGTGTGAACTAAAAGGGGGTAGAAAAAGAAGATGAAAGTGGTTCGCCATAGCCTTTTGATATTTGATGTCACAAAGTGCCAAAAAATCCACACCGATCAGCCCAAGGAGGATGTTGTGCAAAGAAAAACATTAATTAAAGCCATGGACATAGAATGTGTGGTTGAGGTGATACAATATTTCTATCTCTTCAATAAGTTGAAGGAAAAAGGAAGAAGCAAGTAACTCATTAACGTTACGATTTTATGTATGCTTCAAAAGAATTGATGAAATGAATACAAAGATAAGGATACCAAATTTTTGTTTACATTGTTAGTCTGGTTGCCCAGTTAGGGTTCATGATGGTTGAAGACACCGATTTCTGGAGATGGCTTCTAGACCATGAAGGTTGGCTGTCAACAGATGTAAGTGAGTAAATGCTATGTGTGATGGACTGATATAAATGTGTTGTGTTTGGGTTGGTGTGATAGTTGAATTGACTTTTGTATACTGCAGCACATTCACTTGGTGTGATAGTTGAATTGACTTTTGTATACTGCAGCACGTTCACTTGTAGCTTTATCCTATGAAAGCATGAGGACGAGGCACAGAGGATTCAAAAAATGGTGACCACCAACATAACCAATTGGTTTCTGGTGTGATTTTGAGTGTGATTTCTTTTCGATGAACTATTGTACATGTTTCTTTGATATATTTTACACTTGTGGATAGTCCTACTAGCGGCGAAGCTATGATGAGATGAATGCTGACTTGAAAAGTAGAGGGCGAAAAGGGGTTGTACCCAAACAGTATGAGCAGATGCTATACAGAAATGTGACGGGGAAGGACGTAGAGTTTGGTGCATCATGGGTGGATAAGGTGTACATGCCTCTCAACCTTGATTAGCATTGGGTGGTGGTAGAGATGAATCTTAAAGCTGGGACAATACTTATGTGTGGCTGATTGAAGATAGCCACCCATAAACGATTGCTAGATCTCCTCCTTAGCCTATTAAAGGATGTGAAAAAGGGACCTTGGCCAATCGACGTAAGTCCAAGGTCCCTAAAACAAGATAACGGCCGAGCTGAAAGTTCAGTTATTTGTTACTCAGTTTAGTTAAATTATTTAATTGTTTCCGAAACTTGTTGACTTGTTGTATTGGACACGGGGGATTGCGATGTTTTCATCTTAAAAATGATTAAGTTGTTGTTCGCTGACCTTCATTTGGATGTAATTACGCTATCCAACATCCCTGCATTCCGACTGAAGATCGCACTTGACATGTTGCAAGGGGTTCACAACATGTAGAGTGAGTTAAAATTAAGAATTTTAGTGTAGTGTTAGTGTATGGAGGCAATGTAATGAACAATGTTGTCCATAAACAACTATTTTATTATTGATATATTTTGTTGGAGATCTTTTTCCATTAGTTCACGAGTTTGTAATTTTGTGGGATGAATTTAATGTGTTGCACAACTATGAGAGGACTTGTTACCTGTTTTGGATGACTGAAGTGGCACCCCTCGCAACCTTATATGTTGGATGAGTGTTTGTGAGAATATGTGAAGTCAGCGATTATGATGAATTAATGTTTTGTGACAATTTATGATACCAATCGTTATTTCTTAATATCCTTCCAAATTGGCACTTGTATAATGAATGAATTTATGTAACAAGTTATGAAAGATTAATGTGTAAGTGACATTTCCAGTTATCAATGCAACCAACTAAAGACATATAGCGAAGAAAGAATTCAATATAATAAGTAAGGCTATTGAGTTCCAGCCTGGATTGTTAAATTTTGCACATTCAAACAAAATTTTAGATAAACTAATCGAGGATTAAGAACCTATGAATTGCAAAATACAACTACTAGTTAACACATGAAACATAAATTAAAACGTCCTAAACATTAAATTAAATCATAAAGTACGACAACATAATTAAAACATTAAATTAAACTATCTACACTTGTAAATTGTTCAACTCAGTCATCAGTTGTTGTCATCAATCTTCTTGCTACTCTCTACACCTTCAACCAAGGCAATATTTCTCTCCCCGTCGTTCCCCTACGGACCCACTCTTGACTCATCTCCTAAGCCAACTTCCTTGCTACTTGCTGGTTGCAGGAAGCAAATGATGAGATCATCTTCTAAGTCTACCAATATAATACAGTCATCCTTAACACCCGGTGGCAGCACGTTCGGTTCATCTTCAAACTTCTTATTCACAAGGAACCAACTTACTTCCAAGTCTTCCATATCAAAGTCGTTCCATTGATTCAAGGGCTGCTAAAAATTCAAAGTTTAGTTGATCGAATTGCATTAGTAGTCATCACAATTTGATTATATCCCCAAACAAAGGTGTGACTAGTCCTATTGGTTCGATTACTAGTGGCTTAGTGTAAAGTATGGATTATGTGAAGCGTGTGATAATTGATTGCCAAACAAAGGTGGATAGTTTTCATGTCAATATTTTGCTCACATGATTTATATTTCAACATTAAAAACTGATTAAGCTTCAACCAAACAAAGTTGCGAGTTGTTTTAGTTGTAAAGTCTATGGGGTATTTGTTCAAATCATATATAATCCAAATCATATATTACAATAATAATTGTTTAGTTCGTTCTACATCAAGTGATGAAAGATATCAATATAAAATTATACTCTTTTATGTCAGGCAATGACGATGATCTTCACAAATCATATGTTATGTAATGGTTGCCGCTCTGCTGCACACTGTTCATAAGGTTCAATCAATTGTCAATTGCCATACACCAAAGTTCATTTAGGAAAGGAAATGCACTTCAATCTGATGTCGCCGTACATGAAACCTAGGAATGAATAATATGCTTCTTTTAGTCACCAACTAGAAATCTTAATTACCACCTTGTCACTTTGCAACTTAACTCGTTCCTAAAGTCAAAAACAGTTAGTACTTAAATTACAACCATCAATGAAACCAAAATGGAGAGTTTTGATTATCATTCATAACGTATAGTAATCAGTCATGCTAATATGTGAAGTAAATGGCGCACACACCTGTAAGTTTTAGTTGATGTTTCAGCTGTCTGATTAGTCACTCTAAGTGAAGATAACAGCCTTGAAAGGAACTCGATTGGTCAGCTTCATCGCAACTGCATGAATCTACTGGCCATATATTCGGAAGAACGTTGACCCTGTAGCATTAATCAAGCAACAAAATGAAGGATTATTTTTCTTTGCCAAATTCGGAGAATAGAATGTTAAAAGCACTATACATACCCATCAACACATATGTGCTTACAATGGTTCATCTTATCGTCTGTATAGCTCCAAAAACGGTGTCAAGGGCTTTGCAAGTCTTGGAATGTCAGAAAGTGGAAGGATATCCCAAATCTTCATAACCTGGATAAAAACTGAATTCTGCTAGATAACATCTGCAATCCAAATGAGATACAGCAACCCGTTGACTTCATACTTCTATAACAGTTGAACAGAAGTCCCAGCATCAAGTAGAATTTCTTTGTCATTCTGAGATTGGCGCCAACCACTAAGTCTTTCCAGTGAAATTACTGACTGACGAATCTCCATGTCTTTAACCCTTGATATGGAATTCTTAAACTCATTCGAGAACCAAACCTATTTACAGAATAATTAAGAGTGATAAATGCTAATACAAACATTAATTCTAAACATCCTTACTTGGAAATTTAATTTTTTTTTCCAGAAACTTGTAAGATAAATAGTACTCTATCTGGTTGGGATATTAAACTTTGGTAACGTTCGAAAAGCAAAACTGCAGGCATCATAATTAAAAAGAAAAAGTCAAAAGTAGTAGCATTACCTTCCATTTTGCATTTTTGAACAACAAAGAATCTGGATCAAGTAGAATATATAATTGGTCAAGTTCCAGCAGGGTTTCTGCAATAGCCTGAGCCAACTTCTTATCCTCATCGGCATTAAAAGAACATTCTCGTTTCGTCACGTCAAGAATTAGCTTCTTCCAAATTGAGTTATTGTTACTCAAGGTCGATCCATGCCCCAGTATCCAAAGACAATACCTTCAGACATAAGAATGAGTAATTAACTTTTAAAACCACCGATTACTCAGACATACTACAACTGAGCTGCACTTCGTCAAAGAAGTACCTTGCACGTGTTAGAACCACATTGGCTATTTGCCCATTGGAGAGGAATCCCATAGAGCCATTTCTATTACTTCTGACAGTGGATATAATTATCACATCCTGTTCACCTTGGAATCCATCAACAGATCACGCACTTACGGAGAAGTCTGAGCCAGCTGAAACATCACTGTATTCTTTGACTCTCTCTTGAATTGCATTAATGCTGCAAGAATGAAAGATTGGAGGCTATTGGAAGAAGCAACTCTCGGCTGATATCAATCATAGTCATACCTTTTAGTGCTAGCTGTTTTATCTATTGTACAACTCTCGGCTAGGGCTAGGTACTTTATTCAAGATATTGTTTCATCTTACTTTAGCCTACAATTAAGGGATTATGTTTCCTTGTTATTGTAAAATAGTTAGAAGCTTTCCAAAGAGTGATTGGGTACCGATTAGAGGCTGTTCTCCTCCGTCCTTTTCTCTATATATGTTCCAACTTGTAAATGCTTTATACATGAAATATACATAAAAAATTCAATATGGTATCAGAGCAGGAACCCTAAATTCCTGTCTCTGTTGATCGTTTCCGCTAAGCTCATTTCGCTCTAAGCCAAGATGGCCGAAGAATATTTTGAAGCTAAAAGCTCGATAGATGCTTCAGCGTTACCCGATGTTGAGATCAACCCTAATCAACGTCTCAGTTCTATCTTGTTGAATGAATTCAACTATCTTCCTTGGAGCCGTGCTGTTTCTCTTGCACTTGGAGGGAGATCAAAGCTTGGCTACTTTAATGGTGCCATTGAAGCTCCTGTAGTCACTTCTTCTACCTACAAATCATGGCTATGTAAAAATCAGTTGGTCATGTCTTGGTTGCTCAACTCCATGAAGCGTAGGATTGCTGAAATTTTCAGCTATTCTGAGTCATCTATGCATCTCTGGAAGCAAGTTAAAGAGATGTATGGAAATCAAAATAATTATGCCCGTGTCTTTCAGTTTAAAAAAGTTCTCTCGAGCCTACAACAAGGAGGAAAAGCCTTTGTTCAACACCTTGGCAGCCTTACAAGCATGTGGAATGAGCTCGATGTTTATCGTCCCCACACCATTGATGCCACTGTGTTGATCAAGAAAGCAGAAAAAGACAAGATCATTTAACTCTTAGCAAGCTTAGGTCCAAAGTTCGAGGATCTCAGAAGCCACATTTTAATGAATGCTGAACTTCCTTCTTTCACTGGTGTTTGTGCCATCATCCAAAGGGAAGAAGTAAGGAAGAAAGTCATGAGCCAAGAGACTAAAGATAGTATCCTTGAACATGATCATGCAGCTACTTCTTCAACTAAGGGAATGGTGAACTTCACTGCCAATTTTGCTACACTGATCAATGACTTTGTAGCATACCTCCACCACAAACAGATGCATAATAATGGAGATAAAGCTCATGTAGCTGAAAAGAAAAATAACATAGCCTCCAGGATGTATCATTTGCCTTATCTATCCCTCAGGCAGAAGTGGTAGTTTTTTTAGCTAAAGTTTTCCCTTAAGATGATGTATCATTTGTACTTATGGTTGCACAACCTCCAGGACTCTCTACTTCAACATTGCTCTTATTGCTTGCCCATTCATGGACGACACCGATGCATTAAAGACATTGGAAGGCTTGCTCATGATTCAGTGACGTGGCTTCAAAGACTTAGTTTTTTTAGTAGCATCTTTAGAGGTTTTTATTATTATTATTATTATTTTATTGTTGCCTTTGTAATAAAATTGACTTTCATTAGTGAAACCTTTAACAAACCCTTATTTTCTTATTTTGATGTGACTGAACTCAAAGTTGAATGTTCAAGTTGCCTATGTACCCTAAATTGGGGAGGGATCAAGTCATCACGTAGTTCAATTTTTTTTTTTTTTTTGGGGCCGTACGCAGTTTATGCGCTTGTAGGCCAGGAGCATGTATTTTTTCTCAGGCAAAGTATCTCTTCAAGAACTTGCCGTTTATAGGGCCAATCCTCAAGCCATCTTCCTCCACGACCTTGTAAGCACCATTTGTGTAGACGTCTTGTACTACATAAGGTCCATCCCACTTCGAGGTGAATTTGCTTCTCGTCTTGTGTGTCATGATGATAGGCCTATGCAATGCAAGGATGAGATCTCCCACTTGAAAAGAACAAGGGTGAACTTTCTTGTTAAAGGCCTTGGAGAGTCGTGCTTGATAATACTCCAAGTGCTGCTGAGCTATGAGCCTTCTCTCATCAAGCGCTTCCAACTCTTGAAGACGTAACTTTGCATTCTCTTCATCAGTCAAACCTTCTTGTATAGTCATCCTTAGTGTGGGAATCTGGTTTTCCAATGGCAAAAAAGCCTCCACGCCATACACGAGCGAATACAGTGTAGCTTGAGTAAACGTCTAGCGCGTCGTCCTATATGCGCAAAGCACTTCGCGTACTTTCTCATGCCAGTCTCTCTTGGTCCTACCAACGACCTTCTTCAAGAGGTTGCATAGAATTTTGTTGAATGCTTCCGCGAGGCCATTGGCTAGGGTGTGATACATTGAAGACTTGTGTTGTTTGAATTTGAACTTCTCGCAAAGCTCGTCCATTAGGCGATTGGAGAACTGCTTCCCATTGTCCTTAATTATGTAACGAGGCACACCATATCGATGAATGATATGCACCTTTATGAAATGAACTACTATCTCCTTCTTTACTTCCTTCAGTATGATAACCTCCACCCACTCAGAAAAATAGTCTGTCTCTGCCAAAATGTAGGCTTCCCCAGCAGACAACTTTGGTGAAATTGGTCTAACGATGTCCAAACCCCATGTGTCGAAAGGCCATGAAGCAGCAGTCAGGTGTAATGGCTCGGGTGGCTGATGTATGAAATTGGCAAGCTTTGCACATTTTTGAGTAGTCAAGGCAGTCCTTCAGCATGGTCAGCTAATAGTAGCCCATTCTCCTCAGTTGGAAATGTAGCTTAAGTCTGAATTGATGAGCTCTTCATACTTCTTAGTGAGCTTCTTCCATTGCATGGCTGGCCTCTTCTTCTCCCAAGCAAGCACTCCCTCAAAAGAACGTCGATAAAACGTCTCCTTGTAGTAAAGGAAGTGAGGTGCTCATTGTCTAACTTATGTGTGATGCCTGGGATCATCCGCTAGCTTTCCATGTTCCAAGTAGTCAATCAATGGTTGCCTCCATTCTTCTATATCAACAGGAAGCACGGATATGAGATTTGCATGTTCTAATGGTAACTCAGTGATGAGCAAGATCACCCACTGCTGGCAAACTAGAATGTTTACAGCTTTTCCTTCTTTCAACGTTACGTTTGAAGCCAAGTTGGTGATAGCATCTGCCATTTGGTTCTCCTTCCTTGGAACATGCTCTAGTGTAACGACATCAAACCTTTGAAGCAGTTGCGTAACCAACTAGTAATATAGGACAAGATCATCATTTCTTACTCCATATTCGATTAAAAGCTGATTGATCACTAGTTTAAAATCCCCATATACCTCTAGCATCAGGATCTTCATCTCTACTGCTATTTGGAGTCCAATGATCAAGGCTTGGTATTCCGCGACATTGTTGGAACACAGCTCACTTAGGCAAAAAGAGTAAGGTAAAACTTGTCTCTATGGTGATACAAACACCACGCTTACCCCCGCTCCATCTGTTTACGCTGACCCATCAAAAAACATCATCTATGCTGGAAAGAGATTAGCATGGAACACTTCTTCATCTGGTAGGTCATCTAAAACTTCTTAATCAACTGGGATCAGGTGGTCTGCCTAGAAGTCTGCTAAAGCTTTTCCCTTGATGGCATTTGCTCGGATGTAGATAATCTTGTATTGATTCAGAAGCAACGCCCATTTAGCCAGTCACCCTATTAAGACTGGCTTTGACATGACATACTTAACCGGGTCGGCCCATGCAATTAAGTGTATTGTGTATGCATGCATGTAATGTTTGAGCTTATTGATGGTGAACACAAGGGCAAGACACACCTTTTCTATTAGGGAGTAGTTCAACTCAACGCCAATGAGAGTTCGACTGAGGTAGTAAAGCGCTCATTCTTTCTAGGATTCATTCTCTTACGCCAAGAGTGCTCCAACTAAACTTTCCTGAGCGGTGATGTATAATCTAAGTGGTTTTCCGAGCACAGGTGTCCCACAGGTGGATTTGGTAAATACCTTTTTATGCTTTCAAAGGCATTGTGGCAGGCTTCGTCCCACATGAACAGAACATCGTTCTTCATGAGTCAACAAAATGGTTAACAACACCCTGCCAGGTTAGAGATAAACCATCTGATGAAGGCGAGTCGTCCTTGTAAGCTTTTCAACTCATGTAGGTTCCTTGGCTCTAGCATACTTTGGATGGCCTTGATCTTGGATTGATCAACCTCAATGTCGCGATGTTTGACGATGAAGCCAAGGAACTTCCCTGACATAACACTAAATGCGCACTTTAAGGGGTTCATCTTAAGGTTGTATTTTCGCAACCTGTTGAACACTATTTGCAAATATATCATGTGATCTATCTTTTTTTTGGTTTTGACCACCACATCGTCGACACAGCATTTGACATTCTTGTGAAGCATGTCATTGAAGATTTTTTGCATGGCACGTTGATACGTTGCTCCAGCATTTTTTAAGCCAAAAGGCATCACCTTGTAGCAGTAGATACCATTCGAGGTGAGAAACGCCGTCGACTCTTCATCCTCTGGTCCCATTCTTATTTGGTTGTAACCTGAATAACCATCCATGAAAGATAGTGCTTCTTGGCTTGTGGTCACGTCCACCATGATTTTAATGATTGGGAAAGGAAAATCGTCTTTCGGGCAAGCATCGTTCAAGTCACAGAAGTCCACACAAACCCAGATTTGTCCTGATTTCTTAAGAACAATGACAATGTTTGAGATCCACCTAGGGTATTGTACTTCTCGAATGAAACCTGCCTCGATCAATTTATCGATCTCAGCTTCAATTTGGGGGATGAGCTCTGATCGAAAATGCCTCTGAGCTTACTTCACTGGTCGTGCCCCCGGCTTGACTACGAGGTGGTGTACAACGATGCAGGGGTCCAGACCTGGCATCTATTTGTATGTCTATGCGAAGATGTCTTTATACTCCAGCAATAGTTGGTGGTATTCCTCCACTTCATCTGAACTCTATAGTGCACTGACGAAGATAAGCTTTGGTTCTTCGCTTGTGCACAAATTGAGTTCCTTCTAGTCATTAATAGTTGTATGCCCCCGTTCTTCGAGTTACAGTGGAGCTTCTTTGATGTCTTCTTTAGAGACTTCGTCCTCATTGGCCTCTTCAACTGTAATGTGGAAAACACCTTGGACCATCTCTTCTTTGTCATCCTCTTGGGCTCGTTGGTTCGAGGATTGGCCTCTATGTATGATTGTGCGTTGTTTTACATTCAACTGACCATTTGCACTCACGTCTAATGTTGACCGGCGCTTAAAGCGTGAAGGGATTAGGCTTCGAATCTCATTGTTCTTGGTTATGCCAAAGGGTCTTCTCTTTGCAAAAATTGAAATTTTATTTTTCTGGAAGGCTATTTTACCGCTTCGAGTCTGTCCAAGGCTGATCTTCATGGAGGAGAGCCAAATTCTCTTTCTTGTCCATTAGGGTTGGTTAGCCCACCAAACATAGAACTTCGAGAGACAGATGGGCCGAGTTAATTGAAGACAGAAGTCCGGATCTGACCACCGATGAGATGCAATGCAGAGGCTCGAGACATTGAACTGACCAAGCGATTGAACACTGAAGTTCATGGAACAGGCTTTGACTCTTCCTTATCTTCCATCACATTCACGCTAATGTGTTGAGTACTACCCTTTTTGTCTTTTCCTTTACCTAAAATCTTAATAGGTGTCACAGGTATAAAGCCAAGGCCTGCCTTTGTGAGCTTGACTCTATAACCGCACTCCTTCAACTTTTTATCGGTTTTAGTGAGGTCGTGCTTCTTTTCTCTGATAATGCCCAAGTTCTTCTTTCCGAGCTTAGAAAAGGAACCGAAGTCATACCCGGCCCTTGCCATGAGCTTGTAAGCATTAGGGTCGAAGACGCCCTCAATCCTCTTGGTAGGAAGAAAACCACGCTCTGTTACGTTTTGCATCGGTCTAACGAAACTTTGCAATGATGGCTTTGAAACATTTGAATTATCTAGCTTTGGTAATGGCACAACTGTGGTTGCCTTCAAGAGCTTTACGTTTCCTTTGTCCACTTTTCTTGAATGCTTATTGTTTCTCTCTTTCTCAAATGAGGATTACCCAAGCTTTCTCCATGACATTGGAATGTATCGAAGGACTTGTGTGTTCGATCCTTTTGGGGATGCTCCACTCTCCTTTGATGTCAAGCACTCTACATGTTTGTCGCCACTTTTCTTAGGAAATGACACTGCTTGTAGCTTTTCCTTTATAGGCAAGGCTTTGCCTGTTGATTGGATCTCCATGGGGGGGGCTTCTGGCACTATGTCTTCATCCATGTAAAACTTGGCATCAACGAAATATGACTCTGCTTTGGTGAATGGCTTAGTATCACTATGATTTGTTTTCACTCCACTTCTATAGAATTTCAAGCATTGATGAAGAGTTAACGGTATAACTCCATTCTCATGAATCCAATGTCTCCCCAAGAGTAGGCTGAAAGAAGTCATTGCATTGATCACGTTAAACAACGTATTCGACTTTAGTTTTTTAATCACTATCTCGACCCTAATCATGCCCATCGCCCTTTGCCTACCTTGGTTAAAATCTTGGATTATAAGGCAGCTCCAAGATAGCTCGTCTATTTTGATTCCTATCTTCATCATTGTTAACTTCGGCATGAGGTTTATGGCTGAGCCTCCATCGACGAGCATGCGCTCGACCTTTTGCTCTCTTGCGTAGCCTGAGACAAAAAATGAATGATTGTGTGGTTTCGACCCTAACAGTAGGTCTTCGTTGGTGAAGTTAATGACAACACATATGGCATAGCACATAGCATATTTATGAGGTCGAAGTTCTAAACCTCCAACTTTGCATGCCTTTGACGAGTAGTTGTCGAGATCCATCAATGCTTTCACTAATGCCCTTCGTATTTCGTTAGGCAGTTATAATGCTTCTTTCACACTAAAATGCAAAGGCACACCTTCTATTTGTGGAGGAACCTCCTCTTGCTTATTGATAGAATCCTTTTCACTTAAAGGTTTTTCCTCCTTAACCAAGTAACAAGCAATCGTGATTAGACTGTGTTTGAGGAATCCTTTGGGAAAGTACTCTTGCAGGGCCATTGGAGTTTGGTGCTTCCAGACCTTAGGCTCTTCTCTACGTGTCGGCTTTGTCATCCTTGCGGCATCTCTTGGTTGAGTCTTCGCATCATGACAATGAAGACTTCCTTCTTGCCCTAGCTTTCTTATGTGAGCAACTTACGGTTGCGGTTGACGTGTAAGATCCCACATCGACCAACTGAGAGGGGGTGATGTGCCTTATATGTACATGCTCCCCTCCCTATAGCACGAGGCCTTTTGGGAACTCACTAGCTTCCAATCCCATAAAAACTCCGAAGTTAACTAAGTTTGGTTGAGAGCTGTCCTAGGGGTGACCCCCAAGGAAGTTCTTATGCCGAAACCCAAGAACAAATCCATGAGGGCATGGCCTAAAGTGGACAATATCTTACTATGCGGACTAGGATGTGACAATTTGGTATCAGAGCCACTCTGCCGTTCGGTGCGAATGTACCGGCGAGGACGCCGGGTTCCCCTTAAGTGGGGTGGATTGTAAGATCCCATATCAACCAACGAAAATGGGGTGATGTGCCTTATATGTACATGCTCCCCTCCCTATAACACTAGGCCTTTTGGGAACTCACTGGCTCCATATCCCATAAGAACTCCAAAGTTAAGTGAGTTTGGGCGAGAACAATCCTAGGATGGGTGACCCCCCCCCCCCCCCCCGGGGAAGTTTTCGTGTTGCAACCCAAAAACAAAACTGTGAGGGAATGATAAGCCCAGAGCAGACAATATCGTGCTACGGCAGAGTCAAGCAGGGATGTGACAATTTGGTATTAGAGTCACTCATTGGCCGAAAGTGTGCCGACGAAGACGTCGGGCCCGTGAAGGGGGTGGATTGTAAGATCCCACATCGCCCAGGGGAGAGGATCTTCTATGCCTTATATGTACATGCTCACCTCCCATTGCAAGATTCATTTTGGGAACTCACTGGCTCCGGATCCCATAAGAACTCCGAAGTTAAGTGAGTTTGGGCGAGAGCAGTCCTACGATGGGTGACCCCCTGGGAAGTTCTCGTGTCGAAACCCAAGAACAAATTCGTGAGGGCATGGCCAAAAAAAGACAATATCTTGCTATGCGGACTGGGATGTGACATGACGTGCCTTCCTTCATGTCACTAATGTCCATCCTTCATTGTCATTAGTTAACAAACCATTAGGGAGGTCCATGTTACTGAAGCGACTTGGTTCATTCATGGTGTTTGTTATTCTCACATGAAGCACTTCATGTTTCCCCTTTGACGACTGTGGTCGAGGCTTGACTGGTGATAAACAAAGAGGCACCAGATCAAAGGATCCAAACACAATGTTCGTTGTGTTTACCTTTGCAGCCTCCTCAAGGTCTAGCTTGATTCTTCCTTCTTGAGCAAGTTTCGTGATCAACTTCTTTAGCACAAAGCACTTGCCTATCGGATGACCGACGATGTAATGGTACTTGCAGTATTTTAGATCATTCACCTGGTTCATTTCTTCTGGTCATTTACACTCGGGCAGCTTAATCACCTTTTTGTCGAGCAAATCTTCCAGCATGGCAACCACGTCGGAGTCAAGGAATGGGTAAGTCTTTTCTCTAAGCTCCTTCAAGGTGCGCTTACATCTCTCCTGGTCACCAAAAAGGTTCATTCCGTTTCTCTTCCTTCTTTTTATCTTTTAAGGAGATCTTGACGGGAGTTATGTCTTGTGTAAAGATTTTGACGAGCATTAAGTTACCACCATTGTTTCCCTGGTGGGTTTCCTTGCAACCTTCTCCACCTTTAGGTCAAAAACTTTGTCCTTCTTGTAGTCGGCGTTCAACTCTTTCTTTTCATGGTTGGCGATTCTCAACTCCATGTTGTGGGCATAGGTAGCCAACTCTTCAAAGGTTTAGGGCTTAATGCCTTGAAGAATGTAGTGTAATTCCCAATGCATGCCTTGTACACACATCTCGATCAGGGAGATTTGAGAGTCTGTATTTGCAGTCAAGACTTAGAATGCACCATCAGTTGATGTAGTTAACGACTAGCTCATCTTTCCACTGCTTTGTATTTGTAAGCTCCATCATGGTGACAGTGTGATGGGTGCTTTGAAAGAGATTCAAGAATTCTCGCTCCATCAGCTCCCAATTGTTTATGGACTCAAGCTCTAGGTCTGTGTACCAATGGAACACGTTTCCCTTCAAAGAATGGACAAACTACTTTACGAGGTAGTCTCCCTCAATCCCAACGTTGTTGCAAGTTTCAACGAAATGAGCAATGTGTTGCTTTGGGTTTCCCTTTCCGTCAAACTTCATAAACTTTGGTGGTTGGTACCTCGTCGGCATCCACAAACTATCAATCCTCTTGGTGTTTAGCTTTTAGTACATCAGTGCATCCTTTGAAGTGCCTCCATATTGTGCCTTGATGGTCTTTGTGATCATGTCCTAGAGCTGCTGGATGGAAAGAGAGCCCATCAATATAGCTTCAATGTCCGGTTTCTGCTTATCTCCGGCCTCGTTGGTCAGACACTCCTCTTCCTTGCCAGACTCCTGGTCATTTGGATTCTTCCTTGGGTCAAGACCGACTCCTTCATCATGCTGCACCCCCAACTCATCCATGAGCGTAGCAATCTACAAGTCTTTTTCTTTGAAAGTTCTGGTCATCCTTGCAATCACCTCAATCATCTGAACCAGCTATTCTTCAATGGAGGTAGCGCCAAGGGTCATGACTTGTGTAACCAAAGGATGTGACTCTCTTTTAGACATTAAGGATGTTGGCGAAGTCTCTTTCATCCGTGCGGCGGTTACTGGTTAGTGATCTGCAATAAGCTCCCGCGCTTGAGTCTGCATCCGAAGCTGGTGACAATGAGCGCTCTCATGAACCTTTTAATGTGAACGAACCTTGTTAGCCGCTCTAAGGTGTCCTTGTGCTTACCAGATCAACATGTTATGGTGCACCCAACGATGTTAGGCTGATGAAGGGCTCATGCCCCTGACGCTCTCCTTGCTCCCTTAGAGGCACCAACTTTGAAGTGGCATGTTGAAGAGTGGTGATCGCTTTCGTCTTGCTCCGGGTTGTGACGCCAATGGATTCTCCTCTAGCGGCAAGAGTGCTCAGGCTCCTTCCCTTGGTTGCAAGAACGGCTTGTTCCTTCTTTGATGCCATTGACTTCGAGATGTGCTTGGATTTCTTGAACGGAGAAAGAAATGAGAGATAGAGATGGTCCTACTAGGCATGCCAAATTTGTAAATACGAAGATCCTACGACAAATGAAACAAGAACACGTGTACAAAGAATATGTTTTTGTAAATGAATTTGTAGGGTTACAATCTCTTTACAACTTGATCCTCTGATTCGATCTCTGAGGCTTGTAGATGTGTAGTGTTATTGATCCAAGGGTCACGATGACTTGATCTTGGACGAGGGCCGCAAGGTTTTGGCTTTTGGCAATGGAGGAACCGGCACGTATAGGGGTGCATGTTGGTTCTTGTGATGTATGGGTTGTTGATCCAAGGGTCACGATGACTTGATCTTGGATGAACAAGGGCTGCAAGGTTTTGGCTCTTGGCAATGGAGGAAACTAGAGAAGCCAAAAAATGCTTTTGCTTCTTTCTTGTTGCTTTGCTTTGAATGTGTGATTTTGGGATGTTTGATACCTTGATGGAGAAGCCTATTTATAGGCTTTGAGAATGAATCACCACCACAATTATTTTTTTCTTCCCACCCATTTGTGGCCTAACTTATGGCCTAATTTTCCCAATTTATATAATTTTAAACTTGAAGTGGCCTAACTTATGCCCTAATTTTCCCACTTAATACAATTTTAAACTTTAAGTGTGCTTGCTTTGTCATTGCCCAAATGAGATAAACTTGTTTTGATCAGTAATGGATTGAAGTGTGCTTTCCTTTTCATTGCCCAAAAATGAGAAAAAAAAAACTTGTTCAATGCTCCAAGGGTATTTCTTTTGATACCCTTCATGCACCACTTTTCAATATGAGATGATTCGTCCGATTTCATTGAGTCACACACTATATGTACAATTTGTACGACACTTGGCATATGCCATGTATGCTCTGGCACGTCGAAACTTTAATACGTTGGCAAACATTTATTTTACCAAAATTTCAATGCCTACAAATTTCACCCAACATTTTAACTTAAGGGCCGGAGGAGTACTGAACAATGCAACCCAACAGATGCCACTGAGTAATATAATAAAATCCGGATCATATACTTCGATAATAACTGTTTCGTTCGTTGAATTGCAAAATCAAGCGACGAAAGATACAATATAAAATTCTACTATTTTACGTCCAGCAATGACGACGATCTTCCCAAATCATACGATGTGTAATGGCTACAACTTCCGTCCTGGAGCTAAGCACAACACCTGCCGCAGCTGCTCTACACTGTTCATAAGGTTCAATCGTTTGTCAATTGTCATACACCAAAGTACTTTTAGGAAAGTAAGATGGCTTAAAAGGAAATGCACTTCAATCTAATGTTTGTACATGAAAACTAAGAATTATTAATATACCTCTTTAGTCACCACCTTATCACTCTGCTGGACCTAACTCCGCGCCGAAAATTATTCCTGGTAAAAATTAAACACAAATAATAATTACTACTAAATTACAACAATCAATGAAACCAAATTAGAGGGTTGTGTTTATCATTAATTACATATAATAATCGGTCATGCTACAAATATGGAATTTGTGAAGTAAATGGCGCACACACCTGTAAGTTGGAGTTGATGTTTCAGCTGTCCGATCAGTCAGTCTGAGTGAAGAAAATGGTCTTGCAAGGAGCTCGATTGGATCATCTTCATCGCAACTCGATTGGGCTGCAGCAATAGCCTGAGCCAACTTCTCATCCTCATCAGCATTAAAAAAACATTCTCGTTTCTTCGCGTCAAGAATTAGCTTCTTCCAAATTGAGTTACTGTTAATCAAGGTCGATTCGTTCCCCAGTATCCAAAGACAATGCCTGCACAGACATAAGAACGAGTAATTAACTTTTAAAACCACCAATTACTCAGACAGTGCTACAACTGAGCTGCACTTCGTCAAAGAAGTACCTTGCACGTGTTAGAACCACATTTGCTCGTTGACGATTGGAGAGGAATCCCACAGAGCCCTTTCCATTACATCTGACAGTGGATATAATTATCAAATCCTCTTCACCACCTTGGAATCCATCAACAGATCGCACGCTTACGGAGAAGTCTGAGCCAGCCGAAACTTCACTATACTCTTTGACTCTCTCTTGAATTGCATTAACTTGAGCTGTGTAAGGTGATATTACCCCAACACTAACCTTCTTTTTTGTGCGAGTGAATTGTTGATTATTGGCTCAAACAAGTAGTCTAAAACCAACAAATGTTGTTGGCTACTTTTGTGGTCAAAATTGATGGTTGGCATGCTACATGTGGGAAATAAAATGGATGGTCTTATGCCTAATTTGTTGTCAAAGAATGGATGCATTTATGCCTAATTCTTTTGACTTGATGAGAGGCCTTTGGCCTATAAAAGGAGGTGTAGGCATAACTCAAACAACACCAAGGAAACAAGGAAGAAAGAAAAATAGCAAGAAGCCATTTGGCATAGAGAAGAATTTTCTCAAATTGTCTTGCTTTGTATTTTTTGTTTTCTCTTCCTATTGTAAGTGTGAGAGTTTGGGTTATTCGGGTCTTTGGGAAATTGAGTGATAAACACTATTGTATGTTCTCATTGATTATAGTGGAATACTCCGTCGTCTCCAAACTGGATGTAGGCATTGCCGAACCAGTATAAATCTTGGTGTTCTTGTTGGTATTGTTCCATTTATCTTTTGTCAGTTATTGTGGTTTATTTTTCACTCACACTTGGTTGACGCTTCCGCACAACAAGTGGTATCAGAGCCTAGTGTTTCGACTAGGCGTTCTCGTGGGAGTGAAAAATTTGTTGGCGCTACAGTCCTGTGAATAGTGCCGAGTAGATGGCTGGAGATAAAGATGAATCTGTGAAGGGGAAGGAGTCGGCATCGTCTTCGTCGGCATCTACATCCAATAGACATCAAATTGCTACTACAAGGTTAGAGGTTGATAAATTCAATGGCTCTAATAATTTTGGTATGTGGCAATGTGAAGTTATGGATGTGTTGTATCAACAAGAGTTGGATATGGTTCTGGAAGATAAACCAGAAGATATTGATGACAAGCAGTGGACACGAATTAATCTTCATGCTTGTGCTGCTATTCGATCGTTCCTTGATAAGGAGTTGAAATACCCGTATATGAAGGAAACTTCTGCTAAGGAGTTATGGACAAAATTGGAGGAGAAGTATATGACCAAGAGCGCAGAAAATCGGCTCTTCTTGAAGAAGCGACTCTTCCGTTTTCAGTATAGTCCAGGTATTTCTATGCATGAACACCTCAATGATTATAATAAAATACTTGCTGATTTAGCAAACCTTGATGTGAAAATTCCTGACGAGGATAAGGCACTATGTTTGTTAAATTCATTGCCTGATGATTATGATCATTTGACAACTACTTTGTTGTATGGAAAAACCGAGGTGAAACTTGATGAGGTGTCTGCGGCATTGGTGAATCATGAGTGTCGAAAGAAGGAACTAAAGACTCACAATTCACAAACCGAGGCACTTGTTGCAAGGGGTCGAATAGTGGAAAGAAAATATGTGAAGCGGGGAAAATCTCGTTCAAAGTCACGAGGGAAGTTTCCTGCTAAAGATGAATGTGCCTTTTGCCGCCAAAAGGGTCATTGGAAGAGAGACTGCCCCAAATTGAAGAACAAAGAGAAAGTGGGTTCTGAAGCAAATATTGCAAAATCTGGAGATGATGATTTCGAGTTTGTTTTGGCTAGTTCATCTGCTGATGGTCACTCCAAGGAGTGGATTTTGGATTCAGGTTGCTCCTATCATATGTGTCCCATTCGAGAATGGTTTTCTAGCTTCGAGGAGCTGGATGGTGGAGTTGTTTTGATGGGTAATGATAATGCCTGCAAAACACAAGGGATAGGCAAAATCTGTTTGAAGATGCATGATGGAACAGTCAAAGAATTAAGTGATGTTCGGTATGTACCGGATATGAAGAAAAATCTTATCTCACTGGGTGCATTGGAATCCAAGGGTCTCAAGATCACCATGAAGGGTGGAGTTCTTAAAGCTGTTTACGGGGCACTGGTGGTGATGAAAGGTACAAGACGAAATAACTTGTATTTCTTGAAGGGGAGTACAGTTATTGGTGAAGCAGCTGTCACCGAAGCTGCTGACGCAGATAGCACAGACACCACGAGGTTATGGCATATGCGTCTTGGGCATGCTGGTGAAAAAGCGTTGCAAGGATTGGTGAAGCAAGGCTTATTGAAAGGTGCAAAGGCATGCAAATTGGAATTCTGTGAGCATTGTGTGTTGGGTAAGCAAACTAGAGTAAAATTTGGCACTGCTATTCACCACACTAAAGGCATTCTTGATTATGTTCACACTGATGTTTGGGGACCTTCCAAGAATGCATCTTGGGGAGGTAGCCATTATTTTGTCTCCTTTGTTGATGACTTCTCTAGAAGAATATGGGTGTACACCATGAAGCGTAAAGATGAAGTCTTGAAGATATTCCTGAAGTGGAAAAAGATGATTGAAACGCAAAGCGGTCGAAAGATCAAGACTCTCAGATCAGACAATGGGGGTGAATATAAGTCTGATCCTTTCTTGAAATTTTGTCAAGATGAGGGTATTGTGAGGCACTTCACGGTTAGGGAGACACCGCAACAGAATGGGGTGGCGGAGCGCATGAACCGTACTTTGCTTGAGAAAGTTCGGTGTATGTTGTCTAATGCTGGATTAGGCAAGGCGTTTTGGGCTGAGGCAATTACTTATGCAAGCCATCTCATTAATCGATTGCCAGCTGTTGCGAATGAGGGCAAAACGCCCATGGAGGTATGGTCTGGTAAACCTTGTACTGATTACAAGTTCTTACACATATTTGGTTGTCCTGCTTACTATCATGTCAGAGAAAGCAAGTTGGATCCAAGAGCAAAGAAAGCTCTATTTATGGGCTTTAGCACTGGCGTGAAGGGATACCGACTCTGGTGTCCAGATGAGAAGAAATTTGTTGTAAGCAGAGATGTGACCTTTGATGAGGCTGCTATGGTTAATCAGAACAAGCATGAAGGTGAAATTGAAACAACCGAGACCATGAGTAGCTCAAAGCAGGTGGAGTTACTGAAGACTCCAGTTGTTCCAGTAAGGTCTGATGTTACAGACACTAGTCCTACAGTTAATCATGATGATGAGGACGAGGATGATGAAGAGGAGGCACCTACCCAAGAGCCTCCACAGCAACAAGACTATATTGCAACCAGAAGATCGAGAAGGGAAATTCGAAAGCCTGCTCGATTTACTGATATTGTGGCATATGCACTTCCCGTTATTGAAGATGATATTCCATCCACCTACAAAGAAGCTGTCATGAGCTCAGAGTACGAGTTGTGGAAGAAATCTATGGATGAGGAGATGAAATCTCTTCATAAAAATAAGACTTGGAAGCTGGTTCAGTTACCAAATGGGAAGAAAGAAATTGGTTGTAAATGGGTGTATGCCAAAAAGATGGAATCTTTGGGAAAAGACAATGTAAGATTCAAAGCCAGATTGGTAGCTAAAGGCTATGCTCAGAAAGAAGGCATTGACTACAATGAGGTATTTTCTCCTGTAGTAAAACATACTTCTATTCGTATTCTGTTGGCTTTGGTTGTGCAGTTTGATCTTGAGTTGGCCCAACTTGATGTCAAGACTGCGTTCTTACATGGTGATTTGGAGGAAGAGATTTATATGTCTCAGCCAGAAGGTTTTAAGGTTGCTGGAAAGGAAAATTGGGTTTGCAAATTGGAAAAATCATTGTATGGCTTGAAGCAGTCTCCAAGACAATGGTACAAGCGATTTGATCGATTTACGATCGGGCTTTCGTTGCTCAAGTTTAAGCACTGCTTAGACTTGATTGGCATTTGCAAAATTTGTTGATTGCCCCATGGGGGAGTGGGAGACGACTATTGGAAGTTCTACTTAGAGGGTTTGCGCCAAGGTGGAGATTGTTGATTATTGGCTCAAACAAGTAGTCTAAAACCAACAAATGTTGTTGGCTACTTTTGTGGTCAAAATTGATGGTTGGCATGCTACATGTGGGAAATAAAATGGATGGTCTTATGCCTAATTTGTTGTCAAAGAATGGATGCATTTATGCCTAATTCTTTTGACTTGATGAGAGGCCTTTGGCCTATAAAAGGAGGTGTAGGCATAACTCAAACAACACCAAGGAAACAAGGAAGAAAGAAAAATAGCAAGAAGCCATTTGGCATAGAGAAGAATTTTCTCAAATTGTCTTGCTTTGTATTTTTTGTTTTCTCTTCCTATTGTAAGTGTGAGAGTTTGGGTTATTCGGGTCTTTGGGAAATTGAGTGATAAACACTATTGTATGTTCTCATTGATTATAGTGGAATACTCCGTCGTCTCCAAACTGGATGTAGGCATTGCCGAACCAGTATAAATCTTGGTGTTCTTGTTGGTATTGTTCCATTTATCTTTTGTCAGTTATTGTGGTTTATTTTTCACTCACACTTGGTTGACGCTTCCGCACAACATGAATTCTGTCAAAAACAAGAAAAAATTAAGAAAACAAAATGGTATACTCTAAGAATGTTTCGAGCAGCATATATATTCCAAGAAAAATTATGAACATAATCAACTAGCTTAAAACAATAGTAACCTTTGTAAAGGCTAGAAACTATCTCAAAAACCACAGCAACCTCAGCCACGTTTTTCGGACTACGCCCGCGATCAAATTCTTCTTTCCCATTTGCTATGTTTATAAATGAGTAGGATCCGTAAATTTTTCCATCAAGGAAGCACTTGTTGTAGCTCACATCACGGACATTTGGACCATCTAATATCTGATTGTCGTAAAACTCCATTTTTGGAAACAAGCTGATTGAAGGATGCATCCTGTACTGGACATTGAGAAGGTGCTTCTCGTGTCCCAACAGTACAAGTCTTTCAAACAAACTTCTTCCCAATTCAGCCTTCTCGGAGATCTAGCAGTTTAATGATCAAATATATTCAGTTTTTAAGACAAATTATATATATATATATAAGCTTCTAATTAATAATATGAATACCAAAGAGCATGTAAGAAGGATAAAACTGAAACCTGGCTTTTAACCACTGCAGGGAGTTGCCTCTCATCTCCTATGAGAATAGCATGGCGAAGACCTGGTAGTTGTAATGGAATTGTTGACTCACATTCTTTAAGCTGAGCAGCTTCATCAATGACTAACAATTCCAGGGGCACCATTCCGTCTGTATGCAGTCTGGCAGAGCTTGATGCGGTACAAAATATTAGGCAAGCCTTTGCCAGGCACAAATTTCTTATTGTTTGTGCATCATTCGAACTCGGAACAGCAAACGCACGAAGTGACTTGAGAGTACGAGTGCAATCTTCTTGAAGTAATTGTAACTGCTCATTAGTAACACCAGCCCAACTAAATATAGATTTAATCGACTTAAGCAACCCTGCAACTCTGATCATGTCTTTCACCACCTCAAGTGAAATGCAAGATGTTGGCAAGTGAGTGTACAAATTTACCATACAAACTTTCAAATGCTCACCAATGAAACCAAGACGGTTCTTCACAAACTCCTCGAACGTCAGAAAATCATTGTCATCATCGCTTGTTGAGCTGCTATTTTCACTCTCTTCATCATGCATGTCATCCTTAATGTGTTTTTCCTTCACAGACTTCTCAAGAGTCAGAAAGTTGTTCTCATCATCGCTTGATGAGTTGCTGTTTTCACTTTCTTTACGTTGCTTGTCATGCTTCTGTTTTTCCTTTATGTACAATGAGTACTGCTCCTCTGGATTCTCAAGTAAACTTACCATCAATTCTAACCAATGATTCCATCCACTCAACGGGGAAAAACACTTGGTCAGAATACTAATACGCCTATCAAGAAATACCTCAAAAAGATCATTATAACTACCAATCTTCATTCGCTCAGCATTCCCAAATAGAATTATGTCCCCAAGCCCATACTTATCATACTCAAGAGACTGGTTAACCAACCTCACGAGTCGATCTGTAACTTCTAACACAGCGATATTGGTTGGGGCACATGTTAGTGTTCTGCACTTGAACTTATAGAGGGCAAAGAGTGAGATGCCGACTGTCTTCGTTTTCCCAGTCCCAGGAGGGCCCCATATTAGATTGATGGAATTTTGGTGTTTGCATTTACTCAAACTGATAGAGTTTAAAACTGCAGCTTTTTGAGATTCATTTAGATCACACCACATTTCTGGCCATTTAGTCGAAAGGGATTCAAAGCACTTTTCTTTAGAAAAGCAAATTGTACATGAACTCCCACCCTGTAATACACAAACATAAAAGAATTAGTAACAATCTAAAATGAATAAGCAGGTTTAATGCACATGGTGTTGAAGGAATGATAGAAGATTAATACCTGTGATGAACTGGGTTGCAGTTGCAACAGAGCCTTAATTAGATTTGTGTTTGCGTCACCTGAATTCAAGGCTTTCCATACACGAATATTTGTTGTCATGTTCATCAAATAGACAGCAGACATTGTTTCCCTCTTGCCCACAGTATGCGTGTATCCTCTTGTATCGATATGCTTTGACGAGAGTATTGAGAGATTATTGACTCTACTTTGATGAACATACGCAATGAGATACGAATTTCTGGACCTGTTCAAATGATCAACGCATTTTGGTTTAATATCAGTCAAGGCAATGAGATCTCCAACCTGTGGCACATACGTTCCTACACAAGTAACATCATAAAACAAGTCTTTAGGAGGTCCATGATTCTCAGAAGCCGTAACAGTCCGAAGTTCGCAAGTAGGTGCCTTTGATAGATTCGTCATGCTGGATAGTAGATCAGCATGTGTTTCCTCAACAAGTGAAGGGATGAAAGATTTCATGTAACTCATCGTGGTAGAAAATGTCTCAGGAATCTTTGTCACCTGTAAGTTGAAATGAAAGGAAAATTGTCGTTGTAATTTTACAATACGAGCGACAAGTACATGATCGAATAAGAAAGAAATTAGTAAGAACCGGACAGTGGACACAGTACAAATTAACCTGATTTTCGTAAAGCTTTGCATTGAGAACATCCTTAAGTGACCAAGAGAATACGACATTGATTAAGCCTCGACCTGCTGCAACTCCATAATTGTTCAACTTATTACTCTCCTCCAGACGATCCATTACGTACAAATTGATCGATCTTCGGACGATAGTCGCAATGACTCGAGTTTAAGGAATATTGATGAAGCCAATGGCTTTAATTAGCGTGGCTCTCCTTTTTATTTAAAGTATGTACTGAAATATTTTGCTTAGCAAGTAACTTGACCAAGACTAGTAGTGTACGGGCTGCAGAGAGAGAGAACTTGCCAGCCACTGGGTATCAATGTTTTCATTTACTTTATGATTCATGTGCTTTTTCTTTTTCTTCCTTTTTTAGGGGAAAATGGCACAGACACCTGGACACCTGTAAGTTGTAGTTGATATTTTGCTTAGCAACCAAGTAAAGGACTCAGGAAAACTTGACCAAGACTCGTAGTCTACAGGCTACAGAGAAAGAAAACTTGACAGCCGCAAGGTATCAATGTTCTTTCGCTTTCCAACAAATTGATTGTACTGTAATACTAATGAATGAAAACATACATACATACACGCATGCATGCATACATACATACATACATACATACATACATACATATATATATATATATATATATCAATGTTTTAAAAAGTAAAGGCGAAGCTAAGGCGTTTAATGGATAGCTTCGTCTCGGCTAATGCGATAACCTAACAGTACCTAAAATTATTATAATACCGCAACAACAACAACCAAACCTTACCCCACTAAATGGGATTGGCTATATGAATCTTGATGCGAGAATTATACGCACACAAATTAAACCCTCTTTTTGACAATTGTAGTAAGTATGTAAGTAGGGATCGTTCTGGACCGGGGATTAGGAGGGATTGTTAATCACTTGGATTTGACTCAAAAACGTAAAAACACAATATAAAACACTACACTAGACTCAAAGAATGCAAAACTAAACTTTAAAACACTCAAACAAACCAAAAGACTCAAAACAGCACAAATACACTCAAATCTGCCTAAAAACCACTTTCTGGGCAGTTTTGAGTATAAACACAAATTTGGACGAAATTAAGTTGTAACTTGACTCAAGACTCTTAAAAACACAAACTAATTTGATTTCTAACTAATTTGACATTAAAGTAAAGGGGGATTTAGGTTTATACGAAATTAAATTAAATGAACAAATTGCAATTAAAACAGAATGTAAATATGAAATTGATGAAATGGAATGAATGGATGATAGAATAGCTAAGGGGTTCATCTCCATACATGTTACACTTGCATAATAAAATGATTTCCAATTGCATTTCAATAAACCATGACTTCTCAACGCTCCAAGTTAATTAGGTCCGCTTAAATTAACTTTCAGATTTCCCTAGATTCATTGGATTGAATGGAATACGCATTACAACCAAATTATTCCTAATCAAAATCCCTAACTATGGAATACGCATGATAGAGACATTCAACAAAGATCATTAAGTTCAACGGAAATCATAAACATCGACGAGGCATTCGTTACTATGGAATACGCATGAAACTTATGCCAAGAATTCATTTAACGCGATTGTTTATAAGCAACCTCCACTACTTGTGAATATAAGTTCGTAACTATTAGGTGAAACTCACTTATATTCTAGCGTCATATTCATGCATGAAAATTAAGCGTGCACTCTCAATAAACATACATAAATAAGTTATCAATCAAACAGTTAAACAAATTGAATCCACAACTTATGAAACACAATTAGAAGTAATCAAATCAAAATGCAAGCATAAACATATATTTCGAATCCCCCCCTAGCCAAGGGGGGTTTAGTTCCTCATACGTACAAAACAAAGAGAATCAAAGAAACACCTAAACATTCCAACAACTCAAACTTGAATTGTATGAACGTTTAGGCCCTCTGCTCTTCCATTCCTCATTCGTACAAAACAAAGAGTATTGAAATTTAACATTGAAATCAAAGAAACACCTAAACATTCCAACAACTCAAACTTGAATTGTATGAACGTTTAGGCCCTCTTATCTTCCTCTTCGTTGTAGCACAAGGTCTAAGGATAGTTTGATGGTGTGAATGGTTTGGGGAGTGGTGGAATGGCTGAATTTCTGGTGGTGTTTGGATTAATAGGGAACTCACGGCCAAATGGCAGTTTTGATGTGTGAATGGGTGAATTTCTGAAATGGAAGAATGTATGAATGAGTGAATGAGAATTGAGGTGTAATGGATGCTTATTTATAGGTGAAAAAGAGGGAACATGACAGCTAGGAGCTTGGTGGAAATCTGAAATGATGATGGGAGATGCATGTGGCTGATTTATGCATGTGATTAAAGGGTGGGAGTGCATGTGCTTTGACAGAAATGAAAGGGAATGCACGGTTTTGGTTGATTTCTGGTGGTTGTGAGGTGGAAAGCTAGGTGGAAATGCATGTGGATTAAAGCTTTGTATGAATGCATGTGGCTGAAATGGTAAAGGATGGGAGTGCATGTAAGCCACGGCAATGATGGTGTTTTTCTGTGGTGAATGGTAATGTAATCTGAAATGGGAGAGCATGTGGATTAAAGGGGGAATGATGATGAATGCATGTGAATTATTTATGAAGGGAATGCATGTGCAATGAAGTGGAATGACAGCTAGGTTGAATATATTTAAAGGGAGTGCATGTGGCTTGGTTGGAATGAATGAAATGCAATCTGAAATGGGAGATGGAATGGGATGCACGGCAATGATGGTGTTTGTTTGAATGATTGCAGATTGTGTGGGTGAGTGATTAGGTTGGAAATGCATGTGAATGCAAGGTGTGAATGATTATGAGTGCATGTGGGTGAATTAAAGGATGGAATGCATGTGAATTAGGTTGGAAATCTGATGGGAACTCACGGCATTAAGTGGGGTGAAATGATTGAATGTTTAATGGTTGCATGTGGCTGAAATGAAGTGTGTATGCATGTGCACGGTTTTTGGGAGAAAGGTGGATAAATGATTAGGGTCTTGTAAGGGTGGAAATGCATGTGGAGTGCATGGTTGAATGATTATGTGTGAGGTGTGGCTGAGATGAAAGAGTGAAGTCACGGCACCAAGGTGAATGGGTGATGTGTGAATGTGTTGATGGTTTATGGAGATGCATGTGCAATGGATAAAGGAAAGGTTTAAATGTCCTAGAACTAAAGGGAACAAGGTTCCAACACTTTGGTCTTCAATTAGGTCTTCAATTTCGTCCAACACTTTGGCTCCAAGCATAGGCTATCCATCCTTAGCCCAAAAGTGCTCCAAAAGTCTCCAAAATGCATCTTTTTGCTCCTTTAGCCCTTTGGACCTACAAACACACGAAAATAGCTTAAAGTACTAAAATTACTAAGTACTAGCAACATAAATGCAAGGAAACAAGCAAACTAAGGCGCATAAATATGCTCCTATCAAATCTTAGAACGTAAATGTGCTCAATTTTGCTCCAAGTCTTCTGCTAGCTCTAAGTATTCCATATCTTTTCTTAAAGTCTATTTCCAAGTCTTTGTAGGTCCTCATCTACCCATTTTTCCCTGAGCCTCCCTCTCATAGTCGCATCTTCTAACCGGAGCATCTGTAGGTCTTCAGTTTACGTGTCCAAACCACCTTAACCGATGTTTTCCATCTTATCTTCAATTGCGGCCCTCCTACTTTATCTCGGATATCCTCGTTCGTCATCATATCCTTTATGTGGGCCCAGAAATCCAATGAAGCTCTGCTACACTCATTTTTTGCACGTGTTGATTTTTGACCGCCCAACATTTTGTGCCATAAAGCATTGATGGTCTTATTTGCCATCCTATAAAATTTTCCCTTGAACTTTAGTAGCATACGATGATCACATAACACATCTAATGCACTCATCCATCCAGCTTGTATTCTATGGTTGAGATCTCCATCTAATTCTCCATTCTTTTGCAAGATAGATCCAAGATAACGCTTCACTCTTTGGTACTTCCTGATCTCCAGTCCTCATCCTATCTCATTTGGACTTCTATTACCACTGAACTTGCACTCCATATACTATGTCTTTGACCTACTTAAGCTAAAACCTTTAGATTCCAATCCTCATCCACATCTCATAGGGACTTTAAGTCCTTACCTTTTTGCGTTGGTAGTGGACAAGTTAACGAGACATAGTCAAGATGATATCCTTTGGTTATGTTTTTCGCAAATGATATAGTGTTGATAAATAAAACATGGGAGAGAGTAAATGCAAAGCTTAACCTTTGGCAAGAAGTGTTGGAATATATATATACATAGCAAAACAATCAAACGAGCATGCCATGCAATCAAATATTTGACTATTGTTATTATTTCTCTAATTCTCATTATGAAGTCATAATAAACAAATAGAAATTAGGTTAGAAATATAAATTAGAATGAATTTTATAAAACTCTTGCCCAAAATGAAGATGTTTTTGGTTTGGGCTTTTTTATTTTTATTTTTTATTTTTTTTATTTTTATTTTTTTTATAAATGCTTAGCCAACTCCCACTGGGCATAAGTGTTTTCTTGATAGCCCCACCCAAAAACTGGCTTAGGTTAATCTCAATGTTCTTGTAGTCTTTGTTCTCTTTCCATAAATATATATAGGGTCTTAGTGACAAGCTAAGTAGTAAGTCAAAGCAAAGCCAGTTTGAATTTCCCTCTTCTCGCTCTTCTCCACAAGTGAATAGTTCGAATTCATCTCAAACTCTCTAGCACATAGATCATTACCACAGTCTTTACCACAATCCATCTCTATCTACAACTCCTCCACAATCATTAGCTTCTCTCAATTTTTTAAGTCTTGTGTATATTTGAATTATTTGTAATTAGAGATAACCCTCTCCTGTAAAAACCTGATCATTTGTAACTCTATATATTGAACGTGAAGCCTAACTCATTAATTCATTCAATTGAGTTTACTCATTCAAGCATTCTTACTATACTGAGCATTGATATTTTTCATGGTACCAACGAGATAAAGTCTTACGACATCATTTGAATTTTCAATTTTTTATTCTTTCTCGATCAGAATAATGGAATGGAAGACACTACAGGAAAGATATACCCTTTTTCAAATCGCCCCTTGAAGGCGGACGTTCAGAAGGGTTATCGAGATTATCAATCTTTTTAGTGGGGAGGAATAGTGTGGGTGCCCTATTCACTCTCTTCCTTCTCATTCATTGATCTAAGACAACTCTTGCTTGAAAATATAGTTGAATTAAGATTAATAAGGTGTTATATGAGTCCTCAGAAAACAAAACTCCTAGTAGGCCATGAACTCTCTTTCAAGCTTTAACTGACTCAAATCAAATCCAGATGCCTCACCAGATAGTTCTCCTTTCATATGTCCGATTAGGCAGCCAATTCTATGCCACTAGTGGATCATTCTTCAAGCTTTTCCTTCTCTATCCATCTCCCTACCTTATCCAATGTTTCAAACTTTCTTACTGTGAAGCTGGATCGTACCAATTACCCTCTATGGCAAGCCCTGATGCTTCCCTTGCTTCAAAGTTGGTTTCTAGTTTCATATGTTGATGGAACTAGCAAATGTTCATTTACGTTTCTCAAGGATGACCAAGGCAATGTTAACAAGATGCTATGGTCATGTCCTGGATCATCAATTTTGTTCATTCCACTTGTTGAAAATGTGTTCTAAAGCCAATCATGAAATGATACCTTGCAAACATTTCACATATTAAACTAATCTAGTTTGAGCTAAGGGCAAAGATTATTGTTGTGTGCGAATTTGGTTCCAACAGTAGTCATATAGACAAGAGAATCACGTTGGATAATAGGCATGAATAAACTATCAACCAAACAATGTGATCAAGAGTGTTTGATATAGCAAAAGACCATATTGCATTGTAATCCCCAACTAAATAGGTTCTCCACCTCTTTTACTTAGTTTGGGAAGCTATGACATACTTCTAAGTGTCACTCAAGGCTTGTGGAAGCCCTAAAGATTAATAATCACTGAAGAGAGAATTGGAAGTAAGTTTCAATCCACTATAAATTAGCAAGAGTTCTAATTGCCCATAGCCTCCCTAAATAAAACCTAAAAGATAGCATACCATGTAGGGCTAGAAAAAAATTCCAGAAAATTTCAAACCAAACCGAAAAAATCCCGAACCCAAACCGAAAAATCCCAAAACCAAAACCATCCTGAAGTTCTGTAATCCCGTCCCGAAAAATACCGAAGTATTCAGTATGGGATTGGTTTCCAAATCTTATTTGTTTGGTAATCCAGAAATCCTTAAAATCCTAAAATCTTTTGTTTCCTATTGGCTTTTGGCTTTCAGTTCCCACTTCCCAACTCAAAAGCAAGAGCCCTTTGGCTCCCACTAACAGAAGGCACAAAAATAATATAAAAAGGAAAGGCACAAATATAATAAGTACAAAGAAGAACAATAAAGTGTGAGGACTGGGCTTTTGTTTTGGTTGACTTTTGAGGTAAAAAGCAGCAGTCTTCTTCGTGTTGAGAAGCAGAGAGATGAAGGAGCTACTGTCGAAAGCTCTTTCAAATATTCGAAGCTCTCTCGTCTCTGGTATCGATCCATCTCCTTCTCTATCCTCTTTGAAGCTTTCTCTGAATTAGGGTTCGAATGAGGATTTACAAATTAGGGATTTACGATTTAGAGCTTTTAATTGTTTCAATTTGGATTTGGATTTCTTGATTAATTTTCTGGGATTTCTGGATTAATTTTATGTGGATTTGGATTTCTGGATTTCCATGGTTGATTTCTGCTTTGCATGTTCGATTTCTTTTCTACTTTGCCTGCTCGATCTGCAGGTTTAATGCAGGTTTGAATTGAATTTATTAGTTAATTCCATTAACAAGAAGCCAAATTTCTATTCAATTGAAATCTCAAAATCATACCGAAATCCCAAAAATATTTCGGGAATGCTGGAATTTCGGTTTGGGATCGGGATTCGAATTTCCATCCCAAAAAGGATCGGTTTGGGATTCGAGATCCCATTATCGGGTCAGGATCCCCTCCCAAACTAGCCCTAATACCGTGTAAGGTTATGATTGAAGAATTCAACAGAGTTAAGTAAGGACAATTAAATGGTTTAATTGTTTATGGAAATGAATAATTATATGTTAATTAATCAAAAGAATAAGTTTGTTTTAGACCTCAAATTAGTCAAACCCATTAACTTAAGTTGTCTGAGAACTTAACAACTAAAACTCAAGAAACTCAAAAGCTCATAGGTTTTGGGGAAACCGGCCATAAAGAGGCATTATAACCTCATCCCCTATTATAGTTTTCAAAAGGAATAAGAGAGAAATATCACCTTTTCTTTTCTTTCAGGACAACCGACCACATGGGGTGTTTGGGGGAGGGGGTGGGATATTTAGCAATTTCTTCCTCCCATGTCAGTAATCATCTTTTTCCTTTATCACCCTTGGCATCAAAACGTACAAGCCCTCTACTTTGGGGGCTTTGGAGAATCCATTCAAACTTCCAAATCCAAGAATCCAAGGAGCTAAAATGATGAAGATGAAGGCTATGGAGTCCAACTCAAAGAAAGGAATGAAGGCCCCCACTTTGGGTGGTTATCCTTTGCAAAGCAGAAGAGGAACTTCAAAGGTATAAAGAAATCTCAACTCTCATTATTGAATTTGTGTTGGGTACCTTAAAATAATGTATTTTATTCCCAAAATATGTGAAATGACCAAAATAGCCCTAGTTGGGTGTCTTGAGTAAGTATGGACCTCTTAGCTAAATTTTAATTTCTAATATTTTCTTATTTTGTTAAATTATTTTACGTACTCACGAGTGTGTAGGCGGAAGCAAAATCGAATTTAGAGTTACAGAGATTTAGTTATGATTTACAGTACATGGAGGGTAAAATCGTAATTTGACCTTGAGGAAATTTCTAAGTGCTCTTCTCAGTTTCTGAAACACTCTTCCCCTCTCTCTCTTTTTCTGCAACTCTCTCCTCGAACCTCTTCTCTCCACCAAGAACACCCTCTCACCACCATTCAATTCCTGATCGAATCCAACCCTAAACTCAGCAAATCTAAGCCCAACATGACCTTAGGATTCGATTTGGAGGCTTGCATGTGAGAATTGGGACTGGTAATAAGATGAGCTCACTACACCGAAGTTCTCCGACAAGTTAAGTTCGAACTCGACGAAATCGAACTCAATCAAGTTTAAGATTTCCTCTTATGGATTTCAGGTATCAATCTCATGCTTTGTTTCTCAAATTTAAGCTTGGAATCGAGGTTTCAACCTTTGTATTTTAGTGCATGCATTCTCAATTTCTTCGGCAACAAATTCTGAAGGAAATTCATTGAGTTCGAAGCCAATTTCAGTTTAAATTCTTAATAGGTTGAACTCAAATGAATTTTGTGAGAATTATGATGAATCCGACAAGGAGATCTCGTGAATTCATGTTGAATCCGAGATGGATTCGACCTCCAATTGCTTAAATTCAAATTTAGGTAAGTCTATGGACTTATTCGCAAGCTCTTACCCAACCTCCTCAAGAATCCTCTTCACAACCTCCTACCCGGCCTCCTCGAGCTTCAAAAAGTGCTTAACCATCAAAATCAAGGGCTCCTTCAAATCGTCCTAACTCTTCAACCACCAATGCTGTTAAGCATGAGGGGTAATTGTTGCTTTTATATGAAATTGAACTTAGTTTTTCATTTGGGTTGTACACGTGTTTACGTCCTAAGACATTTAGTTGAATTAATGACATAAGGCATTTATTTGAACTTTGATTCTTTTTTTATTTGGGTTTGTATGGCATAAGGAATTTACTTGAACTTTAATGTTGTTGGATTGAATTTGTTGATGATTGATATTGTTCAGCTGAATTTGTTGACGGTTGATGGATTAGAAAAATGGAGTTTTAATGAAACACTTCCGGTACTGTTTACTTTTAACGAAAAATCATATTTTTACATTTTTATGTACTATTCATTACACCTTTATTTGTCTTTTTTCATTAAAACTAAAGTTTTTATAAACTTTTCGTTAGTTTTCCTTAAAAAAAAAAAAAAAAAAAAAGATTTATTTTCATTAAAAAAACTGCAATAAACTAAAGCCCAAAATTATTTTTTTTTAAAATAAAAATAGGCTTTGAAACTGAAGGGCCTAAAACAGAATTGGACTCGTCTGCATATGGAACAAAACCAACCCAATAGATTCGGTACTAATTTGGTACTTCCAAGCATACCGAACCGTAACGAACCGGGCTCAGGCCTACTCCTAGAACATGTCCTATCTAAGACTCTTGTCCTTCGTATAGGCAGCAAATTAAGAACTGTCATGTATAAAATTATAAAAAAAAAAAAAAAAAAAAATTTAATGTTGTTTAATTGTATTGTACGTATAACTCAGGTGAAAGTGTAAAAAAAAATTGGTTACGGTACATGCGTTTACTTAATACATTGTATCAAAGGTAACATAACGATACATACATTTACTTAATAAAAATTGGTGTGGGATATCGAGTATGCTGAGCTGAATTTAGAAACACGCAATTATCAGGGGGAGCAACCATAAAGTATGCTATTTCACTCTCTTTTTCTTTTTTTCCGTTTGTTTAGGTTCCTAGCAAGATTTTAACAAGCCAGCATTAGAGAGTCCAACGTGATATCAATAATCTCAACAAGGGTTACACTCTTCTAAGTTCTAACTTGGCTACGATGTTTTTTAATGAGGTCACTAATTATTGAATCGGAGCGATTACCGTTGTTACCATTTACATTAGCTTAATTGATGAACAAGCATCCATTTCGGCCAAATTTTACCGGTGTCGGTTGTAGTGGGATAAGTGGAGTGGATATTATTATAATCTCACCAAACCCTTTGCCTTAGTAGTTGCAGTGATCAATCAAATATTACGGCAAGTAATATGAACCACCTAGTATTAGGTGTGAGGTTTTAGCCTCGGTGTTTTCTAATTATTCACTGCCTTGGCTTTAAGCTCGTCTATAACTACTTGATGATGTCTGTGGCTCTTCTGTTAGACTGAGAGAAGATAACGGTTTTGAAAGGAACTCCGCGGGATCAACTTCCCGGAAACTGCTCGAATCCACAAGGGCAGCTGCCAAAGCCAGAGACAAGTCCTTGTCTTCCTCAGCATTATAGAAACACTTGCGTTTCTTAGCATCAACAATTACCTTCTTCCAAATACTCTCACTCTTAACCAAAGTTGGTTCGTTCCCCAATATCCAAAGACAATGCCTGCGTGTGTATACGTAGACACATAACGTACAACAAATTAAACGACTAAAATTCAGACATCTATCTACAACAGTATGTATTGTAAGAGGAGTACCTTGCACGTGTTAGCATCACATTCACTCTCTGACGATTCGAGAGGAAACCCACAGATCCATTCTCATTACATCTGACTGGAGATTATTATCACATCCTCTTCGCCACCTTGGAATCCGTCAACAGATCGACACTTAGCTAGGCTTGCAACTGTCTCATAGACCACAGCAATCTCAGCCATATTTTTCTGGCTACTCCCGCGATCAAATTCTTCTTTTCCATTGGCTATATTAATAAACGAGTAGCATCCGTACATTTTTCCCGAAAGAAAGCACTTGTCATAGCTTTTTTTATTGACATTCGAACCATCTAGTAACCGGTGGTTGCAAAACTCTCTATTAGGAAATAAACAGATTGAAGGATGCATTCTATACTGGACATTGAGAAGGAGCTTCTCATGTCCCAACTGTACAAGTCTTTCAAACAAACTTCTCCCAAATACAGCCTTCTCCGAGATCTAACAAGTTCATGTACTATACTGTTAGATAATGTGTGTGTGGGTGTGTGTGTGTGTGTGCGTGTACTCAAAAACCTGAAAAACACAGAGGAGAGGACGAAATGAAGACCTTGCTTTTCACCATAGCGGGGAGTTGCCTTTCATCTCCAATGAGAATAGCGTGGCGATGACCAGGGAGTTGCAAAGGAATTAACGATTCACATTCTTTAAGCTGAGCAGCTTCATCAACCATCAAAATTTCTACCGGTTTCATTCCTTTTGTGTACAATTTAGAAGAGCTCGAGACAGTGCAACATATTAAGCAAGCATTTTCCAAGCAAAAATTTCCTATTTCCTTGTCGTCAGTTAAAATAGGAACAGAAAATGCGCGAAGCGACCTCAATACACAAACACAATATTTTACAACTAATTGCATCCTTTAATTAGAAAACCCTACCTCATCAAATAAATATTTGCAAGAGTTGAGCAAATCCAAAGCTGTAATCATGTCCTTGACTACCTCTATTGACATGCAAGAAGTTGGTAAGTGGGTGTGCAAATTTACCATACAAATCTTGAGGCACTCACCAATGGAATCAAATTTTTCCTTCACAAACTCTTTAAATGTCATAAGATCATTATCATCGTCACTTGTTGGGTTTCTACCATTGATTAACGACATTATCACTCCCTTCAGCGTCGTCGTCCAAGTATTATCGCCCTCTTCACCCTCATTGTATCTTCTCATTTTTTCTCTCAAATACAACGCATACTTTTCGTTTGGATCCTCAAGTAAATCAATCATTGATGCTAACCGATGTTTCCATCCACTCAAAGGGGCAAAAACTCGGCCAGAATTTTAGTACGATAATCAAGAAATACATCAACAAGGTCATCATGATCATCAATCTTCATCCTCTCCTCATTCCCAAATAGAATTATATCCCCAAGCCCGTACTTACCATAATCAAGTGACTGATTTACCAAGCTCAGCACACGTGCTGTTACTTCTAACACGGCAATATTGGTTGGAGCACATGTTAATGTTCTGCACTTCAATTTAACCAGGGCAAAGAGTGACAAACCAACTGTCTTCGTTTTTCCAGTTCCAGGAGGTCCCCATATTAGTTTTATGCTATTACGGTGGTTGCATTTACTTAAACTGATACAATTCAAAACTGCAGCTTTTTGGGAATCATTTAGATCAGAGCACATTGCACGAAATGTAGCAGATAGGTAGCAGTTTTTGTTGTCAACGAAAATTGAACATGAATTCCTACCTTGTAAGAGACAAAGACAAAAGATTAGTGAGGTTAACCATGTGGAGAAAAACATACACACTTTATCGGGGGAATAGACTATTTCTGTTACAGATTTACAAACTAAACATAGTCAGCAATCCAATCAGAGTAGGTCATCACATCAGTATTGCAAAAGCATGAAGATGGGTTAGTTCGTCAAAGATGTTAAAGTAGAGATAGAGTCCAGGAAAAATACTTGTGATGAATTGGCTTGCGGTTGCAGCAAGTTTTTAGTTGAACTTGTATTTGCCCCTTTTGAGTTCAAAGCTTTCCATACTCGAACAGTTGTTGTCATGTTCATGAGATAGACCACAAAAAGTGTATCTGTCTTGCTCTTAATATGCATGTATCTTCCTGTATCGATATGCCTTGAAGAGAGTATTGAGAGATTACTGTCTCTACTTTGATGAACATATGCAATGAGATAGGAAATTCTGGGCCCGTTCAAATGATCAACGCATTTTGGTTTAATATCAATTAAGGCAATAAGATCTCCAACCTGTGGCACATATGTTCCTACACAAGTAACATCATAAAACAAGTCTTTTGGAGGTCCATGATTCTTAGAAGTTTTAACTATCAGAATTTCGAGAGTAGGGGCCTGCGATAGATTCATCATGCTTGAGAGTAGATCAGCATGTGTTTCCTCAACAGGTGAAGGAATGAAAGATTTCATGTAACTCGTCACGGTAGAAAATGTCTCAGGAATTTTTGTCACCTGCAAGTTGACGAAATGAAACGAAAACTGACGTTGTAATTTTACAATACTACTGACAAGTACATGATCGAATACGAAAGAAATTAGAAGCACCGGACCGTAGACACAGTACAAATTAACCTGATTTCGGTAAAGATGTGCATTGAGAACATCCTCAAGTGACCAAGAGAAGACGATATTGATTAAGGGTCGAGCTGCTGCAACTCCATAATTTCTCAACTTATTACTCTCCTTCTGACGATCCATTACGTACAAACTGATCGATCTTCGGATGATATTCGCAGTGACTTGAGTTTAAGGACTAGTGATGAAGTCAATGGCATCAATTAGCTTAGCTCTCCTTTTTGTGTACTTAAATATTTTGCTTAGCAATCAAGTAGGGGACAACTTGACCAAGACGCTAGTCTACAGGCTACAGAGAACGAAACAAAACTTTATGATTGAAGTGCTTTTTCTTTTTCTTCTGATTGAAGTGCTTTTTCTCTTTCTTCTTTTTTAGGGGAAAAGTGCTTTTTCATTTTTAAAATCACAGCTCTATTGGAACTTGGACGTGAGAAATGAAGTCACTTGAGGTAAACTATCAGACCTGATTAAAAATAAAGACAAAAGATAAATAATAGGAAGAAAATGAGAATAAAATGTATATGCCTAAGACCAAGGAACAATTTCAATCCATACAGGTTGTGATTAGGGGTTTCCGGTTTCAATTTGGATGTGTCCTGAAAAAATGGTATATGGATTTCGAGACTTGGTTGATAGCTTCATCTGTTGAATAAGAAGAGTATCCAAGATAACTCTAATGATCCCAAGAAGAAGAAAATAGAGCACACTCTTAAAGAAAGCTCACAAAACAAACTAATTAGCAAAACTTTTCTTATTTAGCTCTAGGCTTTGTTTTTCCTTGGATGATATACAATGCTTGAGGACTTGGGTATTTATAGCAAACCAAATGAAAGCTACACCACACACTTAATTAAACTAAGATTATTTGCTACCACACAAAACCCATTAATTGCACCTAATTTTTCCACTCAACCATACCTAACATTGATTCTACCTAACATTGATTCTCAACACTCCCCCTCAATGTTAGCTCTCATTCTTTGCACTGTGCTGAGTAAACAGCGAAAAATTTCGAGCTTGCCTGTACTCAAACTTTTTGTGAACAAGTCCGCAACTTGATCATTCGTCTTGACCTATCTCATCTCAATCTCTTCTTGCAGAACCTTTTCTCTGATAAAGTGGTAATGTACCTCCACATGCTTAGTTCTTGCATGAAAGACTGGATTTTCCGCCAAGCGAATTGCCGATTGGTGTGTGTGTGTCCATACGTTGGAATGGAAAATGGGAAGGGAAAGGGAGCTCGGGACAGGTGCAGGGATAGGGGGAAAGGTGAGGGTGAGTGTGGGGAAGAGTGTGGTGCAAAACCAGCCACACCAAGCCAAAAAGAACAACTACACAACGAAAAATCACGCTATGGGCAAAATCGTCTTTTCACGCGTACGTTTTTAAAATTTCTGGGACGGGCTGTCACATTTTTAGCCTTCTTTTGGTTGGTCATTTTTCTACTTTCCAGGTTTTCGCAATTAATTGCTTACGCTTGCCTGCGATTCATTTCACAACTGCAACTTGGTTAGCTTTCTCGCTTTTTACATGTGAAATGGTTTTAAAATTAAAATTTAATCTCATTTAGATTCTATATTTTCATTTTAGGGGATTTAAAAAGTCGTTAATTTCGGTGGATGTAGAGGAATGTTTTAAGTCTTAACATAGTTTACATGTGATTTGTTCAATTTTGTTCTTTTATGCCTATGAACTTGAGAATGTTTGACAAGACTACTAAAATTTAGCGGTCTTTATTGCTGCTGTTAATCTAATTTAATTAGGATGTTGTTTGTGTGATTATATTTTGGGTATGTTTGTGCTTTTAATAGTGCCTTCTTTAAGTGTGCCGATTTGATTAGTAAGGCGTAGTCATTCGCACATTTTTTATTTATTTATTTGTGTAGTCTTATGCCTAGGAAAGTCAGAATATATATAGGAGGGGTGTTGAAATCTAGCATGCTAGTTTACACGTCTATAATGGCAGTGTTTATCTGGATGATTTGGCTTTGCAAGATGTTCCAACTTCTTATGATCAAGAATATAACAACGTTTCAACTATTTACTGTTTCGTAACAATACGACCAATCTTGTCCAACCCTGTACATCTGTTTTGAAACAAAATGCATCTATTGGTGATGGATTGAACTCATCTTCGTCTTCTGCCAGCACTTCACATGAAATCCCTATACCTGTTTTTCTTGCCAATGATGCCACTTTCTGTGTATGTTGGCCATTGATACCCAAGGTGGTCATCTTATTAGAAGCCCACATGTGATTAGCCAAGCCACATATTTAAATAAATAAAAAAATAAAATAAAAAAAAACGTATGCACCCTTACAATATAGTTTTCTTTCCATTTTCTTACGTGATATAAAAAGTTAACTTTTGTCCGCTGTTTTGGGAGATGATTAGTCAATCTTTCTTTTCATAGGTGTTAATCCACAGACTATGTTGATTTTGGCCATAGAAATTGTTAATGTTAATATTGTGCTTTGTTTTGGTCTATAGAGCGGTTAAAAACAAACATTTCTTCTATTAGAAGGCCACAATTTACTGCATGTTGTACGAGTCAAAAAGTTAAATTCCACCTATTAAACCCACCCCTGCTTATTTGGACCATCGGCTAGATCTAACAAATTCTCGAAAAAGACTAAACAATGTATCCAGAAGATCTACATGAAATACCTAGTTGTAGGGCTAGAGACAGACTAAACATTGTATCCAGAATTTTCAAAGCAAAACTTAAACATATGATCAAGTATATAAAATTAGCAAAAACTTTTTGGCAAGGTTGAATTTGGTTAATTTATTGCCCCTTCCCAATTCTCTAGATTATTTGTTTGTTTCTCTTACGAGCATAAACATCAAGTGCTTTGTTTTGAGGTTTTTGTCTTATTTTTCTCAAAACAGCTATTTACACAATTGAATTCCAAAAAAGAGGTCTCCCGCATTGTCACATTTTGATGTAGGTCAGTAAAAAGTATGTGTCATTCTCCTTCCGATGTGGATTCAATCATTTCAGTTGAAATTCCTTGAAGAATTTACCAAAGATGGGTATGATGTTGCAAGGTACATGATTCATGATCCATGCGGCCTTGCAAATGAAAAATCGCCTTGCAGGAGAAAAAAATAATGTTTAAAGAAATTTCCAGAACATTTTGCAAATGAAACCACTTTTAAACCTGATGATTTTGTCGCATACAAGCGTAGGGAAATGGAAAATTGTTTTATTGTAAAAAATGGGGTGAAGCTTAATAATGCGTTTGTTGTCCTTTACAATCATAAATTGTTATTGAAGTATCAAGCACATATAAATATTAAATCATGCCGTCAAAAGAACTCATTAAATATCTTTTCAAGTATATAACCAAAAGTGTTGATAGGGCTAGAGCTGTTTTTGAGGATCAAGAGTTTGATGAAATTGTAGCTTATCTAAATTGCAGATATTTATGCCCTTATGAAGCTGTTTGAAGATTGTTACAATTTCATATTTGTTTTAGAGAACCAACTGTTCAAAGATTGTGTGTGCACCTATGTTAACAAAAATAGGTTGAAATGAATGCTCAAGATCCTGATGCACATCAATTGTCTTATGTTGAATTTCCTTCGAAATTTATTTGGTATAGTGATAATAAAGAGTAGACCCGTAGGAAAAGTGGTAGTTGTCTACATAGAGTTGCGTATGTTAACCCTGCTATCGGTGAATTATATTATTTGAGATTATTGCTAAATTACCAAAAATGTGGCTTTTGTTTTGATCATTTAAGAACAATTAAAGATATTGTTCAACCCACATTTCAGGCTGTATGCAACTCATTTGGCCTGTTGGTAGACGATAAGGAGTGGAACAATGCAATGTTAAAAGCGGTGGTCGCTACATCATCATATAAATTACGACAATTGTTTGTTACATTAGTTTTCTTTTTAGATGTTGCTGATCCAGCAGCTTTGTTTGAGGCACATAGGAAAACGATATGTGGTGACATTTCAACAAAGATGGTTAATGTATTTGGCTTGCAACATATGTCTAAATATGAGTATGAACTTAGAAATTCTCTTTTGTACAAGTTAGAAAAGTTGTTTGTAACTTCAAATAGTTATGTGTCCAAACATCATCTCCCAGTTCCAAACCAAGATTTGATGGATAGACTTAAGAATAGAAGTTTAGGTGAGGAGTTAAAACGACACCAAATCACTAAAAAGCAGCATTTGCTGCTAGTCACAGTTAATAAAAAGCAGAAAAATAGTTTATGATAGTGTCAAAGGCAGTTGATGGCAACAAGCCTAATCTATTTTTTGTTCATGGACATGGTGGAACTGGTAAGACTTTTATGTGGACCACTATCATAGCTAAGATTAAATCACAAAACCATATTGTTTTGGCGGTGGCTTCGTCTAGAATTGCCTCCCATCTACTTCCTGGTGGAAGAACTGCACACTCTAAGTTTAAAATGCCTCGTTACAGATTGTTCACTTTATGAAATAAAAAAAATGAAATCATCTAGCAAAATTAATTACTGATGTAGGTCTTATTGTTTGGGAAGAAGCACGTATGAACCATAAATAATTTTTTGAAACTCTAGGTAGATGTCTTTGTGATGTTCTTAAAGGGTCAAAACTAGGTTTTAATAATTTGCCAACTGGAGGAAAGCCAATTATCTTTGGAGGTGATTTTAGGCAAATTTTGCCTGTTGTTCCAAATGGAACTAGGGCCAACATTGTTGAAGCTTCATTATCAAATTCTTATCTTTGGCCTTATTTAATTGTTTTTGTTTTTCTCAAACAAAACATAAGTCTTTCAAAAACAAGTTTGAACGAGCAGGAAAAACAAAAGTTAACTGATTTTCCAAATTGGATATTACAAATTGGAAATGACGATGTTGCTAAATCTATATTCTTAGGTGATGAAGAATGTTCTTGGGTTGAAATACCAAAAGACTTTCTCATTAATTGTATTTAAAAGAAAGACCATTGTCACACTGCGAAACAATACAATAACTGAGATAAATGATTTTATTTTGATTATGGTGTCTGGCGAAAGTCACACTTACCTCAGTTTTATTCTGTATCTTCTTTGACAGAATGTTAAAAATCTTGATATACTATATCCGCTAGAATTTTTGACCAAACTTGGATTAACTGGTTTGCCGCACCACAAGCTAGCATTGAAAGTTGGTATGCCTATAATGTTGCTTAGGAATTTAAATCAAAGTTGTGGATTGTTGATAGGAGCATATTTATGCTACTCAGTTATGTTGTTTCCTTGCATTTAGTTACTTAATTACTATCTATTTTAGTCTTTTAAGCTATTTTCGTATGCTTTTAGGTCCTAATGGCAAAAGGAGCAAGAAAGTGCGTTTTGAGGCTATTTGGAGCAGTTTTGGGCATGGATTGGATAGCTTAACTATGGAGCAATGTGGATGGACGAAATTGAAGTCAAGAGATGCTAGGAAAGGCTAAAAATCTGGAGAAAGAAGTCCAAATGCAAAGAAGATAAGGAAAGAGCAAGAAATAAGGAACCTTATCCAAATTTCCTTGTCTTATCCAAACCTTATCCAACCTTATCTTATCTTATCCTATCCTAATCTTTTCCTACCTTAATTCCAACTTCAAAGAGGACTCATTTTCACATTAAATCACCTAAATATCAAGTTCTAGAAGCCCTATTTTCGTGCATTAAGTTTATGCCACATGTAACCCTTCTAGAAGTACTAGAATCTGCCACAAGGACCATTCCTTGTCCTCCTTGGAATCTAATTGAAAGTATCCTTGTTTTTTGGTGATTTGGAGTCCTAATTCCTCTCCTTGTCAGCCCAAATTCGTGCCTCCCCTTCACCCTATAAATACTTGATGCCACAACACTCAAAAACCACCACCCTCTACCACAAATTCACACCACACCATCCACCACACCTCAAGAGCCTAAATTCACGCAAATCCCCATCGTTGGCAGCAAGGAAGGAAGGAGGAGCCACCTGGAGTGTTTCTAGGTGTATTCTATCTTTGTTTTTAATGTTTAAGTTTAATTATCTTTGTTTTGCGAACATGTGGAACTAACTTCTTTTTAGTTAGAGGTGAATTCGAAGCCATGATTATATGTTTTATATGAATTGATTACGTCCAGTTATTGTTTCTTAAGGCATGAATGTGATTTGCTTATCTAAGTTATTAAAACTTGTTTATGTATGTGGGTTGGGCATCGACACTTAATTTGCACGCATGAATTTGATGCTAAAGTATAAGGGGGTTTCACGTAATAGTTATTCACTTATATTCACAAGTAGTGGAGGTTGCTAGTCACAATCGTGTTAAGTAAATCCTTGGTATGAGTCTCATGCGTTTCATAGTGATGAATGTCTTGTCAATGCTTATGATTTTCTTAGAACTTAATGACTTTTGACATGTATCTCTATCATGCGTTTCATATAGGGAACTTGAGAAAGATAATTTGGTTTAGATGCGTATTCCATCTAATTCAATGAAATAAGGAAAATCTGATGGTTAGTTGTGCGATGCAACTAACTTGGGGCATTGTCATTCATAGTCTAAAGGAATAATAACTAGAAATTGGTTCGTATGCATATATCATGTGTGGAGAAGGACCCTCTAACTAGCCTTCCACCCATTTATTTTACTTAAATTCGTTTTTCAAAAGTGTTTCCTCTAAAGTTTTTGGTTTGAGTCTAAAATTCGTCAAAAACAATCCCCTTTTATTTAGTCTTCATATTTGAGTCAAAACTTGTTTTCCTTGAGTCTTTTGAGTCAAGTCAAGTCCTATTTTCGTCCAAAACCCTTATTGAGTCTAAAATTGAGTCTTTTGAGTATTGGTCGCTGTATTAAGTGTCTAAAGTTAGTTTTGAGTCCATAGAGTCTAGTTTAGTGTTTTTGAGTCTTAATTGTGTTGATTAGCATCCCTTCTAATCCCCGGCCTAAAACGATCCATACTTTCATATACTACAGTCATAAGGTTTTAATTTGAGTGTTAGAATATTTCACATCAATTGTATAATGGAACAATGTTAGTACTGATGCAATTAATTGATAAAATTGTGGAAGCAAATGTCATAACAGATAGCAACATTGGTGAAAGAGTTTATATCCCAAGAATCATTACTGAGTCATCAGAAAATAAATATCCATTGACTTTGCGAAGAAGACAATTTCCTCTTAAAATTTGCGAAGAAGACCATTTCTTTTTCTCTTTTTGTCTATTTTTCTAAATGCAATGTATTCTTTGCTTCATGTGTGTTTGTACAGTTTTGAGGATTTTATTTGCTTCTACATTTCTACTTTGTCCAGATTGATAGAGCCTATGTTGATTCATCTTTTGATACCATACAAGACAACAAGCAAACTACAAATCAGGTTATTTAGAATCTGGGCGACAAAGACTATTTGAGCTGATCCTCAACCTGCAAATTTGGATTGTGTCTTTGTTAATGTGTCGAAATGTGTCTAGCGTACTATTAGTATTAATTTGATTTTTCCTTCTCATTGATTAACATTCAATGTGTTTTTTATTTGACAATTTTACCCTTTAGTACACATGGGAAAAACATATAAAATCTACGTCATTTTACGCATGTTTTAGTCCAAATTTCAAATTTTAAATTTTCAAATCTATCAAATATCTAAGTCAGCTGCTTTGCATGATTTACTCCATGATTTTATGCATGTGTTGCCCTATAGCCATGTAGAAGATATTTTATACATATTTTGCTATATGATTTAATGCATGTTTTGCTCCTTTAATGGCTGATCTAATTTTGTTTTTTGCCTCTAAAAGGGAGATGAAATTCAAGCGACATGAACCCCTAGGACATCCAATTCTTTTTGGAGCGTCTAAAAGTTGGGTTCATGTATGAGATAGATAAATTTCGTGTTGTCCCCAACAGAACGTCAAGCAAAATTGTCCCTCATGGTGCCATGGTTGAGTTGAACAAGAGAACTACCATTGTCCCTATTGAGAAACCAAGTCAAGCGATCCCGATGCATTGGTTTAATTTAATTGAATTTGATGAGCTTCACAAGAGAGTCGACAGAGATATAAATCTCATAAGTAAAACATCTAATTTTGACTACTGCCACTTTTCTAAAATACTCATTCTTAGTTTTTGGTTGAATTTAGCTTATACTGGTTCTTATAACTTATCATATGTAGATGTTTTTGGTTGTTTGATAGCTTTATAGTTGATTGAGAACATCACTTTGCGAAATATCAGAGTTGAGAAAAAGTGAAACCTCCAACTTCCAAATACTAGGTGAATCATGCTTCTGTTAAACTGTGATTGCATACACATACATATATAGCCACATAAAAATTATATAGAAAGTTCTCACTTTATTTTATAATTGTTGAGGAGAACAAGTTACACTGACCCTGTGGACAAAAACTGCAATAAGCTTTCAAGAGGATGCATGCAATCACTTTTGTCACCTGTCTTAGTTGTTTTGACTTCACTCGAAGTGAAGCAGTACAAAGGTTATACCTTGACAAAGTCTATATGTGATTGCTTTACATTTGTGTTTATTAATTGCTAACTTTATATTTATAGGAAAACATGTTGTGGAGAGCACAGGCTTAACAGATTCCTTATGAGGATATGTTCGGGACATCTCAAGCTTTAATTCTAAGGCTTGTTTTGAAGCCCTAAAGGTCCAAACACATGGGTGATTTGTGGCTATGCAGATTTCTCAAAGTTAGAATAGGAATGTATTTCCTAGTTATCTTATTCTATTATGTTTCCTAGTTTCTCTTAAGTTATAATGTTTCCTAGTTTTTGGAAGACCTTTTCTAGGTAGGGTTTTATTTTGTATTAATATAAAATAAGGCATTTTAGCCATCAGGTTTTTAGAAAGGGAGAGAGAAGAACTCACGCACCAATTTGGAGAATTGCTTTTAACGATTCAAGTTTATTTTCAAGGTGTTTTCTAGCCATGTTTTAATAATATTTTGTTTTATTGTTGTTTGTAACTAATTTCGTTTTCTAGGGCGAGGCTACGAGCCTTAGCAAGAACTAGCAAATGTGCCTGCACTCCGCTGCGGGTTATAAAATCATAACCCACAATTTAACACTCATTTATCAATTGTTCAAAAATCAATCAAACTGAATCCACATGATAAAATAAGTCTTTCAATTTAATATATATTATATTGGATTTACATTAAGAGCTTATGTTTCACTTCCAAAAGATGATGCACAAAATCTCGACAACAGGACGTATGCAAAGAAAACAAAAATAAAATAAAATAACAATTAGTCAAGAAAACAAAACGCAAGCAACAATTTGAAAAAACCAAAATACAATCATAAAAGAACCAAAAGAATGTTAGCATAATTTTTAACACTTATGCCAATATCTAATTCCTAAGTTTCATCCTCAATTAAGAAACCAAGGAATCCACTCTTGAAAGTTTCTAGCTAACCAACCACAATTGGAAGACAATGGTTCATATCCTTCAAGTAGTGTGGACATAGCAACAAACACAAATCAAATTACTAAGTTGCATCCTCAATCGAACAACCAAGGAATCACCCCGGCAGTTTCTTGCGAGCCGACCAAGATTGCAACAAAGGTTCTGATAAAATTTATTATAAATATAAAATCAAAATAAATCGACGTAAATATGTATATTTTTAGCAATTTCAGACCTTCATTCCCATTATAGGACTTCAATCACATTTAAAAATAAAAGTACACAAAGAAAGTTGTACTTTTAGCTTCGTTTACAAAAATATCAGGCAACTTTTCTGGCCTATAGAAGCCAATATAATTAAGGAAATCATTACAAAGAACCAGCGAAATTTTGTGTAACTTAGAGGCAAAAATTGTATACTTGACGACGGGCATTTGGCCTCCGAACATCAAAACAACACCCATTTGAAGAAAAAATCTGACGGTGTCATGAACGGGAGGCACATGAGAAAAATGAAGAAATTTGGAACGATCTGGAACCTTTTGTGGTAATGATGGAGAAATGCTCAAGGTTAAATAGCGCATGCATTACAATTTATAAACTAACCACCATTTACAAGTCCATCAATAATGTACTCGCACACCCCACCACTTTTCTAGGTACAACAAAAAAATAGCTTTCCAAACTAAAGCATCAAATCACATTCACCAGAAAACTAGAAATTACACATGAACAAAAGAAAATACATCATGCCATTTGTGATTTGGAGTTTCTTTAAAAGTTAGTTTCTTCCTGAGCATCCTAATCTCAACTTCTAGAGTTTCCTGTAAAAGAACGGACAACATTCATAGTAAGAACATGATTCACACACAGGTTTCAGTTGACCACCATTGATTGAAAACCACCTCAGATTTGGCTTGCAAATTATTCTTCTCCATTTCCTCTCTATGTACTTTTTTCCTCCAGTTTAGTACACAACTGCCCAAGGTAATTGTAAACGGTACTTCGATAATAGAAATAGTGTTGATGACTCAGCATAAGAAAAAAATCAGAGAGATGCAAATGCAGAAAACTAACCTCTCTTCTCTTCTCAGCTCGTCCATTTTTGCATTCCCAACTGATACTCGAGAAAGTGAGGGGAGGGGGCTACCAAGAACACATAAGAGAAAAGAAAGAAATTAAATTTGTGATCAACCATCAAAGTGACAAACCAAAGCGCAAAATCAAATATTTGGGTTCTGGGTTGCAGAGAGAATTAATTTTGTTAATGGAACAATACAAAATCTCAGCCAAACATTTCACATAACCAGGGTCATCTATTCCAATTTCCAAGCTACATTCATAGACAAATCGAGGTCGATATCGATAATGCATTGAAAATTAAGACGATTTCATATTTGAATTAGTGAAATTTCAAACAACCTAGAAAATATCAGCACAATTTCAGACCAAAAATAAAATGCAACAAATAAATAGATCATGCAAACCTAACTAAATCACACAAAAGATTTGGAAATGATTTTTACCCTTCCAATCAATTGATGCGAGCATGGGCTTCAGTTATGGTTTGGTCTCTACAGGCATGGCCTTCAGTTATGGCTGTCTGGTACATTGGTTATACACAATGATCAATCACATACAAAGTTATGATAACAACACTTGAAAGAATTAGGCAAATCAAGAAGGATATTTCGCTCAAATTAGATCATACACACATTGCATTCTCCTCTAAATCCTAAGAGAATAAGTGCGAACACCACAACCCCGGGTTCAAAAACATTACGATTGATCTATAAACTATGGCATATTATTTCATTAGACCTAGCCTAATGGTGCTTAAGCACATTAAGATAAAATTTCTACCTAAACGGAAAGACCACAACAGCAGGAACAAAGCATTATAATTTTTTCTCTTCGGCAAGTAAATTAAATTGCCCCAAGCTAATAGAATAGAAGCTTACTTTTTTCGACAGAAGCTAGCTGTATTGTGATCTTCCATGAACCTATTAAAATGGAAAAATTTTCTACTCAGATTGTAAGAAAAAAAATTAAAAAATTAAAAAAAATAAAAAACTAGCAAATTCCTGTTATCTTCACTATATAGATGCTTTCGGAGAAGATAATCTAAATGCATCCAAATATATCTGTAACACACACCAACTTACTATTTGAACATCTGCTTATCTTCACAATTTGCCAGATGTTCTAGGTTCACCTAATGAAAGATAAAACAATTACCATTAGAACTATCTTATCGACGACTGCAATTCGGAAACGGATCAACACAGGCATCGAAACACATACAAATCAAAACGTAAACTCTACAACCTTAGAAACTTTATGAATAAGATAAAACACTCTGCAAGTTAATGGTTTCATGTGGAAGCAAAATAGTGGAAAGGTAAACCGCATAAAACACTCTGCAAGATAAAACACTCTGCAAGGTAAACCGCATAATAGAGATACAATTAAAGATCATTAAGCTTTTTGAAAACCATAAGCATTGACTAGACATTCGTAACTATGAATTGCATGATACTTTTGCCTAGAATTTACTTAACACAGTCATGACTAGTGATTTTTACAACTTGTGAATAAAAGTTCATAACGATTAGGTGAAATTACCTTATATTTTAGCATCACATTCATGCATGAAAACTAAGTATGCATCCTTAATCAACACACAAGAACAAGTTCTCAATAAATCAGTTAAGTAAATTGCATTCACAATTCAAGAAACAAAAACTGGAGGAAATCAATTCATATAAAACATAAGTCCATGGCTTTGAATTCACCTCTAACTAAGAAAGACTTAGTTACACATGTTCATAACAATTGAAAAACAAATTAAAATAAACATGGAAACGAAACGAGGGAAGAAAGAACTCTAAAAGTCTCCAATGGATGCAGATTTCTTGCGGCACAAGGGTCTCTTTCTCCTATGGAGGCCACGGAAACTCCTTCTCCCTAGGTTTGCAGCACAAGTTGTGTTTCTGAATATATGGTGTGTGGTATGAATGAATGATTGAATGGGAGGATGAATGGCTACCTAGGGTGTGTAAGGGGGTGTGGCATATTAAGATACATACATACATGCATATATATATATATATATATATATTGCATGGCAAAAACCCTAGGAATCAAAATTAGGGTTAGACTTAGCAGAAACAAAGGATTAGGGCTCCTAGGGTGCGGCACAAGGCTTGGAAATTAAGTCATAGCCCAATTAATTTCTAATATGGACTTATACAATCCAAATCCAAGAGGAAAAGGGCCAATTTAAATCAAAATCCAAGAGGAAAAAGGTTAGGGAAATTTGTCCAAAATTGGGCCTTCTAGAAACAAGGTGTTTTGTGGCTGATTTTGGCTCTTCTAGAAGAAATAAAAGAGGGAAGGGTACGGCACCCTTTTAGGGTCAGATAAGGCTTCTAGAAATCATGTTTTTAGGTTCACTTACAGCTAGGATTAAGGTGGAACAAGATTAGGTTAGGATAAGATAAGATAAGGTTTGGATAAGATAAGGTTATTAGGATAAGTTTCCATATTTCTTGCTCTTTCCTTATCTTCTTTGTCTTGAACTTATCTTTTCTGATTTGTAGCATGTTCCTAGCCTCTTTTGACTCCAAATTCGTCCATCCACCTTGCTCCATATACAAGCTATCCATAATAAGCCCAAAACTATTCTAAAAGGCTCAAAATTGCCTTTTCTTGCCAACTTTGTCATTAGGACCTACAAACACACGAAAATAGCTTAAAACACTATAATAAGTAGTAATTAGCTAACTAAATATAAGGAAACAACATAACTAAGTAGCATAAATATGCTCCTATCACATTTTCCTGACGTTTTCCCTGATGATTTACCTGGATTGCCGCCAGACCGAGATGTGGAGTTCACCATTGATTTGCTTCCAGGTACTAATCTTATATCTTTGACTCCTTATCATATGGCTCCTGCTGAGTTGAGGGAATTGAAAATCCAGTTGCAGGAATTAGTGGACAAAGGTTTTATTCAGCTTAGTACTTCACCCTAGGAAGCTCCAGTGTTGTTTGTGAGGAAGAAAGACGGGACTTTGAGGCTATGCATTGATTACCGGCAATTGAATCGGGTAACAATTAAAAACCGTTATCCATTGCCGCGTATTGATGATTTGTTTGATCAGCTTTGAGGTGCTTGTGTATTTTCTAAGATTGATTTAAGGTCTGGTTATTATCAGTTGAAGATCAGTAGTGAGGATGTCCCTAAGACAGCTTTCAGGACTCGTTATGGTCATTACAAGTTTCTGGTAATGCCATTTGGATTGACAAATGCACCAGCATCTTTTATGGATTTGATGAACCATGTATTCCAGCCGTATTTGGATAGGTTTGCCATTGTCTTCATTGACGATATCCTGGTATACTCTAAGTCTAAATCTGAGCATGTTCGACATCTTACTTTGGTGTTGAAAAGGTTGAGGGAACACCAACTGTATGCTAAGTTTAGCAAGTGCCAATTTTGGTTAGATCAAGTGGCATTTTTGGGACACGTCATATCTACTCAACGTATTTTGGTGAATCCTCAAAAAGTAGTAGCAGTGGAGAAGTGGGAGCAACCACGGACCGTCACTGAGGTGAGGAGTTTTCTTGGCTTAGCAGGCTATTACCGACGATTTGTAAAGGATTTTTCCGTGATTGCTTTACCATTGACGAGGTTAATGAGGAAGGATGTTAAATTTGAGTGGGATGATAATTGTGAGCAGAGTTTCCAGCAGTTGAAGTATTGTCTCACTCATGCACCTGTTTTGGCACTCCCGGATGATAGTGATAATTTCGAAGTCTATAGTGATGCTTCCTTAAATGGTCTGGGATGTGTGCTGATGCAATACTGTAGAGTGATTGCTTATGCTTAACGACAATTAAAGCCTTATGAGTTGAATTAACCTACGCATGATTTGGAGTTAGCAGCCATTATCTTTGCTTTGAATATGTGGAGACATTATCTTTATGGGTAAAAATGCAAGATCTTTACGGATCATAAGAGTCTTCAATATCTTTCCATTCAAAAGGATCTTAATCTTCGTCAGCGAAGATGGTTGGAACTGCTTAGTGATTATGATTGCACAATTGATTATCACCTTGGTCGTGCAAATGTGGTAGCTGATGCACTTAGCAGAAAATCTCAGGGCCGTATCAATGCGTTGTACGCTAGTCGTGTTCCTTTTCTGGCAAACTTGAGATCAACTAGAGTGAGGTTAGAGGTAGAAGATCAGGAGGTAGCTTTATTTGCTAATTTTCAAGTTAGGCCGATTTTAATTGATCGTGTACTTGAAACCCAGATGGTTTATGAAGAGACCCATGAAATAATTCAAGTAAGGAATCAAGGGAAAAGGAAAGAACTCAGAGTTCGTGAATCGGATGGCATGCTTATGCAGGAGAGTAGAATATTTATGTCGAATAATTTGGAATTAAAGAAAGCAATTCTTGATGAAGTGCATATCTCAGCTTATGCAATGCATCCAGGAGCTACTAAAATGTATCATACCATTTGACCATTTTATTATTGGCTGGGTATGAAAAGAGAGATAGCTGAGTATGTGAGTAGGTGTGCCGTTTGCTAACAAGTTAAAGCTGAAAGGAAGAAGTCGTTTGGGTTGTTGCATCTGCTTCCCGTTCCAGAGTGGAAATGGGAAAACATTACTATGGATTTTGTGTACAAACTTCCACATACACATAATGGTTTTGACGGTATTTGGGTGATTGTTGATCGGCTTACTAAGTCAGCGCATTTTATTCCAGTGAGGGAAAAGTATTCTTTGGGCCGATTAGCTGAGTTGTTCATATCGAAGATTGTGAAGTACCATAGTGTTCCAGTGAGTATTGTCTCGGATCGTGACCCAAGATTTACTTCTAAATTTTGGGTGGCTTTTCAAGAAGCTTTGGGTACGAGATTACTTTACAGTACGGCATATCATCCTCAGACAGACGGACAATCAGAGAGGACCATTTAGACGTTGGAGGATATGTTGAGATCTTTAGTGTTGCAATTTGGCATCACTTGGCACAAGCGGTTGGATTTAATGGAATTTGCCTACTACAACAGCTTTCATTCGAGTATCGGCATGTCACCATTTGAGGCACTACATGGTAAATCTTGTCATACACCCTTATGTTGGTCTGAGGTCGAAGAAAGAGTTTTGGTGGGTCCAGAAATTGTTGAGGAGACTACTCAAAATGTTCAAGTAATTAAGTCTAACCTGAAAGCGGCCCAAGATCGACAAAAGATCTTAGCGGACAGGCAAGCTACTGACAGAGTGTATGAAGTGGATGATTGGGTGTTTTTGAAGCTTTCATCGTGGAGAGGTGTTGTACGGTTTGGGAAGAAAGGTAAGCAAAGTCTGATGCGTATATTATACGCACACAAACTAAACCCTATTTGTGACAATTGTAGTAATGATGTAAGTAGGGATCGTTCTAACCGGGGATTAACTAGGGGTGCTAAACACTTGATTCAAATAAATAAAACTAATTTTTAAAACACTTAACTTACTTAACAAGAACTCAAAACAAGTACACAAGACTTCAAATACTTGAAAACACAAAAATAAAACAAATACGAATGATTAAGACTTAATAAAAGATGGGGGGGATTGTGTTTGGACGAGATTAAATTAAATGGACAAATTGTAATTAAAGGCAAAACGTAAATATGAATGTGATGAAAATATGGATGATGGAATAGCCAAGGGGTTCTTCTCCACACATGTTACACTTGCATACAAGATTGATTCTCAGTTGGTCTTTCGATAAATTATGAAACTCAACACTCCGGGTTAATTAAGTCCGCTTAAATTAACCGTCAAGTTCTCCTTAAGTTAATGAATTGGATGGGTTAGCGCAACGCAATTCACCACATTCTCCAAAAGTCCTTTACGTGAAAAGCACAATAAAGATACAATCAAAGATCATTAAGCATTATGAAAACTATAAGTGTTGACGAGGCATTCGTTACTATGATGAGCATGAAACTCGTGCCAAGAATTCATTTAACGCGATTGTTTATAAGCAACCTCCACTACTTGTGAATATAAGTTCATAACGATTAGGTGAAATTCACTTATATTCTAGCGTCATATTCATGCATGAAAATTAAGCGCGCATTCTTAATAAACATTCATAAATAAGTTATCAATCAAACGGTTAAACAAATTGAATCCACAACTTATGAAATTCCAACGAAAGTTAATCAATTCATATTGCAAATATAAACATAGTTTCGAATCACCCCCTAGCTAAAGGGGGTTTAGTTCCTCATAACTTTGAAATCAAAGAAACCCCTAAACATTCCAACAACTCAAACTTGAATTGTATGAACGTTTAGGCACTCTTCTCTTCCATTCCTCATACGTACAAAACAAAGAGAATTAAATTTAAACTTTGAAATCAAAGAAACACCTAAACATTCCAACAACTCAAACTTGAATTGTATGAACGTTTAGGCACTCTTTTCTTCCTCGTTGTTGTAGCACAAGGTCTAAGGTGAGCTTTGGGGATTATGTGAAGTGTTTTGGAGGGATGGGAAGTGGTTGGATAGTGGCTACAATGGAGGAGAAAAACTGCACAGAAATGGAAGGGGATTTGCGGCACAAGGGTTGTGTTTGTGTTGTGTGAAGTGTTGTGAATGGAAATGAGATGTAGTGGGGACTGAATCAATCAATGAGAATGCAAGGGTTTTTATAGGAGAAATGGAGGTGTATATAGCTGTTTGTTTAGGATGCAAGTGGCTAATTAATGATGGAAAACAGTTAGGAAAGCATGTGAAAGCTGGAAATGCATAAGGGCTACACGGCAATGATGCTTGTTGGTGCTGAAATTGCATGTGTGTGAGGTGTGTAGGTGCTGAAAATGCATGTGAATGCATGGCATTTGAAATGATTGTTGTTTGGAAATGAATGTGAAGACATGTGAAAGCTGGAAATGCATGTGAAGATGTTGGAAATGGGAATGAAGGCCACGGCAAAGGGTGAAGTTTTTGATGATTTAAAATGTGGATGCATGATGAAGAGTTAATAAATAATGCATGTAGGGTTAGGAAATAAAATCATAACTTAAAGGGGGGATGATTAAAGGATGTGGGGAGTTCTTTGGTGATGAGTGCAATGATGAAGAGTGAATAAATAATGCATGTGTTGATGAAATTGCACTTGGAAAGGTTGGAAAGTGGAAGGGAAAGGCACGGCAAAGGCTAGTGTTTGAATGTGTGAAGTGTGTGTGAATGCATGTGAGTGTGAATGGTGGTAGCTAGGGTGAATTATGATGAATGCATGTGAAGATGCTAATAAATAATGCATGTAGGGTTAGGAAATAAAATCATAACTTAAAGGGGGATGATTAAAGGGTGTTGAAAGGTTTTGCATGGCTTTGAAGTGATTGTGGATTGGGCTAGAGTTTAAGTACATGAAATGGACCCAAATTGCTCATCCTTGCATGGCAAGGAATGGTGTTTGTGTTAAGCCCATGGCAAGGTGTTATGTGATTGGGTTAGGGCCATTGTTTTGTGTCTTCAAGTGCATACAAGGCCTTCAATTTCATCCAACACTTGGGCTCCAAGTATAAGCTATCCATCCTTAGCCCAATAGTGCTCCAAAACACTCCACAATGCATCATTTCGTCAAACACGTCTTATTATCCTGAAAACACACAAAAGAAGCATAAAGGACTAAAATAACTAAAGAAACACAACGTAAATGTACGAGAACAAGCAAAGTAAGTCGCCTAAATATGCTCCTATCAAATACCCCCACACTTATCTTTTGCTAGTCCTCGAGCAAAACAAAACAACAAAAGAACACGAAACTAGACAAAACGAACAAAACACCACCTACACCTTCCAACAATCGTCTCACGGATTTTCAATGCACATAACAAGTTAAAAATCATTATTCCCACAGATTTTAGCCATCTCTACACTTAAGTACATTTTTAATCATAGTCACCACATACTAGTTCACAATTAAGCATTTAAAACACATTTCGAATGTAGTAACATGCCTTAGAGAATTTGCTCAAATCCTTACAAGATATACTCTCGTTTTTCACACAGATTTTCTGACTACACACCCTACACTAGGTATATGTGAGAAGATTGATGTAAACATAAAAATGAACACTCACATATATGTATTTCAAAGGAAGCAATTTCTGGAGTTAATAAGCATGTTTAGGTATGATCTCATGAATGGAATGCTACTACTTAGATGCAAGAACCAGTGACACCATATGCTCATATCAATTCCAAACTCCACATTATTAAACACATAACGATCAAGATAGAAGTCAAAGGGGTGTAACGGGGCTAAAAAGTGTTTGGCTAACAAAGAAGGGATATGGAAAACAAAGGTTCTTAAAGAAATAGCGAGCAAAGAATTTGAATTAACTTAGAATTCACTTTTGAATGAAAACTCAACTTTTGAACAAAAAGGGAGAACAAGCTCTTTTTTCTTTCTTTCTTTCTTTTCTTTTCTGTTTTTCTTTTTCATATGTTTTTCACAATTTTTTTCTTTTCTTTTGACTCTCAAAACATACATAAACGCTTAAGAACAAAACATTCTCCCCCACACTCATTTTCTTTCATAATGTACTCAAAAGGAATTCATTTAAGTCATGCTCACTATCATTTAAGAACAAGGGTGTGGACTGTCCTACACTAGGCTAGGTAAGGGGTGATGTGGTTAGCAAAGAAAATAGGCTAAACGAGGCTCAACGGGGTTAAAACTAATATATACGAAATATGGGAAGTAAGGCTATTTGGCTATGGTGGCAACTACACAACTTCATCTTGATATATGTTATGCAATTCAATGTCATGCTTTGAATGAAACGGATATAAGTTCTAGCATTTAGTTCTATCATGATACAATTGCATTCTAAGTAGTAACCAAGCAAGGAATAATGAGATCATGCAACAACTTTAGAAAACAAAGAATCACAGAAAATAACTCTCCAAAGAAAGTAATGGCTCGAATCTCACAGGGATGTAGCATTTGTTTGAGTTCCTTCCTTCAAGCATGTTACAAAAACGAATTTTTCTTTTATGATTGCATGTGAAATCATACATTATAACCATAACCAAGCATATACCAAGAGTAAATCAAACTTTTCTCTATGTTAATAACTCTTTTTAACCGTCATGCAATTACAAACCAAATCCTTATCATTGTGTTGGAAGGTACCCTAAGACACAAACACACAAAAACGACTCAAAACACTCTTTTTAGGCTTTTTAAAACATGTTTTTCAAATTTTTATGTGATTTTCGGAGTTATAAAAACAAAACATACTAAAACACTCTAAAACAACTTAAAAACACCTTAAAACAGCAAGGAACAACATTTGAAGTAATGGGTGATAAAATCCCAGGAATTTGCATTAAATATACTTAGTTACCCCCCCCACACTTAAATCAAACATTGTCCTCAATGTTTTAAGCATAGATTCACACAAAACATAAGTAAACACACAAACAACAACTAAACATACTAAACATGGCAGAATGTAATTAACAAAGAGAAGAGTTTAGGGACGCAAATCTGGTTATGGAGTGTAAATTCCCTCTTCTCCTTGGTGATTGCATTGAGGCATTGATCTTGGTGATTCCACAGGCATACTCTCGAACTGGGCTGCATGATTCTTTTGGTCTCCTCCACTTGTTGATTTTCCTTTGTGCTACTGGGCTGGAGGATTCTTTTGGTCTTCCCCGAAGGTCTGAGCTTACCCCTTTGGTCTGTTTCTTTGTTCAATCTTTCCAATTCGTAATGAAAAGGGTTGGAGGATAACTCAGCCTATGTTTGTCTCCACATGCTTTAATGTATCATTTTCACTTGCCTTACTCGCTCCCCTTTGCAGAAGTGGTCCCTTCTCCGGAAGTGTATCAATCGTTGAAGATGACTACTCGAGAGCAACGCTAGGTAAGCAATCAGGAATAGATTCCAGGCAGTTGGCTCCAGAACGGAAGACTGACTCCAAGTGCCGGCTGATTGCTTCTTTTACTTTGCCATGCGAGTAAGAACAAGGACAAAGAAAAAGACAGGGAAAGAGCATGATATGAGATACTTTTGCTTTTGACCTTGATGATATGAGATACCTTTGCTTTTGAAGAAGCGGTGAATGAATCAGCACATGTATTTGTTGTGCTGTTTCCTCCTGGGTCATCTGTACTCCAGACATCTGGTATCATCTTTGGGGAAGAAGAAAGAATTGAGTATTTCGAAAGGCTTTGCTGGGAGTGCGCCCTCAGAGGTGAGGGAGAGTTGGGCATTTTCTTCAGGTTTGCCCTGCCATAAAAGACGAAGGTCGACATATATAGAGATAATAGCAAGTGGTGGTACTTTTTACCTTTGTCGACAAACGTTTTGATCCCGCAACTCCGGCTTTTTGAAATAGTGGCGCCTCTTCGATCTTTGAATACGCCTCTTCGATTTCTGAGCAGGCGCCCCTTCGATTTCTGAACGACGCCCCTTCGCTTTCTGAACGACACGTGGTAGTGCAGATGCGGCTCCTTTTGACAAAGCTGCACGCGTCTTCAGAAAAGCAGAGAAAGCGTCGCCGAACTTTGCGCTTGTCGGCTAAAGATGTGTAGTTGCGATGATGGCGTCCACGTGTTTTCAGCTTTGTCAGAAATCTTTTGACAAAGTTGAACGCGTTTTCTGAAAAGCAGAGAAAGCGTCGCCTAACTTACGCCGGAAAATCCGGCTCTTTGAATCGGTGGACGCGTCGCCTTGGCTTTTTATAGAGCTATCGATCACCGCCAACAAACACACTCTGAAGATTTCCCATTCTTGAAAATCGACTCCGGCCCTTGGAAATTTAACTCCATCCCTTCTCTTTGAACACTTTTGAAAAATGGCAAACTCATCGAACCTTAGCTTGGAATTGAGCCTTAGCAGTGATACGAGCGCGCCGCGTCAAGGTAACGTATAGCGCCCTTCTTTCTTATCTTCTAACGGTCTTCTTACAGGTGAAGACTCCGTGATGCAGGACGCCACAACAGCTACAATAGTAGCTAGGAACCTCCTCACTCCAAAAGATAGTAGGCTGCTGTCAGGACGGTCTGATGAGTTGGCCGTTCAAGAGTCCCTCGCACTTAGTGTTCAGTGTGCGAGTTCTGTGTCCAACATGGGCCAACGCCTGCTTGCCCGCTCCCGTCAGGTGGGAATCATTGATGGCAGAGGTGGAAAGTCTCAAGCAAGAGATCCAGCAGCTTAAGTACGAGAATAAAAGTTTGCACGTGCTTGCCAACAACTATTCGACGGGCATGAAGAGGAAGCTTGATGAGCTGCAAGAGTCTGAAGGTCGGATTCACAGTGACCGTCAAAGGTTTTCGTCTTTCCTCCAGAGGCACCTTTTTCCTGGCTCATCCAGCGCTTGGCCAAGTATTGAGGCCTGGAATGCTCTAGCTCCGATGCCTCCCGCTCCGATGCCTTCCGCTCCGATGCCTCCCGCTCCGATGCCTTCCGCTCCGATGCCTTCCGCTCCGATGCCTCCCGCTCCGATGCCTTCCGCTCCGATGCCTTCCGCTTCAAAGCCTTCCGCTTCAAAGCCTTCCGCTTCGACGCCTCGTAGTGGGGCTTCACGTAAACAACCTTTGTGAAGCACCACCTTTCTCCATGTTTAGTATTTTATTTAATATATGAAATTTTTTTTTTTTTTTTTTTTTTTTTTTTGAGTAATGAAATCGGAGATCAATGGACAGCTTTATTTTATTCAGTGTATTGGGTTGCCTCCCAAGTAGCACTTTCTTTTACGTCTTGCAGCCGGACGAAACCTTCATTTCTCACTTAAAGCCCTCGGCATGCAATGGGATCTCCTCCATAACATGATCCTTCATTTCTATGCCATTTGTAATGACCTTTTCAAGTGCATCGCCATGTAATTGATCAATGTGTGCCTGCGCCAAAGAATCAAGAATATCAATAGAGAAACATGAGTGATCATTATTAGGAAATTTCATAGTTTCAGAAATATTAAAATCAATCACTTCCCCATCGAATTCCATTGTTAAAGTGCCTTTAAACACGTCTATCTTAGTTCGGGCCGTCTTCATGAATGGCCTCCCAAGAAGAATCAGCAAGGATGGAGCATGGGTGGTTTCCTCCATTTCAAGGACATAGAAATCCGTCGGGAAGATCAAATTATTCACCTGCACTAAGACATCTTCCAATACGCCCTTTGGATAGGCATTAGATCTATCGGCCAACTGAATAATCACACCATCATTTTTCAATTCACCAAGGTTCATTGAGGCATAAATAGAGTATGGCATGACGTTAATTGAAGCTCCTAAGTCTAACATAGCATGTTCGAACTTAGTTTGACCAATAATACAAGGGATTGTAAAGCTACCTGGATCTTTGCACTTTGGTGGTAACTTTCTTTGTAAAATAGCGGAAACGTTCTCACTTACCCTTACCACCTCCTTGTTTGAAATCCTCTTCCTCGTTGTGCAAAGCTCTTTTAAGAACTTGGCATACTTAGGGACTTGCTTGATTGCATCAAGGAGCGGAATGTTGACTTGAACTTTCCTAAAGGTTTCCAGAATGTCCTTTTCACTCTCCTCCTTCTTTGATTGCCTAAACCTGCTAGGAAAGGGCACGTTTAGTGGAATAGAACTTGACAAAGTCGAATTTGGACTTACCTTAGGCGTGTTGGACGGTTTTGGCACAATAGGGGGCTGCGGCAAAGTTTCTTTCACCCTTGCCGTGGCCTTCTTTGCTTGTTCCTCCTCTTCTTGTAGTAACATGTCCTCTTCTTGACTTGTTTTGGACGGCCTTGAGGTGGTTCCGACCTCCTTACCACTTCTCAACATGATTGCATTGGCAGATTCGAACCCTCCCTTTGGATTGACAATTGTTGAGCTAGGGAGCTTGCCCTGTTCTCGGAATTGTCCTACAAACTCCGCAATTTGCCCAATTTGTCTCTCCAAGTGATCCACCCTTTTGTCTTGGTTTTGCATGGCTTTGGTTTGATTCTCTTGCCCCTGAGACAAATTGGTAAGTAACTTAAGAAGTGTTTCATTGTCCAACGACGTACCTTGATTGTTTTGGGCAGGTTGTGCTTGGTTTGGATTGGGGCCGAATGGCTTGGTGTAGAACCCCGGGGGTTGTTGTCTAAAACCTCCTTGTTGGTGAGGTTGTTGAGGCTCCCTCCACTTGAAGTTTGGATGGTCTCTCCAACCCGGATTGTATGTATTAGAATATGGATCATTCCTTGGTTGATTTTGGCTTGGAAATCCAATGGCGTTTGCACTCTCCCACCCACCATTCTCAATCAATTGAGGGCACTTTTCTGAAGGATGACCTTGAATAGAACATACGCCACATACAATTGGACTTTGGATCTTCATTCCTTCGGCCATCTGAGACACAAGAGAAGTAAGATTAGCTACTTGAGTTTGAAGGTCGGATTGAGAACTTACCTCATTCACTTGTTGCCGTGGGGGGTCCCTTTGCCCAAGTCCTTCATATTGTTGTGCATTTAGAGCACGGTTTACAATTAGGGTCTTGGCTGCCATAGGTGTTTTGTCCACCAATGCACCTCCCGCCGAAGCATCGAGCATTTGCCTTTCAATGGGAAGAAGGCCCTCATAGAAGTATTGAAGGAGAAGCTCCTCCTTCATTTGATGTTGAGGACATGATGCAACAAGGGCTTTAAAACGCTCGTAGTATGCCGGAAAAGATTCTCCTTGACTTTGTTGGATTCCGCTAATTTTCTTCCTCAAGAGAATGACTTTTGAAGTAGGGAAGAACTTCTCCAAGAAGGCTCTCTTCATGCTCTCCCAAGAAGTAACGGTCCCGGGTGCCAATTCATAAAGCCAATCCTTAGCCTTTTCCACAAGAGAGAATGGAAAAGCCTTCATCATCAGAATGTTCCCATCGACATTGATGGGTGTCATGCTCGAACAAACAACCTCGAACTCCTTGAGATGCTTGTTGGGATCTTCCATGGAAAGCCCATGGTACTTCGGAATGTGGTGCAACAAGCTTGACTTCAATTCGAATTCATCGGTCTTGTCTTGGGCAGCCGCGGGGTATTGAATGCAAAGAGGGGCTGCATTGGCCAAACCTGAGGCAGAAAGCTCTTTAATGGTTCGATTATCCACGGCCATGGTTGGTACTTCCTCTTTAACCCAATCCGTGGCTTCCTCTTCTACTTCAGGTTCGGGACTAGGAGGATTAGACTCTTGCAATTTCTTGTTCCTTCTCAAAGTCCTCTCGAAATCACCGTCAAAGTCGGAGATTTGCTCACGAACAGGTTGTGAGCTACGGGTCATAAACTAGTACCTACACACAAAAGTAAACAAGATAAGTAACCAACTTAATAGACTTGGCACAAGTAAGAAAACAAGTTGCCACACACGGCACAAAAACGCGCCAAAATTTGATGCGTATATTATACGCACACAAACTAAACCCTATTTGTGACAATTGTAGTAATGATGTAAGTAGGGATCGTTCTAACCGGGGATTAACTAGGGGTGCTAAACACTTGATTCAAATAAATAAAACTAATTTTTAAAACACTTAACTTACTTAACAAGAACTCAAAACAAGTACACAAGACTTCAAATACTTGAAAACACAAAAATAAAACAAATACGAATGATTAAGACTTAACAAAAGATGGGGGGGGGATTGTGTTTGGACGAGATTAAATTAAATGGACAAATTGTAATTAAAGGCAAAACGTAAATATGAATGTGATGAAAATATGGATGATGGAATAGCCAAGGGGTTCTTCTCCACACATGCTACACTTGCATACAATATTGATTCTCAGTTGGTCTTTCGATAAGTTGTGAAACTCAACACTCCGGGTTAATTAGGTCCGCTTAAATTAACCGTCAAGTTCTCCTTAAGTTAATGAATTGGATGGGTTAGCGCAACGCAATTCACCACATTCTCCAAAAGTCCTTTACGTGAAAAGCACAATAAAGATACAATCAAAGATCATTAAGCATTATGAAAACTATAAGTGTTGACGAGGCATTCGTTACTATGATGAGCATGAAACTCGTGCCAAGAATTCATTTAACGCGATTGTTTATAAGCAACCTCCACTACTTGTGAATATAAGTTCATAACGATTAGGTGAAATTCACTTATATTCTAGCGTCATATTCATGCATGAAAATTAAGCGCGCATTCTTAATAAACATTCATAAATAAGTTATCAATCAAACGGTTAAACAAATTGAATCCACAACTTATGAAATTCCAACGAAAGTTAATCAATTCATATTGCAAATATAAACATAGTTTCGAATCACCCCCTAGCTAAAGGGGGTTTAGTTCCTCATAACTTTGAAATCAAAGAAACCCCTAAACATTCCAACAACTCAAACTTGAATTGTATGAACGTTTAGGCACTCTTCTCTTCCATTCCTCATACGTACAAAACAAAGAGAATTAAATTTAAACTTTGAAATCAAAGAAATACCTAAACATTCCAACAACTCAAACTTGAATTGTATGAACGTTTAGGCACTCTTTTCTTCCTCGTTGTTGTAGCACAAGGTCTAAGGTGAGCTTTGGGGATTATGTGAAGTGTTTTGGAGGGATGGGAAGTGGTTGGATAGTGGCTGCAATGGAGGAGAAAAACTGCACAGAAATGGAAGGGGATTTGCGGCACAAGGGTTGTGTTTGTGTTGTGTGAAGTGTTGTGAATGGAAATGAGATGTAGTGGGGACTGAATCAATCAATGAGAATGCAAGGGTTTTTATAGGAGAAATGGAGGTGTATATGGCTGTTTGTTTAGGATGCAAGTGGCTAATTAATGATGGAAAACAGTTAGGAAAGCATGTGAAAGCTGGAAATGCATAAGGGCTACACGGCAATGATGCTTGTTGGTGCTGAAATTGCATGTGTGTGAGGTGTGTAGGTGCTGAAAATGCATGTGAATGCATGGCATTTGAAATGATTGTTGTTTGGAAATGAATGTGAAGACATGTGAAAGCTGGAAATGCATGTGAAGATGTTGGAAATGGGAATGAAGGCCACGGCAAAGGGTGAAGTTTTTGATGATTTAAAATGTGGATGCATGATGAAGAGTTAATAAATAATGCATGTAGGGTTAGGAAATAAAATCATAACTTAAAGGGGGGATGATTAAAGGATGTGGGGAGTTCTTTGGTGATGAGTGCAATGATGAAGAGTGAATAAATAATGCATGTGTTGATGAAATTGCATTTGGAAAGGTTGGAAAGTGGAAGGGAAAGGCACGGCAAAGGCTAGTGTTTGAATGTGTGAAGTGTGTGTGAATGCATGTGAGTGTGAATGGTGGTAGCTAGGGTGAATTATGATGAATGCATGTGAAGATGCTAATAAATAATGCATGTAGGGTTAGGAAATAAAATCATAACTTAAAGGGGGATGATTAAAGGGTGTTGAAAGGTTTTGCATGGCTTTGAAGTGATTGTGGATTGGGCTAGAGTTTAAGTACATGAAATGGACCCAAATTGCTCATCCTTGCATGGCAAGGAATGGTGTTTGTGTTAAGCCCATGGCAAGGTGTTATGTGATTGGGTTAGGGCCATTGTTTTGTGTCTTCAAGTGCATACAAGGCCTTCAATTTCATCCAACACTTGGGCTCCAAGTATAAGCTATCCATCCTTAGCCCAATAGTGCTCCAAAACACTCCACAATGCATCCTTTCGTCAAACACGTCTTATTATCCTGAAAACACACAAAAGAAGCATAAAGGACTAAAATAACTAAAGAAACACAACGTAAATGCACGAGAACAAGCAAAGTAAGTCGCCTATATATGCTCCTATCAAAGTCCCAGGTATATCGGACTGTATATGATCACCGAGGGAGTTGGTGAAGTGGCGTACAGGCTTGAGTTGCCTTCTGAGCTGGCTAAAGTGCATAATGTTTTTCATGTGTCCATACTTCGTCATTATGTTGCAGATCCGTCACATGTGATACCTTCTCAACCATTGGAAATTAACCTGGATTTGACTTATAATGAAGAACCAGTAACGATTCTGGATTGGAAGGAAAAAGTTCTGAGGAACAAGACTGAATTTAGTGAAAGTTTTGTGGAGGAATCACTCAGTGGACGAGGCTACTTGGGAGACAGAATATTGGATGAGTTGTATCCTCGGTTGTTCTTTGATCGCTAGTGGTTGGTGTGAGTGGTTGCTATGAATTTCGGGACGAAATTTATTTAAGGTGGGTAGGTTGTGACAGCCCATCCCAGATTATTTGTACCATAGGTGTGAAATGACGTTTTTGCCCCTAGTGGATATTTGTCATTTGTGTGGTTGTTTTGGGGATTTGGTTGGCTGCATCTAAACCACACACACACATTTTCTTCCCGTATACTTTCCTTGTCCTGTGTCTCCCTCTCTCTCTCTCTTCTTCTTCTTCGTACGAACAAGACCCAAAACCCGTGAAAACGTTATAGATCGAGGTGGAAAACTATATCTTTGTGTTCGTGAGGATCATACGAGTTCAACCATACCCATTTCAAGTAGGAAATCCTTTGATTTCACGTTGAACTATGGAACCCTGATTATGGTTACTGTTCATGCACACGTGAAATGTTGTTTTTCAGGGAATTTAAAGCTTGTAGGAAGCTTAGTGAGGTCCTTAGGAAGCTTGGGGTGGTTCGTTGGAAGGATTTAGACGTCGGGATCATGAGTTGCTAATTTGGCCAGATTTTGTGAAGTTTCTCCGGCGTGATTTTGTGAATTTCAGGGCTTGAAAGTGGTATGGTTTTGTTCTACTTGTTGTAAGCTTCATTTTGGTGTAAATTTCATGAAATTTGGTTGAAAAACGTGTGAGAAACGGAGGTTTGAAAATTTCCCTGTTTTCTGGCGACGGCGACGACATCGGAGGTGTGCCAGAGAAGAAGACGGAATATTCCGTCAGTTTGGACGGAATATTCTTAACGGCGTCAGGTTAACTTTAACGGAATCTGTTAGCTTTAACAGAATATTCCTGACGGCATTAATTGACGCTGTCAGTGTGCCTGGGATGTGGCCGCGCGTGGGGGACGTCTGGCCGTGCCTTGGCCAGCGCGTGGGGGCGCGTGAGACGTCGGAAAATTATTTTAAAAACATGGGGATGTTCGTGAGGTTGAGTAGATCACGTTGGTGTATTCATACACCCCATTTGAGCATTGTATGAGAAGTTATTACCTAGTTTGGTTATGTGCTTTAAATTAACGTTTTTATAGTTGTTTCGCATGTAGGTGAGACCTATCCCGAGGATGAACGCAGTCACTCGAGGCAGGGGGGTTACGACCCTTCCACATACCAGTGAGTGGGCTTTTGGTTTTCTGTATATACCTATATACTTGTGGTTTTTCCCAGAAAATGAAATGGAATGTTTATATGTTTTAAATGCCATGCATTGCGTTTGCCTATTTATTTATGCATTAGTAGTTGCATATATGTATGTTTGGTGCTGCGGACGCACAGGTAAGTACCAGGTAAGTTGTGGTTTATGATGATGATGATTAGTAGTTATGTGAGATGCATAGAAAGCTCATAACCTGCACCCCCGATGTTAGTGCTCCTGCCCAGAGTAGGGCTCAGTCCTTCACGTGATGTTCACCTCCCGCGCCACACGCTCATCTTGGATCCAAGTTAGGTGCACAGTCCTGTCGTACAGACCACTATAGGTGGTTCCGACTCGTAGGTGACCCGCGATTATTCGCCCAGTCTTCACGTGATCGTAGCACTTGAGCGTATTTATTTACACCCAGTCCTGTCGTACAAACCACTTTAGGTGGTTTCAACTTGTGTGCAGGTATAGTTAATGAGTTGGAGATTTGAGCTCTAGATTCAATCGTACAGGTCACGTTAGGTGACTTCGGCTGATATATTACATTGCATTGATTGACATTACCTGGGTTACTTATAGTTTATGTTGAGGCATTCGACATGGCATATTTCTGAGCATGTTTTCGATATATGTGTATATTCCATTTTCTGGGAAACTATACAGGTTTTACAGCAAGGGGTTAGAACTTTTGATAATGAAATGATTTTGAAAAGCTTTGTTTTTGCCCAATCACACTTTCTGTTTTGCGCCCCTCCAGTTTCTAGTTTGGATTGCTCTTTTGGTGGCTCACGAGGAATCCACGGCATATCTGACAGATTATCACTAGTGTAGGACCCCCTTTGGATGTGTTTAATTAGTGTTTGTTCCTCTGGACTACACTAGGTTTTCTGTGCTCTGAATATTGTTTTTCACACTTACGCTTGCACATGTATGTTAATTACTCTGCATGTAGTTTGATTTTCATTTATTCGTGCTTTTATTATTATTCTTAGCTTCCGCACTGTGCGCATGGTTACATCACTCTCACGTGACGGCCAACATGCCCTGATTTCGGTCGGGGTGTGTCAATATTGGTGTGTTAAATCGAAAGAGCGTGCTAGTTTACATTCTAGCACACCATTGTTAAATCAAGGTGTGTTAAATCGAAAGATTTTCACACCTTGAAAATGGACAAAATAAATAGAAAAGACTTTCAACCTCTTATCTTCCTTGCACACCTTGTTAAATTCCAGCTTTAACGTTACATGGATCAAATCCAACAGAACAAATTTCATTACTTTAGACACTTCCCCAGATAAATATCGCTGAGGATTTAGAGTTTAGCTCTCGAATTTTGAGCTAAAAAGCACCTCACCCTTTAACTATACGACGGAGTTTAGATGAAATTTAACATGACTGTCTATGAAGCCCTCTGGTTCCTCGTGTTATCAAAAGGCAACTAGAATTACAGGCCGACAAATTAAAACCCCCATAAATCTCAAAAAGGCATCAGATGTACTTTAAACAGGTTGTTCCACCTGCATAATCCAGAAACTGGCTTTGCAGCAGCAGAGTCGAATTACAAGAAGAGCGTGAAAACGGTGCCTACCATCACAACGAAGCACTTTGATTCGAGTTGGGTCTCTAGCTATACAGCGTTAATCTTTCGTTCTTTCTGCCTATACAAATGCTAACCAGCTCTCAACGTAAAACCAACTTCATATTTGTGTTTAACAATTCCATTATATGTGCCTGCAAAGAAAAATTTAAAAGTCCTTGGCTTTTCTTCTCAATTCATTAAGCTCCATCTCGATTTCAGAATCTCGAAATGGATATGCCTTGTTACTGGAAGCAGCTGTTCTTCCAGGCGGGAGCTCTCCTTTCTGTAGGGATAGAGGGGGAAAAAAGGTCAATGAACCTAGTTGTTGAGAACTGAGAAGCCATACGGACAAATGGTTCGAATTCTAATTTGTTATCATTTTTTCAGCAGAGGGAACAATGAACGTAATGAGTGTAAGAGCATTAGACTCTGGACAAAACCATTTCCGATATTTATTCTCTACTTTGGTACCAAACAACACAATACAGGACAGAAAAACCATTGCAACCCAGATACTTAGACCACACAACTCCACTTAATGCTTCTTTGGTCAACCCAATAGAGCTTGATGTACTACAAAAAAAAAAAAATTAGACACCTAATATGTACCAAATAATGGGCAGAAACTTAAGTTTAATAATTCAGTTCGCGGAAATATATCAGTAAAAACTTGGATGTACGACCTCATGAATATATAATTGTCCTCGAATAGACATACCTTTGAACTACCAGATAATTCTTTCTTCAAGTTTGCAAGATCATCGTCGACCGAAGATCCCTCTAGCAATGCAAACTGCAATTTTGGTGCAGGTTTGGAAATGGTAAGAAATCAATTTTCAGAAGAGAAACAATTAAAAGCATGCAGATAATATGTGTGCAATATATAATCATCTTATATTATCACTTCAAAATGGGCAAGTTTCTTTGCTGGGACAGAAGCTCATTTCCATATAATAGCTAAGGTACAAGTGGAAGAATAGGTGGTTTGCAAAGCACTTTGTCAAAACATGAGGATCCAATCCTTCTATGTTTACATCTACAAACAAGAGCTGAAGAATATACAATCAAAATCAAATAGAAGATTCAAAATTTTGAGTTGTCAAATAAGAACCATCAATCTTTAATTACTATTGGCATTTAATTGTACTTAGCTTCTATATCACGAACAACTGATAGGAGTTTAAAAAGTTTAAAAACAAAGAACCAGTTAATCCTCTTTTTCTGAGATCATTCATGATATATTATAATTGTGTTCTCAAGGGTATCTGCATGAATAAAACTTCCTAGCTAATGTGTGTGGGCACATGTACATGTATTGAAAGGGTTAATGGGATCCCAAAAAAGGACCATCACAGCAGAAGACAACCAGCAAAACAAGCTGGAAAGAGTCCTGATGTAATTTCTTATTAGTATACCTCCCGGCCCTCTCGTAACGACCTGCCAAACATCCCACTTTCCACCAATCCATCGCTATTGCTACATTACTGCTGCCAGGCCATAGGGATCCTACATACATCTCAATTAAGTCTACTGCCAGGCCATAAAGATCCTGCATACATCTCAATTAAGTCTACTGCCAGGCCATAAAGATACTGCATACATCTCAGTTAAGTGAGACGGTATCCATGTTCCCCTTATTGCAGAAACTACAACATTGTCAACAGCGTCCCAAGATTGGGCAATGTAGATGCACAATAGAAACTTTTACAAGCCAAACATCGTAAATCTTTCACCTTAGTTTGACCATTGACGTTGATTCACAAGCACATCTCAATCGAACTCCTCATACTTTTGTTGTAAAAGAGCTGTATAGGATGCCACTCATAAACAGAGTATGATACATAGTGGTTCCTATGATGGACATGGTCTGGGAAAAGTCCAACAGGATTTCTCTTTTTGCGAATGCATTATACAATTGACTACTAAGATTGTAAAATGCATTTTTACACTCGAGAAGAAACCACTGTTCTCTACTGGCAGTCCCATAGCATTCTCTTTTACACTCGAGAAGAAACCACTGTTCTCTACTGGCAGTCCCATAGCATTCTCCACACTACTCTACTTTGCTGCAAAGGGACATGCCTCCAACTTGATGCAGAACAAAAGTGGTGGCTTTCCTAAATCAATGGGTGTTTAAAATTTTAATAATTAGGGTTTTAGTCTTTTGATTTCCTATTTTGTAAGGATTAAAATTCTTTCCATTTTGGTTTAGGATTAGATTTAGTTTCCCATTTCTATTTTGGATAGGGATTTCTTTCTTATAACAAGTTTACTTTCCTGCATTCTTTAGGTTCAAGGCATTATAAATATCCTTGTGGTCAGTAATAAAAAACAATGAAGAGTTTATGAAAGAAAAGCTTTGTTTTCATGAGATTAGAATTCTTATCCTGCGATGGGATTATTTTGGTGAGATGCCAAAATTCTTGGTGAGAGGCCAAGAACGGGTGCAATGCCCCTGGAGTGATACCATTTATCTTTTATTTCCCTTTTTTTTTATAAATAAAAGATAAGTGGAATCACTCCAGGGGCATCGCACCCGTTCTTGGCCTCTCACCAACACAATCCCATCGCAGGATAAGAATTCCTATCTCTGGAAAACAAAGCTTTTCTATTTATAAACTCTTCATTGTTTTTTATGTAAAACTTTTTCTATTCATAAGCTTTTCTATTGATAAGTATAAGCTTGAGTTAAATTTTCTGTGATAGGAGTTTACTTGGAGTGATTCCAATTCTTGGTGAGAGGCCAAGACAGGTGAAAGGTCCCCGGAGATTCCGGATATCTTTATTATTGTTTTCCATTAAGTTTTAAGTGTTTTTGCTCTGCTAAGCTATCTAAGTTCTGCCGCCCTCCTCTGTCCTACATCACAACTGAGGTTTCTAAGTTGATCTCTAGGATAGACAAGGAGATGACCATGCCATGAACAATATAAAGCCGAATGAAATTTTGGTGTCTTCTATATAAAACACTACAAAACCCACACTCCATTCTATATTTCTGAGCATCTTTCTGCTAAGCAAGCACAGAAAAGAATGGAGACCAAAACTCCAACCAACAATGGCCAAAACTCAGACCCTGAACCATAATCGACCCCCAAGTCCTAGCAAGTTCACCCACACTATCCAAGAATCATACCTTAGTAGAATTTGATAATTATTGTTCCACCCCTTAATGTCAGTGCACCTTCATGCCATTGTTCTGTACCCACTAATGAGTTCTCTGTTTTGATCAATGAAGTTAATGGATCGTGCTCTTCTCATTTTCATGTGGTTTGATCCATCTTCATTTTGGAAAAATAACAAACAAATAAAGAAGAATAACTTAATGACCTCTCTAAAGTTCATAAAGTTTTCGATTTTAGTTTTCTTGAATCTTTGGCAACTCTGATCTGGATTTGAAAATTTTAAATTTATTCTAGTTTCTAGGTGTCATAATCAAAACAAACTAGAGGGAGAATTCAGAGGAATGGGAAGGTTGCATAAAAATCAAAATTTTCATTTTCATTTTCATTTAATGGCTAAAATGGATATCGAAAGTCAAACACCATTTAGACATCTATTAGTCCAAAAGTTTAAAATAATGCGAAAGAGAGGCAACAATGTAAATTAATGTCGCACTTTTAACAACTTCCTTACCTGTTGGTTCTCATGTACAGCTAAAGCAAGCACAAGCATAATACAACAGACCTTGGGAAACAGAAAAATGCTGCTACCAACACAAGAGTTTTAGAAAACAAGGGTTTTAAACCATGGTAATGACCTAAACCATCCCGTAACCATATAGGAAATGGCCCAGACAAATATGTGAACTTAATAAACTGACAAGCCTGCAGCTGCCATTTAAAGAAAATCAACCAAACAAAAATCTGTGCAATTTTTTCGATACTTGTACGGTAATGGCACCTGCAAAATAGTTTTGAACTATTGCTTTGAGCACTATCTGAGCTTCAACGTGGCAAACATCAAAACAATAGCATGTAGGGTATGTATGACATCCATGTTACTTAAGTATGTATTCACGTCTGTGAAGAAATTCCAACCACCAAATAATACATTTACTTAGTATTTACGTCTGTTCCAACCACCAAATAAGATGGGTGTTTTACTAAATTGGCAGGAATTTTGCCACTACTTAAACAGTTTATGAGCTCATTCTTTGACTTGCTTCCACATCATATTTTTCAACGTAAGTTCTGGATTTCATACTTAAACAGTTTATGAGCTCATTGTTTGACTTGTTTCCATGCCATATTTTTCAACATAAGTTCTGGATTTCATACTCCCTTCCTCCCCTGTTCTTATCAATCTGAAGATTCTATAGAGTTGTAGAAACACAAGATCTAACATGACATGAGGCCTAAATAAGCAAGATGATAGTGTTACCTTTCCTTCCAGATCATCCGTAGTTAACTGACCAAGAGCTTCTGCTTGGGATTCCATGGCTAAGACTATTCGATGAAAAAGGAATAAAAGCATTAATATACTTCATAAAAATCCATATAAATTAATGTCTTTGTGTGTATCAAAGATAGACAATCAACATGTAATGCACACAAAAATGGGACTAGAAGTCAATCAACTTTGTGCAATGGAAGTCATATACAGCAATCATCCATAATAACAGGAACATGGTGATAATCTCAAGCCAAGGCAGGAAGGATGCCCCTTTTATTTAATTAATTAACTGAATCAAAAGTGCTGATAGCTAAATATGATTTTACTCACATTTTCATGGTTTTCTTTGTATACTAACAAAAAAGACATGTGCTAAAACTGACTACCAAGAAAATCAATTTCTAGGTGGAAGCAGTGAGGCCACAAGCAATTAAAGTAACAGAAGATAAATGAGATGAATCAAAAGGGCTTGGGAATTTGGGAAGAGCAAAATGTTCCAGGAATTTAGCATAGTGCCACGGGTGGTGAAAGAACGAACATTAGGCAAGGATTAGAAAGATCGTAATCACAGACAATTACCAGGCAGGTTTCTTTTTTCGTTTAAAAATATTGGGCAGCGTTCACACCATTATCCAACATCACTTCATCCCAATCTTTAAGGAAGAGATGAACAATCTCTAGTTCTTACATCCAATCAGGCTTTGTACCTCTGGACAACTCTTGTTGATGACAAAGTCTGATTTCATCTCTAATCTTACATATTTACCAGGAAACATACATCTAACATAATCAATCTGGAGATTGGGAGGATGTGAAATAGATAAAACAATGATATTCTTCTAAAAAACAAACAATTGTTGGTACTTGTAAGTTGTAATACCGATTAACAACCAGGAAATGCGTCTCAGTATGAAATGTGAAAGATCAACTATTTTAAATTTGACAAATCACATGCTTGCCAACCATGGATTGGGCACATGAATGCTAAGCACATACAAAAGTACAATGTGATGAACTTTCTCTTAGTAGATTTTGAAGCAGACTATACCCTCAAAACTTTTAACTCAAAGAGTCCAGAGAGGTATCCATATGCACAATTGGTTAAATTTTGAAGTTATATTTTCTAATTTGGCAGCCATTATAGAGCTGGTTGAGCATCCAAAGATTTCCTCACTCCAAACGGAGATGGGCCCTCAAATGGAAACGCAGAATGGAGCTTCAATAAATTATAACGTACTTCCATAATTGACAGCTGCCTCACCTTTCTCTTCCATCTTATCAAAAGCTGAAAGAGCACTACTTGTATTGACGTTTCCCACCATCTCACTCACTTTAGTTGCAGTCCTGAAGCAACAGCATAGCAGCAATTACCAGCAACACCAAGGAGATACCAGACTATTGACCCAGAAATTGAACTGAATTGAAATAAAAAACAACAAAGAAACAGTTTGGTAAGAATGGAAAGTGAGAATGGTAGAATAAACTAACTTCGCAGACTGAGCACGTGCTTTGAGGGTATCTTTTTTCGACCTTGCCTCCTGTATCTTGCTCTCTAAAAGCTACACAAAATAGATTTGATAGAACATAATTGACAGATTTTTCTACACAAAAATAAATGTTATTTAGGTAGTCATTTAAGAACTCACTATGAGAAAAATAATATAAATTCACTTACCTGTGTATTAGACACAAGATTATCGACAACAGCTTTTTGTTGATCAAGTTGAGATTTCAAAGTATTAGCATTATCCTGAAAACATATAAAGACAATAATGCAATGAAACTTTGGCGGCCTGGCGATGAGAAAGAAAACTAGTTCGTGAGTAACACCGGCGCACCCAATTAAGGCCCACAAGGGTCACTTGCCCCTTCTTATCCATTGTTCTAAAAATCCCCGGCGCTAGGCAGCTGGCCACCGCCCCGATTAACGCCACGGCGTTTGAAAATTAAGAAAGGGCGCCTAGACCTGCTGAGGCACCCGCCTAGCTAGCCCAGACTTGCCTAAACACTTGCCTAGGTTGAAACTCACTTAGATAGAAAATAGATAACTTTCCTTTTGCATTTTATTGTTTCCAATAATTTGTAAGACTTATTGAAAACTTAAATACACACACATTATATGTTTGCTCCCCATGTTTTCATTATGTTCCAATACTTCATAATATATATGTCATTCTATTTTCTAGTTTATGATGAAATTATATATTAAGTATAAACAAACACTTATTTACACAAAATACAATAGATTTACTTAAATCCGCCTAGGTGCTAGGCCCCAGCCCGCTGCCTACTGCCCAACTAGTGCCTAGTGTCTTATAAAACCTTGTTCTCACCATATTGACAATATTTCTTCTTATATGTTATACCCAAGTTTTTTCATAGTTGTACAATAATATTTGCCCCATTAAACATAATCTAATATCATATGTGCTTAAGGATCAGGAGACTCAGGAAACTTGGGCTTAAAGGTGCATGTCACTTCATTCCTTGCCTCAAGTTTTTTAATTCATTCACATATGTCTTGAATTTGTTCGATTACTTCAGTAAATTTAAATCAGCATTTGATACTCTTATTGTTTGTCTATCTTTTCAATCTCGTTCCTTGATAAAATTTTGCTTGTACTTGTATTAAAAAAAATTGGTTATGCTTACCATTAGTATTATTATCATATGATATGGAATGATAACACAATTAGGTCATAAATATCAAATTTGTAATATTCACAATAACTATTATTGATGTGTAAAATCCTACATATTAAAGTTACGTTGACCCTCTTTATTAGAAATTCTGGCTACGCTTGGCATGAGCTTAATTTTTGTTAACTGAAGCAGCCAGCCATTGTGGACTTAAGCAGCCATAGCAGCCAGCCATTGTAGACTTAAGAATTAGGAAATTAGACATGAGTTCCATTGTAATTAATAAAGTAGTTGTAAACAGTAAAGTTAGGTATAGGCAGTAGTGTTTTTATGACTTCTTGTACTGGTTTCATACCTGATCATCATTGCTTGTATTCCTATATAAATCCTCCAATTGGGAGATGAATACATCAAGAAATTAACTCTATTTTGGCATGGTATCAGAGCCATTCTGATCCAAAAGGAGTTTCTATTCTGATTAACCTACTGGCACTACTGCCATCTACCCCATAAGACCTGCAGAATAGCAGGCCTTCTACTTTCATACGAATCCGATCTCTCTTTGGCCATATCTGCCAACATCACTACCCATATTGAGCTTGTTAACCATATATATTCCGCTGCATCTCTACCTAAATACTACCCCATACCCTATAAACCATACCCGTTGGAATCACCCAACAAACCCGTGCCATTGCCTCTTCCTCCTTGCATTTTGTTCCTGCATCTCTCTCAGTGAGACTGACTCTCTATTGTTTCAATAAAGAGAATTCGTTGCAGTAGTAATGGGTGACTCCAAGACCACTGTTTCAGCCGCTGTTACACAAAATGATATGTCTCTGCATATCACCCCAGACAAGTTGGATGGGTCCAACTATTCCTCGTGGTCCCAAAGTGTCCGCATCTACATCACTGGCAGAGGCAAATGGTCTTATGTCAGTGGAAAAAAGAAGGCACCAGCAGAAGCCGATGCATCGTATGCTATATGGGAGGAAGAGAATGCCATGGTTCAATCTTGGCTTCTCAACTCCATGACTAGAGATTTGCGGGCCATTTTTCTCCGACTCTCTACTGCAAAAGATGTTTGGGATGCTGTTACCCAAACTTACTCAATTGAAAAAGATGCATCAAAATTATATGAACTTCGCCGTCAAGCACTGGCGACTCGCCAGAATGGTGAGCCTTTATCTGCATATTATGGTAAACTCCAGCAAACATGGCAAGAAATAGATTTCTTACGTCCTGGAAAATTGAAATGTGCTGATGATGTTGCTGCTCGAGAGACAGAAATTTCAGAAGAAAGATTGTATGATTTTCTGGCTGGCCTTGATCCTCATTTAGATCATGTTCGCAGTCAAGTTTTGACTCAAACACCTTTGCCATCTGTTCGTGCTGCTTATGCTCTTGTGAATGCTGAAGCAAGTAGGCAAACCATTATGTTGGTTGGCCCACAAGTGGAAGGATCAGCCATGGTAGCTGCTCCGTCTCGATTTCCCCGTGGAGTCTCGAATTCTCGATCAGGTGGATCTAAAGTTACTGATACAAGGAAGTGTACTTATTGTGACAAGGATAAGCATACTAGAGACACTTGTTTTAAGTTGCATGGATATCCTGATTGGTGGGTTCAAAAGAAGGAAAATCAAAAGAAAAGCATTGTTGGATCACAAGCACACCTGTCTACACCAACGCCTTCCGTGCCTCGAGTAGATCAATCTGCTCACTCAGTTTCTCCTACTACTGCTTCCACTTCCTTAGTCGACGCAGGTAACTTTGGTTTTGCCTTGAACACCACATTTGGTGCTCCAAATAAACCTTGGATCATTGATTCGGGGGCTTCTGACCATATGACCAATAACTCTTCATGGTTTGCTTCTCACACTACTCCACCTTTAAATACCGTTAAAGTTGCTAATGGTATTTCCACTCCAGTGCTTGGAGCAGGCTCCATCTCATTAACACCATGCCTATCTCTCTCATCTGTTTTACATGTTCCTAATCTTTCTCACAATTTGCTTTCTATTGGTAAACTCACAAATCAACTAAACTGTCTTGCCATCTTTTCTCCTACTCATTGTTGGTTTCAGGATATTCGAACGAAAGCGTTGATTGGTCATGGTAGAGAGAGGGGAGGTCTATACTACTTGGACTTACCACCAGATTGTGAGAAGACAAGTTACAGTTGTCAAGTGGAAGCTAAACAATTTGAAGCTTCTGAAAAAATTTGGTTATGGCACAAAAGATTGGGACATCCTTCCTTTCAGTACCTGCAATATCTATTCCCTTCTTTATTTTCTAAAGTCAAGGTTTCTAATTTCCATTGTGAAACTTGCATCTTTTCTAAAAATCATCGTGTCTCATTTCCTTTAAGCTCCAATAAAAGTGATGTTCCTTTCTCTCTTATTCATTCTGATGTTTGGGGACCATTTCATATTCCTACTCATACTGGTGCTAAATACTTTGTCTCTTTCATTGATGACTGCACTCGAGTTTCTTGGGTATACTTACTAAAAAATAAGAGTGAGGTTATGTCTGTTTTTCCAATATTTCATCAAATGATTCAAACCCAATTTAATGCTAAAATTCAAGTTGTTCGATCTGACAATGGGAAAGAGTATTTGAATTATGGACTTGGAACATTTTTTCAACAAGAAGGTATCATTCATCAAACATCTTGTCCACATACTCCTCAACAGAACGGTATAGCAGAACGTAAAAATCGTCACCTCTTGGATGTGGCTAGATCTTTATGTTTTGCTATGCATGTTCCTAAACGTTTTTGGGGTGATGCCATTCACACAGCTGTTTTTCTTATCAATCGCATGCCATCACGTGTTCTCCAATTTCAAACACCTATCCAAACCCTTTCCCAGTATCATTCTCTTCCTTCACTCCTTCATATTCCTCCAAAAGTGTTTGGTTGTGTCTGCTATGTTCATGTCCACATGCAAAATCGTGATAAGTTGGATCCTCGAGCCATCAAATGTATGTTTATTGGCTATTCTGCTACTCAGAAAGGGTATCGATGTTACTATCCTCCCAATGGGAAATTTTTTGTCTCTATGGATGTTACCTTTCAGGAACAAGAGGCTTATTTTTCAGACGGAGATTCGGTCACTTCTCTTCAGGGGGAGATGGGGAGTAAGGAGGAAGAGCAGTGGCCACTTGACATTGGTGGTATGCATTTTTCGGATGAACACTTGTCTGATGCCGGTGATGGTCCAAATTTGCCTAATGATGAGGCAAAGAGTGGAAAAATATTGAAGGTATATGAGAGGACAAGAAAAAGGGGAGATAAAGGAAAAGAAAAAGAAAAAGTGGCTGATGAGATAGACCACCCACATATAGATCCCCTCATTGACCAACTCTCTGACCAATCAGCTGCTACTCATACGAATTATCCTGAGGTAACCACTCATTCTCCTTCTCTTCAGCCTACTATATTTGATGAGTCCAATCATGAGATTTCATTAAGTGCTGATCCAAATGAACCACATCATGAGTCTGGTTCTCGTTATCCGATTCGAGAAAATCGAGGGATACCCCCTGTTCGTTATGGTTATTCTTCCACAAAGGGTATTCAATATCCTATATCTAATTTTGTTTCATCTCATCGCTTGTCAGACTCTTATATAGCTTTTGCAAACCAATTGTCATCAGTCTCAATTCCTAATAAGTTACAGGATGCTCTTAAAAATCCAAAATGGAAAAAAGCTATGATTGAAGAGATGGAAGCTCTTCGAAAAAACTCCACTTGGGAACTGGTTAAACTTCCTGAAGGCAAGAAATCTGTTGGGTGTAGATGGGTGTTCACAGTAAAGCATAAAGCTGATGGTTCAGTGGAGAGGTACAAGGCCAGATTGGTAGCCAAAGGTTATACTCAAACCTATGGCATTGATTATCAAGAGACATTTGCGCCAGTAGCAAAGATCAACACTATTAGGGTTCTTATGTCATTGGCAGCAAATCTGGGGTGGCCTCTACGACAGTTTGATGTGAAAAACGCATTTCTACATGGAGACTTGGATGAAGAGGTATACATGGATCTTCCTCCTGGATTCACTACCACTTGTGATATTGGCAAAGTATGCAGGTTGAGAAAGTCCTTGTATGGATTGAAGCAATCACCAAGGGCATGGTTTGGCAGGTTCACTCAATCCATGAGAAGTTATGGGTTCAAGCAAACTCAGGCTGACCATACCTTATTTCTTAAGCATGATAAAGGTAAACTTACAGCCTTAATTGTTTATGTGGATGATATGGTGGTTACAGGTAATGACGTCGAGGGAATTCAAAAACTTCAAATGTATCTAGCCAAGGAATTTGAAATGAAGGACTTGGGTACTTTGAAATATTTCTTGGGTATTGAAGTTGCAAGATCAAAGCATGGCATTTTTCTTTCTCAAAAGAAATATGTTATAGACTTATTAACTGAGACTGGGATGTTAGCTTGTAAACCTGCAGACACACCAATTGAGCAAAATCATAGATTAGGAGACTATCCTGATCAAGTTTCGGCTAACAAGGAAAGATACCAAAGATTAGTTGGGAGGTTGATTTATTTGTCTCATACACGACCTGACATAGCCTATGCTGTAAGTGTGGTGAGTCAATTTATGCATAGGCCAAGTGAAGCCCACATGGATGCTGTACAACGCATTCTCAGGTATTTGAAGTCTGCTCCTGGAAAAGGCTTGATGTTTTCCAATCATGGACATCAAGAAGTTGAAGGATACACTGATGCAGATTGGGCTGGGTCAGTAACTGATCGCAGATCGACTTCTGGATACTTTACATTTGTTGGAGGAAATCTAGTTACTTGGCGCAGTAAGAAGCAACATGTAGTGGCTAGATCCAGTGCTGAAGCTGAATTTAGAGGTATGGCACACGGCGTGCAAGAATTGTTATGGCTCAATATGTTGTTGAGAGAATTGGGTTTCAATTCTACAAAGCCATCAAATCTTTATTGTGATAACAAAGCCGCCATTAGCATTGCTCATAATCCAGTTCAACATGATCGTACTAAACATGTTGAAGTGGATAGGCACTTTATTAAGGAAAGGTTGGTTGATGGTAGCATTAACTTGCCTTATGTGAAGAGTGATGACCAGCTAGCAGATATGTTAACAAAGGCAGTGTCAAGTAGGATTTTCCATCTTGCACTCAGCAAGTTGGGCATTCGAGATATTTATGCACCAACTTGAGGGGGAGTGTTAACTGAAGCAGCCAGCCATTGTGGACTTAAGCAGCCATAGCAGCCAGCCATTGTAGACTTAAGAATTAGGAAATTAGACATGAGTTCCATTGTAATTAATAAAGTAGTTGTAAACAGTAAAGTTAGGTATAGGCAGTAGTGTTTTTATGACTTCTTGTACTGGTTTCATACCTGATCATCATTGCTTGTATTCCTATATAAATCCTCCAATTGGGAGATGAATACATCAAGAAATTAACTCTATTTTGGCAATTTTACTAAACACTCCAAATATAAGTTTCCTTGATAATGAAACACATTTCTCAAAATTAGAAATAATAATAAAAAATAACCAAGAAAAAAGTAGAAGCATAATAAACTTATACAACCAATTAGACTTACAGCAAAAGATTTACGCCTCTTCAGAGCCTCACGTGCAAGATCCTCCTCTCCTTTTTGAAGAGCTAATTGTGCTTTGCGGTACCTATGTTAACATACACCATGATTTTAACAATTACTCAATGCTTTATTTGAGACAATAAGATATCAACCCCATCGACATTACCAGTCCTCAGAAGCTTGTTCAGCAGCTTTGTACTTATTCTCCATCCGCTTTTGAGATGCCAACACCTTCACAGAGAGAGAAAAAGAGATAGAGAATAGGCATGATCAATGCTAGATGAACATTAAAGAGTACAATTGAGACCATTTAAACATGTACAGAAAAGAAAATTATAAGATATCCAAGTATATCTAGAGCTACCATAGTAGCCATTCATGGATGATATACCTTGTCGTTTCAGTTTGTTGTCTACGATGAAATAGGAAAGATGAAAACTAAAAGACATAAGAACAAATGCAAAAGAAAAGGTGCGAAAATCTGCAGAGAACGTGAGGCAATTATAAAATATGGTAGAAGACAAGAAAAATGAGTCGATTGTGAGAATTTTCCAAAACAATTGCAACAGAAGAAACAAACAAAGAAAAGAAGTAAAAGTTTTGGAATGTGAGGCTTACTTGTGCTGTGGCCTGACGCATCTTTGTCAAGTCATCATTCATTTCAAGAACTGCTTGCTCTAAGATTTTCTCAGGATCTTCAAAGGTACTTATTAATGCATTTGCATATGACTGCAAATAATAGAATTAATGTAAGAAGAAAAAGGTAAAATCAGTTATAATAAGACCATCACATTATTATTTATTATGTGAATACAGTAATCATTCATAAGATATCACCTTGACAACTCTAGCAAACCGGTCAAATAGATTCATACGAGCACCAAGAGCCCCACCACGTTGTCTAGAATAATGTGGTCGACTGGAAGGAGCAACCCTAATCACTTCAACTTTTAGAGCCTCGACTGAAAATAATCTAAATGTAAGCCACAATTTAATACCTATTTTTAGGTGATTTGCAAATTAAGTTGAACAGATACTAGAACAAAAACTAAAACTAAAATATTAGGGTTCAAGGTTATTGTGAAACTGCAAAACGGGGTGTGCAAAATGCATTGCTCACAGACCTTAATTGTTGTCCACCTTTTACTTCCATACATAAGTAATGTTTTATATCATTAAGTCATAGTACGCAATTAATGTATCTTGTTGCACACAACAAACAAGACTCAACAAGAGAAACACATCCTCAATGACAACAGACATGCACAAATCCAACAATAAAGTTGAATGGGAGAACAGAAATTTAGTCAACTGCACTTGCATTTAGCATGTAAGGTTTTTTTTTTTTTTTTTAAATAAAATAAAATAAAATATTTTAATGCCTAAATATATAATTTTTTTACTTGCTTTTAGGTTACTAAAATTGTGGATTAAGAATGAATTTGAGATCAATAAAAGTAAAACTTTACTAAACCTAGCATTATTCTTAGACTTCTTCAAGCTGCTTACAGTAGAGAGAGACATAATCATATCCAAAAGCAAGCTAACAGATTTAATTAGATAGAAGGCATTTTTTCTAGAATGACATGTTAAGATCTTGGCAAATAGGACCTTGTTTGACTCAGATTTGGAGCGGTAATGTTTGCCCTTGTAAATAGCTTTACTTATGCTATGTGACCTGTGCCATAATGCATTTCATAGTACCTTATAACCATTTTGAAGAGATAGAAGGTTATACCCTTTAAAATCAATTTCATTCGACTTGAAATGTGAAATTTTTTTCAATAAGATAAATTACGAACACGTTCTTTGAGCTTGACCATCAATTAAAAATATATCCATTTTACATTTATTTTTGGGAACTGTTATTAGCACTTGGAAATAGTCTTTTTGCACTTCTCCCATCCTCATCTTTTTCACTACAGAAAAATGTAGGAAGGATTATCTGGAGTGCCAGCAACAGCTCCCATTTAAACTAATCCCTAGCGGATAAAGGTCAGTTCCTAACTTTTGGAGATATCTTGTTAAAACAACCTACTTTTCAGATGTTTCCATGACGGTAGTGTTGCTAGTAAGATGTTTATTTTACTATGAAAGAAGCCCACAAACACAGGCATGCTTGTCTTTCGTTATCAGGACCAGCTACTTCATGTTGTCATCAAATCCCACGCGTTGTAGACTTGACGAGAAACTGAGATGGAGCAAGAATATCTATGTCATGCTTATATTGTTCTTGCAAGAGTCTCAACTGAGAATTTCTCACCAGCTCTTTTTTCAATCAGAAATTACTAAACAGTGCAAGCAATGATTTCCCAACGGAAGGAGTACGGGATGAGACTAAATGATGTAGCAATTGACACTTAATGAAAAGAGCAAACTATATAAGGAAGTGGAAGCCAAATATACAAAGGGCCCGATTGGAAATGCTTCTCTAGAAAACACTTATTTTCATAAAAGCTTCGATTAGAAGTAGGTCAAAATATATAATCAAATTAAGTGCTTCCAGAAAAAAAACATCTTCTGAAAAAGCACCTCTTCCAAATGCTTTTCCCTGCCGCACATTGTCAGAACCGCTTTTGGTTGTCAGGAAAACGCTGCCAGCTACTCTAAAAGAACTTCCAAACCGGCCCAAAGCAAATTCCACAAACTCTAATTCTCTTCCCTATTTCCCCACTACAAGATGAAACATTTGAAAGCACACACTCAATTACCCATGAAATATGCCCCATGAAGCACACACTCAATTACCCATGAAATATGCCCCATTGCCCACTCAAAAGCCAGCCTCAGAAGCCAAAAAAAAAAAAAACCACAATACTAAGCTCAACACAAACTACTTGGATTTTGCATTTGCCAACCAACCAATAAACAAGTTGACAAACCAGACGCAAACACAGAATAACAAGCAAGACCCAAGAGGCAGATATTGGACCCCAATTGAAAAATCTGTAAACTACCCGTTAACTGAAAGCTTCAGTAAAGCAAAAGGCACGCACCTCCGCCATTGAAGAAGGAAGTCGTGAGAGGTTTTCTGACCATGCAGAGACCGCTGGAGCTCGAAGAAGAAGCTTGGAACGAAGAGGCAGGCTTCGACGCCATGGTCAATCCTGTAAATATCTGCCATTTTGTGGCCATTCTCAGGGAGAAGTCAGTTGAAATGCTGCAAAATTTTATAGATAGGATTCAACAAGATGTTGATCACCTCTCCCTCTTTCTCAATCACCACTTTTTTACTCAATTCTTTTCGGCTTTTGTGATTTGATTTTTCTGGGAATTGTTTGTATTGGGCGGTTCGGCCGTGAACCTATGACCCGAAATTGAATCCGGTATTTTTCTTCAGAACTAAGCCCGTCCGCTTAAGCCCATCTATCCCGTTTTAGAAGCTTTGGTTCGGAAATTGACGGCTTTAGCCTAGGCTCAAAACCACCGAAAGAGCAACATAGTCCCATCTACTATTATATAGTCTTACAAATTTTTAAAATTTTTTATTTCTTTTTGCAAAAACGATATATCTAGACTAAAAGGGTTAAAAAGTGTGCTAAGCCTCACAATATGCTAGCAATAATGTGGTTCAAATTCGCATTTGGCGAGAATTGAACCTAAGAGCTCTCACTTACAAGTGATGAGGAATACAACTAGACCGTATTTTTCATAGAATCGACCATAAATATCTTCTTATTTTTTCAGTATATTTGCATTAGGCTTGGCCGCTACTAGTAAGAAGGTGTTCCCGAAAGGGAAACAAACAATGTCAGGTCATACTCATATACCATCTCTAACCAAAATGGCTAAACATAGCCCCCTCAATAATTTATTAGCTTTAAGTTTATACTTTAAATTTAGGGTATTGTTATTGGCATTCCTAAAATCTCATTTTGCACTACAAACTTTTTATAATTAGAAAGAAAAATACATTTGTGAGGAGTCTAGAATGAGATTTTTGGAGTGCTATTAACCATTTCCTAAATTTATTGGTTAATTTAATGAAAGGTAATTTAGTCAAAAATCAATAAAAACTTTACTATTTAGTCATATATCAATGGCATGTTTTTGTTTTGAACTTAATCAGTGACATATTTTTATTAATTAGGCATAGGTCAATGATGAGTACCATGTGACAGCCCGTCCCAAAATTCATGTTAGCGTACGTGTGAAATTACAAATTTGCCCCTAGTTCGTTTTCGTCATGTTTCTGGTTACTTGGTGTGGTGTTGGCAGGTGCTGGGCCACACACACACTCTCACTGTCTCTATCCCTTTCTCTGTCTCTTTCCCTGTCTCTCTCTCCCGAGCTCCCTTCTTTCTTCTTCTTCCTTCTGTAAACGTACGGACACACACCAAACCCATCAAACCTTAGCAGATCGAAGAAACTAAGGGCATAGTCGAGATCGTGAAGTTCGTGGGAGCACAATCGTACCATTTTCAGGTAAGAAATCCGTCGTTTTCACGTCGTTTCGACAATGGCAGATTTGTGTACTATTCATGCAAACATTAATCTAGCACGTTTTTGGAATTTTGAAGCTCGTAGATGTCTTAGTGAGGTTCCCAGGAGTCCCGGAGTAACTCGTTGGACGAAATTGGACGTCGGAATAACCTGGTTCGAAGTTGGCCGGTTTTGGTTTGTGTGGACAGGTATGATCTAGTGGTTTTTAGCCCTTAAAACTTGTATGGATGTGTTCTACTAGTCTAGGGCTTCATTTTGGTTCAAGAATCGTGAAAAATGGTTGAGAATCGAGCGAGAAAACACGAGTTGCAGGTTTCCCAGTTTTCCGGCGCCGGCGACGGCACCGGAGGTTCGCCGGGGAAGGAGACGGAATATTCCGTCAAACTTGACGGAATATTCCTGACGCCGTTGACGGAATCCGTTAGAAATAACGGAATATTCCTCACGGCGTCAGTTGACGCCGTCAGCGTGCCAGGCACGTGCCTGCGCGTGGCCGGCGCGTGGAGGTGCGTGCGGCGGAGAAATTTTTTTCTAAAAATATGGTTGTGATCCTGAGGTTGTGTAGAGCACGTTGGTATATTCATTTGTCCAATTTGAGCAATGTATGAGAAGTTATTACGAGAAGTTGGTTATGTGCTTTTAAATTAACGTTTTTATAGTTATTTCGCGTATAGGTGATACGTACCCCGAGGACGAGCGTGGTCACTCGAGGCAGGGGGGCTATGATGCGAGATTTATACGCACACAAATTAAACCCTATTTGTGACAATTGTAGTAATGATGTAAGTAGGGATCGTTCTAACAGGGGATTAACTAGGGGTGCTAATCTATTTTGAATTGACTTGAAAACACAAAAACTAAATGTAAAGACTCTTAACAAGACTATTATGACTCAGAATAGCTTTGAAATACTCAAACTGCCTAAAACAATCAAATTGACTCAAACAGAAACTAGAACTTGATTTAGACGAATTTGAAAGTGTTTATGACTCCAAATGCTTAAAGACACAAATATAAAACAAATACGAATGATTAAGACTCAACGAAATATGGGGGAAATGTGTTTGGACGATATTAAATTAAATGGACAGAATATAATTAAGGGCAAAATGTAAATATGAATGTGATGAAAATATGGATGATGGAATAGCCAAGGGGTTCTTCTCCACACATGTTACACTTGCATACAAGATTGATTTTCAGTTGGTCTTTCGATAAGTTATGAAACTCAACACCCCGGGTTAATTAGGTCCGCTTAAATTAACCGTCAAGTTCTCCTTAAGTTAATGAATTGGATGGGTTAGCGCAACGCAATTCACCATATTCTCCAAAAGTCCTTTACGTGAAAAGCACAATAAAGATACAATCAAAGATCATTAAGCATTATGAAAACTATAAGTGTTGACGAGGCATTCATTACTATGATGAGCATGAAACTAGTGCCAAGAATTCATTTAACGCGATTGTTTATAAGCAACCTCCACTACTTGTGAATATAAGTTCATAACGATTAGGTGAAACTCACTTATATTCTAGCGTCATATTCATGCATGAAAATTAAGCGCGCATTCTCAATAAACATACATAAATAAGTTATCAATCAAACGGTTAAACAAATTGAATCCACAACTTATGAAATTCCAACGAAAGTTAATCAATTCATATTGCAAACATAAACATAGTTTCGAATCACCCCCTAGCTAAAGGGGGTTTAGTTCCTCATAACTTTGAAATCAAAGAAACACCTAAACATTCCAACAACTCAAACTTGAATTGTATGAACGTTTAGGCACTCTTCTCTTCCATTCCTCATACGTACAAAACAAAGAGAATTGAATTTAAACATTGAAATCAAAGAAACACCCAAACATTCCAACAACTCAAACTTGAATTGTATGAACGTTTAGGCACTCTTCTCTTCCTCTTCGTTGTGGCACAAGGTCTAAGGAGATGTTTAGGGCTTTAGGTGTATGTGGAATGGAGTGGGGAGTGGTTGGAGATGGAAGCAATGGAGGAGAAAAACTGCAGAAAATGGAAGAAGATGCACGGCATAGAATGGGCAGTTTTGTGTTGTGAATGGAATGAATTGTATGAATGCATTGCATGGTTTTATAGGGAGAGAATGGAGGGGAGAGCATGTTAATGGCAGCTAGGATGAATGATTAAAGGGGTTGCTAGGTTGGAAATGATAAAAGAGTGAGGGGATGCATGTGAAAAACAGCTAGGAAAACTTGGTGGAATGCTGGAATTGCATGGGAGTACACGGCAAGGATTTGTGTTAGGTGATGGGTGCATGTGTTGACTGATTTGTTTGTTGGTTAAAGCTTGTGAGTGAATGATTAAAGATGCATGTGGATGAATTAATGATGGAAAAACAGCTAGGAAAAGAGGGAATGCATGTGGAAGTGTGGCTGCAAAGAGAAGGAGAAAAGCTGGAAAATGGAATGGGATGTGGTGCAATGATGGAATGGGAAGCTGGAATTTATGTGTGATGCACGGCAATGAAGTTCTTTTGGGTGCATGTGGCTGAATTACATCATGGGCAAGCATGTGAGTGAATGATTAAAGATGCATGTGGATTAAAGAGGGAATATGTGGTGCAATGATGAAGTGGGAAGTGGAAGAATGTGGCTGAAATGGTTGAGGAAGGCACGGCAATGGATTGTTGTTTGTGTGAAGTGCGTGTGAAAGTTGGTTTTGCATGGCTTTGATGGATTGTTTGATTGGGCTAGAGGTTTTACATGGCTCAAAGGATTGTTTGATTGAGCTAGGCCCTTTGTTTTATGTCCAAAGTGCATACAAGGCCTTCAAATTCGTCCAACACTTTGGCTCCAAGCATATGCTATCCATTCCAAGCCCAATTTTGCTCCAAAATGCTCCAAAATGCATCTTTTTGCTTCCTTAGCCATATGAACCTAAAAACACACGAAAATGGCTTAAACTACTAAAACAACTAGGAATTAACAATATAAATGCACGAAAACAAGCTAAGTAAGTCGCCTAAATATGCTCCTATCAGGCTACGACCCTTCCACTTACCAGTGAGTGGGCTTTTGGTTTTGCGTATATACCTATATACATTTATATTCCCAGAAATTGATTAAAAAGGGTTATTTATGTTATGCCATGCACCATATTATCATTCTTTATGCATCATCACATGCATTAGTAGTTGCATATATATATATATATACATATGCATATTGGGTGCTGTGGACGCACAGGTAAGTGCCAGGTAAGTGGTATTCATATTTACATTCAGTAGTGATTTGAGATGCTTAGAGAGCTCATAACCTGCACCCCCGGTGTTAGTGCTCCCGCCCAGAGTAGGGCACAGTCCTTCACGTGATGTTCACCTCCCGCACCACACGCTCAGCTTGGATCCAAGTTAGGTGCACAGTCCTGTCGTACATACCACATTAGGTGGTTCCGACTCGTAGGTGACCCGCGATTATTCGCACAGCCTTCACGTGATCGTAGCACTAGAGCGTATATATATGTTACACCCAGGCCTGTCGTACAGACCACTTTAGGTGGTTCCGACTCGTGGGTAGGTTCAGTTATTGAGTTTGAGATTTGAGCTCTATATGCAGCCGTACAGGTCACGTTAGGTGACTCCGGCTGCCAGATTACATGATATTGTTATGATTTATACGTGAGCACTTGCATTTTATTATGAAATTCCGACATGGCATATTCTTGAGCATGATTGGCATATCTTTGAGCATGACTGGCATATCTATACATACGTATATATGTTATTTTCTGGGAAGTATACAGGTTTTACGGCGAGGGGTTAGAATGTATTTTACTAAATGGTTTTCAAAGAGCTTTGTTTTTGCCCACTCACGCTTTTGTTTTGCGCCCCTCCAGGTTCTAGTTGCTTAGCAGTTTCGGTGGTTTCCCAGAGGGTTCTCCCGGGTTTTCTGACAGACACTCACCAGCGTAGGGTCACCTTCGGGTGTACTATTGTCGCATCTTTTCATTTGGACTGTTGTAGACTTGCTCTGAACTTGTGTCTTACTTACGCTAGCACTTGTTTAGTACTTTGTATGCTAGTTTTTAATTATTCGTACTTTTATATTACTATCTTATTAGCTTCCGCACGTGCACATGGTTACGTCATCTCCGTGTGACGGCCAGAACGCCCTGATCTCGATCGGGGTGTGTCATACCATATGTGTTTTAAGTGTGATAATCCATCCCTAATTTTACGATTTTATTAATTTTAAAAGAGTGATTTGATGAAAATACCCCTAGAGGCGAGGGTATTGACTTTCGTTGACCAATAGATAATGAGACGTACGAAATATTCTTTTAGCGTATCCTTGAAGTACTTGACGATGTGAATGTGCAAGCGCAAGCGGAATCGAATTTGGAGCTATGATTAAGATTTTATAGAATTCAAAACGCAAGGGCAATTTTGGTAATTTTTCAAGTAGAGATATTTTCCATTTCGGACCATTCCCGTGCAGACACGTGGCAAGATGTCCCCATTTTTCTGGGGGGTCCTTTCCTATCCCGTGATCTCTTTCTCTCACTCTCTCTATTTTCTTCTTCTTCTTCTTTCACTCTCACTCACCTTTACTCATTCTCCTCCTCCTTTTGCCGAGACACACACACACACACACACACATCTTTACACCTACAACCACAACAAGGCTACACCCCCCACCATCATCCCTTGTAATCCTTGTGAACCATTGGACCTAGAAATAGGAGAAAACCACCTTGAAAACCACCTCCCTGCTCTACACTGTGCATCACTTTTCTCCGGTGAATTCTAGCCATTTCCGGCCAAGGAGCTCTGAAAACACAAAGGAAGGTCATTGTTCATTTCTGGAAATTTTGAATCCGTGGTCGTTTGGCCACTTTCCAGCCATTTTTCCAACCAACTCCAATCTCTATTGGGGTTCCTAAGGGCGAAATGCATCGCAAAGACTCTCGATGCTACGAGGCGCGTTCAATTTGACAACATGAAATGTTAGTGGGTCTTTTCCTTGAGATATACATACATACATATATATATATATATATATATGTTAGTTTCCATATATACAATTATTAATAAATTCTCTATGTGATTGCCATGATTAAACTTATGTTTATAAGAAATGCATTATTGTGGGAAATGATGAAATAATCCTACGGGATGCACATGTAAGCTTACTATATAGGGATGCCTTAATTATATTTATGGTCAGGAATAGTATGATGTTGACTAGAATTGTTGAATGGTTGTGGCATGATTATAATTATATTATTTGCTCATCATTTGCTGCATCGGTGTTGGTACTTGCCCGAGCCAATGCCAGTCTTTCACGTGTATGTGCACATCGCACCGTACGCTCACTTTGGATCCATTGTAGGTGCCAATCTTGTCGTACAAGTTGCAATAGGAAACTCTGACTCGTATGTGTTGCGTATAGCGCCAGTCTTCACGTGATTGTAGTACCAGAGCGTATATTATTGTTACACCCAGTGCTGTTTATGCCAGAATACCTCTGCATGAACTCATGTGTCAACATGTATCGATGAGCATCTGATATGATATGTTTGCTTATGCGAGATTATTGATATTGGTTGTTATATGTTCATTTACTCAATATTATGATGTATGGCAATCTGGTGATTTGCAGGCTACGGTAACTATTTTCTTACTACACGTAGTATGTATATTTTGGAAACTATACTTGTTTTACGGCGAGGGTTTATAACGTTTCCAAAAGATTTTTATTAAAACTTTATTTTCAAGCCCACTCACCCTTGTTTTTCGCCCTTCCAAGTTTTAATAGTCGAGCTTTCGTATCAATGAGGATTCTTGGCAAATCTCAATATAGGTGGCTACCTATGATGGTATAATTTTTATCCTACCTTACTGTACTTTACTTATGCTATGTCATCACTTGTGAAATGAGTTCATTCCCGCTCACCAGTGCACTCTTATATTTAGACACTTTTAGGTTTAAATTTATTCACATTTTCCAAATCTCTACACTTTATTTCTTCGTCACCTTCCAAGTGTCGGCCAGAATAGCTCGATTCGGAATCCTAGTGGACATTTCGGGTCGAGGTGTGTCAGTTTGGTATCAGAGCGTATATTATTATTACACCCAATCCTGTTCATGTCAGAATACCTCTGCATGAACTCGTGTGTCAGCATGTGTTGATGAGCACCCGATATGATATGTTTTCTTATGCAAGATTATGTGATATTGGTTGTTATATGTTCATTTACGCAATATTGTGACGTATGGCAATCAGGTGATTTTGCAGGCTACGGTAGGTATTTTCTTACTATACGTAGTATGTATATTTTGGAAACTATAGTTGTTTTACGGTAAGGGGTTATAATGTTTTCAAAAGGTTTTTATTAAAACTTTATTTTTAGGCCCACTCACCATTATTTCTTGCCCCTCCAAGTTTTAGTAGCCGAGCTTTCATATTGACGAGGATTCTTGGCAAATCTCAGTATAGGTGACCACCTATGATGGTATAATTTTTATCCTACCTTACTGTACTTTATTTATGTTTTGTCATCACCTGTGAAATGAGTTTATTCTCTCTCACCAGTGCACTCTTATATTTAGTCACTTTTAGGTTTAAAACTTGACTCTTTTATCCTTCTCTCTTTTTCTCTATGAATGCAACATGGCTTTATCGACCTAAAGCCAATCCGACTACACGAAAGTAATAAACTTTGATTCCTCCCCGTCCTCCTCGACCTCCTTGCATGAAATTTTTCAGTGCATTTCATCAAATGAATTATCATTCATGAAACAGACAATGTATTATAAAATTAACATATAAGATGAGCTGATTCAGTAGAAATATTGCAGGGAGATAATTTGTATGCATATATGTGAAGCTAACGAATCAACAGCAACCATGCTCACAAGGTGTTTGTGAAAATGCCAAAACCACAAGTTAGAGAAGAACATCAATTGCGAATCTGATATCGAACTACATAAACTGCAATCCAAATAATACCAGTATCTACAAGTTTCCAAACAAAAAAATGTTGGGGAAAATTACACAGAAATCTCTAAAAGTTAAGACTGGAGATGATCAAGGAGGAATTTATTGTAAAGTTGTTGGTAAGTGTCTTTGATTTTCCTCCTTTGGCTTGCATTTATGTGTCCTAATCACAATCTCCTTGTCCGCTCTCACTCCTATATCAATTTACATAAAAAACATAATTAAATGATTTAAAATGAACATGAATCAATAGCAGCAGAAAATTCATTAAATGAATTTCGAAATTGAATTTCATTTATATGATTCAATAGTAAAAATTTCACAATCGATAAACATTCAAATGAAAATTAGCGTAATTCATTTCATTCATCTGAGATATCACTGCAAACCGTATAACTTTGAATTGCAAGCCATCATAAGACGAGAGCTGGTCTAGTAAAGTATAGGAGCTTGTCATGAAAGGGACGATGGGATGTGAAAGCACAGAGTTTTATGATCTGTAATTCAAAACCAGGAAACGGACACTACGTTGCAGCGTCTAAATTCAAATGTAAAAAACAGGAAAGAAAATGGGCACTATTACAGTGTCTAAATCTAAGTGTAAAAATTAGGAGTCATGTGAGGAGTGAAGTGTATGAGGCATGGAAGTGATGGAAAAAAGAAAAACTAGGAAATGGACACTTCAACGTAGTGTCTGAATCCAAAAGTAAAAAACAAAACCAGAAAACGAACATTGCACTTCAGTGTTTGAATTCAAACGTAAAAAGGGCTCACATAAGGTGTGTAAGTAATGAAAAAGCAAAAACAAGAAATGGACACTGTAACGCAGTGTCTAAATCCAAAAAATAAAAAACAGATCAGGAAGCGGACACTGCGTTAAAGTGCCTGAATCCAAATATAAAAACGAGCATGTAGTAGGCGTGTGAATAATGAAAAAAATGAAATCAGGAAATGAACACTGCAATGCAGCGTAAAAAACGAAATCAGGAAATGAATACTGCAATGCAGCGTCTGAATCCAAATGTAAAAAACAGAATAAAAAAAACAAACAATGCACGTGTTGTGGTGGAGGTTGTGGTGGCTCTTGTTGACTCCTCGTTCTCCTCAAAGTGCGTTCAAAATCACCGTCAAAGTCGGAGATGTTCTCTATAATAGGCCGAGAGCTACGAGTCATACACAGTACCTAAAAAAACAAGGAAACAAACAAACTAAGAATCTGAAATAAGAATGCACGAAAAACAAAATATAAAAATAAAGACAAAGGATTAGCAAAGTTGCTAGTCCCCGGCAACGGCGCCAAAATTTGGTGCGAGAATTACTTGACACTCAAATTAAACCCTCGTTTGACAATTGTAGTAGAATGGATAAGTGAGGGATCGTTCTAGACCGGGGATTAGGAGGGCTTGCTAAAACCTTCTAAATTGACTTAAAAACATAAAAACACAATATAAAACACTATTTAATGCTCGAAGAAAGCAAAACTAAAAATAAGAAAGATTAAGACTAAGACTTCAACAAAATAGGGGGGAATTGGATTTGGACGAATTTAAACTAAAATGAATACTTGGAAACAAAACAAATTGTAAATATGGATTTGACGGAAATGAATGGATGGGAAGCTAGCTAAGGGTTCTTTCTCTACACATGATATTTATGCATATGAATCAATTTCCAGTTATTCCTTCATTGAATTATGAACGACAATGCCCCAAATTAACCGTGACATCACTAGTTAACCCTCAGATTTTCCTTATATTATTGGATTGGATGGCATCATTCGACAACCCAAAACATTCTCAAAAGTTCCCTACATGTCATCATAATAGAGATACAATCGAAGATCATTAAGAATAATGAAAACCATAAGCATTGACAAAGCATTTGCAACTATGACATCATGTTACTCATGCTAAGAATTAAACTTAACGCGATCGTGACAAGCGACCTTTACTACTTTCAAGTATAAGTTAGTAACGATTATGTGAAACCTCCTTAAACTTTAGCCACATATTCATGCATGCTAATTAAGTGTCGACCCTCAATCAACAAACACAAATAAGTTAATCATCAAATAGTTAAGCCAATTGCATTCACGAATCAAGAGTTCATAACCGGAATTCATCAATTCATATCACATAAATAATCATGGTATTGAAATCACCCCTAGCCAAAAAGGGTTTAGTTCCTCATATCTTTGAAATCAAAGAAACACCTAAACATTCCAACAACTCAAACTTGAATTGTATGAACGTTTAGGCACTCTTCTCTTCCATTCCTCATATTACAAAACAAAGAGAATTGAATTTAAACATTGAAATCAAAGAAACGCGTAAACATTCCAACAACTCAAACGTGAATTGTATGAACGTTTAGGCCCTCTTCTCTTCGTCTTCGTTGTAGCACAAGGACTAAGGGATGTTGTTGGTGTGTTGAATGGATTGGGGGATTATGGAAATGGAAGAAATGGAGGAGAAAGGGAAGGGAATGGTGCAGAAAATGGAGAGACTCACGGCTAGGGAGAAGATGGAAGTGTTTGTGGTGTGTTGTGTATGAAAATGAGATCCTCCCTAAATGAATGAATGCAAGGGTATTTATAGGAGGAGTGGAGGTGTAAATGGCTGTTTGTTTAATGTGTTTGTGTGGAGGAATGATGAGAAAACAGCTAGGACACATGTGAAAATCTGGAAAGCAAATGGAGTGCACGGCATTGATGTTGGAATTGCATGTGTGTGCTGAAAATAGTGTGTGTATGCATGTGTTTGGGAAGCTTTCTTGCTCATTTTCTGGATGCAATGATGAAGATATTAATAATTAATGCATGTAGGTGGCTGAAATGATGAAGAATGAGTGGTGGAAATGAAAGGGAAAGCTAGAAAAGCATGTGAAGATGCTGGAATTTCAAAGGGAACTCACGGCATTGAAGGTTTTGGTGCATGTGTTGGCTGTTTTGTGTTGTGAATTATGATGAATGCATGTGAGTTAAAGAGGGAGAATGTGGTGAAATGATGAAGTAGGAAGGTGGAAATGCATGTGAGATGTTTGGAAAGGAAATGGGAACCCACGGCATTGAAGTTGTTTTGTTGATGTGTGAATGCATGTGACTTGTTTGTGGAATAAAGAATGAATGGTGGAAATGTGAGTGAATGATGTGCATGTGTGAGAATGCATGTGGAATTAAGAGGAGTATGGAAGTGAAATAAATGAATGATATGTTAAGTGATAAGTGAATGATATGTGGTGAGTGATAAGTGAATGGTTTGATAAGTGATAAATGAACTAGTTTAAAGGGCTAGGGTTTAAGTACATAGAATGGGCCTAAAATAGGTTGGTTTGTATGGCATAATGTGTTTGATTGGGCTAGAGGTTTTCCATGGCTCAAAGGATTTGTTTGATTTGGGCTAGGCCCTTTGTTTGATGTCCCCAAAGAGCATACAAGGCTTCAATTTCGTCCATCCTCTTTGCTCCATGATTAAGCTATCCAATTCATGCACAAAAATGCTCCAAATAGCCTCAAAATGCACTTTCTTGCTCCCTAAGCCCTTAGAACCTGAAAACACACAAAAGAAGCATAAAGGACTAAAATAACTAGAGAAACATAACGTAAATGCACGAGAACAAGCCATTTAAGTCGCATGAATATGCTCCTATCAAACTCCCCCACACTTATCTTTTGCTAGTCCTCGAGCAAAACAGAATAAAAACATATAAACAAAACGACACTAAACACGTAAAACACAACCTACACCTTCCAACAATCGTTTCAGGGATTTCCAATGCACATGACAAGTTAAAAATCATTATTCCCACAGAATTTAGCCATCTTTACCCTTAAGTACATTCTTAATCATAGTTACCACATACTAGTTCGCAATTAAGCATTTAAAACCATGTTTTGAATGTAGTAACATGCCTTAGAGAATTTGCTCAATTCCTTTCAAGATATGCACTCAATTTTTACTCAGATTTTCTAACTACACACCCTAATCTAGTCATATGTGAGAAGATTGATGTAAACATGAAAACGACACTCACATATATGTATCACAAAGAACGCAATTTCTGGAGTTAATAATCAAGTTTAGATATGATCTCATGAATGGAATGCTACTACTTAGACGCGAGAACCAGTGACACCATATGCTCATACCAAGTTCAAACTCCACAAATTGAAACACATAACACTCAAGATTGAAGTCACGGGTTGTAATGGGGCTTGGGGCATGTGGATAACAACGAAGGGATATGGAAAACAAAGGTTCTTAAAGAAATAGTGAGCAAGGCAATTGAATCAACTTAGAATTCACTTTTGAATGAAAACTCAACTTTGGAACAAAAAGGGAGACAATTTAGGGCCAGAATTGGTGTTTTGAGCCCTTTCTTCAATCACTCAATATTTTTTTTTTTTTTTTTTTTTTTTTTTTTTTTTGAAACTCAAAACATACTTAAGAACAAGCATTCCTTCCCCCACACTTATTTTCTTGCATAATGTAACTCAAAAGGAATTTATTTAAGTCATGCTCACTATCTTTTAAGAACAAGGGTAAGGACGGTCATATTCTAGGTTAGGTGAAGATAAAGTGGGTTAACAAAGAACATGGGTTAACATGGCTCAACGGGGGTAAAACTTACAACATATACGAAATATGGGAAGCGAGGCTATTTGGCTATGGTGGCAACTACACAACTTCATCTTGATATATGTTATGCAAATCAATAACATGCTTTGAATGAAATGGGCATGAGTTCTAGCATTTGGAACTATATGATGAAACGCCTTCTAAGTAGTAACCAAGCAAAGAATAATGAGATCATGCAACGATTTTAGAAAACAAGAAATCACAGATTATACTCTCCAAAGAACGTTATAGGCTCAAGTCTCTCAGGGTTGTAGCCTTTGTTTGAGTTCCTTCCTTCAGGCATGTTACAAAAACTAAATTTTCTTTTATGATTGCATGTGAAGTCATATATTATAACCATAACCAAGCATATACCAAGAGTAAATCAAACTTTTCTCTATGTTTATAACTCTTTTTAACAGTCATGCAATTACAAACCAAATCCTCATCATAACGTTGGAAGGTTCCCTAAGACACAAAAACAACTCAAAACACTCTTTTTAGGCTTTTAAAAAAAAAATGTTTTTCAAATTTTTATGTGATTTTCGGAGTTTATAAAACAAAACACGCTAAAACAGTTTAAAAACACCTTAAAAACATTTAAAACAGCAAGGAACAACACTTGAAGTTATGGGTGATAAAATTCAACGAATTTGCATCAACATACTTAGTTACCCCCCCACACTTAAATCAAACATTGTCCTCAATGTTTTAAGCATAGATTCACACAAAGCATAAGTAAATACACAAAAAGAACTTAAACATACTAAACATGGCAGAATGTAATTAACAAAGAGAAGAGTTTAGAGACGCAAATCTGGTTATAGAGTGTAAATTCCATCTTCTCCTTGGTAATTGCATTGAGGCTTTTGATCTTTGTGATTCCACAGGCTTACTCTTGAACTGGTTTCTGCCCATCGTTGATTTTCCTTTGTGCTACTTCTTGAACTGGGCAGCAGGATGGTTCTTTTGGTCTCCCCCGAAGGTCTGAGCTTATCCCTTTTATCTATTTCTTTGTTCAATCTTTCCAATTCGTATTGAAAAGGGTTGGAGGATAACTCAGCCTATGTTTGTCTCTACATGCTTCAATGTATCATTTTCACTTGCCTTACTCGCTCCCCTTTGCAGAAGTGGTCCCTTCTCCGGAAGTGTATCAACCGTTGAAGATGACTACTCGAGAGCAACGCTAGGTAAGCAATCAGGAATAGATTCCAGGCAGTTGGCTCCAGAACGGAAGACTGACTCCAAGTGCCGGCTGATTGCTTGTTTTACTTTGCCATGCGAGTAAGAACAAGGACAAAGAAAAAGACAGGGAAAGAGCATGATATGAGATACTTTTGCTTTTGACCTTGATGATATGAGATACCTTTGCTTTTGAAGAAGCGGTGAATGAATCAGCACATGTATTTGTTGTGCTGTTTCCTCCTGGGTCATCTGTACTCCAGACATCTGGTATCATCTTTGGGGAAGAAGAAAGAATTTAGTATTTCGAAAGGCTTTGCTGGGAGTGCACCCTCAGAGGTGAGGGAGAGTTGGGCATTTTCTTCAGGTTTGCCCTGCCATAAAAGACGAAGGTCGACATATATAGAGATAATAGCAAGTGGTGGTACCTTTGTCGACAAACGTTTTGATCCCGCAACTCTGGCTTTTTGAAATAGTGGCGCCTCTTCGATTTCTGAATACGCCTCTTCAATTTCTGAGCAGGCGCCCCTTCGATTTCTGAGCGACACGTGGTAGTGCAGATGCGGCTCCTTTTGACAAAGCTGCATGCGTCTTCTGAAAAGCCGAGAAAGCATCGCCGAACTTTGCGCTTGTCGGCTAAAGATGTGTAGTTGTGATGATGGCCTCCACGTGTTGTCTGAAAAGAAGAAATCTTTTCACAAAGTTGAACGCGCCTTCTGAAAAGCCGAGAAAGCGTCGCCTAAATTACGCCGGAAATTCTGGCTTTTTGAATTGGTGGACGCGTCGCCTTGGCTTTTTTATTGAGCTATCGATCACCACAACAAACACACTCTGAAGATTTCCCATTCTTGAAAATCGACTTCGGCCCTTTGAAATTTAACTCCATCCCTTCTCTTTGAACACTTTTGAAAAATGGCAAACTCATCGAACCTTAGCTTGGAATTGAGCCTTAGCAGTGATACGGGCGCGCCGCGTCAAGGTAACGTATGGCGCCCTTCTTTCTTTTCTTCTAACGGTCCTCTCACAGGTGAAGACTCCGTGATGCAGGACGCCACAACAGCTACAATAGTAGCTAGGAACCTCCTCACTCCGAAAGATAGTAGGCTGCTGTCAGGACGGTCCGATGAGTTGGCCGTTCAAGAGTCCCTCGCACTTAGTGTTCAGTGTGCGAGTTCTGTGTCCAACATGGGCCAACGCCTGCTAGCCCGCTCCCGTCAGGTGGAATCATTGATGGCAGAGGTGGAAAGTCTCAAGCAGGATATCCAGCAGCTGAAGTATGAGAATAGAAGTTTGCACGTGCTTGCAAACAACTATTCGACGGGCATGAAGAGGAAGCTTGATGAGTTGCAAGAGTCTGAAGGTCGGATTCACAGTGACCGTCAAAGGTTTTCGTCTTTCCTCCAGAGGCACCTTTTTCCTGGCTCATCCAGCGCTTGGCCAAGTATTGAGGCCTGGAGTGCTCTATCTTCGATGCCTCCCGCTCCGATGCCTTCTGCTCCTATGCCTTCCGTTCCTACGCCTTCCGCTCCGATGCCTTCTGTTCCTACGCCTTCCGCTTCAAGAGTAAAGCCACGTAGTGGGGCCTCAAGCAAACAACCTTTGTGAAGCACCATCTTTCTTTGTTTAGCAGTGCCTATCAATAAATCAAACATTTTCTCAATGTTACAATCATAGACTCACACAATTAATAAACAAACAAACAATAACAACTAAACAACCTAACAAGGCAGAAACGAAATAGCAACAAAGAGAAGAGTTTTTTTAGGAATCTGGATTTGGAGTGCTTTCTAAGTCTTCCTTTGTTGAATGCATGGGTTGCCTCCCAAGTAGCGCTAAGACACAAACAAACACCAAAATGACTCAAATGACTCTAAAAACACATATTTTTGGGTTTTTCAAAAGAATTTTTTTTTTTGTCAAATTTTCGGAGTTTTATACCAAGACACTATAAAACACACTAAAACACTCTAAAAATGCTTAAAATAGCAAGAAACAACATTCTAAGTGATAGGTGAATAAATCCCACGAAATTCATGCAAATACAAATTGTTTACCCCCCCACACTTAAAATCAAACTTTGTCCTCAATGTTTTAAGCAGAAAGTCACAACAGAGCAAGCAAATAAACAAATACGAGAAAGAAAGCAAAGTAAAGGCAGTAAAGAAAAAGAAAGGAATAAAAATAAGTCTCTTAAAGGGGTTTCCAAGTTCTTCTCTATTCGGATGCATGGGTTGCCTCCCACGAAGCGCTTTCTTTTACGTCTTGCAGCCGGACGGTTACTCTCTTCAATCTTCATTTGAGCCCACGGAATGGAAAGGAATGTCTTCCACCACTTGCCCCACACTTTGCTCGTAATATGGCTTCAACCGATGCCCGTTCACCTTGAATTCTACGCCATTCCTTAAGCTTTTTATGTGGACTGCACCATAAGGTAAAACGTTAGTAACAACAAACGGGCCAATCCATTTAGAACGCAACTTACCAGGAAACAAACGTAGGCGAGAGTTGAAAAGTAACACTTTCTGCCCAACTGTGAAGGTCTTGGTTTGAATCATTTTATCATGGAATGCTTTGGTCTTGGCTTTGTACATCCGGGCATTCTCATAGGCTTCATTCCGAATCTCCTCAAGTTCATTCAATTGGAGCTTCCTATGAACTCCCGCTGCATCTATGTCCATGTTGAAAGTCTTCACGGCCCAATGTGCCTTGTGCTCTAACTCTACGGGCAAATGACATGGCTTACCATAGACGAGCCGAAAAGGTGACATCCCAATGGGTGTTTTGTATGCCGTACGATATGCCCACAGTGCATCATCTAAACGTAAGCTCCAATCCCTCCTTGTTGGTCCAACGGTCTTCTCCAAAATTTGTTTGATTTCTCGGTTAGACACCTCGGCTTGGCCATTTGTTTGAGGATGGTAAGGTGTGGAGACCTTATGGTTGACATGGTACTTTCTTAGCAACGCCTCAATGGTCCGATTGCAAAAGTGAGACCCTCCATCACTTATGATTACTCTCGGCATTCCAAACCTAGCAAAAATGTTAGTTTTCACGAAATCTGCAACCACCTTAGAATCGTTAGTACGGGTGGCTTTTGCTTCCACCCATTTAGAAACATAATCAACGGCTAGCAAGATATAAGTGAAACCATAAGATGGAGGGAAAGGGCCCATGAAATCAATGCCCCAAACATCAAAAATTTCAACATTAAAGACAGGGGTTTGCGGCATTTGGTCCTTGGTACCTATGTTACCCATTCGTTGGCAACGATCACAAGACATACAAAAGGTTCTAGCATCCCTAAATATAGTCGGCCAATAAAAACCACACTCTAGAACCTTGAGGGCAGTGCGTTGTGTGCCAAAATGACCACCACATGCATATGTGTGACAAAAGCTTAGAATTGAGTGAAATTCAGAATCATGCACACATCTACGTACAATTTGATCTGAGCAATACTTCCACAAATAAGGGTCATCCCAAACATAGAAACGTGCATCATTTTTAAGCTTATCACGTTGGTGCTTGTTTAGTTCATTTGGAAATTGTTTAGCCACCAAGTAATTCACTAAATCTGCATACCATGGTTCACTTACCTCAATGGATAGCAGCTGCTCATCGGGAAAAGTTTCAGGGATAGGTACGGCATGTTCATGCTCCTCGTGGATCATTCGGCTTAAATGGTCAGCCACTACATTCTCGCTTCCTTTCTTATCCCGGATTTCAATATCAAATTCTTGAAGAAGAAGAATCCAACGGATAAGCCTCGGCTTTGCTTCCTTTTTCGTGATCAAGTACCTCAAAGCTGCATGATCAGAATAAACGATTACTTTAGTACCAATTAAATATGATCGGAATTTATCTAAAGCAAAAACCACAGCTAGAAGTTCTTTTTCCGTCATGGAGTAGTTCAATTGGGCATCATTTAGAGTCCGAGAGGCATAGTATATGACATGCGGCCGCTTGTCTCTTCTTTGTCCTAGGACAGCTCCTAATGCATAGTCGGATGCATCGCACATGAGCTCGAACGGAAGGCTCCAATCTGGAGGTACAATAATGGGGGCCGAGACTAGCTTCTCCTTGAGTTGGTTAAATGCCGAATTACACTCTTCATCAAACTTGAATGGCACATCTTTTTGAAGCAATCGGCAAAGAGGGTTAGACATCTTGGAGAAGTCCTTGATAAAACGCCTATAGAACCCTGCATGGCCAATAAACGAACGTACCTCTCTAACCGAAGTAGGAGAGGGTAAGTGACGTACAAGGTCTATTTTCGATTTATCTACTTCAATTCCTTTTTCTGAAACAATATGTCCTAAAACTATACCTTGTTTCACCATAAAGTGACATTTCTCCCAATTAAAGACAAGGTTAGTTTCAACACATCGTTTCAAAATTAAGGTCAGATTATCCAAGCAATTATCAAATGAACTCCCAAATACACTGAAATCATCCATGAAAACCTCAATGATCTTTTCAACAAAATCGGAAAATATACTTACCATACACCTTTGGAAAGTGGCCGGCGCGTTGCATAAGCCAAATGGCATGCGACGATAAGCAAATGTTCCAAAGGGACATGTGAATGTGGTCTTCTCTTGATCATCTGGGGCTATCACAATTTGGTTATATCCAGAGTATCCATCAAGAAAACAGTAAAAGGCATGACCGGCTAACCTTTCGAGCATCTGGTCGATGAATGGCAAAGGAAAGTGATCTTTCCTAGTCATGGCATTTAGCTTCCGGTAATCGATACATACTCGCCATCCAGTCTGAATGCGTGTAGGCACGAGCTCATTCTCATCATTCTTGATAACAGTTACTCCGGATTTCTTGGGAACGACTTGAACCGGAGAGACCCAACGGCTATCGGAGATAGGGTAGATCACTCCGCAATCCAAAAGCTTGATTATTTCCTTCTTCACTACTTCCATCATCGGAGGGTTGAGACGACGTTGAGCCTCTCGGGATGGCTTAGTCCCCTCCTCAAGAAGTATACGGTGCATGCATGTGGTAGGGTTTATTCCTTTAATGTCGGCCAAAGTCCACCCTATGGCCGTTTTGTGTTCTCGCAGCACCCTCACAAGTTTCTCCTCCTCAATTGCCGTGAGACTTGATGAAATGATGACGGGCAATGTTTCGCCTTCTCCCAAAAACACATACTTCAAATGGTCCGGCAACGGCTTAAGTTCAAGCGATGGTGCCTGAACAACAGAAGGTAGCATCTTAGTGGAAACTGAATTTGAAAGTGAGAGTGGAACCTTACCATATTGTTGTGGCAATGACTCAAGGGCTGCCACAACCTCAATTATTTCTTCACTAGAACCCATGGCAAAGAATTCCTCCTCCTTGCCGTGGCCTTGCATTGGCCCAAATCCTTCATTTTTGCACTCTATGGCCTTAGTGATGGTTGTTTCCAGGGCGTCCTCGTTCAATTCTTCAAGGTATACCTGCGCCAAAGAATCGATAACATCAATGGAAAAACAAGAATGGTCATCAACGGGATATCTCATAGTTTCAGAAATATTAAAATCAATCACTTCCCCATCGAATTCCATTGTCAAGGTGCCTTTGTATACATCAATCTTCGTTCGGGCCGTCTTCATGAATGGCCTACCAAGGAGAATCGGCAAAGATGTAGAATGGGCTGAATCCTCCATGTCTAGGACGTAGAAATCAGCCGGAAAAATTAAATGGTTCACCTGCACAAGCACATCTTCCAAAACTCCTTTTGGATACGCGTTAGAACGATCGGCCAATTGTATAATTACACCATCTTGTTTTAATTCACCCAAATTCATAGATGCATAAATAGAATAAGGCATGACATTTATGGATGCACCTAAATCGAGCATGGCATGTTCAAAACGATTATGTCCAATCACACAAGGAATCGTGAAACTACCGGGGTCTTTGCACTTGGTAGGCAGTTTACGTTGCAAAACAGCGGACACATTCTCGCTTACCTTCACTACCTCTTTGTTTGCCCTTCTTCTCCTTGTATTGCATAGGTCCTTGAGGAATTTAGCATACTTTGGAACCTGTTTGATTGCATCGAGAAGCGGTATGTTCACTTGCACCTTCCGGAACGTTTCAAGAATGTCCTTCTCGCTTTCTTCCTTTTTTTCTTGCATGAACCTGCGAGGAAAAGGTACATTGGGCAGATTAGGACGTGAAGTACATGAATTTGAACTTAAATTACCTGATTTGGCCGAGTTAGGGTGATCTGCCTCAGGTTGTGTCGTCTCTTCATCTACTTTCTGGGCAGATTTGGGATTGTTTGGCTCGGTCCCAACTTCTTTTCCACCCCTTAGGGTGATGGCCTTGGCGGATTCGAATCCTCCCTTTGGATTGGCTGTGGTTGAGCTAGGAAGCTTTCCTTGCTCTCTAATCTGTCCAAGGAACTCAGAAATCTGCCCTATTTGTTTCTTCATATCCGTCATCTCCTTCTCGTTATTTGCTATCCGGTTGTTTTGATTTTGCAACCCCTGCGAAATAGAGGTTAGTAATTGCATAGCTTGATCACTTTCCAAGGACGTACCTGAATGAGATGATGTCGAAGGTTGTTGGGGTTGTTGGGGTGCATACGGCTTGGAATAAAAACCAGGGGGGTTTGGCCTAAATCCTCCTTGTTGGGCAGCTTGTTGTGGCTCCCTCCATTTGAAGTTTGGATGGTCCCTCCATCCGGCATTGTAAGTGTTCGAGTATGGGTTGTTTTGATTTTGTCCTTGGAAACCAATTGCATTGGCAGATTCCCACCCACCATTCTCGATTAGTTGAGGGCACTTGTCGGATGGATGCCCTTGAATTGAGCACACGCCACAAACTTGGTGTTCTTGTGCTTTTGGACCAATCACAACCTGAGAAACAAGAGAAGTAAGATTAGCAAGTTGTGATTGAATTTCAGAAATAACACTCACCTCATTTACACTTTGTTGCCGTGGGGCTTCCCTTTGGCCCACTCCTTCATATTGTTGAGCGTTGAGCGCTCGGTTGGCTATGAGAATCTTGGCATCCCTTGGTGTTTTGTCCACCAATGCTCCTCCCGCTGATGCATCAAGCATTTGACGTTCGATAGGAAGGAGGCCCTCATAGAAATATTGAAGGAGAAGTTCCTCCTTCATTTGATGTTGAGGACATGAAGCTACAAGGCCCTTGAAGCGCTCATAATAAGCCGGGAATGTCTCACCATGATTCTGTTGAATACCACTAATTTTCTTCCGTAGGAGAATCACTCTCGAAGTAGGGAAGAATTTCTCCAAGAAAGCACGCTTCATACTCTCCCACGAAGTCACAGTTCCCGGGGCTAGTTCGTAGAGCCAATCTTTGGCCTTGTCCGTAAGTGAAAATGGAAAGGCCTTCATCTTCAATATACTCCCATCCACATTGACGGGGGTCATGCTCGAACAAACCACCTCGAACTCCTTCAAGTGTTTGTTGGGGTCTTCCATAGACAAGCCATGGAACTTCGGAATATGGTGTAACAAACTGGATTTGAGTTCAAATTCCTCAGTCTTCCCCTCTGCAGCAGTGAGGTATTGGATACAAAGAGGCAATGCATTATCCAAACCCGAGGCCGAAAGCTCCTTGATGGTTCTATTATCTGCTGCCATGGCTTGTTCTTCTTCAAAAATCTGATCCGTGGGCTTTTCTTCTACACCTACTTCGTCTCCTTCAAGCCCAGGTTGTGGTGGAGGTTGTGGTGGCTCTTGTTGACTCCTCGTTCTCCTCAAAGTGCGTTCAAAATCACCGTCAAAGTCGGAGATGTTCTCTATAATAGGCCGAGAGCTACGAGTCATACACAGTACCTAAAAAAACAAGGAAACAAACAAACTAAGAATCTGAAATAAGAATGCACGAAAAACAAAATATAAAAATAAAGACAAAGGATTAGCAAAGTTGCTAGTCCCCGGCAACGGCGCCAAAATTTGGTGCGAGAATTACTTGACACTCAAATTAAACCCTCGTTTGACAATTGTAGTAGAATGGATAAGTGAGGGATCGTTCTAGACCGGGGATTAGGAGGGCTTGCTAAAACCTTCTAAATTGACTTAAAAACATAAAAACACAATATAAAACACTATTTAATGCTCGAAGAAAGCAAAACTAAAAATAAGAAAGATTAAGACTAAGACTTCAACAAAATAGGGGGGAATTGGATTTGGACGAATTTAAACTAAAATGAATACTTGGAAACAAAACAAATTGTAAATATGGATTTGACGGAAATGAATGGATGGGAAGCTAGCTAAGGGTTCTTTCTCTACACATGATATTTATGCATATGAATCAATTTCCAGTTATTCCTTCATTGAATTATGAACGACAATGCCCCAAATTAACCGTGACATCACTAGTTAACCCTCAGATTTTCCTTATATTATTGGATTGGATGGCATCATTCGACAACCCAAAACATTCTCAAAAGTTCCCTACATGTCATCATAATAGAGATACAATCGAAGATCATTAAGAATAATGAAAACCATAAGCATTGACAAAGCATTTGCAACTATGACATCATGTTACTCATGCTAAGAATTAAACTTAACGCGATCGTGACAAGCGACCTTTACTACTTTCAAGTATAAGTTAGTAACGATTATGTGAAACCTCCTTAAACTTTAGCCACATATTCATGCATGCTAATTAAGTGTCGACCCTCAATCAACAAACACAAATAAGTTAATCATCAAATAGTTAAGCCAATTGCATTCACGAATCAAGAGTTCATAACCGGAATTCATCAATTCATATCACATAAATAATCATGGTATTGAAATCACCCCTAGCCAAAAAGGGTTTAGTTCCTCATATCTTTGAAATCAAAGAAACACCTAAACATTCCAACAACTCAAACTTGAATTGTATGAACGTTTAGGCACTCTTCTCTTCCATTCCTCATATTACAAAACAAAGAGAATTGAATTTAAACATTGAAATCAAAGAAACGCGTAAACATTCCAACAACTCAAACGTGAATTGTATGAACGTTTAGGCCCTCTTCTCTTCGTCTTCGTTGTAGCACAAGGACTAAGGGATGTTGTTGGTGTGTTGAATGGATTGGGGGATTATGGAAATGGAAGAAATGGAGGAGAAAGGGAAGGGAATGGTGCAGAAAATGGAGAGACTCACGGCTAGGGAGAAGATGGAAGTGTTTGTGGTGTGTTGTGTATGAAAATGAGATCCTCCCTAAATGAATGAATGCAAGGGTATTTATAGGAGGAGTGGAGGTGTAAATGGCTGTTTGTTTAATGTGTTTGTGTGGAGGAATGATGAGAAAACAGCTAGGACACATGTGAAAATCTGGAAAGCAAATGGAGTGCACGGCATTGATGTTGGAATTGCATGTGTGTGCTGAAAATAGTGTGTGTATGCATGTGTTTGGGAAGCTTTCTTGCTCATTTTCTGGATGCAATGATGAAGATATTAATAATTAATGCATGTAGGTGGCTGAAATGATGAAGAATGAGTGGTGGAAATGAAAGGGAAAGCTAGAAAAGCATGTGAAGATGCTGGAATTTCAAAGGGAACTCACGGCATTGAAGGTTTTGGTGCATGTGTTGGCTGTTTTGTGTTGTGAATTATGATGAATGCATGTGAGTTAAAGAGGGAGAATGTGGTGAAATGATGAAGTAGGAAGGTGGAAATGCATGTGAGATGTTTGGAAAGGAAATGGGAACCCACGGCATTGAAGTTGTTTTGTTGATGTGTGAATGCATGTGACTTGTTTGTGGAATAAAGAATGAATGGTGGAAATGTGAGTGAATGATGTGCATGTGTGAGAATGCATGTGGAATTAAGAGGAGTATGGAAGTGAAATAAATGAATGATATGTTAAGTGATAAGTGAATGATATGTGGTGAGTGATAAGTGAATGGTTTGATAAGTGATAAATGAACTAGTTTAAAGGGCTAGGGTTTAAGTACATAGAATGGGCCTAAAATAGGTTGGTTTGTATGGCATAATGTGTTTGATTGGGCTAGAGGTTTTCCATGGCTCAAAGGATTTGTTTGATTTGGGCTAGGCCCTTTGTTTGATGTCCCCAAAGAGCATACAAGGCTTCAATTTCGTCCATCCTCTTTGCTCCATGATTAAGCTATCCAATTCATGCACAAAAATGCTCCAAATAGCCTCAAAATGCACTTTCTTGCTCCCTAAGCCCTTAGAACCTGAAAACACACAAAAGAAGCATAAAGGACTAAAATAACTAGAGAAACATAACGTAAATGCACGAGAACAAGCCATTTAAGTCGCATGAATATGCTCCTATCAAACTCCCCCACACTTATCTTTTGCTAGTCCTCGAGCAAAACAGAATAAAAACATATAAACAAAACGACACTAAACACGTAAAACACAACCTACACCTTCCAACAATCGTTTCAGGGATTTCCAATGCACATGACAAGTTAAAAATCATTATTCCCACAGAATTTAGCCATCTTTACCCTTAAGTACATTCTTAATCATAGTTACCACATACTAGTTCGCAATTAAGCATTTAAAACCATGTTTTGAATGTAGTAACATGCCTTAGAGAATTTGCTCAATTCCTTTCAAGATATGCACTCAATTTTTACTCAGATTTTCTAACTACACACCCTAATCTAGTCATATGTGAGAAGATTGATGTAAACATGAAAACGACACTCACATATATGTATCACAAAGAACGCAATTTCTGGAGTTAATAATCAAGTTTAGATATGATCTCATGAATGGAATGCTACTACTTAGACGCGAGAACCAGTGACACCATATGCTCATACCAAGTTCAAACTCCACAAATTGAAACACATAACACTCAAGATTGAAGTCACGGGTTGTAATGGGGCTTGGGGCATGTGGATAACAACGAAGGGATATGGAAAACAAAGGTTCTTAAAGAAATAGTGAGCAAGGCAATTGAATCAACTTAGAATTCACTTTTGAATGAAAACTCAACTTTGGAACAAAAAGGGAGACAATTTAGGGCCAGAATTGGTGTTTTGAGCCCTTTCTTCAATCACTCAATATTTTTTTTTTTTTTTTTTTTTTTTTTTTTTTTTGAAACTCAAAACATACTTAAGAACAAGCATTCCTTCCCCCACACTTATTTTCTTGCATAATGTAACTCAAAAGGAATTTATTTAAGTCATGCTCACTATCTTTTAAGAACAAGGGTAAGGACGGTCATATTCTAGGTTAGGTGAAGATAAAGTGGGTTAACAAAGAACATGGGTTAACATGGCTCAACGGGGGTAAAACTTACAACATATACGAAATATGGGAAGCGAGGCTATTTGGCTATGGTGGCAACTACACAACTTCATCTTGATATATGTTATGCAAATCAATAACATGCTTTGAATGAAATGGGCATGAGTTCTAGCATTTGGAACTATATGATGAAACGCCTTCTAAGTAGTAACCAAGCAAAGAATAATGAGATCATGCAACGATTTTAGAAAACAAGAAATCACAGATTATACTCTCCAAAGAACGTTATAGGCTCAAGTCTCTCAGGGTTGTAGCCTTTGTTTGAGTTCCTTCCTTCAGGCATGTTACAAAAACTAAATTTTCTTTTATGATTGCATGTGAAGTCATATATTATAACCATAACCAAGCATATACCAAGAGTAAATCAAACTTTTCTCTATGTTTATAACTCTTTTTAACAGTCATGCAATTACAAACCAAATCCTCATCATAACGTTGGAAGGTTCCCTAAGACACAAAAACAACTCAAAACACTCTTTTTAGGCTTTTAAAAAAAAAATGTTTTTCAAATTTTTATGTGATTTTCGGAGTTTATAAAACAAAACACGCTAAAACAGTTTAAAAACAACTAATTCAACGTTAATTTTAAATACATAACCAAAACTGTGCAATAACTAATTCGGAGTTTTTATGTGATTTTCGTAGCAGGGTCGTAACGCCTAGCCTCGCCTGGCTACGCTCGTCCTCCGAGAACGTCTCACCTATATGTGAAACAACTAATTCAACGTTAATTTTAAATACATAACCAAAACTGTGCAATAACTTCTCATACGTTGGTCAATTGGGATGTTTGAATATACCATCGTGGCCTACTCAACACCACCAGTATCCCCATATTTTTAGAATAATTTTCCAACGTCCCACGCAACCTCACGCTCTGGCCAAGGCACGTGCCTGGCACACTGACGGAATCCCTAATGGCATTAGGGAATATTCCGTTTAAAAACTAACAGTGTTACCTGACGCCGTCAGTATATTCCATCAAAGTTGACTGAATATTCCCCTTCTTCTCTGGTGGCTTCGCCGGAGCCACCGCCGACTGCCGTCTGTATCGCTGGTTTCTGGAAAAACTTCAAACTTCAATATCTCACTCATTTTTCAACCAAAATTCATAAATTTTATATGGATTTGAATCTCTGAAATAGTTAAACCTAACCTTACCTATTTGAAGCCCTAAAACCGATGAGAAGTTGTCGGAAAATTCCTCGAAATTCCAGCTAAACCTGGAAACCCACAGTCGAGCTTATTCCGACATCTAAACTTAACCAAAACTAGTCTAAAAAACCAAAGGAGTTGTGTTGATACCTTTTTGAGTCTCAAAAGCAAGCGAAACTTTGACGATCACGTTGGGGAAACAGGGTAGCCCGCTGGAGCTCCTAAGTTCTCGGGTTCCCGTGAACTATTCTTCGTTCCAAAGGTGTCACTAGACTCGTGGAGTCGCAAGAAAGATGATGATGACCTCCAATCATTCGATCCGTGAGTGTTTGATGGTGTTTGAAGGCTGGAGAGGTCAGATCGTACGGACGGGAAAGTGTTCGAGAAAAAGGGAGGAGGATGGTGAGGATGTACACGTGTATATGTGTGTGTGTGTCTGGATTAGCCAGTTTAAATGGCCTCAAGCCCTAATTGGGCTGCATGTTTAGGGTTCATGCAATTAGGTCCAATCAAAAGAAACTAACCCAATTTCCTTATTCCTTCATAACATTTTCACTATAAACCTGACTCAGCCCTAACTCGCATCGACATTCTCGTGACGTCGAGTACAATTTTATTACATCCACGAGAAAAATAATTTAAAACGCGCATTGCAATCAAATTATTCCTCAAAAGTTCTCTAGATGAAAGCGCATAATAGAAAAACAATCAAAGATCATTAAACTCTATGAAAATCATAAGTGTTGATGAGGCATTCGTAACTATGAAAGCGCATGATACTTATGCCAAGAATTTGCTTAACATGATTGTGACTAACAACCTTTACTACTTATGAATATAAGTTCCCAACGATTAGGTGAAGTTTCCTTATATCCTAGAATCAAATTTATACATGCAAATTAAGTGTGCACTCTCAATCCATATACATAAACAAGTTTTAATTCAAATAGATAAGTAAATTGAATTCACAATTCATGAAATCACAACTGGAAGTAATCAAATCATAATGCAAATATAGCCATGGTTTCGAAATTCCCCCTAGCCAAAAGGGGATTAGTTCCTCATACTCACAAAGCAAAGATTCTTGAAATTAAACATTGAAAAACACAAGAAAGATTACACTTAAAACGTTCCAGCAATTCCAAGTCGAATGGCATGCACGTCTAGGGCTCTCCTCCTTCTTCCTTGCTGCGGCACAAGGTGTGGGTGATGGTTTTGGGGGTTATGAACGATGTATTCTTGCTTGGGATGATGAATGATGGCTGATTAGGGTGAAAGGGTGAGGCAGGTTGTAGATGGAGGTGTATGGAGCGAATGAATGATGGAGAATTAGGGCTAGGGCTTGCGGCAAGGGTTTTCTGAATGGCATAAGGGGTTCCTCCGAATTTGTGGCTGAAAATATGTTTATATAGTCCTAGGGTTAATTAGATTAGGGTTACACTTAGCAGATTTATTGGATTAGGGCCCTAGGGTTCGGCACAAGTGAGTTAAATCACCTTAGGAGAGGGTTTGGCACAATTAGTTTCATAAAAGGATTTATATAACCCAAATCCACAATGAATAAGGCCTAATAAATCAGAATCCAAAAGGAAAAAGGTTTAGGAAATTCGTCCAAAATTGGGCCTTCTAGAAACTAGGTGTTTTGTGGCTGATTTTGGGTTTTCTAGAAGAGATAAAAGGGGGAAGGGTGCAGCACCCTTTTAGGGTTAGATAAGGCTTCTAGAAATCATGTTTTTAGGTCCACTTGCAGCTAGGATTAAGGTGGAACAAGATTAGGTTAGGATAGGATAAGATAAGATAAGGTTTTGGATAATGTTGGATAAGGTTTTGGATAATGTTTCCTCTTTTGAGCTAATTCCTTATCCACTTTGTCTTGAGTTTAATTTCTTCATCTTCTTATCAGATTTCTAGCCTTTTGAACTCCATCGTCCATCCATGTTGGCCCCATATACAAGCTATCCACTTAGTGCCCAAAACTGCTCCAAAATGCACTTTCTTGGTACTTTAACCCTTTGGACCTACAAACACACGAAAATGAGTTGAAATACTACATTAACTAAGAAATAATAACACAAATGCACAAGAATGAGCTAGCTAAGTCGCCTAAATATGCTCTTATCACTATGCCCAAGCTTTTGGGAGTGTTGGAGCGTCTCTGGGGTGTCTTCTATCCTTATTTTAGTTTTACAATTATGTTGATTTCGTTGTTAATTTCTGCTATCATGTGGAACTAATTTCTTTATAGTTGGAGGTGAATTCGAAGCTATGATTATATATTTTATATGAATTGATTACATCTAGTTATTGTCTCTTAAGTCTTGAATGTGATTTGCTTATTTGAGTTATCAAAACTTGTTTATGTATGTTGGTTGAGGGTGACACTTAATTTGCATACATGAATTTTATGCTAGAGTATAAGGGAATTTCACCTAATCGTTATTTGCTTATATTCACGAGTAGTGGAGGTTGCTAGTCACAATCGTGTTAAGTGAATCCTTGGCATGAGTCTCATGCGTTTCATAGTGATGAATGCCTTGTCAATGTTTATAATTTTCATAGAACTTAATGACTTTTGATATGTATCTTTATTATGCATTTCATATAGAGAACTTGAGAAAGATAATTTGGTTGCGATGCGTATTCCATCCAATTCAATGAGTTAAGAAAAATCTAAAAGTTAATTTATGCTTTTCATGGTTAATTTGGGGCATTGTCATTCATAGTCTAAAGGAATAATAACTGGAAATTGCTTTGTATGCATATGTCATGTGTGAAGAAGAACCCTCTAACTAGACTTTAACCCATTCAATTCACCTAATTTAGTGTCTAATCTATTTAGTTTGCAATCTGTTTAGTTTAATTAATTTGGTCCAAAGCAATTCCCCCCTTTATTAAGTGTGTTAGATTAGTTAGAAAAGTGTTTAAGTCTGTCCAATTTAGTGTTTTGAGTCTTACTAGTCTAAAATTCGTCCAAATAACTCCCTAGAGTCTGTTTTGAGTCTATTTGCTAGTATTGTGCTGTTTAGAGTCAGTTAGTGTTTCTAAGTCTAGTTTAGTGTTGTTTAGTCTTTTAAGTCAGGTTAAGTCTTATTTTCGTCAAAATCACTTGTTAGGTCTAGAATTGAGTCTTTTTGATTGTTTGTTACCATTTTGAGTGTTTTGAGTCTATAAAGTCTAATTAGGTGTTTTTAGGTCTTATTTGTGTTGATTAGCATCCCTAGTTAATCCCCGGTCTAGAACAATCCCTACTTGCATATGTACTACAATTGTCAACAATAGGGTTTAATTTGTGTGTCAAGTTAATTTTCACATCAAATTTTGGCGCCGTTGCCGGGTATTAGCAAACTTGCTAATCCCTTTTGTTTGTGTCGTGTTTAGGTGTGTCTTAAGGTCAAGTGTGTCATGTGTTTCTTTGTGTCTTTCTATTTGTATTGCCATGCCCTTTAAGAGTGGTTGCTGATTTGTTTTGTTTCTTTGTTTCAGATACTAGTTTATGACTCGTAGTTTTCAACCTATTCGTGCAAACATCTTGGAGTTTGACGACGATTTAACGAACTTTGAGAAGAAAGAGGAAGCAACCAGAACCTAATCCACCTAGTTCAAGTTCAGAGTCCGAATCTAAATTTGAAGAAGAAGAAGGCATGGTTGCGGACAATCGAACAATCAAAGAACTTTCAGCCTCGGGATTAGACAATGTCGTGCCTTTATGCATTCAATATCCTATGGCAGCTCAAGGCAAGACCGATGAGTTGGAGTTTAGCTTGTTGCATCACATTCCCAAATACCATGGGTTGTCCATGGAAGATCCAAACAAGCATCTTAAGGAGTTTGAAGTGGTATGTTCAAGCATGACACCCATCAATGTCGATGGGAACATTTTGAAGATGAAGGCCTTTCCATTCTCTCTTTTGGAAAAGGCTAAAGATTGGCTCTATGAATTGGCATCTGGAACCGTCACTTCTTGGGAAAGCATGAAGTGAGCATTCTTAGAGAAGCTTTTCCCAACTTAGAGAGTCATTCTCTTGAGGAAGAGAATTAGTCGCATTCAACAAAATCAAGGAGAGACTTTTCCAGCGTACTATGAGCGTTTCAAGACTCTAGTTGCATCATGCACTCAACATGAAATGAAGGAAGAGCTTCTAATTCGATACTTTTACGAATGACTCCTTCCAATTGAGAGACAAATGCTAGATGCCTCGGCAGGGGGTGCTTTGGTTGACAGAACACCGGTGGTTGCCAAGGTCTTAATTGCAAATCGAGCATTGAATGCACAACAATACGAAGGTGTTGGACAAAGAGACACCCCATGGCAGCAAGTCTATGAGGTAAGTTCAATAGCCGAAATTCAATCTCAATTAGCTAATCTCACTATGCTTGTATCTCAGGTTGCCGAAGGATGCAAAGTGCAAGGAATTACACCAAGTGTGTGTGGCGTGTGCTCTGTGCAAGGGCACCTCAATGATCAATGTCCTCAATTGATAGAGAATGGTGGATGGGAAAGCGCAAAGGCCATAGGTTATCAAGGCCAACATCAACAAAGGAATGATCCATACTTAAATACATACAATCCAGGATGGAGAGATCACCCAAATTTCAAGTGGAGGGAGCCTTAACAACCTCAACCACAAGGATGAATTCGGTAGCCACCCCCTGGGATATATCAAAGTCCATTCGTACAATCTCAACCTCAATCACAAACTGCCCAACAAAACTCAAGTTCGCTAATTGATAATGATCAAACTATTCAATTACTAACTTCTATATCGCAAGGATTACAAAATCAAAATAATAGAATAACGAACCAAGAAAAAGAGATGAGTGACATAAAGAAGAAAATAGGGCAGATTTCTGAGTTCCTTGGGCAGTTTAGAGAACAAGGCAGTGAAGGGTTATTACTTTTGGAAAGAGAAATGGTTTTGAAAAGTTTTGTTTTTGCCTACTCACACTTTCTGTTTTGCGCCCCTCCAGGTTTTAGGTTGAAGTTCGTGTTGGTGGCTTACAAAGATTCTACGGCGATTCTGACAGACTTCAAATAATGTAGGAACTTTACTTCTTTCATATTCTGTATAATTAATATTTAGCATGTTGGACTGCACTTAGGTTACCTGTGCTCTGAATATGTGTATTTACACCTTAAACACTTTCACTCGCACTTATATATTTATCTATTGTAGATTAGCTAGTTCGGTTTTTATTTACCCATATTTCTATATCACTATCACTTCCGCACTGCGCTCATGGCTACGTCACCCTTACGTGATGGCCAACATGATACGATTTAGGTCAGGGTGTGTCAGTTTGGTATCAGAGCCTAGGTTTGGAAGTCCTGCATATTTTGTGAGTATTCTAATCATTTTGATGTCTTATGTCAAAACCATACCGCCTCGCAGAGAGCCACGTACTTCATCTGAGTCTAATTTTCCCGATATTACCCAACTTGGTGAAGCCAATGCCAATGCCATTCAGTCCTCATTTCGTCCTTCGGATGACTCTTTTGGAGACTGTATATAACTTAAAATTGAATAATTTTGTTTGTAATGAGGGGCCCGAGGGAGCCGAGCAGTTGCTTAACCATGTCGAGAATACTTATCGAGTGATGCAGCGACATGGGAATTTCCTTGAGGATAGATGGGTCAAGATGACCACTTGGTTTTTGGGTGAGGAGGCTGCATCCTGGTGGATGCAAGAATCTTTTCAGTTGTCACCGGAAGAATCTGCAAATTAGGAGGTTTTTAAGCAATTATTCGAAAAGAGATTTGTACCCCCAGAGTATTTGGATCGTAGGAGGCAAGAATTCTCGCAATTAAAGCAAGTGGAACGTCGACGATCACGTCAGGGAAACAGGGTACCCCGCCGGAGCTCCTAAGTTCTTGGGTTCCCATGAACTGTTCTTCGTTCCAAAGGTGTCACTAGACTTGTGGAGTCGCAAGGAAGATGATGAAGACTTCCAATCATTCGATCCATAAGTGTTTGATGGTGTTTGAAGGCTGGAGGGGTCGGATCGTATGGACGGGAGAGTGTTCGAGAAAAAGGGAGGGGGATGGTGAGGATGTACACATGTATGTGTGTGTGTGTACGGATTGGCCAATTTAAATGGCCTTAAGCCCTAATTGGGCTGCATGTTTAGGGTTCATGCAATTGGGTCCAATCAAAAGAAACCAACCCAATTTCCTTATTCCTTCATAACATTTTCACTACAAACCCAACTCGGCCCTAACTCGCATCGACGCTCTCGTGACGTCGAGTACAATTTAATTACATCCACGGGAAAAATAATTTAAAACTATGTACATGCATCCCCGTCACTAAGTCTCGAGGACATAATCGTCATTTCCACGCATTCAAGGATAAAATATATATATTAATTCGAGACAGGTCGTCATAACCTACCCCCCTTAAGAAAAATTTCGTCCTTGAAATTTCTGTACACTAACATAACAAACCACTAATATCCATAAAATAAGCATAGATACATATCTCGCATATGATCCTCTGTTTCCCAAGTGGCTTCCTCCACAAAACTATCACTATGCGCACAGTTTTGTTCCTAAGAACCTTATCCTTCCAGTTTAAAATTGTCACTAGCTCCTCATCATATGTTAAGTCTGGATTGATTTCTAGTGGCTGAGGAGGTATCACGTGTGCTGGATCAGAGACATAATGACGAAGCATAATGACGTGAAAAAAGTTGTGCACTTTTGATAGTTCTGAAGGTAACTCAAGTCTGTAGTCAACTTCACCGACTCGTTCGGTGATCTGGTACGGTCCAGTGTAGCGAGGACTTAATTTACCTTTCTTACTGAACCGTACAATGCCCTTCCATGGAGATAGCTTCAGAAATACCAAATCTCTAACTTTGTACATCCTATCAGTGACGTGTTTATCAGTAAGGCTTTTCTGTCGATCCTAGTCCGCTTTCAGGTTAGCTTTAATTACTTGAATATTCTGAGCAGTCTCGTCAACAATCTTTAGGCCCATTAACACCTTCTCACCAACTTCTAACCAACACAGAGGAGTACGACAGGATTTACCATAGAGTGCCTCGAAAGGTGACACACCGATACTAGAATGGTAGCTATTATTGTAGGCAAACTTAATCAAATCCAAACGCTTATGCCAAGCGTCGTCAAACTGCAGTACCGAAGATCTTAGCATATCTTCTAGTGTTTGGATAGTTCTTTCAGATTGCCCGTCTGTCTGAGGACGATATGCCGTACTATAGAGCAATCTCATACCAAAAGCTTCCTAGAAAGCCACCCAAAACTTAGAAGTGAACATAGGATCCTAATAAAAAATAATACTAACCGGAATCCCGTGGTATTTAACAATCCCTGATATAAATAACTCAACTAATCGGCTTAAAGAATAGTTCTCTCAAACTAGTATATAGTGTGTTGAGGAAGCTTGTACACGAAATCCATGGTAATATTTTCCCATTTCCACTGGGGAACGAGAAGTCGCTGCATTAATCCAAAAGGCTTATTCCTCTTAGCTTTGACTTGTTGACAAATTGCACATTGACTCACATATTCAGCAATCTCTCTTTTCATGCCAGGCCAGCAGTAGAAAGGTCGAATAATGTGATACATCTTGGTGCTCCCAGGATGCATCGCATAGACCGATATATGCGCCTCATCGAGTATATCTTTCTTTAGTTCTGCAATATTCGTCACATACATCCGACTTCCCTGCATAAGCATACCGTCAGATTCCTGAATTCTGAGATATTTCTTCTTCTCTCGTGACATTGCCTTTGCTAATTCCTGAAACTCCTCACCCTCCGCTTTGCGATCTATTAAAATCGGTCTGACCTGGAAACTGGCAAGTAAAGCTTCTTCCCGATCTATCACTCCCAAATCAAACTCCAATAGATCCCAATTCTGTGAGAGGAGGGATATAGCAAGCATATAAAGCATTAAGTCGGTCATGTGATTTTCTGCTGAATGCATCTGCCACCAAGTTTGCACGACTAAGGTGATACTCAATCGTGCAATCATAGTCGCTGAGCAATTTTATCCACCTCCGCTACTGAAGATTAAGATCTTTGTGGGTGAAAAGGTACTTAAGGCTTTTATGATCTATGAAAATTCGACAATTTTCTCCATACAAATAATTTAAAACTATGTACATACATCCCTGTCACTAAGTCTCGAGAGCATAATCGTCATTTCCACACATTCGAGGATAAGATATATATATATATATATATATATATATTAATTCGGGACGGGTGTTTAATACGCAGCCTAAGCCATATAAGGAAGCATCACTATAAATTTCAAAATTACCACTGTCGTCTAGAAGTGCCAAAACAGGTGCATGAGTGAAACAATACTTTAGTTGTTGGAAACTTTGCTCACACTCATCATACCACTCAAATTTAACATATTTTCTAATCAACCTCGTCAGGGGTAGCGCTATAGTTGAAAAATCTTTAACAAACTGTCGGTAATAACCAGCTAAGTCGAGAAAACTCCGTACCTCGGTGACGGTTCGTGGCTACTCGCAATTTTCAACTATAGCTACTTTCTGTGGGCCACCTGAATGCCTTGAGCTGATATTACATGCCCCAAAAATGCTATTTGATCTAACCAAAACTGGCATTTGCTGAACTTAGCATATAGCTGATGTTCCCTCAATTTCTTCAAAACCAAAGTGAGATGTCAAGTATGCTCTGCCTTAGACTTAGAATACACCAAAATATCGTCAATAAAGACAATAACAAACTTGTCGAGGTATGGCTTAAATACCCGATTCATCAGGTTCATAAAAGTTGTGGGTGCATTCGTTAACCCGAATGACATCACAATGAATTTGTAATGACCATATCGAGTCCTAAAAGTCGTCTTAGGGCCATCTTCACTTTTGATCTTTAATTGATAATACCTAGACATGAAATCAATCTTGGAGAACTCGCAGGCACCTCGAAACTGGTCAAATAAATCATCTATTCGCGACAACAGATAGCGGTTTTTAATCGTTACCCGATTTAGCTGTTGATAGTCGATACACATCCTCAAAGTCCTGTCTTTCTTCCGTACAAACAAAACTAGAGCTCCCCAAGGTGAAGTACTATGCTGAATGAAAACCTTATAAACCAATTCCTACAAATGAGTTTTCAACTCCCTCAACTCAGCAGAAGCCATTTGATAAGGAGTTAAGGAGTTAAAGAGATAGGATCTGTACCTGGAAGTAAATCAATAGTAAACTCTACTTCTCTATCTGGTGGTAATCCAGGTAAATCGTTAGGGAAAACATCAGGGAAATGCCTAACTACTCGTACATCCTCCACACGGATAGGAGTATCCTCATTCAATACCATGTGAGCCAAATAACCCTGACAACCTTTCCTCAGTAGCCGTCTAGCCCTCACGGCAAAAATGATGTCGTGTTTCAATCCACTACGTACACCCACAAATGTAACCACAGGCAAGTCCGGCCAATAAAAAGTGATTGTCTTCTCATAAAAATCCATCTTGGCACGATTGTAGTGTAACCAATCCATGCCAAGAATAACATCAAAGTCAACAATATCTAATGGAACAAGATTACCTGGCATAACGATGTTCTCCACCAGAATAGGACATCCTTGATATACCCAGCTAACATAACATGTCTCACCTCTAGACATCGAAAACTCTAACTCATAACCGAGAGGTGTGGGGTAAAGTTGCGTAGTCTGAACAAACGTATGAGAAATATCAGAGTGGCGCAGCGGAAGCGTGGTGTGGGCCCATAACCCATGGGTCCCAGGATCTAGAAAAGATGTTAGATTTGAGTGGGATGATGATTGTGAGCGGAGTTTCCAGCAGCTAAACTATTGTCTCACTCACGCACTTATTTTGGCGCTTTTAGACAATAGTGGTAAATTTGAGATTTACAGTGATGCTTCCTTAAATGGCTTAGGCGGTGTATTAATGCAGCATAACAGGGTAATTGCATATACTTTATGACAATTGAACTCACACAAGATGAATTACCCTACCCATGATTTCGAGCTGGCAACCATTATTTTCACCATAAAGATTTGGAGGCATTATTTGTGTGGAGAAAAGTGTTGAATTTTCACAGATCATAAAAGCCTTAAATACCTTTTCACCCAAAATGATCTTAACCTTCAGCAGCGGAGGTGGATAGAATTGCTCAACGACTATGATTGCACGAATGAGTATCACCCTGGTTGTGCAAACTTGGTGACAGATGCACTCAGCAGAAAATCACACGGCCAACTTAATGCTTTATATGCTTGCCATATCCCTCTTCTCATAGAATTGAGATCTACTAGAGTTTGATTTGGGAGTGATAGATTGGGAAAAAGCTTCACTTGCCAGTTTCCAGGTTAGACCAATTTTAATAGATCGCGTGCTAGAAGCCCAAGCGGAGGATGAGGGGTTTCAGGAATTAGCAGAGGCAGTGTCACGAGGGAAGAAGAAAGATCTCAGAATTTAGGAATCTGACGACATGCTTATGCAGGGAAGTCGGATGTACGTGCCGAATATTGCAGAACTAAAGAAAGATATACTCGATGAGGCGCATATATCGGCCTATGCGATGCATCCTGGGAGTACCAAGATGTATCACACTATTCGACCTTTCTACTACTCACCTGGCATGAAAAGAGAGATTGCTGAATTTGTGAGTCGATGTGCAATTTGTCAGCAAGTCAAAGCTGAGAGGAAGAAGCCTTTTGGATTAATGCAGCCACTTCTCGTTCCCTACCATGGATTTCGTGTACAAGCTTCCTCGTACACGAAATGGTTACGACGGCATCTGGGTGGTAATGGATCGACTTACTAAGTCAACACACTTTATACCAATTCGAGAGAACTATTTTTTAAACCGATTAGCTGAGTTATTTATATCAGGGATTGTTAAATACCACGGAGTTCCGGTTAGTATTATTTCTGATTGGGATCCTAGGTTCACTTCTAAGTTTTGGGTGGCTTTCCAGGAAGCTCTTGGTACGAGATTGCTCTATAGTACGGCGTGTCTTCCTCAGACAGTTGGGCAATCTGAGAGAACTATAAAAAAAAAATAGAAGATATGCTGAGATCTTTGGTACTGCAATTTAGTGATGCTTGGGATAAGCGTTTGGATTTGATTGAGTTTGCCTACAATAATAGCTACCATTCTAGTATCGGTATGTCACCTTTTGAGGCACTTTATGGTAAATCATGTAGTACTCCTCTGTGTTGGTCAGAAGTTGGTGAGAGGATGTTAGTGTGCCTAGAGATTGTTGATGAGACTACTCATAATATTCAAGTAATTAAAGCTAACCTAAAAGCGGCCCAAGGTCGACAGAAAAGCCTTGCTGATAAACATGCCACTGATAGGGTGTATAAAGTTGGAGATTGGGTATTTCTGAAGCTATCTCTGTGGAAGGGCTTTGTACGGTTCGGTAAGAAAGGTAAATTAAGTCTTCGCTACATTGGACCGTACCAGATCACCGAACGAGTTGGTGAAGTTGCCTACAGACTTGAGTTACCTCCAGAACTATTAAGAGTGCACGACGTTTTTCACGTCTCTATGCTTCGTCATTATGTCTCTGATTCGTTACACGTGATACCTCTTCAGCCACTAGAAATTAATCCAGACTTGACATATGACGAGGAGCCAGTGACAATTTTAGACTGGAAGGATAAGGTTCTTAGGAACAAGACTGTGCGCATGGTGAAAGTTTTGTGAATGAACCATTCAGTGGAGGAAGCCACTTGGGAAACGGAGGATCGTATGCGAGATATGTATCCACGCTTATTTTATGGATATTAGTGGTTTGTTATGTTAGTGTACAGAAATTTCGAGGACGAAATTTCTCTTAAGGGGGGGTAGGTTGTGATGACCTATCCCGAATTAATATATATATTTTATGCTTGGATGCGTGGAAATGACGATTATGCGCTCGAGACTTAGTGACGGGTGATAGGAGCATATTTATGCTACTTAGTTCTGTTGTTTCCTTGCATTTAGTGAGTTAATTACTATTTATTTTAGTCTTTTAAGCTATTTTCGTATGTTTTTAGGTCCTAATGGCAAAAGGAGCAAGAAAGAGCATTTTGAAGCTAATTGGAGCATTTTTGGGCATGGATTGGATAGCTTAACCATGGAGTAAAGAGGATGGACAAAATTGAAGTCAAGAAGTGCTAGGAAAGGCTACAAATCTGGTGGATGAAGTCCTAATGCAAAGAAGATAAGGAAGTAGCAAGAAATAAGGAACCTTATCCAGCCTTATCTTATCCTATATTATCCAACCTTATCCTTTCTTAACTCTAACATTATCTTGTCCTATCCTATCCAAATCAGGTTAGGACTTAAATCTAGCTAATTAGAGGGGATTAATTACACATTTAAACACCTATTTTAGTTTCTAGAAGCTTTATCCATTTGTTTGCCGCATGTGGACCATTCCTTATAGGTTTAGGAGTTGCAATCCTTCCTCTACACCTATATCATATGTCCTTGTCCCTTTAGGTTTAGGAATCTGCCCTAAATACTCTTTCTAGAACACCTTATCTTCTCCCTACATGTGTGCCGCACCTATCCTTCTAGAAGACCCTTAATCCTAGCCGTGCACTACCTATCCCATTCCCCTTTGGTTTATGCCTAGAATTAATCCTTTTTCTATGGGATTGTGCAATCCTTTTCCTTCACTAAGTGTGCATAATTAGCCTATATATACAGCCCTATGCTGCACCATTTAAATCATCCACTCACTCATTCATCCATTCATACTTTCAACCATCAAACACCACAATTCACCCTACACCACCCTAGTGCTGCAAGCAAGGAAGGAAGGAGAGGAAGACTTGTGCAATCTGCCATCCAAGGGAGTGTCGTGCATGCCATTGGAGTGTGGAGCGTTTTCTTGGTTTTTTCTATCCTTAGTCTTAGTTCAATGTTTAAATTTAATTATCTTTGTTTTGCGAACATGAGGAACTAACTTCCTTTTAGTTGGAGGTGAATTCGAAGCCATGATTATATGTTTTATATGAATTGATTACGTCCAGTTATTAGTTCTTAAGGCATGAATGTGATTTTCTTATCTAAGTTATTAAAATTGGTTTATGTATGTGGGTTGGTGGTTAACACTTAATTTGCATGCATGAATTTGATGCTAGAGTATAAGGGGGTTTCACGTAACAGTTATTCACTTATATTCACAAGTAGTGGAGGTTGCTAGTCACAATCGCGTTAAGTAAATCCTTGGTATGAGTCTCATGCGTTTCATAGTGATGAATGTCTTGTCAATGCTTATAGTTTTTACAAAACTTAATGACTTTTGATATGTATCTTTGTTATGCGTCTCATATAAAGAACTTGAAAAAGATAATTTGGTTGTAATGCGTTTTCATTCAATTCAATGAAATAAGGAAAACTTGAGGGTTAGTTGTGCGATGCAACTAATTTGGGGCGTTGTCATTCATAGTCTAAAGGAATAATAACTGGACATTGGTTTGTATGCATATATCATGTATGGAGAATGACCCTTTAACTAGCCTTTCACCCATTTATTTTACTTAAATTCGTTTTTCAAAAGTGTTTTCTATAAAGTTTTTGTTTTAAGTTTAAAATTCGTCAAAAACAATCCCCATTTCACTTAGTCTTCATATTTGAGTCAAAACTTGTTTTCCTTGAGTCTTTTGTATCAAGTCAAGTCCTATTTTCGTCCAAAACACTTATTGAGTCTAAAGTTGAGTCTTTTTTATTATTGTTTGCTGTTTTAAGTGTCTAAAGTTAGTTTTGAGTCTATAGAGTCTAGTTTAGTGTTTTTGAGTCTTATATATATAGATTAACATCCCTAGTTAATCCCCGGTCTAGAACGGTTAATTCCCGGGCCCACTCCACCACCGTAGCACGATATTGTCCGCTTTGGGCTTACCATTTGCTTTGGGCTTACCATTCTCTCACGGTTTTATTTTTGGGAATTCACGAGCAACTTCCCAGTGGGTCACCCATCATGGGATTGCTCTAGCCCCCTTCTCGCTTAACTTCGGAGTTCCTCAGGAACCTGAAGCCAGTGAGCTCCCAAAAGGCCTCGTGCTAGGTAGGGATGAGAATATACATTTAAGGATCACTCCCCTGGGCGATGTGGGATATCACAATCCACCCCCCTTAGGGGCCCGACGTCCTCGTCGGCACACCACGACCAGGGTTAGGCTCTGATACCAATTGTCACATCCCGGCCCGCCGTCACATCCCGGCCTGCGGCGGTTCACTTCCCGGGCTCGCTCCACCACCGTAGCACGATATTGTTCGCTTTAGGCTTACCATTCCCTCACGGTTTTATTTTTGGGAACTCACGAGCAACTTCCCAGTGGGTCACCCATCATAGGATTGCTCTAACCCCCTTCTCGCTTAACTTCGGAGTTCCTACGGAACCCGAAGCCAGTGAGCTCCCAAAAGGCCTCGTGCTAGGTAGGGATGAGAATATAAGCGTACCTAATTTACTTGGGGTGTTGAGGTTAATGATTCATTGAAAAAGCAACTGGAGATTGTTTTGTATGCAAGTATGTCATGTGTGGAGAAAAACCTCCTAGCTAGCCCATCATCCATTTAATTTCACCAATTTCGTGCAAATCTGCCTAGTTTAAAGTCTTATTTTGTTTATTTTATTTTCGTCCAAAACCAAATCCCCATTTAGGTTAGAGTGTCTAACTAGTTAAAATCTGTTTTAGATTGTGTTTTCAAGTGTTTTGAGTCAAGTTAGAACCAAAATTCGTCCAATTTTGTGTATAGAGTCAAATCTGATCAATTTGTATTTTTTTAGGCAGTTTTGAGTGTTTTTAGCTTATTTTGAGTCTTGTGAACTTGTTTTGAGTCTTTTAAGTTGAGTTAAGTGTTTTAAAGTTTAGTTTTATTTATTTGAGTCAGTTTAAAGTGTTTAGCAATCCCTCCTAATCCCCGGTTTAAGAACGATCCATACTTACTTATATACTACAATTGTCAAAAGATGGTTAATTTGTGTGTTAAATTAATTTTCGCATCACATAGGCACGGCACAAAGGCTTCTCCCTTCCTTCTTTCTCCTTGCTACGGCACAAACTCAATTTTCTGATTTTCTCTCTAAGTTCTCCTCCCTTTGGTGCGGCATAAATGTGTGTGTGTGTGTGTGTGTGTGTGTGTGTGTGTATGCTAGGGTTTCAAGCAATTTCTGAAGGAAAAGGATACCTAGGGAAAAAGGTTAGGGTTTAGGGTCTTCTAGAAATCAGAAACTAAAGAGAATAGGGATAGGGAATACACAGTTTCTAGAAGAAAAACTAAAGGGACCATGTGGCAAAGATTTAGGATCATATAAGGCCTTCTAGAATGAATATTAAAGCAGATTTCTAGAAGAACAAAGATTAAGGGGTGCGGCACCTTTGTAGGAGAGGGATATGACCTTCTAAAACCATATATCTAGGTGTCTTAATCTGAAATTAAGTCATCTTTACAGCTGAAATTAAGATGGAACAAGACTAGGTTAGGATAAGGTTTATATAAGGTAAGGTTCTTTGGATAATGTTCCATGTTTCTTGCTCTTTCCTTATCTTCTTTGTCTTGAACTTGTTTCTCATGATTTGTAGCATGTTCCTAGCCTCTTTTGACTTCAAATTCGTCCATCCACCTTGCTCCATATGCAAGCTATCCATTCCATGCCCAAAATTGCTCCAAATGGCTCCAAAATGCATTTTCTTGCCAACTTTGCCATTAGGACCTACAAACACACGAAAATAGCTTAAATCACTATAATAAGTAGAAATTAACTATGTAAATGCAAGAAAACAAGCTAACTACGTCACATAAATATGCTCTTATCACTCACCGTAAAATCCGTATAATTTTCGAGAAAATAGTAATACATATGTATCTATAGAAATCAAGCTCGAGAGTAACGAAAACCAAGTATATGCCATGTCACTATCTCAGCAGTAAATATGTAAGCCAGGTGATATAAATCAATGTAAAAGTGATATGCCAGCCGGAGTCATCTAATGTGACCTGTACGGCTGAACCTATTTTGCTCATCAATCCAGTCGGAGTCACCTAATGTGACCTGTACGACACTAAACCTGCACACGAGTCGGAACCACCTAATGTGGTCTGTACGACAGGTTGGGTGTAAATAAGTATGCTCAAGTACTACAATCACGTAAAGGCTGTGCAACGAATCACAGGTCACCTACGAGTCGGAACCACCTAATGTAGTATGTACGACAGGATGACACCTGACTTGGATCCAAGCTGAGAGTGCAGTGCGGGAGGTGAACAATCACGTGAAGGCTATGCCCTGGCCACAGGCGGAGCACAAATACCGGGATGCAGGACAATGAGCTCTACGTGCATCAACTCATAATCAACTACCATGCAACCATACCGTCAATATACACTCACCTGAACTTACCTAAGCCTCCGCAGCATCATGCAAAATTATGCAAAGCTATACCAATGCATATGCTAAAATGTAAAGCAAGCATGACATGACATTTAAACGAAATTCCATTTAAAAACAATTTCTGGGAAATGCATATATATATAAACCAAAAACCCACTTACTGGTATTTAGCAAGGTCATAACCCCCGAGTCTCGCCTGGCTATGCTCGTCCTCCGGGAACGTCTCACCTACATGTGAAACCACTAATTCAACGTTAATTTTAAGCACATAACCAAAACCGTGCAATAATTTCTCATACGTTGCTCAATTGGGGTGTTTGAATATACCGTCGTAGCCTACTCAACACCACGAGTATCCCCATATTTTTAGAATAATTTTCCGACGTCCTACGCGCCCTCACGCGCCGGTCACGCGCATGCACGTGCTTGGCACACTGACAGACCCCTAACGGCTTTAGGGAATATTCCGTTAAATATTAGAATATTCCATTTAAAAACTAACGGTGTTACCTGACGTCGTCAGTATATTCCATCAAAATTAAAGGGAATATTCCCCTTCTTCTCCGGCGGCTTCGAGCTGTCGTCTGTATCGCCAGTTTCTGAGAAAACTTCAAACTTCAATATCTCACTCATTTTTCAACCAAAATTCACGAATTTTATATGGATTTGAAGCTCTCAAAGAGTAAAACCTAACCTAACCTATTTGAAGCCCTAAAACCGACGAGAAGTTGTCAGAAAATTCCTCGAAATTCCCGCGAAACCTGGAAACCCACAGTCGAGCTTATTTCGACGTCCTAACTTAACCAAAACTAGTCTGAAACACCAAAGGAGTTGTGTTGATACCTTTTTGAGTCTCAAAAGCAAGTGGAATCTCGACAATCACGTTGGGGAAATAGGGTACCCCGCCGAAACTCCTAAGTTATCAGGTTCCTGTGAACTATTCTTCGTTCCAAAGTTGTCACTAGACTTGTGGAGTCACAAGGAAGATGATGATGACCTCCAATCACTCGATTCATGAGTGTTAGATGGTGTTTGAAGGCTGGAGGGGTCGGATCGTACGGACGAGAGAGTGTTCAAGAAAAAAGGAGGGGGATGGTAAGGATGTACACGTGTGTGTGTGTGTGTGTGTGTGTGTGTGTGTGTGTGTGTGTGTTCGGATTGGCCAGTTTAAATGGCCTCAAGCCCTAATTGTGCTGCATGTTTAGGGTTCATGCAATTGGGTCCAATCAAAAGAAACCGACTCAACCCTAACTCGCGTCGACGCTCTCGTGACGTCGAGTACAATTTAATTACGTCCACGGGAAAAATAATTTAAACCTATGTACATACATTCCGTCACTAAGTCTCAAGGGCATAATCGTCATTTCTTCGCATTCGAGAATAAAAATATATATATATATATATATTAATTCGGGACGGATCGTCACATCTATATATAAGTACATTGAGCAAATAATCTTATTTAATGACTGTGTTTTAATTTATCATAGGTTTTTTTTGTTACCAAAATTTACCGATTCGAATCAAATTCACCAAAAAAGCATACATGTGTAAACACGAAAAAAATTCCTGAAACAAGAAACAAGAATACGTGCACAAAATATATTTTGTGTTTAATGATTTTTGGGGTTACAATCTCTTTGTAATTTGATCCTCTGATTCTATCTTCGTAGGGTGTAGGTTTGTGGATGAGCTGTTGATCCAAAGGGCCGTCGGGGCTTGATCTAGGGATGAACAGTTGATGAACGGATCTTCGAGGGCTTTTGGGCTTGATCTTGAAGGTTGATGGATGAGCGGATCTTCAAGGGCTTTTGGGCCTAATCTTGAAGACTGGGTGTATGGATTTCTTCAAGGGCCGTCGGGGCTTGATCTTGAGGGTTGATGGATGAGCGGATCTTCAAGGGCTTTTGGGCCTAATCTTGAAGACTGATTGGATGTGTGGATTTGTTGAGGTTGTTGATCCAAAGAGCCGTTGGGGCTTGATCTTAGGACGAACGGATGATGAACACTTTCTTCAAGATGCCGTCGGGGCTTGATCTTGAGTCGGCGGAAGTTCTTCAAGGGCCGTTGGGGCTTGACCTTGAAGGAGGGTTTGACGAAGAACGAAGAGTGTTTTCTTGATCCTTCGGGATTTTGCTTGAGAGCTTTAGAGTTTCAAGGCTTCAAGGTTTTGGTGTGATGTAAATTCCCTTCTTTCTTTCTCTTCTTCTTCCTTTTTCTCCTTTTTTCAAATGAATGCCTTGGCTTCCTATTTATAGAATTCCAAAACTTGATTTTTGGATTTAAATAATCAGATGAAATAAATCATTTCTGCCAGGTATTGACACGTGTCCTATTTGATGACTTTTCCAATTTATTTCGATTTTTCGTTGAGTCACACGCTACATGTAAAATTTATGTGACACGTGAGTGTTGAAATTTTAATTATTGGTCAACATTCATTTCACCGAAATTTTGATGTCTACAAATGCCCCCACTTCAAGGCGCGTCGTAGACATGTGCTTGTCACGTGTAGAAGATGCGTTTTGAAGTCCCTTAATGTAGATGTCAACCCAAGGGCCGTCGAGGCTTGATCTTGAATTGAGCTGGAAATTTCTTCAAGGGCCATCGAGGCTTGATCTTGAGTTCGACTGGAAGATTTTCTGGTTTCCTCCTATCGTTGATTTTCCACAAGCTTAATCTTGAACTGGGCTGGAAGATTCTTTTGGTATCCTCCGAAGGTTTGAACTTACTCCTTTTATCAGGAGTTGAATTTGATTCAAGGGTGGTGAACACTTGATTTTGAATCGGACTTGTGATTTCTTCAAGGGCCATTGAGGCTTGATCTTGAGTTCGACTGGAAGATTTTCTGGTTTCCTCCCATCGTTGATTTTCCTTTGTGCTACTCTTGAACTGGGCAGCAGGATTTTTCTGGTCTCCTCCCGAAGGTCTACGAGCGGTTTCAGGATATGGCAGGCAAGTACGAGGTGGAGGTGCTGACCTGTTTCTTTGTTCAATCTTTCCAATTCGTATTGAATACGAATCGGAAAGATTGAAGTTTCCTTGTCCCTTCTCTGGCAGTGTATCAACCGTTGAAGATGACTACTCGAGAGCAATACTAGGTAAGCAATCAGGAATAGATTCCAGGTAGTCGGTTCTAGATCGGAAGACTGACTCCAAGTGCCGGCTGATTGCTTCTTTCACTTTGCCATGCGAGTAAGAACAAGGACAAAGGAAAAGACAGGGAAAAAGCATGATATGAGATACCTTTGCTTTCGAAGAAGCAGCGAATGAATCAACACATATATTTGTTGTGCTTGTCTCCACATGCTTCGATGTATCATTTTCACTTGCCTTACTTGCTCCCCTTTGCAGAAGTGGTATTTCCTTATGCAGGTTTAGCATCTTCTCTTGTAGTATTTGTCCTCCGATGCAGGAGTTGAATGCAACCTTTGCATTTAAATGGTGCTTCACTTCTTGGTGGCAACTAGTTTGAGTGGAGGTTCCGACATATTGCTTTCTCTGTCTTTGTCTTGGCAGGTGAGAACAAGGGCAAAGGAAAAGATAGGGAAAAAGCATGATATGAGATACCTTTGCTTTCGCCCTTGATGATATGAGATACCTTTGCTTTTGAAGAAGCGGTGAATGAATCAGCACATGCTTCAATCTATCGTTTCCTCCTGGGTCATCTGTACTCCAGGCATCTGGTATCTTCAAAGGTTGAATAGGTTTTCTCAAAGGAAGAAGAAAAATTGTGTATTTCGAGAGGCTTTGCTGGGAGTGCGCCCTCAGAGGTGAGGAAGAGTTGGGCGTTTTCTTCAGGTCTGCCTTGCCATAAGAGACGAAGGTCGAGACATATAGGGATTTCTTAATAGCAAGTGGTGGTACCGTTCTTTTACCCTTGTCGACAAACGTCTCTTCGATATCTGAACGACGCCTCTTCGATTTCTGAACGAGCGCCACTTTTGACAAAGTTGCACGCGTTTTCTGAAAAGCAGAGAAAGCGTCGCCGAACTTTGCGCTTGTCGGCTAAAGACGTGTAGTTGCGATGATGGCCTCCACGTGTTCTCGACTTTGTCAGATATCTTTTGACAAAGTTGAACGCATTTTCTGAAAAGCCGCGAACGCGTCGCCGAACTTCACGCAGGAAAATCCGGATTTTTGAATCGGTGGTCGTGTCGCTTGGCTTTTTACAGAGGTATCGATCACTCCAACATACACACTCTGAAAATTGCCCATTCTTGAAAATCGTCTCCGGCCTTTTGAGAATTATCTTCATCCACCCATTCTCTCTGAACACCTTTGAAAAAAATGACTAACTCATCGAACCTTTGCTTAGATTTGAGTCTCAGCAGCGATCCGGTTGCACCCGGTCAAGGTAATGTATGGCGCCCTTCTTTTTTATCTTCTAACGGTCCTCTTACAGGTGAAGACTCCGTGATGCAGGACGCCACAACAGCTACAATAGTAGCTAGGAACCTCCTCACTCCAAAAGATAGTAGGCTGCTGTCAGGACGGTCCGATGAGTTGGCCGTTCAAGAGTCCCTCGCTCTCAGCGTTCAGTGTGCAGGCTCTGTGTCCAACATGGGCCAACGCCTACTTGCTCGCTCCCGTCAGGTTGAATCGTTGATGGCAGAGGTAGAAAGTCTCAAGCAAGAGATCAAGCAGCTGAAGTATGAGAATAGAAGTTTGCACGTGCTTGCAAACAACTATTCGACGGGCATGAAGAGGAAGCGTGATGAGCTGCAAGAATCTGAAGGTCGGATTCAAAGTGACCGTCAAAGGTTTTCGTCTTTCCTCCAGAGGCACCTTTTTCCTGGGTCATCTAGCGTTCCACCCAGTATTGAGGCCTGGAACGCTCTAGCTTCAATGCCTCCCGCTCCGATGCCTTCCGCTCCGATGCCTTCCGCTTCTAGAGTTTTGCCAAGTAATGGGGCTTCACGTGAACATCCTTTGTGAAAGCTCCATCTTTTTTTTTTTTTTTTTTTTTTTTTTTTTTTTTTTTTTTTTTTTTTTTTTTTTTTTTGTGTACACACTTGTAATTTCTTGGAGATTAATGGACATACTTTATTTTATTCAGTGTATTGTGTTAAATACAAATAAAACATATACATCACTAAGTTTTTTTTTTTCCTCCTGCGGTGGCGCTGATCCACCAAAGTTTTTTTTTTTTTTTTTTTTCGGTGGTGCTGATCCACCAATGTTTTTTTTTTTTTTTATTTATTTATTTATTTATTTATTTATTATTATGTTGGAAAGTGGCCAACTTGGCTATGCTTTCAGCTAGACAACAATTGCAAATGCTTTTGGCTATAAAAAATTATAAAGGAAGAAAAGGAGAAACATTTTCCTTGTTTTAGGGAGGAAAAACAGGAAAGTGTTTTTGTTTTTTTCTTCCACATCCGTTGGTTTAAATAGCCTTTGAAGCAAAGGAAAAAAGTGAAGATAGCTCATTTCGGTTTTGGAGAAAATAGAGAAGAAGAGAGAGCTCAATACTCTGCTGAGAAAAAGAAAAAAAAAAAAAACTGCAAATAGAGAAGAGAAGCTGCTGCTTCATTTGGTTAGTAATCATCTACCAAAGTAGTTGTTGTTTGTAATAGCTTTGAGCTATATGTATAGAGAAGAAATTATTCATTATATTTCTTCCTCTATTTGTTTCTTTGGTGTGTGAGAGCTTTTGGGTGTATTGGGTTATTTGGGCTGTGAGATTACCAACACTTTGTAAACTCCCATTTGGTTGATAGTGGATTATTGGGTGAGCTCCTACTGCTCCAAGGACGTACTCCAGTTACACTGACTGTGGAGGAACCTCGTTAAAATTTTTGTGTCTTTTATATTTTGTTCTTGCATTTTTTTTTTTTTTTTTTTTTTGTGTTTTTTTTTTTTTTGTTTTTTTATTATATATATATATATATATATATATATTTTTTTTTTTTTTTTATTAATTTTTTTATATGGTGATCTGCAAGGCTGAGGCTGCCAAATCGACGAAGAACCCAGGAACGCGTAAATTGGTGGTGTAGAAAGAGTGGTGTTGTGCAAAGATTGCAAAGGGATTTTTGCTGTGTAATGCCTTTTGGTCACAGTCTTCCCTTGGTAGTGACGTTGCCGTGCCTCTTGCCGCTGCTTGGAGCTTGTTGCAGTGTGTCACTTTTACCGTGTGGAGTTATGCAAAAGACTGCAGCGAGTTTATGCTGTGTAGTGCCTTTTGATCATAATTTTCCTCGGTGGTGACGTTGTTGTGCCTCTTGTTGCTGCTTGCTGCACCGTCATCGCTGCACACCATTGCACTGTCTGTTGTCCTGCTGTTCAAGTTTTGTGGCTGTTTTTTTTTTTTTTTTTTTTTTTTTTTTTTTTTTTACGGTAATGGTATTTTTCAAATGTTTTAAGAGCAACACCATTACCATTCTTGCGAAGGAAAATGATTCGCAAGATAGGGGAACAACGCTGAAGATTTACGCCCCACTGACTGGCCTTAAGGCGCTTGCTCTTCCTACAAAAGACAACTCCATGCATATTAAGTCGTGGTCTTCTGAAGTATCTTGGAAGGTGGCAAACTTTGTTCGATCAAATACGGAGAGGGAGGCGTGCACACCGGGGATTCTTATCTTGAACCCTTCACACCATGCTCGTGACAGTCATCCGGCTTCGTTTAAGCTTCTCGGAGATCACATCCGCAGCGGAGCTATGGCTTGGAATGATGCCTTGTCGACTACCGGAGAAGCTGTTTTTGATGAGTCTTATTGGGAGTGGCTTGAAGATGTCTTGGGCCGATCTAAACATGTGCTTACTAGCATGGGCCTTTACCATGCCGTGTACGCGTCTTTGTTTAGTTATGATCTCCATCATTCTGTCCTTCATGCGTTCTTCGAGCATTGGTGTTCAGCGACTAACACGCTTCATACAGCTCAAGGAGAGATGTCAATTTCACTTTGGGATCTCCACAAGATAGGGGGATTGCCAATCCAAGGTAAGTTTTATGACGAGGTCGTCCCTAGTGCGGAGGAACTTTCTCTCTGCAATAACCGAGGATTGCCTGCGAGTTGTCGCTGTTTATTTTGGGCATATCACAAGCTTTTCCAAGATGCTCGAAGTAAATCAGGCGTGAAGATTTCTTCATGGATCCGCTTCTGGTATTGGGAGGACACAAGGTACAAGAAGTCCTCGAAGAGAAGAAGTTGCAACAAAACCACTAAGCCAAAGGGAGACTCATATCCATCTGGTGCCATTGGTTCAGCTAGGCGCCGTTCCCCTGCCGAGTTGAGAGCGTTTGAGGACCTTGGCATAGCATCAGAGCATGTGGAAGAATCTTACCTAGCTGCTTTCTTAGCTTGTTGGCTTTGTAAGTTTGTTTTTCCAATCGGCGACGTCAACTTTGTTCGTCCTGGGGTTTTCAAAGTTGCTAGCAAGATGGCTGCAGGTGAATCTTTCAGTCTTGCTATCCCGGTTTTGGCCAATATTTATAATGGCTTGAGTGTTGTTTCGAACTCAGCAAACACTGAAGATCGTGCCGCGGTTCTTCCCTACCATTATGTGTATGGTTGGTTGGGTGAGTACTTCGGTACTCATTTTTTTTCTTCAACTCTAAACAAGTCAGGGCCTTTGATGACGAAGCATTCTGGCGTGCTTTCTTCGAAGAGCCTCGATGATTCCCAGGCGCAAGCACTGTTTAGAAGCTGCGAAGGCTTGAAGATGGACTATCTGGCGAGAGTTGGCTCGGTGCGGCGAGGCATCATGGACGATTCGCATCTTCGCTTCTCAGACTTATCTTACCTTATAAGTCTTCGCTCAGGGTATGTTTCTTTGCGGCAAGAAGATCGATGCATTGTTCAGCCGTATAGTCCCCACCGTTTCAGCAGGCAATTTGGTTTTGTCCAACATGTGCCAGGCAAGCTGAAGGAAAAAAACCAATTAGACTCCTTGCAAGCCGTGTATATGCATTGGGAGTCTTGTACCCGTGCATGTACAAATGCTTCTATCACCCTGCCGGCAAAAGACGAGTTCAAGAGTAGTCCAGTGACCCGTGCTTACATAAGTTGGTGGTCAAAGGTATATTATGAGAATTCGGGGATGGCAAGTGGTACCAATTCTTCTCATTCACACCTCAATGTATTGAAGGAGGGGTGTTCTGTGGTTCCTACACAACTGATATCTTTTGATTGCGCGAGTGCTGCTACTTTGCAAGATAGACCAGTGGTTTTAGTCCCTCAATGCCCACGCTTGTCTTCTCAACATCTGGATGTATCTGAAGAGGCCGGTGATGAAGTTGATTCGCACGAAGATGGACTTGTTTTGCGGCAGGGTCAACAAGTTTTAAACAAGCGACGTCTTGAAGGCGCTCAGGCTGATAGCGATGTCAATTTTCGTCATAAGAAGAAAGAAGTGTTTAGGCTCCCTCAACTCGATGGTAGTGTGTCGTTTGAGAAAGACGTATGCATCTTCTTCTCTCTTATGACTTCTTCTGCTTTCATTGTTCTAGCTTTTGTTTCTAACAGCTTTCTTTGTTTTCTTTAGGTTGGGCCTTCTTGTTCTTTTGACTTGGCGACCACAGGTATTTATTCTTATACGGAGATGCTATTTGGAGGCGACCTACCCACAGGCGAGGAGATTGGGGATCCACCTGGTACAGAGCTTATCCCAAGTTCGTCAAGTTTCCCAAGTTTGCCGTGTGTAGGTGGAGGCATGCAAGATCCCGTCATGCATTCTACACCTTTGCCAGCTAGCTCTGAGATCTCTCTGAGAGGGCCAAACCTTAGTGGTACTGAGCAGCTTATTCATCGCATCAATCTTCGTGCGGCAATGGATATCAAGAGCCATATTGAGGGGAGGATTTTGAAATGCCCGTCGGAGGACCTTGCGTTGCTTAAAGAGGACTTGTCGAAACTTATTTCTGCAATTGACAATCTTAACATTGATTCTTCATCCTTGAAGATCAAGATCGCCGAAATTATGGCCGCCTCAACTGAGTATTCTTCCTTGCGTGTTATTTCCTCGAAGAAGTTGAGTCCAGATGTTAGAGCTCACCAACTTGCTGCAATAGACTTGTCACTAACCCAAGCCCGGTCTTCTCAGCAAGCTGCTTCGGGAGATTATCAATCTACAGAGACTTCTTTAGCTTCTGTCCGGGTACGTCTAGATACGTTGATGCGAGAACAAGAACAGCTTGGCATCGAGGCATCAAAACTTGAAAGTGTTCTCGGGGAGCAGGGAGCTACACTTTCTCAATGCCAAGAGGAGATTTCACGCCTAGAACAAGAGAAAGACATGGCTATGGAGTTGCCCATCCTGTCTCTCACTGAGGTAGAGACTTTGAAGGCTTTGGAAGGCTTGCTTGAAGACCGCCTCCTTAGTTTTAGGGACATAGTTTTCAAGTAGTGTCTTCCGCCCTTTTTCTTTTGTAATCAGACTTTTTCCTTCAAAGAAATAAAATGTTTGCATTTTTGAATTTGCTCTTTATTCTTCAAAGCGTTTTTTTTTTTTTTTTTTTTTTTTTTTTTTGAGATGTGACTGTACTTGAAGTTTTGAAGTTTTGAAGTTTCAAGTTGCCTACGTACCCTTGGTTGAGGAGGGATCAAGTCATGACGTAGTTCAAATGAGTGATGGTTTTTATGATGATTTTGCCGTACACAGTTTATGCTCTTGCGGGCCAGGAGCGTGGAGCGTTTGCTTTAGGGGTAGTAGCGCTTCAAAAATCTGCCGTTGATGGGGCCGATCTTCAACCCGTCTTCTGCCGTGATTAAGTAGGCGCCATTGGTGTAAATCTCTTGTATTACGTAGGGTCCATCCCATTTTGATGTGAACTTGCTTTTTGTCTTATGGGTTGTAATGATAGGCCTACGCAATGCCAGCACGAGATCTCCAGCTTGGAAAGACCTTGGGCGGACTTTCTTGTTGAATGCCTTGGCTAACCGTGCTTGGTAGCATTCCAAGTGTTGTTGAGCTTCGAGCCTTCTCTCATCCAGCGCTTCCAACTCCTGAAGGCGCAACTTTGCATTTTCTTCATCAGTCAAGCCTTCTTGTATAGCCATCCTTAGTGAGGGGATTTGACTTTCAAGCGGTAGAACAGCTTCTACGCCATATACGAGAGAATAAGGTGTAGCTTGGGTAGGAGTCCTATGTGTAGTCCTATATGCCCAAAGTGCTTCACTTATTCTTTCATGCCAGTCTCTCTTTGTTCGGCCGATTACCTTTTTCAGGAGGTTGCACAGCGTCTTGTTGAATGCTTCTGCGAGGCCGTTGGCCGGAGCATGATACATGGAAGACTTGTGCTGCTTGAACTTGTATTTGTCGCAAAGCTCATCCACGAGTCGGTTGGAAAACTGCTTTCCATTGTCCGTGATAATGTAGCGAGGCACCCCATATCGGTGGATGATATGCTCCTTGATGAAACGAACAACAGTTTCCTTTTTTACTTCCCTTAAAGGTATGGCTTCAGCCCACTTGGAGAAGTAATCTGTTGCAGCTAGGATGTAAGCTTCCCCTGCAGATGACTTTGGCGTAATTGGTCCTACAACGTCCAATCCCCATGCGTCGAACGGCCATGAAGCAACTGTAGGGTGTAATGGTTCAGGCGGTTGATGTATGAAGTTGGCGTGGAATTGGCAGGCTTGGCACCTTTTGGCGTGTTCCAGGCAGTCCTTCACCATGCTCGGCCAGTAGTAACCCATTCTTTTAAGCTGGAAATGTAGCTTTGGTCCAGATTGATGTGCCCCACACACACCTGAATGTGCTTCTTCCATGGCTTGATTAACTTCTTCCTCACCTAGGCATCTCAGGAGCAGTCCTTCAAAAGAGCGTCGGTAGAGTGTTCCTTTGTAGTAAAGGAAGCGAGGTGCTCGTCGACGTATTTCGGAACGGTGTCTAAGATCATCGGGAAGCTTTCCGTGCTCTAAGTAGTCGATCAGCGGCTGTCTCCACTCTTCAGTATCGACTGGAAGTACTGAGATGACATTTGTATCATCTAGTGACATTTCATTAACGAGCGGAATCACCCATCTTTGGCAAACTGGCACGTCTGCAACTTCATCTTTTCCTAGTGTCATACTTGAGGCTAGATTGGCGAGAGCGTCTGCCATTTGATTTTCCTTTCTTGGCACATGTTCTAGTGTCACAGCTTCGAACCTTTGTAGCAGTTAGGTCGCTAGCCGGAAGTATGGGACGAGATCATCTTTCCTCACCTCATATTCAGTTAAGAGTTGATTGATTATAAGCTTGGAATCGCCATATACCTCAAGAGCTGTGATTTCCATGTTGATTGCCATTTGGAGCCCGATGATCAATGCTTGGTACTCAGCAACATTGTTGGAGCATAGCTCATTCAATTGGAAGGAGTAAGGTAGTATGTGCCTTTGTGGTGACATGAATACTACTCCTGCCCCTGCTCCGTCTGCTCGTGCGGATCCGTCGAAGAACATCGTCCATGTCGGGAAGATGTCGATGTAGAACACCTCCTCGTCAGGCAAGTCGTCTGAGATTTTCCAATCAGCCGAGATTGGATGATCGGCAAGGAAGTCTGCTAGCGCTTGTCCCTTGACGGCTTTAGCTGGGACGTAGATGATCTCATATTGATTAAGAAGCAAAGCCCATTTAGCGAGTCGCCCTGTCAAGACTGGCTTAGTCATAACGTATTTGACAGGGTCGGCTTTAGCAACCAAGTAGATGGTGTAAGCATGCATGTAATGTCTGAGTTTCTGAATGGCAAACACCAAAGCGAGGCACATCTTTTCTATTGGGGAATAGTTCAACTCAGCGCCGGTGAGAGTTCGACTGAGGTAGTAAAGTGCTCCTTCTCTTTGGGATTCATTCTCTTGCGCCAAGAGCGCTCCGATTGAACTTTCCTGAGCAGCAATATACAATATGAGTGGTTTCCCGGGCACAGGTGCCCTTAGGACAGGTGGACTTGACAAATATTTCTTTATGCTTTCAAAAGCATTATGGCATGCTTTGTCCCATACGAATGGAACATCTTTCTTCATAAGGCGACTAAACGGTTGACAACGCCCTGCGAGGTTGGAGATGAAGCGTCTGATGAAGGCTAGCCGTCCTTGTAGACTTTTCAGCTCGTGCAGGTTTCTTGGCTCGGGCATGCTTTGAATGGCCTTGATCTTTGATTGGTCTACTTCAATACCACGGTGCTTGACGATGAAGCCGAGGAATTTTCCAGAGGTGACGCCAAACGCACACTTTAACGGGTTCATCTTGAGGTTGTATTTTCGCAGCCTTTTGAACACTATTCGCAGATCCTTCAAGTGTTCTGATCTTTTCTTCGTCTTAACCACCACATCATCTACGTAACATTCTACGTTTTTGTGTAGCATGTCAGTGAAGATTTTCTGCATTGCGCGTTGATACGTAGCTCCAGCGTTCTTTAGACCAAAGGGCATTACCTTGTAGCAGTAGATACCTTTTGGAGTACGAAAGGCTGTTAGTTCCTCGTCTTCGAGGGCCATGCGAATTTGATTGTACCCAGAAGAGCCATCCATGAAGGATAATGCCTCATGGCCAGTGGTTGCATCCACCATGATTTCAATGATTGGCAAGGGGAAGTCATCCTTTGGGCAAGCATCGTTGAGGTCCCGGAAGTCTACGCAAACATGTATTTGTCCTGATTTTTTAAGGACAATGACGATGTTGGAGATCCACTTGGGGTATTGCACTTCTCGAATAAAGCCTGCTTCGATTAGCTTGTCGATCTCGACCTCGATTTGTGGGATAAGCTCAGATCGATAACGTCTTTGAGTTTGCTTTATCGGCCGTGTTCCAGGCCTGACCGCAAGATGATGAACAGCGATGATAGGGTCCAGGCCGGTCATTTCTTTGTAGGTCCAGGCAAAGACGTCTTTGTACTCTAACAACAGCTGATAATACTCCTCTATCTCGTCTGTACTTAATAATGCACTTACGAAGATAGGCTTTGGTTCCTTGCTTGTACCTAAGTTGAGTTCCTTGAGATCATCGATTGTGGCTTGCCCCCCATCTTCGAGCTGTGGTGGTGCAGCAGTGACATCTTCCTCGGGGATTTCGTCTTCTTTACCTTCTTGAACCGTGACGTGGAAAACATCTTGGATCTCCTCTTCGGTGCTGTCTTCTCGAGCTTATCGGCATAAGGATTGTCTGGTGTTCTGGGAGAGGCGTTCCTCGCAATCTTCATAGGAAGGAGCCTTGACCGGGTAATTGAAGAAGTCTTCTGGGAAGAGGTCGCACATTGTGATGGGGATGGACGATCTTTGTGTCGAAATTTCATTATCTCCAACACTTTCACATTGTTCTGGAGGTTGACAGGAGCTGTTTTGCCCCCTTTTCGACTGATAAACTTGTGGACAAGATGGTTGCTGCTTGTCCAATTTCTTCGAAGCGATCTTCGAAATGCATTCCTCACAATCTTCATAACAAGGAGCCTTGATCGAGAAATTGAAGACATCTTCGAGGAAGAAAAGATCCCGCATGAACGATCTTTGTGTTGTAATTTCATCATCCTCAACATTTTCATGTAGCTTTGAAGGTTGACGGTAGCTGCTTTGCCTCCTTTCCGATTGGTGAACTTGTGGACAAGACATATGTTTCTCGTGCAGCTTCTTCGGAGTGACATGAATCCATCCTTCATCTTCACTTGACTTGACTGACATGGTTTTGGAGCATGCCCCCAGCGGTTGAGGTGAAGACTTTGAGTCGAAAGAGCCAGAAGTGACATCTTCCTTAGGGATTTCATCTTCAGTGCCGTTCTCTTGGGTTTGTTGGCATGAAGATTTGCCAGTGTGGACGATGATGCGCCTCCTTACCTTTAGTGGTCCTTTTGTGTCAACCTCTAGGATTGCTTGGCGCTTCATCCTTGAAGGAATCAAGCTTCGAACGTCGTCCTTTTCTCCTAACCCATTGAGCTTTTCTTCCTTTGGTGTTGTCTTCCTTTTTCCAAAAGGCTTCCCATTATCTTCAAACCTTTCTGAAGCTGATCGTCGCAGAGGAGAGATAACTGTGTTGCTTTGTTTCTTAGGCTTTAACAACCTTTCAAAAACAGAGCTTTGGGATGTCGGCGCGTTAAGCCTCTTGAAGACAGAGGTTCGGTCTTGACCACCAATGCGATTAAGCACTGAAGTTCTGGAGCTTGACTGGCTCATCCTATCGAAGACCGACGTCCGAGGGGAGGGTTTAGGCTCTTCTTGGTCTTGTTCAATGCTCATGCTGACATATTGAGTGCTAGTGTTTTTCGCTTGGCTTGAAATCATCACAGGTGCATTTGGTGTGAAACCAAGTCCGGCTTTGTTGTTGTCAACTCCGTAACCATGCTCCTTCAACTTCTTTTGAGTTTTGGTGAGGTTACGTTCTTCGTCATTGACAGTGTTTGAAACCTTCTTTCCAGCCACCGCAGAAGAAGCGAAGTCGTACCCGGCTTTTGACATGAGTTTGTAGGCGTTAGGGTCAAAACCTTCCTCGGTCCTCTTGGTTGGAAGAAAGCTTGATTCCACCTTCTTTGGTAGAGCTTTTATGAAGCCTTGTGGTAGTCTTGCGGCCTTAGCACCCCCTAGCTGTGTCAGAGGCAAAACTGCATTCGTCTTGAGCAACTTCACGTTATCCGTGTGCCACTGTGTGTCGGCTTTTCTAGTTTCGAATGGAGATTGACCATTCTTTCTTCTTGACATCGGGATATACCGGAATATGGGTGCGTTCGGTCCTTCTGACGGCATCCTACTCCCTTTGGTTGTTGCAGGTTTAGCAAACTCGTCATCATCTTTGCTTGAAGATGGCCCGACCTGCTCTTTTTGTTTTTTAGGCATGGCTTGCCACTCCTGCTTTTTAGGTGCTGCTCTGCCCGTGGATTTGATCTCTTCCGGAAGGGCTTCGGGTACCGTCTCTTCATCCATGTAGAACTTGGCATCTGCAAAGTGTGATTCGGCTTCGGTGAATGGCTTGGTATCACCTTGGATCACCTTCACTCCTTCTCGGTAAAATTTTAGGCATTGGTGAAGGGTGGACGGCACTACCCCATTTGCGTGGATCCAAGGTCTTCCTAAGAGCAAGCTATAGGAAGTTCTTGCATCAATCACGTGGAATATCGTGCTTGATTTGAGCTCTCCCATGGTCATCTCTACTCGGATCATGCCTATCGCCCTTTGTCCTCCTTGGTTAAAACCCTGGATCAGCAGACGGCTCAGGGATAGTTCATTCACCTTGATGCCGATTATGGTCATTGTTGATTTTGGCATGATGTTTATGGCTGACCCACCATCCACAAGCATGCGGTTGACTTTGTATTCCTTTATGTACCCGGAGACGAAGAGAGGACGGTTGTGAGGCTTTGATCCCAACAGTAGGTCTTCGTCAGTGAAGTTAATTACGTCATGGGTGGCACAACATGTGGCACATTCATGTGGCTGAAGCTTCGAGCCTTCGTCGTTACTTTCTTGCACTTTGTGGTCGTCGGGACCTGCCAAGACTGCTGCTAGTGCTCTTCGCATCTTTTTTGGCAATGGTAGCACTTCCTCGATGCTAAAGTGTGCTGGCAGACCTTCTCTAGGTGTAAGGGTCTTTTCTACCTCAGTGGCAATAGCTTTGCCTTTTGAGGGCTCTTCTATTTCTACTTCAACCATGTGACAGGCCACGGTAGTGCACTGTTGGAAAAAGTCATTCGGGAAGTACTCACGCAAGGAAACGGGAATGCGTGGCTCCTGCTCCATAGGTTCCCTAGCATATGTTGTTTTATTATGCTTTATGTTTCTTTTAGGCTTCGCATTGTTGCGGCCGTGGTGATTTCTTCTTTGTTCCACCTTTGGCTGTATGACTTGTGGTCTTGGTTTCCTTGTCTTTTTGTAGGTTACCAATATCCATCCTTCTTCATCATCAGCATGTGTATCTTGGTCGCTTCTCTCCAGTGATGGTTGTGTAGGAGGTGCCGTGCAACTTAAGCATTCACGGGAACGGTCAGGTGTCATTTGGAGAGGCACAGGATTAAACGATCCAAACGCAATTGTAGTGGTATGCGTTGCGGCCGTGTCCTCAAGGTCGAGCTCAATTTGCCCTTGTTGTGCTAGCTTCATGATGAGTTCTTTGAGAACGAAGCACTTGCCAACAGGATGGCTCACAATACGATGATACTTGCAGTACCTAGGATCGTTTGTGCGATTCATTTCTTCAGGACGCTTGCATTCGGGTAGCTCAATCACCTTTTTTTCCAGCAAGTCATCTAACATGGCAGCCATGTCAGAGTCAGGAAAAGGGTACGTTTTCTGTTCCAACTCTCTCAAGGTGCTCTTGTATCTGTCTTGGGTGCGAGAAGGCTCACTTGTCTTTATCTCCTTCGCTTTCTTCTTGGAGGAGATCTTGATGGGCGCTGAGGAGGTCTTGATGGGCGCTGAAGAGGTCTTGATGGGGGTAGTGTTGACGGTGAAAGCTTCCTTAGCGGGCTTCTTCCCGGTCTTGTCTACATTTGGGGCGAATACTTTCTCCTTATTGAAGTTAGTAATTGGCTCCTTTTTCCCATGATTAGCGATACTCAGCTCCATGTCGTGGGAACGAGTTGCTAGCTCTTCGAATGTTCTTGGTTTTATGCCTTGGAGGATGTAATGTAACCCCCAGTGCATGCCTTGAACGCACATCTCAATGGCAGAGGTTTCAGAAAGCCGATCTTTGCAATCCAGACTTAAGGAGCGCCATCTATTTATGTAGTTGACGACAGGTTCATCTCTCCACTGTTTCGTACTGGTCAGCTCTAGCATGCTTACAGTACGACGAGTGCTGTAGAAACGGTTGAGGAATTCCCTTTCTAGCTGGTCCCAACTGTTGATAGACTCAGGTTCGAGGTCAGTGTACCAGTCAAAAGCGTTACTTTTCAGCGAACGCACGAACTGTTTGACGAGGTAGTCTCCCTCTGTCCCAGCATTGTTGCAAGTTTCAATGAAATGGGCGACATGTTGCTTCGGGTTGCCTTTTCCATCGAACTGCATGAATTTTGGGGGCTGATAACCCCTTGGCATCTTCAAAGCATCAATCTTCTTGGAGTAAGGCTTTGAGTACAGTACGGAGTCATGCGAGCTTCCTTCGTACTGTGTCTTGACAGTGCTTGCGATCATCTCCTGTAGCTGCTGGATAGAGAGAGATCCCATGAATGCCGTTGATTGGTCTAGCTTCGGCTTCTCTTCAACTTTCTCCACTGGTGGCTCCTCTTCTTCGTCGTCTTCTTTCTTTAATAGGCCAATATTTGGGTCGACTTTCACGTCAGGCAGCGCATCTAGTTGGTTGACAAGTGCGGCAATCTGCAAGTCCTTCTCTTCCACAGTCCGTGTGAGCTTTGCGATTGCTTTATTCATCTGAGCTAGCTGCTCCTCGATTGAAGTTGCTCCAGTGGTCATGACTTGCATGGTTGTACTGCCGCTTGAATCAGCGTCGGAGAGTAGGGACTCTAAGTATTTCCTCGGGCTTTCCCCCCTTGATGCCTTTAGCGAGGCCAGGGTGATCACAGGCTCGTACTTCAGGTGCTCTTGTTCCTTTGACAGAGTCAATGCAGGGGCGGAAGCCGCGGCAAAAAGAGCTCTTGCCTTACTTCGGGTTATGATGCCCGAAATATCACCACTTGCGGCGATGATGTTCTTGTTCTTTGCTTTGATTGCAGGAACAGCTTGATCCTTTCTTGATGCCATTTGCGTTTTTCGATGATTTGAGGATAGAGATGAGAGGTAGAGAGGTCCCACTGGGCGTGCCAAATTTGTAAACACGAAAAAAATTCCTGAAACAAGAAACAAGAATACGTGCACAAAATATATTTTGTGTTTAATGATTTTTGGGGTTACAATCTCTTTGTAATTTGATCCTCTGATTCTATCTTCGTAGGGTGTAGGTTTGTGGATGAGCTGTTGATCCAAAGGGCCGTCGGGGCTTGATCTAGGGATGAACAGTTGATGAACGGATCTTCGAGGGCTTTTGGGCTTGATCTTGAAGGTTGATGGATGAGCGGATCTTCAAGGGCTTTTGGGCCTAATCTTGAAGACTGGGTGTATGGATTTCTTCAAGGGCCGTCGGGGCTTGATCTTGAGGGTTGATGGATGAGCGGATCTTCAAGGGCTTTTGGGCCTAATCTTGAAGACTGATTGGATGTGTGGATTTGTTGAGGTTGTTGATCCAAAGAGCCGTTGGGGCTTGATCTTAGGACGAACGGATGATGAACACTTTCTTCAAGATGCCGTCGGGGCTTGATCTTGAGTCGGCGGAAGTTCTTCAAGGGCCGTTGGGGCTTGACCTTGAAGGAGGGTTTGACGAAGAACGAAGAGTGTTTTCTTGATCCTTCGGGATTTTGCTTGAGAGCTTTAGAGTTTCAAGGCTTCAAGGTTTTGGTGTGATGTAAATTCCCTTCTTTCTTTCTCTTCTTCTTCCTTTTTCTCCTTTTTTCAAATGAATGCCTTGGCTTCCTATTTATAGAATTCCAAAACTTGATTTTTGGATTTAAATAATCAGATGAAATAAATCATTTCTGCCAGGTATTGACACGTGTCCTATTTGATGACTTTTCCAATTTATTTCGATTTTTCGTTGAGTCACACGCTACATGTAAAATTTATGTGACACGTGAGTGTTGAAATTTTAATTATTGGTCAACATTCATTTCACCGAAATTTTGATGTCTACAACATGTTTTTTTGTTAACTTGTACATACATTTGTGAATAATTAAAGAAAAACTGCAATTTAAAATTCTCTCTTCTTCAATAGAATTCTGTAGGTGGATATAAGTATTTTGATTTTGTAGAAGCAAGTTGGATAATGTGTAGATAGATTATGATGCTGAGAAAATAAGTCGATCTTTTATAGTAATAAACTATAATTTTAAGAAATTTAATTACCATTTCATTCAAGAGTATAAAGTTTGAACGCCCTAAAATTTGTGGAAGCTCAACACCTGCAATATGAATAGTAACAAAAAGGGCTCAATTGTTGAGAAGCATTTGTTAAAAAAAAAAAAAAAAAAAAAAAAAAAAAAGAAGCTGAAAATTTAGAGGCAAATAAAAGATTTGTAGTACCATGTATGGTTTTTGCTAAGATAGATATATTTTGTGTGACAGCCCATTCCAAAGTTTACGTTTTTATTTTATTTTAAAAGTGTGAAATTACGAAAATGCCTTAGAGGCAAAGATTTTGATTTACATTGACCATCGTCTAGAGAGACGTATGACTTATTCTTTTAACATATTCTCGTAGAACTCATTGGTGTGAACACATAGGTGAAAGCTGTTTGCGAGTCCGGATTATAACGGTGGACGTTTGAAAATAGTTATTTAAAGTTTAGTTATAAATTATTTGAATTCCCACTTTGTGGGAAAGTGGCCAATCAGATTTTAAGCACAAATAGGAAGAGCCAATCAAGTACAGGGTCAAGGAACCAATTAGAATTAGAGGGAGAGGGTGAGACCCAATCAGAAAAGAAATTAAAAAAAAAAAAAAAAGAGGGAAAGCTTCTCGTGCACCCGTGCCCCATCCTGTGTAACCACCCATTTTCCAAGGCCGATTCTAGGTAACTCCGATGGAGTTTTTCGACACCATCACCACCATATTGAAGCTCTCATTCCCCTCTACAAAACTCACCCAAGAACCACCTTGATTAACCATGGTATATGGTGGTTGGAGGCCACGAAAGTCGACGAAAATCAACAGTGCTCCGGCCACTCTTTTCAATTTTCCTGCAAATCAACAAAGCGATGGCCAATGCCACCACTTGGGCTTTGTAGCCCATCATCCCAGGAGAAAAACCCAACCAACCTTGACCCCGTTGGACCATTATAGAAGACGAATCGACACCGGGAAGTTTTAGGTACCCGCCGGCTTTATGGGCAAAATTGACCATCTTCCGTCCATTTTTGGACTTCATGGCAAGTATGAAAGGTTCTCCACTCACTGAGATCTTCATTTCTGTGAAGTTTGAGAATTCTTGCAAATAGTTGGATTTTCCAACGAGTCAGGGTGGCGCGTGACCAGTGGGCCGCCAATGCTATTTTTAGGCTATGTCGAATGTCTTAAATTCAGTTTTGATATTTGAATGACGTAAGGTGATCGTTGGAACCTAAATTCGTTACGATACGTTACTTGATAAAAATGTGAATTGATGATCCGACCGTTGGATCGTCACCAAAATTGGATACATTATCATACGTAATATTTAACGATCATAGGAATTTATGGATCAGGATTCCAACGTATGGATCTTCCCGAATTGGATTTGTAAGTTAGTAAAAATAAATGTTCACGGCCACTTGTTTTGGGCAATTGGCGGAGATTCGACCGTTGGATCGTAATGAAATTTTAATATGTTATTATAGAAGCATATTGTGGATCTTTGGGAATTGTGGATTGAAAATCTGATTTGCGGATCTTCCAGGTCGAGTTTACAGGGTGTAAACCCTACCGTTGATCTTTGATCGACGATTGACTTGTGGTCAATGGGTCTCGAACTATTTTAGAATGTCCTTGAGGATTTGTTTTACGTAAATTACGTATTCTATTGATAAGAGTTCTGAGATATGATTCTATAATTGGTCACAGGCACCAATCATTCGGGATGCCTTGATGCATGCGCTAGGAATCATAGCGTGGACTCCAAGTGAGTAGATCTCTTCCTTTTTATTATTGATAGTTCAATCGACACTTTTAAATTGATTAGGTATATTACCTTCATATAATTATTGTGAATGCTTGAAGTACTAATATGAACTACGAATGGCTTGATCCCTGTTTAGGGTACGTAGGTAGTCTAACGAGATGTTAGATGCAACCATAATATATTTGAGACAAAAGCTTTATTTGGGAAATTGAGTAATGCGAAGGAAATTGGTAAAGGCAAGTTTTAGTTTTGTGAATTAGTTAGTTAAATTAGTGTTAATTGCGTTTGTCACGGATAATTATCCCTGAAAATAAGTAGTTCGGGAGTAGGGCGTTATTGATTGTACATTTTACATCGTATTGAATATAATTGAAAGTGAAACGACATGGTTGAGTATTAGATTGCATCATGGTATATCCATATGTATATTACTTGAACATAATTATTAGGAATGCTTTCAAGTGCAAAGGTGAACGCAAGACACCCAGGTAAGTTCAGGTGAGTTTATGGTATTAGTTGAATCGATGGAGTTATAGCGTGACTACATTTATGTGTTAGCAACTCTGATAATATCGTACTGGTTGCCATGAGTTGTACATGTTATATTGAGATGCATTAAGGGCTCATAAACTTGCACCCCGGTCATAGTACTCCCACCCGTGGCCAGGGCACAATCCTTCATGTGATGTTCACCTCTCGCACCTTACGCTCACCTTGGACTCAAGGTAGGTGCATAGGCTTGTCGTACAGACCACTATAGGTGGTTCCGATTCGTAGATGACCCGCAATTATTCGCCCAGTCTTCACGTGATCGTAGTACTTAAGCATACTTATTTACACCCAGTCCTGTCATACAGACCATTAGAGGTGGTTCCGACTCGTGTGCAGGGATGTTTGATGAGCTATAGATTAAGTCGTACAAGTCACTATAGGTGACTCCCGACTTGTATACTAGTATTAATTGATGTGATATGGATACCTGCAACCTGGTGTTAATGCTTCCACCCGTGGCCAGGGCATAGTCCTTCACGTAATGTTCACCTCCCGCACCTTACGCTCACCTTGGACTCAAGGTAGGTGCACAGGCCTGTCGTACAAACCACTATAGGTGGTTCTAACTCGTAGGTGACCGGCGATTATTCGCAATCTTCACATGATCGTAGCACTTGAGCGTACTTATTTACACCCAGTCCTGTCGTACAGACCACTAGAGGTGATTCCGACTCGTGTGCAAGGATGATTGATGAGATATGGATAAATCGTACAAGTCACTAGAGGTGACTCCCGACTTGTATGCTAGCATTGATTGATAAGATATGAGTATAGTCATACGAGTCACGTTAGGTGATTCCGGCTGATATATCATTTTATATTGATTAAGTTCATTTGGCCTACTTGTTAATGCATTGTAGAGTCTATGGACATGGCATACCCATGGTTTTGGCCATTTTTAAGAATGGGTGGATATAGAGTTATATATATATATATATATGTGTGTGTGTGTGTGTGTGTGTGTGTGTGTGTGTGTGTGTAGTATATAGAGTTACATATATATATATATATATATATATATAATTCTATGGACGGTTTTACTGTCTGCTGTTAGTTCCGCCCCATTTGGTATCAGAGCCAAGTGGTTGGTAATTGCATTAACATCTATCTGATCTATTTTTGTATTCACATTTCTTTATCCTATCTGCAATTTCTTATTTGTCGGTCCTCAAATCTTCAATTCTTTCAGCCAAACAGTAAGACGTGATCCAAACAGTAAGGCCCAAGGAGAGGCATGAGCAGAGCGCATGAGCGGGGAAAGGGTTTAGACGTACGAGGAAGGTGAATCATTTAAGATTTGCATTTAGCATATTGTTTTGTGTTTTTCATGAGTAGATTATTTAGTATAATTCAATGGCCAGCACTAGCTCTAGATCCAACTTAGGAACTATACCTGACATTGTCAATGAAGAACAAAAACTTGATTTTCAAACTGATGAAAGTATTGATTTTGATGATTGGAATATTCCAAAAATTTCAAGCAAAAATATTTACAAGAAAAAATGGTCTTTGACCTCTTTTAAATCCGAACATCATGTTAAAACAGTTGAGAAGGCTTATGCTCTTAGCAAAGAACATGAGACTTGTCAATTATTTTCTCCGGAACAAATTAAATCCCATAGGAAAGATGGTCATAACTATATTCATATTGGTTTGGTTCAAATTGCTGTTAAACCATTAACAAGAAAAGGTCTTAATACCTCAATTCTTTTGTGTCTCCAAGATGCTAGATTCATTGATTTCAGTGATAGTATACTTGGAATGATTGAATCCAGTCTTTACAACGGACCTATCCATTTTGATTGTTTTCCATACCTCACCATAAGTCTTTCAGATCCACACATGCTGAAAGCACTCACACTCAATATCAAAACTTCAGGATACCAAGTCCTAGAAGGAATACAGCCTTTGACACTTATTTACAGAGTTTATTACAAAGTCACTGGCACAAACATGAATTTTCAAGCTTTAACCAAAAGTCCTCGAGACCACTCTTTTAATTCAAACAGCTCAAGAAAATGCAAATATAAAAGTTCCCAGAACCATTAGGTGGTCAGACATCAATCTACCCTCAGATTGGTGTTTAATCAACGAAAGTAAGCCGGTAGCCATACAAAACAGCCTTGTCAACCTTGACAATGTTGAACAGTAATTTGATGGTACGGTAAAAATTAATTTTGATCGACCAGCAAGAAGATCTTGTGAATCAGTGCATTCGCATAAATCGTTTGCTTCTAGCAAAAAGTCTTTTTTTGGATCCAATTCAACCGATAGAATGGGTCGAGATCAAGATTTAATAAAATCTTTAGTAAATAAAAAAAATTAAAGGAACAAGAAACTGCCCAACAAGAATTAATCAATGATTTGATTAAGTTAAAGTCTGTAGACACATCTTCACAAGTAGCACACCCTGTTTATCACCCTCCAAACCAAGAAGAACCAACTTCACCAATAGCTTCTGATTTTGAAACAACATCGGTGAATCACCAATTACTTGTTTTAAACAAACCACACAAAATCCGATGGAGGAAGCTCAAAGCTGATATCGAATCTGTTGAAAATATTCCCAGAAGAAATGTTTTCAGGAAAAAGTATTGTGATGAAGAAAAGCTAGCCATTTATGCTGAATGGAAAGCTTTTGTAGAACAATACCAATTTGAAATATCTTTCTTTGATTTCATTGAAAAACATTATGAAACCAAAAACAAACTCACGGTTGTTACCAAAGAAAATTGGGTTAAGGAAGACAAAACTTTGATTTCTTCCAGTCATCCTCCCAAAGAAACTATTTTGATTTCCACTGGCAATACTAATATTTCAGCTACTCCTTTCAAAATTCCAAAAGAAGATGCAGGTTTTAAATCTGTCATTGAACAGAGCAATTTTACAAACCAGAGTATTGGAAAACAGTTAGACAAAATTGAAACCAAAATTGACAAATTGTCTCAACCAAAATCTTCTCAAAAAGAAAAACCATTAGTGAATTTCACTGATGCTTCTTCAAGTTCTACTGCCATAAAGTCAATGACTACTTTGCAAAAAATAGATCAAATGCTCAATGAGCTCAAAAAAGAAAAATTTGTTAACGTTTTACAAAACCATGATGTTTATGTCGAAGAAGAAAAAACATCCATTTCAGATTCTTCTCAGGACACAGAAACTGATACTTCTATTCAAAAAATTGAACATGCTTTTCAAAATATTGATCTTCAACCAACTTTTGATTTAAAGCGTATTCGTACTCATCCAGTCAATTCCACTTCTCTTACAAAAAACTGGTATCCCAGACCAACACCTCCAGATCTTCAATTTGAAGAAAGAAACCTTCAAAATCAATTTTCAGTCTCTGCTGACAAACTCTATGAATGGAATATAAATGAATTGTCAGAACAAGAACTTCTCAATAAACTCCAACACATGTCTATGGTTGCTAATAGCTACATTTCTAATCAGAGTTTTACACAAACACAAATTGTCGACCTTCTAGTGATTGTTGATTTCCTTCTTCATGCTAGAATATGTTTAGTATAATGGCACAAGTAAGGGTGTCGAATCCACAGGGACTAATTGGACCTATATAATCACTTGTTTTGCAAGAACTCTTTACTAGAGAAATAAAACTAATCAATGTAGGCCGATTTGTTGTTGTAACTTGAAAGCATAAGGAAATGAAGTAAACACAAAATGAATGAATCAACAGCTAATAAAATGAGATAGTACCAATGGAGATGAAGCTAGGGATTCGATTTTACCATTGCTAACCCAAGGCCATGCTTGTTGAATCAGATTATACTCATCCATCTACCTATTTCTTGAGTTTGTTTCACTTAGATATGATCAACCATATGATGTGTGGATTTGATCAAATGTCTCTAATCATGAGCCTAATTGTGATGTGCAACTTTGGTTCCTAATCAAGAATATATAGTGCACAAGAAACTTTCACAAAACCAAAGGGAACACTCGGCAGGATGTTTGCAAAACATTCCCTTCATTCATTCACATATCCACCAAGATTATGCATGATGTGTGCTTTAATCTTGGCTAAACAACCTGTGGTTAATTCAAATGATGATCAAGCATTAAAATCAACACACTAAGTCACAATTAAAACGGAGAATGAAACAAGAAATAGATAGATTAAATGAGAATTCTGAATTAACTGCATGGCAATCTTGCAAGGCTACATCGAATCCCTAGAGAGAGATTAGTTACACTTCATGTTTACAAAAGGTTTGACATAAAAATATATAACATGAGTGAACATAGGATTAAGAAGAAAGAACCCTTGAAGCAAAACTGATGTCGAAATCCCTTAAGAGTTGCCTTCAGTGTGGGTGCTCCAAGTGTGTTGTAAATGAAGGTGGAGCGGCTAAGGTTGAATGGTTTCTGCGAATGGGAGAGTTTATGGAATGGAATGAAGCCAAGAAGAGATTGTGTAGAAATGGAAGGGGATTTGCGGCAAAGGGGAAGATTGGATGTGTTTGTGGTGTCTTGTGTATGAAAATGAGATGAGATTTTTGTGTATGAATGCATGGGTTTTTATAGGGGGAATGGGAGAATATGTGGGTGATTGTTTAAGAGTGAATGTGGTTGTTATGATTGAGAGTGCATGTGGATGAAATAATGATGGAAAAAGAGCTAGGTTGTTGGTGTGTGAATGCATGTGTTGAATTGGTGGTGCAATGATCAAAGAGTAAGTGCATGTGTGTGTGAATGGTGGTGCAATGATGAAAGAATAAGTGCATGTGTGTGTGAATGGTGGTAGCTAGGGTGAATTATGATGAATGCATGTGGAATAAAGATGGAGAAGGTGGTGTAATGATGAAGGAGTAAGTGCATGTGTGTGTGAATGGTGGTGCAATGATGAAAGAGTAAGTGCATGTGTGTGTGAATGGTGTTTCTTGATGGTTTTGGGGTTGTGATGCATGTGAATGCATGTGGCTAAGGGTTGTTGATTGGGCTAGAGGTTTTGCATGGCTCAAAGGATTGTTTGATTGGGCTAGGCCCTTTGTTTTATGTCCAAAGTGCATACAAGGCTTTCAAATTCGTCCAACACTTTGGCTCCAAGCATATGCTATCCATTCCAAGCCCAATTTTGCTCCAAAATGCTCCAAAATGCATCTTTTTGCTTCCTTAGCCATATGAACCTAAAAACACACGAAAATGGCTTAAACTACTAAAACAATTATGAATTAACAACATAGATGCACGAAAACAAGCTAAGTAAGTCGCCTAAATATGCTCCTATCAAATTCCCCCACACTTAGCTTTTGCTAGTCCTCGAGCAAAACAAAATAATAACAAATAAACAAAACGACACTAAACAAGTAAAACACAACCTAAACCTTCCAACAACCATCTTAGGGATTTCCAATGCACATGACAAGTTAAAAATCATTATTCTCACAGATTTTAGCCATCTTTACACTTAAGTACATTCTTAATCATAGTCACCACATACTAGTTCACAATTAAGCAATTAAAACACATTTCAAATGTAGTAACATGCTTTAGAGAATTTACTCAATTCCTTACTAGAATGCACTCTATTTTCACACAGATTTTCTGACTACACACCCTACACTAGTTATATGTGAGAGATTGATGTAAACATGAAAGACTAGTATCTCACATATGTTATAACAAAGAAAGCATTTTCTGGATTTACGATAATGACATGAATATGATCTCATGAATGGAATGCTACTACTTAGAATGAGAACCAGTGATTCCATAAGCTCATATCAAATCCAAACTCCACATTATTGAACACATAACGATCAAGATAGAAGTCAAAGGGGTGTAACGGGGCTAGGGTACTGGTTAACAATGAAAGGTGAAGGATAAACAAACATTCTTAAAGCAATAGTGCGCAAAGTATTGAATTAGGCACTTAGAATTCCCTTTAGAGCGCGGAAAACAACTTTTAGACTAATAGGGGAAATTCAAACAACTCTTATTTTTCTTTTCTTTTTCATTTTTTTTTTTTTCAATTTTTTTTTTTTTTTTTTTTTTTTTTTAGCCGTGCCTATGGCACAACAACTCTCATCAATAATCCTTCCCCCACACTTATTTTCTGCAACATATTAATCAAAAAGGAATTCATTTTCCGTCATGCTTACTATGCTTTAAGAACAAATGCATGGATGGTCCTATTCTAGGCTAGGTAAGGATAACATGGGTTAACAAAGAACATAGGTTAAACAAGGCTCAAAGGGGTTAAAACTTACAACAAATACGAAATATGGGAAGTAAGGCTATTTGGCTATGGTGGCAACTACACAACTTTATCTTGATATATGTTATGCAATTCAATGTCATGCTTTGAATGAAATGGATATAAGTTCTAGCATTTAGTTCTATCATGATACAATTGCATTCTAAGTAGCAACCAAGCAAGGAATAATAAGATCATGCAACAACTTTAGAAAACAAAGAATCACAGAAAATAACTCTCCAAAGAAGGTAATGGCTCGAGTCTCACAGGGTTGTAGCGTTTGTTTGAGTTCCTTCCTTCAAGCATGTCACAAAATTTTTTTTATTTTTATGATTGCATGTGAAGTCATACATTATAACCATAACCAAGCATATACCAAGAGTAAATCAAACTTTCATCCATGTTTATAACTCTCTTTAACAGTCATGCAATTACAAACCAAATCCTTATCATTGTGTTGGAAGGTACCCTAAGACACAAACACACAAAAACGACTTAAAACACTCTTTTTAGGCTTTTCAAAACATGTTTTTTTTTTTTTTTTTTTTAAATTTTTATGTGATTTTCGGAGTTATAAAAACAAAACATTCTAAAACACAACTTAAAAACATTTAAAACAGCAAGGAACAACACTTGAAGTTATGGGTGATAAAATTCAACGAATTTGCATCAACAAACTTAGTTACCCCCCCCCCCACACTTAAATCAAACATTGTCCTCAATGTTTTAAGCATAGATTCACACAAAACATAAGTAAACACACAAACAGCACTAAACATACTAAACATGGCAGAATGTAATTAACAAAGAGAAGAGTTTAGGGACGCAAATCTGGTTATGGAGTGTAAATTCCCTCTTCTCCTTGGTGATTGCATTGAGGCTTGATCTTGGTGATTCCACAGGCTTACTCTTGAACTGGTTTCCGCCCATCGTTGATTTTCCTTTGTGCTACTCTTGAACTGGGCAGCAGGATTCTGTTGTTCTCCCCCGAAGGTCTGAGCTTATCCCTTTTATCTGTTTCTTTGTTCAATCTTTGCAGGAGTGGTCCCTTCTCTGGAAGTGTATCAACCGTTGAAGATGACTACTCGAGAGCAACGCTAGGTAAGCATCAGGAATAGATTCCAGGCAGTTGGCTCCAGATCGGAAGACTGACTCCAAGTGCCGGCTGATTGCTTCTCTTACTTTGCCATGCGAGTAAGAACAAGGACAAAGAAAAAGACAGGGAAAGAGCATGATATGAGATACTTTTGCTTTTGACCTTGATGATATGAGATACCTTTGCTTTTGAAGAAGCGGTGAATGAATCAGCATATTTCAATCCGCCGTTTCCTCCTGGGTCATCTGTACTCCAGGCATCTGGTATCATCTTTGGGGAAGAAGAAAGAATTGAGTATTTCGAAAGGCTTTGCTGGGAGTGCGCCCTCAGAGGTGAGGGAGAGTTGGGCATTTTCTTCAGGTTTTCCTTGCCATAAAAGACGAAGATCGACATATATAGAGATAATATCAAGTGGTGGTACTATTCTTTTACCATTGTCGACAAACGTTTTGATCCCGCAAATCCGGCTTTTTGAAATAGCAGGCGCCTCTTCGATTTCTGAACGACGCCCCTTCGATTTCTGAACGACGCCCCTTCGATTTCTGAACGACGCCCCTTCGATTTCTGAGCAGGCGCCCCTTTGCTTTCTGAACGACACGTAGTAGTGCGGATGCGGCTCCTTTTGACAAAGCTGCACGCGTTTTCTGAAAAGCAGAGAAAGCGTCGCCGGACTTTGCGCCTGTCGGCTAAAGATGTGTAGTTGCGATGATGGCCTCCACGTGTTTTCTGAAAAGAAGAAATCTTTTGACAAAGTTGAACACGTCTTCTGAAAAGCCGAGAAAGCGTCGCCAAAATTACGCCGGAAATTCCGGCTTTTTGAATCGGTGGACGCGTCGCCTTGGCTTTTTATAGAGGTATCGATCACCGCCAACAAACACACTCTGAAGATTTCCCATTCTTGAAAATCGACTCCGGCCCTTTGAAATTTAACTCCATCCCTTCTCTTTGAACACTTTTGAAAAATGGCAAACCCATCGAACCTTAGCTTGGAATTGAGCCTTAGCAGTGATACGGGCGCGCCGCGTCAAGGTAACGTATGGCGCCCTTCTTTCTTATCTTCTAACGGTCTTCTTACAGGTGAAGACTCCGTGATGCAGGACGCCACAACAGCTACAATAGTAGCTAGGAACCTCCTCACTCCAAAAGATAGTAGGCTGTTGTCAGGACGGTCCGATGAGTTGGCCGTTCAAGAGTCCCTCGCACTTAGTGTTCAGTGTGCGAGTTATGTGTCCAACATGGGCTAACGCCTGCTTGCCCGCTCCCGTCAGGTGGAATCATTGATGGCAGAGGTGGAAAGTCTTAAGCAAGAGATCCAGCAGCTTAAGTACGAGAATAGAAGTTTGCATGTGCTTGCAAATAACTATTCGTCGGGCATGAAGAGGAAGCTTGATGAGCTGCAAGAATCTGAGGGTCGAATTCACAGTGACCGTCAAAGGCTTGCGGCTTATCTCCAGAGGCACCTTTTTCCTGGGTCATCCAGCGCTTGGCCAAGTATTGAGGCCTGGAATGCTCTAGCTCCGATGTCTTCCGCTCCGATGGCTTCCGCTCCGATGCCTCCCGCTTCTATGCCTCCCGCTTCTATGCCTCGTAGTGGGGCTTCACGTAAACAACCTTTGTGAAGCTCCATCTTTCTCCATGTTTAGTATCTTATTTTTTTTTTTTTTTTTTTTTTTTTTTTTTTTTTAATCAAATCAAACGGCATGGAATTGATCTTTGAATGGAGGGTGGTATTTGAAATGATCCGGTAATGGTTTAAATTCTAGAGTGGATGCCTGAATCATTAACAACATATTAGTATAAAAGAAAATTGAAATTCGGGGAGGCGGCTTACCTTTGTGCTCCGACATGAACTTACAAATAAACACCCCTTCGAAAGTTATGACATGTCCCGTGTCATAAACCCCTTTTTCATAGCAACCCAATAGTTTGTCTACAAACATAGCCCTCATATTCATTCGTATTAGTAAGCAAAAACACACTTAACCACAACTAACACAAGGCAAGTAGGCAAAGAATATGGAATGGTGACAACATAAACACAAAATGAGGAAAGAACACAAACCACACTAGGTTGCCTCCTAGTAAGCGCTTTATTTAATGTCTAGGCAAGACATGGTAGCGTGTTTACGGTGTTGTAAACTCAAGAAAATCTACAACTTGATAAACTTGCTCTTCCTCCACTTTCTCCAAATATGGTTTCAATCGCTGCCCATTGACTTTAAAAGAGGTGCCATTCTTCATGTTCTCTATCTCCACAGCTCCGTGGGGAAATGTTTGCAGCACCTTAAATGGTCCCACCCACCTAGACTTCAATTTACCTGGAAAAAGTCTCAAACGTGAGTCATACAACAGTACTTTCATACCTTGGTGAAACTCCTTCCGTAGGATGGCCTTGTCATGATAGAGTTTAGTCCGTTCCTTGTAGATTTTGGCATTCTCATATGCTTCATTTCTGAGTTCTTCCAACTCATTAAGTTGGAGCTTCCTTGCTATTCCAGCATCCTTGTAATCAAAGTTGAACTTCTTGATGGCCCAATATGCACGGTGTTCAAGCTCCATTGGCAAATGACAAGCTTTCCCAAACACAAGGCGATAAGGACTCATGCCAATGGGGGTCTTATATGCTGTTCTATATGCCCATAGTGCATCATTCAACCTCAGTGACCAATCCTTCCTTGTAGGGCTTACGGTCTTCATCAAAATGTTCTTGATCTCCCTATTGCTAATCTCCACTTGTCCTGAGGTTTGAGGATGGTACGGGGTTGCCACTTTGTGGTTGATGTTGTACTTCTTCATCAAGGATTCAAAGGGTTTGTTGCAGAAATGGCTGCCACCATCACTAATAATAGCTCTTGGGTTCCAAACCTACAAAAAATCACATCTTTAAGAAAATTCAAAACAACCTTATGATCATTAGTTATTGTAGCAATGGCTTCAACCCATTTGGATACATAATCTACTGCCACTAATATGTATAAGTAACCAAAAGAGGATGGAAATGGTCCCATGAAATCGATTCCCCAAACATCAAAGAGCTCCACCACCAAAATGTTGTTCAATGGCATCTCATTTCTTCGGCTAATGTTCCCCATTTTCTGGCACCTATCACACTTAGAACAAAAATCAAAAGCATCTTTGAATAAAGTAGGCCAAAAGAAACCAGATTGTAAAACCTTTAGAGATGTCTTTTTGGCACCAAAATGTCCTCCACATGCCAATGTATGGCTGAACGTTAGAATGCTTTGTTGCTCACTCTCTGGGACACACCTCCTAATGATTTGGTCAGGGCAATATTTAAACAAATATGGTTCGTCCCAAACGTAGTGCTTTACCATGGCAAGGAACTTCTTTCTTTCCTGAAAAGAAAGATCATTTCTAATTATACCACAAACAAGATAATTAACAAAATCAGCATACCACGGTTCTTTTTCTTGAATAACAAGGAGTTGTTCATCTGGAAATGATTCATTTAGAGGCAAAGGTTGTCCAACTCCATGGTTTTCATTGAGCCGTGACAAATGGTCAGCCACAACATTATCACTTCCCTTCTTATCTCGAATTTCCAAGTCAAACTCTTGTAGTAAGAGTATCCATCTAATTAAGCGTGGCTTAGCATCCTTTTTTGTCATCAAGTACCTAAGGGCTGCATGATCAGAAAACACAATAACTTTAGATCCAACAAGATATGACCGAAACTTCTCTAAGGCAAAAACAATAGCAAGCAACTCCTTTTCAGTTGTGGAATAGTTAAGTTGAGCATCATTTAGAGTCCGGCTTGCATAGTAGATCACGTGTGGGAGCTTGTTCACCCTTTGCCCTAAAACTGCACCAATAGCATAGTCAGATGCATCACACATTAATTCAAAAGGTAAAGACCAATCTGGTGCCATAATAATAGGGGTTGAGGTTAATTCATGTTTCAAAGTATTGAATGCATCCATACAAGCTTTATCAAAATGAAATACAACATCTTTAGCTAACAGATTGCATAATGGACGAGTGATGATTGAAAAGTTCTTAATGAAACGACGATAAAAACCCGCATGTCCCAAAAAACTTCTTACTCCCTTCACGGTTGTGGGAGCTGCCATATTGGTGATGATGTCAATTTTGGCTTTGTCCACCTCCATTCCTTGGCTAGAGATTACATGCCCCAACACAATTCCTTGTTTCACCATAAATTGGCACTTTTCCCAATTGAGAACCAAATTTGTTTCCTGACATCTTTGAAGTACTAAAGAGAGATGGTTAAGACATTCATCAAAAGAGGAACCAAACACTGAAAAGTCATCCATAAATACCTCAATGAATCTTTCTACCATGTCAGAAAAGATTGCCAACATGCATCTTTGGAATGTTGCTGGAGCATTGCAAAGTCCAAAAGGCATTCTCCTATATGCAAATGTGCCAAACGGGCAAGTAAAGGTAGTTTTCTCTTGATCCTCCGGAGCAATTGCAATTTGATTGTAACCTGAGTAACCATCAAGAAAACAATAGTGTGAGTAACCTGCCAATCTCTCAAGCATTTGATCTATGAAAGGCATAGGAAAGTAATCTTTTCTAGTGCTAGAATTCAACTTCCTGTAATCGGTGCAAACACGCCAACTAGCCGTGGGCTTTGTGGGCACAAGCTCTTTGTTTTCATTCTTCATCACCGTGATTCCCACCTTCTTAGGTACCACCTGAATAGCACTCACCCATTTGCTATCAGAAATGGGATATATGATCCCCACATCTAACAACTTCAACACTTCATTCCTCACAACTTCCTTCATGTGTGGATTGAGCCTCCTTTGTGGTTCACGGGTTGACTTTGCTCCTTCTTCCAAAAGAATCCTATGCATGCACATGGTAGGGCTTATTCCCTTAATATCTGCAATAGACCAACCAATAACTGATTTGAACTCTTTTAACACCCTAATTAGTTTATCTTCTTCATTTGGGCTGAGGTCAGAAGTTATGATAACTGGAAGAGTTTCAAATTCAGCTAGATATGCATACTTTAGATGTGGTGGAAGTGGTTTAAGTTCAAGTTTTGGTGCCTTAACAGTGGAAGGGATTAAATGTGACATCGATGGTTCTAAAGGCTCTAAAAGAGGTAAAATATTCAAAGGATACGGTGCCAATGCTTCCAAGGCAGCTACCTCTTCCATGAGTGCATCTTCTTCATCAAACTCATCTTGAGATTGACTCAAAACAGTTTGTAATGGTTCATTAGATTGTGCCTGCAAGAACTTAGAGAAAACAAGCGAATCAAGCACATCAATGGCATAACAATCAAGAGATGAAGAAGGATGTGAAAGAGACTCAAACACTTTGAATTGAACGGTCTCTCCTAGCACTGTCATAGTGAGGAGTCCATTTTGCACATCAATGATGGTCTTGGCCGTGGCCATAAACGGTCTCCCAAGCAAAATAGGCAATTCTCGGTCATGTATAGGAGCTTCTTCCATGTCCAACACTACAAAATCCGCAGGCAAGATTAGTTTATCAATTTGAACTAGAATATCCTCCACTATACCTCTTGGATATTTCACGGATCTGTCCGCAAGTTGTAATGAGATGGTGGTGGCTTTCAATTCCCCCAAACCTAGTTGAAGGTATACGGAATAAGGCATTAAGTTGATGCTAGCACCTAAGTCAAGCATCGCCTTCTCTACCTTCTTGTCTCCTATGGTGATGTTGATAGAAAAACTTCCTGGATCCTTGAGCTTTGGTGGAAGTTTTCTTTGCAACACGGCACTTACATTCTCGGACACCACTACCTTCTCATGTGGTCCATACTTCCTTTTGTAGTTGTTTAACTCTTTGAAGAACTTCCCATAAGCTGGCATGTTCCTAATGACATCAAGCAAAGGTAAGTTAACATTTACCTTACTTAGAATATCAAAAATCTCCTTAAATGACGTATCCTGCTTGCTCTTGGCAAGTCTTCCAGGGAATGGTATTGGTGGAGTGTAAGGTTTCTCGGCCTTGTGAAGATTTGGTGCTTCAAACGAGGGAGTAGCATGGCTTGGTTCCTCATTTGATTTCTCATTTTCTCCTTGAGTAACCCCTGCATTCACATGATCAGATTCATTAGTAACTTCATTGCCAACTCTATTATTGATAACCTTACCACTTTTAAGTGTAGTGATTGCTTTGGCTTGCTCTTGGTTCCTTTGGAGTATCACGGGTTGGCTTGGAAACTTTCCAACCTCTCTTTGGCTCAAGGCATCTGCAATCTGCCCCAATTGTGTCTCCATTTTGGTTAGAGCCGCCGAATGTTGTTGGAGAGTGCTATTGGTGGTTTGTTGGAATTGCAAGGTATTTTGGGCTAACAATTTAACCGTATCTTCAAGTGTAGGTTTTGGTTGGAAGTTTTGGAATTGATTGTTGTTCTTCCACGAAAGATTGGGATGATCTCTCCAACTTGGGTTATATGTATTGGAATACACATCATTCCTTGGCCTTTGATTGTAAGAATTCATGAGGTTCACTTGCTCTTGGACATACTCGGGGTAAGCCTCCTTAGATGGACATTGATGAGTAAGGTGGCTTGGTATGTTGCAAATGGCACACACTTCACTTGCTTTTGGCACCATGTTGAGCACGGATTCAAGCTTCTTTTCTAGGTTAGCTACCTGCAAAGAAAGATCATGATTAGAGCTTGTTTCATATACTCCAACTCTCTTACCCCTTACATCTTTGTGTTGAGCATTAGATCCCAACATCTCATAAATGTTATATGACTCTTGAGCATTCTTTTTCTTCAAAGCTCCACCTGCTGCATTATCAACAGTTGATTGACATGTTTGGGTTAGTCCATCATAGAAAATTTGCATTTGTAAGTGAAGAGGTAACCCATGATGTGGACATTGCAACAAAAGGCCTTTAAAGCGCTCCCAACACTCATTGAAAGGTTCTCCATCATCTTGTTTGAAGTTGAAGATTTGTCCCCTTAATGTGGCTGTCTTTTGAGTGGAAAAGAACTTTTCCAAAAACTTCTTGGCCACGGCATCCCATGTGGTGAGTGAACCAGGTACTAGAGTCATTAACCAACCCTTGGCCCTATCTTTCAAGGTGTAAGGGAACACTCTCATCCTCAGATTTGCTTCACTTACTCCCTGTAAAGGTAAACCACTCACAACATTGTAAAATTCTTTAATATGAGCTAAAGGATCTTCATTAGGTAAGCCATAAAAAGAAGGAAACATATGGAAATGTGAAGATTTAAGATCATAGTTTCTAGCTTCTGTGGGCAGCAAGATGCATGAAGGTGAATTTGGTATGATTGGTTGAGCAAAATCCTCCAAAGCTCGAAGATCATCTTGGTTGCCCGCCATCTCTTCTTCTCTTTCCCAATTAAAGTGCTCAGATCCTTCACTTGTTGGACTAGACGGTTTCCCTTCCTCTTCTTCACGGACAATGGAGGAACTTGTTGGCACAAAGCTTTCCAAAGTGTTGCCCTTTAACCGTTCAATTCTTTGGCCTAATTCAGCAAGTCTATTTGACATATACTACCTGAAACAAGATAAAACAAGTTTGAATAAAAATCAGAAATCTACTTAAAATGAAAAGAACAAGGTTTAATATCAAAACAAGCAATTATAAGGGACTGAAATCAGTCCCCGGCAACGGCGCCATTTTGATTGTTGATTTCCTTCTTCATGCTAGAATATGTTTAGTATAATGGCACAAGTAAGGGTGTCGAATCCACAGGGACTAATTGGACCTATATAATCACTTGTTTTGCAAGAACTCTTTACTAGAGAAGTAAAACTAATCAATGTAGGCCGATTTGTTGTTGTAACTTGAAAGCATAAGGAAATGAAGTAAACACAAAATGAATGAATCAACAGCTAATAAAATGAGATAGTACCAATGGAGATGAAGCTAGGGATTCGATTTTACCATTGCTAACCCAAGGCCATGCTTGTTGAATCAGATTATACTCATCCATCTACCTATTTCTTGAGTTTGTTTCACTTAGATATGATCAACCATATGATGTGTGGATTTGATCAAATGTCTCTAATCATGAGCCTAATTGTGATGTGCAACTTTGGTTCCTAATCAAGAATATATAGTGCACAAGAAACTTTCACAAAACCAAAGGGAACACTCGGCAGGATGTTTGCAAAACATTCCCTTCATTCATTCACATATCCACCAAGATTATGCATGATGTGTGCTTTAATCTTGGCTAAACAACCTGTGGTTAATTCAAATGATGATCAAGCATTAAAATCAACACACTAAGTCACAATTAAAACGGAGAATGAAACAAGAAATAGATAGATTAAATGAGAATTCTGAATTAACTGCATGGCAATCTTGCAAGGCTACATCGAATCCCTAGAGAGAGATTAGTTACACTTCATGTTTACAAAAGGTTTGACATAAAAATATATAACATGAGTGAACATAGGATTAAGAAGAAAGAACCCTTGAAGCAAAACTGATGTCGAAATCCCTTAAGAGTTGTCTTCGGTGTGGGTGCTCCAAGTGTGTTGTAAATGAAGGTGGAGCGGCTAAGGTTGAATGGTTTCTGCGAATGGGAGAGTGTATGGAATGGAATGAAGCCAAGAAGAGATTGTGTAGAAATGGAAGGGGATTTGCGGCAAAGGGGAAGATTGGATGTGTTTGTGGTGTCTTGTGTATGAAAATGAGATGAGATTTTTGTGTATGAATGCATGGGTTTTTATAGGGGGAATGGGAGAATATGTGGGTGATTGTTTAAGAGTGAATGTGGTTGTTATGATTGAGAGTGCATGTGGATGAAATAATGATGGAAAAACAGCTAGGTTGTTGGTGTGTGAATGCATGTGTTGAATTGGTGGTGCAATGATGAAAGAGTAAGTGCATGTGTGTGTGAATGGTGGTGCAATAGTGCATGTGTGTGTGAATGGTGGTGCAATGATGAAAGAATAAGTGCATGTGTGTGTGAATGGTGGTAGCTAGGGTGAATTATGATGAATGCATGTGGAATAAAGATGGAGAAGGTGGTGTAATGATGAAGGAGTAAGTGCATGTGTGTGTGAATGGTGGTGCAATGATGAAAGAGTAAGTGCATGTGTGTGTGAATGGTGTTTCTTGATGGTTTTGGGGTTGTGATGCATGTGAATGCATGTGGCTAAGGGTTGTTGATTGGGCTAGAGGTTTTGCATGGCTCAAAGGATTGTTTGATTGGGCTAGGCCCTTTGTTTTATGTCCAAAGTGCATACAAGGCTTTCAAATTCGTCCAACACTTTGACTCCAAGCATATGCTATCCATTCCAAGCCCAATTTTGCTCCAAAATGCTCCAAAATGCATCTTTTTGCTTCCTTAGCCATATGAACCTAAAAACACACGAAAATGGCTTAAACTACTAAAACAATTATGAATTAACAACATAGATGCATGAAAACAAGCTACGTAAGTCGCCTAAATATGCTCCTATCATCTAGTCACTGGTTTCACGGGAATGCTTCATTCCTGGTGGGATAAGCACTTAACTTCTCATTCCAGAGATGAGATACGTCATGCGGTTAAAAAAGATGAGGAAGGACTTCCCATCTTTAATGAATCTATAGGACAAGAAATACCTGATGGAGTAAACACATTACTCTATACAATCATAGAACACTTTATAGGAACACCTCGCAATGTCACTACTCGTATCCACGACCAACTGAGTAATTTAAGGTGTCTAACCTTAAGTGATTTCAGATGGTATAAAGATGTTTTTATATCCAGAGTCATGCTTCGTGAAGATAGTAATCAACCTTTTTGGAAAGAAAAATTTATCAATGGTTTGCCAAATCTTTTTGCTCACAAAATCCGAAATGTTTTAGTAAACGATGAAGGTGTCATACCTTATCATACCTTTACTTATGGGAACATAGTCAATGTTATCCAGAATGAAGGATTGAAAATGTGTATAGACATGAAGATTTCAAAACAAGTCAACAAAGATAAATCTATTGCCAAATATGAACTTGGAACGTTTTGTGAACAATATGGTTTACCTCCCATATCTCCTTCGCACAAGAAAAAGAAAGCTCAGCACACGAGCAAATTTTCAAAACCCCATTCCAGGTTTTACACAAACAAAAGGACTTCCACCAAACCTTTTCAAAACAAGAAGTTTTATGAAAAACCTTTTTGAAACCCTAAAAAGAAATCTTTTCAAAAAACTGGCAAGGATTTTCAAAAGAAAAAAGGAAAATGCTACAAGTGTGACAAATTTAGTCATTTTGCAAACGAATGTAAAGTTAAGAAACCGATTAATCAGCTGAAAATCTCTGATGAAGAGAAAGTACAGCTCATCCAGGTTTTAGAACTTAGAAACACCGACTCTAGTCAATCAGATAAGGATTTGGAATTATCCTCTTCTGATCATAGCAGTTCCAGCGAAGTTTCTTCACCAAACATCAAGTTTGGATGCACAGACACTTGTTGTAACAAAATCTCAGTGCTAAATAAGCAAGAAGAACAAGAAGAGTTTTTAATGGAATTAATAAGCAAGGTCGATGACCTAGATTTAAAATCTTTTTATTTGAAAAAACTAAAAAATTTGATTTCTCTTCAAAAACCCTGCACTAGCCAAACACCATCTCAAAAGATTTCTCTCAGCACCACTTTAGAACGTTTTAATAAACCAAAAAAGGAAATCACCATCAAAGATTTGCAAAAAGAAGTCAATCAAATCAAATCGGAAATTAGGTTTCTAAAGTCCGAAAACACAGAAATCCGTTCACAACTCAGTAGAGTCCGTACTCAAACTCTTATGGAAGAACAAGACAGTTCTTCTTCAGATCACGATTCTGATGCTCAGTCGAGCAAAGCTTCTTCAAAAGATTTAGTTTTAAGTCTTTTATATAAAATAAGAATTATAAAATGGTATTCTAAAATCAAGATAATAATCGAAGATTTTCATTTAGAAACCATAACTTTAATCGATTAGGGTGCAGACTTGAATTGTATTCAAGATAATTCCTACTAAGTATTATCACAAGTCCACTGAAATACTTAGTGCTGCAAATCAATCCCCGATGAAGTTAAAATATGAAATTCCCAAAGCCCATGTTTGTCAACAAAATGTTTGTTTCAAAACTCCATTTGTTTTAATCAAAAATATTTCTGATCTAGTTATATTGGGACTCCCTTTCATTGCTTTGATCTATCATTTCAAAGTTCATCATAACTGTATCTCAACCAAGGTTTTTGGCCAAAAACCTACTTTTGAATTTTGCATGGAAACAGATATCAAGAAATTAAAACAACTTCAAAAAGACTGTTTCCAAAACCCTCAACCAGATCAATGCGAAATCCCAACAAATTAATTTCTTACAAGAAGAAATTAAACACAAAAGAGTTGAAGAACAACTAACAAATAAGGCTTTGTTAGAATCTATTAGCCAGTTTTCTGATAAACTTGCTAAAGAAATCTGTTCTGATCTCCCTAATGCTTTTTGCCACAGAAAACAACACATTGTTAAACTCCCTTATGTTAAGGATTTTAATGAATCAAAAATCCCCACAAAAGCACGACCTATTCAAATGAATCAAGAAGTTTTAGAGCTTTGTAAAACAGAAATCAATCAGCTTTTGGAAAAAGGAATTATCCGAAAAAGTAAATTTCCATGATCTTGCCCTGCTTTTTATGTTCAGAAAAATGCAGAATTGGAACGAGGTGTTCTAAGATTAGTTATTAACTACAAACCTTTGAATGATGTTTTGGAATGGATTCGTTATCCAATCCTCAACAAAATAGATTTGATAAAGAGACTTTCTCAAGCAACTGTTTTTTCTAAATTTGATATGAAATCAGGATTTTGGCAGATTCAAATTCATGAATCTGATAAATACAAAACTACTTTTGTCACTCCGTTCGGACACTACGAATGGAATGTAATGCCTTTCGGCCTGAAAAATGCCCAAGTGAATTTCAAAATATTATGAATGAGATTTTTAATCAATATAGCCATTTTTCAATTGTTTACATTGATGATGTTTTGATCTTTTCAAAATCAATAGATGAGCATTGGAAACATTTGCATTCATTCATTAGAATCATTTAGAACAATGGGTTAGTTGTTTCAGCTACCAAAATTAAGTTGTTTCAAACGAAGATTAGATTTCTAGGTTATCATATCTACAGATCTACCATCCAACCCATAGATCGAGTCATCCAATTTGCTGATAAATTTCCAGATCAAATTATTGATAAAACCCAACTTCAGCGTTTCCTTGGATCTTTCAATTATGTTTCTGAATTTCATCCTCATCTTCGACAACAATGCAAACCTTTATTTGATCGTCTCAAGGAGAATCCTCCACCATGGTCTCAAATTCATACTTCCATTGTCAAACTGATCAAAAATCATGTCAAAACTTTGCCTTGCCTTGGCATTCCAAGTCCCGACTCATTCAAAATAGTCGAAACCGATGCTTCTAATATTGGTTATGGAGGTATCCTCAAGCAGAAAACTTCTTCTGAAGCTCCTGAACAAATTGTTCGTTTCCATTTAGGAGTTTGGAATCCGGCCCAACATAATTACTGTACTATTAAGAAAGAGATATTATCTATTGTATTATGCATTAGCAAATTTCAAGATGATTTATTAAATCAAAATTTTTTTGTTCGAGTCGATTGCAAATCTGCAAAACATGTTTTACAAATAGATGTTCAAAACATTGCATTAAAACATATTTTTACACGCTGGCAAGCCATGTTAAGTATTTTTGATTTTGACATTGATTACATTAAAGACAGCCAGAATTGCATCCCAGGTTTTCTAACACGAGAATTCTTGCAGGGGGAAGAATGGGTACTAATCAGAGAAGACTTCCAGTTACTCTTACCCAAACCCCAGCACCAGTAAAACGGGAATCTATTCCCGATTCCTTATCGGCCTTAACCATCACAAACAGATTCACTCCCCTAGGATCAACCATAGGAAATATCCGACCAAACTACCAAACAGCATTAGCCACCCCATATGATCCCTATTCATCAGTTCGATCTCCATCTCCCTCAATCCCAAAAACACCTAGCTTTGCTAAATCATCACCTTATGTTCAAAATCCCAATTCTGAAAAGCTTTTTAGCATCCCTCTTCACATTTATAACAGCACGCATTGCCAAACTTCTTCTACCCCCAAATTTCTATTCTCCTAACAGAATCTTACAAAAGCCTAAAATACTACCAGGCCTTCTCTCTGAAACCGAAAGCATTGCTATTAAGCCCATTTACAGCACCACTCATCAAAACAAAATATTATACCATTCCCTCCATATTGGAAAATTTCTCACTGAACAAGAATGAGGAATACCCCTTTATCAGACCAAACCACTCCATACCCAACATGTTCTCATCCCGAACAACCATTATAATTATTATTATGGCTTGGACTAACATTTCTCTCCATCAGACAGATGATTTTAGTCACTCATGGTTCGTAACCTTCCACAAAAGTTTCAAGTTAAGATTTCCAGCCTGGTTTCCAGATTGGTGGGCTACTCATGGCCCAAATATATCTCTTGTCCCAGATGATCAAGAATAGTTTTGATCGCAGTCGCTTTGATAGCAGGGTTTCACTCTTTTCATGGCCAAGTACAAGGTCCCGTGGATTTTGAAATGGAACTTCGTAGAAGACAATGGTGGAATTTACCCGATGGGTGAAATGGTGGGATAAATTTAACCACCAGAAGATCATTGATCAAGTAAAATCAGATTTTCCCCAGGACCCAGCTCCATCAATTTCTGCACCTTCTACACAGACTTTGCCAGACAACCAGCAATTTTCTAAATTACCAAAAGCTCAGGAACCAGTTAAATCCTTATCGGACATTAGTCCATCATCCTCTCTCAAAGGAAAATCCAAGACATCCAAATTCTCTAGTTCGAAGAAAGAAAAATCTTCAAAGACTTCGCAACTCCTGGATTTAGCCCAATAGCTTATGGCAGAAGCAGCAATGCTGCAGAAAAAAGGAAGTTCAAACTCAGACTCAGATGCATCTGATGCTTCGTCCCAGCTTCCCGCCAAGTGGGCAGATCTCCCTGATACCCAAGATCCATTTGAATTTTGAATTTCAGAAGTATAATAATTTCCCATGTGATCGTATCCAAAAAAAACAAGCTTCATCAGCAGTAGCTGTCATTATTCCAAACTCCCGACAAGACACTGTTTTACAACAGTAAAAAGCAGACTTTTCACTGCTCATCCAGCTTTTCTAAAAAGCACAACGTGAATCCACAGTGAATTCTCATAATTCGCCAGCCTTTTTCCAACTTTTAGCACATGCAAGCGGGATTCCCGGATCTAGGCTGCCAGCCTCAATCATTAGGTGAAACTCACTTCGAACTGAGAATTCGAACTGAGCTTTTGGTAATTCATAACTATTAGGTGAAACTCACTTATATTCTAGCGTCATATTTATGCATAAAAATCAAGCGTGCACTCTCAATAAACATACATAAATAAGTTATCAATCAAACAGTTAAACAAATTGAATCCACAATACATGAAATTCCAACCAAAGGTAATCAAATCATATTGCAAGCATAAACATGGTTTTGAATCACCCCCTAGCTAAATAGGGGTTTAGCCTCTCATGTTCACAGAAAAAGAAATAAAATTGAACTTAAACATAACGAACAAAAGATTGATTACACCTAGAACGCACAACGAATCCACTTGAATTTCTGCGCGTCCAAGCTCCTCTTTCTTCTTCTCCTTGCTGCGGCAGAGATGGTCTAAGGGTGTTTTGGATGTTATTTTGGGGTGGAGATGGATTTAGGGAGGTTTGGTGGTGCGGCAAGGTTAGTGGAAGGTGTGTGGAGGTGTGGAAGGTGGCTGGAAGGGTGGAGATGGCTGCGGCAATGGTGGGAAAGGTGTGGAAGATGGCTGAAATGAAGGGGGAAGGCTGCGGATTAGAGAGGAGAATATGGGAAAGAATGAATGGATCCTTGCGGCTGAGAGCTTAAGGTTAATATGTGGCTGAATGGTTGAATTAATTAATGGGAGAGAATGGGAGTGACAGCTAGGGTGAATGATTAAAGGGTGCGGCTAGGTTGGTGGAAAGTGTATGGAATGGAAGGGGAATATGCATGATGGTGGCTGCAATATGAAAAGAATGACTAATTAATGCATGTAGGGTGCGGCTAGGTTGGAAAGGTGTGGAAGATGGCTGGAATTAGGGGAAGGAAATAGGTTTAATTCACAAATAAAAGGGCAAGGTGGCTGCAAGGAAAATGATTAGGGTCTAGGTGCATAGAATGGGCCTAAAATACCCCCCCTTGCACGGCAAGGGAAGGGGAGAAGGGAAAAACCCACGACAAGGTTGTGTAATTGGGCTAGGGCCATTGTTTTGTGTCCTAAAATGCCTACAAGGCCTTCAAAGTGGCTAGAAAATACAGACGTTTAAGTTTAGGAAAGGTTACCAAAACGGGAAACCTAGGGTTAACTTTCCTACTTCAAGTAGGAATCCTTGTTTGAGTAGGAATTCGTCGTTTCTTCAAGTCTTCAACTCATTCATTCCTTTTTCGCTCCAAAAGACTCCAATTTGCATCTTCTTGCACACTTTGGCTTTATAATCTGAAAATACACAAAAGTGGCATTAAACACTAAAATAACCTTTGCTAGTCCTCGAGCAAAACAAAACAACTAAAGTAAACAAGACGAAACAAAACAAACAAAACATAACCTAAACCTTCCAACGTTTGCCTCAAGGATTTCCAATGAAACATGACATGTCAAAGATCATTACTCACATAGCTTTTAGTCTTCCTTCCCCTCAAGCACATACTTAATCATAGTCACCATTCACTAGTTCGCATTTAATCAATTAAAACACATTTTGAATGTAGTAACATGCCTTAGAGAATTTCCTCAATTCCTCACTAGTTATGCACTCTATTTTCACTCAGATTTTCTGACTACACACCCTACAATAGTTATATGTGAGAAGATTGATGTAAACATGAAAGACTAGTACTCACATATGTTATAACAAGGAACGCAATTTCTGGAGTAATTAAACGTGTTTAGATATGATCTCATGAATGAAATGCTATTACTTAGATGCGAGAACCAGTGACACCATATGCTCATACTAAATTCAAACTCCACAATTGAAATGCACAACGCTCAAGATAGAAGTCAAGGGCTGTAACGGGGCTTGGGGTATTGGCTCACAAGGAAAAGTAGGGATAAACAAAAGTTTTTTAAACAATAGCAAGCAAAGTAATGAATTTAAGACTTAGAATTCACTTGGCATGCAGAAATCAACTTTTAGACATAAGGGGGAGATTCAACAACTCTTAGGGCCTAATTCATTGTTTTAGGCCCTTACTTCAACAAACAATACTTTTCAACCTTTTTTTTTTTTTTTTTTTTTTTTTTTTTTTTTTTTAGCCGTGCCTATGGCACATCAACTCACATAAGTACTCTTTCCCCCACACTTATTTTCTGCAACACCTTCATCAAAAGGAATTCATTGCTTACTATGCTTCAAGAACAAGGGTATGGATGGTCCTAATCTAAGCTAGGTGAGGACAATATGGGTTAACAAAGAACATGGGCTAACACGGCTCAATGGGGTTAAACTTAAACACAAAATGAGTGAAGGGCACACGGCTTATTTGGCTTTGATGGTGGTCACTACACAACTTCATCTTGAATATGTGTTATGCAATTCAATAACATGCTTTGAATGAAATGGGCATGAGTTCTAGCATTTGGAACTAAGTGATGAAACGCCTTCTAAGTAGTAACCAAGCAAAGAATAATGAGATCATGCAACGACTTTAGAAAACAATAATGCACAGATTTTAACTCTCCAAATAACGTTTAGGCTCAAGTCTCACAGGGATGTAGCGTTAGTTTGAGTTCCTTCCTTCAAGCATGTTACAAAAACTAATTTTTTCTTTATGATTACATGTGAATTCGTAAACTATAACTATAAACAAGCATAAACCAAAGAGTATATCAAACGTCCAACCATGTTTGTAACTTTCTTTAACCATCATGCAATTAAAAACCAAATCCTCATCATTGTGTTGGAAGGTAACCTACGACACAAACAAACACACAAAAACAACTCTTTTTGGGTTTTTCAAAACAATTTTTCAAATTTTTAGGGGATTTTCGGATTTTTAAGTCAACACACACTAAAACACTCTAAAATAGCTTAAAAACACTTAAAAACAGCAAGGAACAACATTGGAAGTTATGGGTGATAAAATCCCACGAATTTGCATCAACAACATTAGTTACCCCCCATACTTCAATCAAACATTGTCCTCAATGTTTTAAGCTTAAAATCATACCACACAAAAGCAATCACACAATCAGCAACTAAACATACTAAACAAGGCATAAAGTAAATAACAAAGAGAAGAGGTTAGGGACGCAAATCTGGGTATGGAGTGTAGATTCCATCTTCTCCTTGGTGATTGCATGGGTTGCCTCCCACGAAGCGCTTACTTTAACGTCTTGCAGCCGGACGACGTTATGCTCATTCCCCAATGGAGCCCACGGCATGCAATGGGCTCTCATCCACAACATGCTCAACAAAGTTCTCGTAGTAGGGTTTCAACCTATGACCATTCACCTTGAATTCTTGTCCAGTTTTCAAACTTTGTATTTGGACTGCACCATGCACAAAAACATTAGTGATAACAAATGGACCAACCCACTTAGAACGTAACTTACCGGGGAATAATCGAAGACGGGAATTGAATAACAACACTTTCTGCCCGATTGAGAAGGTTTTGCCTCGAATCATCTTGTCATGGACGGCCTTGGTCTTCTCCTTGTAAATCCGGCCATTCTCATACGCTTCATGCCTAATCTCTTCAAGCTCGCTCAATTGTAGCTTCCTATGGTTTCCAGCCGCGTCCACATCCATATTGAAGGTCTTGACCGCCCAATATGCCTTATGCTCAAGCTCTACGGGTAGATGGCACGGCTTGCCATAGACTAGCCGAAATGGGGACATACCAATGGGCGTTTTGTAAGCCGTTCGATAGGCCCACAGTGCATCCTCCAAACGCAAGCTCCAATCTTTTCTATTCGGCCCAACGGTCTTTTCCAGGATTTGCTTGATTTCTCGATTTGAAACTTCGGCTTGGCCACTGGTTTGGGGGTGATAAGGTGTGGAAACCTTATGCAACACGTTGTACTTCTTGAGCAACGCCGCAATGGTGCGGTTGCAAAAATGTGACCCACCATCGCTTATGAGCACTCGAGGCATCCCAAATCTAGAGAAAATGTTAGATTTTACAAAATCTGCAACAACTCTAGAATCGTTAGTTCGGGTGGCTTTAGCTTCCACCCACTTTGACACATAATCAACGGCAAGTAAAATGTACGTAAAACCAAAAGACATAGGGAACGGACCCATAAAATCAATACCCCAAACATCAAAGATTTCAACAACAAGGATTGGGGTTTGCGGCATTTGGTCTCTTTGGCCTAAATTTCCGGTCTTTTGACATCGATCACATGTTAAGCAAAAAGCCCTAGCATCTCTAAACAATGTAGGCCAATAAAAACCACTTTCAAGAACCTTAAACGCTGTGCGCTGTGTGCCAAAGTGTCCACCACATGCATATGTATGGCAAAAACTCAAAATGGAATTAAATTCAGATTCATGAACACAACGACGCACAATTTGATCCGGGCATATTTTCCACAAATAAGGGTCGTCCCAAACATAAAAACGTGCATCCTTTTTTAATTTATCACGTTGGGCCTTGCTTAAGGTGTTAGGAACTTGCTTAGACACCAAAAAATTAACCAAATCGGCATACCAAGGGGTACTTACCTCAACGGACATAAGTTGTTCATCCGGAAACGTTTCTAAAATGGGAAGGTCCTCTTCTTCACGCACCATTCGACTTAGGTGGTCAGCCACCACGTTTTCGCATCCCTTCTTGTCCCTAATTTCAATGTCGAATTCTTGAAGTAGGAGCATCCAACGAATGAGCCTTGGTTTTGCCTCCTTTTTTGTGAGAAGATACTTCAAGGCTGCGTGGTCAGTGAAAACAATTACTTTAGTACCAATTAAATATGATCTAAACTTATCTAATGCAAATACAACCGCCAAAAGTTCTTTTTCGGTTGTAGAATAATTCAATTGTGCATCATTTAAAGTGCGTGAAGCATAATAAATAACATGTGGCTGTTTGTTTTTCCTTTGGCCCAAAACAGCTCCAAGGGCGTAATCCGATGCATCACACATCAACTCAAATGGAATGGACCAATCTGGTGGAGTGATGATTGGTGCCGTGGTGAGGAGGTCCTTGAGGTGGTTGAATGCTTTCTCACATGCCTCGTTGAACTCGAAAACCACCTCTTTTTGAAGCAATCGGCATAGTGGTTGTGCAATCTTGGAGAAATCCTTTATGAACCGCCTATAAAAACCTGCATGACCAAGAAACGAACGAACCTCTCTAACCGAAGTTTGAGAGGGTAAGTGACGTACAAGGTCTACCTTAGATTTATCTATTTCAATGCCTTTCTCAGAAATAATATGTCCTAGAACAATACCTTGCTTAACCATGAAGTGACATTTCTCCCAATTTAACACAAGATTTGTTTCAACACAACGGTTCAAAATCAAACTAAGATTATTCAAGCAACCATCAAATGAATTACCAAAAACACTGAAATCATCCATAAAAACCTCAATAATTTTCTCAACATAATCTGAAAATATGTTCATCATGCATCTTTGAAATGTGGCAGGTGCATTACATAAACCAAATGCCATGCGACGATAAGCAAATGTACCAAAGGGGCATGTAAAAGTGGTCTTTTCTTGATCATCCGGGGCAATAACAATTTGATTATAACCAGAATATCCATCAAGAAAACAATAAAATGAATGACCCGCTAACCTTTCAAGCATTTGATCTAGAAACGGCAATGGGAAGTGGTCCTTCCTCGTGGTGGCGTTTATCTTCCTATAATCAGTGCATACACGCCAACCGGTTTGGATTCGGGTGGGCACAAACTCATTCTCCGCATTTTCCACCACCGTCACTCCAGATTTCTTCGGCACACATTGGATAGGTGACACCCACTTACTATCCGAGATTGGATAGATGACTCCACAATCAAGGAGTTTGATTATCTCTTTCTTCACTACTTCCATCATCGGAGGGTTAAGACGGCGTGGAGCCTCTCTAGTTGGTTTGGCCCCCTCCTCAAGAAATATATGATGCATGCATGTGGCGGGACTAATACCTTTGATATCGGCCAACGTCCAACCTAGGGCAGATTTGAACTCCTTCAAAACACGCACTAGTTTCTCCTCTTCTTGTGCCGTGAGTGATGAAGAAATAATGGCCGGTAGTGTCTCCTCTTCCCCCAAGAAAATGTACTTCAAATGGCTTGGTAGTGGTTTGAGATCAAGGATGGGTGCCTGAACTATGGATGGGAGCAACTTATTAGTCGAAATGGGAATTGACTCAAAGTTAGAAAACTTACCCTCGTGCTTAGGCAATGACTCAAGGGCAGCCACCAACTCCAAGCATTCCTCACTAAAAAGCACTGCATGCAATGGAGTTTGTGTGCCGTGGGTGAGCAAAGGTTCTACTCCCTTGGTTTTGACTTCCATGCTTCGTGTAATGACATTTTCTAGTGCATCGGCGTTCAAATCTTCAAAATATCCCTGCGCCAATGAGTCAACTATATCAATAGAGAAACATGAATGATCCTCACTAGGATACTTAATAGAATCAGAAAGACTAAAATTAACTTCCCCATCAAATTCCATGGACAAGGTTCCATTAAACACATCTATTTTCGTCCGAGCCGTCTTCATGAATGGCCGTCCAAGAAGGATTGGCAACGTAGGGGCATGGTCAGATTCATCCATCTCGAGCACATAGAAATCCGCCGGAAAAATTAAATGATTAACCTGCACAAGCACATCTTCCAAAACTCCCTTTGGATAGACATTAGATCTATCGGCCAATTGTATGATTACACCATCATTTTTTAATACTCCTAGGTTCATAGATGCATAAATTGAATATGGCATAACATTTATAGAAGTACCTAGGTCTAGCATGGCAGATTCAAATTTAGTGTTTCCAATGACACAAGGAATGGTAAAACTACCCGGATCTTTGCATTTGGGGGGTAGTTTGCGTTGCAAGATAGCGGAGACATTTTCACCTACCTTTACCACCTCTTTGGTCGACATCCTCTTCCTAGTGGTGCAAAGCTCCTTTAGAAACTTAGCATACCTCGGGACTTGCTTGATTGCATCCAAAAGGGGTATGTTCACTTGAACTTTCCGAAACGTCTCAAGGATGTCCTTCTCGGCTTCTTCTTTCTTCGATTGCATAAACCTACTAGGAAAAGGCACATTCGGAAGAAAAACATTAGTAGGAACCGAATTTGACACATTCTTACCCTTTTTGGCCGAATTGGACATTTTTGGATCCACAAAAGCTTGCGGCAAAGGTGTTTCCACCTTTGCCGTGGGTTGGCCTATTTCCTCCTCTTCAATCCTCAGTTTTTCGGCCTCGTTAAGACCTGATGGTGATGGTGTAGGACCTGCCCTGACTTTTTTTCCGCTTCTCAAGAGTAGCCTTGCTCCCTTGGGGTTTGGAATGGTAGAACTAGGAAGTTGGCCTTGCTCACGAAACTTTCCTACAAAATCTGCAATCTGCCCAATTTGTTTCTCCAATTGCTCCACCCTCTTATCTTGGTTTTGCATGGCTTTGGCTTGATTTTCTTGCCCCTGAGACAAATTCGTTAGTAACTTAAGAAGTGTATCATTGTCTAGGGTGTTACCTGAACTTGTTTGGGCAGATTGTGGAGGTGCTTGTGTGGGTGCATATGGCTTGTTGTAGAAGCCCGGGGGTTGTTGCCTAAAGCCTCCTTGTTGTGATGGTTGTTGGGGCTCCCTCCATTTGAAGTTTGGGTGGTCTCTCCAACCTGGATTATACGTGTTCAAATATGGAACGTTCCTCGGTTGGTTTTGGCCTTGAAACCCAATTGCATTTGCATTTTCCCATCCACCATTTTCAATGAGTTGTGGGCACTTCTCAGAAGCATGTCCTTGGATAGAACACACTCTGCATACAATTGGTCCTTGCACCCTCATTCCTTCGGCCATCTGAGACACAATGGAAGTAAGATTAGCTAATTGTGAATGAATGTCGGGTGTGGTACTTACCTCATGTACTTGCTGCCGTGGGGGTCCTCTTTGGCCTACTCCTTCGTATTGTTGAGCGTTCAACGCTCGGTTAGCAATCAAAACCTTGGCATCCCTGGGTGTTTTATCCACCAATGCTCCACCCGCTGATGCATCAAGCATTTGACGTTCGATTGGTAGGAGCCCCTCGTAGAAGTATTGTAGAAGCAACTCCTCCTTCATCTGATGCTGTGGACATGAAGCAACAAGAGATTTAAAACGTTCATAATACGTAGGAAATGACTCACCTTCTTCTTGTTGGATTCCACTTATCCTTTTTCGTAAAAGGATGATGCGAGAAGTTGGGAAAAACTTCTCCAGAAAAGCCCTCTTCATGCTCTTCCATGATGTGACGGTTCCAGGAGCTAAGTCGTACAACCAATCATTGGCTTTGTCCATTAAAGAGAATGGAAAAGCCTTCATCTTCAATATACTTCCATCGACATTGATGGGAGTCATGCTTGAACATACCACCTCGAATTCCTTCAGATGCTTGTTCGGATCATCCATGGACAATCCATGGTACTTCGGAATGTGGTGGAGCAAGCTTGACTTCAACTCAAACTCCTCGGTCTTGCCTTCGGCCGGTGGGGGATATTGGATACACAAGGGTGCGGCATTATCCAATCCCGAAGCAGAAAGCTCCTTGAGTGTCCGGTTGTCCACGGCCATGCCTTGGGGTTCTTCAACTACCCTTGCCGTGGGCTCCTCCTTCTCTTCTAGGACTTGTTCTTCAAGCTCAGGTTCTGGGCTTGGTGGATTTGACTCGTGGTGCTTCTTCCTTCGTCTCAAAATCACTGTCAAAGTCCGAGATATCCTCACGAATCGGTTGAGAACTCCGAGTCATACACTAGTACCTAAAACAAGAAAAACAAAACAAGGTCAGAAACTTTAACAAAATAAACAAATAAACAGAAAGTAAACAATCCAAGAGATTAGCAAGTAGTGAAGGTTGCTTATAAACAATCGCGTTAAATGAATTCTTGGCACTAGTTTCATGCTCATCATAGTAACGAATGCCTCGTCAACACTTATAGTTTTCATGATGCTTAATGATCTTTGATTGTATCTTTATTGTGCTTTTCACGTAAAGGACTTTTGGAGAATGTTTTGAATTGTGTATGCGCTAACCCATCCAATTCATTAACTTAAGGAGAACTTGACGGTTAATTTAAGCGGACCTAATTAACCCGGGGTGTTGAGTTTCATAATTCATCGAAAGACCAACTGAAAATCATTTTGTATGCAAGTGTGACATGTGTGGAGAAAAACCTTCTAGCTAGCATTCATCCATATTTTCATCACATTCATCTTTACAATCTGTTTTAAATTAGAATCTGTGCATTTTAATTAATTTCGTCAAAAACCAAATCCCCCTTTACTTTCGTGTTCAATTTAGTTAGAAAGTGTCTTAGTTTGTATTTCTAAGTGTTTTGAATCAATTTATTACCCAAATTCGTCCAAAGTAGTCAAAGTGCTCAAAACTGCCCAGAAAGTGTTTTTAATGCAGTTTTGAGTGTTTTGGTGCTGTTTTGAGTCTTTTGATTTATTTTAGTGTTTTAAGTGTTTAGTTTTGCATTCTTTGAGTCTAGTTTAGTATTTTAACCTTTGTTTTAAGTTTTTGAGTCAGTTTCCTAGTGATTTAGTAATCCCTCCTAATCCCCAGTTTAGAACGATCCCTACTTATACATATACTACAATTGTCACAAGAGGATTTTAATTTGTGTGCTTAATTAGTTCGCATCATGTGATAAAGGGGGATTCCTCATTCTTGTTCAGTGATAAATTTTCCAATATGGAGGGAATGGTATAATATTTTGTTTTAATGAGTGGTGTTGTAAATGGGCTTAATAGCAATGCTTTCGATCTTAGAGAGAATGGCCTGGCAGTATTTTAGGCTTTTGTAAGATTCTGCTGGGAGAAAATAGAAATTTGGGGGTAGAAGAAGTTTGGCAATGCGTGCTGGGGGTTGATTCTTATCAATATGAAAAGGGATGCTAAAAAGCTTTTCAGAATTGGGATTTTGAACATATGGTGATGATTTAGCAAAGCTAGGTGTTTTTGGTATTGAGGGAGATGGAGATCGAACTGATGAATAGGGATCATATGGGGTGGCTAATGCCGTTTGGTAGTTTGGCCGAATATTTCCTATGGTTGATCCTAGGGGAGTGAATCTGTTTGTGATGGCTAAGGCCGATGAAGAATCGGGAATAGATTCCTGTTTTACTGGTGCTGGGGTTTGAGTAAGAGTAGCTAGAAGTCTTCTCTAATTAGTACCCATTATATATATATAAATATATATATGTATGTATGTATGTATATGTATGTGTAGTACTATCCTATAGAAAACGATAAGGGAATTACAGTGAGGGGTTATTACTGTTAGAGAGGTAATAGTTTTGGGAAGCTTGGTTTTACTGCTTACTCACACTTTCTGTTTTGTATCTCTTCAGGTTTTAACTGCTGAGTTTGTATCGACGAGGATATATGGCTAATCTTAGTATTGGTAGCTACTTTTAAGGGTATGATTCTTACCCACACTACTTTACTTTACTTATGCTCTGACATCGCGTGTGAAATGGGTTCACTCCCACTCGTAGCGCACTCTGGTATATAGACACTTTTAGGTTCAGATTTATTCATATTTTATACATTACCACACTTTATGGCTTCATCACATTCCAGGTGTTGGCCAACACAGCTCGATTTGGGATCCTAGTGGACATCCCGAGTCCGGGTGTGTCATTTTGTCTCATCTTGAAGAGAACAAGAAGTAACCATGCTAAATTGCCTGATGTCACAAACTTAAATATTTATTGATGTGTTCATACTTTCAAAGTATCCAAACAGAGTACATGAAGATATTAAATTTAATTTTTTTTTTAAATGAGAAGAACAACACCGATAAATTCTTAATACAGAGAGCTAAATAAATATATGTCTAAGCTTGTAGGGGTTTTGTAAATTTGATCTAATAGATGTAGAATTTAGGTTTGAAAGTAAATAGATGTATATCTTTCAAACTGCAGTATCATATTGATTAATGTGAACAAAAGTATAAAAAAAATTAAAATATATGAAATTGAGGACTTACTTGGATTGAGAATTTATGTAATGTCAGTTCACTGCTGTACTTTCATGAACAAAATATAGGGTTAATTTTATACAATTTAAGACAACGGAGAGACAAATTGGTACATCATTTCCCAAAATGTCATGAAATGATGTTTAAAGATTATAAAACTACGCAAAAATATCACAAACTGCACACCATGTGTATTAAGAGGATGGGCAAATTTTATAAAACTTATCACCAAATGAAAATAATAGTGTGAAGTTTGATTAAAAATCAGAAACTGCAAACCATGCATATTAAGAGGATGGATCAAATTTAGCTAAATAGGTTGCTCTCTGCAATATAGAGATGTTTTTTATGCTCCATTATTCGGAAGAAAAATACAGATTTCCATCTTTTCTCCTCATAGGAATTAACTATCAGCAATTTATATAAAAACTTTATTATTTGACCTATCCTAAATGTATAGCCAATGTAACATCCCCTCATCAACCAACGGAAAGGGAATGGTGTGCCTTATGGTAGCGTTTGGTACGCGGGACGGGACGGAACAGAGTGGGACGAAGTGTTCCGTCCCACGTTTGGTGCGCCTAAAACGGGTGGAACGAGCTGTTCCACGGGACGAGTTTTGGGTGAATTTTCATTCCACCTCACCCCCCTGGAACGACTTGTTCCACATTCGTGGAACACAAAATTATAACCTCTCCGTCTCCATCTTCTTCCTCCTTGTTTCCATCCGAGGGCATCTTTGCTCCCGCTCCGTTCCGTTCCGTCCCGTCCTGTCCTGTCCCGTCCCATTCCGTTCCGTCCCGTCCCGTCTGCATACCAAACGATAGAAAGTTCCTAGGATGGATGACCCACCTCCATATAGCACGAGGCCTTTTGGGAACTCACTGGCTTCGGATTCCATCAGAACTCTGAAGTTGAGCGAATTCAAGTGAGAGCATTCCTAGGATGGATGACCCGCTAGAAAGTTCTCGTGTGAGTTCCCAGAAACAAAACCGTGAGGGAATGGTAAGCTCAAAGCGGACAATATCGTGCTATAGCGGCGCCGAAACTGGGATGTGACATCTAATTTTTTATCTATGCATTGAAAGGTTTAAGATAAACATGGAATAGTATGAGTACAAATGCTCCCACCAAAGATCCACCCTCTCCATATGCTTTAACTTAGTGAAAGAATACATTAGGTATAGAAGAATTATTAAATCTAATCAATGACTAACAGGAACGGTGCATGGATAGATTTAACAATTCTTCTATTGGTAAGATGTTCCTTAGCTTAATTAAAGCATGTGGAGTTGGCATATCTCTAGTGGGGACGTTTATACTTAAGACTTTTTTATGTTTAACTTAACCTCTCAATGTGTAGGCAAGGAATTGGCCATGTATTTAGATTAGATACATAGAAGATAGTCTGTATAAATTAGTAGTAACTAATTCCCTTGAGGAGAAAGGTCAGTAAATATTGGATTTAAATGTAGAATAGTAATGAAAAAAAAGTAACAAAACGTTAATTTATTTTACATACTGTTGGATCCTTGTATTTACATGTTTTTGAAACCTAATTGTTTAAGTTATGACATACCTGTTGCATTAGTGACTTCTGTTCTTTTTCTTCAAATTATTAAACAAACCTTTTAACTGATTAACCATACCTGGAAACCAATTTTACAAACTTCATTTATTTTATTTTATATTATTTTATGTTATTTTTGAACAATCGATATTATCTACACTAAGGGGGGGTGAGCTTAGCCTCACAATGGGCTAGCAATAGTGTGGTTCAAATTCACCTTTGGCGAAAATCGAACCTAAGATCTCTCACTTACAAACTTCATTTATTAAATATGACTAAATACAATTATTTCAGTAAAGTAAGCAATTCGAAACAACACAGAGTTAAAGACAATGGGTGATGTAATGGTTAAAAACTATGCAAACCATGTAGATATATAAAAATTGAGCACTTACTTAAGTTGAAGGTTGAGAATGCTTTTAGTAGCAGGAAAAGTATCGTTAGATTGAGTTTGCTGCGATGATTATCTTCTCTGTAGAAAGCAGTATCAGATGAAAGTTGAAAAAATGTAAGGTCATGTTACATTTGCTGAGAATAAAAGTAGTATTAGTGAAACGGATGTCAAAATTTAACAACCTACAAAACATTTTACTGAATTAACAAAACTCGAAATACCCTCATCGTTAACCAAACACATATAAGCTTTGCCATGCAAAACAAATTTTATGCATCTGTTTATTTAAATAAGAGTTAACAGCTCCTTTTCCACATTATCTTTCCAGTAATACCTAATTATCAAAAAATTAGAACCAAACAGATTGTTTATTATTGACCTGCTATATATATATGTATTACTTTGCAACCACCATAGAACACTTTTTGACAACGAAAGAAAATGAAATGCCTCATCATTGAGAAAAATTTATAGCATGAATGTTCTTGATCCTTAATAAAAAAAAAGTACTAATTTTCAGAAAGGTAATTGAATCACATACCTTAATTCAGTAGTTACATGATTGATTAACTTAAGTAAATATATGGTTGAATTCATAATTAAGCTTTAATTAGTCACTCAAGCTTTTAAACCTCTGTTAAAGCTTCAAGCAATCTTAAATACTTTCCTTTTCAAACCCTTTTTTGTCTCTGTCCATTGATCTAAACAAAACTTTAATTAAGCATTCAAGCTTTTAAACCTCTGTAAAACCCTTAAGTAATGTTAAATACTTTGCTTTTAAAGCTTTTTGGTTTCTGGACATTGATTTAAACCAATAACGAAAACAACTCTAAAAAATAAATGGAAAACAAATTGAGGCTCTTTTGTTAAAGAACGATTAGAATCTGAAACCACAACACATACCAATCAGAAGCATAGTGAAAAACGGCATCAACTCAACGCACAACGCATTAACTCAAGACACAACCAAATTATCAGGCTTTCTTTCAAACAAATACAATTTTGCAGCAAAAAATTATACACACGGTAAACCAATTTGTTACAGCCAGCATAAACACAACAGAGAACCAAATAGCCACAGTTTTTTTTCAAACAAATATAATTGGGAAGTAAAAAATTACAGAGAGAGAAAACCAATTTTCAGGGTTTCTTTCAAACAAATACAAACTGAGAATCGAAAATTACACGTAGTTGTTTTAAAACATACTCAAGTTCAATATAATTTCTTTGTCAATAATCTGAAGAGGCAGCATGCGATTAGTCACCAATTTCACAAAAAAATTGTCCCAACCTGCAGATCCGCAGCAAAAACAAAAACAAAGACCTTAAATTTCTTGGCCTAGAGATAGCAAAATGAGGATAAAACATTGAGAACAAACTAACCTTAAAGTTCTTGCCCCGACGATCGCAAGATGAGAACAAAACGCCGAACAACAAAGGATTCAATACGGGAGAGACTGGAAACTAAATCCCAGAAAAAAAAAAAGAATCAAACGTAGGATCTCTTGCGAGACTATTTTCCGAAAGAAAAAGAAAGGATTTGAGAGCAAAAGACGGGCTGACGAAGAGGGAGAAAATCGCAGACTAATGAAGGTGAAAAACGAAGGGGAAGGGTAAAGCAAAAAGATGCGGTCGAAGCACCGAAACAAACGATGAAATACCCGTGCCTGGGAAGGGCATAACTAACTTTCCACTGTAGAAAAGTGGAAACAGTACGCAAAGCAATGAAGAAATAGAGGCCATTGTCGCCCTTTCACTATTACTGAACAGTGCCAGAAAACTAGGTTTTAATATATGTATATAATTTTCCTCGAATGATTTTCTTTGAAACATGAAAACTTTACACTGTGTTTGGATGGAGAATTTCTAAATTATCACAGAATTTTAAATGATGGGAATTACAATTGACAGTAATTAAATTCCCGTTAATTGAAATTTCATCGTTTGGATGTTGGATACATAGAAATTACAAAATGAAGGGAATTCCAAATTTCATTGTTTGGATATTCTCTAGAATTTGTATTAAATAGAGGAATACAAAGTTGAATAAAAATGTTAAAGTGGTTATAAATCATCAAGGTTAATGTCATGAAACAAAAATCATTGAGCTATGAGAAAATACGTTTCTTTCCCTCACTCCCTGAAAAAATCATCAAGGTTAATGTCTCGAACCCAATTAGCATACTTAGACGCACCTAATTGTGCAGAAGCCGAAATGAGAGCAACCAACGTAATCTCATCAAGGCTTTTATTCTAACTAAAATCTTACTGGAAAACTAAAATGGGAAATATAATGAAAATAATCCTATGCGCCTCGTGAAGTAAACAATAATACCATATTCTTTTTCTTCTCGACTGGGAGTGTCTTCAACATGAGAAATTGCTTGTCATTTTCGATCAACCAAGCACATGCTTTGATTTGTTCTTCTTCACTGAGATCTGGTATTGCATTTACTTCATCATATACCTCTGTTGGATCAAGCTTCTTTGTGTCTGCACAAATATATTCTTGAAAGGATGAAGCCATCTTGGCAAGTGAATCTGCAATCATATCTTTAGGGGTGGTTGGTTTTTTCTTTGTATGAGGCACATCAACAAAATTTGTTGGTTTTCTCTTACTTTGAGTCTTCTGAACATTGGCTGAAGTAGGTGATATATCATTAATAATTTCAATATCTTCTAAACCTTGCGTATCACCATCCAAATCAATATGATTAGTTTCATTATGCGGAGGAGTCATAATCTCAACAGCTTCCACACCTGTTTCAGCACCCTCACCCGTGGCTCTATCTTTGCCACACAAATCCACTATATCATCCCAATTTGGAATGACCTTCCAACGAAAACTTTTAGCGCCACTATGTGACTACCAATCAAAACATAAAAATCAAAAAAGCAAACCGTAAGTATAAGAAGAGTTAAAATAATATCACACACACAAAAGAAAAATAATGAATTTGTCATACCTTCACGTACTCTTGCCAGACATGATCTTCATCTACACTTATCATCTTCTTGGTTGCATCCCAACTAAATCCACTTTGACTTAGTATATCACTCACAATTGCATAGAACTTTTTCCAAGACTTCACACGATTTCGAATGTTATCAGCAGTTACATGAATATCAAATTGAGCAGATAATATAGATGCAGCAGAATTATAAGCAGCTGTCTTCCAACCACCATCTCCTTTGTTACCCAATCTTCGTTCTTCACGAAGTATGTCAGCCAAAGCACGTTCCATATCTACATTCCATCTAAAATAATTATTTTCATCTCCTTCATTTTCAATTTCTTGGTTCTCTTTCTTTCTCCTTGGTTTTTGTTTGCATACTGGTTTTCTATCGGATCCTTCCATTGCTCCTAACATTAAACAAATATTAATTGAAATTTTAAGTCATTCGTAAACCCATGCATATCAAGAATCAGAGTATTAACATTCACTAAGCAATATACTTTTTGCCAACTACCTGAAAAAGAGGGATGGATTTGAGTCATACAATTGTTTGGATCATTTTATTCTATTAACAAGAAAACAACAGCAATATACCAACAGACAACGGATAAATGTGCTCGGGCACGCAATCAAGTACAACATTATGTGCCTGGAATGAAGCATCAAAGCATTCTTGCCATTCATGATGATTCAGCACATTGAAATCGTTCTGCAATGTGCACTGAAGACACGGTTTGGCAGCAACATGTTGAAGACATATTTTGGAGCCAGCGCACCCAGGCATGTTCATGAAATTACCAGCTTGTTTAAATATGCACATGGTTTTACTTTTTAAAGATGGCAATGTAGGTCTGTGACAATGCATTTAGGTTACAATCGTTTGCTTTCCTTCCGTGACACTTGTATCTCCACCATCACACGACTATCCCATTACAAATGATTTGTTCCCCTAGAAAAACTATGAACTAACTTTGGAACTCATAACTGAAACAATTTGATGGTAAATCCAGCTTACTGGATGATTATTATACTGAGTAAGTAAATTATAACACTCCAGAAGGCAACATCATGATGTAAATACTCAATTCAGGAAACTAAATCTAATAAGAAAATCTGAAAACCAGGGCATTCCATAAAATATAAAAACTAATGCATTTCATAGCATGCATATCAAGAATCAGAGTATTAGCATTCATTAAGACAATATAATCAAACCAAAATCTGAAAACCGGGGCATTCCATAAAATATAAAAACTAATGCATTTCATAGCATGCATATCAAGAATCAGAGTATTAACATTCACTAAGACAATATAATCAAACTAAAATCTGAAAACCAGGGCATTCCATAAAATATAAAAACTAATGCATTTCATAGCATGCATATCAAGAATCAGAGTATTAGCATTCATTAAGACAATATAATCAAACCAAAATCTGAAAACCGGGGCATTCCATAAAATTTAAAAACTTAATGCATTTCGTAGCAATAATGTCATTGACAAAATTATTAACTGAGACGTTAAAGATAACATGCTAAGAAAAACAACTAATATTCGATTAAGAAGTATTGGCAACTATCTGAGCTTGGTAATCATGGAACATATGCAATGCCAATGTATCACGAAATGCTGTCCATTCGGCAGTAGCTTGAACAGATGTAATCCCATCAGAGTTATTTTCATTTTCCTCTCTTGTTGAACGATTTAACAACTCTGAGTCCACAGATGCTAAAAATTGTAAATCTTGAGCTTCTAGAACTGGATCAGCTGCTTGCTCAGTTCTAATAAAATTATGCAAGATACAACATGCATTTATAATCCTAACTTGTGTTTTAATATCAAAAAAGGATGGTGTGCGCAATATGCTCCATCGTTTTTTTAACAATCCAAATGCCCTCTCAATAACATTCCTTGCCCTTGAATGACGCAAATTATATAATTCTTTGTAGTTTTCAGGTCGACGGTTTCCAACCCACTCTTTCAAGTGATATCTAGTTCCACGGTAAGGTGCTAAAAACCCCGGTCCATTAGTATAGCCAGCGTCCACAAGAAAATACTTATCTACAATAAAAATTTAGAGAACAAATTTAGATACATTTTAAAGTTTTGTTTTTCTAACATAGAACTAATTGGTATCACACATTACCATTTGGAACATGAAACCGGTTACTCCTATGTAAAGCATCACGCAAAACACGAGCATCAGATGCAGAGCCTTCCCATCCAGGTAACACATAAAAAAATCTTAAATCTGGACCACAAACTCCTAACATATTAGTGGATATATCACCCTTTCTATCTCGATATCTTGGTCTTTCCTCAGCCGTTATTGTTACCGGAACGAGAGTTCCATCAAGTGCTCCAAGACAATTCTAAATAAAAATTTCATACAATGAAAAAAAGATTAAAGTCTAAAAAGCCAGTGAAGATATCAAACAAACAACTAATGCATTTCAGAATTACCTCAAACCACCGCCACTTCTCTCTTTCAGAATTACCAATAATGCATGGTTGATATTTCACATATTCTTGACTTATTTTCATCATTGCATGCAACACATTGTGAAATTGCCGACTAATTGTTTCCTTGGAACGATAATAGTGAAAACCGACGACTCTAATCTTCAAGTTGTGGGCAAGTATATGCAAAAAAATTGCAACAGATTCTTCAATGGACACATGTCTAGTGCGAACTAATCCACCAATCCCTTGTAAAATTTCACATAACCGTTTAAATGCACTCTTGCTAACTCGTAATTGTTCAATGCAAGTTGAATCTTTTCCATTAAACAATCGGCCGAGGAAAGATTGTCTTTCTTGATCCCAATCATTTGAAGGTTCTTTGAGAAGAACACTCTTACTATACCAATGCATGACAATGACAATAACATATATAATCGTACCGACAATAATTTTCCTCTTTTTCCTATTTTCCTCTTCATTTATAGCACGCTTTCGCTTTAACCTCGTTACCATGTCTACAACATCAGTATTTTCCATACCTGTTTGAATATATGAACAAAGATATAATGTGACATGCAACAACAGTTATGGGATATGCAACTTTCTGCTTTAACCAAAAGAGTAGCAATACAAGTCACATTCAAATTAAAGATATTCGGACTAGGAGCAGCATCATCCATGAACTGCATTAGAGACATGATCAATGTATTAATTATTAAGACCTCTGGAACTGTGCATTAGAGACATGAGAATTATGTGATTTGTGCACAACTGAAGGAGGAATGCATGTTCACTTTTCTGCTTAGGAATTCCACATTCAAGCTCACTATTTCTGCCTTTTCATATTTATGAGCTTTTAGCCCTACTTAACTTGCAGGGGATGGCATCTATTTAGCTTACGCAGACTTTCATCCATACTTAATTGGAGATTCATCTTGTATCAAGGAGCTAAATCAGTGGTTTGCCAAGCAGTTGGACACGGTGTGTAGATAATTCCCCCCTCCCCCTCTCTAAGCATTTTATTGGCCCGTCAACTTTCCTAATTGGCAATCCTTTATCCAAATGAAGGCCCGCAATAATTTTTTATTTTTTTTTTCCAAAACATCTCCGTGCCTAATGTGCCTGCCTTCTATGCAGATTCCTTCTTCGATATAAATTTAGAACTAGCATTTGTTCCCTACATCTTTATACAGTCTCTCCATCGGTCCTTGTACTCTTGCTTCTATTCCTTTCACAAAGTAGTTCTATCTCTCCCTAAATCTCCTCTCCAAAATGTCTTTCTCATGTGATAGTATGCCATCAGGATACCTTTTGAAGATCTTTTGAATTTAACCTCAAATGATGTTCAAAACTTTTTTGTTTCACCATCCTCCACACCTCAAATGGTATTTCGAGGAGTCCTACCCTTTGAAAACCATGAAATACCGGCCCCTATTGATCCAAAAGGTATTATTAGTCCTATGGAGGGCTCGAGTAGTACTATACATAAGATACAGGCCCCTGTTGATTTCTGTAAGTCCCTGCCTCTTGGCTAATTTGGCCCCTCACCTCTAATTAAAAAGTACTCTTGGTTTAACTGGAATTTGACTATACGGTAATTGTTGGAACATTTTCAGTTTACACAGGCAAAAACAGTAGAGTTGAAGGCGAGGTGGTCAGAGAATACAGACCGTGGAAACCCCGAAAACATGCAGATTGTAGTATACCAACTGCCTCAAGATTCTGACCCCATGAATATGACACCAAACATCCATGTATAATTTCATTCGTTTAATTGTCCCTCAAAAGTATCTGTTGTCCATCCAAACACAGTGTAATTCTAAGCTACAAATTTTCCAATTCATACAAATATCATAAGTTTTCGGGAAAAGCAAGTCAATCAGATATAACTGAAACCCAACCTCCTTCAAATTCATACAAAAATCATCAGTTTTGGGGAAAAGCAGGTCTGCAAAACCTAGACCACAGCTTGAAAATAGAAGCGGATAAATTCCTACGAACCCTAAACACAGAAGATATGTAGCAGGAACTAAAGATGTTGTCAATCGGATAAAAAAAATTCATAAGCACACCAAGCATATGACTATCACCAAAATTCACAATTGCTATAAAGAGTATACCCAAAAAGCTTAAAATAATTCAAGACAGAAGAGAGAAGAGGGAAGAGGCTGACCTAGAACGAAGGAAGAAGATGAAGCACGAGCGCACGAGCGAGAATCCCTTCGAAGATTGGTGAGAGCCCTTTTTACTGTGAACTTTGGCGGTTACTCCCAGTTTGGCGCCCTAATCTGCAAAATTTGGCGCCTGCAAGATTTCCCCCCGATGGATTTGGGATTCTCTCTGTTGTTGGAATTGTGAAATTCCACCTATTTAGATGGAAATTAAACTCGGTCATCTTCATCCCCAATTTCCCCTTTTTTTTTCCCGTAGAAATTGCCGTTTCCCTCGCAGGAAGGTTCCCAAACGTGGGAAAACTGCTTTCCCATCCTAATTCCCTAGTTTAAGTGAAATTCTGTTTTATTTTACTGTATCCAAACAGAGCATTAAGGAGTTTAGGTTGGAATTTAATTTGTGATGTTACCATCAGTTTAAGGGCTCATTCTAAACCCTAATTACTTTGAGAACCAGTTCAAGTGAAACTTGAGGAAGAAATGGTTTCTTCTCACTTATCAACACTTTGTTCGTGAACTTTGAAAAAATTGGTAGATAGTTTGCAATGGCTTTATCATTCGTTCTTGTTATAGAGAAATAATTGATTGTCTTCTTATCCATTACCCATTTGACTTCGCTAGCTTGTCTGTTGTTTTCTTCATATGTTCATAGCAGTTATTGTGACAGCCCGTCCCTGCCCTATCCCGAGCCCTTTCTCTCTCCCATTCCCATTCTTCTTGTACAGACGACAACCAAAACCATCGAAATCTTCACAGATTGAGGGAACAAATTATATATTCATGCTCGTGAGGTCCTTGGGAGTTCAACCATACCCATTTCAGGTAAGGATACCTTCGTTTTCACGTCGAACTCGGGATACCCCGATTTGGTCATTGTTCATGCACACGTTAATTCTTGTGTTTTTGGGAATTTCAAGCTTGTAGGAAGCTTGGTGAGGTCCTTAGGAGGCTCAGGGTGGTTTGTTTGAAGGTTTTGGACGTCGGGATCGTGAGTTACAAGCTTGGCCGGAGTTTGGCCGGAGAAGATGACGGAATATTCCGTCAGTTTGGACGGAATATTCCTAACGGTGTTAACGGAATCCGTCAGAGTTAACGGAATATTCCTGACAGCGTTAACTGACGCCGTCACTGTGCCAGGCACGTGCCTGCGTGTGGGCGACGTGTGTGGCCGTGCCTTGGCCGGCACGTTCGGCGTCAAAAAATTATTTTAAAAATATAGGGATGTTTCTTAGGTTGAGTAGATCACGTTGGTGTATTCGTACACCCCAATTGAGCATTGTATGAGAAGTTATTTCATAAGGTTGGTTATGTGCTTTAAAATTAACGTTTTTATAGTTGTTTCGCATATAGGTGAGTCCTATCTCGAGGACAAGCGCGGTCACTCGAGGCAAGGGGTTACGACCCTTCTACATACCAGTGAGTGGGCTTTTGGTTTTCTGTATATACCTATATACTTACGTTTTTCCCAGAAAGTGAATGGAAACGTTTATACATTTACATGTCATGCATTATGTTTGCCGTTTGTTTATGCATTATTAGTAGTATGTATATGTCTGTATGTTGGTGCTGCGGGCGCACAGGTAAGTGCCAGGTGAATATAGCTTATGTCTATGTTCAGTAGTGATTTGAGATGCATAGAGAGCTCATAACCTGCACCCCCGGTGTTAGTGTTCCCGCCCAGAGTTGGCCACAGTCCTTCACGTGATGTTCACCCCCCGCACCACACGCTCATCTTGGATCCAAGTTAGGTGCACAATCCTATTGTACAGACCACTTTAGGTGGTTCCAACTCGTAGGTGACCCGCGATTATTCGCCCAGCCTTCACGTGATCGTAGCACTCAAGCGTACTATTATACACCTAGTCCTATTGTACAGACCACTTTAGGTGGTTCCGACTCGTGTGCAGGTATAGTTAGTGAGATGGAGATTTGAGCTCTAGGTTCAGCCGTACAGGTCACGTTAGGTGACTCCGGCTGACAGATTACATGGCATTGAGATGACATTTTCTTGAGCACTTGCATTCTATTTTGAGGCATTTGGCATGGCATAGTTCTGAGCATGACTTATATATATGTATATGATATTTTCTGGGAAGTATACAGGTTTTACGGCGAGGGGTTAGAACTTTGTTTATGAAATGGTTTTTGAAAAGCTTTGTGTTTGCCCACTCACACTTTCTGTTTTGCGCCCCTCCAGGTTCTAGTTGGCTAGCACTTGTGGTAACTCCTCAGAGGATTTTCCCAGCATATCTGACAGATTATCACCAGTGTAGGATCACCTTTGGGTGTGTTTTTTTGTAATGTTGTTTCTCCCAAACTGCATTAGGTCTTCGTGCTCTGAACTTTGTTTTTACACTTGCGCTTGCACATGTATGTTCGTACGTTGTGTATAACTGGTTTTTATTTATTCATACTTTTATTATTATTTGTTAGCTTCCGCACTGTGCACATGGTTACGTCACTTTCACGTGACGGCCAGCATGCCCTGATCTCGGTCGGGGTGTGTCAGTTTGGTATCAGAGCCTAGGTTTCACAGTCCTGTACTTTTGTGAGTATTCTAATAGTTTTGGTGTCTTCTGTCAGAATTATGCCGCCTCATCGGGAATCACATCGCTCGGCTGAGCCTAGTTTCCCCGATGTCGCTCAGTTGGGGGAAGCTATCGCTACAGCTATTCAGTCGGCGCTCCGCCCTCCCCAGAGGACTCCTTTGGAGACTATGTATAATTTGAAGTTGGATAAATTCGAGGGCCACGAGGGCTTTGAGGGTGCGGAGCGGTGGCTAGAACATATTGAGAAGACTTTTCGTGTTCTGCATAATCAGGGGAATCTCCCTGTCGAGAAGTGGGTAGAGACAACATCGTGGTTTTTGGGTAAGGATTCTGCATCCTGGTGGGAGCAGGAACTTCGTCGTTTGTCTCCAGCGGAGATGACTGATTGGGTTGTATTCAAAGAGTTGTTCAGGAGAAGGTTTGTGCCTCTTGAGTATATTGACCACAAAAAGCAGGAATTCACTGAGTTGAGATAGGGGAAGTTAACAGCAAATGAGTACTACCGGAGGTTTACTGATTTGTCTCGCTATCATCCGGATGTTGCTGGCAATCCGGCAAAGATGCTTCGTCGTTTCTGGTTGGGCACTAAGAAGAAGCGGCGTTCGATGGCGACCACTACCCCTTGTGACACCTACCAGGAGTTTTATGAGATTCTGTTGAGAATTGAGGATTCAGAAAACATGCCGAGCGAGAGTGAGGAGGAAGAGAAAGACGGCAACTGATAGGAGCATATTCATGCGACTTAAATGGCTTGTTCTCGTGCATTTACGTTATGTTTCTTTAGTTATTTTAGTACTTTAAGCTATTTTCGTGTGTTTGTAGGTCCAAAGGGCTAAAGGAGCAAAAAGATGCATTTTGGAGACTTTTGGAGCACTTTTTTGCTAAGGATGGATAGCTTATGCTTGGAGCCAAAGTGTTGGACGAAATTGAAGACCTAATTGAAGACCAAAGTGTTGGAACCTTGTTCCCTTTAGTTTTAGGACATTTAAACCTTTCCTATATCCTTAGCCGTGCATAACATTCCAACATTCCACTCCTTCATTTCAGCCACACTCCCACATATCATTACTTATCATCACCACTTATCACTTATCATAATCACATATCATACACTTATCATCACCACTTATCGCTTATCATAATCACATATCATTACTTATCATCACCACTTATCACCTAACACAAAACCTTGCAGCCACATCCATTCCACTTCATTGCACATGCATCTTCATCCACCACACATTCCAGCCCATTCCTACACATGTGCCGTGCATCTCCACAATCCCATTCATCAACACATGCATTCACATGCTTTCACAACCTAATTCACATGCACATTCATCCACCTTTCTCCCTAAAACCGTGCACATGCAAACACATTCATAGTTAGAAAATCACTCATTGTCGTGCACATTCACTCACCACAAACATTCCACATGCATTCATCAACATATCTAGTTGTCACTCACATGCATTTCCTTCATCATTTCCAACCCACATGTCCCTTTAATCATTCAAACATACACCCATTCACCACCAGAAATCATCCTTGCCGTGAGTTCCCATCAGATTTCCATCATATTCACATGCATTCCATCCTTTAAAACATTGCACATGCACTCATCATCATAACCTAGCTGTCATGTTTCCCCTTTCATCATTCCTTCACATTCTTTAATTCAGCCAACACATGCTTTCACATGCATTTTCAGCACCAAAGAAGCCATTGCCGTGCACATTCACCTTCATTTCCAGATTGTCCCCTTGCACATGCAGCCACATATTCATTGCACATGCATTTCCAACCCACATGCATCCTTTAATCATTCAAACATGCAGCCACATTCCCTCCTAGCTGTCATGTTCCCCCCATTTCACCTATAAATAAGCATCCATTGCATTCATTCTCATTCACTCTTCCATTTCAGAATGTAGACATCAAACCACCCTTGCCGTGCTCTCCCTTACAATCCAAACACCATCCTTCCATTTTCACCACTCCCCAAACCATTCACACCATCAAACTATCCTTAGACCTTGTGCTACAACGAAGAGGAAGAGAAGAGTGCCTAAACGTTCATACAATTCAAGTTTGAGTTGTTGGAATGTTTAGGTGTTTCTTTGATTTCAATGTTTAATTTCAATACTCTTTGTTTTGTACGTATGAGGAATGGAAGAGAAGAGTGCCTAAACGTTCATACAATTCAAGTTTGAGTTGTTGGAATGTTTAGGTGTTTCTTTGATTTCAAAGTTATGAGGAAATTCGAAATATATATTTATGCTTGCATTTTGATTTGATTACTTCTAATTGCGTTTCATAAGTTGTGGATTCAATTCGTTTAACTGTTTGATTGATAACTTATTTATGTATGTTATTGAGAGTGCACACTTAATTTTCATGCATGAATATGATGCTAGAATATAAGTGAGTTTCACCTAATAGTTACGAACTTATATTCATTAGTAGTGGAGGTTGCTTATAAACAATCGCGTTAAACGAATTCTTGGCATAAGTTTCATGCGTATTCCATAGTAACGAATGCCTCGTCAACACTTATAGTTTTCATAATGCTTAATGATCTTTGATTGTATCTTTATTGTGCTTTTCACATAAAGGACTTTTGGAGAATGTGGTGAATTGCGTTGCGCTAACCCATCCAATTCATTAACTTAAGGAGAACTTGACGGTTAATTTAAGCGGACCTAATTAACTTGGAGCGTTGAGAATTAATGGTTTATTGAAACGCAATTGGAAATCCTTTTATTATGCAAGTATAACATATGTGGAGATGAATCCCGTAGCTAACTTTCCATCCATTCAATTCCATCAATTTCATCTTTAACTTTTGGAGTTCTTTCTTCTTTTGTTTCTGTTTTCATGTTTAATTTAACTTGTTGTTCAATTATATTAAACATGTGAAACTAATTTTGTTTTTAGTTAGAGGCGAATTTGAAGCCATGGACATATGTTGGTTATGATTTGATTTACTCCAGTTATGAATTCATGAACTTTAGATGTGGTTTACTTTTCTGTTTTGATTAAGAACTTGTTTATGTATGTGGGTTGAGGATCGACACTTAATTTGCATGCCTAAACTTGATGCTAGGATATAAGGGAATTTCACCTAATCGTTATGAACTTATATTCATGAGTAGTAAAGATCGCTAGTCACGATTGTGTTTAGTAAACCCTAGGCTGGATTAACATGCGTATTCCATAGTTATGAATGCCTAGTCGATGTTTATGATTTCCGTTGAACTTAATGATCTTTGTTGAATGTCTCTATCATGCGTATTCCATGGTTAGGGACTTTGATTAGGAATAATTTGGTTGTAATGCGTATCCCATTCAATCCAATGAATCTAGGGAAATCTGAAGGTTAATTTAAGTGGACCTAATTAACTTGGAGCATTGTCATTCATCGTTTGTTGAAGTCATAACTGGGAGTCAAATTATATGCTTATGTTCATGTGTGGATAAGGAACCCTCTAACTAGTTTTTCATCATTCTATTTTATCAATTTCGTTTTTATAATCTGTTTTAATTAGAATCTGTGCTTTTAGTTTAAATTCATCCAAAACCAATCCCCCATTTATTTTAAAGTGTTAGATTAGTTAGAAATACATTTAGTTTGTGTTTATAAGTGTTTTGATCAATTTTGTTTCCCAAATTCGTCCAAAGTACTCAAGGTGTTCAAAACTGCCCAAAAAGTGTTTTTAAGGCAGTTTCGAGTGCTTTGGGTACTATTTGAGTCTTTTAAGTTTGTTTTAGAGTTTTAAAGTTTAGTTTTACATTCTTTGAGTCTAGTTTAGTGTTTTATATTTTGTTTTTACGTTTTGAGTCAGTTTCCAAGTGATTTGCAATCCCTCCTAATCCCCGGTCCAGAACGATCCCTACTTATACTTATACTACAATTGACAAAAAGAGGGTTTAATTTGTGTGCGTATAAATCACGCATCAGCAACCAGAGGAAGGATGATAAGAGCAAGGGTCAGGCGTCGCTCGGACCTCGTAGGACACATAATTTCAAGAGGGGTGACACTAGTTCTAGCTCTTCTAGCGGTGGTTTTAGCGCCACTGGGCAAGGTCGTGGTGGTAGGTTTGCTGGTGGTGATAGAGGCCAGAGACAGGGTGATGCTGGTAGAGGTAGGGCCCTAGTTTGCCGCAGGTGTAATAACTGACATTTTGGTGAGTGTAGGCGAGGTAGCGGTGGTTGCTTTACTTGTGGGCAGATGGGACATCGGGCTGCAAATTGTCTTCAGAGTCAGCAGAGGCCCCAGCAGACTTTCTTGCCACCACCTACACCGATCCAGCAGATTCCTGGTCGTGGTAGTTATGGGCAGACGGGTCGAGGTGGTGCCATTACTATCAGGGTGATGCTGTTCCTTATGCCCCGGGACAATATCAATATCCTCAGGATCCATATTCTTAGGGTGGTTATCCCCAGTATTCTGGTGGCTATATTTTGTATCCTCCAGTTCCAGCAGGCGGGTCTCAGTGGTTTCAGGGAGGACAAGCTCAGCAGGGGGAGATTGCTACGAGTAGTGCGGAGTCTTCGAGGCAGTCTGGTCAGCCCAGTCAGGGTCGTGGTACGCAGAGTCGTTGTGGCCAGCCAAACAGAGGTCGAGGTGGACGGCAGCATACCCAGGGGCGTATTCACAACATCTCTCTGCAGGACGCTCAAAACAATCCAGACTTGATCATGTGTACGTTAAATATCCTTGGTTATTTTGCTAGAGTATTAATTGATTGTGGTGCTACACATTCTGTGATTTCTCATTCATTTGCTCAAGTGACGCAACCTCGCCCTACACCTCTAGGGTATGATTTAGAGTTTGCTATGCCTAGAGGGGAGAGATGTATTGTAGATTGTGTGTACTCAGGATGTCCAGTGATAGTGGAGGATGTTGTTATGCCAGCTGATTTTATCCCGTTGGATATTGTTGACTTTGATGTGATTCTGGGCACGGATTGGTTGCATTTCAATCATGCCAATATTGATTGTTACGGGAAAATAGTTACATTCCATCATCCTGGACTACCTGTGGTTACTTTTGTGGGCGAGCAGAGTGGGGTGAGACATGGCGTTATTTCGGCAGTGCGAGCGAAAAGGTTGTTATCTAAGGGTTGCTAGGGATACTTAGCTCATGTAGTGTTGGATGAGGCTGTTCCTAGTAGTGTGGAGGATGTAAGGTTAGTCAGACATTTTCCTGATGTTTTCCCTGAGGATTTACCTGGCTTGTCGCCAGACCGAGACATGGAGTTCACCATTGAGTTGCTTCTAGGTACTAATCCTATTTCCTTGACTCCTTATCGTATGGCTCCTGCTGAGTTAAGGGAATTGAAAGTTCAGTTGCAGGAATTAGTGGATAAGGGTTTTATTCAGCCTAGTACTTCACCTTGGGGAGCTCTAGTGTTGTTTTTAAGAAAGAAAGATGGAACTTTGAGGCTATGTATTGATTACCGGCAATTGAATCGGGTAACGATTAAAAACCGTTATCCGTTGCCGCGTATTGATGACTTATTTGATCAGCTTCGAGGTGCTTGTGTATTCTCCAAGATTGACTTGAGGTCTAGATATTATCAGCTGAAGATTAGTAGGGATGATGTTCCTAAGACGGCTTTCAGGACTCGTTATGGTCATTACGAGTTTCTGGTTATGCCATTTGGATTGATGAATGCACCAGCTGCTTTTATGGATTTGATGAACCGAGTATTCGAGCCATATTTGGATAGGTTTGTTATTGTTTTCATCGACAACATTCTGGTGTACTCTAAGTCTAAAGCGGAGCATGTTCGACATCTTACTTTGGTGTTGAAAAGGTTGAGGGAACACCAATTGTATGCTAAGTTTAGCAAATGCCAGTTTTGGTTAGACTAAGTTGCGTTTTTGGGGCACGTCATTTCAGCTCAAGGTATCTTAGTGGATCCTCAAAAGGTGGCAGCTGTGGAGAAATGGGAGCAACCGCAAACCGTCACTGAGGTGAGGAGTTTCCTTGGTTTAGCAGGGTATTACCAAAGGTTTGTTAAGGATTTTTCTGTAATTGCTTTACCTCTGACGAAGTTAACAAGGAAAGACGTAAAATTTAAGTGGGATGATAAGTGTGAGCAGTGTTTCCAGCAGTTGAAGTATTGTCTCACTCATGCACCTGTTTTGGCGCTCCCGGACGATAATGGTGATTTCGAGGTCTATAGTGATGCTTCTTTGAATGGTCTGGGTTGTGTGTTGATGCATCATGGTAGGGTAATTGCTTATGCTTCACGACAATTGAAACCTCATGAGTTGAATTACCCTACACATGATTTGGAGTTAGCAACCATTATTTTTGCATTGAAGTTGTGGAGATATTACCTTTATGGAGAGAAATGTAAGATCTTTATAGATCATAAGAGTCTTCAGTATCTTTTTACGTAGAGGGATCTTAATCTTCACCAGCGGAGGTGGATCGAGCTGCTCAGTGATTATGACTGGACGATTGATTATCACCCTGGTCGTGCAAATGTAGTGGCTGATGCGCTTAGCAGGAAGTCTCAGGGCCGTATCAATGCGTTGTATGCTAGTCGCATTCCCCTTCTGGCAGACTTAAGATCCACGGGAGTGAGGTTGGAGGCGAAAGATCGAGATGTGGCTTTACTTGCTAATTTTCAAGTCAGGCCAATTTTAGTTGATCGGGTGCTTGAAGCTCAGGTAGCTGATAGGGAAACTCACGAATTGATCCAAGCTCGAGATCGAGGGAGGAGGAGAGACCTCAGAGTTCGTGATTCGGACGACTTGCTGATGTAGGAGGGTAGGATGTTTGTGCCTAATAATTTGGATTTAAAGAAAGCAATTCTTGATGAAGCACATATCTCGGATTATGCTATTCATCTAAGAGCTACTAAAATGTATCATACCATTCGACCATTTTATTATTGGCCAGGTATGAAAAGGGAGATAGTTGAGTATGTGAGTAGGTGTGCTATTTGTCAGCAAGTTAAGGCGGAAAGGAAGAAGCCGTTTAGGTTGTTACAGCCGCTTCCCGTTCCAGAGTGGAAATGGGAAAACATTACTATGGATTTTGTGTACAAGCTTCCGCGTACACATAATGGTTTTGACGGCATTTGGGTGATTGTTGATCGGCTTACCAAGTCAGCACATTTCATTCCAGTGAGGGAGAAGTATTCTTTGGGCCGATTAGCTGAGTTGTTCATCTCGAAGGTCGTGAAGTACCATGGTGTCCCTGTGAGTATTGTCTCGGATCGTGATCCAAGATTTACATCTAAATTTTGAATGGCATTTTAGGAAGCTTTGGGTACGAGACTACTTTATAGTATGGCGTATCATCCTCAGACGGACGGACAGTCAGAGAGAACCATTCAGACATTGGAGGATATGTTGCGATCTTCGGTGTTGCAGTTTGGTGATGCTTGGCCCAAGCGGTTGGATTTAATGGAATTTGCCTACAACAATAGCTTTCATTCGAGTACCGGCATGGCACCATTTGAGGCGTTGTATGGTAGATCTTGTCGCACACCCTTGTGTTGGTTAGAGGTCGGAGAAAGAGTTTTGGTGGGCCCGGAGATGGTTGAGGAGACTGTTGGAAGTATGCCCACAAAGCCACTCATTTGATGTAATAGCTTTTTGGAATACTTATTGTGTTAAACTTTTATATGTTTAATAGAGGGCAAAGCTTATTGTTAATCACTATTTATAGTTTCTTGTGTTTAAGCAATAAGGGAATCCAAGGAATGTATTTGATCTAAGAGACAAGTGATTTAAGTTAGTTAAATTAACGAGACCTTTCTCTTATGTTCATTCCTAAAACGTTCCTAGCCATAGGATTGCCAATTGGGCATTGACAATCCGCTAAGGTTAGTATGTGTTATGTCGACTCAAGCGTGAGTATGAACTAGTCTCAAGTCATTTGGTGTTGGACACTAAGGTAAACACATAGGTACTCGAAAGAGTAATCGAGTACACTGAACAACGATCAAACGAGAGTTCGAACATACATGTCATGTGAGAACTCGATAGTTGCAATATGCAAAGTAGTCCTTTGACTTGAGGCATCATTGATGTCTAATGGTTAGGTCCTTGATCTTTGATTATGTCAACGGCATTCCATTGGAGTGTCCACGGCATTGTTGGGGTCAAGCTATCTAGTCATGTAGGCATATGAATGCACAACAAGGGATCTCTAACCTTCCATGGTGGAAGGAGAATACTCTAAGATATGATTCGAGAGTCTTTGGCCAAAGCATATGAATATGACTAAGGAAGCTTGTTCCAAATCTTATTCAATTGAATCATATAGAGAAGTATCACATTGGATAGTAGACATGAAACAAACTATCACTTAAACAATGTGATTAAGATTATTGTATTAGAGAAGGACCGTATTGCATTGTAGTTGTAACTGGATAGGTTCTCCAACCACTTCTACTTAGCTTGGGTAACCATGACATGCTGCTAGGCGTCACCCATGGTTTGTGGAAGCCCTAAAGATTAGCAAACACTAATTTTAAGGGAGAATTGAAATGTGGTTTCAATTCACAATCGATCGTTAAGAGTAACATCGCCCACTACCTCGCTAATTGGAACCTAATGGATCGTACACCGAGTAAGGATATAAGTGAAGAAATTATATGAAATGGATAAGCAATTAAATGGTTTAATTGAAGAATGGTCAAGATTAATTAAATAGTTAATTAATTATACGAAACGTTCGTATTGAGCGTTTAAGTTAGTTTTGGGCTTCGGGGCACAAAAACGTTTTGGTCCACAAGGCCCATTATGTTTAAGTTGTATGACAACTAAAACAAAATGGGCAATTGTGGACATCGAAATTTCGGTGAAATGAATGTTGACCAATAATTAAAATTTCAACACTCACGTGTCACATAAATTTTACATGTAGCGTGTGACTCAATGAAAAATCGAAATAAATTGGAAAAGTCATCAAATAGGACACGTGTCATTACTTGGCAGAAATGATTTATTTCATCTGATTATTTAAATCCAAAAATCAAGTTTTGAAATTCTATAAATAGGAAGCCAAGGCATTCATTTAGGGGGAGAAAGAAAGGAAGAAAGAGAGAAAGAAAGGAAGAAAGAAAGAAAGAAAGGAAGAAAGAAAGAAAGAAGGGAATTTACATCACACCAAAACCTTGAAGCCTTGAAACTCTAAAGCTCTCAAGCAAATCCCGAAGGATCAAGAAAACACTCTTCGTTCTTCGTCAAACCCTCCTTCAAGGTCAAGCCCCAACGGCCCTTGAAGAACTTCCGCCGACTCAAGATCAAGCCCCGACGGCCCCTTGAAGAAAGTGTTCATCATCCGTTCGTCCTAAGATCAAGCCCCAACGGCCCTTTGGATCAACAACCTCAACAAATCCACACATCCAATCAGTCTTCAAGATTAGGCCCAAAAGCCCTTGAAGATCCGCTCATCCATCAACCCTCAAGATCAAGCCCCGACGGCCTCTTGAAGAAATCCATACACTCAGTCTTCAAGATTAGGCCCAAAAGCCCTTGAAGATCCGCTCATCCATCAACCCTCAAGATCAAGCTCCGACGGCCCCCTTGAAGAAATCCATACACCCAGTATTCAAGATCAAGCTCAAAAGCCCTCGAAGATCCGTTCATCAACTGTTCATCCCTAGATCAAGCCCCGACGGCCCTTTGGATCAACAGCTCATCCACAAACCTACACCCTACGAAGATAGAATCAGAGGATCAAATTACAAAGAGATTGTAACCCCAAAATCATTAAACACAAAAAGATATTTTGTACACGGTATTCTTGTTTCTTGTTTCAGGAACTTTTCGTGTTTACAAATTTGGCACGCCCGGTGGGATAATCTCTACCTTTCATCTCTATCCTCCAATCATCGAAAAACGCAAATGGCATCAAGAAAGGATCAAGCTGTTCCTGCAATCAAAGCAAAGAACAAGAACATCATCGCCGCAAGTGGTGATATTTCGGGCATCGTAACCCGAAGTAAGGCAAGAGCTCTTTTTGCCGCGGCTTCCGCCCCTGCATTGACTCTGTCAAAGGAACAAGAGCACCTGAGGTACGAGCCTGTGATCACCCTAGCCTCGCTAAAGGCATCAAGGGGGGAAAGCCCGAGGAAATACTCAGAGTCCCTACTCTCCAACGCTGATTCGAGCGGCAGTACAACCATGCAAGTTATGACCACTGGAGCAACTTCAATCGAGGAGCAGCTAGCTCAGATGAATGAAGCAATCGCAAAGCTCACACGGACTGTGGAGGAGAAGGACTTGCAGATTGCCGCACTTGTCAACCAACTAGATGCGCTGCCCGACGTGAAAGTCGACCCAAATATTGGCCTATTAAAGAAAGAAGACGACGAAGAAGAGGAGCCACCAGTGGAGAAAGTTGAAGAGAAGCCAAAGCTAGACCAAGAAACGGCATTCATGGGATCTCTCTCTATCCAGCAGCTACAGGAGATGATCGCAAGCACTGTCAAGACACAGTACGAAGGAAGCTCGCATGACTCCGTACTGTACTCAAAGCCTTACTCCAAGAAGATTGACGCTTTGAAGATGCCAAGGGGTTATCAGCCCCCAAAATTCATGCAGTTCGATGGAAAAGGCAACCCGAAGCAACATGTCGCCCATTTCATTGAAACTTGCAACAATGCTGGGACAGAGGGAGACTACCTCGTCAAACAGTTCGTGCGTTCGCTGAAAAGTAACGCTTTTGACTGGTACACTGACCTCGAACCTGAGTCTATCAACAGTTGGGACCAGCTAGAAAGGGAATTCCTCAACCGTTTCTACAGCACTCGTCGTACTGTAAGCATGCTAGAGCTGACCAGTACGAAACAGTGGAGAGATGAACCTGTCGTCAACTACATAAATAGATGGCGCTCCTTAAGTCTGGATTGCAAAGATCGGCTTTCTGAAACCTCTGCCATTGAGATGTGCGTTCAAGGCATGCACTGGGGGTTACATTACATCCTCCAAGGCATAAAACCAAGAACATTCGAAGAGCTAGCAACTCGTTCCCACGACATGGAGCTGAGTATCGCTAATCATGGGAAAAAGGAGCCAATTACTAACTTCAATAAGGAGAAAGTATTCGCCCGCTAAGGAAGCTTTCACCGTCAACACTACCCCCATCAAGACCTCTTCAGCGCCCATCAAGACCTCCTCAGCGCCCATCAAGACCTCCTCAGCGCCCATCAAGATCTCCTCCAAGAAGAAAGCGAAGGAGATAAAGACAAGTGAGCCTTCTCGCACCCAAGACAGATACAAGAGCACCTTGAGAGAGTTGGAACAGAAAACGTACCCTTTTCCTGACTCTGACATGGCTGCCATGTTAGATGACTTGCTGGAAAAAAAGGTGATTGAGCTACCCGAATGCAAGCGTCCTGAAGAAATGAATCGCACAAACGATCCTAGGTACTGCAAGTATCATCGTATTGTGAGCCATCCTGTTGGCAAGTGCTTCGTTCTCAAAGAACTCATCATGAAGCTAGCACAACAAGGGCAAATTGAGCTCGACCTTGAGGACACGGCCGCAACGCATACCACTACAATTGCGTTTGGATCGTTTAATCCTGTGCCTCTCCAAATGACACCTGACCGTTCCCGTGAATGCTTAAGTTGCACGGCACCTCCTACACAACCATCACTGGAGAGAAGCGACCAAGATACACATGCTGATGATGAAGAAGGATGGATATTGGTAACCTACAAAAAGACAAGGAAACCAAGACCACAAGTCATACAGCCAAAGGTGGAACAAAGAAGAAATCACCACGGCCGCAACAATGCGAAGCCTAAAAGAAACATAAAGCATAATAAAACAACATATGCTAGGGAACCTATGGAGCAGGAGCCACGCATTCCCGTTTCCTTGCGTGAGTACTTCCCGAATGACTTTTTCCAACAGTGCACTACCGTGGCCTGTCACATGGTTGAAGTAGAAATAGAAGAGCCCTCAAAAGGCAAAGCTATTGCCACTGAGGTAGAAAAGACCCTTACACCTGGAGAAGGTCTGCCAACACACTTTAGCATCGAGGAAGCGCTACCATTGCCAAAAAAGATGCGAAGAGCACTAGCAGCAGTCTTGGCAGGTCCCGACGACCACGAAGTGCAAGAAAGTAACGACGAAGGCTCGAAGCTTCAGCCACATGAATGTGCCGCATGTTGTGCCACCCATGACGTAATTAACTTCACTGACGAAGACCTACTGTTGGGATCAAAGCCTCACAACCGTCCTCTCTTCGTCTCCGGGTACATAAAGGAATACAAAGTCAACCGCATGCTTGTGGATGGTGGGTCAGCCATAAACATCATGCCAAAATCAACAATGACCATAATCGGCATCAAGGTGAATGAACTATCCCTGAGCCGTCTGCTGATCCAGGGTTTTAACCAAGGAGGACAAAGGGCGATAGGTATGATCCGAGTAGAGATGACCATGGGAGAGCTCAAATCAAGCACGATATTCCACGTGATTGATGCAAGAACTTCCTATAGCTTGCTCTTAGGAAGACCTTGGATCCACGCAAATGGGGTAGTGCCGTCCACCCTTCACCAATGCCTAAAATTTTACCGAGAAGGAGTGAAGGTGATCCAAGGTGATACCAAGCCATTCACCGAAGCCGAATCACACTTTGCAGATGCCAAGTTTTACATGGATGAAGAGACGGTACCCGAAGCCCTTCCGGAAGAGATCAAATCCACGGGCAGAGCAGCACCTAAAAAGCAGGAGTGGCAAGCCATGCCTAAAAAACAAAAAGAGCAGGCCGGGCCATCTTCAAGCAAAGATGATGACGAGTTTGCTAAACCTGCAACAACCAAAGGGAGTAGGATGCCGTCAGAAGGACCGAACGCACCCATATTCCGGTATATCCCGATGTCAAGAAGAAAGAATGGTCAATCTCCATTCGAAACTAGAAAAGCCGACACACAGTGGCACACGGATAACGTGAAGTTGCTCAAGACGAATGCAGTTTTGCCTCTGACACAGCTAGGGGGTGCTAAGGCCGCAAGACTACCACAAGGCTTCATAAAAGCTCTACCAAAGAAGGTGGAATCAAGCTTTCTTCCAACCAAGAGGACCGAGGAAGGTTTTGACCCTAACGCCTACAAACTCATGTCAAAAGCCGGGTACGACTTCGCTTCTTCTGCGGTGGCTGGAAAGAAGGTTTCAAACACTGTCAATGACGAAGAACGTAACCTCACCAAAACTCAAAAGAAGTTGAAGGAGCATGGTTACGGAGTTGACAACAACAAAGCCGGACTTGGTTTCACACCAAATGCACCTGTGATGATTTCAAGCCAAGCGAAAAACACTAGCACTCAATATGTCAGCATGAGCATTGAACAAGACCAAGAAGAGCCTAAACCCTCCCCTCGGACGTCGGTCTTCGATAGGATGAGCCAGTCAAGCTCCAGAACTTCAGTGCTTAATCGCATTGGTGGTCAAGACCGAACCTCTGTCTTCAAGAGGCTTAACGCGCCGACATCCCAAAGCTCTGTTTTTGAAAGGTTGTTAAAGCCTAAGAAACAAAGCAACACAGTTATCTCTCCTCTGCGACGATCAGCTTCAGAAAGGTTTGAAGATAATGGGAAGCCTTTTGGAAAAAGGAAGACAACACTAAAGGAAGAAAAGCTCAATGGGTTAGGAGAAAAGGACGACGTTCGAAGCTTGATTCCTTCAAGGATGAAGCGCCAAGCAATCCTAGAGGTTGACACAAAAGGACCACTAAAGGTAAGGAGGCGCATCATCGTCCACACTGGCAAATCTTCATGCCAACAAACCCAAGAGAACGGCACTGAAGATGAAATCCCTAAGAAAGATGTCACTTCTGGCTCTTTCGACTCAAAGTCTTCACCTCAACCGCTGGGGGCATGTTCCAAAACCATGTCAGTCAAGTCAAGTGAAGATGAAGGATGGATTCAGGTCACTCCGAAGAAGCTGCACGAGAAACATATGTCTTGTCCACAAGTTCACCAATCGGAAAGGGGGCAAAGCAGCTACCGTCAACCTTCAAAGCTACATGAAAATGTTGAGGATGATGAAATTACAACACAAAGATCGTTCATGCGGGATCTTTTCTTCCTCGAAGATGTCTTCAATTTCTCGATCAAGGCTCCTTGTTAAGAAGATTGTGAGGAATGCATTTCGAAGATCGCTTCGAAGAAATTGGACAAGCAGCAACCATCTTGTCCACAAGTTTATCAGTCGAAAAGGGGGCAAAACAGCTCCTGTCAACCTCCAGAACAATGTGAAAGTATTGGAGATAATGAAATTTCGACACAAAGATCGTCCATCCCCATCACAATGTGCGACCTCTTCCCAGAAGACTTCTTCAATTACCCGGTCAAGGCTCCTTCCTATGAAGATTGCGAGGAACGCCTCTCCCAGAACACCAGACAATCCTTATGCCGACAAGCCCGAGAAGACAGCACCGAAGAGGAGATCCAAGATGTTTTCCACGTCACGGTTCAAGAAGGTAAAGAAGACGAAATCCCCGAGGAAGATGTCACTGCTGCACCACCACAGCTCGAAGATGGGGGACAAGCCACAATTGATGATCTCAAGGAACTCAACTTAGGTACAAGCAAGGAACCAAAGCCTATCTTCGTAAGTGCATTATTAAGTACAGACGAGATAGAGGAGTATTATCAGCTGTTGTTAGAGTACAAAGACGTCTTTGCCTGGACCTACAAAGAAATGCCCGGCCTGGACCCTATCATCGCTGTTCATCATCTTGCGGTCAGGCCTGGAACACGGCCGATAAAGCAAACTCAAAGACGCTATCGATCTGAGCTTATCCCACAAATCGAGGTCGAGATCGACAAGCTAATCGAAGCAGGCTTTATTCGAGAAGTGCAATACCCCAAGTGGATCTCCAACATCGTCATTGTCCTTAAAAAATCAGGACAAATACGTGTTTGCGTAGACTTCCGGGACCTCAACGATGCTTGCCCAAAGGATGACTTCCCCTTGCCAATCATTGAAATCATGGTGGATGCAACCACTGGCCATGAGGCATTATCATTCATGGATGGCTCTTCTGGATACAATCAAATTCGCATGGCCCTCGAAGACGAGGAACTAACAGCCTTTCGTACTCCAAAAGGTATCTACTGCTACAAGGTAATGCCCTTTGGTCTAAAGAACGCTGGAGCTACGTATCAACGCGCAATGCAGAAAATCTTCAATGACATGCTACACAAAAACGTAGAATGTTACGTAGATGATGTGGTGGTTAAGACGAAGAAAAGATCAGAACACTTGAAGGATCTGCGAATAGTGTTCGAAAGGCTGCGAAAATACAACCTCAAGATGAACCCGTTAAAGTGTGCGTTTGGCGTCACCTCTGGAAAATTCCTCGGCTTCATCGTCAAGCACCGTGGTATTGAAGTAGACCAATCAAAGATCAAGGCTATTCAAAGCATGCCCGAGCCAAGAAACCTGCACGAGCTGAAAAGTCTACAAGGACGGCTAGCCTTCATCAGACGCTTCATCTCCAACCTCGCAGGGCGTTGTCAACCGTTTAGTCGCCTTATGAAGAAAGATGTTCCATTCGTGTGGGACAAAGCATGCCATAATGCTTTTGAAAGCATAAAGAAATATTTGTCAAGTCCACCTGTCCTGGGGGCACCTGTGCCCGGGAAACCACTCATATTGTATATTGCTGCTCAGGAAAGTTCAATCGGAGCACTCTTGGCGCAAGAGAATGAATCCCAAAGAGAAGGAGCACTTTACTACCTCAGTCGAACTCTCACCGGCGCTGAGTTGAACTATTCCCCAATAGAAAAGATGTGCCTCGCTTTGGTGTTTGCCATTCAGAAACTCAGACATTACATGCATGCTTACACCATCCACTTGGTTGCTAAAGCCGACCCTGTCAAATACGTTATGACTAAGCCAGTCTTGACAGGGCGACTCGCTAAATGGGCTTTGCTTCTTAATCAATATGAGATCATCTACGTCCCAGCTAAAGCCGTCAAGGGACAAGCGCTAGCAGACTTCCTTGCCGATCATCCAATCCCGGCTGATTGGAAAATCTCAGACGACTTGCCTGACGAGGAGGTGTTCTACATCGACATCTTCCCGACATGGACGATGTTCTTCGACGGATCCGCACGAGCAGACGGAGCGGGGGCAGGAGTAGTATTTATGTCACCACAAAGGCACATACTACCTTACTCCTTCCAACTGAATGAGCTATGCTCCAACAATGTTGCTGAGTACCAAGCATTGATCATCGGGCTCCAAATGGCGATCAACATGGAAATCACAGCTCTTGAGGTATATGGCGATTCCAAGCTCATAATCAATCAACTCTTAACTGAATATGAGGTGAGGAAAGATGATCTCGTCCCATACTTCCGGCTAGCGACCCAACTGCTACAAAGGTTCGAAGCTGTGACACTAGAACATGTGCCAAGAAAGGAAAATCAAATGGCAGACGCTCTCGCCAATCTAGCCTCAAGTATGACACTAGGAAAAGATGAAGTTGCAGACGTGCCAGTTTGCCAAAGATGGGTGATTCCGCTCGTTAATGAAATGTCACTAGATGATACAAATGTCATCTCAGTACTTCCAGTCGATACTGAAGAGTGGAGACAGCCGCTGATCGACTACTTAGAGCACGGAAAGCTTCCCGATGATCTTAGACACCGTTCCGAAATACGTCGACGAGCACCTCGCTTCCTTTACTACAAAGGAACACTCTACCGACGCTATTTTGAAGGACTGCTCCTGAGATGCCTAGGTGAGGAAGAAGTTAATCAAGCCATGGAAGAAGCACATTCAGGTGTGTGTGGGGCACATCAATCTGGACCAAAGCTACATTTCCAGCTTAAAAGAATGGGTTACTACTGGCCGAGCATGGTGAAGGACTGCCTGGAACACGCCAAAAGGTGCCAAGCCTGCCAATTCCACGCCAACTTCATACATCAACCGCCTGAACCATTACACCCTACAGTTGCTTCATGGCCGTTCGACGCATGGGGATTGGACGTTGTAGGACCAATTACGCCAAAGTCATCTGCAGGGGAAGCTTACATCCTAGCTGCAACAGATTACTTCTCCAAGTGGGCTGAAGCCATACCTTTAAGGGAAGTAAAAAAGGAAACTGTTGTTCGTTTCATCAAGGAGCATATCATCCACCGATATGGGGTGCCTCGCTACATTATCACGGACAATGGAAAGCAGTTTTCCAACCGACTCGTGGATGAGCTTTGCGACAAATACAAGTTCAAGCAGCACAAGTCTTCCATGTATCATGCTCCGGCCAACGGCCTCGCAGAAGCATTCAACAAGACGCTGTGCAACCTCCTGAAAAAGGTAATCGGCCGAACAAAGAGAGACTGGCATGAAAGAATAAGTGAAGCACTTTGGGCATATAGGACTACACATAGGACTCCTACCCAAGCTACACCTTATTCTCTCGTATATGGCGTAGAAGCTGTTCTACCGCTTGAAAGTCAAATCCCCTCACTAAGGATGGCTATACAAGAAGGCTTGACTGATGAAGAAAATGCAAAGTTGCGCCTTCAGGAGTTGGAAGCGCTGGATGAGAGAAGGCTCGAAGCTCAACAACACTTGGAATGCTACCAAGCACGGTTAGCCAAGGCATTCAACAAGAAAGTCCGCCCAAGGTCTTTCCAAGCCGGAGATCTCGTGCTGGCATTGCGTAGGCCTATCATTACAACCCATAAGACAAAAAGCAAGTTCACATCAAAATGGGATGGACCCTACGTAATACAAGAGATTTACACCAATGGCGCCTACTTAATCACGGCAGAAGACGGGTTGAAGATCGGCCCCATCAACGGCAGATTTTTGAAGCGCTACTACCCCTAAAGCAAACGCGCCACGCTCCTGGCCCGCAAGAGCATAAACTGTGTACGGCAAAATCATCATAAAAAACCATCACTCATTTGAACTACGTCATGACTTGATCCCTCCTCAACCAAGGGTACGTAGGCAACTTGAAACTTCAAAACTTCAAGTACAGTCACATCTCAAAAAAAAAAAAAAAAAAAACGCTTTGAAGAATAAAGAGCAAATTCAAGAATGCAAACATTTTATTTCTTTGAAGGAAAAAGTCTGATTACAAAAGAAAAAGGGCGGAAGACACTACTTGAAAACTATGTCCCTAAAACTAAGGAGGCGGTCTTCAAGCAAGCCTTCCAAAGCCTTCAAAGTCTCTACCTCAGTGAGAGACAGGATGGGCAACTCCATAGCCATGTCTTTCTCTTGTTCTAGGCGTGAAATCTCCTCTTGGCATTGAGAAAGTGTAGCTCCCTGCTCCCCGAGAACACTTTCAAGTTTTGATGCCTCGATGCCAAGCTGTTCTTGTTCTCGCATCAACGTATCTAGATGTACCCGGACAGAAGCTAAAGAAGTCTCTGTAGATTGATAATCTCCCGAAGCAGCTTGCTGAGAAGACCGGGCTTGGGTTAGTGACAAGTCTATTGCAGCAAGTTGGTGAGCTCTAACATCTGGACTCAACTTCTTCGAGGAAATAACACGCAAGGAAGAATACTCAGTTGAGGCGGCCATAATTTCGGCGATCTTGATCTTCAAGGATGAAGAATCAATGTTAAGATTGTCAATTGCAGAAATAAGTTTCGACAAGTCCTCTTTAAGCAACGCAAGGTCCTCCGACGGGCATTTCAAAATCCTCCCCTCAATATGGCTCTTGATATCCATTGCCGCACGAAGATTGATGCGATGAATAAGCTGCTCAGTACCACTAAGGTTTGGCCCTCTCAGAGAGATCTCAGAGCTAGCTGGCAAAGGTGTAGAATGCATGACGGGATCTTGCATGCCTCCACCTACACACGGCAAACTTGGGAAACTTGACGAACTTGGGATAAGCTCTGTACCAGGTGGATCCCCAATCTCCTCGCCTGTGGGTAGGTCGCCTCCAAATAGCATCTCCGTATAAGAATAAATACCTGTGGTCGCCAAGTCAAAAGAACAAGAAGGCCCAACCTAAAGAAAACAAAGAAAGCTGTTAGAAACAAAAGCTAGAACAATGAAAGCAGAAGAAGTCATAAGAGAGAAGAAGATGCATACGTCTTTCTCAAACGACACACTACCATCGAGTTGAGGGAGCCTAAACACTTCTTTCTTCTTATGACGAAAATTGACATCGCTATCAGCCTGAGCGCCTTCAAGACGTCGCTTGTTTAAAACTTGTTGACCCTGCCGCAAAACAAGTTCATCTTCGTGCGAATCAACTTCATCACCGGCCTCTTCAGATACATCCAGATGTTGAGAAGACAAGCGTGGGCATTGAGGGACTAAAACCACTGGTCTATCTTGCAAAGTAGCAGCACTCGCGCAATCAAAAGATATCAGTTGTGTAGGAACCACAGAACACCCCTCCTTCAATACATTGAGGTGTGAATGAGAAGAATTGGTACCACTTGCCATCCCCGAATTCTCATAATATACCTTTGACCACCAACTTATGTAAGCACGGGTTACTGGACTACTCTTGAACTCGTCTTTTGCCGGCAGGGTAATAGAAGCATTTGTACATGCACGGGTACAAGACTCCCAATGCATATACACGGCTTGCAAGGAGTCTAATTGGTTTTTTTCCTTCAGCTTGCCTGGCACATGTTGGACAAAACCAAATTGCCTGCTGAAACGGTGGGGACTATACGGCTGAACAATGCATCGATCTTCTTGCCGCAAAGAAACATACCCTGAGCGAAGACTTACAAGGTAAGATAAGTCTGAGAAGCGAAGATGCGAATCGTCCATGATGCCTCGCCGCACCGAGCCAACTCTCGCCAGATAGTCCATCTTCAAGCCTTCGCAGCTTCTAAACAGTGCTTGCGCCTGGGAATCATCGAGGCTCTTCGAAGAAAGCACGCCAGAATGCTTCGTCATCAAAGGCCCTGACTTGTTTAGAGTTGAAGAAAAAAAATGAGTACCGAAGTACTCACCCAACCAACCATACACATAATGGTAGGGAAGAACCGCGGCACGATCTTCAGTGTTTGCTGAGTTCGAAACAACACTCAAGCCATTATAAATATTGGCCAAAACCGGGATAGCAAGACTGAAAGATTCACCTGCAGCCATCTTGCTAGCAACTTTGAAAACCCCAGGACGAACAAAGTTGACGTCGCCGATTGGAAAAACAAACTTACAAAGCCAACAAGCTAAGAAAGCAGCTAGGTAAGATTCTTCCACATGCTCTGATGCTATGCCAAGGTCCTCAAACGCTCTCAACTCGGCAGGGGAACGGCGCCTAGCTGAACCAATGGCACCAGATGGATATGAGTCTCCCTTTGGCTTAGTGGTTTTGTTGCAACTTCTTCTCTTCGAGGACTTCTTGTACCTTGTGTCCTCCCAATACCAGAAGCGGATCCATGAAGAAATCTTCACGCCTGATTTACTTCGAGCATCTTGGAAAAGCTTGTGATATGCCCAAAATAAACAGCGACAACTCGCAGGCAATCCTCGGGTATTGCAGAGAGAAAGTTCCTCCGCACTAGGAACGACCTCGTCATAAAACTTACCTTGGATTGGCAATCCCCCTATCTTGTGGAGATCCCAAAGTGAAATTGACATCTCTCCTTGAGCTGTATGAAGCGTGTTAGTCGCTGAACACCAATGCTCGAAGAACGCATGAAGGACAGAATGATGGAGATCATAACTAAACAAAGATGCGTACACGGCATGGTAAAGGCCCATGCTAGTAAGCACATGTTTAGATCGGCCCAAGACATCTTCAAGCCACTCCCAATAAGACTCATCAAAAACAGCTTCTCCGGTAGTCGACAAGGCATCATTCCAAGCCATAGCTCCGCTGCGGATGTGATCTCCGAGAAGCTTAAACGAAGCCGGATGACTGTCATGAGCATGGTGTGAAGGGTTCAAGATAAGAATCCCCGGTGTGCACGCCTCCCTCTTCGTATTTGATCGAACAAAGTTTGCCACCTTCCAAGATACTTCAGAAGACCACGACTTAATATGCATGGAGTTGTCTTTTGTAGGAAGAGCAAGCGCCTTAAGGCCAGTCAGTGGGGCGTAAATCTTCAGAGTTGTTCCCCTATCTTGCGAATCATTTTCCTTCGCAAGAATGGTAATGGTGTTGCTCTTAAAACATTTGAAAAATACCATGACCGCAAAAAAAAAAAAAAAAAAAAAAAAAACAGCCACAAAACTTGAACAGCAGGACAACAGACAGTGCAATGGTGTGCAGCGATGACGGTGCAGCAAGCAGCAACAAGAGGCACAACAACTTCACCACCGAGGAAAATTATGATCAAAAGGCACTACACAGCATAAACTCGCTGCAGTCTTTTGCATAACCCCACACGGTAAAAGTGACACACTGCAACAAGCTCCAAGCAGCGGCAAGAGGCACGGCAACGTCACTACCAAGGGAAGACTGTGACCAAAAGGCATTACACAGCAAAAATCCCTTTGCAATCTTTGCACAACACCACTCTTTCTACACCACCAATTTACGCGTTCCTGGGTTCTTCGTCGATTTGGCAGCCTCAGCTTTGCAGATCACCATATAAAAAAAAAATTAATAAAAAAAAAAAATATATATATATATATATATATATAATAAAAAAACAAAAAAAAAACACAAAAAAAAAAAAAAAAAAAAAAAAAAAATGCAAGAACAAAATATAAAAGACACAAAAATTTTAACGAGGTTCCTCCACAGTCAGTGTAACTGGAGTACGTCCTTGGAGCAGTAGGAGCTCACCCAATAATCCACTATCAACCAAATGGGAGTTTACAAAGTGTTGGTAATCTCACAGCCCAAATAACCCAATACACCCAAAAGCTCTCACACACCAAAGAAACAAATAGAGGAAGAAATATAATGAATAATTTCTTCTCTATACATATAGCTCAAAGCTATTACAAAAAACAACTACTTTGGTAGATGATTACTAACCAAATGAAGCAGCAGCTTCTCTTCTCTATTTGCAGTTTTTTTTTTTTTTTTTTTTTTTCTTTTTCTCAGCAGAGTATTGAGCTCTCTCTTCTTCTCTATTTTCTCCAAAACCGAAATGAGCTATCTTCACTTTTTTTTTTCCTTTGCTTCAAAGGCTATTTAAACCAACGGATGTGGAAGAAAAAAACAAAAACACTTTCCTGTTTTTCCTTCCTAAAACAAGGAAAATGTTTCTCCTTTTCTTCCTTTATAATTTTTTATAGCCAAAAGCATTTGCAATTGTTGTCTAGCTGAAAGCATAGCCAAGTTGGCCACTTTCTAACATAAAAAATAAAAAAATAAAAAAAAAAAAAATAAAAAAAAAAAAAAAAAAAAAACTTTGGTGGATCAGCACCACCGAAGAAAAAAAAAAAAAAAAAAAAAAAAAAAAACTTTGGTGGATCAGCACCACCGAAGAAAAAAAAAAAAAAAAAAAAAAAAAAAAAAAAAAAACTTTGGTGGATCAGCGCCACCGAAGGAGAAAAAAAAAAAACTTAGTGATGTATATGTTTTATTTGTATTTAACACAATACACTGAATAAAATAAAGTATGTCCATTAATCTCCAAGAAATTACAAGTGTGTACAAAAAAAAAAAAAAAAAAAAAAAAAAAAAAAAAAAAAGATGGAGCTTTCACAAAGGATGTTCACGTGAAGCCCCATTACTTGGCAAAACTCTAGAAGCGGAAGGCATCGGAGCGGGAGGCATTGAAGCTAGAGCATTCCAGGCCTCAATACTGGGTGGAACGCTAGATGACCCAGGAAAAAGGTGCCTCTGGAGGAAAGACGAAAACCTTTGACGGTCACTTTGAATCCGACCTTCAGATTCTTGCAGCTCATCAAGCTTCCTCTTCATGCCCGTCGAATAGTTGTTTGTAAGCACGTGCAAACTTCTATTCTCATACTTCAGCTGCTTGATCTCTTGCTTGAGACTTTCCACCTCTGCCATCAACGATTCAACCTGACGGGAGCGAGCAAGTAGGCGTTGGCCCATGTTGGACACAGAGCCTGCACACTGAACGCTGAGAGCGAGGGACTCTTGAACGGCCAACTCATCGGACCGTCCTGACAGCAGCCTACTATCTTTTGGAGTGAGGAGGTTCCTAGCTACTATTGTAGCTGTTGTGGCGTCCTGCATCACGGAGTCTTCACCTGTAAGAGGACCGTTAGAAGATAAAAAAGAAGGGCGCCATACATTACCTTGACCGGGTGCAACCGGATCGCTGCTGAGACTCAAATCTAAGCAAAGGTTCGATGAGTTAGTCATTTTTTTTCAAAGGTGTTCAGAGAGAATGGGTGGATGAAGATAATTCTCAAAAGGCCGGAGACGATTTTCAAGAATGGGCAATTTTCAGAGTGTGTATGTTGGAGTGATCGATACCTCTGTAAAAAGCCAAGCGACACGACCACCGATTCAAAAATCCGGATTTTCCTGCGTGAAGTTCGGCGACGCGTTTGTGGCTTTTCAGAAAATGCGTTCAACTTTGTCAAAAGATATCTGACAAAGTCGAGAACACGTGGAGGCCATCATCGCAACTACACGTCTTTAGCCGACAAGCGCAAAGTTCGGCGACGCTTTCTCTGCTTTTCAGAAAACGCGTGCAACTTTGTCAAAAGTGGCGCTCGTTCAGAAATCGAAGAGGCGTCGTTCAGAAATCGAAGAGGCGTCGTTCAGACATCGAAGAGACGTTTGTCGACAAGGGTAAAAGAACGGTACCACCACTTGCTATTAAGAAATCCCTATATGTGTCGACCTTCGTCTTTTATGGCAAGGCAGACCTGAAGAAAATGCCCAACTCTTCCTCACCTCTGAGGGCACACTCCCAGCAAAGCCTCTCGAAATACACAATTCTTCTTCTTCCTTTGAGAAAACCTATTCAACCTTTGAAGATACCAGATGCCTGGAGTACAGATGACCCAGGAGGAAACGATAGATTGAAGCATGTGCTGATTCATTCACCGCTTCTTCAAAAGCAAAGGTATCTCATATCATGCTTTTTCCCTATCTTTTCCTTTGCCCTTGTTCTCACCTGCCAAGACAAGGACAGAGAAAGCAATATGTCGGAACCTCCACTCAAACCAGTTGCCACCAAGAAGTGAAGCACCATTTAAATGCAAAGGTTGCATTCAACTCCTGCATCGGAGGACAAATACTACAAGAGAAGATGCTAAACCTGCATAAGGAAATACCACTTCTGCAAAGGGGAGCAAGTAAGGCAAGTGAAAATGATACATCGAAGCATGTGGAGACAAGCACAACAAATATATGTGTTGATTCATTCGCTGCTTCTTCGAAAGTAAAGGTATCTCATATCATGCTTTTTCCCTGTCTTTTCCTTTGTCCTTGTTCTTACTCGCATGGCAAAGTGAAAGAAGCAATCAGCCGGCACTTGGAGTCAGTCTTCCGATCTGGAACCGACTACCTGGAACCTATTCCTGATTGCTTACCTAGTATTGCTCTCGAGTAGTCATCTTCAACGGTTGATACACTGCCAGAGAAGGGACAAGGAAACTTCAATCTTTCCGATTCGTATTCAATACGAATTGGAAAGATTGAACAAAGAAACAGGTCAGCACCTCCACTTCGTACTTGCCTGCCATATCCTGAAACCGCTCGTAGACCTTCGGGGGGAGACCAAAAGAATCCTGCTGCCCAGTTCAAGAGTAGCACAAAGGAAAATCAACGAGCGGAGGAGACCAGAAGAATCCTCCAGCCCAGTTCAAGATCAAGCCTCAATGGCCCTTGAAGAAATCACAAGTCCGATTCAAAATCAAGTGTTCACCACCCTTGAATCAAATTCAACTCCAGATAAAAGGAGTAAGTTCAGACCTTCGGAGGAGACCAAAAGAATCTTCCAGCCCAGTTCAAGATTAAGCTTGTGGAAAATCAACGATTGGAGGAAACCAGAAAATCTTCCAGTCGAACTCAAGATCAAGCCTCGATGGCCCTTGAAGAAATTTCCAGCTCAATTCAAGATCAAGCCTCGACGGCCCTTGGGTTGACATCTACATTAAGGGACTTCAAAACGCATCTTCTACACGTGACAAGCACATGTCTACGACGCGCCTTGAAGTGGGGGCATTTGTGGACATCGAAATTTCGGTGAAATGAATGTTGACCAATAATTAAAATTTCAACACTCACGTGTCACATAAATTTTACATGTAGCGTGTGACTCAATGAAAAATCGAAATAAATTGGAAAAGTCATCAAATAGGACACGTGTCATTACTTGGCAGAAATGATTTATTTCATCTGATTATTTAAATCCAAAAATCAAGTTTTGAAATTCTATAAATAGGAAGCCAAGGCATTCATTTAGGGGGAGAAAGAAAGGAAGAAAGAGAGAAAGAAAGGAAGAAAGAAAGAAAGAAAGGAAGAAAGAAAAAAAGAAGGGAATTTACATCACACCAAAACCTTGAAGCCTTGAAACTCTAAAGCTCTCAAGCAAATCCCGAAGGATCAAGAAAACACTCTTCGTTCTTCGTCAAACCCTCCTTCAAGGTCAAGCCCCAACGGCCCTTGAAGAACTTCCGCCGACTCAAGATCAAGCCCCGACGGCCCCTTGAAGAAAGTGTTCATCATCCGTTCGTCCTAAGATCAAGCCCCAACGGCCCTTTGGATCAACAACCTCAACAAATCCGCACATCCAATCAGTCTTCAAGATTAGGCCCAAAAGCCCTTGAAGATCCGCTCATCCATCAACCCTCAAGATCAAGCCCCGACGGCCTCTTGAAGAAATCCATACACTCAGTCTTCAAGATTAGGCCCAAAAGCCCTTGAAGATCCGCTCATCCATCAACCCTCAAGATCAAGCTCCGACGGCCCCCTTGAAGAAATCCATACACCCAGTATTCAAGATCAAGCTCAAAAGCCCTCGAAGATCCGTTCATCAACTGTTCATCCCTAGATCAAGCCCCGACGGCCCTTTGGATCAACAGCTCATCCACAAACCTACACCCTACGAAGATAGAATCAGAGGATCAAATTACAAAGAGATTGTAACCCCAAAATCATTAAACACAAAAAGATATTTTGTACACGGTATTCTTGTTTCTTGTTTCAGGAACTTTTCGTGTTTACAGCAATTAAGCCCAATAACAACATATGGCCATAACGGTGAGGGGTAGCAAACTTGTATTAATTACAAGTTTGCCACTCACATGAAATGAAGTATAAAATCAACATTATAGCTTTGTTTCACATTAGGGTTTTCTAATTGAATTTGGGTGAAACATATTCTCTCATTTTCTACATAGAGGCCGGCCACTTAGGGGAGGAACATCTAGCAATCTTCTTCTTCCCTAAGTCATCCATTTCATCTTCACACTACATCTTTGGTGTGGAGACTTAGAGACACCAAACCTTTGGTGTTTTTGGAGAACAAATCCTCAAATCCTCAAAGAAGAAAAGGAGCACTAAAAGGGAGGAAATCACAAGGAAGATCCAAGGAGCAAGGAGGTGACTTGAAGGCCCTCCACTTGGGTGAATCCCTTGTGTAATCAAGGATGAGCTTCAAGGGTAAAGAATCTCTAAATTCTTATTCTCTTTAATATTGTTAAAGAGTCTTATGGTTCACCATATACTAGGCTTTGAAAGTCATGGGTTTTATGAATTGTTTTTGAATGCATGCCTACTTTAAAGTGTTATTAGTATGCCTATGTATTCAAATGTTCTTACATGTTCTTAGCTAGGACAAAATTTTTCCTTCAATTGGTATCAAGAGCCTAGGCCTAGTTTATGGTGGATCCTTTTGGGTTTTGTGATTTTTCATATTTTATGATTTAAGTGTTGTAAATGTTACAAGCTTTGTTCTTGCTTTGAATATAAATTTAGCTTGAAAATTTAGCATCTCAAATGTTGTAGATGTATTTCATTAAAGCATGAATAATGGAACTAAAAGTTGGTGCCAAGTGTTTTGGGATTTTCGGCCAAATCCAAAGGGTGATTTTTTGGGTTCATGTTAGGCTTGTTAAAATGGTTTTAAAGTGCTTTTTGGAACCCCTAAGTACCCTAGGATATTAACCCTCTTTTGAGTTGTGAAAATTTGAGTTTTTGGTGAAAGAAAACATCCATGGAGCTATTATGAGTTTTCATGTATGTTCTTCATATTTCTTGAAGTTCTTACCAAGAACAAAAAGTTTTGAAGTTTTGATTCAAAAGTTTTATGTTTTTCATAAAGTTTTGTTTTTCAAATGGTGGGTGATAGTTATTGGTGAGATGTGACTAAAAGAATTTTAAAGTTTTATAAAAAACATTTTCTTACAAACCATCAAAGTCACCTTTGTCTCACCTACCAAAAACCACTTACAAAACTTTAGAATTTTTCAAATTTTCTCTCAAATGGCCGGCCACACTTTAGAAAAAGGTGTTGGAGGGACTTTTGTGCAATTATATAAAGTTTTGATACTTTTGTGTATTTGCATTTTGACCCCAAAAGTTTTTTTGTTTTAACAAAGTGACCCAAATTGTTGTGGTCATTGTTTTTGGCCCAAAACAAAATGAGAACAAAAATTGTTTTGTCTCTTTAATGAGAATTTGATTTTCATTATATTTAGTTCCATTTAAATCAATTCTATGGATCCAAAAACCAATTGTTTAAAGTTGCTTTCTTAGTTAATTTAGTTAATTAAGAAAAGGGTGATTATGAACCAAAGGCCTCGATAATTGAGCTATGTGATTGGCCGATTTACATTATGAATGCTTGGGTTTTAAGTAATGTAGATTTGAATGTAATTTGATTAATTCAAGTTGTTGTATTGGGCATAAGTCCTTCAATTTGTTGTAAAGGGCATAAGCCCATTATTTGTGTTGTAAAAGGGCATAAGCCCTTCTTATTATTTCATGTATTCCTCTTTGTTTATATGTATGCAAATTGGAATAGTTGGGTCCAACGCCCAATAGGAAATAACGGTTTAATTGGATTAAACGCGTAACTAAAATCAACAACTATCTACCTTAAACCCAAGGTCCAACACAAGGCTCGTGTTGGATCAAATCAAACGGTTCATAATCATCCTAAAACCTAATATGACTATATAGTCCATATGAGGATGCAATGCGTTCGTTAGTAGTTCCATATAGTCTCGCTTGTTTCAACGAAACAGTGGGAGTATTATATGCTACTAATTCATATTAACTTGGACCAATAGTTATGATAGGGTCATGTTCTTTTAATATGATTAAAATGTTTTGATGTAGCCCAAAACTACTCCCTCAACAAACGAATATTAAGTTGATAAACGAGAGATGTTTTTGAACATTTCTTCGTAGGCCTTCCACCGTGGTGGGCTCCAATCGTTTGTGACTCATGCACCGGCTTCACCCTATAATGGGGAAGTTCAAAGTATGTGCTTACATCCAGGAGGAGTCCATAAACATATGATGAGGTGAGTGTAGACAACGAGTATGACCAACATGATATAATTATGAGGTTATGCTTGAACCTCTACATAAACTAAGCATGGTGGGAATAACTTAACTAAGTGCAATGGTGCCAACATGATATAATTCTGAGGCATTCATTCTCTAGAGGCCAAACTAGATGGGTAATTACAAGAGTTGTAAATGACTAAAGTGTTATTCTTTCATCATTATTTTTGCTAACCAACATGATATAATTCTGAGGTGGGCTTGGTAATGGTGAGTCTCCCATACCCCGCTAAGAGTTCAACATAACTCTCGGATTCTATTGAGGGATATGGAATTTGCCAAAAATAGTGGGTGGTACTATTTGATTCAAGACCCAATCAAGTAGTTAATCAACAATCTAATACGATTTCTGTTATGTTATGTAGTTAACGACATGCCTAAAATAGTACCCACCATTATACTTGACAAAATGGCCCAAGACTTTTTCCTTGCATATCTCTCGGATGATTTCACTAAGTTTATTGTAAACTATAAAGTGAATAGATTCGATCATACTTTTAACGAGATGATTGACATGTGCTGTAAATTTGAAAATTGTTTCAAAAAGGACAGTGGGAGTGAGAATGCAAAAACAAGGAAAAGGTTACATAAGAAGAAGGCAAAGAAATCCAAAGGAACATGCTTTCATTGTGGAAAGGATGAACGTTGGAAGAAGAAATACAGGGTGCGCATTGCGAGCCTTATGACACGAACTTTTGAAGAGACTATTTCGGTCATAGAAAGTGCTTTTACAGTGAGTTCCAATTCCTGGATATTTGATTCAGGCGCTAGTCAACATATCTGTAATACGATGCAGGGACTAGTAGAGAGCAAGACACTGCACAATGGGGAGATAGTTGTGCGAGTTGGGAACGGCACTAAAATCTCTGCAAAAGCAATAGGCACCTATATGCTTAACCTACCCTCTGGGGAAGTACTGGAACTTAAAAATTGTTTATATTTTCCTTCATGTATAAAGAATTTGATTTCTATCTCTAAGCTTTTACGAGATGGGCACTTAGTATTGTTTGACAAAATGAGTTGCACTTTATACTTGAACGGTCGTATTATCTCTCATGGTAATATGATAGAGGGACTTTTTCACCAAGAGACGAATAGTGGGATGCACTGTATTGAAAGTGGGAATACCTCAAAACCCAAAAGGGCTAGAGAAGAAGTTAACCAAGTTAGACTTTGGCATCTTAAACTTGGACATGTAAACCAGGATAAGATTCGCAAGATGTCGAAAGATGGATATCTTAGCCCATTAGGTAATGACCTCATGGGAACTTGTGAACCTTGTCTACTGGGGAAGATGACCAAATCTCCATTCACTGGGAAAGGAGAGCGTGCCACTGAAATTCTAGGGTTAATCCACACTGACGTATGTGGACCTATGTCTACTACGTCGAGATGAGGCTTCTCCTACTATATCACATTCACCGACGATCACTCTCGGTTTGGCTATTTGTATCTTATGAAGTACAAGTCAGAATCCTTTGAAAGGTTCAAAGAATTCAAGAATGGAGTTGAGAAGCAAACTGGGAAACAGATAAAGACCCTAAGATCGGATCGAGGGGGTGAATATCTGAGTAATGAGTTCCTAGATTATCTCAAAGAGTGTGGAATTGTATCACAGTGGACTCCACCAGGAACTCCTCAACATAACGGAGTTTCTGAGAGGAGAAACCGAACCTTGATGAACATGGTTCGTTCTATGATGAGTTCCGCTGATCTACCAATATCATTCTGGGGATATGCACTACACACAGCAGCTTATTTGCTGAATGCAGTGCCTTCTAAATCTGTTCCACAAACACCATATGAGATATGGTATGGAAAGAAGCCAAGTCTTAAACATCTTAAGATTTGGGGTTGTCCAGCATACGTTAAGAAACAAGATGCTGGAAAGCTTGAAGCGAGATCCGTTAAATGCTATTTTGTGGGGTATCCTAAACAAACCTATGGATACGAATTCTATCACCCTGACGACCAGAAAGTCTTTGTCGCCAGAACTGCTATATTCATGGAGGATGAATTAGTTCTTAAAGGAACTAGCAAGATAGAATTGAAGGAAATTAATGAGATTAATGATGAACCACAAACAAGCACTCGACAAGTTGACAACCCTGTTCCTGAACCCCTAGCTCCACGTAGATCTGAACGGGTTAATAAGCCACCTAGGAGGTATGGCTTAGACAAAGACTTTGGGGAATTGTACCTTCTAGGTGACAATGACACAAAGGAAGACCCTAGAGACTACATTGAGGCAATGTCCGACATTGACTCAAAGAGATGGCAAGAGGCCATGAAATCCGAGATGGATTCCATGTATCAAAATTAAGTCTGGACTCTTGTAGACCCTCCAGAAGGTATAGTACCTGTTGGAAACAAATGGATCTTCAAGAGGAAAATAGGCGTTGATGGGAACGTGGAGACTTATAAGGCTAGACTAGTAGCCAAGGGTTACAGGCAAAGAGAAGGGATTGACTATGAAGAAACCTTTTCTCCTGTAGCCATGATTAAGTCCATTCGGATTTTGCTTGCTATAGCTGCGTACCATGATTATGAAATCTGGCAAATGGACGTGAAGACAGCCTTTCTGAACGGCTACCTAGAGGAAGAGCTTTATATGGCTCAACCCGAAGGTTTCATGTCCAAGTCTGAAAAGACTAAGGTATGCAAACTTCAGAGGTCCATTTATGGACTTAAGCAAGCCTCCAGGAGCTGGAACATTCGTTTTGATACTGAAATCAAATCGTTTGGTTTTACTCAAAACGAAGACGACAATTGTGTTTATCAAAAGGTCGTTGGGGAAGCAGTTGTATTCCTAGTGTTATATGTAGATGACATATTACTATTCGGGAATGACACTGCAGTACTTTCTTCTGTAAAAGTGTGGTTGTCCAAAACCTTCCACATGAAAGATTTAGGAGATGCATCTTATGTACTTGGGATAAAGCTCTATCGTGATAGATCCAAAAAATTAATTGGATTATCCCAATCTATGTACATTGATAAGGTGCTAACTAGGTTCCAGATGGAACAATCTAAGAAAGGTATTCTTCCTGTAGGACATGGAATTCATCTTTCTAAGTCCATGAGACCTAAGACTCCTGAAGAGATACGGCATATGAATATGATTCCTTATGCTTCCGCCATTGGAAGTCTTATGTATGCCATGATATGCACAAGGCCTGATATCGCATATGTTGTGAGCATTACTAGTCGATATCAATCTAACCCAGGATCAGAACACTGGGTAGCTGTCAAGACGGTCCTTAAGTACTTAAGAAGAACTAAGGACATGTTCCTCGTTTATGGAGGAGCGACAGAGTTGCGAGTGGAAGGCTATACAGACGCAGATTTCCAATCTGACGTCGATGATAGAAGTTCCAACTCCGGATATGTATTCACTCTGAATGGTGGGGCTGTCAGCTGGAAAAGCAAGAAACAAAGTGTAATTGCCGATTCCACGACAGAGGCTGAATATGTCGCTGCAGCTGAAGCCGGTAAAGAAGCATTCTGGATGAAAAAGTTCATTACTGAACTTGGAGTGGTTCCAACCATTACATCACCAGTAACTTTGTACTGTGATAATAGTGGGGCGATAGCTCAAGCCAACGAACCCAGGGCACATCAAAAGAACAAGCACTTTGACAGGCGCTTTAATATCATTAGAAGATATGCTGCCGAGGGGAAAGTCAACATCCTCAAAGTTGCTTCAGCCGATAACGTAGCAGATCCACTGACAAAGCCAATGTCTCAAATCCAGCTTGACCGTCATATGGAAAAGATGGGTATTAGATACATGGGAAGATGGCTTTGAGTGTAAGTGGGAGATTGTTGGAAGTATGCCCACAAAGCCACTCATTTGATGTAATAGCTTTTTGGAATACTTATTGTGTTAAACTTTTATATGTTTAATAGAGGGCAAAGCTTATTGTTAATCACTATTTATAGTATCTTGTGTTTAAGCAATAAGGGAATCCAAGGAATGTATTTGATCTAAGAGACAAGTGATTTAAGTTAGTTAAATTAACGAGACCTTTCTCTTATGTTCATTCCTAAAACGTTCCTAGCCATAGGATTGCCAATTGGGCATTGACAATCCGCTAAGGTTAGTATGTGTTATGTCGACTCAAGCGTGAGTATGAACTAGTCTCAAGTCATTTGGTGTTGGACACTAAGGCAAACACATAGGTGCTCGAAAGAGTAATCGAGTACACTGAACAACGATCAAACGAGAGTTCGAACATACATGTCATGTGAGAACTCGATAGTTGCAATATGCAAAGTAGTCCTTTGACCTGAGGCATCATTGATGTCTAATGGTTAGGTCCTTGATCTTTGATTATGTCAACGGCATTCCATTGGAGTGTCCACGGCATTGTTGGGGTCAAGCTATCTAGTCATGTAGGCATATGAATGCACAACAAGGGATCTCTAACCTTCCATGGTGGAAGGAGAATACTCTAAGATATGATTCGAGAGTCTTTGGCCAAAGCATATGAATATGACTAAGGAAGCTTGTTCCAAATCTTATTCAATTGAATCATATAGAGAAGTATCACATTGGATAGTAGACATGAAACAAACTATCACTTAAACAATGTGATTAAGAGTATTGTATTAGAGAAGGACCGTATTGCATTGTAGTTGTAACTGGATAGGTTCTCCAACCACTTCTACTTAGCTTGGGTAACCATGACATGCTGCTAGGCGTCACCCATGGTTTGTGGAAGCCCTAAAGATTAGCAAACACTAATTTTAAGGGAGAATTGAAATGTGGTTTCAATTCACAATCGATCGTTAAGAGTAACATCGCCCACTACCTCGCTAATTGGAACCTAATGGATCGTACACCGAGTAAGGATATAAGTGAAGAAATTATATGAAATGGATAAGCAATTAAATGGTTTAATTGAAGAATGGTCAAGATTAATTAAATAGTTAATTAATTATACGAAACGTTCGTATTGGGCGTTTAAGTTAGTTTTGGGCTTCGGGGCACAAAAACGTTTTGGTCCACAAGGCCCATTATGTTTAAGTTGTATGACAACTAAAACAAAATGGGCAATTAAGCCCAATAACAACATATGGCCATAACGGTGAGGGGTAGCAAACTTGTATTAATTACAAGTTTGCCACTCACATGAAATGAAGTATAAAATCAACATTATAGCTTTGTTTCACATTAGGGTTTTCTAATTGAATTTGGGTGAAACATATTCTCTCATTTTCTACATAGAGGCCGGCCACTTAGGGGAGGAACATCTAGCAATCTTCTTCTTCCCTAAGTCATCCATTTCATCTTCACACTACATCTTTGGTGTGGAGACTTAGAGACACCAAACCTTTGGTGTATTTGGAGAACAAATCCTCAAATCCTCAAAGAAGAAAAGGAGCACTAAAAGGGAGGAAATCACAAGGAAGATCCAAGGAGCAAGGAGGTGACTTGAAGGCCCTCCACTTGGGTGAATCCCTTGTGTAATCAAAGATGAGCTTCAAGGGTAAAGAATCTCTAAATTCTTATTCTCTTTAATATTGTTAAAGAGTCTTATGGTTCACCATATACTAGGCTTTGAAAGTCATGGGTTTTATGAATTGTTTTTGAATGCATGCCTACTTTAAAGTGTTATTAGTATGCCTATGTATTCAAATGTTCTTACATGTTCTTAGCTAGGACAAAATTTTTCCTTCAGAGACTACTCAAAATGTTCAGGTAATCAAGTCTGACCTAAAGGCGGCCCAGGATCGGCAAAAGAGTTTAGCAGATCGGCATGCTACTGACAGAGTGTATAAGGTTGGCGATTGGGTGTTTCTGAAGCTTTCACCGTGGAGAGGCGTTGTACGGTTTGGAAAGAAATGTAAGCTAAGTCCCAGGTATATCAGACCGTACATGATCTCTGAACGAGTTGGTGAGGTAGCTTACAGGCTGGAGTTGCCTCCTGAGTTAGCTAAAGTACATAACGTTTTTCACGTGTCCATGCTTCGACATTATGTTGCTGATCCGTCTCATGTGATACCTCCTCAACCCTTGGAAATCAATCCGGATTTAACTTATGATGAAGTACCAGTGACGATTGTAGACTGGAAGGAAAAGGTTGTGAGGAACAAGACAGTGATTTTGGTGAAAGTTTTGTGGAGGAATCATTCCTTGGAGGAAGCTACTTGGGAAACTGAAGATCGGATGAGAGATTTATATCCACGGTTGTTCTTTGATCGCTAGGGGTTACTGTGAGTGGATGTTTTGAATTTTGGGACGAAATTTTTTTAGGTGGGTAGGTTGTGACAACCCGTCCCGGACTTTTTGCACCGTAGGGGTGAAATGACGGTTTTGCCCCTATTATGGTTGTTTCGTTGTGTGGTTGTTTTTGGGTGTTGCTTGGCTGGTTTTGGACCACACACATACCACACTCATTCACCCTCTCTCCCTGCCCTGTCCCGAGCCCTCTCTCTCTCCCATTCCTATTCTTCTTGTACGGACGACAACCAAAACCATCGAAACCTTCACAGATCGAAGGAACAAATTATATATTCATGCTTGTGAGGTCCTTGGGAGTTCAACCATACCCATTTCAGGTAAGGATACCTTCGTTTTCATGTCGAACTCGGGATACCCCGATTTGGTCACTGTTCATGCACACGTTAATTCTTGTGTTTTTGGGAATTTCAAGCTTGTAGGAAGCTTGGTGAGGTCCTTAGGAGGCTCGGGGTGGTTTGTTTGAAGGTTTTGGACGTCGGGATCGTGAGTTACAAGCTTGGCCGGAGTTTGATCGGAGAATATGACGGAATATTCCGTCAGTTTGGACGGAATATTCCCAATGGCGTTAACGGAATCCTTTAGAGTTAACGGAATATTCCTGACGGCGTTAATTGACGCCGTCAGTGTGCCAGGCACGTGCCTGCGCGTGGGCGGCCCGTGTGGCCGTGCCTTGGCCGGCGCATAGGGGCGCGTGCGGCGTCGAAAAATTATTTTAAAAATATGGAGATGTTCCTGAGGTTGAGTAGATCACGTTGGTGTATTATACACCCCAATTGAGCATTGTATGAGAAGTTATTTCATAAGGTTGGTTATGTGCTTTAAAATTAACGTTTTTATAGTTGTTTCGCATATAGGTGAGTCCTATCCCGAGTACGAGTGCGGTCACTCGAGGCAAGGGGGTTACGACCGTTTTACATACCAGTGAGTGGGCTTTTGGTTTTCCGTATATACCTATATACTTACGTTTTTCCCAGAAAGTGAATGGAAATGTTTATACATTTACATGCCATGCATTATGTTTACTGTTTGTTTATGCATTATTAGTAGTATGTATATGTCTGTATGTTGGTGTTGCGGGCGCACAGGTAAGTGCTAGGTGAGTATGGTTTATGTCTATGTTCAGTAGTGATTTGAGATGCATAGAGAGCTCATAACCTGCACCCCCGGTGTTAGTGCTCCCGCCCAGAGTTGGCCATAGTCCTTCACGTGATGTTCACCCCCCGCACCACACGCTCATCTTGGATCCAAGTTAGGTGCACAATCCTGTCGTACAGACCACTTTAGGTGGTTCCGACTCGTAGGTGACCCGCGATTATTCGCCCAGCCTTCACGTGATCGTAGCACTCGAGCGTACTTATTATACACCCAGTCCTGTCGTACAGATCACTTTAGGTGGTTCTGACTCGTGTGCATTTATAGTTAGTGAGATGGAGATTTGAGCTCTAGGTTCAGCCATACAGGTCACGTTAGGTGACTCCGGCTGACAGATTACATGGCATTGAGATGACATTTTCCTGAGCACTTGCATTCTATTTTGAGGCATTTGGCATGGCATAGTTCTGAGGATGACTTATATATATGTATATGATATTTTCTGGGAAGTATACAGGTTTTACGGCGAGGGGTTAGAACTTTGTTTATGAAATGGTTTTTGAAAAACTTTGTTTTTGCCCACTCACACTTTCTGTTTTGCGCCCTTCCAGGTTCTAGTTGGCTAGCACTTGTGGTGACTCCCAAGAGGATTTTCCTGGCATATCTGACAGATTATCACCAATGTAGGACCACCTTTGGGTATGTTTTTTTTGTAATGTTGTTTCTCCCATACTGCATTTGGTCTTCGTGCTCTGAACTTTGTTTTTACACTTGCGCTTGCACATGTATGTTCGTACGTTGTGTATAACTGGTTTTTATTTATTCGTACTTTTATTATTATTTGTTAGCTTCCGCACTGTGCACATGGTTACGTCACTTTCACGTGACGACCAACATGCCTTGATCTCGGTCAGGGTGTGTCAGTTATCATTATCTGTTTTTTTTTTTTTTAGAACTAGTTATCATTGTCTTTTTTTTTTTTTTTTTTTTTTTTTTTTCTGAGTTGGCTTGTTTTAATGCTCAACTTCAAAAGGCAAGGTAATACCCTCAAAAGCTTGCAATTTGGAAAGAGTGAGTTGATGAAACTGGGGAACGAGAAGCTTTAGAGTTAGCTCTTCATGGGAGAAGCGAAAACTTGTGTTCTTATGTCATTTGATTCTTATAAACCCATATAATTCATCCAAATATGTAGCCATTCAAAACCATAGGTCTATAGCCCACCAATTATCTAGCACTCAGCCCGCACACCCAACCATTTAGATGCCCACAGGTTTAGTACTGCTACTCGGTTTCTTATGTTACTTTGGGCTTTTGCTATGTGCAGCATGCAGTTAGTCAAAGCAACTTTGATAATGTGATTGGAGCGTTACCATATCTGAAAGTAAATAGGAAGGCAGAGTAAAGATGATCTCCAAACTTGATGCAAATGGCGTTTTTGACATGTACTCTTGTATTTCTCACATCTTTGTACAACTTTTTGATCTTTTTATTTCAATGATCTTTATTTCCTTGACAATTGAGGGCGTTGCCGTTACATTTTCATGTACGGATACATATTGTGGAAGCACTTAGTTTTCATTAGTTTCTTTTGCAAGATTCTCGAACTTTGGTCTGCTGGAAAATGCAAACTATATGATAACATGGGATGATGCATTTTATTCAATGTACTTCATATTGGGCAACCTAGTTGCACATGTGCCAGGGTGTCAGTCTTGTATTATGAATTGCAAACTCTTATTTTCTTATTTATTTATCGATATAATAGGTCTTGTTACAATAACTTGATATGAGTTTTGGCCACATAGCTTATAATAATGGCTCTATCTTCTTTGGTATGATTGAACTGCTGTCCTGCTGTGCAACATTTTCATTCATCGTACAAAGGATTGGTTTTAGCATTTGTGGGTAGATTGTTTAACTGCTGTTGCATCGTACCAAGGACTTTAAACAATAACTTTTGCCCTTACATTAAGTTAGATTAGTTTATTATGTAAAATGTTCGTAAAGTATCATCTGATGAATGGCCTTAGGACACATTTCCAACAGGAACATGTTTAAATTAGGTCTTCAAGCTTTTTTGATGGGATGTACGATGATAGAGACAAAAGGGTTTAGGGTTTATAAGTAAAGCCTCTTTGAAATTTTTATATAATGACAAATTTTCCAATAATTAAATACTTGAAAGAAAAAGGAATTGATGGAGAAAGTATTAATTTGATACGTGATAACCCATTAGATTTCCAAAGAATCCTGTTCTTTGTCAAACCATTTTTCAAGCTTGGTTGCATTCTGATTTCACTATATAACATAGCCAAAGATTAAGACCCTACCCATAAGATACAAAGCGCGAGACCTCTCCCCCCATGGCCAGCCCTATGCTCTATAAATTCCCCATTCTGCATTAATTTTCTGGTAAGGCTTTACTAAGCAATCAAATCTTGAACTCTCTCTTTTAAGAGAAATTGACTTAGGCATTGGATGTCCATTGGACAAACACCCCCTCCTCACTCCTTGGGTACATGGCTTTGACCTTTGTTCAAAGGTGTTTGATTATTCTATTGGTACATTTCCTTAAGACTGAAGATGGTAGATTTTTGCTACCACAAATTGTTGCTTCCATTGAGAGTTTGATTGAAAATTCTTAAGAAGCTCTCACAAAGTTCTTTCGGAATTTCTCCCCTCTTTGAATTTTTCTAGCACCCCCAATCTTTGAATTTTTAATTCCTTGATACATGTACCGTAGAGAAAGGGAAATATGGTTGAAAATTTGGAAACCACGACGAACCCCCTACGTACTTGGACATGAATCAAAAAATGGAGGACACAATGTTGGCTTGCGGCATTACTGCTAGCGGTTGAGCATGATGGCTGGATGCCTTCTGCCACCAGCCATCATTGCTGCCTCTCTAGCAGTTATTATAGCCCCAGGCTCAGGCCTAGGAAGCCATAGAGGCATAAATGGTCCAAATTCCTCCAGTGCCTCCCTAGGCCCACGACACAACAAGAGCTTAGTGCGCGCATCCTAGGCCTATGCTCTAGCAGTTAGCTAGGTAGGTCGGCGTTGCCTCAACCCACATCCACTCTAATGCCCATAAAGCCCATAAAGTCCATGCCCCATACATAAAAAAAATTAACTATCAAAATGTTGTTCAACGACATCTGATTTCTACAAGAGATATTACCAAGCCTTTGACATCATAAGCAATAACAAATGCATGAGAATCTTTGAATAATGTTGGCTAGAAAAATCCATATTGCAGAATTATAGCTGCTGTCTTTGTCGCTCCAAACTGCCCTCCACAAACATATGTACGACAATGGTTCAAAATACTTTGTTGCTCATTTTCGGGAACACGTTGGCAAATGATTTGATCTGGACAATGCTTATACAAATAGGGATCATCCCAAAAATAATGCTTAACTAGAGAGAAGAATTTCTTCCTTTGTTGAAAATTCAAATTCTTTGAAACCACACCACCACGTTGGACAGCAAATAATTGTTCGTCAGGAAAAGTTTCAGTGAATGGAACAATGGCATCAACATCTTCTTCTTGAACTATCTTGGTTAGATGGTCTGCCACCACATCTGATCAATCTTGGCTCTGCATCTTTTCTTAACATAAGATATTTCAAAGGCAGCATGGTCCATGTACACATTCACCTTCGAACAAATGAGATAGGATCGAAACTTATCAAGCTTAAATACTACAACTAGTAACTCTTTTTCAGTTGTTGAATAGTTTAACTGGGCACCATTTAGAGTGCTATTAGCATAGTAAATAACATGCAGTAATTTGTCTTTTCACTACCCCAAAACTACTTCCACGACATAGTTACTTGCATCAAGCATCAATTAAAATTGAAGACTCCAATCAGGTGCTATAATAATAGGGATTAATGTGAGAAGCTTCTCCAAGGTACTAAAAGTAGACAAACAATCTGACTTGAACTCAAATACAACATCTTTTTGCAGTAGGTTGCTTTATAGGATAAGTCTTTAATAAATCACCAGTAATACCCCACATGGTGAAGGAAACTTCAGACTCCTCTAACTGATGTAGGTGTTGGAAGCTTTTCAATAAGCTAAATTTTTACTCGATCAACCTCAATTCCCATGCTAGAAATTGATGCCCCAATACAATGCCCTCTTGTAGCATGAAATGACATCTTTTCCAATTCAACACCAAGTTCATTTCTTAACACCGTTTCAGCACAAGAGTAAAATTGTGAAGATAATCATCAAAAGAAGATCTGAAGACAGAAAAGTCATCCATGAGAACTTCAAAAAACCTTTCGATCATGTCAGAAAAATACTCATCATACACCTTTGAAAAGTGGCACGAGCGTTGCAAAGTCCGAAGGGCATTCTTTGATAAACAAACATCCTAAATGGACAAGTGACTGTGGTTTTCCTAATCTTTCGATGCAATGGCAATCTGGTTATATCCAGAATAGCCATTAAAGAAACAATAGTCTGAATGACCTACAAGTCTCTCCAACATTTGATCAATGAAGGGCATAGGGAAATGATCCTTACGTGTAATTTGTTTATCTTCCAGTAATTTGTGCAAACTCTCCAATCCGTTTTTGGTCTTATGGGAACTAACTCATTGTTGTCATTTTAACAAGAGTGATGCCTTTTTTCTTTGGAACTACTTGAACCGGATTGACCCATTTAATGTCAGATATTGGAAAGATAACTTATACATCTGAAAGCTTGAGAACTTTTACTTGGACAACTTCCTTCATAAACGAGTTGAGTCTTCTTTGAGCCTCAATGATAGGCTGACTACCTTCTTTAAGAAGAATTCAATGCATACATAAGGTTGGGTCTGCCTTTGATGTCGACTATAATCAATCCCAATGTTGTCTTGTATTCTCTGAGTATTGAAGCAATTTTTCTTTTTTGGGATAAGACAACTTGGCTGGAATAATCATTAGCCATGTCTCGGAAGCACCTAAATACTTAAGATGGGTAGCAATTGTTTCAAATCTAGCTTCGATGCCAACTTTAATAGATGGATAAATTTTCAACAAAGTTGGTCCCAAGGCTTTGTAATGTTGCCTCCAACGTTGATTGTGTGGAGGGGTAGAATTTAGTATATTGGCAATTTCAGTGACTTCTTCGACTTCACCTCTAGGCATGGATGAATGAAATAGACAAGCTTCAAGAGGTTCAGTTAGCTGTTGTGCTCGAAACTGCTCACTCACAATCTGATTCAAGATGTCAACTTTGAAACATTCTTCCTGAGCTCGTGGATGTTTGATAGCTTCAAAAACCTTGAGCACCACTTCCTTGTCTTCAACTCGTAATGTAAGTAAACCACAATTAACATCAATTAGTGTACAACCACATTTAACATCAATTAGTGTACCAACAGTAGCTAAGAATGGACGGCCAAGTATAATTGGAATCTCTATATCTTTTTCCATATCAAGAACCAAGAAATCCACAGGTAGGATTCACTGATCAACTTGAACCAACATATCTTCGATAATTCCTCTTGGGTAAGTGACATATCAATCTGCTAGTTGTAGAGACACTAACCTAGGTTTCATCTACCCATGTCTAGCTATTTAAAATAGAATATGGCATTAAGTTAATACTAGCACTAAGATCACATAAAGCTTTATCAAAAGAAGATTTTCCAATTGTGCAAGGAATAATAAAACTCCCTGGATCAGTCAACTTTGGTGGTTAGCTTCTTTTGCAATATAGCGCTACACTATTCTGAAAGCATTACTTTTTCGTGCTCCAAAAACCTCCTCTTGTTCATGCAAGAATTATTCAAGAACTTTGCATAATTGGGAATTTGTTTCACTGCATCAAGTAGAGGTATGTTAATGTGCACTTTTTTAAATAACTCTAAATATGAGAATTTTTTTTGATCTTTCTTAGCCTTATGAAGCCGCTGAGGATATGGAAGGGGTGGAACATTGGCCTTCTCCAAAATTGAATACTCTAGAAGTGAAGAATCTGACACAAGAACAATATTGGGCACTTGAGTAGCTGAATTCAAAAAATTATCCTCTTGCGGTTCAGTGACTACGCTCTCAAACTTTTCAATCAGTGTTCTTTTTTCTTCATTGTTCGTCTCTATAGTTCTCACACTCCTGAGTGTTGTAGCCTTTAATTGCTCCATATTCCTTAGATTAATCTCAGTTAGACTGGGAAACTTACCCTTCTATCTCAATCATCGCATTTGTAATCTGCCTAACTTGATCCCCTAGCTTGTGAATAGATGCTTGCTGATTTTGTAGAGAAGTTTGAGTTCTTTGCATGAAATTGTTGGTGTTTTGAGCTAATTGAGCCATCATATCTGCCATTGAACTCTTTTTGGCTTCATTGTTCTGGAACGATTAAGGTGGGTTCATTTGATTTTGTTGATTGTTCTTCCAAGCAAAATTGGAATGATGATGCCAACCAAGATTATACTTGTTAGAGAATGGATTAAACTATTGGTGATTGAAGTTTCCAATTTGATTGGCTTGTTCTTTAATGAACTCTGAAAATGAACCCTTCATAGGACAATCCATAGTAGAATGTGTACCTACACAAATTTCACACATATTAGAAATCATCTTTGACTGATTAGAACATATTAAAGAATCAAATTTCTTATTTAAGTTAGAAATTTGGGCAGCCATAATTGCAAATGAATCAATTTCATATACACCAGCTTTCTTTGTTCTCTTCCTCCACCCTAATTTTTAGAATTGACAGCCAAGGTATTGAAAAGTGTAGATGCTTCGTCAATGGTCTTAGTCATTATAGCACCCCTACTAGCAGGATTTATCATTCGTTTATTGTCAGCATTCAAACCTTGATAGAAAAACTGAAGCTGCAACCATTTCGTCAAACCGTGATGTGGACATTTTAATAACAAGTCTCTAAATCTCTCCAAACTCTCACAGAAAGGCTTGCCTTGGAATTGAGCGAAAGTCATTATTTCATTCCTTAGGTTCGTAGTCTTGGAAGAAGGGGAAAATATCTACAAAAAATTGTTGGCCAAATCATTCCAAGTTGTTCTCAAATTGGGTGGAAGTGAATGGAGCCAATTCTTCACCTTGTCTCTTAGGGAGAATGAGAACATGTGTAATCTGATAGCCTCACTTGGCACATGATGGATCTTGAAAGTGTCACATATCTCAAGGAACTCATTGATTTGTGTTGATGCACAAAATCAGTGAAGACTTTGGAACAACGTAAAGTGTCAAGTTTGTGACCTTCAGTCGGTTGCTCCAGTTACCTAGTGAGGATAATATATAAAGAGATAGAGATAGGGAAGCAAACACAAGATGTACGTGGTTCACCCTAAGTTTGGCTATGTCCATGAAGTAGAGGAGTTCACATTAATAGTGAAGGGTTTACATAATACATAGGTTTTGTTTGCGATTGATGTGGGACTCTATGAGCTTTATTCTGACGTTGACATGTGTCGCGCTATGATTGGCCTCTTGGTCGGAGCGAAACTCTTGTGCTTCGACAAGGGTGTCTCAACATGAATCCCTCAGTGGGTCTTTGAAGGTATGACATTGACCGGTGCTCGGGAGTTTCGAGATTGGGCAAGTATGGTACAAACAGTGCTCCCTTAAGTTCCCAAGTGAGGAAAGCTTCTCGATTATGGACTTGACAAATCCAAGTCACTGAATAATCATGAAACTTCTGAGTACCGAGGTGTAGTAGCATATGGTAGGAGTCCCCCAAGTCTTCAGGTGAGAAGAGTTGCCGAATGAGGTGTCTTGCTAGTAGCCAAGTTGTCAAAATAACAAAGCTTCGCCCTTTTCTTTTCTAAGTGGCAGCCCAAAAACTCCTTTCTCATATATATCTATATATATATATATATATTTATGACGGTTGTTGGGCCCAAAGAAGAGAAGGCCCTCCATTTTCTTTTTTGTTTCTGTGTTTTTGTTTTGGTTAGGCAGTCAGGCCTAAGGAAGGAGAAGCCCAACGCCTTAGCCTAGGCATATATATAAGTTATTTTATTATTAAACTAGCTTAAATGTTGACCCATCATACCTTCTCAAGGGGCATGGATCCTCTTCGGATCCAGTTGTCCTAATCCACCTAGTCAAATCATCCAGGGCCATTGAAATTTGATCTAACGGCTAAAGTTATTATAACTTTTAAAGTGGACCCCTGTTTGTAGCCGTTGGATCAAATTTCAATAGCCCAGATGATTTGACTAGGTGGATTAAGACAACTAGATCCGAAGAGGATCCATGTCCCTTCTCAAGGTCTGAAGCCCAACTTAAATAATGACCCATCAATAAAAAAAAGAGGACATGGGATGTTGCGCCTGTCTGACTGACAACCATTAAAGGTGTTATTTTATATTATTTTTGTTTGAATTGCAAAACCCTAGGTCTTAGGCTAGGCCTCCTATCACCTTTTCCCCTTTTTCTCTTATTTTATTTGTTATTTTATATTATTTTGTATTTTATAATAATTCTTTTTTTAGGTCAAAACTGCACCTCATTTTTTAGGGGAGTTTTAATGAAATACTCCCGGTACTGTTCACTTTTAACGAAAAACCACATTTTTTTTCATTCCCTATTACTATTCACTACACCTTTATTTGTCTTTGTTCATTGAAATTAAGAGTCTGTTTAGTATCCTATTTGAAAATTTTTATCATTTCTCAAAACATTTCTTAAGAACATTCATTGAAAATAATTTTCTTTAAGATTCAAAAACTTGATTAGTTTGTGATTTAAAATTTTTAAATCTTACGACTTAAACAAGACAAAGAGATCTAAAAAGAGGGGGTCGCAGAAGAGATAGATAGATGAGAGAGGAGGAAAGAAAGTAAGAGATAATTGAAGGAAAGAGAAAGAAGAGAGAGAATTAGACAAGATAGGAAGAGAAAGAATCAGATGAGATAGAGAGGAAGAGGAGTGAGAGAAATAACCTAGAGAATGAAGATAGGAGATTGGAGGAGAAACAAAAAAGGTAAAAAAAAAAAAAAACAAAGGAGGAGAGAAAGAAGAAAAGAAAGAGATAGATTTGGAGTGAGAAGGGAGGAGGGGGAGAAAAGAAAGGAGTGAGTTTAAGTTTAAAAACTCTAAATACTCATTTTTTATGTTTTTAGAGAATAGACTATATTATTGAGTTAGTCTTGAGTTCAATTTTTGAAAATAATCCTACCAAACAAGTTTTTAAGGCCTAAAACTTGAAAATTGTTTTTGAGTTTAAAAAGTTGGATTCAAGTAGAGTACCAAACAAGCCCTAAAGTTTTTTTGAACTATTTGTTAGTTTTCCTTTTTTTTTTAGTGCAGCTCCCCATTTCGAACCCTAGGCTTTATCACTCTTCTCGGTCGTCCATCTCCCCTCCTTCATATTTCTCTCTCATTTTTTCATCTCACCAAACCCTTACAACCTCCCCTACTCCACCGTGAAATATGCACAAGCCCAAGAAACAAATCCCCTGCTCAGACAGCAAACACCAAAATTTCAGTAACAAAACTCAGAAATCGAATCCCAAAAACCTATTTGTGGCTTGTGGCAGCTCCCCATCTTTCGCTGTCGTAGTCCTGGTTGTCACCTTCATACCATCACAGGTCCTGCACACTCCACCCTCTATCTTCTTCCCCAACTCTCCGCCCGTCCCTTGTACTATTTTCCTTTGGAAATCCCAAGATCTAGGATCTGTGGTTTTGTGAAGAGGGTTGGTATTTACCAAAACTCAGGCGTAGCCAAAGCCTAAGGGCTTTGTGGCTGCTAGAAATTGTAGTGAGGTTCGACTTTTGAATATATTAAGGGTGAGGGTAGATTAGAGTTGAAGAAATGGAGAGGTGTGGTGGTAGACGGAGCTTGGGTCCGTGGGGTGCGATGGGATTTAAAATTCTAGTTTATGGGTATATTAAGGATGATGGGTCAAGTGAAGGTGAGGAGGTTTGAAAATGCCTTGGAGGTGTAGGTGTAGTTTGAAGTAAGGGACTAAGATTATCTCTTATCCTCTTTCCATCCCCTCCTCTCACACTCTCTATTTTGTCTTTCTCTTTCTATAAAAAAATTAATAAAAGATGTTGACGTGACTTAACCGTGACCGTTCAAATAGGAAGTGAGGGAAGTGGAGGGAAAAAAAGAGGGGAGAAAATCCTTCTCCTGAGGTTGTGGTCGGAAAGGGTTGGAGGCATTATAGCTGTGCGTTTTGGTTCTGGGTTTTGATAGGGGTGCTTTCATTAGGAAAGGTCACGTAGACCAAGGGGTAAGGGTCCTTCATGATTTTGATATTGCCATCAATCCTTAGCACAATATTCAATGCTTCCTGACTGTATTTGTTTTAAATATGTATGTGGAGGAGTACTTCTTCCAAGCCTATATCATATATGAAATTAATTGTGCTTTTGTTTATAATATATTTGAAATTGTATACAAATAGTTGTATATGATATATAATAGGGATCTTGTGAATGGGGAGAAATGTTTATGTTTATATGTTTGTTGTTGCACAAATTGGAAAAATGTTGGGCTTTGTGAATTTTCTGAATAGTTGTAGCAAAAGTTTGTGTTTGAAAAATAGATTAATAGATAAAAGCTTGGGGTTATAGTTAAGAGGAAGGTCTTTTAGTTGTAGGTTCTTTGCTTTTACATGGGTATAGCTTGTAGCTTCAGTGATTTAATGTGGGAGAGACTATATAAATAGGTTTTGCTTCCACACTCTTGAGGAAGAGTGTGCAAGGTTTTGTTGAAATTATGTGTGAAGCTTTTTTGAACCACATAAATAGATTTTGCTTCCACACTCTCAAGCAAGAGTGTGGAAGGCTTTTTGAATTATTTGTTGAAGCTTTTGGTTGAAGCTATTCCTTTTAACCATATAAATAGATTTTGCTTCCACACTTTTGAGCAATAGTGTGGAAGGCTTTTGAAATTATTCGTAGTTAGGCAAAGTGTGAAGCTTCCTCTTTTCAAGGTGTGGGAGGTTTCCTCTCTCAAAGTGTGAATACCCTTTATTTTCTTTTTTTTTTTACCTTCAAGGGTGTGGGAAGCTTTATCCCTTGGGTGTGGGAAGCTCTCTCCCCTCAAGGGTGTGGGGTGTGCGAAGCTCTATCCCTTGGGTGTGGGAAGCTTTCTCCCTTCAAGGGTGTGGGAAGCTCACCCCCTTGGGTGTGGGAAGCCCACTCTCTCCCTTCAAGGGTGTGGGAAGCTTATACCCTTGGGTATGAGAAGCTTTCTCCCTTCAAGGGTATGGGAAGCTTATACCCTTGGGTGTGGGAAGCTTTTTATAGGACCTCATAAGTTGATTTTGCTTCCATACTCTTGAGGAAGAGTGTGGAAGGCAATCTACATGTTGTAGTTATCTCCTATGTGTTGGAAGTTTTTTGTTAACCTCCTTATGCTTAAAATTAATTAATAATTGTTAAGCAATTAATTGGTTGATTAATAATTAATTAATAAATTAATTAGTAATTAGCAATTAATTAATTGGTTAATAATTATTAAAATAATTACTAATTAGTTAATTAATTGGTAATTAATAATTAATTAATTTCCGATTTTTTGTTCGATTTTTTTATTGTTTTATTTTTATTTATTTTTATTTTATTTATTTTATTTATTTTTTATTTTAAAATTTTCCTAGCTTGTGTGGAAGTCCCAAGGCTTGACATTGTAGACATCGAAATTTCAGTAAAATAAATGTTAACCAATGTGTTAAAATTACAACATTTATTTACTTCACCAAGCTCACACACTTACTTCACCCACAACATCCACTTACTTCACCTACAACCTCCAACCTCCACCTACTTCACTTACAACCTCCACCCACTTCACCTACAACCTCCACCCACTTCACCTACAACCTCCAACCTCCAACCTCCACCCACCTCACCTACAACCTCCAACCTCCACCTACTTCACTTACAACCTCCACCCACTTCACCTACAACCTCCACCCACTTCACCTACAACCTCCAACCTCCAACCTCCACCCACCTCACCTACAACCTCCACCCACTTCACCTACAACCTCCAACCTCCACCCACCTCACCTCACCTACAACCTCCACCCACTTCACCTACAACCTCCAACCTCCACCCACCTCACCTACAACCTCCAACCTCCACCTACTTCACCTACAACCTCCACCCACTTCACCTACAACCTCCAACCTCCACCCACCTCACCTACAACCTCCACTCACTTCACCTACAACCTACACTCACTTCACCAAAAAAATGAATGGTGGTGATTCATTCTCAAAACCTATAAATAGGCTTCTCCATCAAGAGGAATATCACCAACAACACACCAACAAACCAATTCACAAATACATTTCTCTACTCCCAAATTGGAAGAGAATTCCCCAAATCCTTGAAGCTTTGAAACTCCAAAGCTCTCAAGCATCCAAATTCCCAAGAATTCCGAAGGATCAAGAAATCACTCTTCATTCTTCGTCAAATCCTCCTTCAAGATCAAGCCCCAACGACCCTTGAAGAACTCCCACCAACTCAAGATCAAGCCCCGACGGCCCCTTGAAGAAAGTGTTCATCATTCATCATCCGTTCATCCTAAGATCAAGCCCCAACGGCCCTTTGGATCAACAACCTCAACAAACCCATACACCCATTCTTCAAGATCAAGCCCAAAAGCCCTTGAAGATCTGTTCATCAACTGTTCATCCTTAGATTAAGCACCGACGGCCCTTTCGATCAACAACTCATCCACAAACCTACACCCTACGAAGATAGAATCAGAGGACCAAATTTGAGAGAGATCGTAACCCCAAAATCATTAAACACAAAAATATTATTTTGTACACGTATTCTTGTTTCTTGTTTCAAGAAATTTTCCGTGTTCACAAATTTGGCACGCCCAGTGGGACATCTCTACCTCTCATCTCTATCCTCAAATCATCGAAAAACGCAAATGGCATCAAGAAAGGATCAAGCTGTTCCTGCAATCAAAGCAAAGAACAAGAACATCATCGCCGCAAGTGGCGATATTTCGGGCATCATAACCCGAAGTAAGGCAAGAGCTCTTTTTTCCGCCCCTGCATTAACTCTGTCAAAGGAACAAGAGCACCTGAGGTACGAGCCTGTGATCACCCTAGCCTCGCTAAGGGCATCAAGGGGGGAAAGCCCGAGGAAATACTCAGAGTCCCTACTCTCCGACGCTGATTCGAGCGGCAGTACAACCATGCAAGTCATGACCACTGGAGCAACTTCAATCGAGGAGCAGCTAGCTCAGATGAATGAAGCAATTGCAAAGCTCACACGGACTGTGGAAGAGAAGGACTTGCAGATTGCCGCACTTGTCAACCAACTAGATGCGCTGCCCGACGTGAAAGTCGACCTAAATGTTGGCCTATTAAAGAAAGAAGTCGACGAAAAAGAGGAGCCACCAACGGAGAAAGTTGAAGAGAAGCCGAAGCTAGACCAAGCAACGGCATTCATGGGATCTCTCTCTATCCAGCAGCTACAGGAGATGATCGCAAGCACTATCAAGACACAGTACGAAGGAAGCTCGCATGACTCCGTACTGTACTCAAAGACTTACTCCAAGAAGATTGATGCTTTGAAGATGCCAAGGGGTTATCAGCCCCCAAAATTCATGCAGTTCGATGGAAAAGGCAACCCGAAGCAACATGTCGCCCATTTCATTGAAACTTGCAACAATGCTGGGACAGAGGGAGACTACCTCGTCAAACAGTTCGTGCGTTCGTTGAAAAGTAACGCTTTTGACTGGTACACTGACCTCGAACCTGAGTCTATCAACAGTTGGGACCAGCTAGAAAGGGAATTCCTCAACCGTTTCTACAGCATTCGTCGTACTGTAAGCATGCTAGAGCTGACCAGTACGAAACAGTGGAGAGATAAACCTGTCGTCGACTACATAAATAGATGGCGCTCCTTAAGTCTGGATTGCAAAGATCGGCTTTCTGAAACCTCTGCCATTGAGATGTGCGTTCAAGGCATGCACTGGGGGTTACATTACATCCTCCAAGGCATAAAACCAAGAACATTCGAAGAGCTAGCAACTCGTTCCCACGACATGGAGCTGAGTATCGCTAATCACGGGAAAAAGGAGCCCATTACTAACTTCAATAAGGATAAAGTATTCGCCCCAAATGTAGACAAGACCGGGAAGAAGCCCGCTAAGGAAGCTTTCACCGTCAACACTACCCCCATCAAGACCTCCTCAGCGCCCATTAAGACCTCCTCAGCGCCTATCAAGATCTCCTCCAAGAAGAAAGCGAAGGAGATAAAGACAAGTGAGCCTTCTCGTACCCAAGACAGATACAAGAGCACCTTGAGAGAGTTGGAACAGAAAACGTACCCTTTTCCTGACTCTGACATGGCTGCCATGTTAGATGACTTGCTGGAAAAAAAGGTGATTGAGCTACCCGAATGCAAGCGTCCTGAAGAAATGAATCGCACAAACGATCCTAGGTACTGCAAGTACCATCGTATTGTGAGCCATCCTGTTGGCAAGTGCTTCGTTCTTAAAGAACTCATCATGAAGCTAGCACAACAAGGGCAAATTGAGCTCGACCTTGAGGACACGGCCGCAACGCATACCACTACAATTGCGTTTGGATCGTTTAATCCTGTGCCTCTCCAAACAACACCTGACCATTCCCGTGAATGCTCAAGTTGCACGGCACCTCCTACACAACCATCACTGGAGACAAGCGACCAAGATGCACATGCTGATGATGAAGAAGGATGGATATTGGTAACCTACAAAAAGACAAGGAAACCAAGACCACGAGTCATACAGCCAAAAGTGGAACAAAGAAGAAATCACCACGGCCGCAACAATGCGAAGCCTAAAAGAAACATAAAGCATGATAAGACAACATATGATGGGGAACCTACGGAGCAGGAGCCACGCATTCCCATTTCCTTGCATGAATACTTCCCGAATGACTTTTTCCAACAGTGCACTACTGTGGCCTGTCACATGGTTGAAGTAGAAATAGAAAAGCCCTCAAAAGGCAAAGCTATCGCCACTGAGGTAGAAAAGACCCTCACACCCGAAGAAGGTCTGCCAACACACTTTAGCATCGAGGAAGCGCTACCATTGCCAAAAAAGATACGAAGAGCGACCACGAAATGCGAGAAAGTAACGACGAAGGCTCGAAGCTTCAGCCACATGAATGTGCCACCCATGACGCAATTAACTTCACTGACGAAGACCTACTGCTGGGATCAAAGCCTCACAACCGTCCTTTCTTCGTCTCAGGGTACGTAAGGGAATACAAAGTCAACCGCATGCTTGTGGATGGTGGGTCGGCCATAAACATCATGCCAAAAACAACAATGACCATAATCGGCATCAAGGTGAATGAACTATCCCTGAGCCGTCTGCTGATCCAGGGTTTTAACCAAGGAGGACAAAGGGCGATGGGCATGATCCGAGTAGAGATGACCATTGGTGAGCTCAAATCAAGCACGATATTCCACGTGATTGATGCAAGAACTTCCTACAGCTTGCTCTTAGGAAGACCTTGGATCCACGCAAATGGGGTAGTGCCGTCCACCCTTCACCAATGCCTAAAATTTTACTGAGAAGGAGTGAAGGTGATTCAAGGTGACACCAAGCCATTCACCGAAGCCGAATCACACTTTGCAGATGCCAAGTTCTACATGGATGAAGAGATGGTACCCGAAGCCCTTCCGGAAGAGATCAAATCCACGGGCAGAGCAGCACCTAAAAAGCAGGAGTGGCAAGCCATGCCTAAAAAGCAAAAAGAGCAGGTCGTGCCATCTTCAAGCAAAGACGATGACGAGTTTGCTAAACTTGCAACAACCAAAGGGAGTAGGATGCCGTCAGAAGGACCGAACGCACCCATATTCCGGTATATCCCGATGTCAAGAAGAAAGAATGGTCAATCTCCATTCGAAACTAGAAAAGCCGACACACAGTGGCACACGGATAATGTGAAGTTGCTCAAGACGAATGCAGTTTTGCCTCTGACACAGCTAGGGGGTGCTAAGGCCGCAAGACTACCACAAGGCTTCATCAAAGCTCTACCAAATAAGGTGGAATCAAGCTTTCTTCCAACCAAGAGGACCGAGGAAGGTTTCGACCCAAACGCCTACAAACTCATGTCAAAGGCCGGGTACGACTTCCCTTCTTCTGAGGCGGCTGGAAAGAAGGTTTCAAACACTGTCAATGACAAAGAACGTAACCTCACCAAAACTCAAAAGAAGTTGAAGGAGCATGGTTACGGAGTTGACAACAACAAAGCCGGACTTGGCTTCACACCAAATGCACCCGTGAAGATTTCAAGCAAAGTAAAGAAAGCTAGCGCTCAACACATCAGCAAAGTGAAGATTTCAGTGCTTAATCGCATTGGTAGTCAAGACCGAACCTCTGTCTTCAAGAGGCTTAACGCGCCAACATCCCAAAGCTCTATTTTTGAAAGGTTGTTAAAGCCTAAGAAACAAAGCAACACAGCTATCTCTCCTCTGCGACGATCAGCTTCGAAAAAATTTGAAGATAATGAGAAGCCTTTTGGAAAGAGGAAGACAACACCAAAAGAAGAAAAGTTCGATGGGTTAGCAGAAAAAGGCGACGTTCGAAGCTTGATTCCTTCAAGGATGAAGCGCCAAGCAATCCTAGAGGTCGACATAAAAGGACCACTGAAGGTAAGGAGGCGCATCATCGTCCACACTGGCAAATCTTCACGCCAACAAACCCAAGAGATCGGCACTGAAGATGAAATCCCTAAGAAAGATGTCATTTCTGGCTCTTTCGACTCAAAGTCTTCACCTCGACTGTTGGGGGCATGCTCCAAGTCAAGTGAAATTGAAGGATGGACTCATGTCACTTCGAAGAAACTGCACGAGAAACATATGTCTTCTCCACAAGTGCACCAATCAGAAAGGAGGGAAAGCAGCTTTCGCCAACCTCCAAAGCAATGTGAAAATGTTGAAGATAAGAAAAATTCAACACAAAGATCGTTCATGCGGGATCTTTTCTTCCTCGAAGACTTATTCAATTCCTCGATCAAGGCTCCTTGCTATGAAGATTGTGAGGAATGCATTTCGAAGATCTCTTCGAAGAAATTGGACAAGCAGCAACCATCTTGTCCACAAGTTTATCAGTCGAAAAGGGGGCAAAACAGCTCTTGTCAACCTCCAGAACAATGTGAAAGTGTTGGAGATAATGAAATTTCGACACAAAGATCGTCCATCCCCATCACAATGTGCGACCTCTTCCCAGAAGACTTCTTCAATTACTCGGTCAAGGCTCCTTCCTATGAAGATTGCGAGGAACGCCTCTCCCAGAACACCACACAATCCTTATGCCAACAAGCTCGAGAAGACAGCACTGAAGAGGAGATCCAAGATGTTTTCCACATCACGGTTCAAGAAGGTAAAGAAGACGAAATCCCTGAGGAAGATGTCACTGCTGCACCACCACAGCTCGAAGATGGGGGGCAAGCCACGGTCGATGATCTCAAGGAACTCAACTTAGGTACAAGCAAGGAACCAAAGCCTATCTTTGTAAGTGCATTATTAAGTACAGATGAGATAGAGGAGTATTATCAGCTGTTGTTAGAGTACAAAGACGTCTTTGCCTGGACCTACAAAGAAATGCCCGGCCTGGACCCTATCATCGCTGTTCATCATCTTGCGGTCAGGCCTGGAACACGACCGATAAAGCAAACTCAAAGACGCTATCGATCTGAGCTTATCCCACAAATCGAGGTCGAGATCGACAAGCTAATCGAAGCAGGCTTTATTCGAGAAGTGCAATACCCCAAGTGGATCTCCAACATCGTCATTGTCCTTAAGAAATCAGGACAAATACGTGTTTGCGTAGACTTCCGAGACCTCAACGATGCTTGCCCAAATGATGACTTCCCCTTGCCAATCATTGAAATCATGGTGGATGCAACCACTGGCCATGAGGCATTATCATTCATGGATGGCTCTTCTAGGTACAATCAAATTCGCATGGCCCTCGAAGACGAGGAACTAACAGCCTTTCGTACTCCAAAAGGTATCTACTGCTACAAGGTGATGCCCTTTGGTCTAAAGAACGCTGGAGCTACGTATCAACGCGCAATGCAGAAAATCTTCAATGACATGCTACACAAAAACGTAGAATGTTATGTAGATGATGTGGTGGTTAAGACGAAGAAAAGATCAGACCACTTGAAAGATCTGCGAATAGTGTTCGAAAAGCTGCGAAAATACAACCTCAAGATGAACCCGTTAAAGTGTGCATTTGGCGTCACCTCTGGAAAATTCCTCGGCTTTATCGTCAAGCACCGTGGTATTGAAGTAGACCAATCAAAGATCAAGGCCATTCAAAGCATGCCCGAGCCAAGAAACCTGCACGAGCTGAAAAGTCTACAAGGACGGCTAGCCTTCATCAGACGCTTCATCTCCAACCTCGCAGGGCGTTGTCAACCGTCTAGTCGCCTTATGAAGAAAGATGTTCCATTCGTATGGGTCAAAGCATGCCATAATGCTTTTGAAAGCATAAAGAAATATTTGTCAAGTCCACCTGTCCTGGTGGCACCTGTGCCCGGGAAACCACTTATATTGTATATTGCTGCTCAGGAAAGTTCAATCGGAGCAATCTTGGCGCAAGAGAATGAATCCCAAAAAGAAGGAGCACTTTACTACCTCAGTCGAACTCTCACCAGCGCTGAGTTGAACTATTCCCCAATAGAAAAGATGTGCCTCGCTTTGGTGTTTGCCATTCAGAAACTCAGACATTACATGCATGCTTACACCATCCACTTGGTTGCTAAAGCCGACCCTGTCAAATACGTTATGACTAAGCCAGTCTTGACAGGGCGACTAGCTAAATGGGCTTTGCTTCTTAATCAATATAAGATCATCTACGTCCCAGCTAAAGCCGTCAAGGGACAAGCGCTAGCAGACTTCCTTGCCGATCATCCAATCCCGGCTGATTGGAAAATCTCAGACGACTTGCCTGACGAGGAGGTGTTCTACATCGACATCTTCCCGACATGGACGATGTTCTTCGACGGATCCGCACGAGCAGACGGAGCGGGGGCAGGAGTAGTATTTATGTCGCCACAAAGGCAAATACTACCTTACTCCTTCCAACTGAATAAGCTATGCTCCAACAATGTTGCTGAGTACCAAGCATTGATCATCGGGCTCCAAATGGCGATCAACATGGAAATCACAGCTCTTGAGGTATATGGCGATTCCAAGCTCATAATCAATCAACTCTTAACTGAATATGAGGTGAGGAAAGATGATCTTGTCCCATACTTCCGGCTAGCGACTCAACTGCTACAAAAGTTCGAAGCCGTGACACTAGAACATGTGCCAAGAAAGGAAAATCAAATGGCAGACGCTCTCGCCAATCTAGCCTCGAGTATGACACTAGGAAAAGATGAAGCTGCAGACGTGCCAGTTTGCCAAAGATGGGTGATTCCGCTCGTTAATGAAATGTCACTAGATGATACGAATGTCATCTCAGTACTTCCAGTCGATGTTGAAGAGTGGAGACAGCCGCTGATCGACTACTTAGAGCACGGAAAGCTTCCAGATGATCTTAGACACCGTTCTGAAATACGTCGACGAGCACCTAGCTTCCTTTACTACAAAGGAACACTCTACCGACACTCTTTTGAAGGAGTGCTCCTGAGATGCCTAGGTGAAGAAGAAGCTGATCAAGCCATGGAAGAAGCACATTCAGGTATGTGTGGGGCACATCAGTCTGGACCAAAGCTACATTTCCAGCTTAAAAGAATGGGTTACTACTGGCCGAGCATGGTGAAGGACTGCCTGGAACATGCCAAAAGGTGCCAAACCTGCCAATTCCACGCCAACTTCATACATCAACCTCCTGAACCATTACACCCTACAGTTGCTTCATGGCCATTCGACGCATGGGGATTGGACGTTGTAGGACCAATTACGCCAAAGTCATCTGCAAGGGAAGCTTACATCCTAGCTGCAACAGATTACTTGTCCAAGTGGGCTGAAGCCATACCTTTAAGGGAAGTCAAAAAGGAAACTGTTGTTCGTTTCATCAAGGAGCATATCATCCACCGATATGGGGTGCCTCGCTACATTATCACTGATAACGGAAAGCAGTTCTCCAACCGACTCGTAGATGAGCTTTGCGACAAATACAAGTTCAAGCAGCACAAGTCTTCTATGTATCATGCTCCGGCCAACGGCCTCGCGGAAGCATTCAACAAGACGCTGTGCAACCTCCTGAAAAAGGTAATCGGCCGAACAAAGAGAGACTGGCATGAAAGAATAAGTGAAGCACTTTGGGCATATAGGACTACACATAGGACTCCTACCCAAGCTACACCTTATTCTCTCGTATATGGCGTAGAAGCTGTTCTACCGCTCGAAAGTCAAATCCCCTCACTAAGGATGGCTATACAAGAAGGCTTGACTGATGAAGAAAATGCAAAGTTGCGCCTTCAAGAGTTGGAAGCGCTAGATGAAAGAAGGCTCGAAGCTCAACAACACTTGGAATGCTACCAAGCACGGTTATCCAAGGCATTCAACAAGAAAGTCCGCCCAAGGTATTTCCAAGCCGGAGATCTCGTGCTGGCATTGGGTAGGCCTATCATTACAACTCACAAGACAAAAAGCAAGTTCACATCAAAGTGGGATGGACCCTACGTAATACAAGAAGTCTACACCAATGGCGCCTACTTAATCATGGCAGAAGACGGGTTGAAGATCGGCCCCATCAACGGCAGATTTTTGAAGCGCTACTACCCCTAAAGCAAACGCACTTCGCTCCTGGCCCGCAAGAGCATAAACTGTGTACGGAAAAATCATTATCAAAATCACCAAAAAAAAAAAAAAAAAAGAAAAAAAGAAAAAAAAAAGAAAAAAAAAGAAAAAAAGAAAAAAAAAGAAAAAAAAAAGAAAAAAAGAAAAAAAGAAAAAAGAAAAAAGAAAGAAAGGAAATAACACATCTTGGTGATATATATGTTTTATCTGTATTTAGCACTATACACTGAATGAAATAAAGCATGTCCATTGATCTCCGAGAAATTACAAGTGCGTACAAAAAAAAAAAAAAAAAGAAAAAAAAAGAAAAAGAAAAGAAAGATAGAGCTTTCACAAAGGTTGTTCACGTGAAGCCCTACTACTTGGCAAAACTCTAGGAGCGGGAGGCATCGAAGATAGATCATTCGAGGCCTCAATACTTGGTGGAACGCTAGATGACGCAGGAAAAAGGTGCCTCTGGAAGAAAGCCGCAAGCCTTTGACGGTCACTTTGAATTCGACCTTCAGATTCTTGCAGCTCATCAAGCTTCCTCTTCATGCTCGTCGAATAATTATTTGCAAGCACGTGTAAACCTCTATTCTCGCGCTTAAGCTGTTGGATCTCTTGTTTAAGATTTTCCACCTCCGCCATCAATGATTCAACTTGACGGGATCGAGCAAGTAGGCGTTGGCCCATATTGGACACGGAGCCCGCACACTGAACACTGAGACCTAGGGACTCTTGAACGGCCAACTCATCGGACCGTCCTGAAAGCAGCCTACTATCTCTAGGAGTGAGGAGGTTCCTAGCTACTATTGTAGCTGTTGTTGCATCCTTCATCACGGAGTCTTCACCTGTAAGAGGGCCACTAGAAGATAAGAAAGACGGGCACCATACATTACCCTGACGCGGCGCACCCGTATCACTGCTGAGACTCAAATCTAAGCAAATGTTAGATGGGTTAGCCATTTTCAAAGGTGTTAAAAGAGAAGGGTTGGATGGAGTAAAATCTCAAAGGGCCGTTAAAACAAAATACACTGGAGACGATTTTCACGAATGGGCAACCTTCAAAGTGTGCATGTTGGAGGTGATCGATACCTCTATAAAAAGGAGAGGTGACACGACCACCGATTCAAAAAATTGAAGAGACACCACTCTTCAAATCTTAAAAGCCGGATTTTCCTGCGTAAAGTTCGGCAACGCCCTTCAGACACAATCTCGGCTTTTCAGATAACACGTGCAACTTTGTCAAAGATCTCTGACAAAGTTGAAAACGCGTGGAGGTCATTATCCCAACTACCACACTTTCGCCAACCTCAAAAGCTGGGCCGCTTATTCAAGGATCGAAGAGTCATCACTCTTTGAATTTCAAAAACCGGATTTGCTGGATCAAAACTTGTCAGTACCTTTCACATGTAACCTCAACTTTGCAGACATTACAAGCAACTTTGTCAAAGATTTCTGACAAAGTTAAGAACGCGTGAATCTTACTGTTTCAATTACCCAACAGTTGTCGACAATGGTAAAGGAACAGTACCATCACTTGCTATTGGGAAATCCCTATATAGGTCGACCTTCATCTTTTATGGCAAGGCAGACCTGCAAAAAATGCCCAACTCTTCCTCACCTCTGAGGGCGCACTCCCAGCAAAGCCTCTCGAAATACTCAATTTTCTTCTTCCCCAAAGAAGATACCAGATGCCTGGAGTACAGATGAGGCAGGAGGAAACGGTAGATCGAAGCATGTGGAGACAAGCACAACAAATATATGTGCTGATTCATTCGCTGCTTCTTCAAAAGCAAAAGTATCTCATATCATCAAGGGCGAAAGCAAAGGTATCTCATATCATGCTTTTTCCCTGTCTTTTCCTTTGCCCTTGTTCTCACCTGCCAAGACAAGGACAGAGAAAGCAATATGTTGAAACCTCCACTCAAACTTGCGCTGCCACCAAGAAGTGATGGTCCATTCAAATGCAAGGTTTGCATTCCACTCCTGTATCAGAGGACAAATACTACAAGAGAAGATGCCAAACCTGCATAAGGAAATACCACTTCTGCAAAGGGAGCAAGTAAGGCAAGTGAAAATGATACATCGAAGCATGTGGAGACAAGCACAACAAATATATGTGCTGATTCATTCGCTGCTTCTTCGAAAGCAAAAAACCTTTGCCTGGTTGCTTACCTAGCGTTGCTCTCGAGTGCTCGTCTTCAACTGTTGATGAGTCTTGAATTCCCTCAGCGCATGCTTCAGGACAGGCGACGGAGTGTCGGCTCTTTACACTGAAGCTGCCAAGCATAGGTGAATTGCTGAGAAGTGATGCCTTGAAAGACCATTTAAAGGCAAAGGGTTGCGCACCACCTCGGCTATGTAAAAGAAACAAGCAGAGAAGAATGCGGTACAAGGAGCTGGAACAAACTGCTGGAGCACGACGCCTTCCCCTGCAGCACCATCCAGACAGAAGAGTTTAAGTCAAATCCAAGCTCGACATCATTGTTCTAATCAAAGAGCTCGAGAAGCCTCAACAACCCTCCGCTGGCGCCGTCACCAAAGAGCAAAGCCTCGCCGCGCGACGCCGTTAAATCGTCAACACTTCTTCAAAAAGCAAAGGTATCTCATATCATGCTTTCTCCATGTCCTTCCCTTTGTCCTTGTTCTTACTCGCATGGCAAAGAGAAAGAGAGCAATCAGCCGGCACTTGGAGTCAGTCTTCCGATCTGGAACCGACTACCTGGAATCTATTCCCTGGTTGCTTACCTAGCGTTGCTCTCGAGTAGTCATCTTCAACGGTTGATACACTTCCAGAGAAGGGACCACATCTGCTTGGAGAACAGCTAAGACGAGTGACAATGAAACATCAATCTTGTGGATCGTCAGCAAACGCAACAACTGCATATGCTGAGTCATCCTCTAACCCTCTTCAAATATGAATTGGAAAGATTGAACAAAGAAACAGGTCATCACCTCCACCTCATGCTTGCCTGCCATGTATCTGAATCCTGAAACCGCTCATGGTCTTATTTTCACTCAAGATCAAGCCTTGATGGCCCTTGAAGAAATCACAAGTCCGATTCAAAATCAAGTGTTCACCACCCTTGAATCAAATTCAACTCCAGATAAAAGGAGTTAAGTTCAGACCTTCGGGGGAGACCAAAAAAATCCTCCAGCCCAGTTCAAGATTAAGCCTGTGGAAAATCAACGATTGGAGGAAACCAGAAAATCTTCCAGTCGAACTCAAGATCAAGCCTCGATGGCCCTTGAAGAAATCACAAGTCCGATTCAAAATCAAGTGTTCACCACCCTTGAATCAAATTCAACTCCAGATAAAAGGAGTAAGTTCAGACCTTCGGAGGAGACCAAAAGAATCCTCCAGCCCAGTTCAAGATTAAGCCTGTGGAAAATCAACGATTGGAGGAAACCAGAAAATCTTCCAGTCGAACTCAAGATCAAGCCTCAATGGCCCTTGAAGAAATTTCCAGCCCAATTCAAGATCAAGCCTCGACGGCCCTTGGGTTGACATCTACATTAAGGGACTTCAAAACGCATCTTCTACACGTGACAAGCACATGTCTACGACGCGCCTTGAAGTGGGGGCATTTGTAGACATCGAAATTTCAGTAAAATAAATGTTAACCAATGTATTAAAATTACAACATTTATTTACTTCACCAACCTCACACACTTACTTCACCCACAACATCCACTTACTTCACCTACAACCTCCAACCTCCACCTACTTCACCTACAACCTCCACCCACTTCACCTACAACCTCCAACCTCCACCCACTTCACCTACAACCTCCACCCACCTCACCTACAACCTCCACCCACTTCACCTACAACCTCTAACCTCCACCCACCTCACCTACAACCTCCAACCTCCACCTACTTCACCTACAACCTCCACCCACTTCACCTACAACCTCCACCCACTTCACCTACAACCTCCAACCTCCACCCACCTCACCTACAACCTCCACCCACTTCACCTACAACCTCCAACCTCCATCCACGTCACCTACAACCTCCACTCACTTCACCTACAACCTACACTCACTTCACCAAAAAAATGAATGGTGGTGATTCATTCTCAAAACCTATAAATAGGCTTCTCCATCAAGAGGAATATCACCAACAACACACCAACAAACCAATTCACAAATACATTTCTCTACTCCCAAATTGGAAGAGAATTCCCCAAATCCTTGAAGCTTTGAAACTCCAAAGCTCTCAAGCATCCAAATTCCCAAGGATCAAGAAAGCACTCTTCGTTCTTTGTCAAATCCTCCTTCAAGATCAAGCCCCAACGGCCCTTGAAGAACTCCCACCAACTCAAGATCAAGCCCCGACGGCCCCTTGAAGAAAGTGTTCATCATTCATCATCCGTTCATCCTAAGATCAAGCCCCAACGGCCCTTTGGATCAACAACCTCAACAAACCCATACACCCATTCTTCAAGATCAAGCCCAAAAGCCCTTGAAGATCCGTTCATCAACTGTTCATCCTTAGATCAAGCCCCGACGGCCCTTTGGATCAACAACTCATCCACAAACCTACACCCTACGAAGATAGAATCAGAGGACCAAATTTGAGAGAGATCGTAACCCCAAAATCATTAAACACAAAAATATTATTTTGTACACGTATTCTTGTTTCTTGTTTCAAGAAATTTTCCGTGTTCACAGACATATGGGGCTTTCTCATGGATTGAGTTTAAATTGCTTTGCCCATGTTGGACTATATAAGAAGGATGAGTTTCCACTTCTTACATTGCTTTCATTTGCTCGTTGTGTAGTGATTTTTGAAGATAGAATGCTCTTTGGTTGAGAGGGATTTCAATGGTGGTTCACACCATTCTTCGATTAGTAGGCCTTTCTTTAGATCAAATGCATCCATTCTTGTTGAATTGTTTGAGTTTATATGCATTTGGCTAAGAACAAGATGAACTAGTTGAATTTCCATCATGACTTAAGAGCATTTTAGATGTTAATCCTCCATGTAGTAATAGAGGTGTGTGTTTCTGTTTGTTGTAGATGTCAAGGTTTGAAGGTTCTAGTGATAAGGACTTCTGTAACTCTGGTTCTAAGTTCGAGCTGTCAAGGTTTTCCTTAGAGTCTTATGAAGAGGAAGTGTTGGGTGACCCTCATGATCACCAAACATGCCTTCCATATGATGAAGAGGAGGGTAAGGAGTATAGGTCTAGAGACAGAGCCTTAGATATTGGTGCATCCACTTCCTACGTGTCAGTAGTTAAGGAGGGTGTCCTCAATGCTATACCCATCTTTTGCTCCGAGTTTACGGTGGACCAATTAGATAAGAACTTGCTAGATAATAGATGGTAGCTTGATGCCTTAAAGAAGCCTTGTTGTATACCTAACAACGTAGGGATACGCTTGGTGCATGATGAAGAATTGCCCATTGATCCGCCTAAGGGTCATGTCATGTTTTGTACCCAAATATTAAAGAAGTTGGGGGTAAAGTTGCCGTTGCATCCGTGGTTACGAAAGATGATTGGCCTCATAGGGTACGCGTCTGGGCAACTCAATCCTGGTCTATGGGAGACTTTGATTAGGACTTATGAAGTGTGGTCTAGGTGAACCTTCCTTCCTTCAATGGCGGTATTGCTATAAGATGCGTCCGGCCAAGTCATCCACGGGCTATGTTGAGTGTGTGTGTCAGAGTGAGAAATAGCGTATAGTCTTTAGTAAGAGAAAATCATATTCAAAGGAAAAAACGTTGGTGCTTCCTTTACAATGGTTGGAGCATGATAAAAGTACCACGCCTGAGTGACGCATTCTTAACCACTTCCAGACCGTAGGTTGTAATGCATCCATTATTTACATACTTTGTTATTTATTGTGATATTTACTTGCTTCTAACACTTTTCCTTATGTAGTGTCGAAGAAGGCTATCAAATTGTCTGGACAAAAGCTTGCCGATGTATAGAAAGTGTTGAGGGTACTAAAAGAGGATATACACTCGGTCAAGTTACGACCCTTGTTTCAAAAGTACGGTTTCCAGCCTTTACTATCTGAGTGCCAGAGACGAGCGAGTAAGTCATATCTTAAGTTTCCCTTTTATTTTATTTTATTTTATTTTATTTATTTATAAAGTTTGTATTTCTTCAAACAAAGTTGTATTCCCTACTTTGATTTTCCCTGTTTAGTGGAGAAGGTGAGCAAGAAAGGGAAAACAACCATGTTAATTCTCGTAGACGGCATTCTGTTTCACAAGGAAGCTCGCAAGCACAGGGTTAAGCCAATCCCTAGGCCTAAGTCTCAATAGGAGGTCCTGAAGATTGCCACCTCTAAGAGGGCCAAAGTTGAGGCCATCGGATGTGCTGTTGCCATAGTTGTAGGGGAGGAGAGGCAACTGTTGCCTCATCTTTCTAACATCGATCCCATCTTTTCTCCAGTCATGGAGCACGCTGGCCAGAAAGGTGACCTTACCTCCTGTCGTATAAGGAAGAGGTAGGTAGCATCCCCTGGAAGGACTTGAAGGTTGCTATGCAACCAAATAGCTTTAGGTTCATTAACAATTGCCTTGCAGGGCGTCGAGCCACTGTTGACGAGTTCGGTGAGCAACTAGCTGAGAACAAATTAAATCATGACCGGATGATAAGGCTATCTGCTTATGCAAATGTTACTTTGTCATTTCCTTATTTTCTTCTCTTTTTCTTTTGCCTTCATTTTCCTTTGGCATTGACAATCATCTTGTTATGTAGGTCATGATTGAGTGTGAGACTGAGTATGACGACAGACTACGAAAGGTCAAGCGATACAGGGAGAAGTTTCAAGAGAACAAGCAGCTTGTGGATAATGCCAGGAAGAAGAACAAAGTTTAGACTGAGGCCGTCCAACTCAAGGACCAAACCTTGGAGAAGTTGAAGAGGCAAAACGGTGAGAACCTATGGCTCAAAAAGCAGTTGGAGGCAACCATCCTCGAGGTTACCAAGGTCAAAGAGGAGAGGGATAGTGCTTTGGCTGAGGTTTCTGAGCTGAAGAAGAGTCTCCCAACTGAGAGGGAAGCTGCCGTGCAGGAGTTTTTAGGTTTCTAGGTTTTCTGCCATGTCATTAGGCCCCGTTGCACCCGGGAGATTCGGTTTAGGAAAGGAAATGGATGGCCATCCTTAAGCGATACGAAGGCGGAGGCATTATCGACAAGTACCGTAAGGAGATGGAGGAGCATGAATGAAAAGGTGAACCTTTCGTCCTTAAACTCGATCCCAGTAGTGATGAGGAGTCTGAGGATGGCACCAGTGCTGATGAGCAGACCCAGCAGGGTGAAGATGGTCCCGAGGATGCTGAAGATGGCGGCGATAGTGATGGAGGTGAGATGCAACATAAGAGTTCGACCACAGACGAAGATGATTTGTAGTGCCTTCACTTCTTACATACACTAGTTTATTGTATGTATGCCATTTGATAAGTTAGGTGCTTGAGGGCTTCTTGTTTATGGATGTTTACAACATTGCACCATTTATTTTGATGTTAAGTGCCAAGTATTTGCACTATCATTTATGAATACTTGGCTATGTTCGAATAGATCCCCTGTTTGGATACAACCCATGATTTAGGTATAATTGAATGAATACACTTTGAAGATGTTTGTTTATTTGTGTAGTCTTGTTGATAGATACCTAGACTATATTATATGTTGAAAACATTCATGTTGAAGCTTCGAACTCGAGTATGCGATGTCATTTAAGTTGAGGTTTTGAGTTAGGATTTCATTAGGTCAGGGTGAGACCAAGTGTTTTAGTGTTAGGATTGTAAAAGAGTTAGGACCAAGTTGTCTGAATCACCTCTTTATTAAGTTCGTGCCAAATGGCCTTCATCACAAAAGATGTCGAACGGCTATAGCTCAACACTTGTACAATGTGAATCTACTTGTAAAAGTACTTTAAGTGATAAGTGTTCCATGAATGGCCAAGGGTTTTGCCATCGGAACTTTTAAGTTTGTAGGAACCAACAACTTCAAATGGTCTGTCCCAGTTTAGACTGAGTTTGCTTTTGCTTGGGACTCTGTCATAAAGTAGTCTTTTCTTCAATACCCAGTCCCTCACTTTGAAAGAGCGAGGTTTGACCTTAGAGTCATAGTAGTTGGTGACGTGCTGCTTGTAAGCGATGTTCCTTAAGTGAGCCTAGTCCCTATGTTCCTCGACTAAATCCAAGTTGAGGGTGAGTTGTTTGTCATTTTCACTTTGCATGTAGTTCTTGACTCGGTATGTTGCTTGCTCAAGTTCAACTCGGATAACTGCCTTTGTACCAAAAGCAAGTGAGAATGGATTTTATTTTGTTGAAGTTCGATATGAGGTTCAGTACGGCCAAAGAACCTAGGGTACAAGTTCTGGCCAACATCAATTAGCCTTGTCCAAGCTGGTCTTCAAGGTGTACTTGATTATCTTGTTGATGGCCTCAACCTGGCATTAGCCTGAGGATGAGTTGGGGAAGTGAAACATAAGTTGATGTTGAACTTAGAGTAGAAAATCATGAACTTCTTCTTATCAAGTTGTCGCCCATTGTCAGTGCAATTGCATTGTGAATGTCGAATCTGCAAAGGATGTTCTTTCATACGAAATCTTCCATCTTTGCCTCAGTAATGGTTGCCAAGGGTTCTATTTCTGCCCATTTTGTGAAGTAGTCAACTGCAACAATCGCATAACAGACATTGCCTTTCCCTGTAGGCATTGGGTTGATCAAATCAAGTCCCCACTAGGCGAAAGGCCAATGGCTGATCATAGGAATGAGAGGCTCAAGAGGGGAATGAGGAATAGCTGCATAGCGTTGACACTTGTCACATGAGCAAGATATTTTGATGGCATCTTGGTGAAGTGTTGGCCAATAATATCCCTGGTGAAAAGCCTTGTGTGCTAGGGACTGAGATCTAGCATGATCTCCTCTGACTCTCTCATGTATCTATTGAAGTACAATTTCCCCCTCAACAGGTGTAAGACACCTTAAGTATGGCATAGTAAAACCTCGCTTGTAGAGTTGGTTATTGATGATCATGTAGTGGGTATACTTGTATCAAATTTGCTTAGCTTGTACATTATCATCTGGGAGGGTGCTATGAGCAAGGAATTTATAAATCGAGGTGATCCAACTATCCCCCTGTTGTAAGTTACACATTTCCATGGCCATGGTACTTGGTGCTGCCAACAACATGACATGAATGTTTCTTCCAATCTCATCTTCCACTGTTGAGGCGAGGCGAGCCAAGGTGTCTGTATGATTGTTTCCCGCTCGAGGGACTTGGGTGATCTGGTAGTGGAAGTGCTTGAGAAAAAGTTGTGCTTGTGTAAGATATGATGTTATGAAGCTATCCTTAGCATCAAAATTGTTTGTGACTGAGAGTCACTAAAGATATCAAGTTGTTTAACTCCAAGGTGTTTGGCCAAACTTAATCCTGCCAAAAGGGCTTCATACTCGGCCTCATTATTTAACGCCTTGAATTTGAAGCGAATAACATAATCCATTGCAACATTGTTGGGCATAGTAAGGACCAGTCCTGCTCCACAACCCTATTGATTAGATGAGCCATCAACATATAGAGTCCAAATTGGAAAAGTTGGTTCTACTTTTCGAGCTTCTAAGGGTAACGAAGCCAATGCCTCAAGTGTAGGAGAAATGTCAATAGGGTATGTGAATTCGCTGATGAAACCTGCAACTGCTTGAACTTTCTCAGATAAATAGATAAAGAGAGTGTCGACAACTTCAGGTTCGGAGAATAAAGAGGCTTTACTCATGTACTCTTTGAGTTTATTGAATGCCTCGGCACATTCATCAATCCACGTAATGCACTTCTTACTTCCTTTAATTGCTTGAAAGAAAGGGGCACATCTGTCTGTGGCCTTAGAGATGAACCTGGTCAAGGCTGCTACCTTGCCAGTAAGGCTCTGGATGTCTTTTGAAGTTACTGGTTCTTTCATGTCAAGGATTGCTTTGATCTTCTCGGGGTTAGCTTCAATGCCTCGTTGGCTAATCATGAAGCCTAAGAATTTGCCAGAGCCCACACCGAAGGCACATTTGTTGGGGTTCAACCTTATTTGGTACCTCTTCAAGAGGGTGAAGGTTTTAGACAGGTTGGTGATGTGTTGGCCAGCATGTTTGCTCTTGACTAGCATATCATCAACATAAACCTTCATGCTCTTGCCAATCTGTTTTGCAAACATTGAATTAACTAATATCTGATAAGTCATGCTTGCATTCTTGCGGTCGAAGGGCGTGACTTGATAGCAATATAGGCCCCTATCAGTAGTGAAGGCTATGTGCTTTTGGTCCGAAGGGTATATAAGGATTTGGTTGTACCCTGAATAAGCATCCATGAAGCTCAAGAGTTCACACCCTGCCATTGAGACAATAAGTCTATCAAGAAGAGGGAAGGGAAAGCTGTCATTCGAGCATTCTTTGTTAAGGTCAGTGTAGTTCACACATAGTCTCCACAAGATCTTTTGAAGCAGGAGGCTTTCCTTGGTCAAATTTTTCTTAACAAGGACAACATTTGCTACCCACGTTGGATAGTTAACTTCACGGATGAAGCCTATGTCCTTAAGTTTTTCAACTTCTGCCTTCATTGCCTTGTATCGTTCAGTGTCATAAGATCTTTGCTTCTGTCTCACCGGCTTGGTCTTGGGATCCATGCTCAAGCGATGACAGATTGTATCAGGAGATATGCCTGGCATGTCCTCGTATAAACAAGCGAAGACCTCAGCGTTCTTTTGCAAAAAGGAGATCAATGTTAATCGAAGGGGTGGTGACAAGGTGGTGTCAATCTTCACCATGCGATTTGGATAGTCTTAAGAGGCAGAGACTTTCTCCAATTCTTCAGCAGGCTATGTTAATTGGGTGAAAGAGTTATCTCGTGGATCGTCGGGTTGACCGTTGCCATCACGAAGAACCAAGTTGGCTTCATCCGGGCTGGTCTTCATGACATAGCCATGTATACAGAAGGTTTCCTTGGGCATATGCAAGTGTTGTAGCATGATCGTGCACTATGTTGATCTCCTCTGATGTAACCATTGCCATAAGGTGTTAGAAACTTCATCAACAATATATGTGTGGATACCATGGCCTTAAAATCATTGATGCATGAACGCCCAAAGATGACATTGTATGCTGATAGGCAGTCGACCACAAGGAAATTAGTGCCCTAAAACCAATCATATGATGATACTTTACGGACATTTCACAAAGTTAAACTAATGTAGTTTAAATGTAAAGGGCAAAGATTATTGTTTGAGCCGTCTCATATAAATGTTATATGCTTAAACGATAAGTCCAAGGAATATGTGATTGGAAGAATGCGATCTAAAGAAGTTAGATTCATGAGACCATTCTTTCGTTGACACATCCTAAACGTTCCTGATCATAGGATTGTCAATTGGGCATTGACAGTCCGTTAAGATCAGTACGTGCTATGTCTTCTCTCAGGGAGAGTGACTAGTCTCGAGTCATTGGTGTGTGTGACATCAAGACAAGTACGTAGGTGCTCAATAGAGAATGAGTTCACTGAACACGATCAACGAAGAGTTCTCATATTCATGTCACATGAGAACTCATGGTTGGGATAATGCAAATTAGTCTTTTGACCTGAGGCATCACAGTTGTCTTGTGGTTAGGTCCTTAATCTTTGATTATGTCAAAGTCACTCCATCAGGAGGGTGTCCACGGCATCGTTGGGGTTAAGCCACTTAGCCATGGAGGCAAGTGAATGCGCAACAAGGGATCTCTAACCTTCAAACTGTTTGAGGGAGAATACTCTATGATATGATTAAGAATCTTTGGCCAGTGAGATTTAGGAATGTGTTCCAAATCACATTCAAGGTAATCATATAAGCACAAGACTCACATTGGATAGTAGACATGAATAAACTATCAAACCAAACAATGTGGTCAAGAGTATTGTATTACAGAAAGACCGTATTGCATTTGTAATCCTAAAACTGAATAGGTTCTCCACCTCTTCTGATTAGCTTGGGTAACCATGACATGCTGCTAGGCGTCAACCATGGTTTGTGGAAGCCCTAAAAGTGTATTATCACTAACGGGAGAATTGAAAGTAAGTTTCAATTCACAATCGATTAGAAAGAGTTTTAATCGCCCACTGCCTCGCTAAAAGGAACCTAATGGATCGTTCACCGAGTAAGGTAGAGTTTGAAGAAACAACGGAGATGAGTAAGAATAATTAAATGGTTTAATTATTTATCTAAGGCTAGGATTAATTAATATGTTAATTAATCAAACGAATAAGTTCGTTAAAGACCTCGGGTTAGTTTTGGGCCGCAAGGCCCAATGGGATTTGAATGTCAAGCCCATTAACTCAAGTTGTATGACAACTTGAATAAACAAAGGGCTTGAAAGCCCAATAAACCCTATAGGCCGGCCATGTTAGAAGAATAGGGCTTTTGGTCCATTAGGTCACTTATTTGAAGGGACTATATAAAGGACTTTATAGCCTAAAATTCATTAAGGGTTGTTTTTGGGGAAAGGATGAGAACACAAGATCTCCTTTCTCTCTAAAATTTCGGCCACCTTGGAGGGATCATCTAGCAATCAAACTCCTCCAAGGTCACTCATTTCTTCTTCATTATGCCTTGGTGATGAATCATTAGAGGTTCTCAATTTTGGGAACTTGGAGAAACCTTTTCATCCATCCAAATCCATGGATCTAAGATGCAAGGAATGAAGGCCCTCTCTTTGGGTGATTAGCCTTTGCTTATGCAAAGAGGAATCTACAAAGGTATTGATTTGTCAACTCACATTTTTTTTTGAGTTGAGTCTTGGTTCACCTATCTACTAGGCTTTGAAGTTCATGGGTTAAGTTTTGTTTTTGAGTGCATATAAACATGATTCCGCCTTTTAATTGTTAATTGCATGTTGTTGATGTTGCTCAAATGAACTTGTTTTTCACAAATCTTCCTTCAAGTGGTATCAAGAGCCTAAGTCTAGTAGTTGGTGAATCCTTTTAGGTTTTGTAGTTCATAGTTTGTGATTTGAATGTTGTAATTGTTACAAGCTTTATTCTTGCTTCTTTGAATGTAAATTTTGTTAGAAAATTTGCCATCTCAAATGTTGTAGATGTAGTTCATATGAGCATGAATTTTGGAGCTAAATTTTGGTGCCATGTTTTTTGGGAAATTCGGCCAAATCCAAAGGGTGGATTTTTGGGTTCTTGTTTGACTTGTTAAAAGTGTTTTAAAGTGACTTTTGGAACCCCTATATACCCTAGTATGGTTGTATGTTATTTCCCTTAAGTTTGAGTGGTTTTGGGATGTTTTTGGGTGAAGAATGTTCCTGGAGCTCTTATGGGTTTTTCATGAATGTTCTTCATTGTTCTTGATATGTTCTTGCCAAGAACAAAAGGTTTGGTGTTTTGATTCAAAGTTTTGATTTATTTCATAAAGTTTTTGTTTTGAAATATTTCTTATGTTTAAATATATTAGATATTTATTTTGAAAAATTAAAGAAATTTTAGTGGGTAGGTGTGTAATGATTTATTCCATTTCACACACCCCACTTACAAAAACTTTGAAATTTTTTTTTTATTACTTTGCTTCAAAACCGGTCACCCTACTCAATTAGGGTCCTTGTGGGGCTTTTATGCAATTACATAAAGTTTTGATACTTTTGTGTATTTGTACTTTGACCCAAAAGTTTACGTTTTTACGTAAAGGTCCAAAATCACTAAAAGGACAAATTGTTTTGCTCCTTTAAAATGAGAATTGGATTTTCATTTCATTTAGCTCCATTTAAATCAATTCTATGGATACAAAAACCAAATGAAAATGTTGCATTCAAGTTTAATTAGTTAAAGCGTTAATTAATTAAAGAAAGGGTGATTATGAACCTTAGCCTACGATAATTGAGCTATGTGAATGGCCGTTTCAAATTTGTTTGAACCATGGGAATGAGTAGATTAGATTTTGGTTGTAATTTGATTTGATCAAATGTTGTAAAAGGGCATAAGCTCTTCTTTACTTTAAAGTAATTAGTTATATTCAATTGTTGTAAAGAGCATAAACTCATATTTACTTTGAAGTACTTCTTTCTTGCTTTATTTGATATGCATGAAATGAAGTAGTTGGGTCCAACGCCCTAAGACAACACGCCTTAATGTGATTAAACGCGTAACTAAAATCAATCTCCATCCCTAGTCCGAGATTCAACACAAGGCTCGTGTTGGATCTAATCAAAGGTTCATAGTCATCCTAAGGCCCTAAGGCAACTATATAGTCCATCAATGAATGCAAACCTTATGTTAGTAGTATCATATACTCTTGCTTTAAAAACCGTTTTAAAAAGCTTAGTGGGAGTATTATATACAACTAAATCAATCATATGGACCAATAGTTGTAATAGGACCAAAATTGTTTTAATTATGATTAAAATGAATATATATATATATATATATATATATATGTGATGAGACCTAAAACCCTTAACAAACGAATATTAAGTTGATAAACGAGAGATGTTTTGAATATTTCTTCGTAGGCCTTCCACCGTGGTGGGCTCCAATCGTTTGTGACTCATGCACCGGCTTCACCCTATAATGGGGAAGTACAAAGTATGTGCTTACATCCAGGAGGAGTCCATAAACATATGATGAGGTGAGTGTAGACAACGAGTATGACCAACATGATATAATTATGAGGTTGTGCTTGAACCTCTACATAAACTAAGCATGGTGGGAATAACTTAACTAAGTGCAATGGTGCCAACATGATATAATTCTGAGGCATTCATTCTCTAGAGGCCAAACTAGATGGGTAATTACAAGAGTTGTAAATGACTAAAGTGTTATTCTCTCATCATTATTTTTGCTAACCAACATGATATAATTCTGAGGTGGGCTTGGTAATGGTGAGTCTCCCATGCCCCGCTAAGAGTTCAACAAAACTCTCGAATTCCGATGAGGGATATGGAATTTGCCAAAAATAGTGGGTGGTGCTATTTGATTTAAAGACCCGAATCAGATGGCTTAAAATCAATCAATTTATATTCGTTATGTATTTGTTTACCAATATATTTGCAAACGCTATCCAAAACTTGACAAAGAAAAGCCGAATGCTTTAATTTCCGGACTTAGTTCTACAATCCCATAGATTGTCTTTAATGGCTTGTAGATGTAACTAAGTAGTCTCATCCTCACAATCTTCCTATTGATAATGTATCATTGGAAGAATATGTTAGATAAGTCTAACATGAGAAGGACAACACTTTTAATGTCATAATTCTTCAAATACAAATTGTTGTATGAAGAAATAAGAGTTGCTTTGAACAACCCTTAATCAACACAAACTTTAGTGCTTGTTTCTTTGTTACATAAACAAGGAACTTTTGAAGTAAGCACAAGGGCATGGACGCTTTATGTGCCATGATTCTTCACTTACAAATTGTTGTATGAAGAAATGAGAGTTGCCTTGAACAACTCTTGAAAGTTTGTAATTATATTTAGAACATAATGGTTGGTTGACAAAAATAGTCCATCAACATGGACTTATGATGATTTTGAATCATTGAGTGTTGAAGTGTTAAACCACTTAACGAGACGGAAATTAGGCAAGGACTTCACCTTTGTGTCCCTATCCTAATGGTTCACTAAGTTTATTGTAAACTATATAGTGAACAATAACCACACACTCTCCAAATTGTTTGATGTGTATAACACAATTGAAATAAGTTTCAAAAGAGATAGTGGGAGTTTAGGGACCATGACTATTGTAGTCAAAGGAGAAGTCAAATGAAGAAGGCAAAATAACTCCAAGGGAACAAACTTTCTTTATGAAAGGATGGACATTGGAAGGGGTATTTGCAAGAAATGTTTTGCAAGTGTCAAGAACACATCTTTCGAAGGTGTTGTAATATGTTCTTGAAATAGTTCAAAACAATTGGACATTATCAATTACCCATATATATATGATATATACTTCTAAGACAACCTAGTTCCTATACCACAAGCTCCAAGGTAGTCCAGAAGGATTTATAAACCGTCTTAGTTGAATGGTTTGAACTTTATGACTATGTCATAGAGTTGCACCTCTTAATTCGAAAGAAATAAGAATGAAAATCCTTATGACTACATTGAGTGTATATACGATATATACTCAAGGAAATGGTAAAGTACCATTTGACCCGAAATAATGAAACCTTCACAGCTAATTGGTAGCTTAAGGTGACTACACTCAAAGAGAATGGTTGACTTTGAAGAAACCATCTTTGACGTAGTCTTGGTTTCAATTAATTCGAAGATTGCTAGCTACAACTAAATGGTGATTTAATGTTTGGACATAATATGGGTTTCCGAAACCATTATTAAGATAGTCTTGATAATAAATGTCTAAAACTATAAATCACAAGACAGGTTAGTTGTAGAGATCCATCCATCATGGATCTTAGCAAGCTAGTGGGAGCTATAAGCGTCTTATGAGAAAAGATCAATTGTTTGATTTCTCATAAAGATGTAAATGAATCTTTTGTTTACTAGGTTTACAAACGATTAGTGGGAGTTAATCGTATTCCTAAATTTAAATATATATATATGATATATTAATTTTTTGGAAATGAAAAGAGTACTTCTTCGTTAAAGTTATTCTATAACGATAGAATGTATATGGGAGATATAGTCTATATAATGGAATGGAAATCTATAATGATATATTTCAAGATATAATTGGATTATATCAATCCCTAAAATAGACAAGAGATGCTAGGAAGTTTCCCATTTGATGATAAACTTCAATTAGAATGACAATTCTAGTGAGACTAGGAAGTTGTTCTTCTCAAAGGGAATGTACCCTTTGACTCCCAAAGAAATAATGCGTAAATAGAATCCTTTATGTATAAGCAGAAAGGTGATTTATGTATTTCATATTGTATGAAAAACATTGATATAAGATGTACCTAGAAAGGTACAAGACAATATCAGTGCAAGCCCAGGATCAGAACCATGGCAACTGTCAAGTGAGTCCTTAAGTATTTGAGAAATACTAAAGGATATATTACTCAATAATTGAGAAAGAATTAGAGTAACGTAATGGAAGCGTAAATGTATTAGATTATGAATCTAATCCATCATTGGATATTTCTTCATTATGAATGAAGAGATAAACAGATATCTCTTTATTATGACTAAAAGGATATTTGGATGGAAACATTAAAGTAATGACTTTAGTGTGTTCCATTATGAATGCAAAATATATTGCCATATAGAAGTTTACAACAATGTTGTTTGGATGGGAAAGTTCATTTATGAACTCTCTATTCGGTTCCAACCAGAAAGTGTATGACACTAATGGGGCGATAGCTCAAGCCAGGGAATCAAGGTCTCATCAAGGTCCGAACTCAAATGAGAGACTGAACCACATGATTGGGAATCATGAATAATGGTGACGTCGTTATTCTCAAGGTTGCTTCTATGGATAACATATAGATATCCATCTTGTTTAGGCCTACTACTCAGCCATTTATGAAATGAATTACAGAAGAGGTATCATCACTGATAACCAAGCTGATTGGCTCTAGTGCAAGTGGGAGATTGTTGGAAATGTGCCCTAAAACCAATCATATGATGATACTTTACGGACATTTCACAAAGTTAAACTAATGTAGTTTAAATGTAAAGGGCAAAGATTATTGTTTGAGCCGTCTCATATAAATGTTATATGCTTAAACGATAAGTCCAAGGAATATGTGATTGGAAGAACGCGATCTAAAGAAGTTAGATTCATGAGACCATTCTTTCGTTGACACATCCTAAACGTTCCTGATCATAGGATTGTCAATTGGGCATTGACAGTCCGTTAAGATCAGTACGTGCTATGTCTTCTCTCAGGGAGAGTGACTAGTCTCGAGTCATTGGTGTGTGTGACATCAAGACAAGTACGTAGGTGCTCAATAGAGAATGAGTTCACTGAACACGATCAACGAAGAGTTCTCATATTCATGTCACATGAGAACTCATGGTTGGGATAATGCAAATTAGTCTTTTGACCTGAGGCATCACAAATGTCTTGTGGTTAGGTCCTTAATCTTTGATTATGTCAAAGTCACTCCATCAGGAGGATGTCCACAGCATCATTGGGGTTAAGCCACTTAGCCATGGAGGCAAGTGATTGCGCAACAAGGGATCTCTAACCTTCAAACTGTTTGAGGGAGAATACTCTATGATATGATTAAGAATCTTTGGCCAAAGTATGAATGAGATTTAGGAATGTGTTCCAAATCACATTCAAGGTAATCATATAAGCACAAGACTCACATTGGATAGTAGACATGAATAAACTATCAAACCAAACAATGTGGTCAAGAGTATTGTATTAGAGAAAGACCGTATTGCATTTGTAATCCTAAAACTGAATAGGTTCTCCACCTCTTCTGATTAGCTTGGGTAACCATGACATGCTGCTAGGCGTCAACCATGGTTTGTGGAAGCCCTAAAAGTGTATTATCACTAACGGGAGAATTGAAAGTAAGTTTCAATTCACAATCGATTAGAAAGAGTTTTAATCGCCCACTGCCTCGCTAAAAGGAACCTAATGGATCGTTCACCGAGTAAGGTAGAGTTTGAAGAAACAACGGAGATGAGTAAGAATAATTAAATGGTTTAATTATTTATCTAAGGCTAGGATTAATTAATATGTTAATTAATCAAACGAATAAGTTCGTTAAAGACCTCGGGTTAGTTTTGGGCCGCAAGGCCCAATGGGATTTGAATGTCAAGCCCATTAACTCAAGTTGTATGACAACTTGAATAAACAAAGGGCTTGAAAGCCCAATAAACCCTATAGGCCGGCCATGTTAGAAGAATAGGGCTTTTGGTCCATTAGGTCACTTATTTGAAGGGACTATATAAAGGACTTTATAGCCTAAAATTCATTAAGGGTTGTTTTTGGGGAAAGGATGAGAACACAAGCTCTCCTTTCTCTCTAAAATTTCGGCCACCTTGGAGGGATCATCTAGCAATCAAACTCCTCCAAGGTCACTCATTTCTTCTTCATTATGCCTTGGTGATGAATCATTAAAGGTTCTCAATTTTGGGAACTTGGAGAAACCTTTTCATCCATCCAAATCCATGGATCTAAGATGCAAGGAATGAAGGCCCTCTCTTTGGGTGATTAGCCTTTGCTTATGCAAAGAGGAATCTACAAAGGTATTGATTTGTCAACTCACTTTGTTTTGAGTTGAGTCTTGGTTCACCTATCTACTAGGCTTTGAAGTTCATGGGTTAAGTTTTGTTTTTGAGTGCATATAAACATGATTCCGCCTTTTAATTGTTAATTGCATGTTGTTGATGTTGCTCAAATGAACTTGTTTTTCACAAATCTTCCTTCAAGTAGTAGTTGTGTAAGGGCTTCTACCAATGGTGAGTGGTAAATGTATGCTTCCTAAAGGTTGCATGACATCGCCGGAAAAGATTATTAGGGGAGTAATTGATGGATCAAGCAAGTGCTCAACAACATTAAGATGCCTCGGCAGGAGGTGTCATGGTTGATAAAACACCAGTTAATGCAAAGATCTTAATCCCGAATCGAGCCTTGAATGCACAACAATATGAATGAGTTGGACAGAGAGACCCCACATGGCAACACCAAGTTAATGAGGTAAGTTCAATGGCCGAAATTCAATCTCAATTGGCTAATTTCTTTGTTCTTGTGTCACAGGTTGTTGAAGAATCCAAAATGCAAGGAACAAGTACTTATGGCATGTGCTCTATGCAAGGACACCCTTCTAATCAATGCCCTCAATTGATAGATAATGGGGGATGGGAAAGTGCCAATCCCATTGGTTATCAAGGCCAAAATTAGCCAAAGTATGATCCATACTTGATGTGAAATATTCTAACACTCAAATTAAAACCCTATGATTGTAGTATATGAAAGTAGGGATCGTTTTAGGTTGGGGATTAGAAGGGATGCTAATCTACACAATTTAAACTCTAAAACACTAAACTAGACTCAAAAATAGAAAACTAGACTTAGAAACACTCAACTAGACACTAAAAACTCAAAACACACTAAACAGACTCTAAATAGCACAATACTAGCAAATAGACTCAAAACAGAATCTAAGGAGTTATTTGGACGAATTTTAGACTAGTAAGACTTAAAACACTAAATTGGAGAGATTCAAGCATGTTTCTAACTAATCTAACACACTTAATTAAATGGGGGATACTTTGGACGAAATTAATGTAAAAACAAGCAGTACAACTTAAACTAAGTTGCACGAAATTGGGGTGAATTGATGGGTGATAGGCTAGCTAGAAGGTCCTTCTCCACACATGATACACTTGCATATAAATTGATTTTCAGTTGCTTTTCCAATAAACCATGAACCTCAACGCCCCAGATTAACCGTGAATAGCACTAATTAACCCTCAGATTTTCCTTAAGTCATTGAATTGGATGAGATACGCATTGGCAACCAAATTATTCTTCAATAGTTCCCTACATGAACAACATAATAGAGATACAATCAAAGATCATTAAGCTTTGTGAAAATCATAAGCATTGACAAGGCATTCGTAACTATGAACAACATGATACTCCTGCCAGGAATTTACTTAACACGATTGTGACTAGCAACCTCCACTACTTATGAATATAAGTTCATAACGATTAGGTGAAACTCCCTTATATTCTAGCATCAAATTCATGCATGCAAACTAAGTAGGCCTCCTTAATCAACATACAAGAATAAGTTATCAATCAAGTTGTTAAGTAAATTGCATTCACAATTTATGAAATCACAACTAGAGGTAATCAATTCATATTGCAAATATAATCATGGTTTCGCAGTCTCCTCTAGCTAGAACGAGTTTAGCTCCTCATGTTTTCAATTAAACAAAGATAATTAAATTTAAACATTGAAAACAAAGATAGAATACACCTAGAAACGCTCCAACAATCCAACGTCTTAAATGGCAAGCATGGCTCCAAGTGGCTCCTCCTTCCTTCCTTGCTGCGGCATAATAGGGATTTTCTAAATTTAGGCTCTTGAGGTGTGGTGAATGGTGTGGTGTGAATTTGTGGTAGAGGGTGGTGATTGAATTATGCTGCATAGACATATATTTATAGGCTTAGGTGTGGCATAAAAGTAGGTTAGGAAAAGGATTTTAACGTTTCAAATGCATAGGAAAAAGGTCAGCTATATGGTAGAAACCAAAGAGGAAAAGGAGAGAGAGGTGCGACAGATTCCTAGGGGGAAAGGGTTACTTGTTTGCATGATTTTAGGACTCCTTAAATCAGATGGGAAGTGGTTTAATGTGATAAGGAATCCCCCTTGCAGCTAAGATAAGATAAGGTTGGATAAGGTTTGGATAAGATAAGGTAATTTGGATAATGTTCCTTCTTTGTAGTTGATTCCTTATCTTCAATGCTTCCAAATTTGTTTCTCCAGATATTAAGCACATTCCTAGCCTCTCTTGATCATCAAATTCATCCATCCACCTTTCTCCATACTTATGCTATCCATTCCAAACCCAAAAATGCTCCAAATAGCTCCAAAATGCACTTTCTTGCCTCTTTTGCCAATAGGACCTACAAATACACGAAAATAGCTTAAAACACTATAATAAATGGAAACTAAATATGTAAATGCAAGAAAACAAGCCAACTAAGTCGCATAAATATGCTCCTTGATGTGAAATATTCTAACACTCAAATTAAAACCCTATGATTGTAGTATATGAAAGTAGGGATCGTTTTAGGCTGGGGATTAGAAGGGATGCTAATCTACTCTAAATTGACTTAAAAACACTTAACTAGACTTATATGACTCAAAACAAACTAAAAAGACTCAAAACACACAAACTAAGTTAAATTGACTCAAAATAGACTCTAAAAAGTTATTTGGATGAATTTAAGACTATTAAGACTCAAAACACTAAATTGGACAGATTTGAACACGTTTCTAACTAATCTAACACACTTAATTAAGGGGAGATTGATTTGGATGAAATTAAAGTAAAAACAAACAGATTTAAAGACTTAAACAACTTTGGACGAAATTAGGGAAAACTATGGGTGATAAGCTAGGTAGAGGGTCCTTCTCCACACATGACACACTTGCATACAAATTGATTTCCAGTTGCTTTTCCAATAAACCATGAACCTCAACACCCCAGATTAACCGTGAACAGCACTAATTAACCCTCAGATTTTCCTTAAGTCATTGAATTGGATGGAATACGCGTCAACAACCAAATTATTCTTCAATAGTTCCCTACATGAACAACATAATAGAGATACAATCAAAGATCATTAAGCTTTGTGAAAATCATAAGCATTGACAAGGCATTCGTAACTATGAAAAGCATGATACTCTTGCCAGGAATTTACTTAACACGATCATGACTAGCAACCTCCACTACTTATAAATATAAGTTCATAACGATTAGGTGAAACTCCTTTATATTTTATCATCAAATTCAGGCATGCAAACTAAGCGGGCCCTCTTAATCAACACACAAAAATAAGTTCTTAATCAAACAGTTAAGTAAATTGTATTCACGATTTATGAAATCACAATTGAAAGTAATCAATTCATATTGCAAATATAATCAGGGTTTCAAAGTCTCCTCTAGCTAAAACAAGTTTAGCTCCTCATGTTCGCAAAACAAAGATAATTAAACTTAAACATTAAAAACAAAGATAGAATACACCTAGAAACACTCCAGGTGGCTCCTCCTTCCTTCCTTGCTACGCACAATGGGGATTTGTGTGAATTTAGGCTCTTGAGGTGTGGTGGATGGTGTGGTGTGAATTTGTGGTAAAGGGTGGTGGTTTATGAGTGTTGCGGCATCATGTATTTATAGGGTGAAGGGAAGGCATGAATTTAGGCTGAAAATGAGAGGAATTAGGACTCCAAATCACCAAAGAACAATGACACTTTCAATCAGATTCCAGGGAGGACAAGGAATGGTCCTTATGGCAGATTTTAGAACTTCTAGAAGGGTTATATGTGACATAAACTTAGGGCACGAAAATAGGGCTTCTAGAACCTGATATTTAGGTGATTTAATGTGAAAAGGAGTCCTCCTTGAAGCTGGAATTAAGGTAGGAAAAGATTAGGATATGATAAGATAAGATAAGATTGGATAAAGTTTGGATAAGATAAGGAAATATGGATAATATTCCTTCTTTGTAGCTGATTCCTTATCTTCCAAGTCTTCAATTTAATTCTTCCATGTGTTAATCACATTCCTAGCCTTTCTTGATCTTCAAATTCATCCATCCACCTTGCTCCATGCATGTGCAATCCATTCCAAGCTCGAAACTTCTCTAAAATGCTCCAAATTGCACTTTCTTGCCAACTTTGTCATTTAAACCTACAAACACACGAAAATAGCTTAAAACACTATAATAAATAGAAATTTACTTACTAAATGCAAAGAAACAAGCTAACAAAGTCGCATAAATATGCTCCTATCACTCCTATCAATACTCCAACACTTACAATCCTGGTTGGAGAAATCACCTAAATATGAAGTGGAGGGAGCATCAACAAACTCAACAACAAAGCAGATTTAGATAGCCACCTCCCGGGATATTTCAAAGGCCATTCACACCAACACAACCTCATCCACAATCTGCCTAACCACATTCAGGCTCGTTAATGGATAACGATAAAATTCTTCAAATACTAACTTCATTGACGAAGGGATTACAAAATTAAGCTAAAGAGGTGGGCGAATTAAAGAATCAAATGGAGGAATTGGCGGAATTCATGGGACAGTTTAGAGAACAAGGCAAACTACCTAGTTCAACTGTTGTTAATCCAAAGGGAGGATTTGAAACTGCTAAGGCTATCACATTGCGAAGTGGTAAGGAGGTTGGAACCAACCCACAAACATCCAAATCCAGCCAAAAGGAGGACGAAAAGCTACTGCTCAAGGATGAAAATGAAGACAAGGCCACGACAAGGGTAGAACAACCCTTGCCATAGCCTCCTAAAGCCTCAAAGTCGTCCAACACAGGTAAGTTAGGTCCAAGTTCAAGTACTTCTAACCCTATTCCACCGAATATTCCTTTCCCTAGCAGATTTATGCAATCTAAGAAAGAAGAGAGTGAAAAAGACATTCTATAGACGTTTAGGAAGGTGCAAGTCAATATTCTGCTCCTTGATGCAATCAAACAAGTTCCAAAATACGCCAAATTTTTTAAAGAACTTTGCACAACAAGGAAGAGGATTTCGAACAAAGAAGTGGTACGGGTAAGTGAAAACGTTTCAGCAGTTTTACAAAGAAAACTGCCCCCTAAATGCAAGGATGCAGGTAGTTTCATAATCCCTTGTGTTATTGGCAATACTAAATTTAAGCATGCAAGGAGTTTCATAATCCCTTGTGTTAATGTCATGTCGTACTCTATTTATGCATCTATGAACCTAGGAGAGTTTAAAAATGATGGAGTTATTATTCAATTAGCCAATCGTTCTAATGCATATCCGAAAGGAGTTTTGGAAGATGTTTTGGTGCAGGTTAATCATTTAATCTTTCCAGCCGATTTCTATGTGCTTGAGATGGAATATTCAGCTCATTCTACTCCATTGCCGATCTTACTTGGAAGACCCTTTATGAAAATAGCCCGCACCAAGATAAATGTGTTCAAGGGGACGTTGACAATGGAATTTGATGGCGACATTATTGATTTCAATATTTCTAAAGCCATAAGGTATCTTTTGATGATCATTCTTGTTTTTCTATTGATATACTCGATTCATTGGCGCAGGAATACCTTGAAGACCTAAATGGGGATACCCTTGAAACAACCATTATAAAAAGAATGGGACTCAAAGACCAAGGGGCAGAACTTATGCATTCACGGCAGGAATGAAGATATCCTTGTCGTGCCCAATTGTGAAGAAGTGGCCAAGATGGTGGCTGCCTTTGAATCATTGCCACAACATGTTGGTAAGCCTTCAAACCCAAATTCAATTCCCGTTTCTACTAATAAGTTGTTACCCTCAGTAATTCATGTTGGAAATGTGCCCTAAAACCAATCATATGATGATACTTTACGGACATTTCACAAAGTGAAACTAATGTAGTTTAAATGTAAAGGGCAAAGATTATTGTTTGAGCCGTCTCATATAAATGTTATATGCTTAAACGATAAGTCCAAGGAATATGTGATTGGAAGAATGCGATCTAAAAAAAGTTAGATTCATGAGACCATTCTTTCGTTGACACATCCTAAACGTTCCTGATCATAGGATTGTCAATTGGGCATTGACAGTCCGTTAAGATCAGTACGTGCTATGTCTTCTCTCAGGGAGAGTGACTAGTCTCGAGTCATTGGTGTGTGTGACATCAAGACAAGTACGTAGGTGCTCAATAGAGAATGAGTTCACTGAACACGATCAACGAAGAGTTCTCATATTCATGTCACATGAGAACTCATGGTTGGGATAATGCAAATTAGTCTTTTGACCTGAGGCATCACAGTTGTCTTGTGGTTAGGTCCTTAATCTTTGATTATGTCAAAGTCACTCCATCAGGAGGGTGTCCACGGCATCGTTGGGGTTAAGCCACTTAGCCATGGAGGCAAGTGAATGCGCAACAAGGGATCTCTAACCTTCAAACTGTTTGAGGGAGAATACTCTATGATATGATTAAGAATCTTTGGCCAAAGTATGAATGAGATTTAGGAATGTGTTCCAAATCACATTCAAGGTAATCATATAAGCACAAGACTCACATTGGATAGTAGACATGAATAAACTATCAAACCAAACAATGTGGTCAAGAGTATTGTATTAGAGAAAGACTGTATTGCATTTGTAATCCTAAAACTGAATAGGTTCTCCACCTCTTCTGATTAGCTTGGGTAACCATGACATGCTGCTAGGCGTCAACCATGGTTTGTGGAAGCCCTAAAAGTGTATTATCACTAACGGGAGAATTGAAAGTAAGTTTCAATTCACAATCGATTAGAAAGAGTTTTAATCGCCCACTGCCTCGCTAAAAGGAACCTAATGGATCGTTCATCGAGTAAGGTAGAGTTTGAAGAAACAACGGAGATGAGTAAGAATAATTAAATGGTTTAATTATTTATCTAAGGCTAGGATTAATTAATATGTTAATTAATCAAACGAATAAGTTCGTTAAAGACCTCGGGTTAGTTTTGGGCCGCAAGGCCCAATGGGATTTGAATGTCAAGCCCATTAACTCAAGTTGTATGACAACTTGAATAAACAAAGGGCTTGAAAGCCCAATAAACCCTATAGGCCGGCCATGTTAGAAGAATAGGGCTTTTGGTCCATTAGGTCATTTATTTGAAGGGACTATATAAAGGACTTTATAGCCTAAAATTCATTAAGGGTTGTTTTTGGGGAAAGGATGAGAACACAAGCTCTCCTTTCTCTCTAAAATTTCGGCCACCTTGGAGGGATCATCTAGCAATCAAACTCTTCCAAGGTCACTCATTTCTTCTTCATTATGCCTTGGTGATGAATCATTAGAGGTTCTCAATTTTGGGAACTTTGGAGAAACCTTTTTCATCCATCCAAATCCATAGATCTAAGATGCAAGGAATGAAGGCCCTCTCTTTGGGTGATTAGCCTTTGTTTAAATTCAAAGATGAATCTACAAAGGTATATATTTCAACTCACTTTGTTTTGAGTTGATTATTGGTTCACCATTTTACTAGGCTTTGAACATTCATGGGTAATGTTTTGTTTTTAAGTGCATGCTAGCATGATTCCGCCTTTAATTTGTTAATTGCATGCTAATGATGTTGCTTAAATGAACATGTCATCTTCCAAAATAATCCTTCAAGTGGTATCAGAGCCTAGGCCTAGTTTATGGTGGATCCTTTTGGGTTTTGTGATTTTTCATATTTTGTGATTTAAGTGTTGTAAATGTTACAAGCTGAAGGGAAATCTATGAGATTCATGTGGGATTTCTAGTGACTAGCATGCATATACAATTCAAAATTTATATACGAAAGCAACGGAAGCATGTCATACATTTTATCAAAGCTATAGTCATGCAAATCCCCTTCAAGATGCATAGGTTTATATAAGATCCATCAAAACAAAATTTAGAAGAAGAACAAACTAGAGGTTTAGTTTTATACCTCTTGATCTAGATCTTAGACCAAGGATGGACCACCTCCAAGATCTTTGCTCCTCAAACTCCTTGAGCCTAGCCTCCCTCCTTGCTTCCTCCACTTTGTAAAGTAAGTGCTCCTAGGTTCTCTTCAAGTTTCCAAAGATATGAAAACCTCTAAAGATCCTCACCCACTTTGTAATGAGAAAGATGAAGGAATAACCAAAAGGGTGTATAGATGATTAGTTAAATCACCCCCTTGGTGGCCGGCCCTTTGTGTTCAAGAGAGAGAGCTTTTCTTTTTCTCTTTTGTTGTTTTAGAACACATAAAAACCCTAATGAACTTTGTGTTATAAAGTTCCTTTTATAGACAAAAGAAACAAGTCAACATTTTTATTTATCTCTCCCTTGGTTGGCCGGCCATATGGGTTTGGTTTGGGCTTTGGGCTTTTAATTATTTCAAGTCATCCAATGCTTGAATAAAAGCCCAATGGGTTTTGGCCCAATGGGCCTAATTAAACCCGAACGTTTCTTTAAGCCCAAAACGATCTTTATCGCTTTTATGATTTCTTTAGACTTTCTAAATTAATCAAAACACTTAATTAATCCAATTAATTATTTCCTTCATCCATTAGTTACTCACTACAAGAGTGTATTGGTGAACAATCTTTTAGGTTCTAATTAGCAAGGCAGTGAGGTGATTGGCACCAATCCAATTGATTATCCAATCACTTAGTGAATTAAAACTTACTTTTAATTCACCTTCCTTTTGATGACTACATTTAATCATCTAGAAGAACTCACAAGCCATGAGTGACATCTAACCATATATCATGGCTACCCAAGCTAATGTAGAAGTTATTCGGAGAACCTATTCAGTTGGAATTACAATGTAATTCGATCCTTCTCTAAAACAATACTCTCAATCACATTACTAGGGTATGGATTTATAATGTCAAACCCCTAATGTGATTATTCCTTCTTATATGATTCATTTGAGACGTATAGGAACGCTTTCCTTTATTACACTCGATACTTCGACCGAAGATTCCCGAATCATATCTTAGAGTATTCATACTCTCTTATCGAGGATCAGAGATTCCTTGTTGCGCATTCACTTGCCTTCATGGCTAAGTGGCTTAACCCCAACGATGCCTTGGACACTCGCGAACGGAATGACTTTAACATAATCAAAGATTAAGTACTTAACCACAAGACAACGACGATGCCTCAGGTCAAAGGATTACTTACATTATTCCAACCATTAGAGTTACTTGCTTGACATGTGAGTAGACCTCCATGCAAGTACTCTCGTTCGATTGTGTTCAGTGAACTCATTCCCTTAATGAGCACCTACATGCTTGTCTTAGTGTCGCTACACGAATGGGATGAGACTTTCCATCCTTCCAACTGAAGCGGACATAGTATGTACCGGTCTATGGATTGTCAGTATCCCTCCGACAATCCTATGACCAAGAACCTTTTTGGACATGATGGTTATGAGAAGAAGGTCTATGTAATCTAACATCATTAGGTTACTTCTTCCATCGATCCATTGTCCATGGATTCACTATTTAGGACATATTTTGTTTATTGAGATAGTCCTAATTAGTATCTTTGCCTTCCGATGTATAAGAGTCATATATACATCAATTCATTGTCCTGAAAGGTTTCTTCCAAAGATTGACTTTCAGGGCATATTTCCAACAATCTCCCACTTGCACTAAAGTCAATCACTAGTGTATCTTATACATGCTAGTTGAGTGAGCTTATGCTCGTAGGTTAACTTGGTTATGTATTAGTCACCTTTTAATTTAAAAGGGATTTACTTATCAAATGTTTCTAAAACATTTTGATGATGTCTCTTTCTTGTGTTCGAATACTTTGATGAGACCTTGATTCCATGGCTTGAGCTATCGCCCCATTACGTCGTAGTATCCTACTAACGACCTTATGGTTTGGATTCAATCATTGGTTCTAAAAGAACCCCTTCCTTTCAAAACACCTTTTGAAGCAGTTTCTAAAACAATATATCGACATATATTTTGTTTGTATACTTTATACAAACTTTGCTCCAACCTTGAGACCATTGTAGTACGATACTAACAATACATTCATATGATTAGTACTTCATCCATTATGAAGTTCCATTTGTTAAAATGGGTTATTTTCACTTTGGTTCGTAACCTAAGTGAATGCACGCTTCCAGAGTCCCACTCTGATGTTCCTTTCTTAAAGGCAATAATACTCTATCAGTTGCTTTGGTTCTGATCCTGGGATATAGTAATATTTTAAAGTGATAACCCATGGTATTTCACTTTTGGATATCTACTCACAAGTCCATACATGTGTCCCTTTTGTGATTTTATGACACATTCATTATAAGGGATATGAAAATGATTTTCTATCATATAGGAAAATGCTTTCTTAAATCTTCATTTTATGATTTGAACCATGAGGTGACGAATTTGGATTGTCTTGTTGTTAAACTATATGTTGTGACTCATTTTGAAACTATTCCCTTTTGTTTCATCAACTTGTCCATATGCTTTGTTATTAGCTTGTTCTCATAAAAGAGAATGATGGACAACTTCCAACATATAACCATTTTCTGCTAGGTTGACGAAACCAACATTCAAAGACTATTCTTTAGAATGTTACACAACATAGAATTTAACATTTTGAAGAGCTTGAGTCTTTTAACAATTAAAATTACAAACTCTTAATAATAGTCAAATACTATTATTATTTAGACAACTATAAACCAATCATATTCAAGTTTATATCCATTTTTACACCTCCCACTATTTCTCATGACTTTAATGAGAAATAATTTCATACATTCAAAAATGTATAAATGTGGAATATACGGGTAGAGGTCATTGTGTAGTAGCTTTAAAACCTTTCAAGCTCATTTGTTTCAACCTTCATTAAGTTGATGCCTTGTTTTTAAGTGATTTAAAATCTTTAAACTTTTTATAGATTTAGACACTTCTTTCTTGGTTTTAATCACTAACACACTTAACATTTTAAAACAATTTTAAGAATGCCCAATTAGTTGTTCAAAACTACTAATTGAATCAAGAGTGACCTTGATTATTGTGGTTTAAGTGATAACCATATAAGAAACGTTTTTCTTATTACTTATATCACTATAATGTGATATAATTCTTGTATCTCAACTAGGATACAACAAGACAATATTCAATTCATAACACTACTTTGAGGAAATAATATATTAGAAGGCATTATTCACATTACATTAATATGATAATTCAAACATTCATAATGTTTAATACAAAAGACATTAGCTCTATACTTTTAGAGACTAATTAAAATACCTTCATACATTTAGGCAATATTAGTGATCATCCATCATATGAAGCCACATAATAAGTTCTTAACAAAATAAGAGAGATTAAAGACAATCTTTAAATGCCTAACAAACTTCCGAAGTAGTAAGCAAAAACATGGTGATCGAACCCTTCTCCACTTTTCCTTTGCTTGTTCTTCTTCTACTTGGCTTCTCCACCTATATACAATTATACAAGTGATTAGCCTTTTATATCCAATATAAATATTTAGAAGATCTAACATTTAGAATTGAAGATAAGAACATAAACCATACCTTTTGGTTTGTCCTTAAGAGTTGCAAGGTAAAACCTGCAATTCCTCCTCCAATGCCCCTCCTTTCCACAGTGGTGGCAATTCCCCTTGGGCTCCATTTCCTTTTTCTTTTTCTTCACTCCTCCTTTCGGCTTAGGAGTGGGAGACTTTATCTCCTTCCCCTTTCCTTTGCCATACGGCTTAGGATTGGAAGAGGATGGCTTGTTGTAGGCTACTGCAACAGTCCCTACAACGTTCTCTTTCATAGTCTTCTCAGCAGTTACTAACATATTTAGTAACTCAGAGAGAGTATGATCCATCTTATTCATGTTGTAGTTCATTACGAACTGCGAAAATGAATCAGGAAGAGAAGCCAATATAAAGTCCTGGGCCAATTCCCCGTCAAGTGGAGTACCTAGGTTCTCCAGTTGTTTTATGAATCCTATCATCTTCAGTACATGTTGATGCACTGGAGCCCCTTTGACCATCTTGGTCTTCACAAGTTCACAAACAGTGTTAAAGCGACGGTTGCGCGTCCCTTCACCATATAACTCCGTAAGATGGAGTATTATGGAAAATGCACTGTCCATGCCCTCGTGCTGTCTCTGTAGCTCCTCATTCATGGAAGCCAACAGATAACACTTGGCTTGTGTGTCATCCTCAATGTGCTTGTCAAACTTAGCACGTTCATCCTCAGTGGCCGAAAGGCCAAGAGGTATGTGAGGTGGAGCTTTGTCTAGTACGTAAACAATCTTCTCCAATGTCAGGAGAATCTTGACATTACGATACCATGTTGGGAAATTATGCCCCTCTAGGCAATGTTTGTTGAGTATTTTCGCGAACGTGCTTCCAACCATATCTAAATACATAAACAATAAAATAAATTAGTTTGATTGTTGATTAAGTCACACGATTTGGGTCTTTAAACCGAATGACACCACCCACCATTTTTGGCAAATTCCATATCCCTCAATAGAATCCGAGAGTTATGTTGAACTCTTAGCGGGGTATGGGAGACTCACCATTACCAAGCCCACCTCGGAATTATATCATGTTGGTTAGCAAAAATAATGATGAGAGAATAACACTTTAGTCATTTACAACTCTTGTAATTACCCATCTAGTTTGGCCTCTAGAGAATGAATGCCTCAGAATTATATCATGTTGGCACCATTGCACTTAGTTAAGTTATTCCCACCATGCTTAGTTTATGTAGAGGTTCAAGCATAACCTCAGAATTATATCATGTTGGTCATACTCGTTGTCTACACTCACCTCATCATATGTTTATGGACTCCTCCTGGATGTAAGCACATACTTTGAACTTCCCCATTATAGGGTGAAGCCGGTGTACAAGTCACAAACGATTGGAGCCCACCACGGTGGAAGGCCTACGAAGAAATGTTCAAAGCATCTCTCGCTTATCAACTTAATATTCTTTGTTGGTTGAGGGATTTTAAGGTCTCATCAATTTTATTTATTTAAACATATTCAAATAAATTGTCCTATTACAACTACTAGTCCAAAGTTAATGAAATTAGTAGCATATGATATCCCCACTATTCGTTTTCATAAAACAAATCAATATCAAAACATTTTTCAAAATATTGGAGATATATATAACTACTAATTGAAATCATTATAGTTTAGTAGCGTATGATACTCCCACTATTTGTTTTGAGAAAAACAAATCAATATCAAAAACGAATTTTTCAAATATTGGAAGTAACTACTACTACTACGGTTTTTGCAATCCTTTGAAATTGGACTTTATAGTTATCTTAGGCTCTTGGATGACCATGGACTTATTGGGTTATTGCAATAACGAGCCAACATTGTTGAATAAGATCTCGGGGAGGTTGTGTCATTTTAATTACGTGCTTTTCAATCCAATTAAAACATTTTCATTGAGCCATTAGAAATGAAAGACAATCATTCATTGCTTATTAGGGCGTTGGACCCATTTAATCTTGAATCTCATGTCAAAACCCTCTTTTAGTTATGTCTCCTTACCAATAGTTAAAGAAACTCTAGTCTAGCACTAGAGGGAATCAACTAACTAAAAGAGATTAAGAAGTAATAAGAATTACAAACCGATTTGTACAAATTCCTACAAATTACACATACTAAGAGGGAGAGATAGATTAATGTCGAAACATGACAAGGTCCAATTGAAACAGTAATTAAAACACATTCCCAAGGTTCAAACAATTTGATTTTAGCGCCTTAACTCATAGCTCAATTATCGTTTAAGGCATAAGTCCATAGTCACCCATTTTCTAACTACTTAATCACATTAAATAATTAAATGGAATGCAACATAATCAATTAGATTTAGTGCATATGGGCATAATTAAATGATGAGTTTAAACTTTAAACAAAATTAAAATCAAACATTTCAATTTTTAAATAGTAGGGGTCTAAATGCAAATATGAAAAAGTTAGGGGTCAAACCATAAATACTAAAAGTAATACCAAACTTTTCATGATTACAAAAGGACCCTCAAGTGGGAAAACCACTTGAGTTGGCCGGCCAAATGAAGGGGGAAGTGGGTAGGTCTCACCCACCTTGCATTATTTCAACATAAAGAAGAAGAAAAATATATCTTGTTTGCCACTTAGTTTTGCTTTAAGGACTTTAGGGAAAAGGGTGATGGAAATATATATCTAGACAAGTCTAGGTATTAATTTAAATTTTGGTGTAGGCTATGGATGGTATGTACATCATCCATAACCACAAAACAATGCATGTAAAACCATTTTCACCAAAAACCAAACCATGAACACCAAGAACAAAACCATGAACATATTTTTCAAGATTTGTATGTTCTTGGTGATTTTTCAAACCCAAAAAACAAAAGTGACAAGATCACTACTTTCTAGCTTCATAGTGTGTGTGTGAAGTTCAAAACAAAACACAAACACTAACAAAAAAATCCCCATTTAGCCGAACCCCCTTTAAGGAATAAAACCCCAAAATTTTTGTTTCTAAACCCTCTTTTCATTCATGCATCCAAAACATTTTTGCATACATATCTTTCTCAACTATTGATACACCTTTTTCAACATTTGAAAAGACAAAAGATAAACATATTTTGAATGAAAAATAATTTAAACTCAAACTTCATTCATGCATCAAAAACACTTTTCTTGCATATCCTTTTCAACTTTTGATTTACAATTTTTCAACACTTTGAAAAAACAAAAGATAAACATATTTTGAATGAAGCAATAATATGACATACATAAAATTAAAACCCATATGCATAAAATCTAAAAGGACACATCATACATAAACCTTTGGCTCTTGATACCACTTGAAGGGAAATCTATGACATTCATGTGGGATTTCTAGTGACTAGCATGCATATACAATTCAAAATTTATATACGAAAGCAACGGAAGCATGTCATACATTTTATCAAAGCTATAGTCATGCAAATCCCCTTCAAGATGCATAGGTTTATATAAGATCCATCAAAACAAAATTTAGAAGAAGAACAAACTAGAGGTTTAGTTTTATACCTCTTGATCTAGATCTTAGACCAAGGATGGACCACCTCCAAGATCTTTGCTCCTCAAACTCCTTGAGCCTAGCCTCCCTCCTTGCTTCCTCCACTTTGTAAAGTAAGTGCTCCTAGGTTCTCTTCAAGTTTCCAAAGATATGAAAACCTCTAAAGATCCTCACCCACTTTGTAATGAGAAAGATGAAGGAATAACCAAAAGGGTGTATAGATGATTAGTTAAATCACCCCCTTGGTGGCCGGCCCTTTGTGTTCAAGAGAGAGAGCTTTTCTTTTTCTCTTTTGTTGTTTTAGAACACATAAAAACCCTAATGAACTTTGTGTTATAAAGTTCCTTTTATAGACAAAAGAATCAAGTCAACATTTTTATTTATCTCTCCCTTGGTTGGCCGGCCATATGTGTTTGGTTTGGGCTTTGGGCTTTTAATTATTTCAAGTCATCCAATGCTTGAATAAAAGCCCAATGGGTTTTGGCCCAATGGGCCTAATTAAACCCGAACGTTTCTTTAAGCCCAAAACGATCTTTATCGCTTTTATGATTTCTTTAGACTTTCTAAATTAATCAAAACACTTAATTAATCCAATTATTTATTTCCTTCATCCATTAGTTACTCACTACAAGAGTGTATTGGTGAACAATCTTTTAGGTTCTAATTAGCAAGGCAGTGAGGTGATTGGCACCAATCCAATTGATTATCCAATCACTTAGTGAATTAAAACTTACTTTTAATTCACCTTCCTTTTGATGACTACATTTAATCATCTAGAAGAACTCACAAGCCATGAGTGACATCTAACCATATATCATGGCTACCCAAGCTAATGTAGAAGTTATTCGGAGAACCTATTCAGTTGGAATTACAATGTAATTCGATCCTTCTCTAAAACAATACTCTCAATCACATTACTAGGGTATGGATTTATAATGTCAAACCCCTAATGTGATTATTCCTTCTTATATGATTCATTTGAGACGTATAGGAACGCTTTCCTTTATTACGCTCGATACTTCGGCCGAAGATTCCCGAATCATATCTTAGAGTATTCATCCTCTCTTATCGAGGATCAGAGATTCCTTGTTGCGCATTCACTTGCCTTCATGGCTAAGTGGCTTAACCCCAACGATGCATTGGACACTCGTGAACGGAATGACTTTAACATAATCAAAGATTAAGTACTTAACCACAAGACAACGACGATGCCTCAGGTCAAAGGATTACTTACATTATTCCAACCATTAGAGTTACTTGCTTGACATGTGAGTAGACCTCCATGCAAGTACTCTCGTTCGATTGTGTTCAGTGAACTCATTCCCTTAATGAGCACCTACATGCTTGTCTTAGTGTCGCTACACGAATGGGATGAGACTTTCCATCCTTCCAATTGAAGCGGACATAGTATGTACCGGTCTATGGATTGTCAGTATCCCTCCGACAATCCTATGACCAGGAACCTTTTTGGACATGATGGTTATGAGAAGAAGGTCTCTGTAATCTAACATCATTAGGTTACTTCTTCCATCGATCCATTGTCCATGGATTCACTATTTAGGACATATTTTGTTTATTGAGATAGTCCTAATTAGTATCTTTGCCTTCCGATGTATAAGAGTCATATATACATCAATTCATTGTCCTGAAAGGTTTCTTCCAAAGATTGACTTTCAGGGCATATTTCCAACACAAGCTTTGTTCTTGCTTTGAATATAAATTTTGCTTGAAAATTTAGCATCTCAAATGTTGTAGATGTATTTCATTAAAGCATGAATATTGGAACTAAAAGTTGGTGCCAAGTGTTTTGCGATTTTCGGCCAAATCCAAAGGGTGATTTTTTGGGTTCTTGTTAGTCTTGTTAAAATGGTTTTAAAGTGCTTTATGGAACCCCTAAGTACCCTAGGATATTAACCCTCTTTTGAGTTGTGAAAATTTGAGTTTTTGGTGAAAGAAAACATCCATGGAGCTATTATGAGTTTTCATGTATGTTCTTCATATTTCTTGAAGTTCTTACCAAGAACAAAAAGTTTTGAAGTTTTGATTCAAAAGTTTTATGTTTTTCATAAAGTTTTGTTTTTCAAATGGTGGGTGATAGTTATTGGTGAGATGTGACTAAAAGAATTTTAAAGTTTTATAAAAAACATTTTCTTACAAACCATCAAAGTCACCTTTGTCTCACCTACCAAAAACCACTTACAAAACTTTAGATTTTTTCAATTTTTCAACAATATGGCCGGCCACCTTTGGTAAAAGGTGTTGGAGGGACTTTTGTGCAATTATATAAAGTTTTGATACTTTTGTGTATTTGCATTTTGACCCCAAAAGTTTTTGTTTTAACAAAGTGACCCAAATTGTTGTGGTCATTGTTTTTGGCCCAAAACAAAATGAGAACAAAAATTGTTTTGTCTCTTTAATGAGAATTTGATTTTCATTATATTTAGTTCCATTTAAATCAATTCTATGGATCCAAAAACCAAATGATAATTGTTGCATTCAATTTAATTAGTTAAAGTGTTAATTAATTAAAGGGTGATTATGAACATATGATGAGGTAAGTGTAGGCAACGAGGATGGCCGATATCATATCATTGTGAGGCTATTCTTGAACCCCTTCATGAACTAAGCATGGTGGGAATGACTTAACTAAGTGCAATGGTGCCGATATCGTATCATCGTGAGGCCACATTCTCTAGAAGCCAAACTAGATGGGTAATTACAAGAGTTGTAAATGAGTAAAGTGTTCTTCTCTCATCATTATTTTTGCTAACCGATATCGTATCATCGTGAGGTGGGCTTGGTAATGGTGAGTCTCCCATACCCCGCTAAGAGTTCAACAAAACTCTCGAATTCCGATGAGGGATATGGAATTTGCCAAAAATAGTGGGTGGTGCTATTTGATTTAAAGACCTGAATCAAATGGCTTAAAATCAATCAATTTATATTCGTTATGTATTTGTTTACCAATATATTTGCAAACGCTATCCAAAACTTGACAAAGAAAAGCCGAATGCTTTAATTTCCGGACTTAGTTCTACAATCCCATAGATTGTCTTTAATGGCTTGTAGATGTAAGTAAGTAGTCTCATCCTCACAATCTTCCTATTGATAATGTATCATTGGAAGAATATGTTAGATAAGTCTAACATGAGAAGGACAACACTTTTAATGTCATAATTCTTCAAATACAAATTGTTGTATGAAGAAATAAGAGTTGCTTTGAACAACCCTTAATCAACACAAACTTTAGTGCTTGTTTCTTTGTTACATAAACAAGGAACTTTTGAAGTAAGCACAAGGGCATGGACGCTTTATGTGCCATGATTCTTCACTTACAAATTGTTGTATGAAGAAATGAGAGTTGCCTTGAACAACTCTTGAAAGTTTGTAATTATGTTTAGAACATAATGGTTGGTTGACAAAAATAGTCCATCAACATGGACTTATGATGATTTTGAATCATTGAGTGTTGAAGTGTTAAACCACTTAACGAGACGGAAATTAGGCAAGGACTTCACCTTTGTGTCCCTATCCTAATGGTTCACTAAGTTTATTGTAAACTATATAGTGAACAATAACCACACACTCTCCAAATTGTTTGATGTGTATAACACAATTGAAATAAGTTTCAAGAGAGATAGTGGGAATTTAGGGACCATGACTATTGTAGTCAAAGGAGAAGTCAAATGAAGAAGGCAAAATAACTCCAAGGGAACAAACTTTCTTTATGAAAGGATGGACATTGGAAGGGGTATTTGCAAGAAATGTCTTGCAAGTGTCAAGAACACACCTTTCGAAGGTGTTGTAATATGCTCTTGAAATAGTTCAAAACAGTTGGTTCTTCTACTTGAATGCTTGATTCCGTATTAGTAACTATGTTTTACAATTGTTGTAAAAGTGTGCTAATAAAAAATAGAAGATTAATGAGAGAAGAGAAAGTACTTCACATTCGGAAAGTGAATAAAATATAGATCTCTGCGAAAGCGGATTGTACTTACTTCCTCATATGAACTACCAAAGAAATTGGAAAATACTAAAGATTGTCTTTACATTCCAATTTTAAGGAACTTAAATCCGTCACTATAGTAGAGATGGATAAATGTTTTGTTTGACAAAACATTGTTCTTTATTAATCAATAATTAGATTATTGTAATTTAATTGGTTGTCTCTATAGTAGAGATGATGTGGTAGTTTAACTGTTTAGAATACGATGATGCTTAAAACCCAAAAGGTTGCAAGGTAGTGACTAATCCCAACTGAGTTGTGATACCTCTAAAACATAAGTTACGAGTTGGTCATAGATGGATGCTTTGGATCGTTAGATCCGGATCCAATACCTTCTTGTTAAAATTGTATAGAGGCGAAATGTTCGAATCTTTATTCTTTTGGAAAGAAGAAAGAATCACAAAGTTGTTGAGGTTAATTCACTTAGATGTTAGTGGCACTTGTCCACAACATAATACTACTCATGTTGTATGACATTCACCGAAGATCACTCTCGGTTGGACTATAGTTTATTTTGAATAAACACAAGTCCGAATACTTTGCAAAAGGTTTCAAAGAATTCAAGAAATGTAAGTAGATGAGTAAGACGTCTAAAGTATTTACCTCCTTAGATTTGATCCAAGGAAAAAGTAACACTTTAGATTAATTTCCTTGAAAAATATCAAGGAAAGTAGCATCGTAAGATAATGAATTTCTCCATTAGGAGAAGAATGAACATGAATAAGATTTAGTTCGTTGGACATTATCAATTACCCATATATATATGATATATACTTCTAAGACAACCTAGTTCCTATACCACAAGCTCCAAGGTAGTCCAGAAGGATTTATAAACCGTCTCAGTTGAATGGTTTGAACTTTATGACTATGTCATAGAGTTGCACCTCTTAATTCGAAAGAAATAAGAATGAAAATCCTTATGACTACATTGAGTGTATATACGATATATACTCAAGGAAATGGTAAAGTACCATTTGACCCGAAATAATGAAACCTTCACAGATAATTGGTAGCTTAAGGTGACTACACTCAAAGAGAATGGTTGACTTTGAAGAAACCATCTTTGACGTAGTCTTGGTTTCAATTAATTCAAAGATTGCTAGCTACAACTAAATAGTGATTTAATGTTTGGACATAATATGGGTTTCCGAAACCATTATTAAGATAGTCTTGATAATATATGTCTAAAACTATAAATCACAAGACAGGTTAGTTGTAGAGATCCATCCATCATGGATCTTAGCAAGCTAGTGGGAGCTATAAGCGTCTTATGAGAAAAGATCAATTGTTTAATTTCTCATAAAGATGTAAATGAATCTTTTGTTTACTAAGTTTACAAAAAATTAGTGGGAGTTAATCGTATTCCTAAATTTAAATATATATATATATATGATATATTAATTTTTTGGAAATGAAAAGAGTACTTCTTCGTTAAAGTTTTTCTATAATGATAGAATGTATATGGGAGATATAGTCTATATAATGGAATGGAAATCTATAATGATATATTTCAAGATATAATTGGATTATATCAATCCCTAAAATAGACAAGAGATGCTAGGAAGTTTCTCATTTGATGATAAACTTCAATTAGAATGACAATTCTAGTGAGACTAGGAAGTTGTTCTTCTCAAAGGGAATGTACCCTTTGACTCCCAAAGAAATAATGCGTAAATAGAATCCTTTATGCATAAGTAGAAAGGTGATTTATGTATTTCATATTGTATGAAAAACATTGATATAAGATGTACCTAGAAAGGTACAAGACAATATCAGTGCAAGCCCAGGATCAGAACCATGGCAACTGTCAAGTGAGTCCTTAAGTATTTGAGAAATACTAAAGGATATATTACTCAATAATTGAGAAAGAATTAGAGTAACGTAATGGAAGAGTAAATGTATTAGATTATGAATCTAATCCATCATTGGATATTTCTTCATTATGAATGAAGAGATAAACATATATCTCTTTATTATGACTAAAAGGATATTTGGATGGAAACATTAAAGTAATGACTTTAGTGTGTTCCATTATGAATGCAAAATATATTGCCATATAGAAGTTTACAACAATGTTGTTTGGATGGGAAAGTTCATTTATGAACTCTCTATTCGGTTCCAACCAGAAAGTGTATGACACTAATAGGGCGATAGCTCAAGCCAGGGAATCAAGGTCTCATCAAGGTCCGAACTCAAATGAGAGACTGAACCACATGATTGGGAATCATGAATAATGGTGACGTCGTTATTCTCAAGGTTGCTTCTATGGATAACATATAGATATCCATCTTGTTTAGGCCTACTACTCAGCCATTTATGAAATGAATTACAGAAAAGGTATCATCACTGATAACCAAGCTGATTGGCTCTAGTGCAAGTGGGAGATTGTTGGAAATGTGCCCTAAAACCAATCATATGATGATACTTTACGGACATTTCACAAAGTTAAACTAATGTAGTTTAAATGTAAAGGGCAAAGATTATTGTTTGAGCCGTCTCATATAAATGTTATATGCTTAAACGATAAGTCCAAGGAATATGTGATTGGAAGAATGCGATCTAAAAAAAGTTAGATTCATGAGACCATTCTTTCGTTGACACATCCTAAACGTTCCTGATCATAGGATTGTCAATTGGGCATTGACAGTCCGTTAAGATCAGTACGTGCTATGTCTTCTCTCAGGGAGAGTGACTAGTCTCGAGTCATTGGTGTGTGTGACATCAAGACAAGTACGTAGGTGCTCAATAGAGAATGAGTTCACTGAACACGATCAACGAAGAGTTCTCATATTCATGTCACATGAGAACTCATGGTTGGGATAATGCAAATTAGTCTTTTGACCTGAGGCATCACAGTTGTCTTGTGGTTAGGTCCTTAATCTTTGATTATGTCAAAGTCACTCCATCAGGAGGGTGTCCACGGCATCGTTGGGGTTAAGCCACTTAGCCATGGAGGCAAGTGAATGCGCAACAAGGGATCTCTAACCTTCAAACTGTTTGAGGGAGAATACTCTATGATATGATTAAGAATCTTTGGCCAAAGTATGAATGAGATTTAGGAATGTGTTCCAAATCACATTCAAGGTAATCATATAAGCACAAGACTCACATTGGATAGTAGACATGAATAAACTATCAAACCAAACAATGTGGTCAAGAGTATTGTATTAGAGAAAGACCGTATTGCATTTGTAATCCTAAAACTGAATAGTTTCTCCACCTCTTCTGATTAGCTTGGGTAACCATGACATGCTGCTAGGCGTCAACCATGGTTTGTGGAAGCCCTAAAAGTGTATTATCACTAACGGGAGAATTGAAAGTAAGTTTCAATTCACAATCGATTAGAAAGAGTTTTAATCGCCCACTGCCTCGCTAAAAGGAACCTAATGGATCATTCACCGAGTAAGGTAGAGTTTGAAGAAACAACGGAGATGAGTAAGAATAATTAAATGGTTTAATTATTTATCTAAGGCTAGGATTAATTAATATGTTAATTAATCAAACGAATAAGTTCGTTAAAGACCTCGGGTTAGTTTTGGGCCGCAAGGCCCAATGGGATTTGAATGTCAAGCCCATTAACTCAAGTTGTATGACAACTTGAATAAACAAAGGGCTTGAAAGCCCAATAAACCCTATAGCCCGGCCATGTTAGAAGAATAGGGCTTTTGGTCCATTAGGTCAGTTATTTGAAGGGACTATATAAAGGACTTTATAGCCTAAAATTCATTAAGGGTTGTTTTAGGGGAAAGGATGAGAACACAAGCTCTCCTTTCTCTCTAAAATTTCGGCCACCTTGGAGGGATTATCTAGCAATCAAACTCCTCCAAGGTCACTCATTTCTTCTTCATTATGCCTTGGTGATGAATCATTAGAGGTTCTCAATTTTGGGAACTTTGGAGAAACCTTTTTCATCCATCCAAATCCATAGATCTAAGATGCAAGGAATGAAGGCCCTCTCTTTGGGTGATTAGCCTTTGTTTAAATACAAAGAGGAATCTACAAAGGTATATATTTCAACTCACTTTGTTTTGAGTTGATTATTGGTTCACCATTTTACTAGGCTTTGAACATTCATGGGTAATGTTTTGTTTTTAAGTGCATGCTAGCATGATTCCGCCTTTAATTTGTTAATTGCATGCTAATGATGTTGCTTAAATGAATGTGTCATCTTCCAAAATAATCCTTCAATTCAGGCACCCTCTCTTGAGCTTAAACCATTACCAAATCATTTGAAGTACGTTTTCTTGGGAGACCAAAAGACTTTTCCGGTCATAGTCTCTTCACACTCACTGCAGGAGAGGAAGAGAAATTGGTTAGGGTATTGAAGAAGTACAAAACGGCCATTGGATGGGCCTTGGCCAATATTAAGGGAATAAGTCCTACACCATGCATGCATCGCATACTTTTGGAGGAGGAGGCTAAACCATCTCGAGGGGCTCAACGCCGACTCAACCCTCCAATGATGGAAGTTATGAAGAAGGAGATCATCAAGCTTCTTGATTGTGGAGTGATCTACCCAATTTCGGATAGTCGTTGGGTTTCACCGGTTCAAGTTGTTCCAAAGAAATCGGGAGTCACTATGGTGAAGAATGTAGAAAATGAATTTGTGCCTACTCATATCCAAACAGGTTGAAGAGTTTGCATCAATTATAGGAAGCTCAACACCACCACAAGAAATGATCACTTCCCCCGGCCATTCATTGATCAAATGCTTGAAAGGTTAGCTGGTCATTTGTTTTATTGCCCTCTTGATGGTTATTCGGGATATAATCAGATTGTTATAGCTCCGGATGATCAAGAGAACCATTTTTACTTGTCCATTTGGTACCTTTGCTTATCGTCGAATGTCATTCGATTTATGCAATGCACCAACCACGTTTCAAAGATGCATGCTAAGTATCTTTTCAGATTTTGTTGAGAGATTATTGAAGTCTTCATGGACGATTTTAGTGTTTTTGGTGATTCGTTTGATGATTGTTTAGCTAATCTCACATTAATCTTGAAACGATGCATCAAAACTAACCTTGTTTTAAATTGGGAAAAATGTCACTTTATGGTAAAACAAGGCATAGTTTATGGTCACATATTTTCAGCAAAGGGAATTGAGGTTGATAAATTGAAAATAGATCTTGTACGCTACTTACCCTCTCCCACTTCGGTGAAAGAGGTTCGATCTTTTCTTAGACATGTAGGATTCTATAGATGATTCATCAAAGATTTCTCAAAGATCTCCACACCCTATGCTGACTTCTACAGAAGGATGTGCTATTTAAGTTCGACAATGAATGTGAGAAGGCCTTCAATCACCTCAAAGAGATGCTAACTTCGGCCCCCATCATAGTTCCACCAGATTGGAGTGTTCATTTTGAGCTTATGTGCGATGCCTCAGATTATGCCATAGAGGCTGTTTTGGGACAGAGAAAGAACAAGCAGCCGCATGTCATTTATTATGCATCTCGGACCTTGAATGACGCTCAATTGAACTACTTCACCACTGAAAAAATAACTCCTTGTTGTTGTGTTTGCTTTAGATAAGTTTCGTTCTTATTTACTTTGAACTAAAGTCATCATTTATTCTGATCATGCAGCTTTGAAATATTTACTCACAAAGAAAGAGGCCAAACCAAGGCTTATTCACTGGATGCTTCTTCTCCAAGAGTTCAATATCGAAATCCGGGACAAGAAAGGAAGTGAGAACGTGGTGGCTGACCACTTGAGCCATTTGGTACACGATGAGGAGCCATTTCCCGTCCCAGAAGCATTCCCAGATGAGCAGCTGATATCCATTGAGGTAAGTGAGCCATGTTATGCTGATATTGTGAATTATATTGTGTCTAAACAAGTTCCAAACACCAAAACTAGGCACTAACGTGATAAACTTAAGAAAATGGCATAGTTTTATGTGTGGGATGACCCTTTTATGGAAATATTTCCCTGATCAAATTATTCGTAGATGTGTGCATGATTCTGAGTTTAATTCAATCTTAACTTTCTATCACACTTATGCATATGGAGGTCACTTTGGCACACAACGCAGAGCACTTAAGGTTTAAGAATGTGGATTTTATTGGCCTACTATATTTAAGGATGCTAGAACTTTTTGCATAACCTGTGATTGTTGTCAAAGAATAGGGAATATAGGTCCAAGAGAAAGCGCTACTTGGGAGGCAACCCATGCAATCAACAAAGGACGAACTTGGGAATCGCTCCAAACTCAGATGCGTCCCTAAAACTTTTCCTTTGTTGCTTACTTTATGTTATGTGTGATGTGTTTATTTGTGTGTTCTTTTGCTGTTAGTTTAGTCTAAAACATTGAAGACATTGTTTAGTTTAAGTGTGGGGGGTAACATTCTGTTTTGAGCTATTTTTGCATGAAATTCGTAGGGTATTACCACCTAACATGTCTAAACTTGTTTCCCATTGTTTTAAGTGTTTTTAACATGTTTTGAAGTCTTTTTATGTGTTACTTTGAAAAAAATCCGAAAAACAGTTTGAAACAACTAAAAAGAGTCAGTTTGAGTCAGTTTTGTGTTTGTTTTTGTGTGTTTGTGTCTTAGGATACCTTCCAACACAATGATGAGGATTTGATTTTTATGTGCATGGCTGTGAAAGAGAGTTATAAACATGGATGGAAGTTTGATATATTCTTGGTTTATACTTGGTTATAGTTGTTGTTTATGAATTCATGTTTAATCCCAAAGAAAAAAAAAAGTTTTTGTAATATGCTTGAAGGAAGGAACTTAGAATAACATTACAACCCTGAGAGACTTGAGCTTTAAACATTCTTTGGAGAGTATTAATCTGTGATTCTTGTTTTCAAACTCGTTGCATGATCTCATTATTCTTGCTTGGTTGCTAATTAGAAGGCGTTTCATCACTTAGTTCCAAATGCTAGAACTTGCATCCATTCCATTCAAAGCATGATTGCATAATATATATCAAGATGAAGTGTGTAGTGAAGCCATCAACCAAACAGCCAACCCATGCACTATATATTGTATGTCATAACCCCCATTGAGCCATTGTTAGCCTTGTTCTTTGTTTACCCATATCATCCCTACCTAGCCTAGATTAGGACCACCCATGTGATAGGAGCATATTTATACGACTTAATTGGCTTGTTCTCGTGCATTTACGTTGTGTTTCTTTAGTTATTTTAGTCCTTTATGCTTATTTTGTGTGTTTTCAGGTTCTAAGGGCAAAGTATGCAAAAGGATGCCTTTTGGAGCAAATTAGAGATTGGAATGGATATCATATGCTTGGAGCCAAGAGGATGGACGAAATTGAAGACTTGAAGTAGGAAAGTTAAATCCCAAAAGACCTCATGTTTGAGCATCATTGAAGACTCCTACGCATTTTAGAACACAAAAACAACATTCCTTGCAACCTTAGGACAATGCCGTGTGTTTCCTTGTGTCTCCCTTCCTTGCCATGCAAGGAAGGGCCTTGTTTCCTATTTTAAACCATTTAAACACATTCACTTATCACCTATCATAACCATACACTTATCACTTATCATAACCATACACTTATCACTTATCATAACCATACACTTATCACTTATCACAACAACAACCTTGCACATGCTTTCCCATTTCATTATTCATTCACTTTGCATTCATTCACATGCACTTATTCTTTCATCATTGCACCACCAATTCAACACATGCACCCATAATCATTCACTCACCTTCATTCCACATGCATTTCCAACCCACATGCCCCTTTAATTATTCAAACATTCACCCACATGCATTTCCACCCACATGCTCTCCCATTTCAGATTGCATTTCCATTCACACACCAACAACAACACCCAAAACCGTGCACATGCTCTCCCATTTCAGATTGCATTCATCATCATTCCAACCTAGCCACATCCACATGCACTTTAATCATTCATACCTATCAGCCACATGCATTCACTCTTCCATTTCAGAAAATCATCCATACACACCAACTTGTGCCGTGAGTTCCCTACTAATCCAAACACCACCAGAAATTCAGCCATTCACCACTCACTATCCTACCACCCCACTCCATTCTACATCATCCATAATCCCCAAACTCACCTTAGACCTTGTGCTACAACAAAGAGGAAGAGAAGCGGGCCTAAACGTTCATACAATTCAAGTTTGAGTTGTCGGAATGTTTAGGTGTTTCTTTTCCTTTGAATTCAATGTTTAATTTCAATTCTCTTTGTTTTGTACGTATGAGGAACTAAACCCCCCTTTTGCTAGGGGGGATTCGAAATATATGTTTATGCTTGCATTTTGATTTGATTACTTCTAATTGCGTTTCATAAGTTGTGAATTCAATTTGTTTAACTATTTGATAGATAGCTTATTTATGTATGTTTATTGAGAGTGCACACTTAATTTTCATGCATGAATATGACGCTAGAATATAAGTGAGTTTCACCTAATCGTTACAGACTTATATTCACAAGTAGTGGAGGTTGCTTATAAACAATCGCGTTAAACGAATTCTTGGCATAAGTTTCATGCAATCATAGTAACGAATGCCTCGTCAACACTTATAATTTTCATAGAGCGTAATGATTCTTGCTTGTATCTCTATTATGCAATCATGTAGGGGACTTGTGGGGAATGTTTTGGGTTGTCGTATGCAATCATCCAATTCAATAACGTTAGGAAGATTTGAAGGTTAATTAGTGCATCACGGTTAACTTGGGGTGTTGAGAATTCATGGTTTATTGAAATGCAATTGGAAATCTTTTTATTATGCAAGTGTAACATGTGTGGAGATGAACCCCTTAGCTAGCCTTCATTCCATTCAATTCTATCACACATTCACATTTACATTTTGCTTTAATTTACAATCTGTGCATTTAGTTTATTTTCGTCCAAAACTCAATCCCCCTTTACTTTATTGTCCAATTTAGTTAGAAAGTGTCTTAGTTTGTGTTTATAAGTGTTTTGATTCAATTTGTTACACAATTTCGTCCAAATTCATCAAAGTGCTCAAAACTGCCCAGAAAGTGTTTTTAAGGCAGTTTTGAGTGTTTTGGGTGATGTTTGAGTCTTTTGGCTTGTTTTAGTGTTTTAAGCGTTTAGCTTCGCATTCTTTGAGTTTAGTTTAGTGTTTTAAACTTTATTTTACGTTTTTGAGTCAGTTTCCAAGTGATTTGCAATCCCTCCTAATCCCCGGTTAAGAACGATCCCTACTTATACTTATACTACAATTGACAAAAAGAGGGTTTAATTTGTGTGCGTATAATTCTCGCATCAAATTTTGGCGCCGTTGCCAGGGATTAGCAAATTTGCTAATCTCTTGGATTGTTCGTTTCTGTTATGTATTTTAGTTTTAGTTTTTTATTTTTGTTTTGTTTGTTGGTTTCAAGTACTAGAGAAGCACAACATGGCACTTGATAATGCTTCTCTTTTGTCACAGCTCATGGAAAGGTCCCAAATGCAAAGCGTTGGTACATTTGATCTTCAATCAAGGAATAACGTGTTTTCCAATACTTACAATTCGGATTGGAGTGATCATTCAACTTCTATGTGGTGGGAACCTCAAAATGTTCAACAAGAAGGATATTGGCAGCAACCTCATATTCAATATGCCCAACCAAACTCAAGTTCGTCAATAGATTATAATCAAAAGCTTAATGAATTAATTTGTTTGGTGCAGGGCTCACAAAATCAAGACAATGAGGCTCAACAAGAAGGATATTGGCAGCCATATGAGGAGTTCTACTCAACGCCTATGCAGCCACCACAACCTGCCCAAAGTAATGTAGGTAATTCAAATGATAATGATACGATTTTTCAATTACTTACTACTTTGACGCAGGGAGTCCAAACAGAAAACGAAGAGAGCCAAAATCAAGACAAAAGGTTGGACCACTTGGAAAAGCAAATTGGGCAGATCGCGGAGTTCGTAGGACAGTTTCGAGACCAAGGCGAACTCCCTAGTTCAACCATTTCAAATCCGAAGGTAGAATTTGAAACTGCCAAGGAAATCATGTTGAGAAGTGACAAGGAGGTTGGAACGGACCCTCAACCATTAAAATCAAATCACAAGGAAGAGGAATACACCCAACCCACGGCAAGGGTGGAAACACCTTTACCGGAGGCACCTATTGCTCCTATGCCATCTAATTCAGGTATGGTTGTTCCAAATTTCATTATTTTTAACCCCGTTCCAACAAGTATCCCTATTCCTTGCAGATTCATGACTTCCAAGGAAGAAGAAGGTGAAAAAGACATCTTGGAAGCCCTTCCAAAGGTGAAAAGTAGGGAATGTCATGAATTCATCAAAGAGGACGTTCTTGAAACCACAAAACCCAAAGAAGTTGAATTTGATGACATTGGACAAGTCATAACCATCACATGCAATCTGGCCAAGTCCAATATCCCTGAAACTTTCAAAGGAGTGGTGTTTGTCATTGAGTTCTTGTCGGACAAAACAAGTAAGTCATCTTTTCCAAATTCCATTACATTTTATACTAACTTGCTGTTTTTTATGAATCTGGCACCTACACTAGAATTCAAACCAATGCCGGTTCACTTCAAGTATCACCTTCCATTCAAGGACCAATTCCATGCCGTTTGATTTCATTTAAAAAAAAAAAAAAAAAAAGAATATAACTTTCACAAAGGTGGTTTACGTGAAGCCCCACTACGTGGCACAACTCTAGAAGCAGAAGGCATCAGAGCGGAAGGCATCGGAGCCGAAGGCATCGGAGCGGAAGGCATCGGAGCTAGATCATTCGAGGCCACAATACTTGGTGGAACGCTGGATGACCCAGGAAAAATGTGCCTCTGAAGGAAAGCCGCAAACCTTTGACGGTCACTTTGGATTCGACCTTCAGATTCTTGCAGCTCATCAAGCTTCCTCTTCATGCCCGACGAATAGTTATTTGCAAGCACGTGCAAACTTCTATTCTCATACTTAAGCAGTTTGATCTCCTGCTTAAGAGTTTCCACCTCTGCCATCAACGATTCAACCTGCCGGGAGCGAGCAAGTAGGCGTTGGCCCATGTTGGACACAGAGCCTGCACACTGAACACTGAGAGCGAATGACTCTTGAACAGCCAACTCATCGAACCGTCCTGAAAGCAGCCTACTATCCTTAGGAGTGAGGAGGTTTCTAGCTACTATCGTAGCTGTTGTTGCATCCGTCATCATGGAGTCTTCACCTGTAAGAGGACCGTTAGAAGATAAGAAAGAAGGGCGCCATACATTACCTTGACGGGGCGCAACCGGATCGCTGCTGAGACTCAAATCTAAGCTAAGGTTCGATGAGTTAGTCATTTTTTCAAAGGTGTTCAAAGAGAAGGGTTGGATGGAATAAAATTTCAAAGGGCCGGAGACGATGTTCAAGAATGGGCAATCTTCAGAGTGTGTATGTTGGCGGTGATCGATACCTCTATAAAAAGCCAAGGCGACGCGTCCACCGATTCAAAAAGCCAGAATTTCCAGCGTAAGTTTGGCGACGCTTTCTCGGCTTTTCAGAAGACGCGTTCAACTTTGTCAAAAGATTTCTTCTTTTCAGAAAACATGTGGAGGCCATCATCGCAACTACACATCTTTAGCCGACAAGCGCAAAGTTCGGCAACGCTTTCTCTGCTTTTCAGAAAACGCGTGCAGCTTTGTCAAAAGGAGCCGCATCCGCACTACTACGTGTCGTTCAGAAAGCAAAGGGGCGTCGTTCAGAAATCGAAGGGGCGTCGTTCAGAAATCGAAGAGGCGCCACTATTTCAAAAAGCCGGATTTGAGGGATCAAAACGTTTGTCGACAAGGGTAAAAGAACAGTACCACTTGATATTATCTCTATATATGTCGACCTTCATCTTTTTTGGCAAGGCAGACCTGAAGAAAATGCCCAACTCTTCCTCACCTCTGAGGGCGCACTCCCAGCAAAGCCTTTCGAAATACTCAATTTTTTCTTCTTCCCCAAAGATGATACCAGATGCCTGGAGTACAGATGACCCAGGAGGAAACGATAGATTGAAGTGTGCTGATTCATTCACCGCTTCTTCAAAAGCAAAGGTATCTCATATCATCAAGGTCAAAAGCAAAAGTATCTCATATCATGCTCTTTCCCTGTCTTTTTCTTTGTCCTTGTTCTTACTCGCATGGCAAAGTGAAAGAAGCAATCAGCCGGCACTTGGAGTCAGTCTTTCGATCTGGAGCCGACTGCCTGGAATCTATTCCTGGTTGCTTACCTAGCGTTGCTCTCGAGTAGTCATCTTCAACGGAGCAAGTAAGGCAAGTGAAAATGATACATTGAAGCATGTGGAGACAAGCAACAACTGCATATGCTGAGCTATCCTCTAACCCTCTTCAATACGAATTGGAAAGATTGAACAAAGAAACAGATAAAAGGAGGAAGCTCAGACCTTCGAGGGAGACCAAAAGAATTCCTGCTGCCCAGTTCAAGAGTAGCACAAAGGAAAATCAACAAGTGGAGGAGACCAAAAGAATCCTCCAGCCCAGTTCAAGAGTAAGCCTGTGGAATCACCAAGATCACGCCTCAATGCAATCACCAAGGAGAAGATGGAATTTACACTCCATAACCAGATTTGCGTCCCTAAACTCTTCTCTTTGTTAGTTACATTCTGCCATGTTTAGTATGTTTAGTGCTGTTTGTGTGTTTACTTATGTTTTGTGTGAATCTATGCTTAAAACATTGAGGACAATGTTTGATTTAAGTGTGGGGGGGGTAACTAAGTATATTTGATGAAAATTCGTGGGATTTTATCACCCTTAACTTCAAATGTTGTTCCTTGCTGTTTTAAGGTGTTTTTAAGTTGTTTTAGAGTGTTTTAGTATGTTTTCATTTAATAACTCCGAAAATCACATAAAAATTTGAAAAACATGTTTTGAAAAGCCTAAAAAGAGTGTTTTGAGTCGTTTTTGTGTGTTTGTGTCTTAGGATACCTTCCAACACAATGACGAGGATTTGGTTTGTAATTGCATGACTGTTAAAAAGAGTTATAAACATGGATGAAAGTTTGATTTACTCTTGGTATATGCTTAGTTATGGTTATAATGTATGACTTCACATGCAATCATAAAAGAAAAATTCATTTCTGTAACATGCTTGAAGGAAGGAACTCAAACAAGCGCTACAACCCTGTGAGACTCGAGCCATTACCTTCTTTGGAGAGTTATATTCTGTGATTCTTTGTTTTCTAAAAGTTGTTGCATGATCTCATTATTCCTTGCTTGGTTGCTACTTAGAATGCAATTGTATCATGATAGAACTAAATGCTAGAACTTATATCCGTTTCATTCAAAGCATGACATTGAATTGCATAACATATATCAAGATGAAGTTGTGTAATTGCCACCATAGCCAAATAGCCTTACTTCCCATATTTAGTATTTGTTGTAAATTTTAACCCCGTTGAGCCTTGTTTAGCCTTTATTCTTTGTTTACCCACATTATCCTCACCTAGCCTAGTGTAGGACAGTCCACACCCTTGTTCTTAGAAGATAGTGAGCAGGACTTAAATGAATTCATTTTGAGTACATTATGAAAGAAAATGAGTGTGGGGGAGAGAATGTTTTGTTCTTAAGTGTTTATGTATGTTTTGAGAGTCAAAAGAAAAGAAAAAAAAATTGTGAAAAACATATGAAAAAGAGAAACAGAAAAGAAAAGAAAGAAAGAAAGAAAAAAAGAGCTTGTTCTCCCTTTTTGTTCAAAAGTTGAGTTTTCATTCAAAAGTGAATTCTAAGAAGATTCAAGTGCTTTGCTCAATATTTCTTTAAGAACCTTTGTTTTCCATATTCCTTCTTTGTTATCCACACACCCTTACCCCATTACAACCCGTGACTTCAATCTTGTGTGTTATGTGTTTCAATTTGTGGAGTTTGAACTTGGTATGAGCATATGGTGTCACTGGTTCTCGCATCTAAGTAGGAGCATTCCATTCATGAGATCATATCTAAACATGCTTATTAACTCCAGAAATTGCTCTCTTTATGATACATATATGTGAGTGTTCGTTTTCATGTTTACATCAATCTTCTCACATGTAACTAGATTAGGGTGTGTAGTTAGAAAATCTGAGTGAAAATTGAGTGCATATCTTGTAAGGAATTGAGCAAATTCTCTAAGGCATGTTACTACACTCAAATCATGGTTTTAAATGCTTAATTGTGAACTAGTATGTGGTGACTATGAGTAAGAATGTACTTAAGTGTAAAGATGGCTAAAATCTGTGGGAATAATGATTTTTAACATGTCATGTGCATTGAAAATCCCTGAGACGATTGTTGGAAGGTGTAGGTTGTGTTTTGTTCGTTTTGTTTTGCCTTTGGTTTCTTTTGTTTTGTTTTGCTCGAGGACTAGCAAAAGCTAAGTGTGGGGGAATTTGATAGGAGCATATTTATGCGACTTAATTGGCTTGTTCTCATGCATTTACGTTGTGTTTCTTTAGTTATTTTAGTCCTTTATGCTTCTTTTGTGTGTTTTCAGGTTCTAAGGGCGAAGTATGCAAAAGGTTGCCTTTTGGAGCCTTTTGGAGCAAATTAGAGATTGGAATGGATATCATATGCTTGGAGCCAAGAGGATGGACGAAATTGAAGACTTGAAGTAGGAAAGTTAAATCCTAAAAGACCTCATGTTTGAGCATCATTGAAGACTCCTACGCATTTTAGAACACAAAAACAACATTCCTTGCAACCTTAGGACAATGCCGTGTGTTTCCTTGTGTCTCCCTTCCTTGCCATGCAAGGAAGGGCCTTGCTTCCTATTTTAAACCATTTAAACACATTCACTTATCACCTATCATAACCATACACTTATCACTTATCATAACCATACACTTATCACTTATCACAACAACAACCTTGCACATGCTTTCCCATTTCATTATTCATTCACTTTGCATTCATTCACATGCACTTATTCTTTCATCATTGCACCACCAATTCAACACATGCACCCATAATCATTCACTCACCTTCATTCCACATGCATTTCCAACCCACATGCCCCTTTAATTATTCAAACATTCACCCACATGCATTTCCACCCACATGCTCTCCCATTTCAGATTGCATTTCCATTCACACACCAACAACAACACCCAAAACTGTGCACATGCTCTCCCATTTCAGATTGCATTCATCATCATTCCAACCTAGCCACATCCACATGCACTTTAATCATTCATACCTATCAGCCACATGCATTCACTCTTCCATTTCAGAAAATCATCCATACACACCAACTTGTGCCGTGAGTTCCTTACTAATCCAAACACCACCAGAAATTCAGCCATTCACCACTCACTATCCTACCACCCCACTCCATTCTACATCATCCATAATCCCCAAACTCACCTTAGACCTTGTGCTACAACAAAGAGGAAGAGAAGCGGGCCTAAACGTTCATACAATTCAAGTTTGAGTTGTTGGAATGTTTAGGTGTTTCTTTTCCTTTGAATTCAATGTTTAATTTCAATTCTCTTTGTTTTGTACGTATGAGGAACTAAACCCCCCTTTTGCTAGGGGGGGATTCAAAATATATGTTTATGCTTGCATTTTGATTTGATTACTTCTAATTGCGTTTCATAAGTTGTGAATTCAATTTGTTTAACTATTTGATAGATACCTTATTTATGTATGTTTATTGAGAGTGCACACTTAATTTTCATGCATGAATATGACGCTAGAATATAAGTGAGTTTCACCTAATCGTTACAAACTTATATTCACAAGTAGTGGAGGTTGCTTATAAACAATCGCGTTAAACAAATTCTTGGCATAAGTTTCATGCAATCATAGTAACGAATGCCTCGTCAACACTTATAATTTTCATAGAGCGTAATGATTCTTGCTTGTATCTCTATTATGCAATCATGTAGGGGACTTGTGGGGAATGTTTTGGGTTGTCGTATGCAATCATCCAATTCAATAACGTTAGGAAGATTTGAAGGTTAATTAGTGCATCACGGTTAACTTGGGGTGTTGAGAATTCATGGTTTATTGAAATGCAATTGGAAATCTTTTTATTATGCAAGTGTAACATGTGTGGAGATGAACCCCTTAGCTAGCCTTCATTCCATTCAATTCTATCACACATTCACATTTACATTTTGCTTTAATTTACAATCTGTGCATTTAGTTTATTTTCGTCCAAAACTCAATCCCCCTTTACTTTATTGTCCAATTTAGTTAGAAAGTGTCTTAGTTTGTGTTTATAAGTGTTTTGATTCAATTTGTTACACAATTTCGTCCAAATTCACCAAAGTGCTCAAAACTGCCCAGAAAGTGTTTTTAAGGCAGTTTTGAGTGTTTTGGGTGATGTTTGAGTCTTTTGGCTTGTTTTAGTGTTTTAAGCGTTTAGCTTCGCATTCTTTGAGTTTAGTTTAGTGTTTTAAAATTTATTTTACGTTTTTGAGTCAGTTTCCAAGTGATTTGCAATCCCTCCTAATCCCCGGTTAAGAACGATCCCTACTTATACTTATACTACAATTGACAAAAAGAGGGTTTAATTTGTGTGCGTATAATTCTCGCATCACCATGCCCTTGTTCTTGAAGCATAGTAAGCTTGACTTAGAGGGAATCCTTTCGATTATGCAAAACAACAAGTGTGGGGGAATTTGTGTGTGTGTGTTGATATGCCACAAAAAGAAATAAGGCATGAGTGAAAATAAAAAGGAAAAAAAATTCGTGGAAAAAGAAAAAGAAAAGAAAAAGTTGTGAAAAGAAAGAAAAAGAGTATGAAATAAGTGAAAATAAGCTCACATGTTTGTGATAGTTGAAGAAAGGGTCCAAAACGTTGAATATGGCCCTAAGAGTTGTGTGAATTTTCCCCTTGTGTCTAAGTGAGTTTCTGCAATCATAAGTGATTCTAAGTGTCAAATTTCATTAATTTGCTTGCTATTGCTTAAAGAACGTTTGTTATCCTTACCTTTCATTGTTAGCCAATCACCCTTACCCTGTTACAACCCTTATGCTTCAATCTTGATCATTATGTTTTCAATAATGTGGGGTTTGGAATTGATGTAAGCATATGGTGTCCCTGGTTCTCGCATCTAATTAGTAGCATTCCTTTCATGAGATTATATTCATATACATTCCAGAAAAGTGCTTTCCTTGTTATAAACATATGTGAGTGTTTAGTTGCATATTTACATCAATCTTCTCACATATACGTAGTGTAGGGTGTGTAATCAAAAATTCTGAGTGAAAATAAGAGAGTATCTTGTAAGGAATTAAGTGAATTCTCTAAGGCATGTTACTATATTCAAATGTTGTTTTAAATTGATTAAATGAGAACTAGTAAGTAGTGATTATGATTACGTATGTGCCTAAGCGTAAGAATGACTAAAATCTATGTGAGTAATGATCTTGAACATGTCATGTGCATTAAGAATCCCTGAGACCATTGTTGGAAGGTTTAGGTTTTGTTTTGTTTTTCCGTTTTGCTCGAGGACTAGTAAAAGCTAAGTGTGGGGGAATTTGATAGGAGCATATTTATGCAACTTAGTTTGCTTGTTTTCATGCATTTATGTTATTAGTTCTTAGTTATTTTAGTTCTTTAAGCTTCTTTTGTGTGTTTTCAGGTTCGTAAGGCGTATTTGGCGAAAGGATGCATTTTGGAGCCTTTTGGAGCACTTTTCGGCACATATTGGATAGCTTATGCTTGGAGCAAAAGGAATGGACGAAATTGAAGAGTTGATGTTGCAAGGATTCCTACTACGACAAGGATTCCCACTCACATGAGGATTCCTAGTTGGACGAGGATTCCTAATCACACAAGAATTCCTACTTGAAGTAGGAAAGTTAAGCCAAAGTTTCCTATTTTGGTTGACATTTCCTAAATCAAGAACGCTCTAAGGTTTAGCACTTAAGATGGCTCCCGAGCACCCTTGGACAACAAACAAAGGTTCTTTGCAACTTTCCCTTCCTTGCCGTGCAAGGAAGGTTGTTTCCCTTTCTTTGTGTAAACTTCCCTATTTTCCATATGTGTTAGGACCTTTCCCTTATTCTAATACCTCTTGTTTTGTGCCTTACCTTTCCCTAAACTTTATGCCGCACCTCCCCTTGTGTTTCCAGATTTCAATTTCTTATTTCCTAGTTTAATTCACTTTCCTAGTTCTAAAACTTTCCCTAAAGTCCTAATTTCTGATTTCTTGCAAGGAATTGACTTTTCCTTCCTTCTTTTGCACCAATTTCGTTTCTTACCTTAAATTCCCTTTCCTTGCTGTGCAAGGAGTTTAATTTCTAATTCCTTGCAAGGCAAGGACATTCCTTATTTGTTTAAATTCGTGCATCCCCTTTTTCTGATTTTAATTGGACTTTATTCACTTACCTTTTCTATTTAGACTAGGAAATCTGAATCAAAACTTAATTAGGTATGTTATTAACTTCCTAAAACACATATAATCAGCCTTTGGCCGAACCCTAGAGGATCATTGACCACATAAATTCGTCCATTCACTCCCACATACATCCATTCATCCCAAAACATCATAAAACAGCCCAGAAACACAACCAGCCGCACCACCTTCTTCCACCCTCTTTGCCGAGTTCTCCACCACCTTCCAACCATCAAACACTCATCCACACCCAACATACACCCCTTGCCGTGCCTCTAACCACCCCAAAATCCATTCTACATCATCAAAACAGCCCAGAAACCACCACCATCCAATCTGCCGCAAGCAAGGGAAAGGAGACAGATTCACTCAATTGTTTGGCTCTTCATTCTGAGTTGTTGAACAATTTTAGGTGTATTCTCTCTTATATTTCAATGTCTAATTCATGTAATCTTTGTTTTGCTTGGAGAATGATTGGCTAAATTCGTTTTGGCTAAGGGTGTATTCGAAACCATGATTATATATGTGAAATAAGTTGATTACTTCCAGTTATTGTTGTATAAGTCGTGAATACAATTTGCTTAACCGTTTGATTTAGAACTTATTCGTGTATGTTGATTGAGAGTGCACGCTTAATTTGCATGCTTGAATTTGGTGCTAGGATATAAGTTTGTTTCACCTAATCGTTATGAATTTATATTCACAAGTAGTGAAGGTCGCTAGTCACGATCATGTAGCCATTCCAGCTACGGTGCTCCTCTAGGATCTTGAAGGCATGAAGTATAAGCTCTAGATGACAATGCTCGATGCTTTTCAAATCATTGTTGGATGAAGACCAGGTAGAGGAACATTCCTGACTTGAACCCCAAAGATGTCTCATTCAAGTCGCCGTCCACAACGAGGACATCTTTATACCAATCCTTATCTTGCCATAGAACTTCGAGAATATATGATGACCACGAAAAGTTGGGCCTTGGCTAGAAGAAGTAATGCCCATCAGACTTTTTCACATACTGTATAGCATACGAAATTATTGGAGTTCGAGTTCGGCTGCATATAATTGGTTTAACAACTCAAAATAGGTAATGAGTTTGAAAGCAACGGGAACCAAGTTGTAAAGGGCTATATTGTAACTGATCAAAATACCCTTTAACAAATTAGATAATGGAAGCCTCAGGCCAAGATCCAAGTACTAGGGTGCATTATAATGCATAGAGGTGGGGGGTCGGAAGGCTCAGGCAAGGCGACTTGAGTATTGTAGCTTGGTTCCCACTCGACCTTGCAGTGGTTCAGAAGGTCCTGGTGGCATTAGACGAAAGTTTGATTTTCCCCTTGGTTGAGCACCCTTGTTAGTGAAAGGTTATAGGGTAAATTTGTGGTAGATATGGGAGCTTTCTTTAAAAATGCTGCCATTGAAGAGAAAGTGAAGAAATTTTGGAAGAAGATGAACGAAAATCAAGGAATTTCAAACAAGTATATGGAAAAAGTTCAGCTCCTTTTGAACATAAACAATTTGGGATTTTAGAGAAGACAAGTGAATAGATGTGAGGATATTTAAAGAACAATTTCAGAGTCATCCCGTCATTGAATACAGATTGTCGCGTCTCGAGATCAATCGAATTTGACAGTTGAATTTAACTAGAAAAAGTAACATATAGTGCCTCATTCTCTGTTCACACACAATTGAAACAATCATCATCATTGCAATATTGATGACACGATTCACAAGTTAATACGCCTGAATACATAACAAGTTGGAGTATAGTTAGGCAAAATTGTGGGATCATAATTTCCAAGGCCGGAGTAAGGCGGAATGGAATATGCATACTTCAGAAGTCCGATCATATACTCAATAGCCTCCGCTGCGAAGCTAGTTAAATGGAGTAGCGATTTCACCATCATTTTGTTACAGAATTAAAGGGTAAAGTTTGACGACTTCGCTAGGGGTGGGTTCAAAAAATCGAAAACCAAAAAAAATCGACAACTGAACCGGACCGAGGTCAAAAAAATCGAACCGAAACTGTCAAACCGAATCGAACCGAATCTGGCCAGTTCGATTTTGGTTTTTGAGGTTTGGAAACCGAATCGAATTGAACAGAACCGATATATATATATTTAATTTTTTTTTTTCAATATTTATAAATAGTTTAGTCATACAATCATAACAAAACAGAACCTATTGTCAAGTTGGTTTTAGTGAAAATTTTCAAGCTGGAGTGCATGGGTTCAAACCCTCATGCCTTTAGGATTTCTGAGAATTTTTTTAATTTTTATGAGAAATCAACAAAACCTTTAATCCTAGCCACTAGTAGTAGCAACCACAATTTTCTATTTTTCATTCCCCTCTTCTATCTCTTGTTCCCTACCTCCAGACTCCCTTCATGAACCCTAACCCAGTAACCCTCTTAGGCAGCCTGAGCCTCCTCTCTTTCTCGCTCAGTCTTCAACTTTAATTACTCTGTCTCTCTCAATCTCTCAGGCGACTCGCAGCGGCGCGACCCTTCTCACTCTCAATCTCTTACACCTCGCCCTCGCCATCAGTCTCTCATCTCGCCGTCAGCTTTTTCTTGCCGTCTCAAGTCTCGACAACAAAAGGTTAGCCTTATCTCTCTCTCTCTCTCGGTCTTCAACTTCAATCACTCCGTCTCTTTCAGCCTTGAATCCTAAGCGACATACGAGTCCGTTAAGGCGCAACCCTTCTCACTCTCAATCTCTCACACCTCGCCCTCGTCGTTAGTCTTTCATCTCGCCATAAGCTTTTTCTTGCCGTTTCAAGTCTCAACTGCAAAAAGTTAGTCTCATACTCTCATTTCTCTGTGTTTAATTTTCTGTTTTATTTATCTATTGAAATTGGTTTTGATTAGAGAAGGATTCATTTCATACTTAGCATTTACTACTTACTCTTGGATTTATTAGTGTTATGAAGTGACTGAGATCTATGAAAGCACATGTATCTGGGTTTCTGCTACTCTGGGCTTCTGCTTACCGATTCTTCCAGATCTGGTATTTTATTAACTTGTGAATTTCACAGTGTGCTCATTTTCAATGTGATTGTTTATGGGTTTCTTTCTACTGTTACTACTCATTTTTCGAATTCTGGTTAGAAGGATAGGACTTTGTGACTCCATATTTGCCTTTAAAATTCAATGTGATTGTTTTTCTATTTTCTGGATTTTAATCTTGCTAGCAAATTAAAAAACAGTAGTCTAAAGAACAACTGGGCGAGCTAGAACAACTGGGCAATGGGAGAGCTAGAACTGGGCAACTAGATTTTAATCTTGCTAGCAAACTAGTTTCTGTTTGTCATGTTTGAGTGTACTACCATTCCATTGGGAGAGCTAGAACAACTGGGCAATGGATCACCCCCTAATTAGTATGTAAAAATTAACTTGACACACAAATTAAACCCAATTGTTGACAATTGTAGTATATATGTAAGTAGGGATCGTTCTAGACTGGGGATTAAGTAGGGATGCTAATCAACACAAATAAGACTTAAAACACTAAACTACACTCTATAGACTCAAAACTAACTTCAAACACTCAAAACAGCAACAAACAATCAAAAAGACTCAATTTTAGACCTAACAAGTGATTTTGACGAAAATAAAACTTAACTTGACTCAAAAGACTAAAAGAAAACATATTTTGACTCAAATAACAAGACTAAATGAAAAGGGGATTCTTTTTGACGAATTTAAAACTTAAAACATAAACTTTGCATAAAACACTTAATAAAAACGAATTTGGTGAATTAAAAATGGTGAAAGGCTAGTTAGAGGGTCCTTCTCCACACATGACATATGCATATAAACCAATTTCCAGTTATTTTAGACTATGAATGACAATGCCCCAAATTAACCATGAAAAACACAAATTGACTTTCAGATTTTCCTTAACTCATTGAATTGGACGGGATACGTATCACAACCAAATTATCTTTATCAAATTCCCTAACTATGAAAAGCATAATAGAAAAACATATCAAAGGTCATTAAGTTTTTTGAAAACCATAAGCATTGACAAGGCATTCGTAACTATGAAAAGCATGATACTCATACCAAGGATTTACTTAACACAATCATGACTAGTGACTTCCACTACTTGTGAATATAAGTTCATAACAATTAGGTGAAATTCCCTTATACTCTAGCATCAAATTCATGCATGCAAATTAAGTGTCGACCCTCAACCAACATACATAAACAAGTTTTAATAACTCAGATAAGTAAATCACACTCAAGACTCAAGAGACAATAACTAGATGTAATCAATTCATATAAAACATATAATCATGGCTTCGAATGCACCTCCAACTATAAAGAAATTAGTTCCACATGTTCATCATAATTGAAAACCAAATTAACATAAACATTGAACTAAAACTAAGGATAGAAAGAACCAAGAAACGCTCCACACTCCAATGGCAAGCTTGCGGTACTCCCTTTGGATCGTGGCAGATTGCACAAGTCCTTTTCTCCTTCCTTCCTTGTTGCGGCACTAGGGTGAATTAGGGTGTTTGATGGCTGAATGTATGAATGAATGAATGAGTGAATGGATGGTGGTCTTTTCTGCGACATAAGCATGTATATATATATATGATGCACGGCTGAAACCCTAGGGAAATCAAACTAGGGTGTGGTAGAAATCAGGTGGGAAAAGGACTAGGGTGCATCAAAATCTGAAGGGAAAAGGATTGTACAATCCTAGGGGAAAATGATTGCAGGTTCTAGAGCTTCTAGAAGAGGGAGAGGTGCCACCTTTCTAGGGATTCTAGAAACAATGTGTTTTGTGGCAGAAATTGGACTTCTAAAAGGGATAAAGGGTGCGGCATGCATTTAGGATCAGATAAGGTCTTCTAGAACCATATATTTAAGTGTTCTAATGTGGAATTAAGTCCTCTTTGCAGCTAGAATTAAGGTAGCAAAGGATTAGGATAGGATAAGATAGGATAAGGTTTGGATAAGATAAGGTTGTTTGGATAATGTTCTATGTTTCTTGCTCTTTCCTTATCTTCTTTGTCTTGAACTTGTTTCTCCAGATTTGTAGCATGTTCCTAGCCTCTTTTGACTTGAAATTCGTCCATCCACCTTGCTCCATATGCAAGCTATCCATTCCATGCCCAAAATTGTTCCAAATGGCTCCGAATATGCACTTTCAATCCTACTTTGCCATTAGGACCTACAAACACACGAAAATAGCTTAAAACACTATAATAAATGGAAACTAACTATGTAAATGCAAGAAAATAAGCTAACTAAGTCGTATAAATATGCTCCTATCAAATTCCCTCACACATAGCTTTTGCTAGTCCTCGAGCAAAACAAAACAAACAAAACATAACCTAAACCTTCCAACAATTTCCTCAAGGATTTCCAATGCAACATGACATGTTAAAAATCACTACTCCCACATATTTTAGTTATCCCTACCCTCAAGCACATACTTAATCATAGTCACCACTCACTAGCTCCCATTTAATCAATTAAAACATGATTTTGAATGTAGTAACATGTCTTAGAGAATTCGCTCAACTCCTCACCGGATACACTATTTTCATACAGATTTTCTGACTACACTCCCTACACTAGGTATATGTGAGAAGATTGATGTAAATATGTAGACTAGCACTCACATAAGTTACAATCAAAGAAGGCAATTTCTGGAATTATTAACATGTATATGATCTCATGAATGGAATGCCACTACTTAGACGCAAGAACTAGGGATACCATATGCTCATACCACTTTTAAACTCCACATATTGAAACACATAACAATCAAGATAGAAGTCAAATGGTTGTAACAGGGCTAAGGTATTGGCTAACAAAAAAAGGTAAGGATAAACAAAAGTTCTTAAAGCAATAGTAAGCAAAGTAATGAAAAAAGCACTTAAAATTCACTTTTGAATGCAGAAATCAACTTTGAACACCAAGGGAAACTCCACACAACACTTAGGGCCAAATTCAAACTTTTGGACCCTTTCTTCAACAACCAACACTTGTGAGTTCATTCTCACCTATTTTCAACTCCTTTTCTTTCTTTTCGTCAACTTTTTCTTCTTTTCTCTTTCTTTTTCACGTTTTTTTTTTCTTTTTTCTATGCCCAATTCTTTCTTTGGCACACAAATCATACATCCTCCTAGATTCCCGTGAAAAACACCTTCCCCCACACTTGTTTTTCTGCAATTTTTAGATCAAAAGGAATTCCCTCTAAGTCATGCTTCACTATCCTTTAAGAACAAGGGTATGGATAGTCCTATTCTAGGCTAGGTAAGGATAATGTGGTTAACAAAGAAAATAGGCTAACTAAGGCTCAAAAGGGTTAAACCTACAATACATATGCATAGGGTAAGGCTTTTTGGCTCTGGTTTAACTAAACAACTTCATCTTATTGTATGTTATGCAATCAATATCATGCTTTGAATGAAATGGGCATGAGTTCTAGTATTTGGAACTATAATGATGAACCACATTCTAAGTAGCAACCAAGCAAAAAATAATGAGATCATGCAACGACTTTAGAAAACAAAAACATCACGATTAATAACTCTCCAAATAAAGTTTAGGCTCAAGTCTCTCAGGGTTGTAGTGTTAATTTGAGTTTCTTCCTTCAAGCATGTTACAAAAACTAATTTTTTTCCTCTTTGTGATTACATGTGAATTCGTAAATGTCAACTACAACTAAGCATAAACCAAAGAGCAAATCAAACTTCCATCCATGTTTGTAACTTTCTTTAACAGTCATGCAATTAAAAACCAAATCCTCATCATTGTGTTGGAAGGTACCCTAAGACACAAACAAACAAAAATGACTCTAAAAACAACTCTTTTTGGGTTTTTCAAACACTCTTTTTCGATTTTTTTTTCAAATTTTCGGATTTTTTGTTTAAGACACATAAAAACACCTCAAAACACACTAAAAACCCTTAAAAACAGTGAGTAACAACATTAGAAGTGTTAGGTGATAAAATCCCATGTTTACCCCACCACCCCACACTTAAACCAAACATTGTCCTTAATGTTTTAAGCATAGACTCACAAACAAACAAACAAACAAATAACACAACTAACAAACATGACAATCATGGCAAAGTAAAAGCAATAAAGAGTAGGGTTTAGGAACGCAAATCTGGTTGTGGAGTGTTGGAGATGCCTAGGTCTTCTTTGTTTGCGTGGGTTGCCTCCCAAGAAGTGCTTGCTTTAACGTCTTCCAGCCGGACGATACCTCCTTTTAAACTTCATTGGAGCCCACGGCATGGAGGGGTATATCCTCCACTACATGCTCCTCAAAGTGCTCATAGTATGGCTCTATGAATGGGAAAGGATAGTGATCCTCCCTGATTGTGGTGTTTTGGTTCCTAAAGTCCATGTAAATGCTCCCACCACCTTGAAATCGATTAGGTACCTGTACCAAAGAAAGTACCAACCTATTAGTTGAAATGGAACTTGGAAGTGGGATTGGAGACTTACAAACATATTGTGATGGAGGCTCAAAAGTGGCAGCACTGTCAACAATTTTACTATGGCTGCTTTCGGCCAGATTGGGTGTGTTTAAGGCAGCCACTCCAATTCCTTCTTCGATGGTGGTTTTAGATGCATCCTTCTTGATTGGTGTTGAATGTTCCTACCCTATATTTTTAATTACACCAATGGCAAAACAAGAACGAACATCATTAGGATTCTTAATAGATTTAGAAACTTTAAAGTTAATCATATCGCCACCAAACTCCATAGTTAAGGCTCCCTTGTTGGAAGTATGCCCACAAAGCCACTCATTTGATGTAATAGCTTTTTGGAATACTTATTGTGTTAAACTTTTATATGTTTAATAGAGGGCAAAGCTTATTGTTAATCACTATTTATAGTATCTTGTGTTTAAGCAATAAGGGAATCCAAGGAATGTATTTGATCTAAGAGACAAGTGATTTAAGTTAGTTAAATTAACGAGACCTTTCTCTTATGTTCATTCCTAAAACGTTCCTAGCCATAGGATTGCCAATTGGGCATTGACAATCCGCTAAGGTTAGTATGTGTTATGTCGACTCAAGCGTGAGTATGAACTAGTCTCAATTTATTTGGTGTTGGACACTAAGGCAAACACATAGGTGCTCGAAAGAGTAATCGAGTACACTGAACAACGATCAAACGAGAGTTCGAACATACATGTCATGTGAGAACTCAATAGTTGCAATATGCAAAGTAGTCCTTTGACCTGAGGCATCATTGATGTCTAATGGTTAGGTCCTTGATCTTTGATTATGTCAACGGCATTCCATTGGAATTGTTGGGGTCAAGCTATCTAGTCATGTAGGCATATGAATGCACAACAAGGGATCTCTAACCTTCCATGGTGGAAGGAGAATACTCTAAGATATGATTCGAGAGTCTTTGGCCAAAGCATATCAATATGACTAAGGAAGCTTGTTCCAAATCTTATTCAATTGAATCATATAGAGAAGTATCACATTGGATAGTAGACATGAAACAAACTATCACTTAAACAATGTGATTAAGAGTATTGTATTAGAGAAGGATCGTATTGCATTGTAGTTGTAACTGGATAGGTTCTCCAACCACTTCTACTTAGCTTGGGTAACCATGACATGCTGCTAGGCGTCACCCATGGTTTGTGGAAGCCCTAAAGATTAGCAAACACTAATTTTAAGGGAGAATTGAAATGTGGTTTCAATTCACAATCGATCGTTAAGAGTAACATCGCCCACTACCTCGCTAATTGGAACCTAATGGATCGTACACCGAGTAAGGATATAAGTGAAGAAATTATATGAAATGGATAAGCAATTAAATGGTTTAATTGAAGAATGGTCAAGATTAATTGAATAGTTAATTAATTATACGAAACGTTCGTATTGGGCGTTTAAGTTAGTTTTGGGCTTCGGGGCACAAAAAAACGTTTTGGTCCACAACGCCCATTATGTTTAAGTTGTATGACAACTAAAACAAAATGGGCAATTAAGCCCAATAACAAATGGAGGCCGGCCATATCAAGGGTAGTGGGAACTTTTGCTTAATTGCAAGTTTGCCACTAACCTAAGAGATGAAGTATAAAGTCATCTTTATAGCTTTGTTTCTCATTAGGGTTTTCTAATAGAATTTGGGTGAAACATTTTCTCTCATTTTCTACATAGAGGCCGGCCACTTAGGGGAGGAACATCTAGCAATCTTTTCTTCCCTAAGTCATCCATTTCATCTTCACACTACATCTTTGGTGTGGAGACTTAGAGACACCAAACCTTTGGTGTTTTGGAGAACAAATCCTCAAATCCTCAAAGAAGAAAAGGAGCACTAAAAGGGAGGAAATCACAAGGAAGATCCAAGGAGCAAGGAGGTGACTTGAAGGCCCTCCACTTGGGTGAATCCCTTGTGCAATCAAGGATGAGCTTCAAGGGTAAAGAATCTCTAAATTCTTATTCTCTTTAATATTGTTAAAGAGTCTTATGGTTCACCATATACTAGGCTTTGAAAGTCATGAGTTTTATGAATTGTTTTTGAATGCATGCCTACTTTAAAGTGTTATTAGTTTGCATATGTATTCAAATGTTCTTACATGTTCTTAGCTAGGACAAAATTTTTCCTTCAAGTGGTATCAGAGCCTAGGCCTAGTTTATGGTGGATCCTTTTGGGTTTTGTGATTTTTTCATAGTTTGTGATTTAAGTGTTGTAAATGTTACAAGCTTTGTTCTTGCTTTGAATATAAATTTTGCTTGAAAATTTAGCATCTCAAATGTTGTAGATGTATTTCATTAAAGCATGAATAATGGAACTAAAAGTTGGTGCCAAGTGTTTTGGGATTTTCGGCCAAATCCAAAGGGTGATTTTTTGGGTTCTTGTTAGCCTTGTTAAAATGGTTTTAATGTGTTTTTTGGAACCCCTAAGTACCCAGGATATTAACCCTCTTTTGAGTTGTGAAAATTTGAGTTTTTGGTGAAAGAAAACATCCATGGAGCTATTATGAGTTTTCATGTATGTTCTTCATATTTCTTGAAGTTCTTACCAAGAACAAAAAGTTTTGAAGTTTTGATTCAAAAGTTTTATGTTTTTCATAAAGTTTTGTTTTTCAAATGGTGGGTGATAGTTATTGGTGAGATGTGACTAAAAGAATTTTAAAGTTTTATAAAAAAACATTTTCTTACAAACCATCAAAGTCACCTTTGTCTCACCTACCAAAAACCACTTACAAAACTTTAGATTTTTTCAATTTTTCAACACTATGGCCGGCCACCTTTGGTAAAAGGTGATGGAGGGACTTTTGTGCAATTATATAAAGTTTTGATACTTTTGTGTATTTGCATTTTGACCCCAAAAGTTTTTGTTTTAACAAAGTGACCCAAATTGTTGTGGTCATTGTTTTTGGCCCAAAACAAAATGAGAACAAAAATTGTTTTGTCTCTTTAATGAGAATTTGATTTTCATTATATTTAGTTCCATTTAAATCAATTCTATGGATCCAAAAACCAATTGTTTAAAGTTGCTTTCTTAGTTAATTTAGTTAATTAAGAAAAGGGTGATTATGAACCAAAGGCCTCGATAATTGAGCTATGTGATTGGCCGATTTACATTATGAATGCTTGGGTTTTTTAAGTAATGTAGATTTGAATGTAATTTGATTAATTCAAGTTGTTGTATTGGGCATAAGTCCTTCAATTTGTTGTAAAGGGCATAAGCCCATTATTTGTGTTGTAAAAGGGCATAAGCCCTTCTTATTATTTCATGTATTCCTCTTTGTTTATATGTATGCAAATTGGAATAGTTGGGTCCAACGCCCAATAGGAAATAACGGTTTAATTGGATTAAACGCGTAACTAAAATCAACAACTATCTACCTTAAACCCAAGGTCCAACACAAGGCTCGTGTTGGATCAAATCAAACGGTTCATAATCATCCTAAAACCTAATATGACTATATAGTCCATATGAGGATGCAATGCGTTCGTTAGTAGTTCCATATAGTCTCGCTTGTTTCAAACGAAACAGTGGGAGTATTATATGCTACTAAATCATGTTAACTTGGACCAATAGTTATGATAGGGCCATGTTCTTTTAATATGATTAAAATGTTTTTGATGTAGCCCAAAACTACTCCCTCAACAAACGAATATTAAGTTGATAAACGAGAGATGTTTTGAACATTTCTTCGTAGGCCTTCCACTGTGGTGGGCTCCAATCGTTTGTGACTCATGCACCGGCTTCACCCTATAATGGGGAAGTACAAAGTATGTGCTTACATCCAGGAGGAGTCCATAAACATAAGATGAGGTGAGTGTAGACAACGAGTATGACCAACATGATATAATTCTGAGGTTGTGCTTGAACCTCTACATAAACTAAGCATGGTGGGAATAACTTAACTAAGTGCAATGGTGCCAACATGATATAATTCTGAGGCATTCATTCTCTAGAGGCCAAACTAGATGGGTAATTACAAGAGTTGTAAATGACTAAAGTGTTATTCTCTCATCATTATTTTTTGCTAACCAACATGATATAATTCTGAGGTGGGCTTGGTAATGGTGAGTCTCCCATGCCCCGCTAAGAGTTCAATATAACTCTCGAATTCCATTGAGGGATGTGGAGTTTGCCAAAAATAGTGGGTGGTACTATTTGATTCAAGACCCAATCAAGTAGTTAATCAACAATCTAATACGATTTCTGTTATGTTATGTAGTTAACGACATGCCTAAAATACTACCCACCATTATACTTGACAAAATGGCCCAAGACTTTTCCTTGCATATCTCTCGGATGATTTCACTAAGTTTATTGTAAACTATAAAGTGAATAGATTCGATCATACTTTTAACGAGATGATTAACATGTGCTGTAAATTTGAAAAATGTTTCAAAAAGGACAGTGGGAGTGAGAATGCAAAAACAAGGAAAAGGTTACATAAGAAGAAGGCAAAGAAATCCAAAGGAACATGCTTTCATTGTGGAAAGGATGAACGTTGGAAGAAGAAATACAGGGTGCGCATTGCGAGCCTTATGACATGAACTTTTGAAGAGACTATTTCGGTCATAGAAAGTGCTTTTACAGTGAGCTCCAATTCCTGGATATTTGATTCAGGCGCTAGTCAACATATCTGTAATACGATGCAGGGACTAGCAGAGACCAAGACACTGCGCAATGGGGAGATAGTTGTGCGAGTTGGGAACGGCACTAAAATCTCTGCAAAAGCAATAGGCACCTACATGCTTAACCTACCCTCTGGGGAAGTCCTGGAACTTAAAAATTGTTTATATTTTCCTTCATGTATAAAGAATTTGATTTCTATCTCTAAGCTTTTACGAGATGGGCACTCAGTATTGTTTGACAAAATGAGTTGCACTTTATACTTGAACGGTCGTATTATCTCTCATGGTAATATGATAGAGGGACTTTTTCACCTAGAGACGAATAGTGGGATGCACTGTATTGAAAGCGGGAATACCTCAAAACCCAAAAGGGCTAGAGAAGAAGTTAACCAAGTTAGACTTTGGCATCTTAAACTTGGACATGTAAACCAGGATAAGATTCGCAAGATGTCGAAAGATGGATATCTTAGCCCATTAGGTAATGACCTCATGGGAACTTGTGAACCTTGTCTACTGGGGAAGATGACCAAATCTCCATTCACTGGGAAAGGAGAGCGTGCCACTGAAATTCTAGGGTTAATCCACACTAACGTATGTGGACCTATGTCTACTACGTCGAGAGGAGGCTTCTCCTACTATATCACATTCACCGACGATCACTCTCGGTTTGGCTATTTATATCTTATGAAGTACAAGTCAGAATCCTTTGAAAGGTTCAAAGAATTCAAGAATGAAGTTGAGAAGCAAACTGGGAAACAGATAAAGACCCTAAGATCGGATCGAGGGGGTGAATATCTGAGTAACGAGTTCCTAGATTATCTCAAAGAGTGTGGAATTGTATCACAGTGGACTCCACCAGGAACTCCTCAACATAACGGAGTTTCTGAAAGGAGAAACCGAACCTTGATGAACATGGTTCGTTCTATGATGAGTTCCGCTGATCTACCAATATCATTCTGGGGATATGCACTACACACAGCAGCTTATTTGCTAAATGCAGTGCCTTCTAAATCTGTTCCACAAACACCATATGAGATATGGTATGGAAAGAAGCCAAGTCTTAAACATCTTAAGATTTGGGGTTGTCCAGCATACGTTAAGAAACAAGATGCTGGAAAGCTTGAAGCGAGATCCGTTAAATGCTATTTTGTGGGGTATCCTAAACAAACCTATGGATACGAATTTTATCACCCTGACGACCAGAAAGTCTTTGTCGCCAGAACTGCTATATTCATGGAGGATGAATTAGTTCTTAAAGGAACTAGCAAGATAGAATTGAAGGAAATTAATGAGATTAATGATGAACCACAAACAAGCACTCGACAAGTTGACAACCCTGTTCCTGAACCCCTAGCTCCACGTAGATCTGAACGGGTTAGTAAGCCACCTAGGAGGTATGGCTTAGACAATGACTTTGCGGAATTGCACCTTCTAGGTGACAATGACACAAAGGAGGACCCTAGAGACTACAATGAAGCAATGTCCGACATTGATTCAAAGAGATGGCATGAGGCCATGAAATCCGAGATGGATTCCATGTATCAAAATCAGGTCTGGACTCTTGTAGACCCTCCAGAAGGTATAGTACCTGTTGGAAATAAATGGGTATTCAAGAGGAAGATAGGCATTGATGGGAACGTGGAGACTTATAAGGCTAGACTAGTAGCCAAGGGTTACAGGCAACGAGAAGGGATTGACTATGAAGAAACTTTCTCTCCTGTAGCCATGATTAAGTCCATTCAGATTTTGCTTGCTATAGCTGCGTACCATGATTATGAAATCTGGCAAATGGACGTGAAGACAGCCTTTCTGAATGGCTACCTAGAGGAAGAGCTTTATATGGCTCAACCCGAAGGTTTCGTGTCCAAGTCTGAAAAGACTAAGGTATGCAAACTTCAGAGGTCCATTTATGGACTTAAGCAAGCCTCCAGGAGCTGGAACATTCGTTTTGATACTGAAATCAAATCGTTTGGTTTTACTCAAAACGAAGACGACAATTGTGTTTATCAAAAGGTCGTTGGGGAAGCAGTTATATTCCTAGTGTTATATGTAGATGACATATTACTATTCGGGAATGACACTGCAGTACTTTCTTCTGTAAAAGTGTGGTTGTCCAAAACCTTCCACATGAAAGATTTAGGAGATGCATCTTATGTACTTGGGATAAAGCTCTATCGTGATAGATCCAGAAAATTAATTGGATTATCCCAATCTATGTACATTGATAAGGTGCTAAGTAGGTTCCAGATGGAAAAATCTAAGAAAGGTATTCTTCCTGTAGGACATGGAATTCATCTTTCTAAGTCCATGGGACCTAAGACTCCTGAAGAGATACGACATATGAATATGATTCCTTATGCTTCCGCCATAGGAAGTCTTATGTATGCCATGATATGCACAAGGCCTAATATCGCATATGCTGTGAGCATTACTAGTCGATATCAATCTAACCCAGGATCAGAACACTGGGCAGCTGTCAAGACGGTCCTTAAGTACTTAAGAAGAACTAAGGACATGCTCCTCGTTTATGGAGGAGCGACAGAGTTGCGAGTGGAAGGCTATACAGACGCAGATTTCCAATCTGACGTCGATGATAGAAGTTCCAACTCCGGATATGTATTCACTCTGAATGGTGGGGCTGTCAGCTGGAAAAGCAAGAAACAAAGTGTAATTGCCGATTCCACGACAAAGGCTGAATATGTCGCTGTAGCTGAAGCCGGCAAAAAAGCATTCTGGATGAAAAAGTTCATTACTGAACTTGGAGTGGTTCCAACCATTACATCACCAGTAACTTTGTACTGTGATAATAGTGGGGCGATAGCTCAAGCTAAGGAACCCAGGGCACATCAAAAGAACAAGCACTTTGACAGGCGCTTTAATATCATTAGAAGATATGCTGCCGAGGGGAAAATCAACATCCTCAAAGTTGCTTCAGCCGATAACGTAGCAGATCCACTGACAAAGCCAATGTCTCAAATCCAGCTTGACCGTCATATAGAAAAGATGGGTATTAGATACATGGGAAGATGGCTTTGAGTGCAAGTGGAAGATTGTTGGAAGTATGCCCACAAAGCCACTCATTTGATGTAATAGCTTTTTGGAATACTTATTGTGTTAAACTTTTATATGTTTAATAGAGGGCAAAGCTTATTGTTAATCACTATTTATAGTATCTTGTGTTTAAGCAATAAGGGAATCCAAGGAATGTATTTGATCTAAGAGACAAGTGATTTAAGTTAGTTAAATTAACGAGACCTTTCTCTTATGTTCATTCCTAAAACGTTCCTAGCCATAGGACTGCCAATTGGGCATTGACAATCCGCTAAGGTTAGTATGTGTTATGTCGACTCAAGCGTGAGTATGAACTAGTCTCAAGTCATTTGGTGTTGGACACTAAGGCAAACACATAGGTGCTCGAAAGAGTAATCGAGTACACTGAACAACGATCAAACGAGAGTTCGAACATACATGTCATGTGAGAACTCAGTAGTTGCAATATGCAAAGTAGTCCTTTGACCTGAGGCATCATTGATGTCTAATGGTTAGGTCCTTGATCTTTGATTATGTCAACGGCATTCCATTGGAATTGTTGGGGTCAAGCTATCTAGTCATGTAGGCATATGAATGCACAACAAGGGATCTCTAACCTTCCATGGTGGAAGGAGAATACTCTAAGATATGATTCGAGAGTCTTTGGCCAAAGCATATGAATATGACTAAGGAAGCTTGTTCCAAATCTTATTCAATTGAATCATATAGAGAAGTATCACATTGGATAGTAGACATGAAACAAACTATCACTTAAACAATGTGATTAAGAGTATTGTATTAGAGAAGGACCGTATTGCATTGTAGTTGTAACTGGATAGGTTCTCCAACCACTTCTACTTAGCTTGGGTAACCATGACATGCTGCTAGGCGTCACCCATGGTTTGTGGAAGCCCTAAAGATTAGCAAACACTAATTTTAAGGGAGAATTGAAATGTGGTTTCAATTCACAATCGATCGTTAAGAGTAACATCGCCCACTACCTCGCTAATTTGAACCTAATGGATCGTACACCGAGTAAGGATATAAGTGAAGAAATTATATGAAATGGATAAGCAATTAAATGGTTTAATTGAAGAATGGTCAAGATTAATTAAATAGTTAATTAATTATACGAAACGTTCGTATTGGGCGTTTAAGTTAGTTTTGGGCTTCGGGGCACAAAAAAACGTTTTGGTCCACAAGGCCCATTATGTTTAAGTTGTATAACAACTAAAACAAAATGGGCAATTAAGCCCAATAACAAATGGAGGCCAGCCATATCAAGGGTAGTGGGAACTTTTGCTTAATTGCAAGTTTGCCACTAACCTAAGAGATGAAGTATAAAGTCATCTTTATAGCTTTGTTTCTCATTAGGGTTTTCTAATAGAATTTGGGTGAAACATTTTCTCTCATTTTCTACATAGAGGCCGGCCACTTAGGGGAGGAACATCTAGCAATCTTTTCTTCCCTAAGTCATCCATTTCATCTTCACACTACATCTTTGGTGTGGAGACTTAGAGACACCAAACCTTTGGTGTTTTGGAGAACAAATCCTCAAATCCTCAAAGAAGAAAATGAGCACTAAAAGGGAGGAAATCACAAGGAAGATCCAAGGAGCAAGGAGGTGACTTGAAGGCCCTCCACTTGGGTGAATCCCTTGTGCAATCAAGGATGAGCTTCAAGGGTAAAGAATCTCTAAATTCTTATTCTCTTTAATATTGTTAAAGAGTCTTATGGTTCACCATATACTAGGCTTTGAAAGTCATGGGTTTTATGAATTGTTTTTGAATGCATGCCTACTTTAAAGTGTTATTAGTTTGCATATGTATTCAAATGTTCTTACATGTTCTTAGCTAGGACAAAATTTTTCCTTCATCCCTTGGCCACGTCAATCTTGGTGTAAGCTATTTTAATGAAAGGTCGTCTAAGTAAGATTGGCGATGGTGGAGAATGGGCTGAATCCTCCATGTCAAGCACATAGAAATCTGTAGGAAAAATCAAGTGGTCTACCTGCATCAAAACATCTTCCAAAACTCCTCTCGGGTATGCATTAGATCGATCGGCTAATTGAATAATAACACCATCATTTTTAAGCTCTCCTAGATTCATAGATGCATAAACAGAATATGGCATGACATTAATTGATGCACCTAAATCTAGCATAGCATGTTCAAACCTTGTATTACCAATTACACAAGGGATAGTGAAATTACCTGGATCTTTGCATTTAGATGGCAGCTTTCTTTGCAACATTGCAGAGACATTCTCACTTACATGTACCACCTCTTTCTCCCGAATCCGTTTCCTTGTTGTACAAATCTTCTTCAAAAACTTAGCGTACTTCGGGATTTGCTTTATAGCATCAAGGAGAGGGATATTGACGTGCACCTTCCTAAACGTCTCCAGAATGTCTTTTTCATCCTCCTCTTTCTTAGATTGCATAAACCTGCTAGGAAAGGGCACATTTAGTGGAATAGAACTAGAAAAATTCGAATTTGGACTTACCTTGGTGGTTTGGGACGGCTTTGGGGCTTTAAGGGGCTGCGGCAAGGGTAGAACAACCCTTGCCGTGGCTTTATCCACATCTTCTTCTTCGAGCAACAACTTTTCATCCTCTTTTTTACTTGCTTTGGATGGTTTGAGGTTGGTTCCAACTTCCTTGCCACTTCTCAAGGTGATAGCCTTAGCGGTTTCAAAACCTCCATTTGGATTCACAATGGTTAAACTAGGAAGTTTGCCTTGTTCTCGAAACTGCCCAAGGAACTCTGAAATCTGCCCCATTTGCTTCTCCAATTCATCCACCTTTTTGGCTTGATTTAGCATTCCCTGTGCCACAATGGTTAATAATTGAACAATTTGATCATTATTCATGGACAAACTTATTTTTGGTTGGGTAGATTGTGGTTGGTTTTGAATTGGTGCGTGTGGCCTTGGAAACATCCCAGGGGGTGGTGGACGAAATCCTCCTTATTGTTGAGTTTGTTGAGGCTTCCTCCACTGCATATTTGGATGATTTCTTCACCCTGGATTGTAAGTGTTGGCATATGGATCATCCCTAGGTTGATTTAGCCTTGATAACCCACGACATTGGCAGATTCCCATCCTCCATTCTCAATCAATTGAGGGCATTGCTCAGAGGGGTGTCCTTGCATGGTGCACACGCCACAAACACTATGTTTTTGCACTTTGTTTCCTTCAATAACCTGAGACACAAGGAGAGTAAGATTAGTCAATTGTGATTGAATTTCGGACATGGAACTTACCTCATTCACTTGGTGTTGCCATGGGGAGTTATTTTGTCCTAACCCTTCATATTTTTGTGCATTCAAGGCTCGATTTGCAATTAGAATCTTTACAGCAATCGAGGTTCTGCCCACCAAAGCTCCACCCGCCGAGGCATCTAGCATTTGTCTTTCAATTGGAAGTAGTCTTTCGTAAAAGTATTGAATTAGAAACTCTTCCTTCATTTGGTGTTGTGGGCAGGATGCAACAAGGGCTTTGAAACGCTCATAATATGCTTGGAAGGATTCTCCTTGGTTTTGTTGAATTCCGCTAATCTTCTTCCTCAAAAGAATTATTCTTGAAGTTGGGAAGAATTTCTCCAAGAACGCTCGCTTCATGCTTTCCCAAGAAGTAACGGTTCCAGGTGCCAATTCATAGAGCCAATCCTTAGCCTTTTCCAAGAGAAAGAATGGAAAGGCTTTCATCTTCAAAATGTTCCCATCGACATTGATAGGTGTCATGCTTGAACATACCACTTCAATTCGAACTCATCGGTCTTGCCTTGAGCTGCCATAGGATATTCAATGCATAAAGGCACGACATTGTATAATCCCGAGGCTGAAAGTTCCTTGATTGTTCGATTATTCGCAGCCATGGCTTGTTCTTCTTCTTCCACTTCTTCTTCTTCTTCAGATTCGGCCTCAGAACTTGGTGGACTAGGTTCTGGATGCCTCCTCTTTCTTCTCAAAGTTCGTTCAAAATCGTCGTCAAACTCCAAGATGTTTGCACGAATAGGTTGAGAACTACGAGTCATAAACTAGTACCTGAAACAAAGAATCAAAACAAATCAGCAGCCACTGTTAAAGGGCACGACAAACACAAATAGAAAGACACAAATAAACACACGACACACTTGACCTTAAGACACACTTTGACATGACACAAACAAAAGTGATTAGCAAGTTTGCTAATCACCGGCAACGGCGCCAAAATTTGATGTGAAAATTAACTTGACACACAAATTAAACCCTATTGTTGACAATTGTAGTATATATGTAAGTAGGGATCGTTCTAGACTGGGGATTAACTAGGGATGCTAATCAACACAAATAAGACTTAAAAACACTAAACTAGACTCTGTAGACTCAAAACTAACTTAAAACACTCAAAACAGCAACAAACAATCAAAAAGACTCAATTTTAGATCTAACAAGTAATTTTGACGAAAATAAAACTTAACTTGACTCAAAAGACTAAAAGAAAACAGATTTTGACTCAAATAACAAGACTAGATGAAAGGAGGATTGTTTTTGACGAATTTAAAACTTAAAATAGAAACTTTGCATAAAACACTTTATAAAAACGAATTTGGTGAATTAAAAAGGGTGAAAGCTAGCTAGAGGGTCCTTCTCCACACATGACATGCATATAAACCAATTTCCAGTTATTATTCCTTTAGACTATGAATGACAATGCCCCAAATTAACCGTGAAAAGCACAAATTAACTTTCAGATTTTCCTTAACTCATTGAATTGGACGGGATACGCATCACAACCAAATTATCCTTATCAAGTTCTCTAACTATGAAAAGTATAATAGAAAAACATATCAAAGGTCATTAAGTTCTTTGAAAACCGTAAGCATTGACAAGGCATTCCTAACTATGAAAAGCATGATACTCATACCAAGGAATTACTTAACACAATCATGACTAGTGACTTCCACTACTTGTGAATATAAGTTCATAACAATTAGGTGAAATTTCCTTATACTCTAGCATCAAATTCATGCATGCAAATTAAGTGTCGACCCTCAACCAACATACATAAACAAGTTTTGATAACTCAGATAAGTAAATCACACTCAAGACTCAAGAGACAATAACTAGATGTAATCAATTCATATAAAACATATAATCATGGCTTCGAATTCACCTCCAACTATAAAGAAATTAGTTCCACATGTTCATCATAATTGAAAACCAAATTAACATAAACATTGAACTAAAACTAAGGATAGAAAGAACCAAGAAACGCTCCACACTCCAATGGCAAGCTTGCGGCACTCCCTTTGGATCGTGGCAGATTGCACAAGTCCTCTTCTCCTTCCTTCCTTACTGCGGCACTAGGGTGAATTAGGGTGTTTGATGGCTGAATGTATGAATGAATGAATGAGTGAATGGATGGTGGTCTTTTCTACGGCATAAGCATGTATATATATATATGATGCACGACTGAAACCCTAGGGAAATCAGATTAGGGTGTGGTAGAAATCAGGTGGGAAAAGGACTAGGGTGCATCAAAATTTGAAGGAAAAGGATTGCACAATCCTAGGGGAAAAGGATTGCAGGTTCTAGAGCTTCTAGAAGAGGAAGAGGCGCCACCTTTCTAGGGATTCTAGAAACAATGCGTTTTGTGGCAGAAATTGGACTTCTAGAAGGGATAAAGAGTGCAACTTGCATTTAGGATCAGATAAGGTCTTCTAGAACCATATATTTAAGTGTTCTAATGTGGAATTAAGTCCTCTTTGTAGTTGGAATTAAGGTAGCAAAAGATTAGGATAGGATAAGATAGGATAAGGTTTGGATAAGATAAGGTTGTTTGGATAATGTTCCATGTTTCTTGCTCTTTCCTTATCTTCTTTATTTTGAACTTGTTTCTCTAGATTTGTAGCATGTTTCTAGCCTCTTTTAACTTGAAATTCATCCATCCACCTTGCTCCATATGCAAGCTATCCATTCCATGCCCAAAACTGCTCCAAATGGCTCCAAAATGCACTTTCTTGCCTACTTTGCCATTAGGACCTACAAACACACGAAAATAGCTTAAAACACTATAATAAATGGAAACTAACTATGTAAATGCAAGAAAACAAGCTAACTAAGTCGCATAAATATGCTCCTATCAATTAGAAACCTAGACAGTTAATTGTCGACTAATTAGTTTCTATAAATAAGTCAAGTTTAGGCTGATCCCCCACTACTGAATTAGAGCTCTATACATTGTACATGTATAGACAGTTGCATTGTACATGAATGTTGATTAACGGGGTGGACAGTTTGCAACAAATGTGTTTGAGAAAATTGATGGTAAGGGGTTTATTTGAGTTTATCATTTTAGTTAAGTGGAATATTTCTGTAAAATTTGGACTTTGTTATGTTTATTTTAGGTGTGAAAGACTTGAAGTGTAATGTTTATTTTAAATTTGGACTTTTTGAAGACTTAAACTTTGAATTTTTTTTTTAAGTTTGGAATTTGGAAGATTTGATTGATGATTCTAGTTGAACTTTAAATATTTATTTTCATTGTGTAGGGATGCTTATGTTATGATTGTGTTGGAGACGTTAAAATTTTTAATTTCAATTTTTATTCATTAAAAAAAAAAAAAAACTGAACCAGAAATAAACCCAAAAAAATTGAACTGAATCGAACTGAAATTTTGGTTCGGTTTCGGTTTTGGCAAAAAACCGAACCATTTTGAACCGAACCCAGCCCTAGACTTCGCTAAGATTGACCATGCTTGTTCAACAACATATGGAAACCTAGTCCAGTAAGGAATCAACATGTTTCCTTTCCTATAACCTTGAAGTCTTTACAATTTAAGGATTGGCGTGCGCTGCAATTAATCACAGTTCTAAGATGATGCAACATCTTCTTTCTAGATATCTTCTGGGATTCTCCCAATTTAATAAGGATTGTACTTTCTAAAATGGTACTCTCCTCGACTGCTATGAGTCTTAATAATGGGAAAGGGATCGGATCCCTTTCCACTAAATCCACCTAGTTTAAGATTCGTGCCGTTGAAATTTGATCCAACGACTACAAATAAGAATTCTTTTAAAATTTATAATAAATGTAGCCATTGAATCAAAATCCAGTGATCCAAGTGACGAAGTAGATTAAACCATTGAAAAGGCTTTGACCGGCACACCTGGTCTTTTGGCTTTTGTCACGAAGTTGTTGAATTTGTGTATCATTTGGTTTCAACACGAACGTTTTTTTCATAAAAAAAAAAAAAAAAGAAAAAAAAAAAAGAAGGTTGCTGAAGAAGGAAGAGCGGAGACGGCGGAGTGGCGGGTGTGGGTGTGTGGGCATGGTATATATAATATGTGTGAAAGGTGAAAGGTGAAAGGGAGAGGGGTTTCGTAAAAACCTTGTGCTTGTGGTGAGGTCTTTTCTTCACGTAACCAATCCCTTTCGATTACCTCTCTTCCTCTTCCTCCTCAGTTTTGAAAGTCGTCGTCGTCGATTATATTTGTTGAAATTTGTTTGAGGGTTGATGATCGTGAAGGATTCGAGACTATCTCTACAAATTTTTGACGTGGATTTGGCTGCTTTTCAAGAATTTGGTGGTACGTCTTGCTTATTCTCCTTCCTCCATGCTCTTCTTTTTGTTTTGTTAATTTTTTTCGATAAAATCTTTTGTGGGTTATTCAGAATTGGGTTAAATTTATTGGTTTGTGATAATTTGGGTTTTTTTTTTTTTTTTTTGTTTTTTGGTCGAGGATGGAGAAATATATATCGGGAATTTTCCAGTTGCTTGCAGGTCATTCTACAAAAGTGGCTTGCTCAATTCAATTGCTTGGAGTTCAGCGGGATCGAATTTAACCTTTTGGGTTTGGAACTTCCCTTGTACTTGTATGTATGGTACTGGATAGTTGATTCTGTTGAATTTGTGGTCGAGCATCCTTTGTTTTGAGATAAGATGAGTTCAAGTATGGCTGAAGGTTTGGTTCATCAGGACAAGCTTTTGGTTCATATTGCTGAGAATGGGCATTCATTTGAGCTTGATTGTGAAGAAACCACACTGGTAGAGGTAGTTATGCGGTATATTGAATCTATGGCTGGGATTAATCTCAATGACCAGCTTGTTTTGTGTTTGGATATGAAACTTATGCCACAGAGGCCGCTTTCGGCATATAACCTTCCAGCTGATGGTCAGGAAGTGTTTATATTCAATAAAGCAAGGCTGCAAATTAATTCTTCGCTCCCTCCACCAGAGCAAGTTGATATTCTTGACACTGCTGACCCCCAGTCACCGTCAGCTTCACATGGCCCTCACCCTTTGGATGATGCTTTGGACCTTGCTATGAAGGCCTTGCCTTCTTATGAAAGGCAATTTAGGTACCACTACCACAAGGGTCATGCAATTTACAGTCGTACCCAAGTAAAATATGAGAAATGTGAGAGGCTTTTGATGGAGTATAAGGTTCAAGAGAGGGCAGTGGAGGTTGCTAGGGGTAATTTGGATCAATATTATAAAATGATAAACCAAACCTATACAGAATTCATGAAGCGTTATTCACAACAGCATCAAAGTCATTCTGATCTTTTGATCAATCTCTGGAGGGATGTAGAAAAACTGAGATCCGTCAAGCTTCACCCTGCATTAGAGACTGCCACTTGGAAGTGCCTATCGGATTTTGTGAAGGAAGAGACCTTGAGGAAAGCGGGAGAAATTTGTAGCAGTTCCCACAGGCAGTTTGAGAATAAGGTTTCACAGTTTAAGCAGATGTTTAGTGAGGTAAAGCGGAAAGTCGAAGAATTGTTTTCTAACAGGGCTTCACTGCCTATTAGGCATTTGGAACTCACAATTAAGGATCATCAAAGATATATTCATGAGCAAAAGAGTATAATGCAATCTTTGAGGTTGGTTTTCAGTCATAATTATGTATCAGATATATCCTTTTTGTCTATTTGTCTTTTCAACTTCCTCTGTCAAGTTATTTTTAATCATTTGGAGATTATTTATGAATGGGCTCATTTGATCATTTTAACACTTTGTTGTTGCTGAAAACCACATCTGTTTTTAGAATTTATAATTTGTTAGCAGTTACGTTGCATGAGTCGTATTATTGTAACATATCTCATGTTAAGAACATATGGTGGACATGATTCCAGATTTAATTTAGAGTTTTGTATGTGTGCTTTCATGTGTACGTTGGATCATCATTTGTTTATTATTGTTTCATATACTGGCGTTGTTTTAGTTTAATCTCCTAGTCTGCTACCCTTAAGCTCTTCAGTGTTCCTCAACTGAATTGTACAGAGATACAAATATTTGTGTTTTTTCTTAAAACAAACAACTACCACTAGATAAGTGCTTAACCTAATGAAGTAGAAGTAGATGAGTTAGTGATGCAGGACAACCTCAATTAAGGGAGGATGTCTGTCTAATTTGAGTGTTGTTGAGTTTATGAATTGTAGGAAGAAGGCATAGCGGAAATCTTAAAGAAAGATGAAGGAAAATTATGAGAAAAAGGATAGAAACTACAAGCACCGCACCAGTAGGATTTATAGGAATCACTCCTAGAGGCCTGAGGCATCACACCTAGGGTTAGGTTGCATCACACAAACCTTGAGAGAAGCAAAGATCCAGCAAGTTTGATTCAATCGTCCAAAACTGTCTCCAAAGAGTTACAAGGATGTAATTTATAATGACCTTAACCGAATAAAATAGGAAAGAAACTAATCCTTAAAGAAGAAAAAAAGTAAACCTAATACTTGTAGAACAAGGAAATTAAAAGACTAATGGGCCTGCTGGTACAGCAGCCTTTATTTTAAAACCCTAGAAAGTAAAAGACTAAAACATTGTAGTCAGTAAACGCCCAATTCTGTTCTCCATCAGTTAGGTACCAAAAGCCATAAGGTGGTTGAGTTTGCATCTGAAGTTACTTCATATTTTCACTAAATCAATTTTCCTCCTATGATGCTATGCTTTAGCTTCAAAGCTCAAAACCTTCTAATGACTAATGACTAGTTTATCTTGTGAAATGACAAGAAAGGCTTGAGTAATAGACTCTTTTTCAATGGAGAGGCCTTTCTGCTCAGTTTGGTCTTGGGGAGGTTGGGGAAAGCATTATGTCAATGGAAATTTTGTAGGGGATAAATTTGTAGATAACGTTTATATTTTAATGTGTGGGAGTATAGGACAAGTGGGAGGGAATAGCAGAACTCAATTTCTATTGTTTGTGGCTGTCCTTCTGTTTCAAGTATGGTGACATTTAGTAAGTGGCCATTCTCTTTATTTATATATGCATGAACTTGTATTCTTTTGAATGATTTTAGCAATCTGATGTACTCATACTCCTGTTATGGTGGAGGCATGTCATAATAGATATGAAGCTGACTGGGTCATAAACCTCCAGGACTGCTAAAGCTTTCTGAATATTATGGTCTTTGGAACCACGATTCTCAGATTCCACTACTGCACTTTTGATACACAATTTTCTGCTGCGAAATACTAAATTAGTTAATATCAGCGATTCACCAATTTTAATTCATGCAGCAAAGATGTAAATACTGTCAAGAAACTCGTGGATGATTGCTTGTCTTGCCAATTGTCATCCTCACTTCGTCCACATGATGCAGTTTCAGCCTTGGGCCCTATGTATGATGTCCATGATAAAAATCACCTGCCTAGGATGCAGGCTTGTGATCATCCAATTTCTAAGCTCCTCGACTTCTGCAAGGATAAAAAGAATGAAATGAACGTATTTCTCCATAATTATATGCAAAAGATAGCATATATTTCTTACGTCATTAAAGATGCAAAATTACAGTTTCCTGTTTTTAGAGAGGCAATGGTGCGTCAAGAGGATCTATTTTGGGACTTAAAATTGGTTCGCGGGATTGGCCCTGCTTATAGAGCCTGCTTAGCAGAAATAGTCAGACGAAAGGCTTCCTTGAAGCTTTACATGGGGATGGCTGGACAGTTGGCTGAAAGACTTGTGACAAAAAGGGAGACTGAGGTCAGGAGACGGGAGGAGTTTTTGAAAGCTCACAGTTTATACATACCCAGGGATGTATTAGCATCCATGGGATTATATGATACCCTCAATCAGTGTGATGTCAACATAGCTCCTTTTGATACTAGCTTGCTTGATATTGAGATTTCAGACATTGACCGTTATGCTCCTGAGTACTTGACTCCACTGTCTTCCAAGAGTGCGTTTAGAGGTTCATATTCTATGTCTAACGAAACTTGTCATTCGGTTGGTGCTGACAAGAGTACATTGGATAACATTGAGAATTGTGACTCTGAGGAGCTACTTGAAGGCGGTGAGTTGGTAGAGATTGCTGGAACTGGTAAGTTGGAAGTTGAGAATGCAAAATTGAAAGCAGAACTGGCTTCTGCAATAGCTGTGATCTGTTCATTCTGGCCTGAAGTAGACTTTGAATCATTGGATGATAGTAAAGTGGATAATTTATTGAAAGGTGCCGCAGAGAAGACAGCTGAAGCCTTGCACCTGAAAGATGAATATGAAAAGCATCTCCAATCTATGCTTAGGGTGAAGCAGATGCGGTGTCTTTCATATGAGAAATGCATTCAAGAACTTGAACAGAGACTGTCTGATCAGTATTTGCAAAGCCAGAAGATTTCAAATGATAAGGATGCCTCTGAATTTGGAAATTTGTCTGACAAGGTTGATGACTGCAAGCAAGAAATCATAGGTGGTAGGGAAGTCCATATGCCTTGCTCATCTAATACTGAGCCCATGGATGAGGTTTCCTGCATCTCTAGTGTTTTTGATGCAAAATTGGGTCTGTTCAATGTGCAACCTGGAAAAATGAGAGATGGGGTAGATGAGAATATGATGGATTCTTCGGCAGTACGAAATCAGCTAATGGATTCATCCATGCAAAATCATCCACTGGATTCATCCATGCAAGAGCTAAAGCGTAAAGAACTGCTGGCCAGTGGTAAAGATGGGAAAGAAAAGATGGTGGGGCAGCTGGGCATGTCACTGACAAACAGTTCAACTGCTGAAAGCATGCCTGAACCTCTTAATGTTATACCGTGTGAAACAGCAATTGACCCAGGCTTGAACACCAAAGTCAGTGCAGAGCTGTTGTTGGAATTGCAAACCGCACTTTCAGAGAAGTCAAACCAGTTGAGTGAAACAGAAATTAAGCTTAAAGCTGCTATGGAGGATGTTTCTATGCTTAAGAGGGAATTGGACACAAATCGGAAACTCCTTGATGAATCTCAGGTACTCCTGACTCAACCACTTTTTTTATGTTTTTTTTCCGAGAGACCATTTCTCAGAAATTTTGAGCTCATGCATCTGGCTGTTCTGTTCTGTTCTGTTCTGTTCTTTCTTTTATAAATACATCCTCTCTCTCTCTCTCTCTCTCTCACACGCACATCGAGTGAATTTGTGGGTGGCACATATTCTGTAGTTGGTGTTTCTTAGATGATCTTATGTTGAAGTCACAATAAACTTAATTCACCTGATTGGTATTTTCCTTTTGAATATTTTTCAACCTAATATGGACTGTTGAATAGAAGTTGCTATTTAAAAATACTAAACTATGATCCCTAGCCCGCTTTTGTTTCCTTGAGAACAATTCTTGCAAAGAGTGATCGACTTTTATTTCCCTAGGGTTCTGCCCTTTTTAATCTATATACACTTTAAAAAAAGCTGGATTATGCTGTCGTGGTAGATACTATGTTGCCCAGATATTCGAAATTTAGGGAAGGGTGCGTATCTGATACCTACACCCCTACGATACTGTCCAACACATTGGATACTCAAATTGAAGTGTCATTAACTTTTCTGTTTTGTTGACTGTGGGATACATCAACAATACATTCATGAAGTGAGAATTACACAGTATTTTTAGAATATATGTTACTACTGTAATACATTCAAGAAAATTGTAACCAGTTGTAAAACAAAATAGTACTGTAGATATGGAAGTGGTTGAAAACCTCTAGTTGGAAGGGAGAGCACTGGAAAACTCAAACTTCAATAGGAATTGAGGAGAAGAACGGTGTTGTGGTGAAGGCTGGCTAGCGTTAATTTTTCATTCTACGTCTACCATAAAAATCAAATTTTTCTTATTGGTTGGTGAAATGCGAAGCTTAACCTTTGGAGAGAAGTGTTGGAATCTAAAGGTCTTCACCTAAGTTTGTCAAAGACGGAGTACATGGAGTGCAAGTTTAGTGCAAATGGAGGCTCAAATGAGTTAGGGGTGAGGATTGGAGATCAGGAAGTACCAAAGAGCGACCGCTTTCGCTACCGAGGATCTATCTTGCAAAAGAACGGAGAGTTGGATGGAGACCTCAACCATAGAATACAAGTTGGATGGATGAAGTGGAAGAGTGCATCCGGCGTGTTGTGTGACCGTCGTATGCCCCTGAAGCTCAAGGAAAATTTCATAGGACGGCAATAAGGTCGGCAATGCTTTATAGCACGGAATGTTGGGCGGTGAAGCATCTAACACGTGCATAAAATGGGTGTAGTGGAGACGAGAATGCTTCGTTGGATGTGTGGGCACACGAGAAAGGATAAGATTAGGAATGAGGATATTTGAGGTAAAGTAGGAGTAGCTGAAATTGAAGGAAAGATTAGAGAAAATCGGTTATGGTGGTTTGGACATGTGAAACGAAGGCCTACTAACGCTCCGGTTAGAAGATGCGATTACAGGACAGGTTTAGGGCCGAAGGGGTAGAGGAAGACCTAGGAAGACTTTGGAAGAGACTATAAGAAAAGACTTAGAGTATTTGGATCTAAAAGAAGACGTGGCATAGAACCGAGCGCAATGGCGTTCTAGGATTCATACAGCCGACCCCACATAGTGGGAAAAGGCTTTGTTGTTGTGGTTGGTAAAATCATCAATTATGACGACGGTGTCTCAGTCATTGATGGCTACATAAAGCATATGCACACAACTGTGGTTAAAACTTATTTTAGCTTTATTAATTCTTAGCTTTTCCATATTTTGATTGTATATTTTCATGCTTGGCCCATGCCAGATGAATTGTGCTCACCTGGAGAATTGTTTGCACGAGGCAAGAGAGGAAGCTCAAACCCATCTTTGTGCGGCTGATCGCAGGGCCTCGGAGTATAGTGCGCTGCGCACATCTGCTGTGAAAATGCGTGGCCTTTTCGAAAGACTAAGGAGCTGTGTATATGCCCAGGGTGGGGTAGCTAGTTTTAATGAATCTTTGCACACCTTGGCACAATCTCTGGGCAAGTAAGTTTTCCACACCACCTATTACTTTTAACTGTTTTGAACAAATTCTAGTATTTCTCATTAATTCTTGTCTGACACTATATCTCATGCAACCTTGATAGCATTCCTTCTGAAAGTTTGTTTTACAAAAGCAGGTCATTTTGATGTGAAAAAGAAACGAAAGAAGTACAATGAAACAAAAAACCACTAGAAAGTATTGTAATGGATGGAAAGATGTTCATGTTTGCAGGAATTTTTGTGGATACTTCCATTCAATGAATACTTTTAGTTCAGTTATTGACAATGGGAGATGACTCTGATTTGGGCTTTGAATTGTTTCAGTTCTATTAACGACAGTGAAGATGATGGTACTGTTGAATTTCGGAAATGTATTCGGGTTCTGGCAGATAGAGTTGGTTTCTTGTCAAGGCACCGTGAAGAGCTGCTTGACAAGTATCCAAAGGTTGAAGCTGTAAATGAACAACTTAGAAAAGAATTGGAAGAGAAGAAGGAGCTGGTTAAAACTTTGTACACAAAGCATCAACTTGAGAAGCAGGTAATTGATAATAGAGGGATATTTTGTTCAACGGAAAAGAAATATTCGTTACCTGATACCAAAATAAAAGTTAAATGGTTTAATGTAATTTTCTCTGCTCATGGTTTAGTGAGTTGACACCTAGGCATCAAGTGTGACCTGAATTCTGTTCCGGCTGAGTGATGAATTAACAGGTGGTATTTCGACTTTTAATCTTGCTGCAGGCAAACAAAGAGAAGATATCTTTCGGCCGCTTGGAAGTCCACGAGATTGCTGCATTTGTTCTAAACACATCTGGGCAGTACGAGGCAATTAATCGTAATTGCTCCAACTACTACCTGTCTGCTGAATCTGTAGCCTTGTTTACTGATCGTCTCCCAAATCAACCTAACTACATTGTTGGGCAAATTGTGCATATCGAACGGCAGACTGTGAAGCCATTGGCTCCTAGTTCAACCCGGTCTGAGAACGACCTAACATCTGACACGGAAACCGACTGGTTGACCTTGAATTCAGGATTGAACCCGTATGGTCTCCCTGTTGGCTGTGAATACTTCGTAGTGACAGTAGCCATGTTACCTGGTACCACCACCATTCATACCCCACCTCCTTCCTGATCCCTGCACTAGGCAGAATGACGTGATGGAAGAATCCCAAGTGTACATATGAATATTACATTAAAAATTTATAATCCTTTTAGCGGGAGATTGGGACTTTGATATTCTTTCATTCTGTACAGCTGATGATCCAATAGAATTTGATCTTGTCTCCCTATTTCTGTGAATGTCTGAGGTGGAATCTATCATCGTATATGTATGAGCTCATCCCGGGCTGGCTGCTTTGCTCTCGTCTGGTTCTGTTTGCTGTTATTTGCTTTGGTCTTTCTGTTTTCGCTTTACTTTGCTTTAAGTGTATTTTGTTATGCTCTTTTAGTGGTGTTTTTGCTGTTGTCAGTTGCTTGACACCAAGCTTACAAACAAAAGCAATGTATTTAGTGCGATGAATCACATCGAGCAGGAGCAGTTCCATCCATTTCTTATTCAATCAACCAAGTTTCGATCCTTGAAATTTTCCGAACCTTACAAAAAATCATCCCGATCCTTGAAATCTTACCTTATCTATCCAGAACTCAACCGAACTATGATTCAACCACTGATTAATTCCACTCAAGTTGTTGTGGGGTGTGTTGGTATTACCAAGGATAAAATTGGACTCTAAAGTGTCAAAAGCATTTGTGAAGTGAAATCTGACCGAATATGGAGTTTAAATAGAAAAGCTCTTGGACTTAAGTTGAAACGATTTGTGCTTGCGAGTTATTTCAAATTGGTACCAAGTGCCACCCCGACATTCGCCCACATTCCTCCTCCCCCGGACAAGCTGATGAAGGTGAATTTGGCAAAGTTAAATCGTTTACTTCGCGTGCTGAAAGGCAAAGGTTAATTCTTCATATTTGCTTGTGTTGCAAAACCAACTGAGAACTGTTATGCACATCGAAAAAGAGTCATAAGAATCTTCAAAGATATGCAAAAGTAGAATAGAACTGTCTATGAAACTTTTCTAAATTCAAATCATGCTACATCCAATAATCCAAACCATGATTATACAGATTTATAATACACACACATGACACATTATTTCCTTTCTTTTTATCATTTTACATCAGTGTTTTGCAACTCTCAAGTCTATTACCGTACACTCAAAACAAAATCAACACCACAATGAATGGCAAGTACAAGAAAAGTTGAAAAAACATAAACGGAAATGAATCACACAAATCGGTTAAATGGCTTCCTTCCAACTCCTGCAGGCATCGAAACCGTGGAATCTATGCTCGAATTTCCTAGAGATTGCAAAGACTGGTTCTTGTCTAAATTTCTTTGAGAGCTGCAATCCTTGTTATTAGAGAAAGAAGAAGCTTTGTTCCACTTGAAAGACCCAATGCCTTGTGCCAAAGGGAAGGAAAGCCTTCTCTTGGACTCACTACTTGGTGTCCCCACAGATCTCTCCCTAGGATTGCTACTAGCTCGTGCCTTTGCTTTGGCTGACGCCGTTGGAGCCATGTAGTTTGGAACTGAAAATGGGGGGCAGCTTGTGAGGCTGTCATCATCCTTCAGTGGAAAACCAAAAGGGGATTCAGCTTCACCACCAGTTGTTCTTGCGTACTTCGATATCCCAAACCTGTTTCCTTGTGGAGCCCTACTCGTATTAATCAAAGGCGGGGTTCGCGCTGGTTTTATTGTTGTGAGATTAATGGTTGACCTTGACGATTTTGGTGTGTCAAGATTGTTATCAAATGGAAAAGGATGTAGCTTTTGATTGCTTGACTGGGGCAGGGGGCTTGGCTTTCGCTCTGAATCAAGTCTTGGAGGAGTAAACTGAAAAGTTTTCAACGCATTGGTTCCTGCAGGAGGGTCTACTGGAGGGAGCTGACGTTCCAACCAGTTCCACCACCACCGAAATCGCCCAGACCAGATATCAGCTATAGGTGTTTGACCTGATTTTGGAGTAGCTTTCCACAGCTGTTTATGGTACACAAAAATACAAAACATCGTCAAGAAATATGATAACTATCAATTGCATTAAGTACTGCATCAAGGAAAACAATTTAACTCGTTAAGCCACTATGTTCTTTTGTTCTTTTGTTTTTTTGTTCTTTTACAAAATGATATTCTAAGCTACTCTAATCTACAAGAAAGGGAATCGAATTCGAGGTCAATGGAGGCAAGAAGCATCGTCAAGAAATATGATAAGTATCGATTGCATTAAAAACTGCATCAAGGAAAACAATTAACCCCTTAAGCCACTATGTCCTTTTGTTTTTTCGTTGTTCTTTTACAAAACGATATGCTAAGCTGCTCTAATATATGGGAAAGGGAATCAAATTCCAGGTCAATGGAGGCAGGCACACTACTTGGTGCAACTGACCTGACCCATAAAACACCTTCAATCTTAAGATACTATTAGTGGGTTGAACCTTGGCCACTAGAGAAGTGATGATGATATAGTTAATGGTGGGTGCACCTTACCACTGTTACGTAACCCATGCATTGAAAAGAAAACTAGTAATATAATCATGTAAGGAGTCATTCCTCCTTAATAACGATGCAATATAATTTTACCGTGCAAATGTCATACAATTAGAGCCGTTCATCTCTTAAAAATTCATACTCTTAAAAGTTGCATATACAAATGTTAAAGTTCAAACAATGTTTTCCTATATTGTCACAGCATTACTGAATTACTATCTATGCCATTGTTAATAGTGCATCGTAGGAGTTTTATAGGGTATGAAACTATATCATAAAAGAGAAGATTGTTCTTTTTTCCTATCTGAACAGAAAAGAAAATGCACGTGGAATAAGGCTCGAAAGCCAACTGAAGCTCAGTTGGGTTACTAGTGAAGAAAGAATACCTGGTTGGAGTACGCGTAAGCCATTGCTCTTTCTCTTTTCATGATTGCCTCAACCTTTTTCTGCAACCTTGCCTCTACTTCCTCCTTAGTTAGCAAGCTATCATCCCATTCCTCGTTATTGGCTGTCTCAGACTAGAGCACAATCATTGAAATTGTTAGTACTACTTTGTTTTATACATATATTATGCTTAACCAAATTACAGACATTGTAGCGGAGTTTTTATATGTTTACAGTTTACTTATCATTTTCTTAGCAGAAAAAGTATTCTTTTTCACGTTAGATTGTCATAATTGTGTGGGTCTACATGCGCAAGGTCCGCGTTTGCCCCAAGTTTTTTACCATATTAACCTACAAATGAAGAAGTGTTAGTGTGTGGATGTGCGAGTGTAAAGTTAATGATTAACCATATATAAGTTTTAGGGGCCCCTAGCGTAGCTATCAGCTTAAACGTTTGGAACCAACTGAAACAGATAGGAATAGAATAAAAAACCGATGAATGGAGACTTACTTGCTGGCTCAAGTTCCATTTACTGAAGGTGCTTTCCATTTCTCTGTCATTCTTGTATTGAACTTGATGTCTTGCTTGGTTTTCTAACATCTGAATCCTACGTGACTGAATTTGAGACTGAACCCGTACCAAGAGTTGCATGTATTTCATGGCATTCATCGTCTGACGCTTCACGTTCTGGCCTCTTACTACTCCTTGAAGCCTCACTAGACCTTTTAGAGCTCTAAAGCTTCTTCTTGCCTGTATAAAAAGTAGACAAAGTTCATTACAGGGTCGCAGGAAGTTCATAACCTGTAGTTATCAAAACCTAGACTTGATCCAGATGTAATCATATCATGTGCTTGCTCAAGACAACTCCGCATGGTACCAAAACCTTCCCGAGAAGGATGTAGCATGATCTGGGACAGAATGTACCTTTTAAATAAATTTTCAAAGTGTAAAGTAGAAAAAAAGAATAAGGACCAAACAAATTCTTCTCTCTGGTTGCTAGTCAGAACCTTTGCACACCATTTACTTTTGAACTGCTGCTGTGCTTCTAAAAACTAATTATGCACATAAAATTTGCGACTTTATGATATACAGCCAGGACACAAAACACAAGATTCTAGATATCACGTTATATTATACTGATGGCTACATTTTGGGAAAATTGGTTAATCTAGTACCTTTTACCTAAAACGTTCTCCAAACTTGATGTCCGATTATGAGTTATTTATTTTGACAGGGCAGACCTATGCATTGTCTTATGTGGCCTCAGTAAGAACAGAACCACTAGACAGCGTTCAATTAGATGAACTGAATACAGGAATTAGGTTTTCCTATATTGAACTCTACCCTGGTATAGTCCAGTTCTCAGATAACACGTCACAACCCCCCACCCTTGAGTACTAACGGGCGAAAAATATAAGCTTACCGTATAACCTCTATAGGCTGCCTGAATTTTAGTAGCTGAGGCATGGTGGTTCCTTAGAGTTGGTTCAGGTCTGTAGCTAATCTCCTGATGTTGATGAATGATGTTAGGAGATGGATCTCTTGGAGGAGGAGCTCTTGGAGGAGGAAATCTTGGAGGAGGTGCTCTTGGGGAAGGAGCCCGTGGAGAAGGAGCCCTTGGCGAGGCAAGCCTCGGAGAAGAAACTCTAGGAGGCACAAAAGGCGGGGTCCTTGGTTGCTCATCAGGTGTAGGAGGCCTAAAAGTTTCTCTTTGTTGCTCCCTTTCAAAATCCCCAAAAATTTTCTCAATGCTGCTTGGTTCTCTGAACAGCGGAATGAACGAATTGGTCTCTCCATGCTTTAGTTTCCCAAGCCCCTTCTTCTTTTCATTTGTGTTTTTCTTCTCTGAACCCTGAAATATGATTAACAATGAGATTTAGTTTGAGTTAGCGAATATATTGCATGTTTTTTACCTCTGCGCTGAAAAACCAGAAAAAACTGACCATGCATTTGAGAAGTATAAATAAAATGTATACCACTCTAATTGAGTTGAACCTTCTTTTGTTGCAGACAGAATAAACTGAACTCAACATACTAACTCTAGTATGAATTTATGATTGTATTATCGCTAACCAAGCGAAACAATCATATTGTACATACTAAGAAACCAGCAATACAGTTGTCGCTAGTACAAATACTACAAGAACATTCATTACAGCCGGCAGTTGACTCGTGTCTGAGACATCTGGAGAATTGACTTATATACAAGTTAGAAAATTTGTAAAATGTAGCCCGTATAGAGCCACAATTACCAAAAGGTCAACCTTTGGATTGTCTGCTTATTTGAGACATTCAAACAAGTTGTGATATAAATCCAGAAAAATCCACTGGAAAAGGAAATAGGCGATATTCTCTTACATTGGCTGCCTTGTCCTTGGAATGCGGCGCGAAAACCCTCCTTATGGCAGAAAACCAACTCCTTTTCTTTCCCATGTTCCTAGCATTAGCGTTCCTGCCTGAAAGGAATATGAAAGAGCCTTTGAGAAGTTACATTTTGCAATAGTTTATAGATTCATTCAAAACTCCAACTCGGTGCTTCTACGCTGTTCTACTATATATTTGAGTACATAATCTACTATGTAATTAAGTAGAATTGTGAATTAATTGTATAGTTGAACACAAGTACAAACACCCTTGAAGGAGAAATTAAGGACATCATCATCGTTCCTTAATTAATTTACTTAATAATAAATTAAGAAAAAACAGACAAACCAAACAACAAACAATCTTCTCACTCCTACAAACATGAAATCAAGAGGGAGGGAGGGAGGGATCCCAAGAAGAAAGAATTCACAGGAGAATCACATAACAAGTCAGAGCTCAGAACAATTCTCAGACAGTAATACTCTTTTTCTTTTTTAATTTCATCTTCTTATAATTGAATTAAATTCATTAAAATTCAGAACCATTTATATGCATCTCCTCCTCCAAGACATAGAACATATTAAATAAACCCAAAAGGTATTCTAATAAAGATAATTAGACGGAGCGATAGATAGAGTAAGATGATGATTCAAGTAAGGAATCTGTACCTTATATATCCTCCTCCAAGACGACTAACCAAGCTTCCAAAGACAGCACTCGGCCGGATCCCCTTTAAAAAGCAGCTGCTGCTGCTACAACCAAAGGGAGGGAGAGAGAGAGAGAGGAAGCAGCAAGAAGAGAAAGTCTCTCAGCCTCCCTCTCCTTTGTTTCTTTTCCACATCAAAAGGCTTTTCTCTGTTTTTTTTTATAATTTATTTATTTATTTATATATAGTAGTAATAAAATGAATGTTTTGGTGGTTGTTTATGGAATTATCATTCTCTCTCTGTACAACTTTGAAACTGGTTCTTGCTGGTATGAATGAATGAATTTTACTTTTCTTCTTTCCCACCTTTTGCCTTTTGCGGGATGTATCAGCCTTTTCTTTCCTTTTTTTGTGTCTGTGTGTCATTGTGCGTCTGATGGCCATGATGATGAAGAGAGAGAGAGTGGCTAACTTCAGCTAACTTTACTTGAATGGGAAGACTATTAGAGCACATTCTTTTTTTTTTTTTTTTTTTTTTTTTTTTTTTTTGGGTCGAAATAAGATTTCATTAGAGACGGAGGAAACTCCAGGGAAAACAAAGGAAAACAGGCTTTAGGCTTAGAGAGCACAAGTGATCGAGACTTCAAGCGTAGCTTTAGTCGCCGTACTCAAACGAAAACCCAAAGCCCGAGCAGCTTCCTAGTGAGGACAGTGAAGACCGTCGATGGACAAAATATGAACGATAACGGATGGGGGTCTGAACTAGTCAGAGGCCACGGATGTCAGCTTCAAAGTTCTATAAGGGGAAGGCACCAAGTTGTTAAAACTACAATGACGGATTTTCCAGATTTCTCAGTAGATAAAGAGAGCCAAAGTTAATACCCTATTCAAAGCAGCACCGTTTCGGTCGATGACCTTAGAAAGAGCAAGCAACCAGCAATCAAAAATAGTTATTGCTTGACGATCAATGCGATAGTTTAATCTGGAGCAAAGCAGATCGCATAGGTCCAGGGACATAAAAAAGGATGTGTCCAGCTAATTCTGGGAATTGCATGCACATGGGGTAGAGGGGATTGGCACCGAGACAGAAATGGAATAGGGCCTCCATAGTTGGAAGACAATTATTAACAATTCGCTAGAAGAAAAACTTGATCTTAGGGAGAGTGTTCATGCCCCTTCCAGATCGCATGTTCAATGATTCTAGAACGATGGGCATTTCCAATAGGAAAATTTTATTTCAACCCATATTATTTTTAATTAAGCTATCAATATCTCTTTAAATCCAAATTTATTATCTAAACTACCCTCGTAAACCTAATTCAATACGTAAATTTATCTTTACACCTATTTAAAACATAAAAACCCAAAATCAGTATTCATGAATGTTTTACAACTTCGGACCTTGAAATATGAAGTGAATGGTTTATTAAAAGTACACTGCAATAAACTGTGTTTTTGAGGATTGAAAGTATACTGAAATAAAATTTATTGGAAGTACAAGGAAATTAATGAAATTGTGTTTTTGAGGATTGGAAGTATACTACAAATTGAGTAGCAAAGATGGTCACTAGTTCAACCTCATTCAGGCATTGAAACTCTCCAAGCTCACGAGATGGCCAAGACAGCTTCTGGGTAGGGTAAGAAGGTTGTTTTAATTCACCAGCAAGACCCATCCCAACTTCATTAATTTCAATCTCACGAGATCGCCAATATACTTCCAATGCTCAAAAACACAATTTCATTCATTTCAGTACACTTTTTGTTTTACCTCAAGTCTTAGGGTTTGATCTTAAGATTGCGTGATGCTAAGTTATTGCCTTGGGTGTGGGTTTATTGATTAATTTTAGTTATATTGTTAATTTCACCTTGTACTTAATGATAATTATGCAATAGAGTTAAACAAAAAAACAATTCAAATTTAAATTTTATGTTGGGTGTAGAGATAGATTATATGAGTTCGAATAAAATTTCTCTTTCCAATATGGTAAGGGCAGAGGGCCAAGTTGGTCGCATGACCAAAAGCATAACTTGACTTAACAGAATAATCCCCATTTGAAGTTCAAAGCCAAATAAGGCGATTAGAAGTAGAAAGGTCGCCCAACACCAAGCATTCGATAGCATCACAATCCGCAGGGGGTCAGAGATGGTGCACTACTCCCAAGTTCCATGAGCCCACAAAAACAATGTCCCGTACACAAATCGGAGAATGGCTCGCAATTGGCAAAATAGGGTGCACAAGTTCATCGCCCGATGTGGTAAGTCATTTATCTTGCCAAATATTAACCCGCCCACTGTCCCCGATTTGCCAGCAGACACCATGAACAATGAGAGCTTGAACTTGTAACGGACTGCTCCACGCCCAGGAGGCCCGAGATCTCTTAATGGCATTAAGGGCATCCTCCTAAGGGAAATATTGCCCACTAAGAATGCGAGTCCAAAACATTGTGGATTCAGAGACAAGCAGCCAAAATTGCATTGCCAGGAGAGCGACATTGAAATCCATTAGGCTTCTAAAACCCAAACTCCCAACCAACTTAGGGGAGCTAACCGAAGCTCAGCTCTGCTAATGAATCTTGCATTTGTTGTCGCACTAACCCTACCAGAAGCGGGCCATAAGGGCATCAATATCTGTACAGAAAGTTGTCGGAAATAAGAAACAATTCATAGGGAAATTTGGGATAGCCATGACCCCTACTTTAAGGGAGAGATAAAGTGGAGTACTTCCAACATTGTAATTTTTGCGAGATTCGATCTTTCACAAAAGCAAGAGCCTCTAGTTTGGATCACCCAGACATTTACCCGGATCAGAAGTCTGAGGCATATCAAAGATACGACATGAGTGAGAAATAACATCAGGGGGAGTATTTGCCGTGAAAAAGATGTAAGACTTCTGTTGGTTGATGATTTGGTCCGATGCCAAGTAGTAGGTGTCAAGGATCTTGAGTCGGGAATGACAATTATCCGGATCCGCCTAATGAAGAAAATGGACTCATCTACAAATAACAGGTGGGATAGAGTCGGACAAGAAGGCAAAGGAGAATCCTGGAGAGGGCACCCACCTCACATTGGCAATCGATAAGAGAAGAAAGTCCCTCGGTGACAAAGAGAAATAGATATGGAGATAAATGATCCCCTTGCCATAAACCCTTTTTGGGCTTAAAACAATCACCACCTGTTCCAGTGAAAGAAACTGAGAAGAAGACCGTTTTAATGTAAATCACGGCCAAAGGAACCCATCTTGACTGAAAACCCATCATAATTAGGACCACCTCTAAAAAATCCCATTCAACCTGGTCATATGCTTTATTCATGTAGACTTTCAGAGCCAGTTCAAAGCCAAATTTTGATTTTTTATGCTTATGTAATTGAAAGCCTCATGAGCAAAAAAATTGTTGTCTTGGATCTGGCAGCCTGGGATGAAAACACATTGATGATGAGAGATAAGGCTAGGGAGGTGAACTTTAAGCCTGTTGGCAACAAGTTTGGTTAGGATTTTCTACGAGAAATTACATAGGCTAATTGGACGGAATTGGGTGATTGATTCGAGAGTGGCCACCTTATGAATGAGAACAGTATTTGTGAGATTCATTTTAGGCGCCAAAAGACCATGCAAAGAAAACGTGGAAATAGCCCCTGCTAAAATACTATTCGAGATTCCATAGCAGGACTAATAGAAATTACTGTGGAACTTGTCGGGTCCTGCAGCATTCAAGCCACCCATCTGAAAAACAACATACTTAATCTCCTCTAGCTCAAACAGTTTGAGAAGATCATCATTTATAGAATCATGCACCACTGAGTTCAACCCGATAAGAACAGGCTAGAGGTCCTTCAGACCGTTAAAGATAAACAAATTTTGAAAATAAGTATCAATATATGAGTGGACCTCATCCAGCCCCTCCAACCAGATGTCACCCTCCCCTTTCAATCTAAGAATCCCATTTTTGCCGTCTTTCAACAGTAGTTTGGTGGAAGAAATAGATTCTTATCACCCTCCCGAATCCAATTTATGTGGGAACGTTGAAGCCAATATAATTCCTCATTTCTCCAAGCCTCACCAATTAATTTAGTGGTGGAGCAATGAATAACCTTCTTGATGGAGATGTTGGATTGGTGGTCGTTCACTTTTATGATTTTGAGAAGATGATTGATTGTTCTCCTGTTATTTGAAATTTTTTTGCGCTAAGAAGAGAGTTTCGAGGAGCAAGAAGACAAATTACAAGACCAAAAGTACATATAAGATACTTCCATATTATCATCCCATGCACTTTTTACCATAATAAGGAACTCCGAGTCCCTAAGCCAAGAAGCTTCCATAGAAAACAGCCTAGGGCTATGAAAAACAGGTGATACATAATGAATGTTTAGTGGTCTACAATCTGAAGCAATAAACGATCTACGAGTATCAACAGTGTTTGACCAATTATGAATCCAAGAAGTGTTTATGATCGTAGGATCAAGCCGCTCCTCGATTCGACCACACTTTTCCTAATCACGCTCCTAGTTGAAAGAATGACTCGAGAAGCCTAAGTCAATCAGGTCTTTTTTCTGCATGAAATTTTTCAAAAATCTGGTACGCCTAACGTCCCAATGTCTACCACCACGCTTTTCATGGGCCCACATGATTTCACTAAAATCACTGACATATAACCAAGGGAGCCCCAAAGCTAAAAGAGATGAAACATCATCTCCCAGAAGCTACGTTTTTGGTGATTGTGAGAGGTCTATAAAACTAAGATATATGGATAGGAGTAGCCACATTGGGCATCTGCAAAAAGTTATCAATGACAAAAGTAGTAGTTAAACAGACATGAACATAAATACAATCTTTCCACCACAGGCATAGACCACCCGACCTACCTAAAGTAGGGACAAAAAAACGCATTACTATAACCAAGGGTAATGAGAAGATGATGTAGCTCACCCAATGTCATTTGAATCACTCATAGAGTGGGCATGATACGTGGTTGCGAGACAGGAGAGATCGACACGTCCATAGCAGGAGGATTTATGACTGCAACCACAAGCAGTGGTAGTTGGTGAAGGGCTTGTAGGAAAAATAGTTTCCATAACCATGGGAGAATGAATTTGGTTCGGTAAGAATAAGGTCTTTGCTTTCTTTGCACTTGTATATGAGTTAATCCGATTAGCCAAATGCTTATGCACGTTCTTGGACAAAGAATGACCAAGGGACTGACCACCTAGGGTGTTGAAAATGATGCTTTAGTTTGTGGTAGAGATAATGGGATAGATGGGGCTTTAGTTTGTAGAAAGGTTCTCATGCCTAGATTTGGGCAAGAAAAAGGTGAGAGTGATAAGGTTGTTATGATCCATTGAAAGACCTATAAGGCTAGCATTGGTACAAATGGCCCCATTGGATAATGTTGTTGTCTTCCTTCCTAGTGCTAAAACATGTTTAGTATAATGGCACAAGCATGGGCAAGAGGGAGTTGGAATGGCATAATGTGAGCTGGAACTGCATGGAATGGATGGATTTCTGGGATGGTGGATGCACGGCACAAAGATAATATGCATGTATGTGGTTTATTTAATCAAAGGTGCATGTGCAATGTCTGCAACAAGGGAGTGGACAACCTGGAATTGGTTGTACCAAGCTGGAACAAGGGATGAAAATGCACGGTATGGTGTGTGATGTTGATGTAAAAGTGGCTGAATGGTTTGATTAATGGGAGTGGATATTTTTGGTGCAAAAGGGAGCTGGACAAGGCAAGGGAATACACGGCACAAGTTATGTGGAATAAGCAAGGTGTCCGAATGTTTTTGCCTTGTTTAGAACCACCCAATGTGACTCCAATGCACCACTTTCCTAACACATCTTCTCCTGAATTTCAGCAGCCACATTAGTCCTAGATTCCTCATTTGGACTTCAAATTAACTCCCAAGAATCCTTTCCACGTTTGTAATAATGCTCAGCTACCAAAAGGCGTGCTTTTGCTTCATTTGCCTTCCAATTGATCTTATTACACACTTAGCTGCACACTAACACCAAATAATGTAAAATGCAACTAGTTAATCCAAAACATCACAAGGACGCCAAATAAGGAAGATATAAATGCATGCAAAATGTGCCTTATCAGATAACACTTACTGGGAGAAAAAAGGGCCCCTTTTATGAAAGGAAGATGAGGAAGTAGGTGATAAGGAAGGTCGAATGACATTTAGTGCATGCCTCATGGGAGCTGACACAATGGAATTGCCTAAAATTGATTTGGTTGGGGACAAAAAGGATATTGGAGAGTGGGAAGAGTTAAACTGCCAGTTGGGCTTTTGGGCTGACATAACTTTGTGATATGTCCCTTGCAGGAAGTCAAAGCCAAAAAGATTTAGTGAGAAATTTGTGCTAGGTCCCATATAAGGTGCCAAAGAAGTCTTGGGAAGGTGTAGAGAGAGATTAATACTCGATCCTAAAATGGTAGGATGATCTAGGGGTGACAAGTTAGAGAGAGGGAGGGTTCAGCCACCATGTCATGCTCGTGGGACCCAAAAGGAGTCAAGCTTGAAGCTTCACCCATGGTAGGTGGCTAAGAGAAAGAAACTGCTTCCCATGGGAGGCCATAGGAGTCTTGCCGAGTTGACGAGTTCTTCCTCTGACCTCTGTGACTGGTATACCCAAATGAAGATGAAGGAATATGGTGGATTTTTCTTAGCCGGACATGATCACCCACCATTTTTTTTTTTTTTTGAATACGGGTACTCAGTGTTTACATTTACCACTTCAAATTCATAGTATTCGAAATGGCTAAGCCTTTCACACTAGAAACAGAAGTTTAAGAGTTTTTCATATTTGAACTCCACCTTTGTATGACCCCCATCTTGTCTTTGCAACCAAAACCCATTGGATAAATGGTTTTTAGCGTCCACCTTTGAACAAATAAGCAAGAAATCTTGGACTCCATTTGGTCGAACAAAAGGATCATCAACAACAATAACTTATCCTAAATGTTGACAAAAAGTTTTAGCATTATCAAAGGAGAAATCTTCCAAGGGCACACCACACATTTGGACCCAGTAATAAACCCAAAAGGATCGGATTTCCTCAACGGCCAGATAAGAGGGCTTGCAGTGAACTGTTAGGCAATCTGCAACATGTTGGAAATGTGCCCTAAAGCCAATCATATGATGATACTTTACAAACATTTTACATGTTAAACTAATCTAGTTTAATATAAAGGGCAAAGATTATTGTTTAAAGCCATCTCATATAAATATTATATGCTTAAATGATAAGTCCAAGGAATATGTAATTGGGAGAATGTGATCTAAAGAAGTTAGATTCATGAGACCATTCTCTTTCGTATACATATCCTAAACGTTCCTGATCATAGGATTGCCAATTGGGCATTGGCAGTTCGTTAAGATCAGGACGTGCTATGTCTTTTCTTAGAGAGAGTGACTAGTCTCGAGTCATTGGTGTGATTGACACCAAGACAAGCATGTAGGTGCTCAATAGAGAATGAGTCCATTGACCGCGATTAACAAGGAGTTCTCAAACTCATGTCACATGAAAACTTATGGTTGGGATAATGCAAAGTAGTCCCTTGACCTGAGGCATCATAGTTAACTTATGGTTAGGTCCTTGATCTTTGACTATGTTAAAGTCACTCCCTCAAAGGGTGTGCACGGCATAGTTAGGGTTAAGCCACTTAGCCATAGAGGCAAGTGAATGCACAACAATGGATCTCTAACCTTCAAATCTTTTGAGGGACAATACTTTATGAATGAGATTTAGGAATTCGATCCAAATCACATTCAAGGTAATCATATGATAACTCATATATTTCATGCATTTATACCATCTATTTCTATATCTTTGGGATGCTTTTGAGCTAAACTGGTTGCATTTTACCTTATTTTGTGTTAGTATGTAGTTACATGTACTCTATGATCAATTTGAAGGCAAAAGAAATGAAAACATGCCATTTTTGGGGTTGACCTTTATTCAAACGTGGAAAGAAGTTTAGTGGCCTATTTTGAAGCCCAAATAAAGAATCCAAGATGAATCTGGCTTGTTAGAAGAACAGGAATAGAATGGGAAAGGAATTGGGATATCTGGCCTGATTTGGAGGTACCAAATAAGGCAGAAACGTGCAAAATAAAGGCTAAGCTACTGGGATCACTTTGGAATATCTTGTAGCCCCATTTAGCATATAAATACTAGTGTTTTAGATCACTTTTAGAAAAGCCCCCTTGAGGGTGTCCAGAGCTCTTTCTCTCTCTTCTCTTTCTTTAGCTTTTCTTCTAGAAACACAATCCTATTTCCCTTCACCATCCACTGCTACCAAAGAAACCACGCAGCCGAGCTGTTCTTGGAGAAGTTTAACATCAGAAATGCTTCAAGGGGGTTTCTTCTATGAACTTTAATTTCACTCATGTTATTCTTGATATTTACATATTTTGTAATCATGTTGTGTAATTAAATTCATAGCTGGGGATTTCGATGTAGCCTTGCAAAACTACTGATAACTCATATATTTCATGCATTTATACTATCCTTTTCTAGTCTCTTTGTGATGTTTTTTAGTTAAACTGGTTGCATTTTACCTTATTTTGTGTTATTATGCATTTACATATACTTTAGGATCAATTTGAAGGTAAAAGAAGTGAAAACATGCCATTTTTGGGGTTGACCCTTATTCAAACGTGGAAAGAAGTTTAGTGGCCTATTTTGAAGCCCAGATAAAGAATCCAAGATGAATCTGGCATGTTAGAAGACCAGGAGAAGAATGGGAAAGGAATTGGAATATCTAGCCTGATTTGGATGAGCCAAATAAGGAAAAACGTTCAAAACTTTGGATTAATGGTTGGAATCACCTTACAATTAGCTACAACCCCATTTAGCATATAAATACTAGGCTTTTATATCACATTTAAACAAGCCCCCTTGAGGGTCACTCAGAGCTCTCTCTTTTCTCTTTATTTAGCCTTTCTTCCCGAAACAAAAACTTATTTCCCTTCACCATCCGCTGCCACCGAAGAAACCACGCAGCCACGCTGTTCTTGAAGAATTTCCATATAAGAATTGCTTTAAGGGGTTTTCTTCTATAAATTTAATTTCACTCATGTTGTTCTTGATATTTATGTATTCTGTAATCATGTTGTGTAATTAAGTTCATAGCTGGGGATTTCGATGTAGCCTTGCAAAACTATTCTATGTTATTAAGTTAAAGTATTCGATTCATCAATCTGTTTTCTTGTTTCATTCACTGATTTTATAATTTAATTTGTTTGTTTATCTTAATGTTTAATCACCATTAGGGTTTCTTACAGATTATTTGATCAAGGTTATATAGTACACATCATGCTTCATCTTGGTAGACATGTGAATGAATGAAGAAAGTGCTATGCATACATCCTGCCATGTGATTTCTTTGGTTCTTTGAAGTTTTCTTGTTCTTAATGGATTCTTAGTTGATAATCTAAGTTGAACATCACAACTAGGTTGTAGATTAGGAGTACTTGATCACACCCACACATCAAATGGATGATCATAAATGAGTAAAACGAACCCTAGTTGCAGATTGGAGAGTTGAATGCGTTTTGACTTTATTTTTATGGAATTGGCTTGTAATGGTGAAATTGGTATCCCTAGTTCCATTCCCATTATTTCTAAATCAACCTATCATTTATCTTTATCTTTCTTGCATTTTAAAGTTATTTTAGTTTTCAACTGAAAAATCTAAACTCACTTTGCATTTTCATTGTTTAGTTAGGGTTCACATAAAGCTAGTAATTTGTAGAGGTCTAATCAGTCCCTGTGGTTTAACACCCTTACTTATGCCGTTATACTATCCTTATATTTACACTTGAAAGGAACACAACAAAATTTTGGTGTCGTTGATAGGGACTGGTTTCAGTCTCCTATAATTGCTTGCTTTATAAACCCTATATGTTTTTCTTTTCTTAGTTTAGATTTTTAATTTACATTTTAGGTTGTTTAATTTCAGGTGGTATAGAGAGATGTAAAATGAACCCTAGTTGCAGATTGGAAAGTTGAATGCATTTTGACTTAATTTTCATGGAATTGGCTTGTAATGGTGAAATCGGTATCCCTAGTTCCATTCCCATTATTTCTGAATCAATCTATCATTCATCTTTATATTGTGATGCATTTTAAGTTATTTTAGTTTCCAAAACAAAAATCTAAATTTAGTTTTCATTTTCATTGCTTAGTTAGGGTTCACATAAAGCTAGTCATTTGTAGAGTTCTAATCAGTCCTTGTGGTTCAACACCCTTACTTGTGCCACTATACTATTCTTGTATTTGCACTTGAAAGGAACACAACAAAATTTTGGTACCTTTGCTGGGGACTGATTTCAGTCCCCTATAATTGCTTGCTTTATAAACCCTATTTGTTTTTTTTTTCTTAGTTTAGATTTTTAATTTACATTTTAGGTTGTTTAATTTCAGGTGGTATAGAGAGATGTACGGCAAATGTCCGTTATGTGCTAAAACTGGCTATCCTCTTCAATTCTGCCCAAGGATAGATGAGTTTCCTACGTTTGTTCGAGAGCACTTACACAACATGTGTTTTTCTAACCAAGAGCTACTGCAACCATTGTCAAACACATATAGCCCTGCTTGGAGGAACTCTGATCATGGCTCTTGGAACAACATACAAGCTCCAAATCAAACATTTGCACCTCCCCCACAACAGACCCCCTTTTGACACTTCATTGGAGGACACTTTGAAGCTACTTGCTCAAAACACTTTACAGTTTCAACAATCAACGAGTAGCATGATTCAAGAACACTCCAATGCACTTACCAAGTTAGAAATTCAATTGGGGTGGATTGTCCAACCGTTATATGAACAACAACCTTGGGGTGATGGTCAAGATGTGAACATTGAACAATCATTGGAATCTAGTTGTGCCTATATACATAGAGAAGATCTTGAACTTGAAGTTCTTTCCCAATTTGCTAATTCACTTGAATTTTTTTTCAAAAGTTATGTTGGATTCTCCATGTTATTTTACATCTTTGCAGGTGCCATCTTTGGAGTCTTTTGGAAATGATTTGCTGCCATATCAAGATGAAAACATATTGAAGTTGGATGACAAATCATTGCTACCCATTCACCATAAGAAAGATGATTCGGAGCTAGACGATGAGATTGCTGCCTTGAACGAATTTCATTCATCCTTAATAGCCACAAACTCATCCATTGAAATCATTGCTTCAACCACATCTTCAACAATTTTTGAGGATCTGCTTCTTCGTAATGAGAGACAAAAACACCATCATAATCAAGTCCTTCTGGAAATTCAACAACCATATTCAAAGTCCCTCAAAAGAAACCACTTATTTCGACGAAGGTTTGGAGGTACCTTGACTTCTTGCCACCCTAGGCGTTCATCCATCATACCCAACAAGTCTTGCCTAGACATTAAATAAAGCGCTTTCTAGGAGGCAACCTAGCTGGGTTTGTGCTCTTTCCTTTCATTTATGTCTTTTAGTTTTATTTTATTTTCATTCCACATGCTCTGCATATTTGCACTGCATGCATTCCATTCATTTTTAAGCATCAAGGACAATGCTTAGTTTATGTTTGGGGGTGTGGGATTGAAAATTTTCGTTTGTTTTTAGTTTTGGTTAAGTTTGCTTTTGCTTACTAATGTGAATGTATATGAGGGCTATGTTTATAAACAATACTACAGTGTTGTCATGAAAAAGTTTCATATCTTATTTTCTTTTACAAAGCTGTTACTCTAGGAATTATGATGGTAAAAGTACCGTGCTCAAATTTTGGAAGAAGAATAGCGGAGACTACCCTAGTGAGTTATTTTGAGCCTATTTGCTTCTTTGAGAGGGTTTAAAGTGTTTCTGCTCCTATCTTTTTCTTTCAATTTCACTTTAAATGATCTCATTATTTCTTTTCAATTTAATGCTAATAATAATCCTATGTTGTAGATACCATGTGTTTATATTATCACCTATGAATGAACTCAACGAGACGATGTTAGGCTATGCATGTTTTAGCCACCGAAAGGCCAAATTCCCTACCTTTATGTGTGTACCATTACCCCGTTTTGAAGCCAAACACTTTTAGCCTTTTTCTTTTCTCACCACTATATTTCCCTACTCGTTCATGTCAAACAAAGATACTTAGCCCATTACAGCCATACCCTATAGTCCAGGGAATACCAAAAGTGATGAAGACAGATAATGATTGAGCTCTACATCAAAAAAGTGGCGTGTTCCGAGGTAACATGTGCTGGAATTTCAAAATAAAAGAAGTTCCAAAATAAAATGAGAAATGGAAAGAAAAAAAAGAAGAAAAGAAATGAAAAAACATGATCAAAGAAAATGCAATTTCCAAATCCTTTCACTATCACACATGGGTCCTGGACACCAAGAACAAACAAGTAAAGTCAATTAAAGAGGTGAGCTCGCTGGTTTCACAAGGAAGACACTTTGGTATGTTCCAAGCTTTAGTATTTCCTATCCCTTTTTTTTTCATAGCCCCTTGCCTAAGCCTTACATTACAACTGTGTGAAAGACCTAGCTGATCTTTGAGGATATATTTATGGGTGATGGTAAGTGTGTGTGTTATCCATATTCTTAGTGTTTGATTCATTTCATGAGTCAGTTCAGAAAATTGTGCTTTTATTTCGTATTTCATATGTGAGAAATTTGATTCCCTTTTACATAATTTCACTCACATATGTTTGTGGAGAGACTACACCTTAGGATATGTGTGAAAATTTGAGTGACATCTGTGAAGAATAGAGTTGAGGTGAATTCTATCTTTAGCATTTGAGTATGGTGTCTTTGAAGTCATGAATCATGGAGTAATATTTTTACACTTTACACACAATACGATTCTTTGAGGTGGAAAACTTTTGGTTTGGATGTATGACTAAGCTTTCATTGGTTCTTATTAGTTTGTTTCAAGTATGCTTTAACCAATTTGTTTGAAGAGCCTGTAGATGTTTATGGGCGTCATCACTGTAAACCCTTAAGAGATACAACTCCTTCGACTAGGGACAACTAGAGGTTTAAAGGCTTGTTGCACATGCTCAATGAAATCGTTTAGCCAGCGAAAGTGGTATCGTTAGATTTTATTTTTTTTGTGTGTTTTTAGTTATAGTTTTGCTCGGGGACTAGCAAAAACCAGGTTTGGGGGTATTTGATAACTCATATATTTCATGCATTGATATGATCCTTTTCTAGTCTCTTTGTGATGTTTTTCAGTTAAATTGGTTGCATCTTACCTTATTTTGTGTTAGTGTGCAGTTACATGTACTTTAGGATCCATTTGAAGGCAAAAGACGGAAAATATGCCATTTTTGGGGTTGACCCTTGATGTGATAAATAATAGCACTCAAATTAAACCCTCTTTTTGACAATTGTAGTATAGATATAAGTAGGGATCGTTCTAGGCCGGAGATTAGGAGGGATTGCTAATCTAATGAAAATTGACTCAAAGATGTAAAAATATGCTTCAAAACACGTAAACAAACTCAAAAGACTCTTAACTAAACTTGGATCACTCAAAACAAACTTAAAAGACTCAAAACAACTCAAAACAATAAAAAAAGACTCAATTTAGACTCCAGGACTTAATTTGGACGAAAATACAATTAGTTTTGACTCAAAAGACTCAAAACACACTTTTGGACAGATTTGAAACAAGTAAGTAAAGGGGATTTGATTTTTGACGAATTTAAAAGAAAAACAAGTAAATTAAAGACTTAAAACAGATTTTGATGAATTTGAGAAAAACCATTGGATGATTAAATAGCGAAGGGATACTTCTCCACACATGATACATTCAAACATAAATTGACTTCCAGTTGCTTTTCCGATAAACCATGAACCTCAACACCCCAGATTAACCGTGACATCACTAATTAACCCTCAGATTTCCCTTAAGTTATTGGATTGGATGACATCATACGACAACCCAAAGCATTCTTCAAAAGTCCCCTACATGACATCATAATAGAGATACAATCAAAGATCATTACGTTCAATGGAAATCATAAGTATTGACAAAGCACTTGTAACTATGACATCATGATACTCATGCTAGGAATTTACTTAACATGATTGTGAAAACAACCTTAACTACTTGTGAATATAAGTTTGTGACGATTATGTGAAACTCCCTTATATTCTAGCACCAAATTCAAGCATGCAAATTAAGTAGGCCTCCTCAATCAACATACAAGAATAAGTTATCCATCAAACGGTTAAGTAAATTGCATTCATAATTTATGAAATCACAACTGGAATTAATCAACTCGTATTATAAACGTAATCATGGTTTCAAAGCATCCCCTAGCTAAAACGATTTTAGCCTCTCATGTTCATAACAAAACAAAGGAAAATAGAATTAAACATTGAAAACAAAAGATAGATTACACCTAAAAACGTTCCAACACTCCAACTCGAATGCACAAACGTCCAAGGCTTCGTCTTTCTTCTCTTCTTCCTTGCTAAGTCACGGCACAAGAGTCTAGGGTGATTTTGTGGATGACATGAAGAGTTCCGACCAGAGATACAGTAACGAAGGAAACAAACTAGTTGTTTTTAAGCGATCTCGATCTCGCTTCCGCTCCGGGCAGTGAAGAGAGAAGACGGAAACAGATTCTTTTTCTGGGTTGTGAATGGATTTTGGAGGGTAGGGTGGTGCGGCAAGGGTTAAGGATGGTGTATGGAGGCTGGGGTGAAGGTATGGTGATAGGAGCATATTCATGCGACTTAAATGGCTTGTTCTCGTGCATTTACGTTATGTTTCTTTAGTTATTTTAGTACTTTAAGCTATTTTCGTGTGTTTATAGGTCCAAAGGGCTAAAGGAGCAAAAAGATGCATTTTGGAGACTTTTGGAGCACTTTTGGGCTAAGGATGGATAGCTTATGCTTGGAGCCAAAGTGTTGGACGAAATTGAAGACCTAATTGGAGCCAAAGTGTTGGAACCTTGTTCTCTTTAGTTTTAGGACATTTAAACCTTTCCTAATCCCAATCATGCCATGCATAACACACATCCATTCTAACACATTGTCATTGCACATGCATTTCCTTCATTAGTTAACCCACATGCACTTATCACTTATCATCACCACATATCATATCACTTAATCACTTATCACTTATCATCACCACTTAACCACTTATCATATCATAACCACATATCATATCACTTATCACTTATCACTTAACATATCATCCACCTACTTCACCTACAACATCCACCTACTTCACCTACAACATCCACTTCACCTACAACATCCACCTACTTCACCTACAACATCCACCTACTTCACCTACAAATGACATAGCCATATGTTCCCTCCACTACTCCTATAAATACCCTTGCATTCATTCATTCAAAAACATCTCATTTCATACACAACACATTACAAACACATTCTCCCTTCCCTAGCCGTGAGCTTCCCATCCATTCCCTTATAATCCAAACACCACTTCTCATCCATTTCCATAATCCCCCAAACCTCACCTTAGACCTTGTGCTACAACAACGAGGAAGATAAGAGGGCCTAAACGTTCATACAATTCAAGTGTGAGTTGTTGGAATGTTTAGGTGTTTCTTTGATTTCAAAGTTTAAATTTAATTCTCTTTGTTTTGTACGTATGAGGAATGGAAGAGAAGAGTGCCTAAACGTTCATACAATTCAAGTTTGAGTTGTTGGAATGTTTAGGTGTTTCTTTGATTTCAAAGTTATGAGGAACTGAACCCTTTTTGGCTAGGGGTGATTTCAATACCATGATTATTTATGTGATATGAATTGATGAATTCCGGTTATGAACTCTTGATTCGTGAATGCAATTGGCTTAACTATTTGATGATTAACTTATTTGTGTTTGTTGATTGAGGGTCGACACTTAATTAGCATGCATGAATATGTGGCTAAAGTTTAAGAAGGTTTCACATAATCGTTACTAACTTATACTTGAAAGTAGTGAAGGTCGCTTGTCACGATCGCGTTAAGTTTAATTCTTAGCATGAGTAACATGATGTCATAGTTGCAAATGCTTTGTCAATGCTTATGGTTTTCATTATTCTTAATGATCTTCGATTGTATCTCTATTATGATGACATGTAGGGAACTTTTGAGAATGTTTTGGGTTGTCGAATGATGCCATCCAATCCAATAATATAAGGAAAATCTGAGGGTTAACTAGTGATGTCACGGTTAATTTGGGGCATTGTCGTTCATAATTCAATGAAGGAATAACTGGAAATTGATTCATATGCATAAATATCATGTGTAGAGAAAGAACCCTTAGCTAGCTTCCCATCCATTCATTTCCGTCAAATCCATATTTACAATTTGTTTTGTTTCCAAGTATTCATTTTAGTTTAAATTCGTCCAAATCCAATTCCCCCCTATTTCGTTGAAGTCTTAGTCTTAATCTTTCTTATTTTTAGTTTTGAATTCTTCGAGTTTAGTATAGCATTTTAGTTTGTGTTTTTAAAAGCATTTTGAGTCTTTTGATTTGTTTTAGTGTTTTAAAGTTTAGTTTTACATTCTTTGAGTCTAGTTTAGTGTTTTATATTATGTTTTTACGTTTTTAAGTCAAATCCAAGTGATTAACAATCCCTCCTAATCCCCGGTCCAGAACGATCCCTACTTGCACCTATACTACAATTGATAAAAAGAGGGTTTAATTTGTGTGCGTATAAACCACGCATCAAATTTTGGCGCCGTTGCCGGGGATTAGAAAATTTGCTAATCCCTTGGATTGTTTGTTTCTGTATTGTCTTTTAGATTTAGTTTTTTTTTATTTGTGTTTTGTTTGTTAAGAACAAGATGGCACTTAATAATGCTTCTCTTTTGTCACAACTCATGGAAAGGTCCCAAATGCAAAGAGTTGATATATTTAATCTTCAATCAAGGAATAACGTGTTTTCCAATACTTACAATTCGGATTGGAGTGATCATTCAAACTCTATGTGGTGGGAACCTCAAAATGCTCAACAAGGAGGATATTGGCAGCCACCACAACCTCATATTCAATATGCCCAACCAAATTTAAGTTCGTCAATAAATTATAACCAAAAGCTTGATGAATTAATTTGTTTGGTGCAGGGCTTACAAAATCAAGACAATGAGGCTCAACAAGAAGGATATTGGCAGCCGTATGAGGAGTTCTATTCAACGCCTATGCAGCCACCACAACCTGCCCAAAGTAATGTAGGTAATTCAAATGATAATGATACGATTTTTCAATTACTTACTACTCTGGAAAAGCAAATCGGGCAGATAACGGAGTTCGAAGGACAATTTTGCGACCAAGGCGAACTCCCTAGTTCAACCATTGCAAATCAGAAGAGAGATTTTGAAACTGCCAAGGAAATCATGTTGAGAAGTGACAAGGAGGTTGGAACGGACCCTCAACCATCAAAATCAAATCACAAGGAAGAGGAATACACCCAACCCACGGAAAGGGTGGAAACACCTTTACCGGAGGCTCCTATTGCTCCTATGCCATCTAATACAGGTATGGTTGTTCCAAATTTCATTATTTTTAACCCTATTCCTTGCAGATTCATGACTTCCAAGGAAGAAGAAGGTGAAAAAGACATCTTGGAAGCCCTTCCAAAGGTGACAAGTAGGGAATGTCATGAATCCATCAAAGAGGACGTTCTTGAAACCACAAAATCCAAAGAAGTTAAATTTGATGACATTGGACAAGTAATAACCATCACTTGCAATCTGGCCAAGTCCAATACCCCTGAAACTTTCAAAGGAGTGGTATTTGTCATTGAGTTCTTGTCGGACAAAACAAGTAAGTATTTTTTTCCAAATTCCATTAGATTTTATACTAACTTGCTATTTTTTTTGAATCAGGCACCTACACTAGAATTCAAACCAATGCCGGTTCACTTCAAGTATCACCTTCCATTCAAGGACCAATTCCATGCCGTTTGATTTTATTTATGTTAATAAAAAAAAATAAAAAAAATAAAAAAAAAAAAAGAAAAAAAAAAAGAAAAAGAAAAAAAGAAAGATACTAAACATGGAGAAAAGTGGAGCTTCACAAAGGTTGTTTGCGTGAAGTCCCACTACGAGGCGCAGAAGCGGAAGGCGCAGAAGCGGGAGGCATAGAAGCGGGAGGCATCGAAGCGGAAGGCATCGGAGCGGGAGGCATCGGAGCTAGAGCATTCCAGGCCTCAATACTTGGCCAAGCGCTGGATGACCCAGGAAAAAGGTGCCTCTGGAGATAAGACGCAAGCCTTTGACGGTCACTGTGAATTCGACCCTCAGATTCTTGCAGCTCATCAAGCTTCCTCTTCATCCCCGACGAATAGTTATTTGCAAGCACATGCAAACTTCTATTCTCGTACTTAAGCTGCTGGATCTCTTGCTTAAGTCTTTCCACCTCTGCCATCAACGATTCCACCTGACGGGAGCGGGCAAGCAGGCGTAGGCCCATGTTGGACACAGAGCTCGCACACTGAACACTAAGTGCGAGGGACTCTTGAACGGCCAACTCATCGGACCGTCCTGACAGCAGCCTACTATCTTTTGGAGTGAGGAGGTTTTTAGCTACTATTGTAGCTGTTGTGGCGTCCTGCATCACAGAGTCTTCACCTGAAAGAGGACCGTTAGAAGATAAAAAAGAAGGGCGCCATACATTACCTTGACGGGGCGCAACCGGATCGCTGCTGAGACTCAAATCTAAGCTAAGGTTCGATGAGTTTGCCATTTTTTTTTCAAAAGTGTTCAAAGAGAAGGGGTGGATGGAGTTAAAAATTTCACAAAGGGCCGGAGTCGAGTTTCAGGAATGGGAAATCTTCAGAGTGTGTATGTTGGCGGTGATCGATAGCTCTATAAAATGCCAAGGCGACGCGTCCACCAATTCAAAGAGCCGGATTTTCCGGCGTAAGTTAGGCGACGCTCCCTCGGCTTTTCAGAAAACGCGTTCAACTTTGTCAAAAGATTTCTGACAAAGCTGAAAACACGTGGAGGCCATCATCGCAACTACACGTCTTTAGCCGACAAGCGCAAAGTTCGGCGACGCTTTCTCTGCTTTTCAGAAAACGCGTGCAGCTTTGTCAAAAGGAGCCGCATCTGCACTACCACGTGTCGTTCAGAAATCGAAGGGGCGTCGTTCAGAAATCGAAGGGGCGCCTGCTCAGAAATCGAAGAGGCGTATTCAAAGATCGAAGAGGCGCCACTATTTCAAAAAGCCGGAATTGCGGGATCAAAACGTTTGTCGACAAGGGTAAAAAGTACCACCACTTGATATTATCTCTATATATGTCGACCTTCGTCTTTTATGGCAGGGCAAACCTGAAGAAAATGCCCAACTCTCCCTCACCTCTGAGGGTGCACTCCCAGCAAAGCCTTTCAAAATACTCAATTCTTTCTTCTTCCCCAAAGATGATACCAGATGCCTGGAGTACATATGACCCAGGAGGAAACGGCGGATTGAAGCATGTGCTGATTCATTCACCACTTCTTCAAAGCAAAGGTATCTCATATCATCAAGGTCAAAAGCAAAAGTATCTCATATCATGCTCTTTCCCTGTCTTTTTCTTTGTCCTTGTTCTTACTCGCATGGCAAAGTAAAAGAAGCAATCAGCCGGCACTTGGAGTCAATCTTCCGATCTGGAGCCAACTGCCTGGAATCTATTCCTGATTGCTTACCTAGCGTTGCTCTCGAGTAGTCATCTTCAACGGTTGATACACTTCCGGAGAAGGGACCACTTCTGCAAAGGGGAGCGAGTAAGGCAAGTGAAAATGATACATTGAAGCATGTGGAGACAAACATAGGCTGAGTTATCCTCAAACCCTTTTCAATACGAATTGGAAAGATTGAACAAAGAAACAGACCAAAAGGGTAAGCTCAGACCTTCGGGGGAGACCAAAAGAACCATCCTGCTGCCCAGTTCAAGAAGTAGCACAAAGGAAAATCAATGATGGGCGGAAACCAGTTCGAGAGTAAGCCTGTGGAATCATCAAGATCAAGCCTCAATGCAATCAACAAAGAGAAGAGGGAATTTACACTCCATAACCAGATTTGCGTCCCTAAACTCTTCTCTTTGTTAATTACATTCTGCCATGTTTAGTATGTTTAGTTGTTGTTTGTGTGTTTACTTATGTTTTGTGTGAATCTATGCTTAAAACATTGAGGACAATGTTTGATTTAAGTGTGGGGGGGGTAACTAAGTATGTTGATGCAAATTCGTTGAATTTTATCACCCATAACTTCAAGTGTTGTTCCTTGCTGTTTTAAATGTTTTTAAGGTGTTTTTAAACTGTTTTAGCGTATTTTGTTTTATAACTCCGAAAATCACATAAAAATTTGAAAAACATTTTTTTGAAAAGCCTAAAAAGAGTGTTTTGAGTTGTTTTTGTGTCTTAGGGAACCTTCCAACGTTATGATGAGGATTTGGTTTGTAATTGCATGACTGTTAAAAAGAGTTATATACATAGAGAAAAGTTTGATTTACTCTTGGTTTATGCTTAGTTATGGTTATAATGTATGACTTCACATGCAATCATAAAAGAAAAATTCGTTTTTGTAACATGCTTGAAGGAAGGAACTCAAACAAACGCTACAACCCTGTGAGACTCGAGCCATTACCTTCTTTGGAGAGTTATTTTCTGTGATTCTTTGTTTTCTAAAGTTGTTGAATGATCTCATTATTCCTTGCTTGGTTGCTACTTAGAATGCAATTGTATCATGATAGAACTAAATGCTAGAACTTATATCCGTTTCATTCAAAGCATGATATTGAGTTGCATAACATATATCAAGATGAAGTTGTGTAGTTGCCACCATAGCCAAATAGCCTTACTTCCCATATTTCGTATATATTGTAAGTCTTAACACCGTTGAGCCTCGTTTAACCTATTTTCTTTGCTAACCATATCACCCCTTACCTAGCCTAGATTAGGACCATCCGTACCCTTGTTCTTAAAAGATAGTGAGCATGACTTAAATGAATTCCTTTTGAGTACATTTTGCAAGAAAATGAGTGTGGGGGAGTAAAAGTTTGTTCTTAAGTTTGTATGTTTTGAGAGTCAAAAGAAAAAAAAAAAAAAAAAAAAAAAAATTGTGAAAAAAATATGAAAAAGAAAAACAGAAAAGAAGAGAAAAGAAAGAAAAAAAAAAAAAAAAAGAGCTTGTTCCCCCTTGTTGTTCAAAAGTTGAGTTTTCATTCAAAAGTGAATTCTACGTTAATTCAAATGCTTTGCTCGCTATTTCTTTAAGAACCTTTGTTTTCCATATACCTTCTTTGTTAGCCAAACACCTTTAGCCCCGTTACACCCCTTTGACTTCTATCTTGATCATTATGTGTTCAATAATGTGGAGTTTGAAATTGATATGAGCTTATGGAATCACTGGTTCTCATTCTAAGTAGTAGCATTCCATTCATGAGATCATATTCATGTCATTATCGTAAATCCAGAAAATGCTTTCCTTGTTATAACATATGTGAGTGTTCGTCTACATGTTTACATCAATCTTCTCACATATAACTAGTGTAGGGTGTGTAGTCAGAAAATCTGTGTGAAAAACGAGTGCATATCTTGTAAGGATTTGAGCAATTTCTCTAAGGCATGTTACTACATTCGAAATGTGTTTTAAATGCTTAATTGTGAACTAGTATGTGGTGACTATGATTAAGAATGTACTTAAGTGTAATGATGGCAAAAATCTGTGGGAATGATGATTTTTAACTTGTCATGTGCTTTGGAAATCCCTAAGACGGTTGTTGGAAGGTTTAGGTTGTGTTTTACTTGTTTTGTTTCGTTTGGTTTTGTTTTGTTTTTCTTTCTGTTTTGCTCGAGGACTAGCAAAAGATAAGTGTGGGGGTATTTGATAGGAGCATATTCATGCGACTTAAATGGCTTGTTCTCGTGCATTTACGTTATGTTTCTTTAGTTATTTTAGTACTTTAAGCTATTTTCGTGTGTTTATAGGTCCAAAGGGCTAAAGGAGCAAAAAGATGCATTTTGGAGACTTTTGGAGCACTTTTGGGCTAAGGATGGATAGCTTATGCTTGGAGCCAAAGTGTTGGACGAAATTGAAGACCTAATTGGAGCCAAAGTGTTGGAACCTTGTTCTCTTTAGTTTTAGGACATTTAAACCTTTCCTAATCCCAATCATGCCATGCATAACACACATCCATTCTAACACATTGTCATTGCACATGCATTTCCTTCATTAGTTAACCCACATGCACTTATCACTTATCATCACCACATATCATATCACTTAATCACTTATCACTTATCATCACCACTTAACCACTTATCATATCATAACCACATATCATATCACTTATCACTTATCACTTAACATATCATCCACCTACTTCACCTACAACATCCACTTCACCTACAACATCCACCTACTTCACCTACAACATCCACCTACTTCACCTACAAATGACATAGCCATATGTTCCCTCCACTACTCCTATAAATACCCTTGCATTCATTCATTCAAAAACATCTCATTTCATACACAACACATTACAAACACATTCTCCCTTCCCTAGCCGTGAGCTTCCCATCCATTCCCTTATAATCCAAACACCACTTCTCATCCATTTCCATAATCCCCCAAACCTCACCTTAGACCTTATGCTACAACAACGAGGAAGATAAGAGGGCCTAAACGTTCATACAATTCAAGTGTGAGTTGTTGGAATGTTTAGGTGTTTCTTTGATTTCAAAGTTTAAATTTAATTCTCTTTGTTTTGTACGTATGAGGAATGGAAGAGAAGAGTGCCTAAACGTTCATACAATTCAAGTTTGAGTTGTTGGAATGTTTAGGTGTTTCTTTGATTTCAAAGTTATGAGGAACTGAACCCTTTTTGGCTAGGGGTGATTTCAATACCATGATTATTTATGTGATATGAATTGATGAATTCCGGTTATGAACTCTTGATTCGTGAATGCAATTGGCTTAACTATTTGATGATTAACTTATTTGTGTTTGTTGATTGAGGGTCGACACTTAATTAGCATGCATGAATATGTGGCTAAAGTTTAAGAAGGTTTCACATAATCGTTACTAACTTATACTTGAAAGTAGTGAAGGTCGCTTGTCACGATCGCATTAAGTTTAATTCTTAGCATGAGTAACATGATGTCATAGTTGCAAATGCTTTGTCAATGCTTATGGTTTTCATTATTCTTAATGATCTTCGATTGTATCTCTATTATGATGACATGTAGGGAACTTTTGAGAATGTTTTGGGTTGTCGAATGATGCCATCCAATCCAATAATATAAGGAAAATCTGAGGGTTAACTAGTGATGTCACGGTTAATTTGGGGCATTGTTGTTCATAATTCAATGAAGGAATAACTGGAAATTGATTCATATGCATAAATATCATGTGTAGAGAAAGAACCCTTAGCTAGCTTCCCATCCATTCATTTCCGTCAAATCCATATTTACAATTTGTTTTGTTTCCAAGTATTCATTTTAGTTTAAATTCGTCCAAATCCAATTCCCCCCTATTTCGTTGAAGTCTTAGTCTTAATCTTTCTTATTTTTAGTTTTGAATTCTTCGAGTTTAGTATAGCATTTTAGTTTGTGTTTTTAAAAGCATTTTGAGTCTTTTGATTTGTTTTAGTGTTTTAAAGTTTAGTTTTACATTCTTTGAGTCTAGTTTAGTGTTTTATATTATGTTTTTACGTTTTTAAGTCAAATCCAAGTGATTAACAATCCCTCCTAATCCCCAGTCCAGAACGATCCCTACTTGCACCTATACTACAATTGATAAAAAGAGGGTTTAATTTGTGTGCGTATAAACCACGCATCATATGGAAGTAGGAGAATGGTGGACGGTTTGATGGAAGGCTGCGGCAAGGTTGTGCTTCTGTGTGAATGAAGGCAGGTTGTATGGAAGGGTAATTAGGGATTTATGAAAGGTGCGGCTTGGGTATTTATTTGGGAGCAAGAATCCCTAGAGTTTATTACATAGTTTAGGAAAGGAATTAACCCCAAATCCCTAAGGAAAAGGAAACACAAAGTCAGAAATCAAAGGGAAAGGGAAGGGAACCTGCGGTATTCAATTGTGAGAAGGGGAATGTGATTTATTTCTGAAAGTAGGCAAGGATTTTGGAATAGAAAAAGGTATGTGAGTTATGGCTGAGTTTGATAAGAAAAAGGAATGTGTTTTAATGACTTAAAATAGGACATAAGGCTTTCCCTTGCACGGCAAGGAAGGGAATCACCTAAGGGATGCACGGCAAGGAACTTAGGTTGCAAATGAAGCTTTATTTGTGTCCTAAAATACATAAGGTGCCTTCAAACTTGTTGGAATTTAAGGACATTTATGATTAGGAAAGGTTAAACCAAAATAGGAAACCTTGGCTTAACTTTCCTACTTCAAGTAGGAAACCTTCTTTGACTAGGATTCCTCATTTGATTAGGAATTCTCTTGTGATTAGGAATCCTCCTGTGATTAGGAATCCTCTTGTGATTAGGAATCCTAACTCCTTTAGGTCTTCAATTTCGTCCATTCCTTTTGCTCCAAGCATAAGCTATCCATTCCAAGTCCAATTTTGCTCCAAAATGCTCCTTTTTGCTTCCTTAGCCATGCGAACCTAAAAACACACGAAAATGGCTTAAACTACTAAAATAACTATGAACTAACAACATAAATGCACGAAAACAAGCTAACTAAGTCGCCTAAATATGCTCCTATCAAATTCCCCCACACTTAGCTTTTGCTAGTCCTCGAGCAAAACAAACAAACAAAACTAACAAAACTAACAAAACAAAACAAAACACACTCTAGACCTTCCAACATATACCTTAGGGATTTCCAATGAACATGACACATTAAAGAACATCATTCCCACGGTTTTTGGCTTTCTTTACACTTTAACAAACACTTAACCATAGTTACAACTTATTAGTTCACAATTAATCAATTAAAACAATGTTTTGAATATAGTAACATGCCTTAGAGAATTCCCTCAATTCCTCACTAGAATGCACTCTATTTTCACACGGATTTTCTAACTTCACACCCTACACTAGGTATATGATAGAAGCATATTCATGCGACTTAAATGGCTTGTTCTCGTGCATTTACGTTATGTTTCTTTAGTTATTTTAGTCCTTTAAGCTATTTTCGTGTGTTTGTAGGTCCAAAGGGCTAAAGGAGCAAAAAGATGCATTTTGGAGACTTTTGGAGCACTTTTGGGCTAAGGATGGATAGCTTATGCTTGGCGCCAAAGTGTTGGACGAAATTGAAGACCTAATTGAAGACCAAAGTGTTGGAACCTTGTTCCCTTTAGTTTTAGGACATTTAAACCTTTCCAATTTCCTTAGCCGTGCATAACATTCCAACATTCCACTCCTTCATTTCAGCCACACTCCCACATATCATTACTTATCATCACCACTTATCACTTATCATAACCACATATCATATCATAACCACATATCATATCATCATCACTTATCACTTATCACTTATCATAACCACATATCATATCATCATCACTTATCACTTATCACTTATCATCATCACTTATCACTTATCACTTAACATGCACCCATCACCTAACACAACACCTTTAATTCACATGCATTCACTCTTTAATTCACATGCATTTACTCTTTAACTCACATGCAAAACACCTCCATTCCATCTCCCATTTCAGATTGCATTCCATAATCATTCACTCACCTTTAATCCACATGCATCTTCCATAAATCAAATCAGCCACATTCACTCACCACAAACATTCCACATGCATTCATCAACATATCTAGTTGTCACTCACATGCATTCCATCCTTTAAAACATTGCACATGCACTCCCTTTAATTAATTAAGCCACATGCACTCCCATCCATTTCATCATTGCAACCAACACATGCTTTCACATGCATTTTCAGATTGTCCCCTTGCATATGCAGCCACATATTCATTGCACATGCAATTCCAACCCACATGCATCCTTTAATCATTTAAACATGCAGCCACATTCCCTCCTAGCTGTCATGTTCCCCCCATTTCACCTATAAATAAACATCCATTGCATTCATTCTCATTCATCCTTCCACATTTCAGAATGTAGACATCAAAACTCCCTTGAGGAACCACTCCCTATCAATCCAAACACCATCCCTCTTCCATTTCCACCACTCCCCAAACCATTCACACCATCAAACTATCCTTAGACCTTGTGCTAGAACGAAGAGGAAGAGAAGAGTGTCTAAACGTTCATACAATTCAAGTTTGAGTTGTTGGAATGTTTAGGTGTTTCTTTGATTTCAATGTTTAATTTCAGTACTCTTTGTTTTGTACGAATGAGGAATGGAAGATAAGAGGGCCTAAACGTTCATACAATTCAAGTTTGAGTTGTTGGAATGTTTAGGTGTTTCTTTGATTCTCTTTCTTTTGTACCATGAGGAACTAAAACCCCCTTGGCTAGGGGGTAATTCGAAATATATGTTTATGCTTGCATTTTGATTTGATTACTTCTAATTGCGTTTCATAAGTTGTGGATTCAATTTGTTTAACCGTTTGATTGATAACTTATTTATGAATGTTTATTAAGAATGCGCGCTTAATTTTCATGCATGAATATGACGCTAGAATATAAGTGAGTTTCACCTAATAGTTACAAACTTATATTCACAAGTAGTGGAGGTTGCTTATAAACAATCGCGTTAAATGAATTCTTGGCAAGAGTATCATGCATTCATAGTTACAATTGCCTCGTCAATACTTATAATTTTCATAGAGCTTAATGATTCTTGCTTGTATCTCTATTATGCAATCATGTAGGGGACTTGTGGGGAATGTTTTGAATTGTTGTATGCGCTAACCCATCCAATTCAATAACATTAGGAAGATTTGAAGGTTAATTAGTGCATCACGGCTAACTTGGGGTGTTGAGAATTAATGATTTATTGAAATGCAATTGGAAATCGTTTTATTGTGCAAGTATAACATGTATGGAGATGAACCCCTTAGCTAGCCTTCATTCCATTCATTCTATCACATTCACATTTACATTTTGCTTTAATTTACAATCTGTACATTTTAGTTTAATTTCGTATAAAACTCAATCCCCCTTTACTTTAATGTCAAATTAGTTAGAAAGTATCTTAGTTTGTGTTTTTAAGAGTTTTGATTAAATTTATTTCCCAATTTCGTCCAAATTTGTGTGTTGTACTCAAATCTGCCCAGAAAGTGGTTTTTAGGCAGATTTGAGTGTGTTTGTGTTGTTTTGAGTCTTTTGGTTTGTTTGAGTGTTTTAAAAGTTTAGTTTTGCATTCTTTGAGTCTAGTATAGTGTTTTATATTGTTATTTTACGTTTGAATCAAGCCATAATCTTAAATTCGTCCAACATTGGGTTTAAGGTCAGAAACTGCCTAGTTAGTGTTTTTAGGCAGTTTTGAGTCTTTTGAACTTGTTTTGAGTCCTTTGAGTCTTTGTGAACGTTTTTAACTTTGTTTTTATGTTTTTGAGTCAAATCCAAGTGATTAACAATCCCTCCTAATCCCCGGTCCAGAATGATCCCTACTTACATACTTACTACAATTGATAAAAAGAGGGTTTAATTTGTGTGCGTATAATTCTCGCATCAGTATATGTGAGAAGATTGATGTAAATATGAAGACTAACACTCACATATGTTATATCAAAGAAAGCATTTTCTGGATTTACGACAATGACATGTATATGATCTCATGAATGGAATGCTACTACTTAGAACGAGAACCAGTGATTCCATATGCTCATACCAAATTCAAACTCCACATATTGAACACATAACATCAAGATAGACGTTGAGGGTTGTAACGGGGCTAAGGGTATTGGCTAACAAAGAAAGGTAAAGGATAAACAAAGGTTCTTAAAGCAATAGGAAGCAAAGTAATGAAATTGACACTTAAACTCACTTTTAATGGCAGAAATTATCTTTTAAACACAAGGGAAGATTCATGCACACCTAGGGTCAAATTCAAACTTTTGGACCCTTTCTTCAACAACCAACACTTGTGAGTTCATTCTCACTTATTTTTCAACTCTTTTTCTTTCTTTTTACCACTTTTCTATTTTCTTTTATTTTTCCACGAATTTTTTTTCTTTATTTTTACTTTGCCGTGCCCTATCATCTTCCCCCACACTCGTTTCTGCAATATATTGATCAAAATGAGTTCATTCTAAGTCATGCTTCACTGTCCTTTAAGAACAAGGGTATGGAAAGTCCTAATCTAGGCTAGGTAAGGATAATGTGGCTAACAAAGAAAATAGGCCTGAAAAGGCTCAAAAGGGGTAATCCTACAATACATATGCAAAAGGGTTAGGCTTTTTGGCTTTGGCTTGACTAACAACTTCATCTTATTGTCTGTTATGCAATCAATATCATGCTTTGAATGAAATGGGCATGAGTTCTAGTATTTGGAACTATAATGAAATGCATTCCAAGTAGCAACCAAGCAAAGAATGATGAGATCATGCAACGACTTTAGAAAACAAGAAATCACAGATTATACTCTCCAAAGAACGTTATAGGCTCAAGTCTCTCAAGGATGTAGCTTTAGTTTGAGTTCCTTCCTTCAAGCATGTTACAAAAACTGATTTTCTCTTTGTCATTACATGTGAATTCATAAGCTATAACCATAACCAAGCATAAACCAAAGCATAAATTAACTTCCAGCCATGTTTACAGCATTCTTTAATAGTCATGCAATTAAAAACCAAATCCTCATCATTGTGTTGGAAGGTACCCTAAGACACAAACAAACACACAAAAACAACTTTAAAACAACTCTTTTTGGGTTTTTCAAAACTGTTTTGTAATTTTTTTTGTAAATTTTCGGATTTTCTGAACAAAAGACATGAAAACACTTCAAAACACTCTAAAAACACTTCAAAACAGTGAGAAACAACATTATAAGTGATAGGTGATAAAATCCCACGAAAATCATGCAAAAACAACTTGTTTACCCCCCCCCCCCCCAACACTTAAATCAAACATTGTCCTCAATGTTTCAAACAAAGACTCACATTCAAACAAACAATATAAACTAACTAACATGACGAAATAAAAACAATAAAGAGACAGAGAGTTAGGAACGCAAATCTGATTTTGTTGAATGAATTGTTGAATTGCCTAAGTCTTCTCTAGTTGAATGCATGGGTTGCCTCCCAAGAAGCGCTTGCTTTAACGTCTTGCAGCCGGATGAACATGCTTCTTAGCCTCAATTGGGCCCCACGACATGGAGAGTGATGTCCTCCACAACCTGCCCTTCAACATTTGCATAATAGGGCTTCAAACGATGCCCATTCACCTTGAATTCTTGGCCATTCCTCAAGCTTTGGATTTGAACTGCGCCATATGGAAAAACATTAGTAACAACAAAGGGCCCAATCCACTTAGAACGTAACTTACCGAGAAATAAACGAAAGCGAGAATTACAAAGTAAAACTTTTTGCCCTATGGAGAATGTTTTGCTTCAGATCATCTTGTCATGGAAAGCCTTGGTCTTTTCCTTGTAAATACAAGCATTCTCATATGCTTCAAGCCTAATCTCCTCAAGTTATTCAATTGCAACTTCCTATGCATTCCAGCGGCATCTATGTCCATGTTGAATGTCTTGATTGCCCAATGAGCCTTGTGTTCTAACTCCACGGAGAGATGACATGGCTTGCCATAGACTAGCCGAAAAGGGGACATCCCTATGGGTGTTTTGTAAGCCGTTCTATAAGCCCATAATCCATCCTCCAAACGCATGCTCCAATCTTTTCTTGTTGGCCCAACGGTCTTCTCCAAGATTTGCTTGATTTCTCTATTGGACACCTCAACTTGGCCATTGGTTTGAGGATGGTAAGGTGTTGAAACCTTATGTGTGACTTGATACTTCTTGAGCAATGCCTCGATGGTACGATTGCAAAAGTGAGACCCTCCATCACTAATAAACACTCTAGGCATCCCAAATCTAGCAAAGATGTTAGTTTTTATAAAATCTGCAACAACTTAAGAATCATTAGTATGGGTGGCTTTGGCTTCCACCCATTTTGAGACATAATCAACCGCAAGCAAAATATAAGTAAAACCAAACGAAGAAGGGAAAGGGCCCATGAAATCAATGCCCCAAACATCAAAAATTTCAACATTAAAGATGGGTGTTTGCGACATTTGGTCCCTTGCACCTATATTTCCCATTCGTTGACAACGATCACAAGTTAAACAAAAAGTCTTAGCATCTTTAAAGATTGTAAGCCAATAAAAACCACATTCTAACACCTTAAGGGCAGTGCGTTGTGTGCCAAAATGTCCACCACATGCATAAGTGTGACAAAATGTTAGAATTGATTTAAACTCACAATCATGCACACAACGACGAACAATCTGATCCACACAAAATTTCCACAAATATGGGTCATCCCATACATAAAACCGTGCCTCTTTCTTGAGTTTATCACGTTGGTGCTTAGCTATGGTGTTTGGAACACGTTTTGACACCAAAAAGTTCACCAAATCGGCATACCAAGGTTCACATACCTTAATGGACAACAATTGCTCATCAGGGAATGTCTCTTGGATGGGTAAAGAGTCCTCATTGCACACCAAACGACTTAAATGATCAGCAACCACATTCTCACTCCCTTTCTTGTCTCGAATTTTAATGTCAAACTCTTGGAGAAGAAGCATCCATCGAATGAGCCTTGGTTTGGCCTCTTTTTTGGTGAATAAGTACCTTAAAGCTGCATGGTCAGAATATACAATCCCTTTAGTGCCAAGTAAATATGAATGAAACTTATCTAAAGCAAAAACAACAGCAATAAGTTCTTTTTCAGTGGTAGAGTAGTTTAATTGAGCATCATTTAAGGTCCGGGAAGCATAATATATGACATGTGGTTGCTTGTTCTTCCTTTGGCCCAAAACAGCCCCTAATCGGATGCATCACACATTAGCTCAAAAGGCAACGTCCAATCTGGTGGAATGATAATGGGTGCCGTGGTAAGCATGTCCTTGAGATGCTTGAATGCCTTCTCACACTTCTCGTTGAACTCGAAAGCCACTTCTTTTTGTAGGAGACGGCATATGGGTTGTGCAATCTTGGAAAAATCCTTGATAAATCGCCTATAAAATCTTGCATGGCCAAGAAAAGAATGAACCTCTCTAACCGAAGTAGGAGAGGGTAAGTAATGTACAAGATTTATTTTAGACTTATCAACTTCAATTCCTTTTCCAGAGATGATATGACCCAAAACTATGCCTTGTTTGACCATAAAATGACATTTTTCCCAATTCAAAACAAGGTTAGTTTCCATGCATCTTTTCAAGATTAAAGTGAGATTATGCAAACAATCATCAAATGAGTCTCCAAACACACTAAAATCGTCCATAAACACCGTCCATAAACACCTCAATTATTTTCTCAACATAATTCGAGAATATACTTGCCATGCATCGTTGGAAAGTGGCCGGTGCATTGCATAAACCAAATGGCATACGACGATATGCAAAAGTATCAAATGGACAAGTAAAGGTGGTCTTTTCTTGATCATTCGGCACTATGACAATTTGATTATAACCGGAATAACCATCAAGAAAGCAATAAAAGGAATGACCGGCTAACCTTTCAAGCATTTGATCGATGAATGGCAAAGGAAAGTGATCTTTCCTTGTTGCGGCATTTAGTTTCCTATAGTCAATGCACACTCTCCAACCGGTTTGAATGCGTGTAGGCACAAGTTCATTCTCTTCATTCTTCACCACCGTGACTCCGGACTTCTTGGGAACTACTTGGACCGGTGAAACCCAACAACTATTTGAGATAGGATAGAGGACGCCACAATCAAGTAGTTTGATGATTTCCTTCTTCACGACTTCCATCATTGGTGGGTTGAGTCAGCGTTGTGCTTCCCTTGATGGTTTGGCTCCTGCTTCCATGAGAATTCGATGCATGCATGTGGTAGGGCTTATGCCCTTGATATTGACCAAAGTCCACCCAATGGCCGTCTTGTGCTCCTTGAGAACCTTCACCAATTTCTCCTCTTCTTGTGCCGTGAGTGATGATGCCACAATGACGGGCAATGTGTTTTGCTCGCCCGAGAACACATACTTCAAGTGATTTGGCAATGGTTTAAGCTCAAGGGTAGGTGGTTGTTCTATAGAAGGAAGCAACTTGTTAGTTGAAATTGGAATTGAGATTGGACTAGGGGACTTACCATTGAGCCATGGCAAAGACTCTAGGGCAGCCACGGTCTCAATTACTTCATCATCAAAGGCCACGGCATGGTAGTGCAAGTGTGTGCCGTGGGGTGCAATGGTGGCAGCCATTTGATCCCTCACTTCTATGCCATTTGTAAGGACCGTTTCAAGTGCATCTTCGTGTATTTGATCAAGGTGTGCCTGTGCCAAAGAATCAAGAATATCAATAGAGAAACATGAGTGATCATCATTAGGAAATCTCATGGTTTCAAAAATATTAAAATCAATCACTTCCCCCATCAAATTCCATTGTTAAAGTGCCTTTAAACACGTCGATCTTAGTTCGGGCCGTCTTCATGAATGGCCTCCCAAGAAGAAGCGGCAAGGATGGAGCATGGGTGGTTTCTTCCATCTCAAGAACGTAGAAATCCGCCGGAAAGATCAAATTATTCACCTGCACTAAGACATCTTCCAATACGCCCTTTGGATAAGCCTTAGATCTATCGGCCAATTGAATAATCACACCATCATTTTTCAATTCACCAAGGCTCATGGATGCATAAATAGAGTATGGCATGACGTTAATTGAAGCTCCTAAGTCTAACATAGCATGTTTGAACTTAGTTTGGCCAATAATACAAGGAATTGTAAAGCTACCTGGATCTTTGCACTTTGGTGGTAACTTTCTTTGTAAAACAGCGGAAACGTTTTCACTTACCCTCACTACCTCTTTATTTGAAGCCCTCTTCCTTGTAGTGCATAGTTCCTTCAAGAACTTGGCGTATTTGGGCACTTGCTTTATGGCATCTAGAAGCGGGATATTGACTTGAACTTTCCTAAACGTCTCAAGAATGTCTTTCTCATGCTCCTCCTTCTTTGTTTGCAAAAATCTGTGAGGAAAATGAACATTGGGTGGAACGGGGTTAGAATTAATCAAATTTGAACCCAACTTACCTTTGGTGGCCTAATGGGATGCATTGGATGAATTAGTGTCCTTAGGTGCTTGCGGCAAGAGTGTTTGTACCCTTGTCGTGGGCTTGCTTGCCTCCTCCTCTTCATGTAGCAGCTTCTCCTCTTCATTAGGACTTGTTTTGTGTGGTGTAGATGTAGTGCCAACTTCTTTTCCACTCCTCAAAGTGATTGCTTTGGTAGATTCGAACCCTCCCTTTGGATTGACAATGGTTGAGCTTGGGAGCTTGCCTTGGTCTCGGAATTGCCCTACAAACTCCGCAATCTGCCCAATTTGTTTTTCTAAGTGGTCCACCCTTTTGTCTTGGTTTTGCATCGCCTTTTCTTGATTTTGCAATGCTTTGTTTTGATTTTCTTGCCCCTGAGACAAATTGGTAAGTAACTTAAGAAGTGTAGCATTATCTAAAGATGTACCTTGATTGTTTTGGGCAGATTGGAGTGGGGTTGGATCATTGCGGTAGGTTTTGGTGTAAAACCCTGGGGGTTGTTGCCTAAGGCCTCCTTGTTGTTGAGGTTGTTGAGGCTCCCTCCACTTGAAGTTTGGATGGTCTCTCTAACCCGGATTGTATGTGTTGGAATAGAGATCATTCCTTGGCTGATTTTGGCTTGGAAATCCAATGGCATTTGCACTCTCCCATCCCCCATTCTCAATCAATTGAGGGCACTTTTCCGAAGGGTGTCCTTGGATAGAACATACGCCACATATAATTGGTCCTTGTATCTTCATTCCTTCGGCCATCTGAGACACAATAGAAGTAAGATTAGCTAATTGAGTTTGAATGTCGGATTGAGAACTTACCTCATGCACTTGTTGCCGTGGGGGGTCCCTTTGCCCAATTCCTTCGTATTGTTGTGCATTGAGAGCCCAGTTCACAATTAGGTTCTTGCCTGCCATGGGTGTTTTGTCCACCAACGCACCTCACGTCGAGGCATCGAGCATTTGTCGTTCAATGGGAAGAAGACCTTCATAGAAGTATTGAAGTAAAAGCTCCTCCTTCATTTGATGTTGAGGACATGATGCAACAAGGGCTTTAAAACGCTCATAGTACGTTGGAAAAGACTCCCTTTGACTTTGTTGGATTCCGCTAATCTTCTTCCTCAAGAGAATGACTCTTGAAGTAGGAAATAACTTCTCAAGAAACGCCCTCTTCATGCTCTCCCAAGAAGTGACCGTTCCGGGTGCTAGCTCGTATAACCAATCCTTGGTCTTCTCCAAGAGTGAGAACGAAAAGTCCTTCATCTTCAAAATACTACTATCAACATTAATTGGTTTCAAAGCATCCCCTAGCTAAAACGAGTTTATCCTCTCATGTTCATAACAAAACAAAGGAAAATAGAATTAAACATTGAAAACAAAAGATAGATTACACCTAAAAACGTTCCAACACTCCAACTCGAATGCACAAACGTCCAAGGCTTCGTCTTTCTTCTCTTCTTCCGAGCTAAGTCACGACACAAGAGTCTAGGGTGATTTTATGGATGATTTTCTGGGTTGTGAATGGATTTTGGAGGGTAGGGTGGTGCGGCAAGGGTTAAGGATGGTGTATGGAGGCTCGGGTGAAGGTATGGAAGTAGGAGAATGGTGGAAGGTTTGACGAAAGGCTGCAGCAAGGTTGTGTTTCTGTGTGAATGAAGGAAGGTTGTATGGAAGGGTGACTAGGGATTTATGAAAGGTGCGGCTTGGGTATTTATTTGGGAGCAAGAATCCCTAGAGTTTATTACATAGTTTAGGAAAGGAATTAACCCCAAATCCCTAAGGAAAAGGAAACACAAAGTCAGAAATCAAAGGGAAACGGAAGGGAACCTGCGGCATTCAATTGTGACAAGGGGAATGTGATTTATTTATGAAATTAGGCAAGGATTTTGGAATAGAAAAAGGTATGTGAGTTGTGGCTGAGTTTGATAAGAAAAAGGAATGTGTTTTAATGACTTAAAATAGGACATAAGGCCCTCCCTTGCACGGCAAGGAAGGGAATCACCTAAGGGATGCACGGCAAGGAACTTAGGTTGCAAGGGAAGCTTTATTTGTGTCCTAAAATACATAAGGTGCCTTCAAACTTGCTAGAATTTAAGGACATTTATGATTAGGAAAGGTTAAACCAAAATAGGAAACCTTGGCTTAACTTTCCTACTTCAAGTAGGAAACCTTCTTTGACTAGGATTCCTCTTTTGATTAGGAATCTTCTTGTGATTAGGAATCCTCTTGTGATTAGGAATCCTAACTCCTTTAGGTCTTCAATTTCGTCCATTCCTTTTGCTCCAAGCATAAGCTATCCATTCCAAGTCCAATTTTGCTCCAAAATGCTCCTTTTTGCTTCCTTAGCCATGCGAACCTAAAAACACACGAAAATGGCTTAAACTACTAAAATAACTACGAACTATCAACATAAATGCACGAAAACAAGCTAACTAAGTCGCCTAAATATGCTCCTATCAACCCTTATTCAAACGTGAAAAGAAGTTTAGCGGCTTGTTTTGGAGCCCAAATAAAGAATCCAAGACGAATGTGGCTTGTTAGAAGACCAGAAGCAGAATGGGAAAAGAATTGGAATATCTAGCCTGATTTGGATGAGCCAAATAAGATAAAACGTTCAAAACTTTGGCTTAACGGTTAGAATCTCCTTACAATCAGCTACAACCCCATTTAGCATGCTTTTAGATCACATTTAGACAAGCCTCCCTTGGGGTCGCTCAAAGTTCTTTCTCTTCTCTTTCTTTAACCTTTCTTCCCAAAACAAAACCCTATTTCCCTTTGCCATCCGTTCCCACCAAAGAAACCACTCAGCTGCGTTGTTCTTGAAGGATTTCCGCATCAGAATTGCTTCAAATGGGTTTCTTCTATGAATTTAATTTCACTCATGTTGTTCTTATATTTATATATTCTGTAATCAAGTTAGGTAATTAAGTTCATAGCTGGGGATTTCGATGTAGCCTTAGTTAAGGTATTCGATTCATCAATCTGTTTTCTTGTTTCATTCACTGATTTTATGATTTAATTTGTTTGTTTATCTTAATGTTTAATCACCATTAGGGTTTCTTACAGATTATTTGATCAAGATTATAGTACACATCATGCTTATATTTATATATTTTGTAATCATGTTGTGTAATTAAGTTCATCGTTGGGGATTTCGATGTAGCCTTGCAAAACTATTCTATGTTATTAAGTTAAAGTATTCGATTCATCAATATGTTTTCTTGTTTCATTCACTGATTTTATAATCTAATTTGTTTGTTTATCTTAATGTTTGATCACCATTAGGGTTTCTTACAGATTATTTGATCAAGATTATAGTACACATCATGCTTAATCTCGGTAGACATGTGAATGAATGAATAAAATGCTATGCATACATCCTGCCAAGTGATTTCTTTGGTTCTTTGAAGTTTTCTTGTTCTTAATGGATTCTTAGTTGGTAATTTAAGTTGAACATCACAACTAGGCTGCAGATTAGGAGTACTTGATCACACCCACACATCAAATGGATGATCATAAATGAGTAAAACGAACCCTAGTTGCAGATTGGAAAGTTGAATGCGGTTTGACTTAATTTCCATGGAATTGGCTTGTAATGGTGAAATCAATATCCCTAGTACCATTCCCATTATTTCTAAATCAACGTTTCATTTATCTTTATCTTTCTTGCATTTTTAAGTTATTTTAGTTTTCAATTGAAAAATCTAAATTCAGTTTGCATTTTCATTGTTTAGTTAGGGTTTACATAAAGTATAACATCCCACATCAACCAACGGAGAGGGGGTGATGTGCCTTATATGTACAAGCCCACCTCAATATAGCATGAGGCCTTTTGGAGACTCACTTGCTTTGGATTCCTTGGGAACTCCGAAGTTAAGCGAGTTTGGGTGAGAGCAATCCTAGGATGGGTGACCTATTGGGAAGTTCTCTCGTGAGTTCCCGGAAACAAAACCGTGAGGGCGTGGCCCAAGATCGACAATATCGTGCTATGGCGGAGCCGGTCTGGGATGTGACAGAATGGTATCAAAGCCACTCTGCCATGTGGTGCGAGTGTGCCGACAAGGACGTCATGCCCCTAAGGGGGGTGGATTGTAACATCCCACATCGACCAACAAAAAAGGGGTGATGTACGTTAGATGTACATGCCTGCCTCCATATAGCAAGTGACCTTTCAGGGATTCATTGGCTTCGGATTCCATCGGAAGTCCGAAGTTAAGCGAGTTTGGGTGAGAGCAAACCTAGGATAGGTGACCCACTGAGAAGTTCTCGCGTGAGTTCCTAGAAACAAAACCATGAGGGCGTGGCCTAAAGCGGACAATATCGTGCTACGACAGAGCCGGTCTGGGATGTGACATAAAGCTAGTAATTTGTAAAGGTCTAATCAGTTCCTTCGACACCCTTACTTGTGTCATTATACTATCCTTATATTTGCAGTTGAAAGAAACACAACAACTACTCTATGTTATTAACTTAAAGTATTCAAACTACCAAACTGTGTTCTTATTTCATTCACTGGTTTTATAGTTTGATTTGTTTGTTAATCTTAATGTTTGATCATCATTACGGCTGCTTATGAGTTATTTTATCAAGATTATAGTACACATTATGCTTAATCATAGTAGACATGTGAATGAATGAAGAAATTGCAATGCATACATCCTGCTAAGTGATTTCTTTGGTTCTTTGAAGTTTTCTTGTTCTTAGTAGACATGTGAATGAATGAAGAAATTGCTATGCATACATCCTGCCATGTGATTTCTTTGGTTCTTTGAAGTTTTCTTATTCTTAGTGCATTCTTAGTTGGTAATCTAAGTTGAACATCACAACTAGGTTGCAGATTAGGAGTACTTGATCACACCCACACATCAAATAGATGATCATAAATGAGTAAAATGAACCCTAGTAGCAGATTGGAGAGTTGAATGCATTTTGACTTTATTTTCATGGAATTGGCTTGTAATGGTGAAATCGGTATCCCTAGTTCCATTCCCATTATTTCTGAATCAATCTATCTTTCATCTTTATATTGTGATGCATTTTAAGTAATTTTAGTTTCCAAAACAAAACTCTAAATTCAGTTTTCATTTTCATTGCTTAGTTAGGGTTCACATAAAGCTAGTCATTTGTAGAGTTCTAATCAACCCTTGCGGTTCGACACCTTTACTTGTGCCATTATACTATCCTTGTATTTGTACTTGAAAGGAATACAAAAAAATTTTGGCGCCATTGCTGGGGACTGATTTCAATCCCCTATAATTGCTTGCTTTATAAACCCTATCTGTCTTTCCTTTCTTAGTTTAGATTTTTAATTTACATTTTAGGTTGTTTAATTTCAGGTAGTATAGAGAGATGTACGACAAATGTCCATTATGTGCTAAAACTGGCTATCCTCTTCAATTCTGCCCAAGGAAAGATGAGTTTCTTACGTTTGTCCGAGATCACTCACATCGTATGTGTTTCTCTAACCAAGAGCCACTGCAACCATTGTCAAACCCATATAGCCCTACTTGGAGGAACTCTTATCATGGCTCTTAGAACAACATAGAAGCTCCAAATCAAGCATTTGCGCCTCCATCACAGTAGGAATTCTTTGACACTACTTTGAAGGACACTTTGAAGCTACTTGCTCAAAGCACTTTACAATTTCAACAATCAATGAGTAGCATGATTCAAGAACACTCCACTGCACTTACCAAGTTGGAAATTCAATTGGGGCAGATTGTGCAAGCATTAAATGAACATGAATCCGGTGGTGATGATCAAGAAGAGAAAGAAGAACAACCAAAGGAAGCTTGTTGTGCATATTTTCATAAGGTTCTTGAGCTTTACGAAGATGAAAAGCCTTTCATTCCTCCCAAGCCATATGTTCCACCAATTCCTTTTCTAGGGAGATTTGTCAAACAAAAGCATGATGAGTCACCCATAGATGTGCTTGGTGAAACTGTGCTAGGCATAGTGCTTGAAGCTTTTCCTCTATCCTCTAATTTAATTGAATGTTTTTCAAAATCTATGCCAGATTCTCCATGTTGTTTAAATCTTTTCAAGTGCCATATTTGGAGTCTTTGGAAGATGATTTGCTGCCATTTCAAAAGGAAAAAGAATTGAAGTTCGATAACGAGACCTTGCTGCCATCTCAAACAAAGGAAGAAGGTATGGTCTTGCATTTTATTCACAAGGAGAGACAAAAACGCCATTACAATCAAGTTCTTGTGGAAATTCAACGCACCATATTCAAAGTCCCTCGAAAGAAACCACTTCTTCCGACCAAGGTTCGAAGGTACCTTGACTTCCTGCCATCCTAGGCGTTCATCCATAATACCCATCGCGTCTTGCCTAGACGTTAAATAAAGCACTTGCTAGGAGGCAAACCAGCTGGGTTTGTGTTCTTTCCTTTTATTTGTGTCTTTTAGTTTTATTTTATTTTCATTCCACACGCTCTGCCCATTTACACTGCATGCATTCCATTCATTTTTAAGCATCGAGGACAATGCTTAGTTTAGGTGTGGGGCTGTGGGATTGAAAATTTTTGTTTGTTTTTAGTTTTGGTTAAGTTTGCTTTTGCTTAATAATGTGAATGTATATGAGGGCTATGTTTATAAACAAAACTACAGTGTTGACATGAAAAAGTTTCGTATCTTATTTTCTTTTACAAAGTTGTTACTCTTGGAATTATGATGGTTAAAGTACCATGCGCAAATTCTGGAAGAAGAATAGTGGAGATTACCCTAGTGAGCTATTTTGAGCCCATTTGCTTCTTTGAGAAGGTTTAAAGTGTTTATATTCCTATCTTTTTTCTTTCAGAGTCACTTCCAATTATCTCATTATTTCTCCTTGATTGAATGCCAAGAATAATCCTATGTTGCAGGTACCATGTGTTTATTATCACCTATGAACGAACTCATTGAGACGATGTTAGGCTATGAATATTTTAACCACTAAAAGGCCTAATTCTCATCCCCTTGTGTGCTCCATTCACCCTTGTTGCAGCCAAACACTTTTAGCCTAGTTCTTTCATCACCCACACCAAACTCTACTCATCTTAGCCCATTAAAGTCATACCTTATAGTTTGGGGAATACTAAAGTAATGAAGACATAGATAGATTGAGCTCTAGATCAAGAACGTGGCGTGTACCGAGGTAACATGTGCTGGAATTGATACGTGAATTATACGCACACAAACTAAACCCTATTTGTGACAATTGTAGTAATGATGTAAGTAGGGATCGTTCTAACCGGGGATTAACTAGGGGTGCTAAACACTTGATTCAAATAAATAAAACTAATTTTTAAAACACTTAACTTACTTAACAAGAACTCAAAACAAGTACACAAGACTTCAAATACTTGAAAACACAAAAATAAAACAAATACGAATGATTAAGACTTAACAAAAGATGGGGGGGGGGGGGTTGAATTTTTGACGAAATTAACTAAAATGCACAAATTGTAATTAAAGGCAAAACGTAAATATGAATGTGATGAAAATATGGATGATGGAATAGCCAAGGGGTTCTTCTCCACACATGTTACACTTGCATACAAGATTGATTCTCAGTTGGCCTTTCGATAAATTATGAAACTCAACACCCCGGGTTAATTAGGTCCGCTTAAATTAACCGTCAAGTTCTCCTTAAGTTAATGAATTGGATGGGTTAGCGCAACGCAACTCACCACATTCTCCAAAAGTCCTTTACGTGAAAAGCACAATAAAGATACAATCAAAGATCATTAAGCATTATGAAAACTATAAGTGTTGACGAGGCATTCGTTACTATAATGAGCATGAAACTAGTGCCAAGAATTCATTTAACGCGATTGTTTATAAGCAACCTCCACTACTTGTGAATATAAGTTCATAACGATTAGGTGAAATTCACTTATATTCTAGCGTCATATTTATGCATGAAAATTAAGCGCGCATTTTTAATAAACATTCATAAATAAGTTATCAATCAAACGGTTAAACAAATTGAATCCACAACTTATGAAATTCCAACGAAAGTTAATCAATTCATATTGCAAATATAAACATAGTTTCGAATCACCCCCTAGCTAAAGGGGGTTTAGTTCCTCATAACTTTGAAATCAAAGAAACACCTAAACATTCCAACAACTCAAACTTGAATTGTATGAACGTTTAGGCCCTCTTATCTTCCATTCCTCATACGTACAAAACAAAGAGAATTAAATTATAACTTTGAAATCAAAGAAACACCCAAACATTCCAACAACTCAAACTTGAATTGTATGAACGTTTAGGAACTCTTCTCTTCCTCTTCGTTGTGGCACAAGGTCTAAGGAGATGTTTAGGGCTTTAGGTGTATGTGGAATGGAGTGGGGAGTGGTTGGAGATGGAAGAATGGATTGATGGGGAAGGCATGGCACAAAAGGGAGTTTGTGTGTGTGAATGGATGATTTTCTGAAATGGAAGAGTGTGTTTTTGTGTATGAATGCATGGGTTTTTATAGGGGGAATGGGAGAATATGTGGATGATTGTTTAAGAGTGAATGTGGCTGTTATGATTGAGATTGCATGTGGATGAAATAATGATGGAAAAACAGCTAGGAAAATAGGGAATGCATGTGGAAGTGTGGCTGCAAAGATGAAGAAAAGCTGGAAATGTTTGGGGGGGAACTCACGGCATTGATTGTGTTTGATTGAATGTGCATGTGAATTAGGTTGTGAAAGCATGTGGATTAAAGGGGTGTGAATGCATGTGCAATGAGTAATGAAATGGGAAAGCATGGTTGAATGATTAAATGGCTGAATTGGATTAAAGAATGGGAGTGATGCACGGCAAAGGGTGAATGGGTGATGTGTGAATGTGGTTGATTTGTGGTGCAATGATGAAAGGCAAAGTGCATGTGCAATGTTGGAGAATGAATGTGTTTGCATGTGAATTAAAACTAGAGTGAATGATGATGAATGCATGTGGATTAAAGAGGGAGAATGTGGTGTAATGATGAAGTGGAATGCTGGAAATGCAATGGGAAGGTACGGTTAAGGGTTGTGGTTTGTGTGAAGTGTGTGTGGATGGTGGTTTTGCATGGCTTTGATGGATTGTTTGATTGGGCTAGAGGTTTTGCATGGCTCAAAGGATTGTTTGATTGGGCTAGGCCCTTTGTTTTATGTCCAAAGTGCATACAAGGCCTTCAAATTCGTCCAACACTTTGGCTCCAAGCATATGCTATCCATTCCAAGCCCAATTTTGCTCCAAAATGCTCCAAAATGCATCTTTTTGCTTCCTTAGCCATATGAACCTAAAAACACACGAAAATGGCTTAAACTACTAAAACAACTAGGAATTAACAATATAAATGCACGAAAACAAGCTAAGTAAGTCGCCTAAATATGCTCCTATCAGATTCCCCCACACTTAGCTTTTGCTAGTCCTCGAGCAAAACAAAAGAAAAGAAACCAAAAACAAAACAAAACGAACACAACACAACCTACACCTTCCAACAATCGTCTCAGGGATTTCCAATGCACATGACAAGTTAAAAATCATTATTCCCACAGGTTTTAGCCATCTTTACACTTAAGTACATTCTTAATCATAGTCACCACATACTAGTTCACAATTAAGCATTTAAAACTATATTTTGAATGTAGTAACATGCCTTAGAGAATTTGCTCAATTCCTTACAAGATATGCACTCAATTTTCACTCAGATTTTCTGACTACGCACCCTAAACTAGTTATATGTGAGAAGATTGATGTAAACATAAAAACGAACACTCACATATATGTATTTCAAAGGAAGCAATTTCTGGAGTTAATAAGCATGTTTAGATATGATCTCATGAATGGAATGCTACTACTTAGATGCGAGAACCAGTGACACCATATGCTCATACCAAGTTCAAACTCCACAATTGAAATACATAACACTCAAGATTGAAGTCACGGGTTATAATGGGGCTTGGGGTGTTTGGATAACAAAGAAGGAGTATGGTAAACAAAGGTTCTTTAAGCAATAGTGAGCAAAGTAATGAATTAGACATTTAGAATTCCCTTTAGAACGATCAACTTTGAACACCCAAGGGGGAATCGCACAAAACTTAGGGCCATATTCACTTTTTTGGACCCTTTCTTCAACCATCAACGCTTGTGAGTTCATTCTTACTTATTTTCACTCCTTTTCTTTCTTTTCTTCTTTTTTTTTTCTTTTGAATCTCAAAACATACATATAAACTTAAGAACAAACTTTTACTCCCCCACACTCATTTTCTTGCATAATGTAACTCAAAAGGAATTCATTTTCCGTCATGCTTACTATGCTTCAAGAACAAGGGTACAGATGGTCCTAATCTAGGCTAGGTGAGGATGATAAGGGTGAACAAAGAACATGGGCTAAACAAGGCTCAACGGGGTTAAAACTTACAACATATACGAAATATGGGAAGTAAGGCTATTTGGCTATGATGGCAACTACACAACTTCATCTTGATATATGTTATGCAATTCAATGTCATGCTTTGAATGAAACGGATCTAAGTTCTAGCATTTAGTTCTATCATGATACAATTGCATTCTAAGTAGCAACCAAGCAAGGAATAATGAGATCATGCAACAACTTTAGAAAACAAAGAATCACAGAAAAATAACTCTCCAAAGAAAGTAATGGCTCGAGTCTCACAGGGTTGTAGCGTTTGTTTGAGTTCCTTCCTTCAAGCATGTTACAAAAACGAATTTTTCTTTTATGATTGCATGTGAAGTCATACATTATAACCATAACCAAGCATATACCAAGAGTAAATCAAACTTTTCTCTATGTTTATAACTCTTTTTAACAGTCATGCAATTACAAACCAAATCCTTATCATTGTGTTGGAAGGTACCCTAAGACACAAACACACAAAAACGACTCAAAACACTCTTTTTAGGCTTTTTCAAAACATGTTTTTCAAATTTTTATGTGATTTTCGGAGTTATAAAAACAAAACATACTAAAATATTCTTAAAACAACTTAAAAACACCTTAAAACAGCAAGGAACAACATTTGAAGTTATGGGTGATAAAATCCCACGAATTTGCATTAAATATACTTAGTTACCCCCCCCCCCCCCCAACACTTAAATCAAACATTGTCCTCAATGTTTTAAGCATAGATTCACACAAAACATAAGTAAACACACAAAAAGCAACTAAACATACTAAACATGGCAGAATGTAACTTAACAAAGAGAAGAGTTTAGGGACGCAAATCTGGTTATGGAGTGTAAATTCCCTCTTCTCCTTGGTGATTGCATTGAGGCTTTGATCTTTGTGATTCCACAGGCTTACTCTTGAACTGGTTTCTGCCCATCGTTGATTTTTTTTTGTGCTACTTCTTGAACTGGGCAGCAGGATTCTTTTGGTCTTCCCCGAAGGTCTGAGCTTCCTCCTTTTATCTGTTTCTTTGTTCAATCTTTCCAATTCGTATTGAAGAGGGTTAGAGGATAGCTCAGCATATGCAGTTGTTGCTTGTCTCCACATGCTTCAATGTATCATTTTCACTTGCCTTACTTGCTCCGTTGAAGATGACTACTCGAGAGCAACGCTAGGTAAGCAACCAGGAATAGATTCCAGGCAGTCGGCTCTAGATCGAAAGACTGACTCCAAGTGCCGGCTGATTGCTTCTTTCACTTTGCCATGCGAGTAAGAACAAGGACAAAGAAAAAGACAGGGAAAGAGCATGATATGAGATACTTTTGCTTTTGACCTTGATGATATGAGATACCTTTGCTTTTGAAGAAGCGGTGAATGAATCAGCACATGTATTTGTTGTGCTGTTTCCTCCTGGGTCATCTGTACTCCAGGCATCTGGTATCATCTTTGGGGAAGAAGAAAAAAATGAGTATTTCGAAAGGCTTTGCTGGGAGTGCGCCCTCAGAGGTGAGGAAGAGTTGGGCATTTTCGTCAGATTTGCCTTGCCATAAAAGATGAAGGTCGACATATATAGAGATAATATCAAGTGGTGGTACTGTTCTTTTACCCTCATCGACAAACGTTTTGATCCCGCAAATCCGGCTTTTTGAAATAGTGGTGCCTCTTCGATCTTTGAAAACGCCTCTTCGATTTCTGAGCAGACGCCCCTCTGATTTCTGAACGACACGTAGTAGTGCGGATGCGGCTCCTTTTGACAAAGCTGCACGCATTTTCTGAAAAGCAGAGAAAGCGTCGCCGAACTTTGCGCTTGTCGGCTAAAGATGTGTAGTTGCGATGATGGCCTCCACGTGTTTTCTGAAAAGAAGAAATCTTTTGACAAAGTTGAACACGTCCTCTGAAAAAGCCGAGAAAGCGTCGCCTAAATTACGCCGAAAATTCCGGCTTTTTGAATCGGTGGACGCGTCACCTTGGCTTCTTATAGAGGTATCGATCACCGCCAACATACACACTCTGAAGATCTCCCATTCTTGAAAATCGTCTCCGGCCCTTTGAAAATTTACTCCATCCACCCCTTCTCTTTGTACACTTTTGAAAAAATGGCAAACTCATCGAACCTTAGCTTAGATTTGAGTCTCAGCAGCGATCCGGTTGCGCCCCGTCAAGGTAATGTATGGCGCCCTTCTTTTTTATCTTCTAACGGTCTTCTTACAGGTGAAGACTCCGTGATGCAGGACGCCACAACAGATACAATAGTAGCTAGGAACCTCCTCACTCCAAAAGATAGTAGGCTGCTGTCAGGACGGTCCGATGAGTTGGCCGTTCAAGAGTCCCTCGCACTTAGCGTTCAGTGTGCGAGCTCTGTGTCCAACATGGGCCAACGCCTGCTTGCCCGCTCCCGTCAGGTGGAATCATTGATGGCAGAGGTGGAAAGTCTTAAGCAAGAGGTCCAGCAGCTTAAGTACGACAATAGAAGTTTGCATGTGCTTGCAAATAACTATTCGTCGGGCATGAAGAGGAAGCTTGATGAGCTGCAAGAATTTGAGGGTCGAATTCAAAGTGACCGTCAAAGGCTTGCGGCTTATCTCCAGAGGCACCTTTTTCCTGGGTCATCTAGCGTTTGGCCAAGTATTGAGGCTTGGAATGCTCTAGCTCCGATGCCTTCCGCCCCTATGCCTCCCGCTTGTATGCCTTCTGCTTCGATGCCTCGTAATGGGGCTTCACGTAAACATCATTTGTGAAGGCTCCATCTTTCTCCATGTTTAGTATCTTTTTTTTTTTTTTTTTTTTTTTTTTTTTTTTTTTGTAATCAAATCGGAGATCAATGGACAACTTTATTTTATTCAGTGTATTGGGTTGCCTCCCAAGTAGCGCTTTCTTTTACGTCTTGCAGCCGGACGAAACCTTCATTTCTCACTTAGAGCCCACGACATGCAATGGAATCTCCTCCATAACATGATCCTTCATTTCTTTGCCATTTGTAATGACCGTTTCGCCATGTATTTGATCAATGTGTGCCTGTGCCAAAGAATCAAGAATATCAATAGAGAAACATGAGTGATCATCATTTGGAAATTTCATAGTTTCAGAAATATTAAAATCAATCACTTCCCCATCGAATTCCATTGTTAAAGTGCCTTTAAACACGTCTATCTTAGTTCGGGCCGTCTTCATGAATGGCCTCCCAAGAAGAATCGGCAAGGATGGAGCATGGGTGGTTTCCTCCATTTCAAGGACATAGAAATCCGCCGGGAAGATCAAATTATTCACCTACACTAAGACATCTTCCAATACGCCCTTTGGATAGGCATTAGATCTATCGGCCAACTGAATAATCACACCATCATTTTTCAATTCACCAAGTTTCATTGAGGCATAAATAGAGTATGGCATGACGTTAATTGAAGCTCCTAAGTCTAACATAGCATGTTCGAACTTAGTTTGACCAATAATACAAGGGATTGTAAAGCTAACTGGATCTTTGCACTTTAGTGGTAACTTTCTTTGTAAAATAGCGGAAACGTTCTCACTTACCCTTACCACCTCCTTGTTTGAAATCCTCTTCCTCGTTGTGCAAAGCTCTTTTAAGAACTTGGCATACTTAAGGACTAGCTTGATTGCATCAAGGAGCGGAATGTTGACTTGAACTTTCCTAAAGGTTTCCAGAATGTCCTTTTCACTCTCCTCCTTCTTTGATTGCCTAAACCTGCTAGGAAAGGGCACGTTTAGTGGAATAGAACTTGACAAAGTCGAATTTGGACTTACCTTAGGCGTGTTGGACGGTTTTGGCACAATAGGGGCCTGCGGCAAAGTTTCTTTCACCCTTGCCGTGGCCTTCTTTGCTTGTTCCTCCTCTTCTTGTAGTAACATGTCCTCTTCTTGACTGGATTTTGGTGGTTGTGAGGTGGTTCCAACTTCCTTGCCACTTCTTAAGGTGATTGCACTGGCGGTTTCGAAACCACCCTTTGGATTGACTACCGTAGTGCTTGGTAACTTACCATTTTCACGGAATTGTCCCAAAAATTCGGCCATTTCACCCATTTGCTTCTTTAGCTCATTAACCTCCTTTGCTTGGTTCTGCATTCCCTGCACCATTGTGGTTAGTAACTGATATGTTTTATCGTCATTCATAGACGTACCTGAGTTGGTTTGGGATGATTGTGCTTGAGGAGGTGGTTGTGGTGCCATTGGCCTTGGAAAGAAACCTGGGGGTTGTCGGAATCCACTTTGTTGGGCAGGTTGTTGTGCATCTCTCCATCTGAAATTTGGGTGGTCTCTCCAACCTGGATTATATGTGTTAGAATATGGATCGTTCCTCGGTTGGTTTTGATTCCCATAGCCCATGGCATTGGCAGATTCCCATCCTCCGTTCTCAATTAATTGAGGGCATTGATCAGATTGGTGTCCTTGAATGGAGCATACACCACAAATTGTAGCTCCTTGCGCTTTGGGGCCCTCCACAAACTGCGACAACATAGATGTAAGGTTAGCCATTTGGGATTGTAACTCAGAAATAGAACTTACCTCATTTACATGATGTGGCCGTGGGGTGTCTCTCTACCCAACACCTTCATATTGTTGTGCATTGAGTGCTCGATTAGCAATGAGAGTTTTAGCATCCCTAGGTGTCTTGTCCACTAGAGCTTCTCCCGCGGATGCATCCAACATTTGTCGTTCAAGTGGTAGAAGACCTTCGTAAAAGTATTGAAGGAGAAGCTCCTCCTTCATTTGATGTTGAGGACATGATGCAACAAGGGCTTTAAAACGCTCGTAGTATGCCGGAAAAGATTCTCCTTGACTTTGTTGGATTCCGCTAATTTTCTTCCTCAAGAGAATGATTTTTGAAGTAGGGAAGAACTTTTCCAAGAACGCTCTCTTCATGCTTTCCCAAGAAGTAACGGTCCCGGGTGCCAATTCATAAAGCCAATCCTTAGCCTTTTCCACAAGAGAGAATGGAAAAGCTTTTATCATCAGAATGTTCCCATCGACATTTATGGGTGTCATGCTCGAACAAACAACCTCGAACTCCTTGGGATGCTTGTTGGGATCTTCCATGGAAAGCCCATGGTATTTCGGAATGTGGTGCAACAAGCTTGACTTCAACTCGAATTCATCGGTCTTGCCTTGGGCAGCCGCGGGGTATTGAATGCAAAGAGGGGCTGCATTGGCCAAACCCGAGGCAGAAAGCTCTTTGATGGTTCGATTGTCCACGGCCATGATTGGTACTTCCTCTTTAACCCAATCCGTGGCTTCCTCTTCTACTTCAGGTTCGGGACTAGGAGGATTAGAATCTTGCAATTTCTTGTTCCTTCTCAAAGTCCTCTCGAAATCACCGTCAAAGTCGGAGATATGCTTACGAACAGGTTGTGAGCTACGGGTCATAAACTAGTACCTACACACAAAAGTAAACAAGATAAGTAACCAACTTAATAGACTTGGCACAAGTAAGAAAACAAGTTGCCACACACGGCACAAAAACAAAACACATACACACGGTGCAAAAATTAAAACAAAACAGAAACTAAACAATTTAAACAAGACTCAAGACAAGGGATTAGCAACTTTGCCAATCCCCGGCAACGGCGCCAAAATTTGATACGTGAATTATACGCACACAAACTAAACCCTATTTGTGACAATTGTAGTAATGATGTAAGTAGGGATCGTTCTAACCGGGGATTAACTAGGGGTGCTAAACACTTGATTCAAATAAATAAAACTAATTTTTAAAACACTTAACTTACTTAACAAGAACTCAAAACAAGTACACAAGACTTCAAATACTTGAAAACACAAAAATAAAACAAATACGAATAATTAAGACTTAACAAAAGATGGGGGGGGGGGGTTGAATTTTTGACGAAATTATCTAAAATGCACAAATTGTAATTAAAGGCAAAACGTAAATATGAATGTGATGGAAATATGGATGATGGAATAGCCAAGGGGTTCTTCTCCACACATGTTACACTTGCATTCAAGATTGATTCTCAGTTGGTCTTTCGATAAATTATGAAACTCAACACCCCGGGTTAATTAGGTCCGCTTAAATTAACCGTCAAGTTCTCCTTAAGTTAATGAATTGGATGGGTTAGCGCAACGCAATTCACCACATTCTCCAAAAGTCCTTTACGTGAAAAGCACAATAAAGATACAATCAAAGATCATTAAGCATTATGAAAACTATAAGTGTTGACGAGGCATTCGTTACTATGATGAGCATGAAACTAGTGCCAAGAATTCATTTAACGCGATTGTTTATAAGCAACCTCCACTACTTGTGAATATAAGTTCATAACGATTAGGTGAAATTCACTTATATTCTAGCGTCATATTTATGCATGAAAATTAAGCGCGCATTCTTAATAAACATTCATAAATAAGTTATCAATCAAACGGTTAAACAAATTGAATCCACAACTTATGAAATTCCAACGAAAGTTAATCAATTCATATTGCAAATATAAACATAGTTTCGAATCACCCCCTAGCTAAAGGGGGTTTAGTTCCTCATAACTTTGAAATCCAAGAAACACCTAAACATTCCAACAACTCAAACTTGAATTGTATGAACGTTTAGGCCCTCTTATCTTCCATTCCTCATACGTACAAAACAAAGAGAATTAAATTATAACTTTGAAATCAAAGAAACACCCAAACATTCCAACAACTCAAACTTGAATTGTATGAACGTTTAGGCACTCTTCTCTTCCTCTTCGTTGTGGCACAAGGTCTAAGGAGATGTTTAGGGCTTTAGGTGTATGTGGAATGGAGTGGGGAGTGGTTGGAGATGGAAGAATGGATTGATGGGGAAGGCACGGCACAAAAGGGAGTTTGTGTGTGTGAATGGATAATTTTCTGAAATGGAAGAGTGTGTTTTTGTGTATGAATGCATGGGTTTTTATAAGGGGAATGGGAGAATATGTGGATGATTGTTTAAGAGTGAATGTGGCTGTTATGATTCAGATTGCATGTGGATGAAATAATGATGGGAAAACAGCTAGGAAAATAGGGAATGCATGTGGAAGTGTGGCTGCAAAGATGAAGAAAAGCTGGAAATGTTAGGGGGGGAACTCACGGCATTGATTGTGTTTGATTGAATGTGCATGTGAATTAGGTTGTGAAAGCATGTGGATTAAAGGGGTGTGAATGCATGTGCAATGAGTAATGAAATGGGAAAGCATGGTTGAATGATTAAATGGCTGAATTGGATTAAAGAATGGGAGTGATGCACGGCAAAGGGTGAATGGGTGATGTGTGAATGTGGTTGATTTGTGGTGCAATGATGAAAGGCAAAGTGCATGTGCAATGTTGGAGAATGAATGTGTTTGCATGTGAATTAAAACTAGAGTGAATGATGATGAATGCATGTGGATTAAAGAGGGAGAATGTGGTGTAATGATGAAGTGGAATGCTGGAAATGCAATGGGAAGGTACGGTTAAGGGTTGTGGTTTGTGTGAAGTGTGTGTGGATGGTGGTTTTGCATGGCTTTGATGGATTGTTTGATTGGGCTAGAGGTTTTGCATGGCTCAAAGGATTGTTTGATTGGGCTAGGCCCTTTGTTTTATGTCCAAAGTGCATACAAGGCCTTCAAATTCGTCCAACACTTTGGCTCCAAGCATATGCTATCCATTCCAAGCCCAATTTTGCTCCAAAATGCTCCAAAATGCATCTTTTTGCTTCCTTAGCCATATGAACCTAAAAACACACGAAAATGGCTTAAACTACTAAAACAACTAGGAATTAACAATATAAATGCACGAAAACAAGCTAAGTAAGTCGCCTAAATATGCTCCTATCAGGAATTGCAAATAAAATAAAATAAAAGTTACAGAAAAGAAATCAAAGAAGATGCAATTCCCAAATCTTCCCATTATCATGCATGGGTCCTGGACACCAAGAACAAATAACCAAGGCCAATTCAAGTGAAAAGCCTGCTTATTTCATAACAAAAACACTTTCGTATGTCTCCAGCTCTAGTATTTCTTATCCTTTATTTCATAGCCCATAGCCTAAGCCCTACATTACAACCTTATGAAAAACCCAGCTGATCTTTAGGGATGTATTCATAGGTGCTGGTAAGTACATGTGCTATCCATATTCTTAGTATTTAATTAATTTCATGAGATCTGTTCAGAAATTGTGCTTTTATTTCACATTTCATATGTGAGAATTTTTTAATCCCTTTTACATAATTTCACTCACATGTGTTTGTGGAGAGACTACACCTTAGGAACTGAGTGAAAATTTGAGTGATATCTGTGAAGACTAGAGTTGAGGCGAATTCTAGCTTTGGCATTTGAGTATGGTGTCTTTGAAGTTATGAGTTCATGTGAAATATTCTAACACTCAAATTAAAACCCTATGATTGTAGTATGTGTAAGTAGAGATCGTTCCAGGCCGGGGATTAGAAGGGATGCTTATCTACTCTAAACTGACTTAAAAACACAAAACAAAACTTAAAAACACTTAACTAGACTTATATGACTCAAAACAAACTAAAAAGACTCAAAACACACAAACTAAGTTAAATTGACTCGAAACAGACTCTAAGAAGTTATTTGGATGAATTTTAGACTATTAAGACTCAAAACACTAAATTGGACAGATTTGAACACGTTTCTAACTAATCTAACACACTTAATTAAAGGGGAGATTGATTTGGACGAAATTAAAGTAAAAACAAATAGATTTAAAGACTTAAACAATTTGGACGAAATTGGATGAAATATGGGTGAATGGCCAGCTAGAGGGTCCTTTTCCACACATGACACACATGCATACAAATCGATTTCCAGTTATTATTCCTTTAAACCACGAATGACAATGCCCCAAGTTAATTGCATCGCACAACCAACCATCAGTTTTCCTTATTTCATTGAATTTAATGAATACACATTACAACCAAATTATCTTTCTCAAGTTCCCTATATGAAACGCATGATAGAGATACATATCAGAAGTCATTAAGTTCTATGAAAATCATAAGCATTGACAAGGCATTCATCACTATGAAACGCATGAGACTTCTGCCAAGGATTCACTTAACACAATCATGACTAGTGACTTCCACTACTTGTGAATATAAGTGAATAACTATTACGTGAAACTCCCTTATATTCTAGCATCAAATTCATGCATGCAAACTAAGTAGGCCTCCTTAATCAACATACAAAAATAAGTTATCAATCAAACAGATAAGTAAATCACATTCATGATTTATGAAACAATAATTGGATGAAATCAATTCATTCACATATATGTTCATGGCTTTGAATTCACCTCTAACTAAAACAAATTTAGTTCCTCATGTTCGCAAAACAAAGATAATTAAATTTAAACATTGAAAACAAAGAATAGAATACACCTAGAAACACTCTAGGTGGCTCCTCCTTCCTTCCTTGCTACCCACAATGGGGATTTGTGAGAATTCAGGCTCTTGAGGTGTGGTGGATGGTGTGGTGTGAATTTGGGGTAGAGGGTGGTGGTTTATGAGTGTTGTGGCATAATGTATTTATAGGGTGAAGGGAAGGCACGAATTTGGATTGAAAAGGAGAGGAATTAGGACTCCAAATCACCAAAGAACAAGGACACTTTCAATCAGATTCCAAGGAGGACAAGGAATGGTCCTTGTGGCAAATTCTAGAACTTCTAGAAGGGTTACATGTAGCATAAACATATGGCACAAAAATAGGGCTTCTAGAACATGATATTTAGGTGATTTAATGTGAAAAGGAGTCCTCTTTGAAGCTAGAATTAAGGTAGGAAAATATTAGGATAGGATAAGATAAGATAAGGTTGGATAAGGTTTGGATAAGGAAATTTGGATAATATTCCTTCTTTGTAGCTGATTCCTTATCTTCCAAGTCTTCAATTTAATTCTTCTAGATGTTAATCACATTCCTAACCTCTCTTGATCTTCAAATTCGTCCATCCACCTTGCTCCATGCATGTGCAATCCATTCCAAGCCCAAAACTGCTCTAAAATGCTCCAAATTGCACTTTCTTGCCAACTTTGTCAATTGAACCTGAAAACACACGAAAATAGCTTAAAACACTCTAATAAGTAGAAATTAGCTATGTAAATGCAAGAAAATATGCTAACTAAGTCGCATAAATATGCTCCTATCATGAGTCATGGAGTAATATTTTTACATTTTACATATGATACGATTCTTTGAAGTGGCAGAGTTTTGGTTTGAATGTATGACTAAGCTTTCATTGGTTCTTATTGGTTTGTTTCAAGTATGTTTTAACCAATTTTTTTGCAAAGTCTGTAGATGTTTGTGGGCATCATCACTGTAAACCCTCAGGGGACACAACTCCTCTGACTAGGGACACCTAAAGGTTTAAAAGCTTGTTGCACATGCTCAGTGCAATCGTTTAGCCAAGGAAAGTGGTATAGTTAGATTTTATTGTTATGTGTGTTTTTAGTTATAGTTTTGCTTGAGGACTAGCAAAAACCAAGTTTGGGGGTGTTTGATAACTCATATATTTCATGCATTTATACCATCCATTTCTAGTCTCTTTGTGATGTTTTTTAGTTAAACTAGCTGCATTTTACCTTATTTTGTGTTAGTGTGCAGTTACATGTACTTTAGGATCAATTTGAAGGCAAAAGAAATGAAAACATGCCATTTTTGGGGTTGACCTTATTCAGACATGGAAAGAAGTTTAGTGGCCTGTTTTGAAGCCCAAATAAAGAATCCAAGACAAATTTGGCTTGTTAGAAGACCAGGAACAGAATGGGAAGGGAATTGGGATTTCTAGCTTGATTTGGAGGTGTCAAATAAGGAAAAAACGTGCAAAATAAAGGCTAAGTTGCAGGGATCACTTTGGAATATCTTGCAGCCCCATTTAGCATATAAATACTAGGGTTTTAGATAAGTTTTACACAAGCCCCCCTTAAGGGCCCCCAGAGCTCTCTCTCTTCTCTTTCTTTAGCCTTTCTTCTAGAAACAAAACCTTATTTCCCTTCACAATCCACTGCCACCGACGAAACCATGCAGCCACACTGTTCTTGGAGAAGTTCAACATTAGAATTGCTTCAAGGGGGTTTGTTCTATGAAATTTAATTTCACTCATGTTATTCTTGATATTTATATATTTTGTAACCATGTTGGGTCATTAAGTTCATAGCTGGGGATTTCGATGTAGCCTTGCAAACTACTCTATGTTATTAAGTTAAAGTATTCAAACTACCAATTTGTGTTCTTGTTTCATCACTAGTTTTATAGTTTAATTTGTTTGTTAATCTTGTTTGATCACCATTAGCGATGCTGATGAACTATTTTATCAAGATTATAGTACACATTATGCTTAATCTTGGTAGACATGTGAATGAATGAAGAAACTGCTATGCATACATCCTGCCATGTGATTTCTTTGGTTCTTTGAAGTTTTCTTGTTCTTAATAGATTCTCATTTGGTAATCTAAGTTGAACATCACAATGAGGTTGCAAATTAGGAATACTTGATCACACCCAGACATCAAATGGATGATCATAAATGAGTAAAATGAACCCTAGTAGCAGATTGGAGAGTTGAATGCGTTTTGACTTAATTTTCATGGAATTGACTTGTAATGGTGAAATCGGTATCCCTAGTTCCATTCCCATTATTTTTATATCAATCTATCATTCATCTTTATATTGTGATGCATTTTAAGTTATCTTCGTTTGCAAAACAAAAATCTAAATTTAGTTTTCATTTTCATTGCTTAGTTAGGGTTCACATAAAGTTAATTATTTGCAAACAAAGATTGGAAAAAGTCAATTTTGAATTTAATAATAATAAAAAAGAATTTTAATAAAAGTAATTTAGGGAAAGCAACTAATAACCAATTAAAAAGAAAATAAATCAAAGAGAAAGTTTTGAGAAATAAATTTGGAAAAGCACTAGGGTTCCGCCATCCCCTCAATAATCCTATGTAGACTTACTAATTACTTATGAATTACACATGCAACATTGAAGGTTAGGTTTCCCTAATGCATATTCTGCTCATGGTATTCAAGTTAGAACGCATATCAAACATGCAATTCGTTCGTGGTATTCAGATCAAATATAAATATGCATGACTCATTACACTTTGTGAAAACCCTTTGAAAAACCATGCAACCCCTAGGACGTGGTATTCACCCTGGTGGTATTTCGACCGAATTGCATCCAATTACTTATCTAAACATCCTAATGTTCACGAATCATTAAGACACAAAAACAGTTTAAAGCACAGTGATTAATAATTCAAAGTATGCATGTATAATATCATAAGCAAACTACATATTCATGCTAAGGCTCAGACATCACCCTAGCAAAAGAAAATTAGTTATGCATGCTCATAATTAAAATCAACATAATTATATTAAACTAGAAAAAGATTGAAAACACCTTGTAAAATAAAGTTTGAAAATCTCTAAACTTTAGCCAAATTCTTCTCCCCAATCTTGCGTACGTTCCAACCCTAAGGCTAGCCAAAAAGGTTTATTTATACTACTCTAATTAAATCCTCCTAGTAAAAGGTCTTAGAATCCAACTAGGAAACCAAATAAATTGAAATAAAAGAGGAAACATAATCCCAAATTGACTTGGGAAATTGACCCAAAATTCTGCACAGCCACGTTTTAGATCCAAATCAGCTCCAAAACTGGCCCAAAATAGCTGGATCTAAAGTTTGGACTATTCCAAACACTTCTCCAGAAGGCCACGAACCTATTTGATGTCATCTTGGGCTCCAAAAACGCAATTAAAGCCCAGAAACGCCACTTTCCAGCAACGCGCACTGCCTCCGTAATAAATATCCAGAAAATAGCTACTTGGTAGAAAATTCCCAAATTTTGATACGAACAAGCCAAGAGACACACGAATGTCCTCCAAGTTGAATCACTCTAAAATTCGCCCATTTGATCATGTTTTGCTCCAAAGGAAGTCGAATGTCCTATATTAAAAATATAAAGCAAAGTATCAAAATTCTACCAAAATAATTACCAAATTATACTAAGAATAGGGTAATATATAATATAATATTTACTCGTCAATATGCATCTATCATCACATAGTAGAAATATTTTTGGCTGCATATTTCAACGAATTATTCTAAACTCAGCGGAACAAATGTGAAAGGTTAAGAGAAAGTTATGGACTAAGAAGGTTATGTTCCACAGGGAAAACTTACATCTTCGCTTGAGTCTCCAAACTATGGCTGATGGAAGGTAACGTCAACAGCAAACAGTAGTCCTATAGTGCTTTCATTTATATGAGGAACAGTGATTCCCTCCACAAAACTTGAGATTACGTTGTAAACACAAAAATCCTGCAACAAATTAAAGGAGAACACGTGTACAAAGAATATTTGTATTAATGAATTTTGTAGGGCTACAATCTCTATTTACAAGTTTCCTCTGATTCGATATCCAGAAGATGTGTAGATGTGTAGGTTGTTGATCTAAGGGTCGCGATAACTTGACCTCAGATGAATAGTTGTGCAAGGTTTTGGCTCTTGGTGATTTGAAGGATCGGCACGGATAATAGTGCTTGATGATTCTTCGAATGCTTGATGAAAAACACATAACTTTTTGAATTCTTCCAAGTATTTTTAGGATTTGGTGTGCTTGAGCTTTGGTAGCGTCTGGATGCTTGAATGATTTCTCCATCCCTTTCATTTGTCTTGGGGCCTTGTGAGACACGTGCAAGTCACGTATACCTTGGCAAGTTGAAACTTTCATGCGTTGGTGAACATTTATTTCACCAAAATTTTGATGTCTACAAATGTCCCCACTTCAAGGAACGTCGTATAAATGTTCTTGTCATGTGTAGAATGTGTATTTTGAAGTCTCTCTGCAGAGTGAATGTACTTTGACCACTATACTTTGAAGTCCTTCAACGTCGATGTCAATTCAAGGGCCGATGAGGCTTGATCTTGAATTGGGCTGGAAATTTCTTCAAGGGTCGTCGAGGCTTGATCTTGAATTGGACTAAAAGTTTCTTCAAGAGCCTTGAACGAAAGGGGACCACGAGGAGCTTCACGTGGTGCGTGATCTTCGACTTTGGTGGTGGATGAAACGGCACATGTTTGCTGTGCTTGTTGAATTTCCACAAGCTTGATGAAGAACACGGGTGTTTGCTTTGACCAGAGAACATTATGGTTTCCTCCAAAGGTCTGAATTTACTTCATTTCTCTAGAGCTGAATTTGATTCAAGGGTGGTGGTTTCTTGATCTTGAATCAGACTTGTGATTTCTTCAAGCGTCGTCGAGGCTTGGCCTTGAAGGAAATGGGATCACGAGGAGTTTCATGTGGTGGGTGGTCTTTGACTTTAATGTGGATGAACCGGCACGTGTATTTGTTACGCTTGTTTATTCTCCACGAGCTTGATGAAGAACACGAGTGTTTGTTTTGGCCAGAGAGCTTTCTGGAGTCAATTTGATTCAAGGGTGATGAACACTTGATCTTGAGTCGAACTTGTGATTTCTTTAAGGGCTGTCGAGGCTTGATCTTGAAGGAAATGTGACCATAAGTGGTTTCATGTGGTGAGTAATCTTCAACTTTAATATGGATGAACCAACACATGTATTTTTTTCTTCATAAACTTGATGAAGAACACACTTGTTTGGATGTTGGAGAGATTTCTGGATGTTGAGGGCTTCGACTTGCTTCCTTTTTGGCTCTCCCACCTATGAGTGAGTGCCTAATATTTATAGGCAAAGAATTGGGCTTGATTTAAAATACCTAATTGGAGCATTAAGCTCAGCATGCTGCCTTGCCATGGTGTCATACACACACACACACACGTGTGTGTGTGTGTGTATAATTATATATGTGTGTGTATAATACGGCACCATGACCTTTTTTCCTTATTTTATTATTATTTTTGTTTGCTTTCCACACATCACCATCACTTAATTTACTTTATCATTTTTTTTTTAAATTTTCTTTTCTCCTTGAGATATTTTTTTTTTTTTGCTCCCTTCATTGCCCCAAGTTGATTGCCTTATTAGTCTTCCTTTTGATTGACAAAGTTTTTTTTCCAATTTTTCTCCTCTTCCAAGCAACGAGGGTCAATAAATAGACCAAGTAGACCTAGCATTTTAGATCTGACTTGTTAACCCGACCTAACTCGTTAAAACTAGTATTTGGGTGGGGGCTTAACGGGTCAGGTTGCTAACGGGTGAACCCGTTAATCACCCATTAAATAACAGGTCATTTTGGGTCAACTTGCTGTTGGAAATGTGCCCTAAAACCAATCATATGATGATACTTTACAGACATTTCACAAAGTTAAACTAATGTAGTTTAAATGTAAAGGGCAAAGATTATTGTTTGAGCCGTCTCATATAAATGTTATATGCTCAAACGATAAGTCCAAGGAATATGTGATTGGAAGAATGCGATCTAAAGAAGTTAGATTCATGAGACCATTCTTTCGTTGACACATCCTAAACGTTCCTGATCATAGGATTGTCAATTGGGCATTGACAGTCCGTTAAGATCAGTACGTGCTATGTCTTCTCTCAGGGAGAGTGACTAGTCTCGAGTCATTGGTGTGTGTGACATCAAGACAAGTACGTAGGTGCTCAATAGAGAATGAGTTCACTGAACACGATCAACGAAGAGTTCTCATATTCATGTCACATGAGAACTCATGGTTGGGATAATGTAAATTAGTCTTTTGACCTGAGGCATCACAGTTGTCTTGTGGTTAGGCCCTTAATCTTTGATTATGTCAAAGTCACTCCATCAGGAGGGTGTCCACGGCAACGTTGGGGTTAAGCCACTTAGCCATGGAGGCAAGTGAATGCGCAACAAGGGATCTCTAACCTTCAAACTATTTGAGGGAGAATACTCTATGATATGATTAAGAATCTTTGGCCAAAGTATGAATGAGATTTAGGAATGTGTTCCAAATCACATTCAAGGTAATCATATAAGCACAAGACTCACATTGGATAGTAGACATGAATAAACTATCAAACCAAACAATGTGGTCAAGAGTATTGTATTAGAGAAAAACCGTATTGCATTTGTAATCCTAAAACTGAATAGGTTCTCCACCTCTTCTGATTAGCTTGGGTAACCATGACATGCTGCTAGGCGTCAACCATGGTTTGTGGAAGCCCTAAAAGTGTATTATCACTAACGGGAGAATTGAAAGTAAGTTTCAATTCACAATCGATTAGAAAGAGTTTTAATCGCCCACTGCCTCGCTAAAAGGAACCTAATGGATCATTCACCGAGTAAGGTAGAGTTTGAAGAAACAACGGAGATGAGTAAGAATAATTAAATGGTTTAATTATTTATCTAAGGCCAGGATTAATTAATATGTTAATTAATCAAACGAATAAGTTCGTTAAAGACCTCGGGTTAGTTTTGGGCCGCAAGGCCCAATGGGATTTGAATGTCAAGCCCATTAACTCAAGTTGTATGACAACTTGAATAAACAAAGGGCTTGAAAGCCCAATAAACCCTATAGGCCGGCCATGTTAGAAGAATAGGGCTTTTGGTCCATTAGGTCACTTATTTGAAGGGACTATATAAAGGACTTTATAGTCTAAAATTCATTAAGGGTTGTTTTTGGGGAAAGGATGAGAACACAAGCTCTCCTTTCTCTCTAAAATTTCGGCCACCTTGGAGGGATCATCTAGCAATCAAACTCCTCCAAGGTCACTCATTTCTTCTTCATTATGCCTTGGTGATGAATCATTAGAGGTTCTCAATTTTGGGAACTTTGGAGAAACCTTTTTCACCCATCCAAATCCATAGATCTAAGATGCAAGGAATGAAGGCCCTCTCTTTGGGTGATTAGCCTTTGTTTAAATACAAAGAGGAATCTACAAAGGTATATATTTCAACTCACTTTGTTTTGAGTTGATTATTGGTTCACCATTTTACTAGGCTTTGAACATTCATGGGTAATGTTTTGTTTTTAAGTGCATGCTAGCATGATTCCGCCTTTAATTTGTTACTTGCATGCTAATGATGTTGCTTAAATGAACATGTCATCTTCCAAAATAATTCTTCAAGTGGTATCAGAGCCTAGGCCTAGTTTATGGTGGATCCTTTTGGGTTTTGTGATTTTTCATATTTTGTGATTTAAGTGTTGTAAATGTTACAAGCTTTGTTCTTGCTTTGAATATAAATTTTGCTTGAAAATTTAGCATCTCAAATGTTGTAGATGTATTTCATTAAAGCATGAATAATGGAACTAAAAGTTGGTGCCAAGTGTTTTGGGATTTTCGGCCAAATCCAAAGGGTGATTTTTTGGGTTCTTGTTAGTCTTGTTAAAATGGTTTTAAAGTGGTTTTTGGAACCCCTAAGTACCCTAGGATATTAACCCTCTTTTGAGTTGTGAAAATTTGAGTTTTTGGTGAAAGAAAACATCCATGGAGCTATTATGAGTTTTGAAGTTTTGAAGTTTTGAAGTTTTGATTCAAAAGTTTTATGTTTTTCATAAAGTTTTGTTTTTCAAATGGTGGGTGATAGTTATTGGTGAGATGTGACTAAAAGAATTTCAAAGTTTTATAAAAAACATTTTCTTACAAACCATCAAAGTCACCTTTGTCTCACCTACCAAAAACCACTTACAAAACTTTAGATTTTTTCAAATTTTCAACACTATGGCCGGCCACCTTTGGTAAAAGGTGTTGGAGGGACTTTTGTGCAATTATATAAAGTTTTGATACTTTTGTGTATTTGCATTTTGACCCCAAAAGTTTTTGTTTTAACAAAGTGACCCAAATTGTTGTGGTCATTGTTTTTGGCCCAAAACAAAATGAGAACAAAAATTGTTTTGTCTCTTTAATGAGAATTTGATTTTCATTATATTTAGTTCCATTTAAATCAATTCTATGGATCCAAAAACCAATTGTTTAAAGTTGCTTTCTTAGTTAATTTAGTTAATTAAGAAAAGGGTGATTATGAACCAAAGGCCTCGATAATTGAGCTATGTGATTGGCCGATTTACATTATGAATGCTTGGGTTTTAAGAAATGTAGATTTGAATGTAATTTGATTAATTCAAGTTGTTGTAAAGGGCATAAGCCCATTATTTGTGTTGTAAAAGGGCATAAGCCCTTCTTATTATTTCATGTATTCCTCTTTGTTTATATGTATGCAAATTGGAATAGTTGGGTCCAACGCCCAATAGGAAATAACGGTTTAATTGGATTAAACGCGTAACTAAAATCAACAACTATCTACCTTAAACCCAAGGTCCAACACAATGCTCGTGTTGGAACAAATCAAACGGTTCATAATCATCCTAAAACCTAATATGACTATATAGTCCATATGAGGATGCAATGCGTTCGTTAGTAGTTCCATATAGTCTCGCTTGTTTCAACGAAACAGTGGGAGTATTATGTGCTACTAAATCATATTAACTTGGGCCAATAGTTATGATAGGGCCATGTTCTTTTAATATGATTAAAATGATTTTGATGTAGCCCAAAACTACTCCCTCAACAAACGAATATTAAGTTGATAAACGAGAGATGTTTTGAACATTTCTTCGTAGGCCTTCCACCGTGGTGGGCTCCAATCGTTTGTGACTTGTACACCGGCTTCACCCTATCATGGGGGAGTACAAAGTGCATGCTTACACTCAGGAGGAGTCCATAAACATATGATGAGGTAAGTGTAGGCAACGAGGATGACCGATATCATATCATTGTGAGGCTATTCTTGAACCCCTTCATGAACTAAGCATGGTGGGAATAACTTAACTAAGTGCAATGGTGCCGATATCGTATCATCGTGAGGCCACATTCTCTAGAGGCCAAACTAGATGGGTAATTACAAGAGTTGTAAATGAGTAAAGTGTTATTCTCTCATCATTATTTTTGCTAACCGATATCGTATCATCGTGAGGTGGGCTTGGTAATGGTGAGTCTCCCATACCCCTCTAAGAGTTCAACAAAACTCTCGAATTCCGATGAGGGATATGGAATTTGCCAAAAATAGTGGGTGGTGCTATTTGATTTAAAGACCTGAATCAAATGGCTTAAAATCAATCAATTTATATTCGTTATGTATTTGTTTACCAATATATTTGCAAACGCTATCCAAAACTTGACAAAGAAAAGCCGAATGCTTTAATTTCCGGACTTAGTTCTACAATCCCATAGATTGTCTTTAATGGCTTGTAGATGTAACTAAGTAGTCTCATCCTCACAATCTTCCTATTGATAATGTATCATTGGAAGAATATGTTAGATAAGTCTAACATGAGAAGGACAACACTTTTAATGTCATAATTCTTCAAATACAAATTGTTGTATGAAGAAATAAGAGTTGCTTTGAACAACCCTTAATCAACACAAACTTTAGTGCTTGTTTCTTTGTTACATAAACAAGGAACTTTTGAAGTAAGGACAAGGGCATGGACGCTTTATGTGCCATGATTCTTCACTTACAAATTGTTGTATGAAGAAATGAGAGTTGCCTTGAACAACTCTTGAAAGTTTGTAATTATGTTTAGAACATAATGGTTGGTTGACAAAAATAGTCCATCAACATGGACTTATGATGATTTTGAATCATTGAGTGTTGAAGTGTTAAACCACTTAACGAGACGGAAATTAGGCAAGGACTTCACCTTTGTGTCCCTATCCTAATGGTTCACTAAGTTTATTGTAAACTATATAGTGAACAATAACCACACACTCTCCAAATTGTTTGATGTGTATAACACAATTGAAATAAGTTTCAAGAGAGATAGTGGGAATTTAGGGACCATGACTATTGTAGTCAAAGGAGAAGTCAAATGAAGAAGGCAAAATAACTCCAAGGGAACAAACTTTCTTTATGAAAGGATGGACATTGGAAGGGGTATTTGCAAGAAATGTCTTGCAAGTGTCAAGAACACACCTTTCGAAGGTGTTGTAATATGTTCTTGAAATAGTTCAAAACAGTTGGTTCTTCTACTTGAATGCTTGATTCCGTATTAGTAACTATGTTTTACAATTGTTGTAAAAGTGTGCTAATAAAAAGTAGAAGATTAATGAGAGAAGAGAAAGTACTTCACATTCGGAAAGTGAATAAAATATAGATCTCTGCGAAAGCGGATTGTACTTACTTCCTCATATGAACTACCAAAGAAATTGGAAAATACTAAAGATTGTCTTTACATTCCAATTTTAAGGAACTTAAATCCGTCACTATAGTAGAGATGGATAAATGTTTTGTTTGACAAAACATTGTTCTTTATTAATCAATAATTAGATTATTGTAATTTAATTGGTTGTCTCTATAGTAGAGATGATGTGGTAGTTTAACTGTTTAGAATACGATGATGCTTAAAACCCAAAAGGTTGCAAGGTAGTGACTAATCCCAACTGAGTTGTGATACCTCTAAAACATAAGTTACGAGTTGGTCATAGATGGATGCTTTGGATCGTTAGATCCGGATCCAATACCTTCTTGTTAAAATTGTATAGAGGCGAAATGTTCGAATCTTTATTCTTTTGGAAAGAAGAAAGAATCACAAAGTTGTTGAGGTTAATTCACTTAGATGTTAGTGGCACTTGTCCACAACATAATACTACTTATGTTGTATGACATTCACCGAAGATCACTCTCGGTTGGACTATAGTTTATTTTGAATAAACACAAGTCCGAATACTTTGCAAAAGGTTTCAAAGAATTCAAGAAATGTAAGTAGATGAGTAAGACGTCTAAAGTATTTACCTCCTTAGATTTGATCCAAGGAAAAAGTAACACTTTAGATTAATTTCCTTAAAAAAATATCAAGGAAAGTAGCATAGTAAGATAATGAATTTCTCCATTAGGAGAAGAATGAACATGAATAAGATTTAGTTCGTTGGACATTATCAATTACCCATATATATATGATATATACTTCTAAGACAACCTAGTTCCTATACCACAAGCTCCAAGGTAGTCCAGAAGGATTTATAAACCGTCTCAGTTGAATGGTTTGAACTTTATGACTATGTCATAGAGTTGCACCTCTTAATTCGAAAGAAATAAGAATGAAAATCCTTATGACTACATTGAGTGTATATACGATATATACTCAAGGAAATGGTAAAGTACCATTTGACCTGAAATAATGAAACCTTCACAGCTAATTGGTAGCTTAAGGTGACTACACTCAAAGAGAATGGTTGACTTTGAAGAAACCATCTTTGACGTAGTCTTAGTTTCAATTAATTCGAAGATTGCTAGCTACAACTAACTGGTGATTTAATGTTTGGACATAATATGGGTTTCCGAAACCATTATTAAGATAGTCTTGATAATATATGTCTAAAACTATAAATCACAAGACAGGTTAGTTGTAGAGATCCATCCATCATGGATCTTAGCAAGCTAGTGGGAGCTATAAGCGTCTTATGAGAAAAGATCAATTGTTTAATTTCTCATAAAGATGTAAATGAATCTTTTGTTTACTAGGTTTACAAAAGATTAGTGGGAGTTAATCGTATTCCTAAATTTAAATATATATATATATATATATATATGATATATTAATTTTTTGGAAATGAAAAGAGTACTTCTTCGTTAAAGTTTTTCTATAACTTTAGTGTGTTCCATTATGAATGCAAAATATATTGTCATATAGAAGTTTACAACAATGTTGTTTGGATGGGAAAGTTCATTTATGAACTCTCTATTCGGTTCCAACCAGAAAGTGTATGACACTAATGGGGCGATAGCTCAAGCCAGGGAATCAAGGTCTCATCAAGGTCCGAACTCAAATGAGAGACTGAACCACATGATTAGGAATCATGAATAATGGTGACGTCGTTATTCTCAAGGTTGCTTCTATGGATAACATATAGATATCCATCTTGTTTAGGCCTACTACTCAGCCATTTATGAAATGAATTACAGAAGAGGTATCATCACTGATAACCAAGCTGATTGGCTCTAGTGCAAGTGGGAGATTGTTGGAAATGTGCCCTAAAACCAATCATATGATGATACTTTACGGACATTTCACAAAGTTAAACTAATGTAGTTTAAATGTAAAGGGCAAAGATTATTGTTTGAGCCGTCTCATATAAATGTTATATGCTTAAACGATAAGTCCAAGGAATATGTGATTGGAAGAATGCGATCTAAAGAAGTTAGATTCATGAGACCATTCTTTCGTTGACACATCCTAAACTTTCCTGATCATAGGATTGTCAATTGGGCATTGACAGTCCGTTAAGATCAGTACGTGCTATGTCTTCTCTCAAGGAGAGTGACTAGTCTCGAGTCATTGGTGTGTGTGACATCAAGACAAGTACGTAGGTGCTCAATAGAGAATGAGTTCACTGAACACGATCAACGAAGAGTTCTCATATTCATGTCACATGAGAACTCATGGTTGGGATAATGCAAATTAGTCTTTTGACCTGAGGCATCACAGTTGTCTTGTGGTTAGGTCCTTAATCTTTGATTATGTCAAAGTCACTCCATCAGGAGGGTGTCCACGGCATCGTTGGGGTTAAGCCACTTAGCCATGGAGGCAAGTGAATGCGCAACAAGGGATCTCTAACCTTCAAATTGTTTGAGGGAGAATACTCTATGATATGATTAAGAATCTTTGGCCAAAGTATGAATGAGATTTAGGAATGTGTTCCAAATCACATTCAAGGTAATCATATAAGCACAAGACTCACATTGGATAGTAGACATGAATAAACTATCAAACCAAACAATGTGGTCAAGAGTATTGTATTAGAGAAACACTGTATTGCATTTGTAATCCTAAAACTGAATAGATTCTCCACCTCTTCTGATTAGCTTGGGTAACCATGACATGCTGCTAGGCGTCAACCATGGTTTGTGGAAGCCCTAAAAGTGTATTATCACTAACGGGAGAATTGAAAGTAAGTTTCAATTCACAATCGATTAGAAAGAGTTTTAATCGCCCACTGCCTCGCTAAAAGGAACCTAATGGATCGTTCACTGAGTAAGGTAGAGTTTGAAGAAACAACGGAGATGAGTAAGAATAATTAAATGGTTTAATTATTTATCTAAGGCTAGGATTAATTAATATGTTAATTAATCAAACGAATAAGTTCGTTAAAGACCTCGGGTTAGTTTTGGGCCGCAAGGCCCAATGGGATTTGAATGTCAAGCCCATTAACTCAAGTTGTATGACAATTTGAATAAACAAAGGGCTTGAAAGCCCAATAAACCCTATAGGCCGGCCATGTTAGAAGAATAGGGCTTTTGGTCCATTAGGTCACTTATTTGAAGGGACTATATAAAGGACTTTATAGCCTAAAATTCATTAAGGGTTGTTTTTGGGGAAAGGATGAGAACACAAGCTCTCCTTTCTCTCTAAAATTTCGGCCACCTTGGAGGGATCATCTAGCAATCAAACTCCTCCAAGGTCACTCATTTCTTCTTCATTATGCCTTGGTGATGAATCATTAGAGGTTCTCAATCTTGGGAACTTTGGAGAAACCTTTTTCATCCATCCAAATCCATAGATCTAAGATGCAAGGAATGAAGGCCCTCTCTTTGGGTGATTAGCCTTTGTTTAAATACAAAGAGGAATCTACAAAGGTATATATTTCAACTCACTTTGTTTTGAGTTGATTATTGGTTCACCATTTTACTAGGCTTTGAACATTCATGGGTAATGTTTTGTTTTTAAGTGCATGCTAGCATGATTCCGCCTTTAATTTGTTAATTGCATGCTAATGATGTTGCTTAAATGAACATGTCATCTTCCAAAATAATCCTTCACTTGCCAAACCTGTTAGCCACCCGTTAACGCTAGTTATTGAGGACTTTTGTGTAATTTCAATAGACATAACGGAAAAAACCCTCCCTAACTCTCACCATCTCACACTCTCGCACGCTTTCCACCGTTCTCTGGCTCTCCTTGCTTCTGTATCCCCTCGCACCTTGCTCTCTACTTTGTCTTCAATCTTGTATGACTCATGGCTTCTTCTGTTTTCTCCTGTTTCTCAGCCATTTTAAGTTATGTCTTGAGCTCTGCCTTTTTACTATACTTTTTCTACTCTTATTTTTTCATATTTTTTCTTACATAAAGTTGGTTTGATTGTTTTTTCGGGCATCAATAATTTTGATTTTTCCAATTAAATGTGCAATTTAACTGTCTAGGTGCCTTTCAATTGTTCATGTGACCACATGGGTTTTTATTTATCAATTTCTGGATTTTTGAAGTATGATGATTGATTTTTCTTTGCAAAATCATGGGTGTCGATTAATATATTGATGCTTAGCTAATAGCTAATGAGGGTTTACTATGGCAGCCTCTTGTTCTTTGAATGTCATGAGGTTTTGATCATATTTTGTGTTTTCCTGAATTGGGTTTAATTCTGTATGTGAAGTTTTTGTCTTGGTTAGTGGTTTTGGTTCTTAAAAGTTGCTTCTTGGGATTGAAAGTTGTGATCTGGGTAGTTGGGTATTGAATCCTGAAGGGCACTGATCAGAACTAAAGTTGATCTCCTGAGTTGCTGAGGAGACACCAAAGTTGCAGAATCCAACCAAAATCCTACATTTACACCTATACAGTTGATCTCATGAGTTCCTTATGTAAGGTTTATAATATTTGTATTGACTACTCTTTGTAAGATTTTATTATATTTATATGGGTACTTCTAAATGTGTTGGACCCTCATGCTTGAAATATTGATTAAAATATGTATAATTTGTAACGGGTGAAACGGGTGATTCATTAGCTTAATGGGTTGTGTTAGGGTAACCTGTTATCTTCACCCGACCCGTTGTACAGGTGACCACACCCTGATCGCACAACCCAACTGGCCTTTCTCTGACGTGTGCGAGTATAAGCAGATAGAGTCGCTGAACACATTTCACACAATCTTGCTATCGGATGGATTCAATTTGTCGCTACTATTCCAGGAGAAGTGTTTTGTTCCTTTCAAGTTCAAATATAAGGATAGTATAATGGCACAAGTAAGGGTGTCGAACCACAGGGACTGATTAGACCTCTACAAATTACTAGCTTTATGTGAACCCTAACTAAACAATGAAAATGAAAACTGAATTTAGATTTTTGTATTGAAAGCTAAAGTAATATAAAATGCAAGAGAAGGTAAAGATGAATGATAGATTGATTCAGAAACGATGGGAACGGAACTAGAGATACCGATTTCACCATTACAAGTCAATTCCATGAAAATTAAGTCAAAACGCATTCAACTCTCCAATCTGCAACTAGGGCTTGTTTTACTTATTTATGATCATCCATTTGATGTGTGGTTGTGATCAAGTACTCTTAATCTGCAACCAAGTTGTGATGTTCAACTTAGATCAGCAAGTAAGAATCCATTAACAACAAGAAAACTTCAAAGATCCAAAGAAATGACATGGCATAATGTATGCATAGCAGTTTCTTCATTCATTCACATGTCCACCAAGATTAAGCAAGATGTGTACTATAACCTTAATCAAATAATTCGTAAGCAGTCCTAATGGTGATCAAACATTAAGATTAACAAACAAATTATACTATAAAATCAATGAAAGAAATAAGAACACAGATTGGTAATTTGAATACTTTAACTTAATAACAAAGAGTAGTTTTGCAAGGCTACATCGAAATCCCCAGCTATGAACTTAATTACAGAATATATAAATATCAAGAACAACATGAGTGAAACTAAAGTTCATAGAAGAAACCCCTTAAAGCAATTCTAATGTTAAACTTCTCCAAGAACAACGTGGCTGCGTGGTTTCTTTGGTGGCAGCGGATGGTGAAGGGAAATAGGATTTTGTTTCTGGAAGAAAGGCTTAAGAAAGAGAAGAGAGAGAGTTGTGGGCAACCCCAAGGAGGCTTGTGTAAAAGTGACCTGAAACCTTAGTATTTATATGCCAAATGGGGTTGTAGCTGATTGCAAGGTGATCTCAACCATTAAGCCAAATTTTTTAACGTTTTTCCTTATTTGCCTCCTCTAAATCAGGCTAGATATTCCAATTCCTTTCCCATTCTGCTCTTGGTCTCCTAACCAGCCAGATTCACTTTGGATTCTTTATTTGGGCTTCAAAATAAGTAACAACTTTATTTGGGCTCCAAAACAGGCCACTAAACTTCTCTTCACGTTTCAATAAAGGTCAGCTCCAAAAATGGCATGTTTTCTCTTCTTTTTCCTTCAAATTGATCCTAAAGTAAGGTAAAATGCAACCAGTTTAACTCAAAAACACCAGAAAGAGACTAGAAATGGATGGTATAAATGCATGAAATATATGACTCATCAAGAAAAAGCGGAATGAGAGGGAGCTACGGGAAATCAAGAGCAGTTTTTCATCATTTTCAATCTTCCATTCTGGGCTGGATAATCAAAGTGAGAGAGTTCCCTGGCTCCGTTCATGGGCTTTGGTGGAGAAGACGAGGGAGCAAGTCAAGCGTGTGGCCTTTGCTGTCGGTGGACAAGACGAGGGAAAGCCAGCAAACTCCTTTGTGATGCCTTTGTTGTGTGATGCCTATTTTTCTTCAAGGAGAGGGCACTTTCATTCCTTTGGGGGCCATTTCTGTTTGGTGGATTTATTTATATATATATATATATATATATATATATATTACATCTATTTTTTTTTTTTTGAAATATTTCTTATTTTTGCTCTTTCTTCTGATAATTAGTTCTCTACAGGTGACAACACTTGTGGAATTCTGCGTCGTCCTCCTCGAATTCTAGTGTGTTTTGCGCTTGAGCCCATGTGTCATCTTCAAATACAATTTCCAACCGTAGGTGGCAGTTCCCTTCTTGGGTTTGCTGTGGCTTTCAGTATTGATTATGTAATGTCTGCTGCTACATTGCGACGTTGACTTATTGTCACCATTCCTGCTGTTTCACTACTGTCATCGCTTTTGCACTATTGTCATCACTGCTGCATTATTTTCGTTGTTGTTGCCACACTATTATCATCGATGCTGCACAAGAGTTGCTACTCTGCATGCACTGCCATTACAGCAAGGGAGTCGCTGGGCTACATGCATTGCCATTACTGTAAGGAAGTCTTCTCACTACAAATGAGGCTACTTACCACCAGGGAGGTTGTTCGCTGAAATGGAGTGTGTTCGCTAGATTGGTCATACTACCATTGCTACAAGGGAGTTGCCGGGCTACAAGCACTGTCGTTACTTGCAAAGATGGGAACACATTGCTGCCTAATAGGACAAGGACGTGTCGTTGCCTGCGAAGATTAGGACACACTGTTGCCTACGAAGACGAGTCGCTGTGACAACAAGCTGTGATGCCGCTATGAAGACAAGTTGTGATGCCTTTGTGATGCCACTATGATGACAAGCTTTGATGTTGTTGCGATACCGATGTTATTGCGATACCGATGTTAGCTGTCACTGCTACAGGTGTTGTCTTTACGCCCACACCGCCTCTGGGACTGCACTGCCTCTGATGCACATTGGGCATACGACAGCAACACCTCTACAACCGCATCACCTCTGGGATTCTCTACTCCATATTGCTCTTACCACTTGCTTGTCTATAGAAAAACCAATGCATTAAAGACATTGGAAAGCTTGCTCAAGCAGCACAACTTCAAAAACTTTAGTCTCATAGTGTGGCTTGATAATCCTTCTTCATTTTAAGGGTTGGAATCCTTATTATTATTATTATTATTATTATTATTATTATTATTATTATTATTTTATGTGACTGAACTCAAATTTTGCTTTTGAGTTGCCTATGTACCCTTACGAGAAAGAGATCAAGTCATAATGTAGTTCAAGTATGTTTTTTTTTCTTTCTTTTTTGTCTTTTTTTGTCCTATCTTTTACTTGAGCTACGCTTTCGGGTCTTTAACTCAACGGCCTTGATATTATTTTTTTTGGTGCCGTACGCAGTTTAGGCTTTTGCGATCCAGGAGCATGTTTCTCTTCAGGTGTTGTATTGCTTCAAGTCACAAAACTCTACGCAAGTGCAAAGTTACCCTGATTTTTTAAGGATAACATTTGAGATCCAACTCGAGTTTGTGACCTCTTGAATGAAATCAGCTTCAATCATTTTGTCAATCTCAGCTTCGTCCAAGCTCGAAAGTGCATTAACAACGGTTTCTTGCCTCTTGTGCTCGAGTTATGGTAAAGCTTCTCTAATGTCTTCTTCAAAGACTTTCTCCTCGTCAACCTCTTTGTTTGCAACATGGTAGACGACTTGGACCAACTCTTATTCGTCATCCTTTTCAGCTAATTGGTTCAAAGATTGCCTAGTATGTATTATTGTGCGTCGTTTCACCTTTACTTAACCGTCCGAACCCACGTCCAATGTCGACTAACATTTCATACGTGATGAGACTAAACGTCAAATCTCATCATCTCTGGTTAGGTTGATAAGTCTCTTTCCTTCTAATAATTGGCTGATTTTCCTTAGACCGCTTTTTTACCACTTTAAGTCTCTCCAAGGCTGGCCTTCGTGGGGGAGAACTGGCTGCACTTTCCCATCCAGTAGGGTTGGTCAACCTATTAAACACGAAACCTCGAGAGATCAGTGCACATAGTCAATTGAAGACAAAAGTCTGGGTTTCACCATCGATGCAATCAAACACAGAAGTTCGCCCTTTTGAACCTTAAATTGTTCCTTCTGCGCCGGCTATGTCATCTTTGTGGCTGCTCTGGGGCGAGTTTACATAGTGTTACGGTGAAAACTTCCCTTTTACCTTTCCTTCCTTACTTAAGCAACTTGTGATTGCGACTTACGCACCTTTGGCGACTCTGGCCATGACTTGATTGGCGATACAGGGTGAGCCTCATGATCAAAGGGTTCAAGAACGACACTCGTCATGTTTACCGTTGTCATTTCTTCAAATTCTAGCTCAATCTTTTCTTCTTAAGTGAGCTTCATGATTAATTCCTTAAGGACAAAGCACTTGCCCACCAGATGACTGACGATGTGATGGTACTTGCAATACTTCAGGTCTTTCACTCGATTCATTTCTTCTAGCCATTTGCACTAGGGCAACTCGATCATTTTATTATCGAGCAAACCCTCCAACATTATGGCCACATTGGAGTTAGGGAATGGGTGAGTCTTCCCCTTAAGCTCCTTCAAAGTGCGTTTGTACCTCTCTTGATCACAAAAAGGTTCATTTGGCTTCACCTCCCTCTTCTTGTCTCTTGTGGAGATTTTGATGGGAGCTGTGTTGACCACCATTGCTTCCTTGGCTGGCTCTCTCATAGATTTTTCCATCTTCTGCCCAAAGACTTTGTCTTTTCTGTAGTCAACGATTGGGTCTTTCTTGCCATGATAAACGATGCTTAACTCCATGTCATGGGCGAGGGTGGTTAGCTCTTCAAAAGTCCAAGGCTTTATGCCTTGAAGAATGTAGTGTAATCCCCAATGCATGCCTTGTACGCACATCTCAATCGTAGAGATCTCCGAAAGCTTTTCCTTGCAATCGAGATTTAGTTAGCGCCATTGGTTGATGTAGTCAACGACTGGTTCGTCCTTCCACTATTTTTTATTTGTAAGCTTCATCAAGCTGACTGTGCAACGAATACTGTAAAAGCGTTTCAAGAATTCTCGCTCCATCTGGTCCTAATTGTTTATGGACTAGGGTTCTAGGTCTGTGTACCAATCAAATGAGTTTCCCTTCAAATAACGGACAAACTGCTTCACGAGGTAGTCTCTCTCCGTCCTAATGTTGTTGCGAGTTTCGACAAAAAGAGTGATGTTAAACTGCATAAACTTTGGTGGTTCGTACGCCGTCGACATCCACAAGATATTAATCTTCTTGGTGTACAACTTTGACTACATCAGTGCATCCTGCGAAGTGCCTCTGTATTGTGCCTTGATGGTGTTTGTGATGGATAGAAATGGAGCTCATTGATGTAGCTTCGGACTCTTGCGTTTGTTTCTCTCCAGCTTTGTGGACATGACGCACCTCCTCCTCACCAGACTTCTCGCTATGTTGATTCTTCTTTGGGTCAAGGTCGACTTCTTCGTCATGATGTGACTTTAGACATCATGAGTGTAGCGATTTGCATGTCCTTTTCCTCAACAGTCCTAGTCAACTTTACGATGGTCTCATTCATTTATGCAAGTTGTTCTTTGATAGAGGTGACACTGATGGTCATAACCCGTGCAGCTAAGGAATAGGACTCCCCTGCAGACATTAAAGGTGTTGGGGAAGTCTCCGTGCAATAGTTGTTAGTTAGCAAGTTGTGGTAAGACCTCGCATTTCCACATTTGAACCCGATGACAAGGAGCGCTCCCGTGAACTCTTTGACACAAATGATCCCTGGTTGTCACTTCTAGATGCCCTCACGCGTGCCACAACAACATGCTTTGGTGCCCCCAGTGAGGACAGGCTGATGACGGGCTCATGCCTCTGACGGTCCTTTTGCTCCCTTAGTGGCACCAACTTTGAAGTGGGGTGTTGAAGCGTGGCGAACACCTTTGCCTTGCTCCAAGTTGTGACTCCAATGGATTCTTCGCTTACAGTGGAAATACTGACGCTCATTCCCTTAGTTGCGAAAGTGACTTGGCCCTTCTTCGAAGCCATCAATTTCGAAGTGTGTTTGGATTTCGAATGGAGAAAGAAATGAAGGGTAGAGATGGTCCCGCTGGGCGTGCCAAATTTGGAAACACGAAAATCCTGCGACAAATCAAAGGAGAACACGTGTACAAAGAATATATGTATTAATGAATTTTGTAAGGTTACAATCTCTGTTTACAAGTTTCCTCTGATTCGATCTCCCAAAGATGTGTAGATGTGTAGGTTGTTGATCCAAGGGTCGCGATGATTTGATCTCAGATGAATGGTAGCCGCAAGGTTTTGGCTCTTGATGATTTGAAGGATCGGCACTGGTAGTAGTGCTTAATGATTCTTTGAAGGTTTGGTGAAGAACACAGAGAACTTTTTGAATTCTTCTAAGTGTTTTCGGGGTTTGGTGTGGTTAAGCTTTAGCAGCGCCTTGTGTTTATAGACTTTCCGAGCCTTGCCTGCGGATGGATTTGGACTTGATTTGTGGCTTGGTTCGTGATTTATTTCCATCAATCATTCAATAAAACAATTATTTAATTTAAATAAAATCAAATAATCAATCTTGCCCAATCTGGCATTGATAGGAGCATATTCATGCGACTTAAATGGCTTGTTCTCGTGCATTTACGTTATGTTTCTTTAGTTATTTTAGTACTTTAAGCTATTTTCGTGTGTTTGTAGGTCCAAAGGGCTAAAGGAGCAAAAAGATGCATTTTGGAGACTTTTGGAGCACTTTTGGGCTAAGGATGGATAGCTTATGGTTGGAGCCAAAGTGTTGGACGAAAGTGAAGACCTAATTGAAGACCAAAGTGTTGGAACCTTGTTCTCTTTAGTTTTAGGACATTTAAACCTTTCCTAATCCCAATCATGCCATGCATAACACACATCCATGCTAACACATTGTCATTGCACATGCATTTCCTTCATTAGTTAACCCACATGCTCCCATTACTTATCATCACCACTTATCACTTATCATCACCACATATCATATCACTTATCATTCACCACTTATCATATCATTCACTTATCATATCATACACTTAATTAATTAACCCACATTTACACTTTAATCATTCAACCACATTCACACATCACCCATTCACCTTTGTGCCGTGACTTTCCCTTCTTTCCAACATAATTCACATGCATTTCAGATTGCATTCCCATTCTTTAATTCAACACAACCATGCACTCCACATGCATTTCCAACCTAATCACTCACCCACACAATCTGCCATCACTCACCACAAACAAGTCACATGCATTCATCAACATATCTAGCTGTCATTCACATGCATTTCATTCATCATTTCCACCCCCACATTTACACTTTAATCATTCAAACATACACTCCCATTAATTAAACCATTCAGCCACATTTTCACCAACAACAAGCCCATGCCGTGAGTTCCCTACATTTCCAGCATATTCACATGCATTCCATCCTTTAAAACAACCCACATGCACTTTAATCATTCAATCACACATCACCCATTCCCCTTTGCCGTGCAAAACATGCACATTCATTCACCTTTCTCCCAAAACCGTGCATATCATTCCCCTCACTCTTTGTTTATTTCAGCCACATATCCAACTCACATATTAATTCAACCTAGCTTTAATCCACATGCACTCCCATCCACCACTCATTGCCGTGCACATTCCATCAGAAAATCCACTTTATTCACATGCATTCATCATCACTCACCACACCTTGCAGCCACATGCATCCTTTAATTCAATTCCAGAAAATCAACAACCCATGCCGTGCACATTCATACACTTTCACATGCATCTTGGCAGCTTTCACATGAACACACATGCATTTCCAGCTCATCCACACTCAATGCCGTGCACATTCACTCACCATACCATTCCAGCATTTGCACATGCAACCTAGCTGTCATGTTCCCCCCATTTCACCTATAAATACTCATTCATACACTCTTCCATATGGAATCATCCATTGCAGAAATGTAGACCATCAAACCATCTTTGTGCCGTGAGTCTCCCTTACAATCCAAACACCATCCTTCCATTTCCACCACTCCCCAAACCATTCACACCATCAAACTATCCCTAGACCTTGTGCTACAACGAAGAGGAAGAGAAGAGTGCCTAAACGTTCATACAATTCAAGTTTGAGTTGTTGGAATGTTTAGGTGTTTCTTTGATTTCAAGGTTTAATTTCAATACTCTTTGTTTTGTAGGAATGAGGAATGGAAGATAAGAGGGCCTAAACGTTCATACAATTCAAGTTTGAGTTGTTGGAATGTTTAGGTGTTTCTTTAATTCTCATTGTTTTGTACCATGAGGAACTAAACCCCCCTTGGTTAGGGGGTGATTCGAATATATGTTTATGCTTGCATTTTGATTTGATTACTTCTAATTGCGTTTCATAAGTTGTGGATTCAATTTGTTTAACCGTTTGATTGATAACTTATTTATGTATGTTTATTGAGAATGCGCGCTTAATTTTCATGCATGAATATGACGCTAGAATATAAGTGAGTTTCACCTAATCGTTATGAACTTATATTCACAAGTAGTGGAGGTTGCTTATAAACAATCGCGTTAAACGAATTCTTGGCATAAGTTTCATGCAATCATAGTAACGAATGCCTCGTCAATACTTATAATTTTCATAGAGCGTAATGATTCTTGCTTGTATCTCTATTATGCAATCATGTAGGGGACTTGTGGGGAATGTTTTGGGTTGTCGTATGCAATCATCCAATTCAATAACGTTAGGAAGATTTGAAGGTTAATTTAAGCGGACCTAATTAACTTGGAGCGTTGAGAATTAATGATTTGTTGAAATGCAATTGGAAATCGTTTTATTATGCAAGTATAACATATGTGAAGATGAACCCCTTAGCTAGCATTCATTCTATTTCAATTTCATATTTACATTTGATGCGTGATTTATACGCACACAAATTAAACCCTCTTTTCGTCAAATTATAGTATATGTATAAGTAGGGATCGTTCTGGACCGGGGATTAGGAGGGATTGTTAATCACTTGGATTTGACTCAAAAACGTAAAAACACAATATAAAACACTAAACTAGACTCAAAGAATGTAAAACTAAACTTTAAAACACTAAGACAAACCAAAGACTCAAAATGCTTTTAAAAACACAAACTAAAATGATTTCTAACTAAATTGACATTAAAGTAAAGGGGGATTTAAGTTTATACGAAAATTGAAATAACGAAACAAGTTAAATAAACTAGACAGAATGTAAATATGAAATTGATGAAATGGAATGAATGGATGATAGAATAGCTAAGGGGGTCATCTCCACATATGTTACACTTGCATAATAAAAAGATTTCCAATTACATTTCAATAAATTATGAATTCTCATCACCCCAAGTTAATTAGGTCCGCTTAAATTAACCGTCAAGTTTTCCTTAAGTTAATGAATTGGATGGGTTAGCGCAACGCAATTCACTACATTCTCCAAAAGTCCTTTACGTGAAAAGCACAATAAAGATACAATCAAAGATCATTAAGCATCATGAAAACTTTAAGTGTTGACGAGGCATTCGTTACTATGGACTACGCATGAAACTTATGCCAAGAATTTATTTAACGCGATTGTTTATAAGCAACCTCCACTACTTGTGAATATAAGTTCGTAACTATTAGGTGAAACTCACTTATATTCTAGCGTCATATTAATGCATGAAAATTAAGCGCGCATTCTTAATAAACATTCATAAATAAGTTATCAATCAAACGGTTAAACAAATTGAACCACAACTTATGAAACGCAATTAGAATTAATCAAATCAAAATGCAAGCATAAACATATATTTCGAATCACCCCCTAGCTAAAGGGGGTTTAGTTTATTATAACTTTGAAATCAAAGAAATACCTAAACATTCCAACAACTCAAACTTGAATTGTATGAACGTTTAGGCACTCTTCTCTTCCATTCCTCATACGTACAAACAAAGAGAATTGAATTTAAACATTGAAATCAAAGAAACACCTAAACATTCCAACAACTCAAACTTGAATTGTATGACGTTTAGGCACTCTTCTCTTCCTCGTTGTTGTAGCACAAGGTCTAAGGATAGTTGGTTTGGGGGAATGGAAGTGTGGAATGGAGTGAGGAGTGATGGAAATGGAAAGATGGTTTTTGGATTACAAGGGAACTCACGGCAAAGAGAAGGAATGGAAGTGTTTGTGGTGTGTTGTGTATGAAAATGAGATGTCCATGAATGAATGAATGCAAGGGTATTTATAGGAGTAGTGGAGGGAACATATGGCTATGTCATTTGTAGGTGAAGTAGGTGGATGTTGTAGGTGAAGTAGGTGGATGTTGTAGGTGAAGTGGATGTTGTAGGTGAAGTAGGTGGATGTTGTAGGTGAAGTAGGTGGATGATATGTTAAGTGATAAGTGATAAGTGATATGATATGTGGTTATGATATGATAAGTGGTTAAGTGGTGATGATAAGTGATAAGTGATTAAGTGATATGATATGTGGTGATGATAAGTGATAAGTGCATGTGGGTTAACTAATGAAGGAAATGCATGTGCAATGACAATGTGTTAGAATGGATGTGTGTTATGCATGGCATGATTGGGATTAGGAAAGGTTTAAATGTCCTAAAACTAAAGAGAACAAGGTTCCAACACTTTGGCTCCAATTAGGTCTTCAATTTCGTCCAACACTTTGGCTTCAAGCATAAGCTATCCGTCCTTAGCCCAAAAGTGCTCCAAAAGTCTCCAAAATGCATCCTTTTGCTCCTTTAGCCCTTTGGACCTACAAACACACGAAAATAGCTTAAAGTACTAAAATAACTAAATAAACATAACGTAAATGCACGAGAACAAGCCATTTAAGTCGCATGAATATGCTCCTATCAAATACCCCCACACTTATCTTTTGCTAGTCCTCGAGCAAAACAGAAAGAAAAACAAAACAAAACCAAACGAAACAAAACAAGTAAAACACAACCTAAACCTTCCAACAACCGTCTTAGGGATTTCCAAAGCACATGACAAGTTAAAAATCATCATTCCCACAGATTTTTGCCATCATTACACTTAAGTACATTCTTAATCATAGTCACCACATACTAGTTCACAATTAAGCATTTAAAACACATTTCGAATGTAGTAACATGCCTTAGAGAAATTGCTCAAATCCTTACAAGATATGCACTCGTTTTTCACACAGATTTTCTGACTACACACCCTACACTAGTTATATGTGAGAAGATTGATGTAAACATGTAGACGAACACTCACATATGTTATAACAAGGAAAGCATTTTCTGGATTTACGATAATGACATGAATATGATCTCATGAATGGAATGCTACTACTTAGAATGAGAACCAGTGATTCCATAAGCTCATATCAATTTCAAACTCCACATTATTGAACACATAACGATCAAGATAGAAGTCAAAGGGGTGTAACGGGGCTAAAGGTATTTGGCTAACAAAGAAGGTATATGGAAAACAAAGGTTCTTAAAGAAATAGCGAGCAAAGCATTTGAATTAACGTAGAATTCACTTTTGAATGAAAACTCAACTTTTGAACAACAAGGGGGAACAAGCTCTTTTTTTTTTTTTTTTTTTTTCTTTCTTTCTTTTCTCTTCTTTTCTGTTTTTCTTTTTCATATGTTTTTCACAATTTTTTTTTTTTTCTTTTCTTTTGACTCTCAAAACATACAAACTTAAGAACAAACTTTTACTCCCCCACACTCATTTTCTTGCAAAATGTACTCAAAAGGAATTCATTTAAGTCATGCTCACTATCTTTTAAGAACAAGGGTACGGATGGTCCTAATCTAGGCTAGGTAAGGGGTGATATGGTTAGCAAAGAAAATAGGTTAAACGAGGCTCAACGGTGTTAAGACTTACAATATATACGAAATATGGGAAGTAAGGCTATTTGGCTATGGTGGCAACTACACAACTTCATCTTGATATATGTTATGCAACTCAATATCATGCTTTGAATGAAACGGATATAAGTTCTAGCATTTAGTTCTATCATGATACAATTGCATTCTAAGTAGCAACCAAGCAAGGAATAATGAGATCATTCAACAACTTTAGAAAACAAAGAATCACAGAAAATAACTCTCCAAAGAAGGTAATGGCTCGAGTCTCACAGGGTTGTAGCGTTTGTTTGAGTTCCTTCCTTCAAGCATGTTACAAAAACGAATTTTTCTTTTATGATTGCATGTGAAGTCATACATTATAACCATAACTAAGCATAAACCAAGAGTAAATCAAACTTTTCTCTATGTTTATAACTCTTTTTAACAGTCATGCAATTACAAACCAAATCCTTATCATTGTGTTGGAAGGTACCCTAAGACACAAACTCACAAAAACGACTCAAAACACTCTTTTTAGGCTTTTCAAAACAATTTTTCAAATTTTTATGTGCTTTTCGGAGTTATAAAAACAAAACATACTAAAACACTCTAAAACAACTTAAAAACACCTTAAAACAGCAAGGAACAACATTTGAAGTTATGGGTGATAAAATCCCACGAATTTGCATTAACAACATTAGTTACCCCCCCACACTTAAATCAAACATTGTCCTCAATGTTTTAAGCATAGATTCACACAAAACATAAGTAAACACACAAACAACAACTAAACATACTAAACATGGCAGAATGTAATTAACAAAGAGAAGAGTTTAGGGACGCAAATCTGGTTATGGAGTGTAAATTCCCTCTTCTCTTTGTTGATTGCATTGAGGCTTGATCTTGATGATTCCACAGGCTTACTCTCGAACTGGTTTCCGCGCATCATTGATTTTCCTTTGTGCTACTTCTTGAACTGGGCAGCAGGATGGTTCTTTTGGTCTCCCCCGAAGGTCTGAGCTTACCCTTTTGGTCTGTTTCTTTGTTCAATCTTTCCAATTCGTATTGAAAAGGGTTGGAGGATAACTCAGCCTATGTTTGTCTCCACATGCTTCAATGTATCATTTTCACTTGCCTTACTCGCTCTCCTTTGCAGAAGTGGTCCCTTCTCCGGAAGTGTATCAACCGTTGAAGATGACTACTCGAGAGCAACGCTAGGTAAGCAATCAGGAATAGATTCCAGGCAGTTGGCTCCAGATCGGAAGATTGACTCCAAGTGCCGGCTGATTGCTTCTTTTACTTTGCCATGCGAGTAAGAACAAGGACAAAGAAAAAGACAGGGAAAGAGCATGATATGAGATACTTTTGCTTTTGACCTTGATGATATGAGATACCTTTGCTTTGAAGAAGCGGTGAATGAATCAGCACATGCTTCAATCCACCGTTTCCTCCTGGGTCATATGTACTCCAGGCATCTAGTATCATCTTTGGGGAAGAAGAAAGAATTGAGTATTTTGAAAGGCTTTGCTGGGAGTGCGCCCTCAGAGGTGAGGGAGAGTTGGGCATTTTCTTCAGGTTTGCCCTGCCATAAAAGACGAAGGTCGACATATATAGAGATAATATCAAGTGGTGGTACTTTTTACCCTTGTCGACAAACGTTTTGATCCCGCAATTCCGGCTTTTTGAAATAGTGGCGCCTCTTCGATCTTTGAATACGCCTCTTCGATTTCTGAGCAGGCGCCCCTTCGATTTCTGAACGACACCCCTTCTCTTTCTGAACGACACCCCTTCTCTTTCTGAACGACACGTGGTAGTGCAGATGCGGCTCCTTTTGACAAAGCTGCACGCGTTTTCTGAAAAGCAGAGAAAGCGTCGCCGAACTTTGCGCTTGTCGGCTAAAGACGTGTAGTTGCGATGATGGCCTCCACGTGTTTTCAGCTTTGTCAGAAATCTTTTGACAAAGTTGAACGCGTTTTCTGAAAAGCCGAGGGAGCGTCACCTAACTTACGCCGGAAAATCCGGCTCTTTGAATCGGTGGACGCGTCGCCTTGGCATTTTATAGAGCTATCGATCACCGCCAACATACACACTCTGAAGATTTCCCATTCCTGAAACTCGACTCCGGCCCTTTGTGAAATTTTTAACTCCATCCACCCCTTCTCTTTGAACACTTTTGAAAAAAATGGCAAACTCATCGAACCTTAGCTTAGATTTGAGTCTCAGCAGCGATCCGGTTGCGCCCCGTCAAGGTAATGTATGGCGCCCTTCTTTTTTATCTTCTAACGGTCCTCTTTCAGGTGAAGACTCTGTGATGCAGGACGCCACAACAGCTACAATAGTAGCTAAAAACCTCCTCACTCCAAAAGATAGTAGGCTGCTGTCAGGACGGTCCGATGAGTTGGCCGTTCAAGAGTCCCTCGCACTTAGTGTTCAGTGTGCGAGCTCTGTGTCCAACATGGGTCTACGCCTGCTTGCTCGGTCCCGCCAAGTGGAATCGTTGATGGCAAAGGTGGAAAGTCTTAAGCAGGAAATCAAACAGCTTAAGTACGAGAATAGAAGTTTGCATGTGCTTGCAAATAACTATTCGGCGGGCATGAAGAGGAAGCTTGATGAGCTGCAAGAATCTGAGGGTCGAATTCACAGTGACCGTCAAAGGCTTGCGTCTTATCTCCAGAGGCACCTTTTTCCTGGGTCATCCAGCGCTTGGCCAAGTATTGAGACCTGGAATGCTCTAGCTCCGATGCCTCCCGCTCCGATGCCTTCCGCTTCGATGCCTCCCGCTTCTATGCCTCCCGCTTCTGCGCCTTCCGCTTCTGCGCCTCGTAGTGGGACTTCACGCAAACAACCTTTGTGAAGCTCCACCTTTCTCCATGTTTAGTATCTTTCTTTTTTTCTTTTTCTCTTTTTTTTTTTTTTTATTTTTTTTATTTTTTTTATTTTTTTATTAACATAAATAAAATCAAACGGCATGGAATTGGTCCTTGAATGGAAGGTGATACTTGAAGTGAACCGGCATTGGTTTGAATTCTAGTGTAGGTGCCTGATTCAAAAAAAATAGCAAGTTAGTATAAAATCTAATGGAATTTGGAAAAAAATACTTACTTGTTTTGTCCGACAAGAACTCAATGACAAATACCACTCCTTTGAAAGTTTCAGGGATATTGGACTTGGCCAGATTGCAAGTGATGGTTATTACTTGTCCAATGTCATCAAATTTAACTTTTTTGGATTTTGTGGTTTCAAGAACGTCCTCTTTGATGGATTCATGACATTCCCTACTTGTCACCTTTGGAAGGGCTTCCAAGATGTCTTTTTCACCTTCTTCTTCCTTGGAAGTCATGAATCTGCAAGGAATAGGGTTAAAAATAATGAAATTTGGAACAACCATACCTGTATTAGATGGCATAGGAGCAATAGGAGCCTCCGGTAAAGGTGTTTCCACCCTTTCCGTGGGTTGGGTGTATTCCTCTTCCTTGTGATTTGATTTTGATGGTTGAGGGTCCGTTCCAACCTCCTTGTCACTGCTCAACATGATTTCCTTGGCAGTTTCAAATTCTCCCTTCTGATTTGCAATGGTTGAACTAGGGAGTTCGCCTTGGTCGCAAAATTGTCCTTCGAACTCCGCTATCTGCCCAATTTGCTTTTCCAGAGTAGTAAGTAATTGAAAAATCGTATCATTATCATTTGAATTACCTACATTACTTTGGGCAGGTTGTGGTGGCTGCATAGGCGTTGAATAGAACTCCTCATACGGCTGCCAATATCCTTCTTGTTGAGCCTCATTGTCTTGATTTTGTAAGCCCTGCACCAAACAAATTAATTCATCAAGCTTTTGGTTATAATTTATTGACGAACTTAAATTTGGTTGGGCATATTGAATATGAGGTTGTGGTGGCTGCCAATATCCTCCTTGTTGAGCATTTTGAGGTTCCCACCACATAGAGTTTGAATGATCACTCCAATCCGAATTGTAAGTATTGGAAAACACGTTATTCCTTGATTGAAGATTAAATATATCAACTCTTTGCATTTGGGACCTTTCCATGAGTTGTGACAAAAGAGAAGCATTATTAAGTGCCATCTTGTTCTTAACAAACAAAACACAAATAAAAATAAAAAAAAACTAAATCTAAAAGACAATACAGAAACAAACAATCCAAGGGATTAGCAAATTTTCTAATCCCCGGCAACGGCGCCAAAATTTGATGCGTGATTTATACGCACACAAATTAAACCCTCTTTTCGTCAAATTATAGTATATGTATAAGTAGGGATCGTTCTGGACCGGGGATTAGGAGGGATTGTTAATCACTTGGATTTGACTCAAAAACGTAAAAACACAATATAAAACACTAAACTAGACTCAAAGAATGTAAAACTAAACTTTAAAACACTAAGACAAACCAAAGACTCAAAATGCTTTTAAAAACACAAACTAAAATGATTTCTAACTAAATTGACATTAAAGTAAAGGGGGATTTAAGTTTATACGAAAATTGAAATAACGAAACAAGTTAAATAAACTAGACAGAATGTAAATATGAAATTGATGAAATGGAATGAATGGATGATAGAATAGCTAAGGGGGTCATCTCCACATATGTTACACTTGCATAATAAAAAGATTTCCAATTACATTTCAATAAATTATGAATTCTCATCACCCCAAGTTAATTAGGTCCGCTTAAATTAACCGTCAAGTTTTCCTTAAGTTAATGAATTGGATGGGTTAGCGCAACGCAATTCACTACATTCTCCAAAAGTCCTTTACGTGAAAAGCACAATAAAGATACAATCAAAGATCATTAAGCATCATGAAAACTTTAAGTGTTGACGAGGCATTCGTTACTATGGACTACGCATGAAACTTATGCCAAGAATTTATTTAACGCGATTGTTTATAAGCAACCTCCACTACTTGTGAATATAAGTTCGTAACTATTAGGTGAAACTCACTTATATTCTAGCGTCATATTGATGCATGAAAATTAAGCGCGCATTCTTAATAAACATTCATAAATAAGTTATCAATCAAACGGTTAAACAAATTGAACCACAACTTATGAAACGCAATTAGAATTAATCAAATCAAAATGCAAGCATAAACATATATTTCGAATCACCCCCTAGCTAAAGGGGGTTTAGTTTATTATAACTTTGAAATCAAAGAAATACCTAAACATTCCAACAACTCAAACTTGAATTGTATGAACGTTTAGGCACTCTTCTCTTCCATTCCTCATACGTACAAACAAAGAGAATTGAATTTAAACATTGAAATCAAAGAAACACCTAAACATTCCAACAACTCAAACTTGAATTGTATGAACGTTTAGGCACTCTTCTCTTCCTCGTTGTTGTAGCACAAGGTCTAAGGATAGTTGGTTTGGGGGAATGGAAGTGTGGAATGGAGTGAGGAGTGATGGAAATGGAAAGATGGTTTTTGGATTACAAGGGAACTCACGGCGAAGAGAAGGAATGGAAGTGTTTGTGGTGTGTTGTGTATGAAAATGAGATGTCCATGAATGAATGAATGCAAGGGTATTTATAGGAGTAGTGGAGGGAACATATGGCTATGTCATTTGTAGGTGAAGTAGGTGGATGTTGTAGGTGAAGTAGGTGGATGTTGTAGGTGAAGTGGATGTTGTAGGTGAAGTAGGTGGATGTTGTAGGTGAAGTAGGTGGATGATATGTTAAGTGATAAGTGATAAGTGATATGATATGTGGTTATGATATGATAAGTGGTTAAGTGGTGATGATAAGTGATAAGTGATTAAGTGATATGATATGTGGTGATGATAAGTGATAAGTGCATGTGGGTTAACTAATGAAGGAAATGCATGTGCAATGACAATGTGTTAGAATGGATGTGTGTTATGCATGGCATGATTGGGATTAGGAAAGGTTTAAATGTCCTAAAACTAAAGAGAACAAGGTTCCAACACTTTGGCTCCAATTAGGTCTTCAATTTCGTCCAACACTTTGGCTTCAAGCATAAGCTATCCGTCCTTAGCCCAAAAGTGCTCCAAAAGTCTCCAAAATGCATCTTTTTGCTCCTTTAGCCCTTTGGACCTACAAACACACGAAAATAGCTTAAAGTACTAAAATAACTAAATAAACATAACGTAAATGCAAGAGAACAAGCCATTTAAGTCGCATGAATATGCTCATATCAACATTCTGTCTAGTTTATTAACTTGTTTATGTTTTCATGTTTAATTTAACTTGTTGTTCAATTATGTTAGACATGTGAAACTAATTTCTTTTTAGTTAGAGGCGAATTTGAAGCCATGGACATATGTTGGTTATGATTTGATTTACTCCAGCTATGAATTCATGAACTTTAGATGTGGGTTACTTTTCTGTTTTGATTAAGAACTTATTTATGTATGTGGGTTGAGGGTCGACACTTAATTTGCATGCCTAAACTTGATGCTAGGATATAAGGGAATTTCACCTAATCGTTATGAACTTATATTCATGAGTAGTAAAAATCGCTAGTCACGATTGTGTTTAGTAAACCCTAGGCTGGATTAACATGCGTATTCCATAGTTATGAATGCCTAGTCGATGTTTATGTTTCCATTGAACTTAATGATCCTTGTTGAATGTCTCTATCATGCGTATTCCATGGTTAGGGACTTTGATTAGGAATAATTTGGTTGTAATGCGTATCCCATTCAATCCAATGAATCTAGGGAAATCTGAAAGTTAGTTTAAGCGAACCTAATTAACTTGGAGCATTGTCATTCATCGTTCGTTGAAGTCATAACTGGGAGTCAAATTATATGCTTATGTTCATGTGTGGATAAGGAACCCTCTAACTAGTTTTTCATCATTCTATTCCATCAATTTCGTTTGTACAATCTGTTTTGTTTCCAAGTTTCTATTTTAGTTTAATTTCATTTAGTTTATGTCTATAAGTGTTTTGATTCATTTTGTTTCCCAAATTCGTCCAAAGTACTCAAGGTGCTCAAAATTGCCCAGAAAGTGTTTTTAAGGCAGTTTCGAGTGCTTTGGGTACTGTTTGAGTCTTTTGGTTTGTTTTAGTGTTTTAAAGTTTAGTTTTGCAATATTTGAGTCTAGTATAGTATTTTATTTTGTGTTTTTACGTTTTTGAGTCAAATCCAAGTGATTAACAATCCCTCCTAATCCCCGGTCCAGAACGATCCCTACTTATACATATACTACAATTTGACGAAAAGAGGGTTTAATTTGTGTGCGTTTAAATCACGCATCAGGCATTTATATTTGCTTTAATTTAAATTAATTAATTTGTTTAATCTAAATTAAAATCAAATATTAATTTCCACCAATCGTTGACATGTTTTCTTGATGAATATCACAAATACCAGCATATGAGTATCTTTTAACTAACTAAGTCACTAATTATGATTAGTTTAATCATAATCATGACATTGCCTACCTCTCAAGAACAACCTTGCCCTCAAGGTTACAACCAGAAATTGAAACTACAACTTTGAACAATTGAAATAACAACTTAAAACTGGAAATTTGGAAACTGTGACACAAACTCTTAAAAATCTTCCCAAGTAGCTTCACTTTCATCCTTGCCAGTCTATTGAATCAACAGTTGCACTACTGCAACATTTCCCTTCTTATACATTCTTCGCTGCAACATTGCTACAGGATCTGCGTGAACCATTCCATCTTCAATGACCTGTGGTAATACTAGAATCAAAGCAGCCTTCTTTCCCAAACATTTTTTCAAGCAACTAACATGGAAAACAGAATAGATCCTCCAACTATCAGGCAATTGAATCCTGTAAGCCACTAGACCAATTCTTTCCTTCACTTCAAATGGTCTATAGTACTTAGGATGCAGCTTGTGGTATGAATGAGAAGCAAGGAATTGCAGTTGATATGGCACCAATTTCAAATAGACCCAATCACCAACCTCAAACTCCCTCTCACTCTTATGTTTATCAGCCTGCAACTTCATTCTATTCTGAGTCACCACTAAATTGGATTTGAGCATGGATAACAACTTATTCCTGGCCAATAGTCCTTGTTCCACCACTTCCAACTTTGCTTTCCCCACTTCATAAGAAACTAAGTGTGGTGATGGATACCCATAAACCATTTCAAATGGTGTGAACTTTGCAGAAGTGTGGAAAGAGGTATTATAGCTCCACTCGGCCCAAGGAAGCCATTGTAACCACTTTTTAGGCTGACTACTTGTAAAACATCGCAGATATATCTCCAAGCTCCTATTAACCACCTTTGTTTGACCATCACTTTGTGGATGGTATCCTGAACTCATGCACAACTTTAAGCTATGGAGTTTGAAAAATTCTTTCCAAAAAAAACTAAGAAACATGGCATCTCTATCACTAACTATAGTGGTTGGCATCCCATGTAGCTTAAACACTTGCTCCACAAACCTTTAGGCCACAATGGCAGACTTTCCTTTACACAGAGGTAATCCTATCACAAAATCCATACTAATATGTGGCCATACTTGCTAAGCTATTGGAAGAGGTTGGAGTAACCCAGGAGGAGAAACAGTTTCATTTTTATTTTGTTGACAGTTTCTACATTCACCCACCCATGTTTTAATGTCCTTCTTCATTCCCACCCAATAAAACCCATTTTTAATTATTCGGTAGGTCTTAAGAACTCCTTAATGACCTGTCATTGGAGTTGAGTGATGCTCCTCGAATAACTTTTGTCTCTAGGGTGATGTAGGACTAATGACAATTCTTGATTTGTACCTAAGAAAGCCATTATCAACTTGGAACTTAGGAAATTGAGGATTCAAGCTGTTAACTCTAGTAGTGGCAGTGGTAAGAACCTCTTGAATTCTCTGAGAAATCCATTCATTATGTTCATTATTCCTCCTCAACTCATCCATCCAACCAAAGCAGGGATAAGTGATAGCTTTGCATTCCATAATTTCTTCTTCTTTCTCATCAGAATCCACAGGCAAAGAACTAGAACTAGGTAGTCTAGATAGAGCATCAGCTACTACATTCTCAACCCCATGTTTATATTATATCTCATAGTCATAACCCAACAACTTAGTCACCCAATTTTGTTGGAATGGTGTGTTATCCCTCAGATTCAAGAAGAATTTGATAATGTTGTGATCAGTTTTGATTACAAAATGACAGCCCTGCAAGTAATTGTGCCATTTCTTCACTACATGGATAGGAGCATATTTATGTGACTTTGTTATCTTATTTCTTTACATTTACTTAGTTAATTTCCATTTATTTTGGTAATTTAAGTTATTTTCGTATTATTGTAGGTCCAGTTGGTAAAGATGATAATAAATAGTCAAATGTAGCAATTTACAGCAATTTTGGACTTGGATTGGATAGCAAGGGTGGATAGCATATGGGCTGGACGTTTTTGGTGTTTAAATGGTGCTAGACAAGTGCTAAAATCTGGAGAAATTAAAGTTGAGGCTTGGAAGGCAAGGAATTAGACAGGAAAGAGGAATCCTAGTTGGAGAGGAACATTACCTTATCCTATCCTATCTTATTCAACCTCATCTTATCTTATCCAATCTTATCTTATCTTATCTCCAGCTGCAAGGAGGAATCCTAATTACATTCCAACACTTTCTACCTGATTTTTAGAGTCCTAAAATAACTCAAAAACGCCAAAACCCATTCCTCCTTGGATTCAGCCATTTCCCCCTATATATATGAAATTCCTGCAGAGATTTAGGGGGTGCCATGCCTACCATTCACCCACTGAAGTTGCTGGAATTTTCAGAGTTCTTTCTATCTTTATTTTAAGTTTCAATGTTTATTTTAGATTGCTTTTTAGTTATGATGAACATGTGTAACTAAGTTTCTTTTTAGATAGAGGTGAATTCGAAGCCATGATCATATGTTTTATATAAATTGATTACATCCAATTATTGTTTCATAAAACATGAATGCGATTTACTTATCTCCTTTATAGAAAACTTATTCTTGTATGTTTATTAAGGGTGCACACTTAGTTTGCATACAGGGATTTGATGCTAGAATATAAGGGAATTTCACCTAATCGTTATGAACTTATATTTCCAACTAGTAAAAGTCACTAGTCATGATTGAGTTAAGTAAATTCTTGGCAGGAGTATCATGCTTTTCATAGTTACGAATGCCTTGTCAATGCTTATGATTTCACAGAACTTAACGATCTTTGAGAAGTATCTCTATCATACTTTTCATAGTTAGGGAACTTGAGAAGAATAATTTGGTTGTGTCGTTGAGTCCAATTCAATGAACTTAGGAAAATCTGAGAGTTAATTAGTGTTGTTCACAATTAATTTGGGACATTGTCATTCATGGTTTATAGGAAGAATAACTAGAAATCAATTTGTATGCGTATGATTCATGTGTGGGGAAGAATCCTTTAGCTATCCTTTCATTCATATTTCATTCACAACTTAATTTACCTACTGCACTTTACTTTCGTTTTAATTAAATTCGTCCAAATCCCCCCCCCCCCAATCATTGTTTTGTTGTTAGTTTAACTTAGTTTTCAGTTTTATAAGTTTAATTTGTGTTGATTAGCATCCCTTCTAATCCCCAGAATAGAACGATCCCTACTTACTGATACTACGATTGCATAATTTATAAGGTTTAATTTGTGTGTTAGTTTCTACCACATCAAATTTTGGCGTTGTTGCTGGGGATTAGTAAAATTGCTAATCGCTCTATGTTTCTCATTTTTTTTTCTATTGATATTTGATTTAGTTTTATTTCTTTGATTTCAGGTACTATAGAAGCACGACATGGCAATTGCTAATCTTCAAGCTCAAATGGTGAATCTTACTTCTCTTATGTCACAGTATATCGAAAGGTCCACAATGCAAAGTGTCCCTACATTTGGTGTGCCCTATAGACAAGGATATCAAACTAATCAACATCCTCAATTAATTGAGCATGGAGGTTGGGATAGTGTCAATGTTTGGGGTTATCAAGGCCATAATCAATCAAGGAACGACTTGTTTTCCAACACTTACAATCCAGGTGGGAGATATCATTCAAATTTTATGTGGAGGGAACCTCAACAAGTTCAACAAGAAGGATATTGGCAACCATCTGAGGAGTTCTATTCAAGACCTATGTAGCCACCACAACCTCCCCCACAACAATTCCAACCAAATTTAAGCATGTCCATGGATCATGTTCAAATTCTTCAAATACTAAATACTTCTTGTGCTTCTTTGACTCAGGACTTAGAAAACCAAGCTAAAGAGATGGTCGAATTGAAAAATCAACTTGGACAGATTGCAGAATGCATGGGACAAATTCGAGAACAAAGCAAACTCTCCAACTCAACTATTGTCAATTCAACGGGAGATTTTGAAATCGTTGAAGCTATAATTTTGGGAAGTGGTATGGAAGACTCAGCCACAGCAAGCTTAGAAGAGGCCTTGCCGCAACACCCAATCATCTCTAATCCTATTGTCCCAGCTACCCTAGCTCCACCACCACCCAATTCAGGTAAGGTTATTCCAAATTCAATTCTTTCTAACCCCATTCCACCAAATGTACCTTTTCCTCGCAGGTTTATGCAATCTAAGAAAGAAGAGGGAAAGAAAGACATCTTCGAAACCTTTCCAAAAATTCAAGTGAAAGAAGTGGCTAGGGAATATCTAGAATTCATCAAAGAGGATGTAATTGAGACAACCATCCCCAAAGAAGTTGGATTTTATAACACAGGACAAGTCACTGCCCACACACCAAATCTGGCTAAGTGCATTGAAATTTTCGAAGTAGTGTTTGTCCTTGAGTTCTTGTCGCAACACACAAGTAAGCCACCTCCTCAAATTTCAATTTCATTTTCTACTAACATGTTGTTGATTTCAATGATTCAGACACCCACTCAAGAATTTAAACCATTACCGGATCATTTCAAGCTTCCATTCAAAAATCAACTCCATGTCGCTGGTCCTAGTGAGGATTAATGGAGGGGTAATCCAGCTGGAAGACGTCAAAGCAATCGCTTCTTGGGAGGCAACCCATGTATTCAAACAAAAAGAAATTGGAATTTCCAGCTCCTTCAACCAAATTTGCTCTCTTTTACTCTTCTCTTTATTGTTTTTACTTTGCCATGATTGTCTTGTTTGCTAGTTATCTTTTACTGCTTCTTTTATTGCTTTCTTGTTTAAGTTTATTTTTGAACATTGAGGACAATGTTTGGTTTAAGTGTGTGTGTGTGTTTGGGGGGGGGGGACAAAATGCTTTGCATGACTTATTTTCTAATTTCACCACCTATCACTACTAATGTTGTTATTCACTGTTTTAAAGTTTTTTATTGTGTGTCATAAAAACAAAATTTTGAAAAAAAAAATTGAAAAAGCTTGAGAAAAACCAACAAAAAGTCGTTTTTGTTGCTTGTTTGTGTCTTAGAGTACCTTCCAACACAATGATAAGGATTTGGTTTTTAAGTGCATGACTGTTAAAGAAAGTTACAAACATGGGTGGAAGTTTGATATGTTTTTTGGTTGATACTTAGTTTTAGTTGTCATTTACAAATTCACATGTAATCACAAAGAAAAAAAAAAGTTTTTGTAACATGCTTGAAGGAAGAAATTCAAACTAACGCTACAACACTATGAGACTTGAGCCTATTCTTTGTTTGGAGAGTTAATAATCTGTGATATTGTTGTAGACATCAAAATTTCGGTGTAATGAATGTTGACCAATAATTAAAATTTCAACGCTCACGTGTCACATAAATTTTACATGTAGCGTGTGACTCAACAAAAAATCGAAATAAATTGGAAAAGTCATCAAATAGGACACGTGTCAATACCTGGCAGAAATGATTTATTTCATCTGATTATTTAAATCCAAAAATCAAGTTTTGGAATTCTATAAATAGGAAGCCAAGGCATTCATTTTGGGGAGGAAAGAAAGAAGGGAATTTACATCACACCAAAACCTTGAAGCTTTGAAACTCTAAAGCTCTCAAGAAAATCCCGAAGGATCAAGAAAACACTCTTCGTTCTTCGTCAAATCCTCCTTCAAGGTCAAGCCCCAACGGCCTTTGAAGAACTTCCACCGACTCAAGATCAAGCCCCGACGGCCCCTTGAAGAAAGTGTTCATCATTCATCAACTGTTCATCCCTAGATCAAGCCCCGACGGCTCTTTGGATCAGCACATATATTTGTTGTGCTTGTCTCCACATGCTTCGATTTACCGTTTCCTTCTGCCTCATCTGTACTCCAGGCATCTGGTATCTTCTTTGGGGAAGAAGAAAAATTGAGTATTTCGAGAGGCTTTGCTGGGAGTGCGCCCTCAGAGGTGAGGAAGAGTTGGGCATTTTTTGCAGGTCTGCCTTGCCATAAAAGATGAAGGTCGACATATATAGGGATTTCCCAATAGCAAGTGGTGGTACTGTTCCTTTACCATTGTCGACAACTGTTGGGTAATTGAAACAGTAAGATTCACGCGTTCTCAACTTTGTCAGAAATCTTTGACAAAGTTGCTTGTAATGTCTGCAAAGTTGAGGTTACATGTGAAAGGTACTGACAAGTTTTGATTCAGCAAATCCGGCTTTTTTGAAATTCAAAGAGTGATGACTCTTCAATCCTTGAATAAGCAGCCCAGCTTTTGAGGTTCGGAGGGTGTTACCTCTTTGATTTCTGAACAAACGCTTCTTCGATTTTTGAGCAAGCGTCTCTTCGATTTCTGAACAAACGCCTCTTTGATTTCTGAGCAAGCGCCTCTTCGATTTCTGAATGAACAACCCTGTTCCTCCAGTCAGGAAAAGGGTACGTTTTCTGTTCCAACTCTCTCAAGGTGCTCTTGTATCTGTCTTAGGTGCGAGAAGGCTCACTTGTCTTTATCTCCTTCGCTTTCTTCTTGGAAGAGATCTTGATGGGCGCTGAGGAGGTCTTGATGGGGGTAGTGTTGACGGTGAAAGCTTCCTTAGCGGGCTTCTTCCCGGTCTTGTCTACATTTGGGGCGAATACTTTATCCTTATTGAAGTTAGTAATCGGCTCCTTTTTCCCGTGATTAGCGATACTCAACTCCATGTTGTGGGAACGAGTTGCTAGCTCTTCGAATGTTCTTGGTTTTATGCCTTGGAGGATGTAATGTAACCCCTAGTGCATGCCTTGAACGCACATCTCAATGGCAGAGGTTTCAGAAAGCCGATCTTTGCAATCCAGACTTAAGGAGCGCCATCTATTTATGTAGTCGACGACAGGTTCATCTCTCCACTGTTTCGTACTGGTCAGCTCTAGCATACTTACAGTACGACGAGTGCTGTAGAAACGGTTGAGGAGTTCCCTTTCTAGCTGGTCCCAACTGTTGATAGACTCAGGTTCGAGGTCAGTGTACCAGTCAAAAGCGTTACTTTTCAGCGAACGCACGAACTGTTTGACGAGGTAGTCTCCCTCTGTCCCAGCATTGTTGCAAGTTTCAATGAAATGGGCGACATGTTGCTTCGGGTTGCCTTTTCCATCGAACTGCATGAATTTTGGGGGCTGATAACCCCTTGGCATCTTTAAAGCATCAATCTTCTTGGAGTAAGGCTTTGAGTACAATACGGAGTCATGCGAGCTTCCTTCGTACTATGTCTTGATAGTGCTTGCGATCATCTCCTGTAGCTGCTGGATAGAGAGAGATCCCATGAATGCCGTTGCTTGGTCTAGCTTCGGCTACTCTTCAACTTTCTCCGCTGGTGGCTCCTCTTCTTCGTCGACTGCTTTCTTTAATAGGCCAACATTTGGGTCGACTTTCACGTCGGGCAGCGCATCTAGTTGGTTGACAAGTGCGGCAATCTGCAAGTCCTTCTCTTCCACAGTCCGTGTGAGCTTTGCGATTGCTTCATTCATCTGAGCTAGCTGCTCCTCGATTGGAAGACTTGTGCTGCTTGAACTTGTATTTGTTGCAAAGCTCGTCCACGAGTCGGTTGGAGAACTCCTTTCCGTTGTCAGTGATAATGTAGCGAGGCACCCCATATCGGTGGATGATATGCTCCTTGATGAAACGAACAACAGTTTCCTTTTTTACTTCCTTTAAAGGTATGGCTTCAGCCCACTTGGAGAAGTAATCTGTTGCAGCTAGGATGTAAGCTTCCCCTGCAGATGACTTTGGCGTAATTGGTCCTACAACGTCCAATCCCCATGCGTCGAACGACCATGAAGCAACTGTAGGGTGTAATGGTTCAGGCGGTTGATGTATGAAGTTGGCGTGGAATTGGCAGGCTTGGCACCTTTTGGCGTGTTCCAGGCAGTCCTTCACCATGCTCGGCCAGTAGTAACCCATTCTTTTAAGCTGGAAATGTAGCTTTGGTCCAGACTGATGTGCCCCACACACACCTGAATGTGCTTCTTCCATGGCTTGATTAACTTCTTCCTCACCTAGGCATCTCAGGAGCACTCCTTCAAAAGAACGTCAGTAGAGTGTTCCTTTGTAGTAAAGGAAGCGAGGTGCTCGTCGACGTATTTCGGAACGGTGTCTAAGATCATCTGGAAGCTTTCCGTGCTCTAAGTAGTCGATCAGCGGCTGTCTCCACTCTTCAGCATCGACTGGAAGTACTGAGATGACATTTGTATCATCTAGTGACATTTCATTAACGAGCGGAATCACCCATCTTTGGCAAATTGGCACGTCTGCAACTTCATCTTTTCCTAGTGTCATACTCGAGGCTAGATTGGCGAGAGCGTCTGCCATTTGATTTTCCTTTCTTGGCACATGTTCTAGTGTCACATGTTCTAGTGTCATAGCTTCGAACTTTTGTAGCAGTTGGGTCGCTAGCCGGAAGTATGGGACGAAGTCATCTTTCCTCACCTCATATTCAGTTAAGAGTTGATTGATTATGAGCTTGGAATCGCCATATACCTCAAGAGCTGTGATTTCCATGTTGATCGCCATTTGGAGCCCGATGATCAATGCTTGGTACTCAGCAACATTGTTGGAGCATAGCTCATTCAGTTGGCCGGGCACGACCTGGACCCTATCATCGCTGTTCATCATCTTGCGGTCAAGCCTAGAACACGACCGATAAAGCAAACTCAAAGACGCTATCGATCTGAGCTTATCCCACAAATCGAGGTCGAGATCGACAAGCTAATCGAAGCAGGCTTTATTCGAGAAGTGCAATACCCCAAGTGGATCTCCAACATCGTCCTTGTCCTTAAGAAATCAAGACAAATACATGTTTGCGTAGACTTCCGGGACCTCAACGATGCTTGCCCAAAGGATGACTTCCCCTTGCCAATCATTGAAATCATGGTGGATGCAACCACTGGCCATGAGGCATTATCATTCATGGATGGCTCTTCTGGGTACAATCAAATTCGCATGGCCCTCGAAGACGAGGAACTAACAGCCTTTCATACTCCAAAAGGTATCTACTGCTACAAGGTGATGCCCTTTGGTCTAAAGAACGCTGGAGCTACGTATCCACGCGCAATGCAGAAAATCTTCAATGACATGCTACACAAAAACGTAGAATGTTACGTAGATGATGTGGTGGTTAAGACAAAGAAAAGATCAGACCAATTGAAGGATCTGCGAATAGTGTTTGAAAGGCTGCGAAAATACAACCTCAAGATGAACCCGTTAAAGTGTGCATTTGGCGTCACCTCTGGAAAATTCCTCGGCTTCATCGTCAAGCACCATGGTATTGAAGTAGACCAATCAAAGATCAAGGCCATTCAAAGCATGCCCGAGCCAAGAAACCTGCACGAGCTGAAAAGTCTACAAGGACGGCTAGCCTTCATCAGACGCTTCATCTCCAACCTCGCAGGGCGTTGTCAACCGTTTAGTCGCCTTATGAAGAAAGATGTTCCATTCGTATGGGACAAAGCATGCCATAATGCTTTTGAAAGCATAAAGAAATATTTGTCAAGTCCACCTGTCCTGGGGGCACCTGTGCCCGGGAAACCACTCATATTGTATATTGCTGCTCAGGAAAGTTCAATCGGAGCATTCTTGGCGCAAGAGAATGAATCCCAAAAAGAAGGAGCACTTTACTACCTCAGTCGAACTCTCACCGTTGCTGAGTTGAACTATTCCCCAATAGAAAAGATGTGCCTCGCTTTAGTGTTTGCCATTCAGAAACTCAGACATTACATGCATGCTTACACCATCCACTTGGTTGCTAAAGCCGACCCTGTCAAATACGTTATGACTAAGCCAGTCTTGACAGGGCGACTCGCTAAATGGGCTTTGCTTCTTAATCAATATGAGATCATCTACGTCCCAGCTAAAGCCGTCAAGGGACAAGCGCTAGCAGACTTCCTTGCCGATCATCCAATCCCGGCTGATTGGAAAATCTCAGACGACTTGCCTCACGAGGAGGTGTTCTACATCGACATCTTCCCGACATGGACGATGTTCTTCGACGGATCCGCACGAGCAGACGGAGCGGGGGCAGGAGTAGTATTTATGTCGCCACAAAGGCAAATACTACCTTACTCCTTCCAACTGAATGAGTTATGCTCCAACAATGTTGCTGAGTACCAAGCATTGATCATCGGGCTCCAAATGGCGATCAACATGGAAATCACAGCTCTTCAGGTATATGGCGATTCCAAGCTCATAATCAATCAACTCTTAACTGAATATGAGGTGAGGAAAGATGACCTCGTCCCATACTTCCGGCTAGCGACCCAGCTGCTACAAAAGTTCGAAGCTGTGACACTAGAACATGTGCGAAGAAAGGAAAATCAAATGGCAGACGCTCTCGCCAATCTAGCCTCGAGTATGACACTAGGAAAAGATGAAGTTGCAGACGTGCCAATTTGCCAAAGATGGGTGATTCCACTCGTTAATGAAATGTCACTAGATGATACAAATGTCATCTCAGTACTTCCAGTCGATGCTGAAGAGTGGAGACAACCGCTGATCGACTACTTAGAGCACGGAAAGCTTCCAGATGATCTTAGACACCGTTCCAAAATACGTCGACGAGCACCTCGCTTCCTTTACTACAAGGGAACACTCTACCGACGCTCTTTTGAAGGAGTGCTCCTGAGATGCCTAGGTGAGGAAGAAGTTAATCAAGCCATGGAAGAAGCACATTCAGGTGTGTGTGGGGCACATCAGTCTGGACCAAAGCTACATTTCCAGCTTAAAAGAATGGGTTACTACTGGCCGAGCATGGTGAAGGACTGCCTGGAACACGCCAAAAGGTGCCAAGCCTACCAATTCCACGCCAACTTCATACATCAACCGCCTGAACCATTACACCCTACAGTTGCTTCATGGTCGTTCGACGCATGGGGATTGGACGTTGTAGGACCAATTATGCCAAAGTCATCTGCAGGGGAAGCTTACATCCTAGCTGCAACAGATTACTTTTCCAAGTGGGTTGAAGCCATACCTTTAAGGGAAGTAAAAAAGGAAACTGTTGTTCGTTTCATCAAGGAGCATATCATCCACCGATATGGGGTGCCTCGCTACATTATCACTGACAACGAAAAGCAGTTCTCCAACCGACTCGTGGACGAGCTTTGCGACAAATACAAGTTCAAGCAGCACAAGTCTTCCATGTATCATGCTCCGGCCAACGACCTCGCGGAAGCATTCAACAAGACGCTGTGCAACCTCCTGAAAAAGGTAATCGGCCGAACAAAGAGAGACTGGCATGAAAGAATAAGTGAAGCACTTTGGGCATATAGGACTACACATAGGACTCCTACCCAAGCTACACCTTATTCTCTCGTATATGGCGTAGAAGCTGTTCTACCGCTCGAAAGTCAAATTCCCTCACTAAGGATGGCTATACAAGAAGGCTTGACTGATGAAGAAAATGCAAAGTTGCGCCTTCAGGAGTTGGAAGCGCTGGATGAGAGAAGGCTCGAAGCTCAACAACACTTGGAATGCTACCAAGCATGGTTATCCAAGGCATTCGACAAGAAAGTCCGCCCAAGGTCTTTCCAAGCCGGAGATCTCGTGCTGGCATTGCGTAGGCCTATCATTACAACTCATAAGACAAAAAGCAAGTTCACATCAAAGTGGGATGGACCCTACGTAATACAAGAGATCTACACCAATGGCGCCTACTTAATCATGGCAGAAGACGGGTTGAAGATCGGCCCCATCAACGGCAGATTTTTGAAGCGCTACTACCCCTAAAGCAAACACACCACGCTTCTGGCCCGCAAGAGCATAAACTGTGTACGGCAAAATCATCATCAAAAAAAAAAAAAAACCATCACTCATTTGAACTACGTCATGACTTGATCCCTCCTCAACCAAGGGTACGTAGGCAACTTGAAACTTCAAAACTTCAAGTGCAGTCACATCATCAGAAAAAAAAAAAAAAAAATTTGGAGAATAAAGAGCAAATTCAGGAATGCAAACACTTTATTTCTTTAAAGGAATGATTTGGTTACAAAGCCGTATTACAAGGGTGAGCATCACACCAACGTCACCACCGAGGGAAAACCGTGACCAAAAGGCACTACACAACGAAATCCCGATACAGTCTTTTGCACAGCACCACACGGTAAGAAGTGACGTACTGCAACAAGCACCAGGCAAAGAACACGGTTGTACCCACGTCCTGCTCACTCCGTCACCAATTGCAAATTCACAAAAAGCTGCCACCAATTGTAAACCTGGGTAATCCGTCAAAACAACAAGGAAAGCCATGAATGCAGTGAGAACCTGTAAAAAAAAAAAATTGCAATTTTCTTTGTATAAAAAAATTAAATTATAGTTTCTTCCCAATTAAAAAAACAAAAAATATATATATATATGTGTGTGTGTGTGTGTGTGTGTGTGTGTGTGTATATGTATGTATGTGTATATATATTCTCTGCCCAGTGCCATCATCATCCCCAGCTCGCTCGAGCAGCCGGATTCCACTAGCCCAAATCCAGGCCCTTCGCTAAACTCTCTTCTCTTCTCTTTTCTCTCTCTGATTCCTACAGTCTGAAGCGGCCATGGAAGCAAACCAAACTTCAATGAAATGGAAGCGGCCTTCACCTGTAATGCGGATCAGCACCCGCGCCAAATCTCAGATCCAGCTCCACACCCACCGATCCGGTCAGGCCAGAAATTGTGACGGCGATTCTAAACTTCCGAGCTCCGAACCACTCCTGAAAAGACACAGATCATTAGATCAGATCATGGAAGGATCTTTAACTGGCAGCTTGCTCCGAAACACTCTGATTAAAGATCTCCGCGTCAAACGGGTATTTTCCCCAACCTCTGACCCGCCTGAGAACGTGAACGTCCACCAAAAAATTAGGGATTGGATTCGGTTCTCATGAACCAGAAAATGGTCCCAAGGCGGCGAAGAATGATGGGTTGGAGAGTTCTGGATATGGTATTTGTCGCTCTGGTCCAAATGTGGCTGATTCGGAGAGCATAGGGACTGAGAATTCAGAAATGGGGTTTGTGTTGCATGATGCCAGTCTTAAATCCCCGGCCAGTAACGGGATCGGTGGCTTCGTTCAGCAATGTGCCCAGAAGTCATCACCTGATGCGAAGGCAAATAGTTTTCGTGTCAATGTCGATTATCAAACCAAATCGGTCCTTAAGCCTCGACAGAGAGTGTTCAAAGCTCTCGGCTCATTCAGTTATAGACGATTGCTTCCTTATTTAAACGATATGGCGAAAGACAATTCTTGTATGCTTGAGTTTCGTCAACAGCCAAATCTCAATAAAGGTTTGGAAGGAAAACCGTTCCAGGGTAAGCGGGCTTCTGAAAATCAAGCGGGTTTCTTGCATCAATTTAATGAGCAAAAATTTTCCAGGGAGTGTCCTACCAATGGTTCTTCTGCTCCGCTGGAAACCGTACAAGTTTCTTCGAATGACACATCTAATGATAGTGTTGTTTCGGAATCACCATCTATGACTGTCGTTGAGGAGTGTCGGTCAAAGCCACCTGTTGATGAACAGGTTGAAATTTGTGATTTGGGATTTTCTTGCAAAGTTCAGAAGTTAAATTCTCCGAGCCCCTCTTCCTCATCAGCTGTGGAGGACTCTCTAGTTAACAAGGATCATGTAATTGACGTGTATGTTGATGGTAATGCACCAGTAGAGAAAAAGCGGGGACAAAGAAACCAAAAGCAGGCACAGGCAAAGCGTCGAACAGCGGAGCTACACCACTCTCTCTCTCTACATTCAACAGCGAGTGAGATCAGCCGCAGCGGCGACAACGTTCGGAGCTCAATCTTCGTCGTCCCCCTTCGGCACGTCTTCGTCAACCCCAGCGTTCGGCACGCCATCTTCGACCCCAGCCTTCGAGATGCCGTCGTCGACCCCGGCTTTCGGGACGCCGTCGTCGACGCCATCGTTCTTTACTCCTTCGACCCCGGCCTTTGGAACTCCGTCGACGTCTGCATTTTCCGCCGGTGGCTTCGGCGGCTCCTTATTCAACACTCCGTTCTTTTCCCAAACTCCATAGCCGCAGCAACAGCATCCACTAACTACCTCAAGCTCCTCACTCCGGCCACCGTGGTCGAAATCGGCGAAGAACTTCAGTGACCGCTGTCAAACGACTAGCCGATCGTGAAGCTCGACGCTTTGCACTACCTCCAAGCTCGACTCCAGCTCTCTGTCCGTGTTCGTCTTCCTCTGCGAGCCCTCTCCTTTTACCGATCAGCTTCAGCAGCACGTACACCCCTTCCTCCTCCGTCTTCTCTCGAACTCAGCCTGGGTTTTCACCCACAAACCTAGCCTTGCAGAGCACCATATATATATATATATAAAAATAAACAAAATAATAATAAAAAAGAAAAGTATTGATGGTTCCAGGCGCACCGAGAGCAATTATACAAAAGTTTGATTGTAAAATAATAATAATAATAATAATAATAAAAAAAAAAATTATCAAGTCTTTCTTGGTGGACAGCACCATGCAAAAAAATAAAATAAAATAAAATAAAAGGGAATGATGATGGACAGCACCATGCAAAAAAAAAAATTAATAAAATAAAATAAAAGGGAATGATGATGGACGGCATCAAGTGAAAAAAAAAAAAAAAAAAGAGGTAGCAATGATGATGTTGGGAAGCAATGATGAAGGTAAAGAATAAAAAAAAGGTAGCAATGATGATGTTGAGAAGCATCTTTCAAAGACAGCACCAGCTGCCAATTGTTTAAATTATCAAATTGGAAGATGCAAGGCAGTGAGCAAATGCAGTGGCCATGCAGTGCCCTGTATGTGTGTGTGTGTGTGTGTACAAGTTGTAATTTTGTAGAGTTTGAAACTCACACGGTGCCAGGCGCACCGAGAGCAATTATTAAAAAAATAAAAAAAATAAAAAATAAAAAAGGGACACGCCAGTCTGGAAAGAAGAAGAAATGGTGGAATCTTGGTGGATCAGCACCACTGAAAGCAAAGAAAAGAAAGAAATAAAAAAAAAAGAAAAAAGGATCTTGGTGCACCCGCACCATGTGAAAAAAACAAAAAAAAAAAAAAAATATATATATATATATATGTATATATATGTGCTCTATTATAATTAGCACAATACACTGAATAAAATAAAGCACGTCCATTGATCTCCGAGAAATTACAAGTGCGTACCAAAAAAAAAAAAAAAAAAAAAAAGATGGAGCTTTCACAAAGGTTGTTCACGTGAAGCCCCACTACTTGGCAAAACTCCAGGAGCGGGAGGCATCGAAGATAGATCATTCGAGACCTCAATACTTGGTGGAACGCTAGATGACGCAGGAAAAAGGTGCCTCTGGAAGAAAGCCGCAAGCCTGTGACGGTCACTTTGAATTCGACCTTCAGATTCTTGCAGCTCATCAAGCTTCCTCTTCATGCTCGTCGAATAATTATTTGCAAGCACGTGCAAACCTCTATTCTCGCGCTTAAGCTGTTGGATCTCTTGTTTAAGATTTTCCACCTCCGCCATTAATGATTCAACTTGACCGGATCGAGCAAGTAGGCGTTGGCCCATGTTGGACACGGAGCCCGCACACTGAACACTGAGAGCTAGGGACTCTTGAACGGCCAACTCATCGGACCGTCCTGAAAGCAACCTACTATCTCTAGGAGTGAGGAGGTTCCTAGCTACTATTGTAGCTGTTGTTGCATCCTTCATCACGGAGTCTTCACCTGTAAGAGGGCCACTAGAAGATAAGAAAGACGGGTGCCATACATTACCTTGACGCGGCGCACCCGTATCACTGCTGAGAATCAAATCTAAGCAAATGTTAGATGGGTTAGCCATTTTCAAAGGTGTTAAAAGAGAAGGGTTGGATGGAGTAAAATCTCAAAGGGCCGTTAAAACAAAATACACCGGAGATGATGTTCACGAATGGGCAATCTTCAAAGTGTGCATGTTGGAGGTGATCGATACCTCTATAAAAGGAGAGGCGATACAACCACCGATTCAAAAAAAATTGAAGAGACACCACTCTTCAAATCTTAAAAGCCGGATTTTCCTGCGTAAAGTTCGGCAACGCTCTTCAGACACAATCTCAGCTTTTCAAATAACACGTGCAACTTTGTCAAAGATCTCTGACAAAGTTGAAAACGCGTGGAGGTCATTATCCCAACTACCACACAATTTTTGCCTCTATAAAAAAAGAAGAAGGAACAGGATTGTTCATTCAGAAATCGAAGAGGCGCTTGCTCAGAAATCAAAGAGGCGTTTGTTCAGAAATCGAAGAGACGCTTACTCAAAAATCGAAGAAGCGTTTGTTCAGAAATCGAAGAGACGCTTGCTCAAAAAATCGAAGAAGCGTTTGTTCAGAAATCAAAGAGGTAACACCCTCCGAACCTCAAAAGCTGGGCCGCTTATTCAAGGATCGAAGAGTCATCACTCTTTGAATTTCAAAAAAGCCGGATTTGCTGAATCAAAACTTGTCAGTACCTTTCACATGTAACCTCAACTTTGCAGACATTACAAGCAACTTTGTCAAAGATTTCTGACAAAGTTGAGAACGCGTGAATCTTACTGTTTCAATTACCCAACAGTTGTCGACAATGGTAAAGGAACAGTACCACCACTTGCTATTGGGAAATCCCTATATATGTCAACCTTCATCTTTTATGGCAAGGCAGACCTGCAAAAAATGCCCAACTCTTCCTCACCTCTGAGGGCGCACTCCCAGCAAAGCCTCTCGAAATACTCAATTTTTCTTCTTCCCCAAAGAAGATACCAGATGCCTGGAGTACAGATGAGGCAGAAGGAAACGGTAAATCGAAGCATGTGGAGACAAGCATAACAAATATATGTGCTGATTCATTCGCTGCTTCTTCAAAAGCAACAGTATCTCATATCATCAAGGGCGAAAGCAAAGGTATCTCATATCATGTTTTTTCCCTGTCTTTTCCTTTGCCCTTGTTCTCACCTGCCAAGACAAGGACAGAGAAAGCAATATGTCGGAATCTCCACTCAAACTTGCGCTGCCACCAAGAAGTGATGGTCCATTCAAATGCAAAGTTTGCATTCCACTCCTGTATCAGAGGACAAATACTACAAGAGAAGATGCCAAACCTTCATAAGAAAATACCACTTCTGCAAGGGGAGCAAGTAAGGCAAGTGAAAATGATACATCGAAGCATGTGGAGACAAGAACAACAAATATATGTGCTGATTCATTCACTGCTTCTTCAAAAAGCAAAAGTATCTCATATCATGCTTTCTCCATGTCCTTCCCTTTGTCCTTGTTCTTACTCGCATGGCAAAGAGAAAGAGCAATCAACCGGCACTTGGAGTCAGTCTTCCGATCTGGAACCGACTACCTGGAACCTTTGCCTGGTTGCTTACCTAGCGTTGCTCTCGAGTAGTCATCTTCAACGGTTGATACACTTCCAGAGAAGGGACCACATCTGCTTGGAGAACAGCTAAGACGAGTGACAATGAAACATCAATCTTGTGGATCGTCAACAAACGCAACAACTGCATATTCTGAGTCATCCTCTAACCCTCTTCAAATATGAATTGGAAAGATTGAACAAAGAAACAGGTCATCACCTCCACCTCGTGCTTGCCTGCCATGTGTCTGAATCCTGAAACCGCTCATGGTCCTATTTTCACTCAAGATCAAGCCTCAATGGCCCTTGAAGAAATCACAAGTCCGATTCAAAATCAAGTGTTCACCACCCTTGAATCAAATTCAACTCCAGATAAAAGGAGTAAGTTCAGACATTCAGAGGAGACCAAAAGAATCCTCCAGCCCAGTTCAAGATTAAGCCTGTGGAAAATCAACGATTGGAGGAAACCAGAAAATCTTCCAGTCGAACGCAATATCAAGCCTCAAAAGCCCTTGAAGAAATTTCCAGTCCATTTCAAGATCAAGCCTTAACGGCCCTTGGATCGACATCTCCATTAAGGGACTTCAAAACGCATCTCCTACACGTGACAAGCACATGTATGCGACGCACCTTGAAGTGGGGGCATTTGTAGACATCAAAATTTCGGTGAAATGAATGTTGACCAATAATTAAAATTTCAACGCTCACGTGTCACATAAATTTTACATGTAGCGTGTGACTCAACGAAAAATCGAAATAAATTGGAAAAGTCATCAAATAGGACACGTGTCAATACCTGGCAGAAATGATTTATTTCATCTGATTATTTAAATCCAAAAATCAAGTTTTGGAATTCTATAAATAGGAAGCCAAGACATTCATTTTGGGGAGGAAAGAAAGAAGGGAATTTACATCACACCAAAACCTTGAAGCTTTGAAACTCTAAAGCTCTCAAGAAAATCCCGAAGGATCAAGAAAACACTCTTCGTTCTTCGTCAAATCCGACTTCAAGGTCAAGCCCCAACGGCCCTTGAAGAACTTCCACCGACTCAAGATCAAGCCCCGATGGCCCCTTGAAGAAAGTGTTCATCATTCATCAACTGTTCATCCCTAGATCAAGCTCCGACGGCTCTTTGGATCAACAGCTCATCCACAAACCTACACCCTACGAAGATAGAATCAGATGATCCAATTACAAAGAGATTGTAACCCTAAAAATCATTAAACACAAAAATATATTTTGTACACGTATTCTTGTTCCTCGTCGTCAGGAATTTTTGAGGTTCGGAGGGTGTTACCTCTTTGATTTCTGAACAAACGCTTCTTCGATTTTTTGAGCAAGCGTCTCTTCGATTTCTGAACAAACGCTTCTTCGATTTTTGAGCAAGCGTCTCTTCGATTTCTGAACAAACGCCTCTTTGATTTCTGAGCAAGCGCCTCTTCGATTTCTAAATGAACAACCCTGTTCCTTCTTCTTTTTTTATAGAGGTAAAAATTGTGTGGTAGTTGGGATAATGACCTCCACGCGTTTTCAACTTTGTCAGAGATCTTTGACAAAGTTGCACGTGTTATCTGAAAAGCCGAGATTGTGTCTGAAGAGCGTTGCCGAACTTTACGCAGGAAAATCCGGCTTTTAAGATTTGAAGAGTGGTGTCTCTTCAAATTTTTTTGAATCGGTGGTTGTATCGCCTCTCCTTTTATAGAGGTATCGATCACCTCCAACATGCACACTTTGAAGATTGCCCATTCGTGAACATCATCTCCGGTGTATTTTGTTTTAACGGCCCTTTGAGATTTTACTCCATCCAACCCTTCTCTTTTAACACCTTTGAAAATGGCTAACCCATCTAACATTTGCTTAGATTTGAGTCTCAGAAGTGATACGGGTGCGCCGCGTCAAGGTAATGTATGGCGCCCGTCTTTCTTATCTTCTAGTGGCCCTCTTACAGGTGAAGACTCCGTGATGAAGGATGCAACAACAGCTACAATAGTAGCTAGGAACCTCCTCACTCCTAGAGATAGTAGGTTGCTTTCAGGACGGTCCGATGAGTTGGCCGTTCAAGAGTCCCTAGCTCTCAGTGTTCAGTGTGCGGGCTCCGTGTCCAACATGGGCCAACGCCTACTTGCTCAATCCCGTCAAGTTGAATCATTGATGGCGAAGATGGAAAATCTTAAACAAGAGATCCAACAGCTTAAGCGTGAGAATAGAGGTTTGCACGTGCTTGCAAATAATTATTCGACGAGCATGAAGAGGAAGCTTGATGAGCTGCAAGAATTTGAAGGTCGAATTCAAAGTGACCGTCACAGGCTTGCGGCTTTCTTCCAGAGGCACCTTTTTCCTACGTCATTTAGCGTTCCACCAAGTATTGAGGTCTCGAATGATCTATCTTTGATGCCTCCCACTCCTGGAGTTTTGCCAACTAGTGGGGTTTCACGTGAACAACCTTTGTGAAAGCTCCATCTTTTCTTTTTTTTTTTTGTACGCACTTGTAATTTCTCGGAGATCAATGTACGTACTTTATTTTATTTAGTGTATTGTGCTAAATATAATAGAGCACATATATATACATATATATATATATTTTTTTTTTTTGTTTTTTTCACATGGTGTCGGTGCACCAAGATCCTTTTTTTATTATTTCTTTCTTTTCTTTGCTTTCAGTGGTGCTGATCCACCAAGATTCCACCATTTCTTCTTCTTTCCAGACTGGCATGTCCCTTTTTTTTTTCTTTTTTTTTTTTTTTTAATAATTGCTCTCGGTGCGCCTAGCACCGTGTGAGTTTCAAACTCTACAAAATTACAACTTGTACACACACACACACACATATAGGGCACTGCATGGTCACTGCATTTGCTCACTGCCTTGCATCTTCCACTTTGCTAATTTAAACAATTGGCAGCTGGTGCTGTCTTTGAAAGATGCTTCCCAACATCATCATTGCTACCTCTTTTTTTATTCTTTACCTTCATAATTGCTTCCCAACATTATCATTGCTACCTCTTTTTGTTTTTTTTTTCACTTGATGCCGTCCATCATCATTCCCTTTTATTTTATTTTTTTTTTTTTTATTTTTTGCATGGTGCTGTCCATCATCATTCCCTTTTATTTTATTTTATTTTATTTTTTTGCATGGTGCTGTCCACCAAGAAAGACTTGATAATTTTTATTATTATTATTATTATTTTTTTTTTTTTTTTTTTTTTTTTTTTTTTTTACAATCAAACTTTTGTATAATTGCTCTCGGTGCGCCTGGCACCATCAATACTTTTCTTCTTTATTATTATTTTGTTTATTTTTTTTATTTTTTATTTTTTTATATATATATATGGTGCTCTGCAAGGCTAGGTTTGTGGGTGAAAACCCAGGCCGAGTTCGAGAGAAGACGGAGGAGGAAGGGGTGTACGTGCTGCTGAAGCTGATCGGTAGAAGGAGAGGGCTCGCAGAGGAGGACGAACATGGACAGAGAGCTGGAGTCGAGCTTGGAGGTAGTGCAAAGCGTCGAGCTTCACGATCGGCTAGTCGTTTGACAGCGGTCACTGAAGTTCTTCGCCGATTTCGACCACGGTGGCCGGAGTGAGGAGCTTGAGGTAGTTAGTGGATGCTGTTGCTGCAGCTATGGAGTTTGGGAAGAGAACGGAGTGTTGAATAAGGAGCCGCCGAAGCCACCGGCGGAAAATGCAGACGTCGACGGAGTTCCAAAGGCCGGGGTCGAAGGAGTAAAGAACGATGGCGTCGACGACGGCGTCCTGAAAGCCGGGGTCAACGACGGCGTCTCGAAGGCTGGGGTCGACGACGGCGTGCCGAACGCTGGGGTTGACGAAGGCGTGCCGAAGGGGGACGACGAAGATTGAGCTCCGAACATTGTCGCCGCTGCGGCTGATCTCACTCGCTGTTGAATGTAGAGAGAGAGTGGTGTAGCTCCGCTGTTCGACGCTTTGCCTGTGCCTGCTTTTGGTTTCTTTGTCCCCGCTTTTTCTCTACTGGTGCATTACCATCAGCATACACGTCAATTACATGATCCTTGTTAACTAGAGAGTCCTCCACAGCTGATGAGGAAGAGGGGCTCGGAGAATTTAACTTCTGAACTTTGCAAGAAAATCCCAAATCACAAATTTCAACCTGTTCATCAACAGGTGGCTTTGACCGACACTCCTCAACCACAGTCATAGATGGTGATTCCGAAACAACACTATCATTAGATGTGTCATTCGAAGAAACTTGTACGGTTTCCAACGGAGCAGAAGAACCATTGGTAGGACACTCCCTGGAAAGTTTTTGCTCATTAAATTGATGCAAGAAACCCGCTTGATTTTCAGAAGCCCGCTTACCCTAGAACGGTTTTCCTTCCAAACCTTTATTGAGATTTGGCTGTTGACGAAACTCAAGCATACAAGAATTGTCTTTCGCCATATCGTTTAAATAAGGAAGTAATCGTCTATAACTAAATGAGCCAGGAGCTTTGAACACTCTCTGTCGAGGCTTAAGGAATCCAAAAATCAAGTTTTGGAATTCTATAAATAGGAAGCCAAGACATTCATTTTGGGGAGGAAAGAAAGAAGGGAATTTACATCACACCAAAACCTTGAAGCTTTGAAACTCTAAAGCTCTCAAGAAAATCCCGAAGGATCAAGAAAACACTCTTCGTTCTTCGTCAAATCCTCCTTCAAGGTCAAGCCCCAACGGCCCTTGAAGAACTTCCACCGACTCAAGATCAAGCCCCGACGGCCCCTTGAAGAAAGTGTTCATCATTCATCAACTGTTCATCCCTAGATCAAGCCCCGACGGCTCTTTGGATCAACAGCTCATCCACAAACCTACACCCTACGAAGATAGAATCAGAGGATCCAATTACAAAGAGATTGTAACCCTAAAAATCATTAAACACAAAAATATATTTTGTACACGTATTCTTGTTCCTCGTCGTCAGGAATTTTTCGTGTTTACAATTATTGTTTTCTAAAGTCGTTGCACGATCTCATTATTTCTTTGCTTGGTTGCTACTTGGAATGCTTTTTCATCATTCTAGTTCCAAATACTAGAACTCATGCATGTTTCATTCAAAGCATAAAATTGATTGCATAACAAATAACAAGATGAAGTTGTTTAGTTACCACCAAAGCCAAAAAGCTTTATCCCTTGCATATGTATTGTAGGTTTAACCCTTTTGAGCCTTATTTAGCCTATTTTCTTTGTTAGCCTGCATTATCCCTACCTAACCTAACATAGCAATATCCATACCCTTGTTCTTAAATAATAGTAAAGCATGACTTATTGAGAATTCCTTTTGATCTACGATTTGCAGAAAAATAAGTGTGGGGGAAGGATTTGTTTTTTTGAATCCGGTGAAGTAGTTCTTATGTTTATGTTTCAAAGAAAACAAAAAAGGAAAAGAAAACAAAAAAAAACTTGAAAAAAAAAAAGGAGAAAAGAGAGAGAATAAAAAAAATAAAAAAAATAAAAAAAGAGGTTGAAAAGAAATGATAATGAGTTCGTAAGTGTTGGTTGCTGAAGAAGGGTCCAAAAATGTGAATCTGACCCTAAAGTTGTATGAATCTCCCCTTGGTGTTTATAGTTGGGTGCTGCAATCAAAAGTTGAATTCTATGTGTTAATTTCATTACTTTGCTTACTATCACTTTAAGAACCTTTGTTTATCCTTAACCTTTCTTTGTTAGCCAATACCTTAGCCCTATTACAACCCTTAGACTTTTATCTTGGTTGTTATGTGTTTCAATGTGGAGTTTGAAATTGGTACGAGCATATGGAATCTCTGGTTCTCGCTTCTAAGTAGTGGCATTCCGTTCATCAGATCATATACATGTTTGTATTAATAATTCTAGAAAGTGTCTTCTTTGTTATAACATACGTGAGTGCTAGTCTATATGTTTACATCAATCTTCTCACATATACTTAGTTTAGGGAGTGTAGTCAGAAAATCTGTGTGAAAATAGAGAGTATATCCGGTGAGGAATTGAGTGAATTCTCTAAGGCATGTTACTACTTTCAAATGTTGTTGTAATTGATTAAATGTGAGCTAGTGAGTGGTTACTGCCGTTAAGTAGAAGCTCAAGAGTAAGGATGGCTAAAATCTATGTAAGTAGTGATATCTAACATGTCATGTCTCATTGGAAATCCCTAAGGCAATTGTTGGAAGGTTTAACTTTTGTTTTGTTTTCTTTGTTTTGCTCGAGGACTAGCAAAAACTAAGTGTAGGGGAATTTGATAGGAGCATATTTATGTGACTTTGTTATTTTATTTCTTTGCATTTACTTAGTTAATTTCCATTTATTTTGGTAATTTAAGTTATTTTCGTATTATTGTAGGTCTAGTTGGTAAAGATGACAATAAATCGTTAAATGGAGCAATTTAGAGTAGTTTTGGACTTGGATTGGATAGCAGGGGTGGATAGCCTATGGGCTGGACATTTTTGGTGTTTAAATGGTGCTAGACATGTGCTAAAATCTGGAGAAATTAAAGTTGAGGCTTGGAAGGCAATGAATTAGACAAGAAAGAAGAATCCTATTGGAGAGGAACATTATCATATCATATCCTATCTTATTCAACCTTATCTTATCTTATTCAATCTTATCTTATGTTATCTCCAGCTGCAAGGAGGCATCCTAATCACATTCCAACACTTTCTACCTGATTTTTAGAGTCCTAAAATAACTCAAAAACGCCAAAACCCTTTCCTCCTTGGATTTAGACATTTCCCCCTATATATATGAAATTCTTGCAGAGATTTAGGGGGTGTCATGCCTACCATTCACCCACTGAAGTTGTTAGAATTTTCAGAGTTCTTTCTATCTTTGTCTTAAGTTTCAATGTTTATTTTAGATTGTTTTTCAGTTATGATGAACATGTGTAAGTAAGTTTCTTTTTAGCTAGAGGTGAATTCAAAGCCATGATCATATGTTTTATATAAATTGATTACATCCAATTATTGTTTCATAAAACATGAATGCGATTTTCTTATCTACTTTATAGAAAACTTATTCTTGTATGTTTATTAAGGGTGCACACTTAGTTTGCATGCAGGGATTTGATGCTAGAATATAAGGGAATTTCACTTAATCGTTAAGAACTTATATTTGCAAGTAGTAAAAGTCACTAGTCATGATTGAGTTAAGTAAATTCTTGGCAGGAGTCTCATGCTTTTCATAGTTACAAATGTCTTGTCAATGCTTATGATTTTCACAGAACTTAATGATCTTTGAGATTCATCTTTATCAAACTTTTCATAGTTAATGAACTTGAGAAGAATAATTTGGTTGTGTCACTGAGTCCAATTCAATGAACTTAGGAAAATCTGAAAGTTAATTAGTGTTGTTCACAATTAATTTAGGGCATTGTCATTCATGGTTTATAGGAAGAATAACTAAAAATCAATTTGTATACGTATGATTCATGTGTGGAGAAGAATCCTTTAGCTATTCTTTCATTCATGTTTCATTCACAACTTAATTTACTTGTTGCACTTTACTTTCGTTTTAATTAAATTCGTCCAAATCCCCCCAATCATTGTTTTGTTGCTAGTTTAACTTAGTTTTCAGTTTTATAAGTTTAATTTGTGTTGATTAGCATCCCTTCTAATCCCCGGAATAGAATGATCCCTACTTGCTCATACTACAATTACATAATTTATAGGGTTTAATTTGTGTGTTAGTCTACCACATCACATTCACAATGACAATAAGAATTTTTCAAACTCCATGGCTCCAAGTTGTGCATGAGTTCATGATACCATCCACAAAGTGATGGTCAAGCAGAGGTGGTTAATAGGTGTTTGGAGACATATATGCGATGTTTTACAAGTAGTCAGCCTAAAAAGTGGTTACAATGGCTTCCTCGGGCTGAGTGGAGCTACAATACCTCTTTCCACACTTCTACAAAATTCACACCATTTGAAATGGTTTTTGGGTATCCATCACCACACTTAGTTTCTTATGAAATCGGGATAGCAAAGTTGGAAGTGGTGGAACAAGGACTATTGGCCAGGGATAAATTGTTGTCTATGCTCAAAACCAATTTAGTGGGGGCTCATAATAGAATGAAGTTGCAAGCTGATAAAGATAGGAGTCAGAGAGAGTTTAAGGTTGGTGACTGGGTCTTTTTGAAATTGGTGACCCATGCTTCTCATTCATACCACAAGCTGTATCCTAAGTAGTATGGACCATTTGAAGTGAAGGAAATAATTGGTCCAGTAGCTTATAGGATTCGATTGCCTGATGGTTGCAGGATCCATTCTGCTTTCCATGTTAGTTTCTTATGCTTACTGAGAAGCTCAAGAGTAGTGTGCAAATGTTGTAAATGCTTGTTCCAAGACTTACTGTAAATTAGGATATCATCAAAGAGGACTAGTATGAATTTTCTCAGGTGAGCTTTGAAAACATCATTCATCAAACTTTGAAAAGAAGCAGGGGCATTAGTTAGCCTAAATGGCATAACTAAGAACTTATAGTGCCCCTCATGAGTCCTAAAGGTTGTCTTTTCCACATCTCTAGAATTCATTCGAATTTGATGGTAGCCCGATCTTAAGTCAAGCTTTGAAAAGTACTTGGCTCCAAATAACTCATCCAACAAGTCATCGATCAAGGGTATGGGATATTTGTATTTGATTGTCAAGGACTTGAGTTCCCTATAATCCATGCAAAGTCTCCAAGTACCCTCTTTCTTTCTAACCAATAGCATTGGAAATGAGAATGGGATGTGGCTCGGACAAATAAAACCAGCTTGGAGTAATTCTTGCATTGCTTTCTCTATCTCAGTTTTCTGCAAGGGACCATAGTGGTATGGCCTAATATTTGGTGGCTTGGCTCTAGAGACCAATGGAATTCAATGGTCATGTTCTCTCTGAGGTGGCAGTGAAGAAGGAACCATAAAAACTTCTTAAAAACCCTCCAACAATCCTTCCAACTCATTGAGTTGTGTACTGTCTAGTGTGAGTTCTTCCCTCTTGTTGGCATCCATAGAATAAAGAAACATACCCAAGTTCGAATTACAAAATTCCTTGTCAAGCTGCTGAAATGTAATCGCTTGCACAGGTGGTGTCTAGGGTCCCTGTGATACAATTTGAATTGGTTTTGCCCCACAGAGAATTCCATTGTGAGCAATTGAAAGTCCCATAACACAAGACTCACTATAGAAAACCATTATACTCCAAGAACCACACCACACCCTCTTAAGGGTAGAGAATAAGGGGTGGGAAAGCACGTATACCCCCCAATTTCCAAGGCTACCTGTCCGAAGCAACGTTGACTTCTTACTTTGCCTCCATCAGCTGTCATCAATCAAAGGGCTTGGTTTGGTTAAGCTACCAACCTAAGTGTTTCACTAGTCTAGAGTCCACAAAATTATGTGTGCTGCCAGAATCTAGTAAAATCCTAACTGGTTGATTGTTCACTGAGCCACCCACTTTTCATAATAGAACCATCATTCTCCCCCATCTTTCTTGCGCTGTACTTCAACATGAGTTAACTTCTTGAAAAGTAGTCCTACTTGCCTATTTCTGGGAATGGCATGTGGTAAGGCTGGTGGTGTAGGTGCAAGTTTAATAGGTTGGGCAAACTTAGCGGTGGAAGACTTGAGCTCAGACAATTTTTCATCTAATTGAACAGCAAGTGCAATTGCTTCATGAACAGTAACAGGCTTAAATAATCTGACATCAAACTTTAATTTACACCTCAATCCCCCCAGGAAACAACGCTTGAGTAAAACATGACCTAAATCAGAAGTTCGATTGACTAACCTTCAAAATTCAGCAATATAGTTTTTGAGAGTACCTGTTTGTTTCAGTTTAAACAAGGATCAGCACTATCCTCGAATTCAAAAGGGCCAAACTCCCTGCAGAAAGCCTTAGTGAACTCCGGCCAGTGGGGAGTGGAATTGATACAGTCAAACCAGCGGAACCATTGCAGTCCCTTGCCGTCAAGATGAAAGGAGGTTGTAATAACTTTCTGGGCATCCAGTGTGTTGTAGTAGTGAAAAAACTACTCCGCTTTATAAGTCCAGGCGAGCGGATCATCTCCGTCCATGTAACAATGAAAGTCAATCCTTGGTTGCCATTGAGAACGTGGAAACAGAGCACCGAACTCACACATCTCGCGACGAAGTTGGCGCTACTGTTCCAGATCTGGAAGATCGGCTTCATTGGCATTCACCGGAGTGTGCACCAGAGCAGTTTCAGAGGAGGATGCACGCCCACCCCCATAGGAGAGTTCGTGACAGAACTGGTCAAAGTAGGCCATCATTTTTGCATCAAGTGCCTCAGAGAAAGACGAAATCGCAGCTTGAATTGCAGAGACGGAGGATTACAAAGCTGCAACGCAATCATCCATGACTGAGAAACGAGCAATGGTGGTGTGTCGTGGCATACAAGGGAGGGTAATCCATGAGAAATTGGATGATACCAATGACACAACTTGATTTGACCTTAACCAATTGCATAGGCTTAATGGAAGAGGAGTATGGAGGAAGAAGATGAACCTGAGCTTCCAATATATTTTTGATATATTAATATTTTAATTCAAATGACCATTAGGAAATAAAGGCCAGAATAGGTTGAATATAAGGTGCCCACACAAACTCTACCAGCTGGCACTACTAACAAACTCTCCTAAATACCAGCTTATGAGTATGTTTTAACTAATTAAGTCACTAATTATGATTAGTTTAATCATAGTCTTAACCATAACTATCATTACGGGAGGTGTATTTTATGGAGGTGAGTGAATGAGCAAAATCATGGTGTATTTTTCTCAAAAAAAAAAAAAAAAATCTGGTGTATTGTAGTATAAAGAAGAAGCTCCCACCAAGATAGGAAAAGACATTATGATGTGAGATAATCTATATATACTAAAACCCAAACTTTTGGTTACTGTTCTAGGGCAGTGTGCGGACCATAATGCCCCTCAATTCGTTTGTTAAGCCACCTTTTTGCCATCTTTTCTATAGTAAAATGACTTCCTTGCCCTCCGAGGCCACGCGTTTATCCTCTCCGGTTTCAATTTCTTTGGGTGCTTCGGTTCTCTTTCCATTATCAGCTTTTCCTTATTTTGTTTGACTCCTGCTCTCCCCGTCTCCCTCCTTGCCTTACTCTTCTCTACACCAAAATGCTCGATTTAGAGCTTCACCATATCTCTTCGAATCAAGGTCTCTATTTCTCTCCCTATTTTCCCAATCTAGGTTTCTCTCTGTATCTTGGAAAAACCCTAGATCTCGCCACTGCCGGAGAGTCAAAGCTCCGCCCTTTGAGCTTTAATCCACCTTGCCGATCACCTCCTCTCCGCACCTCCACCTAAACCCCTATGGTAAATTTCCCAATATTTCCCCCAATTCTTTTTTCTCTCTATTTCTGAGTAAGAAATTATGATGCTCAAGTTCTTTCAAATTTTTAATTTTTTTTTCTATTTAATTTGAGATGTTTTACATTGTGGATTCACTTAAAGATGGTGGAGAGGTATGAATCTAGTAAACCTAGCTTTTTTTCTTCAAGATTTGAATCGACTGAGCAATAATGGTGTGTAGAGAACTTGATTAGTATAGATTGCTCTTAGACCATCTGCAAGGTGTTTTTAGTTAAATAGATTTTTCATTTGAAGGTTATGGCTGAGTTGCAAAGATTAGGCAATAGATAGAGTTAACCAGAAGGATGGAGTCAATGGGGGGGATAGAGTTATGGAGTATGATATTACATTTTTTTTTTGTCATGATTGCTGGTTTTTGAAAAAAATTCACCTTCGGAGATTGAGTAAAAATATATAAAGGCTATTGGTGATCGGTATAAAAACAAAATAAAAAAGGTATGAATAAAATGTTTGAGATTATATGATTTGATTTGATTTGATTTGATTTTGTAATGTACAGAATTCTCTTTATATTTTTCAGATGAGAGGGGTTTAGGACTGTATTGATTAAATCTAATTAAATTTTTGGAATTTGCTATGAATATGGAACCATGAATGTAAGATATAGTTGATAAATTTGCAAATTCATTACAATTTCATAAAAAATACTAAAACTAAAGATCTTAAATTCATAAAGTATCCAAAATTTGATAAGTTTGTAATAAGGTGGTGAAAGCTGCCTCTAAGCATTTCAAGAAAAAAGAAGAAAGATCAGATGGATCATGTGAGGTTCTTCACTTATTTCAGATCACATGGAAATATTTAAATCCTCATTTGTTATTCTTTATTGTTTCATTCAATTTGTTAAATTCGTTTAATTGTCTTTGTAATCTGCATTAGGATTAGGAGTGACATTACTTTGTAGAAGAAATATGTTCTTTGTGTATTTTAAAATTAATTATGTGTGAATTTACTTGGAAATGTTCATATGAATTTGGTGTAATAGCATTTCACTGTTTTTTTCTTTTCTTTTCGGACAACTTGGTGGAGATCAGATATATGATGTGTTTGATCAGCATCTCCATGTTGCTTTGAGTAAGCGCCTCCTGTTTATATGGATGGATTCACCGTGCAAACACTGATCACTAGAATATTCAAAAGTTTTCATTAGTCATTTCACTTAGGGTTGATTTGGTATTACTGTGCTTTGAAAAAAAAAACTACTTCTGCTGTGCTGTGAGAATAAGCAGCTGTGAAATAAAGCAGCAGAGTGTTTAGTAAACTTTTTTGTAAAAGTGCTTTTGAAAAAACAAAAAAAAGGAGTATTATAGTGTTTACCAAACACAAAAATATCTCTCAGCTTTTTTTTTATACCAATTTTTTTCAGAATCACTTCAGTACGGTACTGAGGTGATTCTGAAAAAAGTTGCTATCAAAAAAAGCTGGGAGCTGTTTTTGTGTTTGGTAAACACTCAGCTTTAGCTTTTTTTCACAGTTTTGGGTGAAAAAAAGCCAAAAACAAGAAGCTGCAAAACCTAGCTTTGAAAAACCTGCTTTTTTTCACATCTGTTTTACATAAAAGTTTACCAAACACTCTAATACTGCTTTTTTTTTTTCAAAAACACTTTTACAAAAAAGTTTACCAAACACTCTACCGCTTTATTTCACAGCTGCTTATTCTCACAGCACAGCAGAAGCAGCTTTTTTTCAAAGCACAGTAATACCAAACCAGCCCTGTATACCTGCTGGTTGAGAAGAAAAATAATTAATTTGTAAGTTACTCTAATAACATTAGTTGTCGGTTTAGGGAATTATTATTCTAAGTGATACTTAACTAAAACCACGGTATCTCATTGGATCAATATTTGAATTAAATAGTAAGTTGAAAGTATAAAGAATTCTTTTATTGGTAAATAGTGATGAGTATTTAGAGTTTTCCTTACATATTTTAAGGCTTTGAAAAAAATATGTCAGCTTCGTTATCAAATTTATTAGGAGTTTTAAAACAATTGTGGCTTCCTTCTAATTCAAATTTGAATTCATTATTACTTTAGGTTTTTGAAGTGTTTCCCCAATTAGGAAGTAAATGGTTTTTCTTTGGTTGTGAGTGAAAAAAAACTTTTGACGTTCTTGGTGATTAGTCAATCAATTGCTTCATAGTATTACCTTAGATGCCAATTTATTTGAAAATGAGTGGACAGAATCGGAGATCAAAATTGACAAAATAAGTTGCAAACATTTTGATCGCACCGCAGTTTTGCCAACGATGGATCCGTATGCATTTTGTTCAGAGCTGATTGTTGCAGGTTTCTTTGTGTTCTCAGCGGAAAGCTCTGATTGTTGCAGAGATTGCATTGTTTTTGGCTCAAAGGAACATTACAATTGTCAATTTGGATGCTGCCAACGATGCATAACTCCATCATTTTCTCTATTTTTTTGTGTTTTTTTCTTTCTAATTTGCAGTATTGCATTGTATTCCAATGTAGAATGTTGAGCCCTTAATGAATTTAGTTATGAATGTTTTGTGAACACGGAGGATCTTATAAAACTCAGTCATGTGATGGTGGAGCAGTCTCTGGTCCCAATGGAGGTTAGTGTTCTTTATTGAATCTTTAAAAGTTCAGTGTTTGGATAAAGTAAACAGTATAATTTTTTTTGGTTTGTGACTATTTGGAGAAGTTAGATAGTAGGAACAATGGTTACTGACTTATTTTTATTATTTAAGCATCTAAGGATGATTTTCTTTTTACTAATGTCCTAAAAGCTCTTCCTCTATTTCTATTTTAATCCCTTTATTCTCATTTTGTCTACAAATCATTCTACACCTTTGATTCAAACTTGATCATTCCTTAAGTATCTGTATATATTGTGCTTTACATTCTTTTATCCTTTTGAAAAATATTTTCTCACACATTCTCTAATCCCGCAGCAACACGCGGGCACTATTTCTAGTATGATGCTATATCAGTTGTCTTTTCAACTCTCTTGCGTTTCCTCCTCTTCATAGCTTTCTTTCTGCGGAATTGACTACAAATTCGCAATGACTTTGAACCAAATTCTTCCAAAGTAAATTGGTCGAGTCCTATTTGTCGTTTTTTATCATACGCTACTTCTAGATCTCTGAAATACTTTAGTGCTAGTGATCCAATTTCTTTAATTCTCAACTCCATCCATTTGTATCGCCACTTTACAGGACGTATAAAGTTCCCCTAGTGGTTTGTCAACTTCTTCTTGAAATAGAAACAAAGGCAGTTGGGTTATTCATGTGAGGGGTTATGCTATTTCCTATAAGTACATGCCGGAAAATGACACAGAAGTATCAAACTCTGATGCATGTCTATGCTTACATACTTTTTAAGTTGGAGAGACAGAGAATGTTTTCCCAGTGTTTATGGATGTTAAAAAAAAAAAAAAAAAAAAAAAAAAAGAACCTTAGATTGGATAATTGTTGCACCATCTAGAAAGAAAATATTATTCATGATTAAGAAACCCATAAAAATTCTGCATAAGATATACGGTTGCACTCGCTCTAACCATCTAATTTTTACTTATAAAATTATTTAAAAGGTAAGAAACCAACAAGTTTTTAAAGATAAAATTTCACAGTTAGAAGTTAGATTGTTCCAAAATTAAACATACTAGCCAAATCAAGATGTGCATAATACAAGGGGTTTCATCATGTCATTCCAAAAATTGATTCTAGTACTAGTTAATCATGTGTGAGCTAGCATGCATGTTACAGCTTGCAACGTACAAAACGGAAATCACAAGTAACTAGATATAAACTAGAAATAACAAATTACAAAGAGTGAAGGAGAAGCTGGCGCACACATCTAGTTTGAATTGCAGTAGTAAATGTAGGGCTGGTTCGGTATGGGATATTGAATCGAAACCCTTGTTTCGATTCTCAAATCGAAATTTTCAGGATTCCTAATTTCAAGACTGATCCCAAACCAAATTTTTGGGAATCCTGAAATAGTTTCTGGATTTCAGGACAAATCGGGAATCCCGAAATAATTTTGGGCTTTTGGGCATTTGGGCTTTTCTGCTTTTGGGCTATAATAGTGGGTCCGTGCACTGTGCAGTGTGCAGAATAGGCTGAAATAAAATCAAACCATAATAGTGGGTATGTGCAAGTCATTCTGTGTAGAAATAAAATCAAAACAAAATCCTTGCATATATCTACGTATTCTACTACACATGCATGCAACAAAATTAAATTAAGTAATAAAGTCAAAAGCAAAAAAATTAGTTACAGGCCAATATTTTATTGTGTAGTGTGGCCTTAACTCAAAGATGAACAAGTAACAAAAGTTGATTGCTTAGCCCAAAACCGATAAATGGTTTTGGCCCTTCGTCCTCACCCTGCCATATATTATATTCTCTACTAATTAATAAAACACTCATTATCAATCAAAACCTTATGAAATTATTAGTTTAACCCTCTAATTAAAATAGAACATGAATAAGAAATTATCTACATGTAATCGTAACATATTTTTAAATAATAAAAAATAAAAAAATAAAAAAAAACTTCTCATTCCCACATTCTCTATCACTCTCTACGAATCCTCCAAGCTGTGCTCCAAGAGACACCTAACAATTACCAATTTTCTCAAAGTTAAAAGAAAAGCCCTGTGCCTTTTGCTGTCTCAATTAACTAAAAGCATTTTACTTCTTTCACCTCTCACAAATTTAAAAACAAATGAACAAAACATCCCCAACAAAAGTAATCAAAATTACCGATAAGAATCGTATAAATGGACCAAACAAGGTTTGCCAACGAAAATGGAGATATTTTTTTATAACACATTACACACCCTCCTCCTAATCCCCGAATTAAATCAAGCATTTGTTCTATAAAAAAAATGTTATGATTCGATTGAAACAACAAGAAATCTGAACAAAAAAATGATTGTTTAATTCAATCCATTAAGAGCAGTTCCAACGTGTGAAACCTCCTTCCAGGCAATACACTATGTTATCCATCCAGTGAACAGTAACTGCCCTTAATGAACAGTAATCGCCTTTTGCATCTCTATCGTTGCACTTCAATAGCCCTAACAATAAGCAATAAAATATTAGTACTTTTTTATTTATAAAATAATACAAAATAATTTTAATTGTAATTTCGGAAAAGATTTTTAATCGTTCTCGTTGCGCCATGTGTCATTATCCAAAAAGTTATTAAATAATACAAAATAATTTTATTTGTAATTTCAGATAAAATTTTTAATCGTTCTCGTTGCGCCACTTGTCATAAAATCCGAAAAGACAATTATTGGTGATGGATTTCCGATAAGATTTTTAGTCGTACTCGTTCCGCCATGTGTCATTGTCCGAAAATACAATTATTGGTGATGGATTTCTGATAAGATTATTAACCAATCACATCGCACCACGTGTCATAATCTGTTTACAATCTTTGAGGATAGATTTCCATTATATTTTTAACGAATGACGGCATGCCACGTGTCATGACACACCCCGACCCGGAATGTCCACTAGGACCCCAAATCAAGCTGTGTTGGCCGACACCTGGAAGGTGATGAAGCCATAAAAAGTGTCTAAATACCAGAGTGTGCTACGAGTGGGAGCGAACCCATTTCACACGCGATGTCAGAGCATAAGTAAGGTACAATAGTATGGGTAAGAATCATACCCTTAAAAGTAGCCACCAATACTAAGATTAGTTATATATCCTCGTCGATACGAACTCAACAGTTAAGACCTGAAGGGGTACAAAACAAAAAGTGTGAGTAAGCAATAACACTAAGCTTCCCAAAACTATTACCTTTCTAACAGTAATAACCCCTCACTGTAATTCCCTTATCGTTTTCTATAGGACAGTACAACATGTATACATATATCCAAACCATACTCAGAAATGACCAAAACCACGGTTTGCCATCAACTCCACCATACATTAATAAGTAGGCCAAATGAACTTAATCAATACAAAATGATATATCAGTCAGAGTCATCTAAAATGACATGTACAACTTATCCATATCTCATCAATCATGGCTAGCATATAAGTCGGAGTCACCTATAATGACCTTTACGACTTATCCATATCTCATCAATCATGACTAGCATATAAGTCGGAGTCACCTATAGTGACCTGTACGACTTATCCATATCTCATCAATCATGGCTAGCCAATAGCTCAATAAGTATACCTGCACACGAGTCGGAACCACCTAAAGTGGTCTGTACGACAGGACTGGGTGTAAATAAATATGCTCAAGTGCTACGATCACGTGAAGACTGTGCGAATAATCGCGAGTCACCTATGAGTTGGAACCACCTAAAGTGGTATGTACGACAAGACTGTGCACCTACCTTGGATCCAAGGTGAGCGTAAGGTGCGGGAGGTGAACATCACGTGAAGGACTGTGCCCTGGCCACGGGCGGGAGCACTAACACCAGGATGCAGGTTTATGAGCTATACTATATCTCAACACAATCGTACTCACTACTATCACTAACATCAACATGTACTCACCTGAAGCTAACCTAGGCGTCCGCGGCGTCATATAGCACTTCAAAGCATTCACAATAGTTAGGTTCAGGTAATATCCATATGAATATGCCATGATGCAATCTATACCCAAACATTTTATGATATTCCCAAAATATATATTACGGCGTAACATGTACAATCAATAACACCCTACTCCCAAACTATTTACTTTTGAGAGTAATCATCAGTGTTAAGCCCAATTAGACCCTAGTTACATTAACTATTATTACGTACCTTTCCTTACTTCAATTTCTTGATTCTTCATGCATTGATTCATGATCAACATTAATCGCCAAATTATAAAACTAAATCTCACACTTCCCACCAATGTCCTTCACATTGCTCAATTCACTAAACAAAGCTATTGTCTCAATTATTTAATCTCATTTATTATATGGCTGCATCTAACGTCTTGTTAGACTGCCTTCGTACCCTAAACAGGGATTAAGCCATTCGTAGTTCGAAATGATTAATTGTAGGTAACAAGCATAGATCACTATAGAAGTGCTTGTGGAACTATCAATTATATGCCTATGAAAGAAAATGCCCACTCACCTGGAGTCCACGCTATGATTATCTTACACGCACATCGAGACATCACGATCTATCGTCGCCTATGACCAATTATCAAATCACGTCTCAAAGTTTTTACCGATAGAATACATAATTTACATAAAACATATCCTCAAGGACCTTCAAGAATAATTTGAGACCCATTGACCAAAAGTCAACCGTCGATCAAAGATCGACAGTAGGGTTTACAACCATGTATAGCTCGATTTGGAAGATCCACATATCAGATTTGCAATCCGCAACTCCCAACGATCCACAATATGTTTCTAGAATAACATATTAAAATTTCATTACGATCCAACGGTTGGATCTCCGCCATTTGCCCAAAACCAAGTGGAAGTGAACATTTATTTTACTAACTTACAAATTCAATTCGGGAAGATCCGTACATCGGATTCCCGATCCATAAATTCCTATGATCTTTAAATATTACGTATTATAATGTATCCAAGTTTGGTAACGATCCAACGGTCGCATTGTCGATTCACATTTTCATCAAGCAACGTATCGTAACGAATTTAGGTTCCAACGATCAACCTATGTCATTCAAATAACAAAACTGAATTCAAGACATTCGACATAGCCTAAAAATAGCATTGGCGGCCCACTGGCCACGCGCCGCCGCGGGTGGCGGTCGGCCGCCCCAATTCGCCGGAAAATCCAACTATTTCCAAAAATTCTCAAACTTCACAAAAATGAAGATCTCAATGAGTGGAGCAACTTTCATACCTGCCACGAAGTCCAAAAGTGGATGGAAGATGGTCAATTTTTCCCACAAAGCCGGCGGGTGCCTAAAACTTCCCGATGTCGATTCGCCTTCTATAGTGGACCAACGGGGTCAAGGTTGGTTGGGTTTTTCTCCTAGGATGATGGGCTACAAAGCCCAAGTGGTGGCATCGGCCATCACTTTGCCGATTTGCCGGAAAATCAAAAAGAGTGCCCGGAGCACCGTTGATTTTCGTCGACTTTCGTGGCCTCAAACCGCCACATACCATGGTTAATCAAGGTGGTTCTTGGGTGGGTTTTGTAGAGGGGAATGAGAGCTTCAAGATGGTGGTGATGGCGTCGAAAAACTCCACAGGAGTTGGCCGGAATCAGCCTTGGAAAATGGAAACTTGTGGTGGGTGTGGGTGGACGGGAAAGCCACTTCCCTTCCTTCTTTTTTTTTTTTTTTTTTTTTTCTTTTCTTTTCTTTCTTTCCTCATTTCTGATTTGGCTTCACCCCACAAAGTGGGGATTTAATTTAATTAACACTAAATCTTGAATAACCAATTTCGAATGTTCGTAACTATACCGTTATAATCCGGACTCGCAAACGGCTTTCGCCTATACATTCGTACCAATGAGTACTACGAGGATATGCTAAAAGAATAAATCCCACATCTCTCAAGTCGATGGTCAACGGAAGTCAAAGTCCTTATCTCTAGGGCAATTTCGTAAATTCACGCTTTTAAAATAAAATAAAAATGTAAAATTTGGAACGGGTTGTCACATGTCATTATCTGAAAATACAATTATTGGTGATGGATTTCTGATAAGATTATTAACCAATCATGTCACGCCACGTGTCATAATCTGTTTACAATCTTTGAGGATAGATTTCCATCAGATTTTTAACGAATGACGGCATGCCACGTGGCATTATCTAGAACCTAATCTTTTTTGAATCCTCCATATAATCCACCATCCATCCTCACAAATCTCACACCAATTTTCTCAAGATCTCTATCATTATTCATAGTTTTTGCTTTTTTCTTCACCAAAATCTCTATCATTATTCATAGTTTCTACTTCCTTCTTCACAAAAATCTCTATCATTATTCATAGTTTCTGTTTCTTTCTTACAATGTCTTCAAGGATGATGTGGGAACTCGATTAGCAAGAGGAAGAATTGTTTAACCAATCAGAAGGAATGTTCAATGTCCAGGTGGCAAAAAATGAGAGGGAAGAGGATGAGGAGTGTAGAAGGAGAGATGACGAAGCAAGAATGGGCAAAGCCTCACATTCATGTCGAGTCATCCAAGTTGTGGCTCAGATCTGCAGGCCCAGCCATTCCGGAAACCTTGATAGAAGCAGGCAATGACAAGGTACAGAACTCTTGGACGATTATTTTGTCCGTAATAGTGCATTCCCTGATACGTACTTTGGACGTTGTTTTAGAATGGAATGACATTTGTTCAACAAAATCATGATTGTTGTTTGCAACCATGATTGTTACTTTGTGCAAAAGAATGATGCTTTTGGTGTTACGGGTCTCCTTCCTCAGCAAAAAATTACTGCTGCCTTGCTGATGCTTGCATATAGAGCATCTGCAAACCAAGTGGAAGAGATAACGAGGATGGGGAAATCAACCATTCTTGAGTCCCTGATGAGGTTTTGCAGAGCAATCGAATCTATCTACATCGCAGAGTACCTCCGGAAACCTACTGACATGGACTTGCAAAGGCTTCTGAAGAAGGTCGAGATGAGTGGTTTTCCTGGGATGATTAGAAGCATTGATTGTATGCACTAGACATGGAAAAACTATCCAAGTGCATGGCAAGGCGCTTATGGGGACAGAAAAGGAGCAAAAAGTATCATTTTGGAGGCGGTGGCATCTTTTGATACATGGATTTGGCACGCCTTTTTCAGGGTTCCGGGAGCACAAAATGACCTCAACGTCCTTGCCCAATCCCTAGTGTTTAACGATGTCCTGCAAGGAAAGGCACCAAAAGTCACGTATTGCGTCAACGGACGTATGTACGACGGGCCATACTACTTAGCATACGGCATTTACCTAAGGTGGTCAACATTTGTCAAAATAGTGCCACGTCCGCGAAGTGCAAAGGAAAAACACTTTGCAAGCTGTCAACAAGGGTGCAGGAAGGATGTGGAGTGTTGTTTTGGTATCCTCTAAGCTCACTGGGCGATCGTCAAGGGTGCTGCCAGATTGTCTGATGTAGAGTTGCTTCGATCCATCATGATGACGTGCATCATTCTTCACAACATGATTGTGGAAGATGAGTACGCCTATGATGCTGTTGATGAATATGAGCCAGACACGATGAACAATTCAAGAACACGTATATATTGCGCTCATGATGCCACCGAAGAACCCGTGCAACATGAGCCATTAGAAAGAGATGTATGTTACAATGAATTGGTCATTCAACGATTAATTGCACTTCAAAGGCCATATATGCACAATGCTCGGCAAAATGACTTAATAGAGCACTAGTGAGCATTGAAACAAGCTGAAGATAATTAAGTACATGTAGTGTGTTTGTTTTTATTTGGTGTGTTTTTTTTTAATTCAGCTTTAGTGAGTTTTTTTATTATTCGGTATGTTTATGTAATTTTATTTGGTGTGTTTTTGTCATTTGAATAAATATTCTCTTAGAATAAATAACTTACCAAATTCAATAAATTTACTCTCGCTTTAAATAAAGTACTAAATTCAATAAATTGGAAACAACATAAAGTACTATATTCAATAAATAATAAATTACCCCAAAGTGATTGGAAAATTATGGGCTTCTGACACACCCCGATCCGGAATGTCCACTAGGATCCCAAATCGAGCTGTGTTGGCCGACACCTGGAAGGTGACGAAGCCATAAAATATGATAGTGTATAAAAAGTGAATAAATTTGAATCTAAAAGTGTCTAAATACCAGAGTGCGCTACGAGTGGAAGCGAACCCATTTCACACGCGATGTCAGAGCATAAGTAAGGTACAGTAGTATGGGTAAGAATCATACCCTTAAAAGTAGCCACCAATACTAAGATTAGCTATATATCCTCGTCGATATGAACTTAGTAGTTAAAACCTGAAGGGGTACAAAACAGAAAGTGTGAGTAAGCAGTAAAACCAAGCTTCCCAAAACTATTACCTTTCTAACAGTAATAACCCCTCACTGTAATTCCCTTATCGTTTTCTATAGGACAGTACAACATATATACATATATCCAAACCATACTCAGAAATGACCAAAACCACGGTTTGCCATCAACTCCACCATACATTAATAAGTAGGCCAAATGAACTTAATCAATACAAAATGATATATCAGTCAGAGTCATCTAAAATGACATGTACAACTTATCCATATCTCATCAATCATGGCTAGCATATAAGTCGGAGTCACCTATAGTGACCTGTATAACTTATCCATATCTCATCAATCAGGGCTAGCATATAAGTCGGAGTCACCTCTTGTGACCTGTACGACTTATTCATATCTCATCAATCATGGCTAGCATATAAGTCAGAGTCACCTATAGTGACCTGTACGACTTATCCATATCTCTAGCATATAAGTCGGAGTCACCTCTTGTGACCTGTACGACTTATCCATATCTCATCAATCATGGCTAGCATATAAGTCGGAGTCACCTATAGTGACTTGTACGACTTATCCATATCTCATCAATCATGACTAGCATATAAGTCGGAGTCACCTATAGTGACCTGTACGACTTATCCATATCTCTAGCATATAAGTCGGAGTCACCTATAGTGACCTGTACGACTTATCCATATCTCATCAATCATGGCTAGCCAATAGCTCAATAAGTATACCTGCACACGAGTCGGAACCACCTAAAGTGGTCTGTACGACAGGACTGGGTGTAAATAAATATGCTCAAGTGCTACGATCACGTGAAGACTGTGCGAATAATCGCGAGTCACCTATGAGTTGGAACCACCTAAAGTGGTCTGTACGACAGGACTGTGCACCTACCTTGGATCCAAGGTGAGCGTAAGGTGCGGGAGGTGAACATCACGTGAAGGACTGTGCCCTGGCCACGGGCGGGAGCACTAACACCAGGATGCAGGTTTATGAGCTATACTATATCTCAACACAATCGTACTCACTACGATCACTAACATCAACATGTACTCACCTGAAGCTAACCTAGGCGTCCGCGGCGTCATATAGCACTTCAAAGCATTCACAATAGTTAGGTTCAGGTAATATCCATATGAATATGCCATGATGCAATCTATACCCAAACATTTCATGATATTCCCAAAATATATAATACGGCGTAACATGTACAATCAATAACACCCTACTCCCAAACTATTTATTTTTGAGAGTAATCATCAGTGTTAAGCCCAATTAGACCCTAGTTACATTAACTATTATTACTTACCTTTCCTTACTTCAATTTCTTGATTCTTCACGCATTGATTCATGATCAACATTGATCGCCAAATCATAAAGCTAAATCTCACACTTCCCACCAATGTCCTTCACATTGCTCAATTCACTAAACAAAGCTATTGTCTCAATTACTTAATCTCATTTATTACATGGCTGCATCTAACGTCTTGTTAGACTGCCTACGTACCCTAAACAGGGATCAAGCCATTCGTAGTTCGAAATGGTTAATTGTAGGTAACAAGCATAGATTACTATAGAAGTGCTTGTGGAACTATCAATTATATGCCTATGAAAGAAAAAGGCCCACTCACCTGGAGTCCACGCTATGATTATCTTGCACGCACATCGAGACATCACAATCTATCGTCGCATGTGACCAATTATCAAATCACGTCTCAAAGTTTTTACTGATAGAATACATAATTTACATAAAACATATCCTCAAGGACCTTTAAGAATAATTTGAGATCCATTGACCAAAAGTCAACCGTCGATCAAAGATCGACGGTAGGGTTTACAACCTTGTATAGCTCAATTTGGAAGATCCGCATATCAGATTTCCAATTTGCAACTCCCAACGATCCACAATATGTTTCTAGAATAACATATTAAAATTTCATTACGATCCAACGGTTGGATCTCCGCCATCTGCCCAAAACCAAGTGGACGTGAACATTTATTTTACTAACTTACAAATTCAATTCGGGAAGATCCGTACATCGGATTCCCAATCCATAAATTCCTATGATCTTTAAATATTACGTATTATAATGTATCCAAGTTTGGTGACGATCCAACGGTCGCATCGTCGATTCACATTTTCATCAAGCAACGTATCGTAACGAATTTAGGTTCCAACGATCAACCTATGTCATTCAAATAACAAAATTGAATTCAAGACATTCGACATAGCCTAAAAATAGCATTGGCGGCCCACTGGCCACGCGCCGCCGCGGGTGGCGGTCTGCCGCCCCGACTCGTTGGAAAATCCAACTATTTCCAAAAATTCTCAAACTTCACAGAAATGAAGATCTCAGTGAGTGGAGCAACTTTCATACCTGCCACGAAGTCCAAAAGTGGATGTCGACCAGCATAACTCAATTTGGAATCCTAGTTGACATTCCGGTTCGGGGTGTGTCATGACGGATATATCGAATATCAATATCGATATATGTTGTGTAGTATCCCACATCGCCCGTGAGGGCGTGGTCTTTGGGCCTTATATATCCATGCCTGGTGCTTCAACTTTGAAGAGGCCTTTTGTGGTGGGAGATGTGGTCTGCGGACTAACACTCGGCCACAAGAACAAAACCGTGCGGTAGCTGGGTGGCTGCGACATAGTCCAGGCCCAGAATGCCAAAGCGGACAATATCCGAGAGGTTGGAGACTGGGATGTGACAATTTGGTATCAGAGCCAGACTCACGGTCGTGGTGTGCCGACGAGGACGTCGGGCTCCCTAAGGGGGGTGGATTGTAGTATCCCACATCGCCCGTGAGGGCGTGGTCTTTGGGCCTTATATATCCATGCCTGGTGCTTCAACTTTGAAGAGGCCTTTTGTGGTGGGAGATGTGGTTTGCGGACTAACACTCGGCCACAAGAACAAAACCGTGCGGTAGCTCTGCTGCGACATAGTCCAGAGGGAATGCCAAAGCGGACAATATCTTCAAGGTGGGAGACCGGGATGTGACAATTTGGTATCAGAGCCAGACTCACGGTCGTGGTGTGCCGACGAGGACGTCGGGCTCCCTAAGGGGGGTGGATTGTAGTATCCCACATCGCCCGTGAGGGCGTGGTCTTTGGGCCTTATATATCCATGCCTGGTGCTTCAACTTTGAAGAGGCCTTTTGTGGTGGGAGATGTGGTCTGCGGACTAACACTCGGCCACAAGAACAAAACCGTGCGGTAGCTGGGTGGCTGCGACATAGTCCAGGCCCAGAATGCCAAAGCGGACAATATCCGAGAGGTTGGAGACTGGGATGTGACATGTTGTCTTCCATTGAAGATGATGAAAATTTAAAATAAAACTTTAGGAATTGTCAAACATTGATTTGGACGAAATATAAGAGTTTCTTCGATATTTAACAGACATGTTAGAAATATCGACAATATATGTCGATTTTAACCTAAACTTAAGAATTTATCCGATATGAAGTGAAGTTTAGACTTCACTCCATTTCCATACCTTTTTTTGATTTTTGAATATTTTCATAAAAATGTCAACCGTGTCGAATAAATTTAAATATTGGTTTTACCAAACCAGCCCAAATCTGAAAGCCTAAAACAAAAAATAAAAAACAACTCTGACAAAAACAACGCTTAGTATTAAAATTGTCTCAGCACTCCTTCTACGACAAAATCAACGCTTAGTAAAATTCAACAAGCAATATTGCCGCAATTGGCTAAACAAAGGTGTTTGGAATATGAAAATTGCTACTATAACATATCCATCCGATATGTCAAATACAGGTGGAGGGACAAATACGTCTCCAACATTTGCTCCACCCGAAATGTTATGTTTAACGTGTAATTCACAACAACATGAAAGACGTCAAAATTGACACAAATAAAATTCAGGCGTCATTTCAATTTTTTAAACTAAATTAATTAATGCGGGCATTACTCTTAGCCGTCTATAATGTCGTCGTGTATTTGAATTTTATATTTTATATTCTACATTAGTTTTAGAATATGACATTTTTGACGTTAAACATGATTACCCTGTCTATACAGGTGAGAAGGTTTATGATCCGAACATTCTGCTACGATGGCTTTTTATATAATAAAAAATATGTTAATTTCTCTTTGCTTATTTTTGTATTATTGACACAAAATCTTATCATCATGGTGAACTCTATATAGGTTTCAACAGTGTTTAAAATATCGATATCGATAAAATATTGATATGTAAATTTGTAGAAATATTCGCGAATATATCAAATATCGATATTAATATTAGTTGCTTTCATCAAATAATAGAAGTTTATAATGAAATTTTTAACATTGTCAAGCATTAGTTTGAATTAAATATAAAAGTTTCTCTGTTTAATAGATGTGTTAGAAATATTAACTATATATATATTTGTAGTTTAAACTTAAAGATTTCTTCGATATAAAGTGAAGTTCAGACTAACACTTCATATCTTTGTATAACTTTTTAAACATTTTTATGAAAATATCGACTGCGTTCAACGAATTTTAATTTGACATGAAATTGGGGACATATTGCAGGCGTTATTTACAAACCTCAGCTGTCTTTACCAAAGCGCCCCCAGAAACCGTTACAATCTCACCACTAAGAAGGACGTAACGCACCGTTATTACTAAATGTCCACAAGGGTATTTTGTCAAGGGCGCTCCGATGATCGAAGGGATTGAGACATATAAAATTAAACGCATTCAATTCAACACAACGGTCCAACTTTGACTTCTCTCTCTACCCTCTCTCTCTAGGAAAAACTCCCTCTCCTTTTTTTTTTTTTGGGTCTCAAATGCTGGCCGGTCGCCTGGTACAAATTCAAGTCATCGCCTCGCATGGCAGTTTTCCCAAGCCCTGAAAACCCTAATCACCTCTTACTCAAAACCCTGTAATTTCTGATTCGTTCAAAACTCGAACGCCATGATGGAAACGGTGTCGTTGGATTTCCTAGTCCCGTCCTTGTGGGAGATCAAGGTCACTGTGGCTGCCTCCGTCTTCGTCATCTTCGCTTACTGGTTTTTCACATTCAGAGGCAGCGGAGGCGGCTCTGCTGATCGCACACTTTCCGATAATTCCGGTGCGTTTGGGGATGCCATTGATGACAAAGACAAGGTCGAATTCACTACTTTTTAGCGTTCACACATGTGATTGATTTGATTTGATTTGATTCTTTCTGCTATGAGGAATTCTGGGTTTTCATCGATAGTCCCGTTGGTTTAGTCCTTGGTTGTTTATAATTATGTCAATTGGGGTTTTAGGCAAGTTTTGATTCGTGTTTTAACGTTTTACGTGGGTAATTTCGAGTTTCCATCAAGTAATTCTTTTGACATAGCACTGGTGAAATTTGGTTAGCTTTGTTGTAATCAGTTTTATGCATACAATTCGAGGTTTGTAGTAACTATTGACACTCTAGTGATCGAACAAAGTCAGCTCAAAGTCATTTCTAATCTATCCTTGTGCGTTTCCCAACTTCAAATTTACGAATCCAGCAACCGCTCCTTTGATGGCGTTAACTGAAACCAAGGGAATCTAGCTTTCTTTTTACATTATTTGCAATAGTTGGGTATAAAAGTGTCTTTGTCAAGGTACAGTGGAGCTTGCAGTAGCGAGCCCCTTTCAGAGAGTCCTGTTTTGCAGCAGAATTTTATTTTTGGAAAACAAATAGAAGAAGCATATCATTATTTTGATTTCCGGATAAAAATTAACACCAGGAAAAGGTTTAGGTTTATGAAATAATCCTTTCCCTTGGGAATGAAAAACTTCATTTGTGGGTTTTGGATACCTATGGAAAAGGTCAAACACGAAGTAGTTTTCAGTTACAAAACATGCAGTGCATTAGGGAATGTGAAAACTCATTCTGAGCTTGATTTGATCAAACAAGTACAAACTTAATTTCAGTTTTTTTCTCTCGGTTAAATTTTATTTTTTGCTGTTATTGTTATTTTACTATTATCATATATGCATTTTTCTTTTCCAGTGTCCTTGATGCAAATTCACTGTGATTATAGGAAATAAGTGATTGCGTCAGCGGACAAATGTGTAAAGAATCTAGTATTACCCTTTTGGTATAACTACGTTAGAAGTTCTATTTGTTTATAATTGCTCTACTTATTTAAAAACAAAACGAAGAGAAGCTTACTAAAGTAATGTTAGCCCCATCTACCTTCCTACACTTGTTGCAGCTACCTTTAGATTCTGTATTGTATGTGAGGGCTAATTATTAAGTACAAGAAGTTTTTTAGGGTAATAAATGTAAATCTTGATGCGATGACTGAACAAAATGATATTTTGGTTTTCTTAATTGTATAGTCTTTATCCACTGTTTTTGAACATCCATTATGTTTGTGACATGCAGTTTCAAAGATAACGGTTTCCTTGAGTAATTTTTAACTTGTTTGACATGCAGTTCTGCACTTATTTTGTAGATCCAGTTGAAAGGAGATCTTCAAAACAGTTCTGCATATCTAATCAAGGTATTTCATGATTGATTCTGGGGTTTGTACTTCAATTGATGAAGACTTGAATATAAAAAGCCGTGTGCCTTATTTGTATATCTATTTATCTATTTATTTATGATGAGATGGTGCACTGGTTTCCAGCTGGAATTGTTGGCGGCTAAGAATCTCATTGGTGCAAACTTAAATGGGACATCGGATCCTTATGCTATGATCACTTGTGGAACAGAAAAGCGATTCAGGTTGCCTGATATTGTGTTCTTGTACCGTGCCACTTTTTGTTTAATGATGGTTAAGAACAGACACACACAATCACACGCGCACGCACACACATACACACAATCATATACATATCTTATGTTTCATGAGTGTTTTATGTACTCTTCTTGCTAATGCAGTTCAATGGTCCCTGGTTCAAGAAATCCCATGTGGGGAGAGGAGTTTAATTTTTCTGTTGATGAGCTTCCGGTCCAGGTAGGCATCATGTTTTATTACCTTACATAAAATACTTATCTTTGTTTTTCCAATAAGCTATATACAGGAAAGCTGGTTCTAATATATGTTTTTAAGGGTGCTGCGATTTCTGTGTGCCCTGCATTTAAATTAAAAAGCTAACCAATGCCTCTTGTCCTTCAGAGGGCTTTATTGATATTTTCAGGCTTGCTTATATGAACACCGATTTGTGGAAAATAATGGTGTTTATTATTTTTTTTGTATGTATTGACAGCAGTATTATGTTCGTTGCATCTGAAATTGTATTTCCTTTTGTTTGGATTAAGCTGAGAATATTGATTTTGTAGTGATCTTTTTATGTAGGATTGGTATGTTAAACTAATTTATTTTCCTACTGGCCTAGCAGATTAATGTGACAATATATGACTGGGATATAATATGGAAAAGCACTGTTCTGGGTTCTGTTACTGTTCCAGTTGAAACCGAGGGTCAAACAGGTGCAGTATGGTATACATTGGATAGCGCATCAGGGCAGGTAGTTGTTTTCTCTGCATATCACCTTTGGCTATTAGTATTCTCACTATCCCTTATAAATTAAAATCTTGTTTTTTGCTTGTCAGGTGTGTCTCCATATAAAAACAATAAAACTACCTGTTAACTCTCCAAGGTAGTCTTTTTGGACTATTTTCCAAACCTTTTCTTTCAGTTTATCTTGAGAGGAGTTGAAGTCATCACTAGAGATTCTTGTGTGGATTCTATAGTCAAATAATTTTTCTTTTTATATCATGCCTGGAAATAAATATATTTCTCTGGGTTGCATGTGATTTTCTGTTTTGAGATGATACTACATTTTGGATTTCAATCATGTTCACAGTTTCACTTTTCCCTTAACTGCACATGATGTGACCACAATTTTCTTTTGCTACGGCAGCTCTTTTTCTTTTTTCTTTCTATGCATGCCTTGATTCAGTAGACTAGAACCTGAGTTAAAATATATTGCTGATGTTATTGTTGCTATCTGTAATTTATATTTCTTTATGATGTACTAATAACCATGAAATTAGTGGCAGGGCAATGAATGGCTATGCTGGAGCGAATGCTCGAAGAAGGGTACCTTCAGATAGACAAGGGCCTACGGTGGTTCATCAAAAGCCAGGGCCTCTGCAAACTATATTTAATTTATTTCCAGATGAGGTGGGTTGAGTGCACTAGTGTTTATACGTGGCACTCTTGATGATGTATATCTATTAGTATACGTGTACATGGTTGTTTAATTATTTGGGTAGTTCCAGTTGAAGGATTAATTTTGGTATCTGTTTCAGGTTGTGGAGAATAGTTATTCATGTGCACTTGAGAGGTCATTCTTGTATCATGGCCGTATGTATGTCTCTACGTGGCACATATGCTTCCACTCTAATGTGTTTTCTAAGCAAATGAAGGTTAGGTTATCATTCCCTTCTTTTAAGCTTATCATAAATCATTATTTTAATATATCATGGAGAAACTAACTTAAACATATTGATGGTATATCTGATTTCTAGTTTTCTCCTATTTCTCATAATCTTTAATTTTCGTTAGTGGCTGAGCATATTCCTATATAAACTAATTTGGATTCTATAACCATCTTAGATATATCCTTTAGATTCACAAGGTCTTATTAATCTTTTCAGTGTCGTGGTGGTCAAACTTTTAATCTATAATGTTCTTTTTACTCTTTTAAGTTATGCTCATTTTGTCAACTTTGGTGCATTTTAAGTTGTTACAAGAAGCACGATGTTTATGAAGTCATACAGAACTGCCTCTTTTGGTGCACATGGATAAGCTCAAAATAGGCTACCGACACTTGATTGGTTCAGAAAACAGGATGCCTTTTTTTTTCTATCCTGCCCCTGAAATATCTGAGAAATTTTGACAATTTTGATGGTTTCAGTAAAATTTTTGTGTGTTGGGTAAAAATCTTTCACACTCAGTCAATATGTAGAGAAATTTTGATGATTTTGTGTTATATTCCTTGCTGGAAGATCTGAAACCTGTTTTTTCAGTTGGGTTTCTTCCTATTAATGAAATGATGTGTTTCGTTTATGTCTTGCTGTTTGGTTTGTGGCTATTTGACATATTGCATGGTGGTTTGACACTCTGTACATTTTTACAAACATGTTTATGTGATGCATAATTTGTTGAGTATTCTGCAGATTTAGTCCCTGAATTATCACCCAATTGAAACTTAAGTCCTGAAATATTTTTTTTCGAAAAAATCAGTCCATAAAATCATTAAAAACTGCCAATTTAATCCCTACTATAAGACTCGAAGTTATTATATTCATTTTTCCTTCAACTTAAGTCACGTGACCTACATGTGATACCTTTTGAAGGGTAGATTGACAAATTTATAGTTTAAGGACTTATATTTCTGAAACATTAGAGTATGGAATTAACTTTGAAGGGTAAGTTAGCTATTAGATTCACAACCTATATGCAGTGTTAAGGTCTGATGGTTGAGAGAATGACAGCATTACCCTCTTAAGTGTGTCACGTGCAAGTCACATGACTTAAATTGACAAAAAAATAGGATAGAATAGCTTCGAACCTGTAGTCGGGGCGATATAGGCAGATTCTTACGAGTTTAAGAACTTAATTTTCTGAAAAAATAATTTAGGGACTTAATTTTCACTTGGATGAATATAGGGTCCTTTAACCTTTTATTTTTCTAATCTAATATACAACATTTATGGACACAGAACATCTGGTTCAGAGGGTTTGCATTTGCAAGGGCTCGGTGTAAAACTTTTGATGAAGTAAAGATAAGATTAAGTATTTGTGATACAAACAATTATATTGATTGGAGTAGTGAATTATATTGCTTTATTGGCCAGACACTGCATCTATTATAGATACATTTTTCTAATATGAAAATGTAAAGTAAATAATGACTTGTCAAAGATTGTGCATGGGTATTTTTTTTATCATAAATGGTCCCTGAAATTGGGATCCCTCATCATTTTGGTCCCTGTAGTTGAAGATCGGTCAATGTCATCCTTGAAGTCACTAAAGTACATTAATGTTCTCCTTCTGTTTGAATTCCTTAAAAAGTTATGTTTGTGTGCTCACTTGGCACACGTGTAAGCATATGATGCCACGTGGATCATCCCACCAACCCCCATACCGCAAATTCCATCTCCCTTTCCGTCCCTCCCTTTTGACCCACCTTGACTCGTGATTTAATATTTTGGAGTTGTTTAAAAAAAACAGTAGCTGTGTTTTTTTTTTTTTTTTTTTTTTTTCAGTTTTCTCTAGTATGTAATGTGTTGGTTTGTTTTTTGTTTTTTTTTTTTTTTTTTTGGTCTTCGCAAAAATATCTTTCAGGGACATGACCTAAAAGTCCCAAATAACTATGTAATGCTTCTATTATAGACTACTTATTTATTTATTTATTTTTATTTCTTGATTCTTAGTCTTGAAAAGATAAAGATGCATGTCATTTGATTGATTTGTTGTTTAGTTGGTGTTAGTTTTGTTTCTATATGTTATTGATTGTTACCATCTATGTCAAGTAGAATCGTTTCTTTAATATCGTCTGTTTTTATTTACTTTTTGACAGGTTATCATACCGTTTGGTGATATTGATGAGGTCTCTCTCTCTCTCTCTCTCTCTCTCTCTCTCTCTCTCTCTCTCTCTAAGGCCCCATTGTTGATGTATTTTCAATGCTTAATCACTGGATATTTTTGGGTTCATGAAGATTCGGAGGAGTCAGCATGCATTCATTAATCCTGCTATAACAATTATACTGCGCATGGGTGCTGGTGGGCATGGTGTACCTCCTTTGGGGAGTCCTGATGGTCAGTGATCGGTTCTAAATGCTCTGTTTTTACTTTAGACAGAACTTCTCTTTTTTTCTTTGTTTCTATCATTCGATAGACTGAGTGGTGCATTGTTTTTACCAAAATAAAATATGGAGTTCTTCGCAAAAAAACAGGGTGAGGAGCTTCAGTTTTGCATTTCATTTCCTTTCTCTCTTTTTTTCTTGTTTCCCACTAAGTAGAGTTGAATTGGTCCTATTAAGTTGGGCTTAGAACTTTGGAAATGTACTTGTTCAGAATGCAGATGTGAGGACAGTGCTTTGATTTATAGGTCGTCGCTAAATTGTGAATTTTGTTCCTAATCTTTAATATTTCTCATTTCAGCTTTCTATAAATATTGAATCATATGCATAAGATGTAATCATTTGACCTGAGTTGCATGAAGCTTCTGTAAAAGTGCCTCTTCCAGTTTCTTGATTGCATGTAAGCTTTGCAGTGTCTTTTATTTTTGGTCTTCTTTTTTCCCCTATTTTCTCCCTTTGGTGTTTGTCCTGGATATATTTTTGTTTGTACTTGCATGTATGATCAGATTGATTCACAAGAATTTGGTTTGGTGTCCCTTCTACAAAGTAAATGTACTAATAGCTGTCTGTTGGAAATTGGAATTTATCAAAAAGTATGTTCCCTTTTGTTACTATTGATAGTTAGTGGAATTTATAATTTACTCTTTCAATCATATTTTGTCCTTTTAATTCTGCTTTGCCTTTTGTTTTCTTTGTTAGATTAAATGTAACTCTCCCTTGGTTCGGGCAAACAATGAATTTTCACTCTGTATTAACAAAATTGCTTGAACTTTCTGATTAGAACTTGAAATGAAAGAAAACACCCCTTCTGTGTCAAGTGTTTGAACTTTCCCATCAAACAGAGGCCAAGTGTACAGGCTACATTATAATCATCAATCTCCTGTTCTAAATCTGGAAGTACAAAATGTCGGATACTTGTTTTATTTTAACTTATCCTCTGCTACATTTTTGTCACACTATGCCCTCTTTCGGTCTATTCCATTCAATCCCTGTTAAGTTGGCGTATGAGGCAGCTTGGGCCTAACTCTGGAAGTACGAAATGTCAGATACATGTTTTAGTTTAACTTATCCTCTGCTACATTTTTGTCACACTGTGCCCTCTTTCAGTCGATTCCATTCAATCTCTGTTAAGTTGGCGTATGAGGCAGCTTTGGCCGAGTATTTTGGTCATTGGGCACTGTTGTTGATGTTGCTAATTGGTAGCTGCCACATGGCATGGTGGGCCCACATCTCTCCATTTCTTTTTGTTTACCTTACCTTCCTCATTCTCTTGGTAATTTTGACAACCGGGTCTGGCCTCTGAGTGGAAAACCGAAGGAGTTGGGTGGTTAGGGCATGGCTTGCAGGTTGCAGAATTTGTGGGTTGGCAGATCAGATTTGGGATTGATTGTCTGGGGGGTGCCGGGTGGGTGGGGTTTGGGGTCAGGTTGGAGAGTTGGTGCGTGGGCGGGTAAGATTTGAATTGATTGCAGTTCCAATGGTCGACAGGGGGGATTGGACAGGTGGTGGTGGTGGATGTCAAGGAGAGGGATTGGGGGTTTGGGGTAGCTTGGGTGATTGCATTTGACAGCGGGTGGGGGAGAAGGGTGAAGAAAGAGAGAGAAATTGCGGCCAGAAGGTGGAGTGGGTGGTCGGGGTTATAGTCTTTAGGAACCTATTTTTTTTTCTTCAGTTTTTTGCTTTTTTGGTCAATCAGTTTTTTGCTTTTCAATCTGACTTCGTTTAGCTTTTTATAGGGCAAAGTGGGACAAACTGTGAATGACGGTATATCAGTTTGAGGGGGCAAATTGACTAGTATCAGGGGCCAAATGAATAATTTAACTTTCACTCAATGACATGACAGTTGGTAAATGCCATCTGTTTTAACTAGTGGACATTCTTTTGTTGGTTAATGTCTTGCACACTAGCATTTTGTTGACATGTTATTTCATATGGATTATGGTCTTTATGTTCTTTATTCTTTCTGTTCTTTTTTGCTATATGAGTATTTATACTATTGAGAAGCACCATTACACTGAATTTATCTGTTAATGTGCCATTTTCAGGTAGAGTCAGATATAAATTTGCATCATTTTGGAACAGGAACCACGTGTTTAGAGGTCTACTGCGTGTAGAAAAGAATTACCATACAATGCTAGAAGCTGAGAAGAAGGTTGATAGCATGTTTTTCATAAGTTATGATATTTTATATTAGCGATGATTATGATTATGTTGGTGTTGTATAAGTTGGATGTGGATATTTAATCATGCTCTTTTTATATAGTGCAATAGAAGCACCATTGATTGGGGGACTGGAATTATGTGGCTTTAGTGTTAAGTTGTTAACAAGATCAATTTCAGTGGCTTTAGTGTTTATAAGACCATGTTTACACATGCATTCTTTCAACATATATCTGGATGATTTTTAGCAGTAATACAACTCTGATATTTTCATATGTTATTTTTGTAGTAAATGTGAATTTCTATCTCTTATTTATTTATTATGCATTAATTTACTGGTCTTTTCCCCTGCTTTGCTTGAATGGTTGGATGAAGAAATTTGTTTTTTCTGTTGTATAGGAAAAGGCAGAGTCAGCACTGCGTGCACATAGCAGTTCTGTAAAAGGAAGTCAGGCTAAGATTCCTGAAGATATCATCCCCAAAACTGGAAAGCTTCAAGCTTTTATCAAGGAGGAAGCTGTAACCAGCATATATACTGTATGCATCGTTCTCTTTTGTCTGCCAAGAGATTAGTTATTTTAATCAGTTATTATTTATTAACAAACATTTCTTCTTCCAGGATGTTTTCCCATGCACAGCTGAAAAGTTCTTCAATTTATTGTTGAGTGATGATTCAAATTATTTGCGTGAGTATCGTTCAGCACGAAAAGACACTAATCTTGTTGTAAGTACCTTCTAATTTTAAACAGTGCAAGCTTTGTAATTCAGAATTTCATGCATGTATTTGTGGGGCCTTGGTTACAATCTTTACCAATTCCAATATTGATTCTGATGGTTTGCTCGGCCTGGGATTATGATTGGGTTTGTGGGTGGCAAAATGTTGTTCAAGGAGAGTTGCTATCTATCTACATCTTTTGTTGATCGTTAATGTGGGATATTTGATGGTAGTGTAGTTTTTTCAATCGATGAGACTAGTGGCTTTTGCCGTACGAATTTCAAGTCTCATTTGTTGAATGAACACTGTGATAAAATATTGATGTATTTTTATTTCCTAAGATGCACATATTACTCATCGTTCTTTGTACTTTTATTTTTCTCTCTTAATGAAAGGTTTCCTATTGAAAGTCAAAAGTCTGAAATTTCGTCTGTTTTGACATTTGCAGATTGGACAGTGGCATCCTGCAGAGGAGTATGATGGTCAAGTCAGAGAAATAACATTTAGGTGCATTTGTAACAGTCCTATGTGCCCTCCAGATACAGCCATGACAGAATGGCAGCATGCTATTCTATCACCAGACAAGATAACACTGGTGCGACGAATTCTTTCTTCGTCTGCTTCGATTATGTTGTTTCCAGTGTTCCATGTTCATAATATAATGATAGTAACATTCTTCGTATTTATATAGTAACATTATTGCTGTATCATCAGGCCTTTCTCATGCTTTCAGCTTTTTCATTCTGGTTTCTTTCAAATTTCCTTTTGTTGTTCTGAAGCTCTTTGCTCTCAGTTTAAATATTTTCATTTCTTAATTTTTTGGAGTTTTTCCTTGTTTAAGGTGTTTGAGACGGTGCAACAGGCTCATGATGTTCCATTCGGGTCTTATTTTGAGGTATCGAATACCTTGATGATTTTATTTTGAGGTTCAGTATCTTTTATTTTTTCTGGGATGATATGGTGCATGTGTAATACTTTTGGAAGACTCAGATCATTATTCCTGTCATTCATTTAAAGTCAGCTTATTGCATTATTAGCATGAGACTTAATACTGATTAGCAATTGTTTTGTTGTTGTTATCTTTATCTAAATGTTTGCCAACGTTGAATCACTGTATCAGGTCCATGTTAGGTGGAGCTTGGACAGTATAGATGAGAACTCATCTAATATAGACATAAAAGTAGGTAAGGTTTTAAATACGTCTCGTATCCTCTTTGCCCCCATTAGACAGCAGTGTTAATATGCGTTATTGCTAATTACTTGTATAGTGAGATAGTTATGTTGTTGCTCCTGACGTAGTGGAGCTGGCGCATGAAACACATGAACGCTAGGCTGATACGTGTTGTTTTATTTTGGAATGTTTTGAAGAAAGTGGTTATGGGTTTTGCAACTTGTTACAGGTGTACATTTCAAGAAATGGTGTGTGATGCAATCCAAAATAAGGGCAGGGGCGATTAACGAGGTTTGTACCATGTTTTCTTGTCGTTTTAGTTGTGTGCGTTGCCTCAAGAATTGAATGGTCAGTAATAATTGTAGTCATTCATTGCAGTACAAGAGAGAGATTGATATGATGTTGGATATTGCCCGTTCATATATCATCAGGTCGAGTAGTTCAAATGGTGAGACTGACAAAGCCACGTCTTCCCCCTCGGTAACTCGAGATGGTAGTTAATTTATATGTAATGTATGTCTGTCTGTATGTATTTTACCTCAAAAGAGAGACAAAAATGTGTATGTTGAGTCGAGCCGAATGAGAGCTTTAGTTACATCTTGTTATACACAAATAAATAGGTTTGTCTTGTATGTTCCAGAGTTCCAGTGTGGCTACTGCTATGTGCTTCCTTTTGTTTTGTTCATTTTTATAATTTTGACATTTTATATCACACTTAAAGTACCAACTTTTCAGAAAATTACCAACCACATCCATTACCTTTGGATTAATCCACAATTTGTGGGCCTTTACATTAGAGCAATTCCATCCTTAAATACTTTGCGCCAGCACTCAGCGCAATTATCTACTCAATGAACAGTGATAGACCCCAATGAACAGTAATAGAGCAAGAGCATCTCCATCTCTAAAAAAAAAATAGCCTAGCCAATTTTATTAAATTATTATTATTATTTATTATAAAATAATAATTTTATTAAAAAAAAAGAGATAAGTCAGTAACCTTTCCACTAGAATCCGCTACACTCTCCCTCTACATCCCCAATCGGTTCTCTCTTCTCTCTCTCCCTATTTTCTCTCCCTCTCTTTTCCAGCTCATTCCTGTGAGCTCTCCTTCTCCTTCCTCTTCAAAACCTTCAACAAATCAAACACTAAATATTATTTTTGTAATCTCTAGAGCTCAAGGAACCCAACCATGGCCTTGCATGTGGCATCGGTGCATGGTGCAAGGTCCTACCATTGAAGCCGAGAGCTTGAGCTCTCAATCTCTAACCCAGGTGATGTTTCTATCACTGTATTGTGTTCTTGAGCTTTAAATCCTGTTGTGTTGCAATTTTTGTGGTTAATTTGAGGGCTTAATTCCTTGCATGTGATTTTGACAAAGGAAAAAGGACAACTCCGACGAGTTCAAGGTCCAATCTTGGTGAAATCTCTTGCATTTCACCTGGGTAAGTTCTCAATCCTATTCTTATGGTTTCTAACATATAAATCGTGTTGGAAACCTTTATGTTGATCCAAACATGTTGTCGGTGCACTTTTTTTAGATTTTCCGTCGAACTCGAGCCATCACTTTCAGGCCATTTGCCTTCTCCCTCTGTGGCTCCTTCCATCCCTGACATTAGCATGGCGTCATACGAGCCGGTCCCAAGGTATGTCAATTTTGGGCTGGCCTGGAGACCAGCTTGGGCTGGGTGCCAGGCAATCCCATGGGCTGGAGAGACTTCCCTAGGTGCCGGGCCATTTTTTTGGTTGTGTGCTAGCCTATCCCACCCCCGGTGGAAGTGCTCTTAGAATTGGATCCCATTCGGATCCACTTTAAGATCTTCACATCTTAGCTATTTATCGTGTATTGTTCATTCATAAATTATTTGACTTTTTTTATTTAAAATTAAACATAAATAGTATCTAACGACTCCACATCCTAACCGTTCATCATACATCGTGCGACCAGTTGCACATAAATACATTTACATTTTTGCTCTCGTGCACAACCCACGTGGCATCGGTGCAAGTGTGCAAAATTGTCACCGGTCACAGCCATTGGTCTTGAAACACTTCTAGTCACTGTTCATCAATAACAAAAAAAAAGAAAAGAAAAATAGTAAATATGTGCAACTTTTCCTCCAATTATATTTTGTGGTGTGAGTTTTAGGGATAGGTTTGGTTTTTGATCGAAATTGGAAACCAAACCGAAATTACTATTCGATTCGGTTTTCACAGTTAGGTTCGGTTTTATTTTTTATTTTTTAAATAATAAATATTTCAAATTTCAATATTAACAATTCCAACTTGCCACCATTATAGATTGTTTCTTTTAAATTTATAAGAATCGGTATTTTGAAGTACATAAGCATTGTAATTAGAAGCCACCATCACAATTCACAAAGCTATTTTCATTTCTTTTGATACAAAACAATATTCATATATTAATATATTAAATATATTTGATACATTAGATGCCACCATCACAATTCTAATAAGATGCCACCAGCAAGTAATAATGCTGATGAGCATTGAGCAACCACACTGGATCGGCAAATTACCCGCGGGTATAGGTAACCATAGTTACCCGTCCATTTAAAATTAACGATTATAGTTATGGGTAACCGTTTACCCGTGAAATATAAATGGGTGATTATAGGTATTATCAGCGGTTAAAAACAGGTACCCATTTGTCACATCCCGACCCGGGCATGATCACTTCCCGGGCCTGCTCCACCACCGTAGCATGATATTGTCCGCTTTGGGCTTACCATTCCCTCACGATTTTGTTTTTGGGAACTCACGAGCAACTTCCCAGTGGGTCACCCATCATGGGATTGCTCTAGCTCTTTTCTCGCTTAACTTCGGAGTTCCTACGGAACCTGAAGCCAGTGAGCTCCCAAAAGGCCTCATGCTAGGTAGGGATGGGAATATACATTTAAGGATCACTCCCCTGGGCGATGTGGGGATGTTACAATCCACCCCCTTAGGGGCCCGATGTCCTCGTCGGCACACACGCGGCCAGGGTTAGGCTCAGATACCAATTGTCACATCCCGGCCCAAGGCTGATCACTTTCCGGGCCCGCTCCACCACCTAGCATGATATTGTCTGCTTTGGGCTTACCATTCTCTCATGGTTTTGTTTTTGGGAACTCACGAGCAACTTCCCAGTGGGTCACACATCATGGGATTGCTCTAGCCTCATTCTCGCTTAACTTCGGAGTTCCTACGAAACTCGAAGCCAGTGAGCTCCCAAAAGGCCTCGTGCTAGGTAGGGATGAGAATATACATTTAAGGATCACTCTCCTGGACGATGTGGGATGTTACACATTTATCCGTTTGTTTTAATATTTATAAAATTAAAAAAATTTAAAATTAAAAACCCTAAAAACTATTTGATCTCTCCCAGACTCCCATTACCGCTCATCTTTCTCATCTCCGCCTTTGTCTCATCTCCGTCAAAACAGTTTTGTCGGTTTGTTGACCACTCTTAATCGTCGATTATGTGCGACACATCTCATAACCAAAATCAATTTGCTATGCATGACTCATGAAAAATACAAATCAAATAGTAAATATATTATAAATTAAATAGTCAATGCAAAGAGTTACCAAAATTTGAAAACTCAAGTTCTGTTTTCCCGATTTTCAGAATGTAAAGAGTGACAAACTTTTGAAAAAAATCGGTCTACAGATTTGCCGCGGTCACACATATCAATTTTTTTTTTTTTTTTTTATAATTTTTTGTCGAAAGGAAAACTTCATTAAATTCTAATAGGAATGTTTACGTCTTCAGAAAGAACATTAAATAAAAATTCCGGACCAATAGCATCCCAACGGAACATATGAGGCTACAACATGAGCAGTGGCATTTCCATTCCGCTTGACAAACCCAAACCTCACCCCCTGAAATTGAAATACCAACTAACCCTAAATATTGTTTTCTACCGTATCTGCAGCTGCTGCGTTCAAGGATGTAGCCTTGAGTTTTTATGCTGTGTTCTTTGCAGCACAAACCGAGAGCTGCAGGGGTAAGTACCTGCCATGGTTAGCAGGGTATTGTGTGCGTGTTTCATGGCTAGCGGTCAGGAAGGAATGGGGCTCAAATTGGAGGGTGAGTCGCATGGCGCGGCCAACAACTCAATTTTGAGTCCAGTTGTAATTCAAAGTGATGCTTCAAATGTACCGAATACTGTAAAACTCAATGGATCAAATTATCCTCTTTGGTCCAAAGTATTGGAGATGCATATTGCTGGGCGTGTTAAGAAAGGGTTCGTGACAGGAAGCATCAAAGAACCCAAGGAGAACAGTGCCGAGTATGAAGCTTGGGAGACCGAGAATGCCATTGTGAAAGGGTGGTTGATTAATTCCATGGATCCTACCAACATGGGTTTCTTCATCCATTGCTAGAGAAGTTTAGGAAGAAGTTGCTCGAATGTATTACAACGGGTTTGATATTTCTAAGATTTATGAGTTAAAAGTGAAGTCATTCAGACTTCGACAAGAAGGGAGGCCTATTGGTGTATACTATGCCGATCTCAAAGCCGTTTGGTAAGAATTAGATCAGAGGAGACCAATCAAGATGGAATGTGCGGGTGACTTGAAGACACTTCGAGAGGAGATCCAACTAGATCGTGTGTATGCTTTCTTGGCAGGGCTTGATGATATATTTGATAAGGTGCGTAGTGATGTCTTGAGATCACAACCTTTACCATATGTGGAGGAAGTGTTCTCTATTGTGAGGCGGGAAGCACAACGCCATGCAACGATGATGTGTAATAATGGCGTTGGGAATCAGGGAGGCGTCTCTTCCGTGGATATGGTGTCTCGACCATCTTCGGGTAGCCGAACCTTTAATCCTTCATCATCAACAACTTCTCGGACATTCACTCGGGAAAATAAGGATGACTTGAAGTGTACTTTTTGTGGGCAAACCCGTCATACAAAAGATACATGTTTTCAGAAACATGGAGTACCTGACTGGTTTCCGGAATTGAAGAAAAAGTTGCGTGCCAAGGAGCGGCGTGTTGGTGGCATAGGAGGAGGCCGTGCATCCGTGGCTACTGTTCCCAAGGATGCCAGACCCCCCTCTGGTGATCCAAGTCACAGTTTGCTGACTAGGACCACTCCTAGTGACACCCCGTCCATTCTAGGTAGTATGGGGCATGCCTTTTTAGCCTATGATATGGAACATCATACAAGTTGGATTCTAGACTTGGGTGCAAGCGATCATATAACTTTTGATAAGAATTTATTTACTAGTATGACAACGAGTTCACGGAAATGTACTGCAACTGCCAATGGACAAACAGCACCGGTTTTGGGGGCAGGCACGGTGCACCTCACACTAGCCCTTCCTCTTCATCATTGCTTGCTTGTTCCCTTATTGTCTCATAATTTGTTATCTATTCCTCAATTTATTGAGCAATTAGATTGTGTTGTGCTTATGTATCCACTTTTTTGTTTACTTCAGGATATTCAAACCAAGGCGATAATTGGGTGTGGCACTAAGAGAGAGGGGTTATACTATGTGGATGACGTCGTTCTTGGTAGAGCTAATGCAGTTTGAGCATCCTGTACCAATAATTTATCAGAAATTTGGTTATTGCATTGTCAGTTAGGACATGCTTCGTTTGGTTATTTAAGGCGTATGTTGCCTAGTCTATTTCATGCAATAAAAGAATCAGACTTACATTGTGAAGTATGTATTCTCGCAAAGAGTCATCGTGCTTCATTTCCTTCTAGTATGAATAAAAGATTATTACTTTTTGATCTTGTGCACTCGGATGTTTGGGGTCCCTCTCCTATTAGTACTTTGTTTGGCATTAAGTGGTTTGTTACCTTTGTAGATGATTGCACACGTATGACGTGGATTTATGTGATGAAAAATAAAAGTGATGTGAGTATGGTGTTTCGGTCCTTCTCGAAAATGGTTGCAACACAATATTCCTCTGTTATTAAGGTCTCCGCTCTGATATTGGAGGTGAATATATTGGTTCTGAGTTGTCTAACTTTCTCCAGGATTAAGGAATCTTGCATGAAAGTACTTGTCCTCATACCCCACAACAAAATGGGGTTGTGGAGAGAAAGAACCGTCATATCTTGGAGATTGCCTGTGCCTTGCTTATTAGTGCATCTGTACCTAACCGGTTCTGGCATGATGCAGTCACTTATGCTGTGTATGTCATTAACCGTATGCCATCCCAGGTGTTGGACTTTCGTACACCTTTCCAAGTGTTAACGGAGTTTGTTCCAGTCGTGTCCACCCATACTCTTACTCCCTGTGTCTTTGGGTGTGTAGCTTATGTTCATATTCATAAGATTCATCATAGTAAGTTGGATCCATGTGCCCACCGGTGTGTTTTCCTTGGTTTTGCTCCTCAACAGAAAGGGTATAAGTCTTACCATCCATAAACTCGCCATATGTATGTGACCATGGATGTTACTGATAGGAGCATATTCATGCGACTTAAATGGCTTGTTCTCGTACATTTACGTTATGTTTCTTTAGTTATTTTAGTTCTTTATGCTTCTTTTGTGTGTTTTCAGGTTCTAAGGGCTTAGGGAGCAAGAAAGTGCATTTTGAGGCCATTTGGAGCATTTTTGGGCATGGATTGGATAGCTTATCCATGGAGCGAAGAGGATGGACGAATTTGAGGGCCTTGTATTCACTTTGGACATAAAACAAAGGGCCTAGCCCATTCTCTCTTATTCTCTCCCTTATGGCCATGCATTTCCTTCCAATTCCAAAACCCACAATCACTTCAAAGTCCATGCAAATCCATATTCAACACCTTAAACTACAACCATGCATCATTACACCACCTTCTCCATCTTTATTCCACATATAATTCACCTTAGCTATCACATTCACACACATGCAATTACAAAACACCATCAAAGCCGTGCTACCCCCCTTTGTTTCCACCAAACACATGCACTCAAACAAAGCCAACTTAGCTAACCCTACATGCATTTTTTATTCACTCTTCATCATTGCATACATCACCAAACACTTCCATTCTAGCCGTGTATCCCTCCATTTTCTGCACCTTTCCTCCTTGCAATTCCACATGCTTTCATCATCATAACCCACCTACAATCCACCTAATTCACAAAACTTTTCCCAACAAACAATTTCACCAAACACATGCACCAAAACCTCCATGCCGTGGGTTCCCTTGCCTTTCCAGCATTTCCCTTGTGCAATTCCAGCTTTCCACCCACTTTCCTAGCTGATTTTCACATGCATTGCAGCCACATTCTCACCCACTCTCTCCCTATATAAACCACACACACTTCATTCATTTGCATTCATTCATTCCCCATTCAAATCTCTCCATTTCTCACACCACAACACAAACACACACCATCTTCACATCCTGAAATTCCAAGCCTTGCCGTGGGTTTCTTTCCATTTTCTATCTTTCCTCATCCATTTCCATAATTCCCCAATCCATTCAACACACCAACAACATCCCTTAGACCTTGTGCCATAATAACGAAGAAGAGAAGAGTGCCTAAATGTTCATACAATTCAAGTTTGAGTTGTTGGAATCTTTAGGTGTTTCTTTGATTTCAATGTTTAAATTCAATTTTCTTTGTTTTGTAATGGAAGAGAAGAGTGCCTAAACGTTCATACAATTCAAGTTTGAGTTGTTGGAATGTTTAGGGGTTTCTTTGATTTCAAAGTTATGAGGAACTAAACCCCCTTTAGCTAGGGGGTGATTCGAAACTATGTTTATATTTGCAATATGAATTGATTACTTTTGGTTGGAATTTCATAAGTTGTGGATTCAATTCGTTTAACTGTTTGATTGATAACTTATTTATGTATGTTCATTGAGATTGCAAGCTTAATTTTCATGCATGAATATGACGCTAGAATATAAGTGAGTTTCACCTAATCGTTATGAACTTATATTCACAAGTAGTGGAGGTTGCTTATAAACAATCGCGTTAAACGAATTCTTGGCATAAGTTTCATGCGTATTCCATAGTAACGAATGCCTCGTCAACACTTATAATTTTCATTGAATTTAATGATCTTTGTTGAATGTCTCTATCATGCGTATTCCATAGTTAGGGACTTTGATTAAGAATAATTTGGTTGTAATGCGTATTCCATTCAATCCAACGAATTTAGGGAAATCTGAAAGTTAATCTAAGCGGACCTAATTAACTTGGAGCATTGAGTTTCACAACTTATCGAAAGACCAACTGAGAATCAATATTGTATGCAAGTGTAACATGTGTGGAGAAGAACCCCTTGGCTATTCCATCATCCATATTTTCATCACATTCATATTTACGTTTTGCCTTTAATTACAATTTGTCCATTTAATTTAATCTCGTCCAACCACAATCACCCCCCTTATTTTGTTAAGTCTTATTCATTTGATTTGTCTTATTTTATGTTTTTGAGTATTTGGAGTCTTTTAAACTTGTTTTGATTCTTTTAGTTTGTCTTAGTGTTTTAAAAGTTAGTTTTATGTTTTTAAGTCAATTTAGAAGGTTTTAGCAAGCCCTCCTAATCCCCGGTCTAGAACGATCCCTCACTTATCCATTCTACTACAATTGTCAAACGAGGGTTTAATTTGAGTGTCAAGTAAATCTCGCATCAAATTTTGGCGCCGTTGCCGGGGATTAGCAACTTTGCTAATCCTTTGTCTTTATTTTTATATTTTGTTTTTCGTGTATTCTTATTTCAGATTCTTAGTTTGTTTGTTTCCTTGTTTTTTTAGGTACTGTGTATGACTCGTAGCTCTCGGCCTATTATAGAGAACATCTCCGACTTTGACGGTGATTTTGAACGCACTTTGAGGAGAACGAGGAGTCAACAAGAGCCACCACAACCTCCACCACAACCTGGGCTTGAAGAAGACGAAGTAGGTGTAGAAGAAAAGCCCACGGATCAGATTTTTGAAGAAGAACAAGCCATGGCAGCAGATAATAGAACCATCAAGGAGCTTTCGGCCTCGGGTTTGGATAATGCATTGCCTCTTTGTATCCAATACCCCACGGCTGCAGAGGGGAAGACTGAGGAATTTGAACTCAAATCCAGTTTGTTACACCATATTCCGAAGTTCCATGGCTTGTCTATACAAGACCCCAACAAACACTTGAAGGAGTTCGAGGTGGTTTGTTCGAGCATGACCCCCGTCAATGTGGATGGGAGTATATTGAAGATGAAGGCCTTTCCATTTTCACTTATGGACAAGGCCAAAGATTGGCTCTACGAACTAGCCCCGGGAACTGTGACTTCGTGGGAGAGTATGAAGCGTGCTTTCTTGGAGAAATTCTTCCCTACTTCGAGAGTGATTCTCCTACGGAAGAAAATTAGTGGTATTCAACAGAATCATGGTGAGACATTCCCGGCTTATTATGAGCGCTTCAAGGGCCTTGTAGCTTCATGTCCTCAACATCAAATGAAGGAGGAACTTCTCCTTCAATATTTCTATGAGGGCCTCCTTCCTATCGAACGTCAAATGCTTGATGCATCAGCGGGAGGAGCATTGGTGGACAAAACACCAAGGGATGCCAAGATTCTCATAGCCAACCGAGCGCTCAACGCTCAACAATATGAAGGAGTGGGTCAAAGGGAAGCCCCACGACAACAAAGTGTAAATGAGGTGAGTGCTATTTCTGAAATTCAGTCACAACTTGCTAATCTTACTTCTCTTGTTTCTCAGGTTGTGATTGGTCCAAAAGCACAAGAACACCAAGTTTGTGGCGTGTGCTCAATTCAAGGGCATCCATCCGACAAGTGCCCTCAACTAATCGAGAATGGTGGGTGGGAATCTGCCAATGCAATTGGTTTCCAAGGACAAAATCAAAACAACCCATACTCGAACACTTACAATGCCGGATGGAGGGACCATCCAAACTTCAAATGGAGGGAGCCACAACAAGCTGCCCAACAAGGAGGATTCAGGCCAAACCCCCCTGGTTTTTATTCCAAGCCGTATGCACCCCAACAACCCCAACAACCTTCGGCATCATCTCATTCAGGTACGTCCTTGGAAAGTGATCAAGCTATGCAATTACTAACCTCTATTTCGCAGGGGTTGCAAAATCAAAACAACCGGATAGCAAATAACGAGAAGGAGATGACGGATATGAAGAAACAAATAGGGCAGATTTCTGAGTTCCTTGGACAGATTAGAGAGCAAGGAAAGCTTCCTAGCTCAACCACAGTCAATCCAAAGGGAGGATTCGAATCCGCCAAGGCCATCACCCTAAGGGGTGGAAAAGAAGTTGGGACCGAGCCAAACAATCCCAAATCTGCCCAGAAAGTAGATGAAGAGACGACACAACCTGAGGCAGATCACCCTAACTCGGCCAAATCAGGTAATTTAAGTTCAAATTCATGTACTTCACGTCCTAATCTGCCCAATGTACCTTTTCCTCGCAGGTTCATGCAAGAAAAAAAAGAAGAAAGCGAGAAGGACATTCTTGAAACGTTCCGGAAGGTGCAAGTGAACATACCGCTTCTCGATGCAATCAAACAGGTTCCAAAGTATGCTAAATTCCTCAAGGACCTATGCAATACAAAGAGAAGAAGGGCAAACAAAGAGGTAGTGAAGGTAAGCGAGAATGTGTCCGCTGTTTTGCAACGTAAACTGCCTACCAAGTGCAAAGACCCCGGTAGTTTCACGATTCCTTGTGTGATTGGACATAATCGTTTTGAACATGCCATGCTTGATTTAGGTGCATCCATAAATGTCATGCCTTATTCTATTTATGCATCTATGAATTTGGGTGAATTAAAACAAGATGGTGTAATTATACAATTGGCCGATCGTTCTAACGCGTATCCAAAAGGAGTTTTGGAAGATGTGCTTGTGCAGGTGAACCATTTAATTTTTCCGGCTGATTTCTACGTCCTAGACATGGAGGATTCAGCCCATTCTACATCTTTGCCGATTCTACTTGGTAGGCCATTCATGAAGACGGCCCGAACGAAGATTGATGTATACAAAGGCACCTTGACAATGGAATTCGATGGGGAAGTGATTGATTTTAATATTTCTGAAACTATGAGATATCCCGTTGATGACCATTCTTGTTTTTCCATTGATGTTATCGATTCTTTGGCGCAGGTATACCTTGAAGAATTGAACGAGGACGCCCTGGAAACAACCATTACTAAGGCCATAGAGCGCAAAAATGAAGGATTTGGGCCAATGCAAGGCCACGGCAAGGAGGAGGAATTCTTTGCAATGGGTTCTAGTGAAGAAATAATTGAGGTTGTGGCAGCCCTTGAGTCATTGCCACAACAATATGGTAAGGTTCCACTCTCACTTTCAAATTCAGTTTCCACTAAGATGCTACCTTCTGTTGTTCAGGCACCATCGCTTGAACTTAAGCCGTTGCCGGACCATTTGAAGTATGTGTTTTTGGGAAAAGGCGAAACATTGCCCGTCATCATTTCATCAAGTCTCACGGCAATGGAGGAGGAGAAGCTTGTGAGGGTGCTGCGAGAGCACAAAACGGCCATAGGGTGGACTTTGGCCGACATTAAAGGAATAAGCCCTACCACATGCATGCACCGTATACTTCTTGAGGAGGGGGCTAAACCAACTCGAGAGGCTCAACGCCGTCTCAACCCTCCGATGATGGAAGTGGTGAAGAAGGAAATAATCAAGCTTTTGGATTGCGGAGTGATCTACCCTATCTCCGATAGCCGTTGGGTCTCTCCAGTTCAAGTCGTTCCCAAGAAGTCCGGAGTAACTGTTATCAAGAATGATGAGAATGAGCTCGTGCCTACACGCATTCAGACTGGATGGCGAGTATGTATCGATTACCGGAAGCTAAATGCCATGACTAGGAAAGATCACTTTCTTTTGCCATTCATCGACCAGATGCTCGAAAGGTTAGCCGGTCATGCTTTTTACTGTTTTCTTGATGGATACTCTGGATATAACCAAATTGTGATAGCCCCGGATGATCAAGAGAAGACCACATTCACATGTCCCTTTGGAACATTTGCTTATCGTCGCATGCCATTTGGCTTATGCAACGCACCGGCCACTTTCCAAAGGTGTATGGTAAGTATATTTTCCGATTTTGTTGAAAAGATCATTGAGGTTTTCATGGATGATTTCAGTGTATTTGGGAGTTCATTTGATAATTGCTTGGATAATCTGACCTTAATTTTGAAACGGTGTGTTGAAACTAACCTTGTCTTGAATTGGGAGAAATGTCACTTTATGGTGAAACAAGGTATAGTTTTAGGACATATTGTTTCAGAAAAAGGAATTGAAGTAGATAAATCGAAAATAGACCTTGTACGTCACTTACCCTCTCCTACTTCGGTTAGAGAGGTACGTTCGTTTCTTGGCCATGCAGGGTTCTATAGGCGTTTTATCAAGGACTTCTCCAAGATGTCCAACCCTCTTTGCCGATTGCTTCAAAAAGATGTGCCATTCAAGTTTGATGAAGAGTGTAATTCGGCATTTAACCAACTCAAGGAGAAGCTAGTCTCGGCCCCCATTATTGTACCTCCAGATTGGAGCCTTCCGTTCGAGCTCATGTGCGATGCATCCGACTATGCATTAGGAGCTGTTCTAGGACAAAGAAGAGACAAGCGGCCGCATGTCATATACTATGCCTCTCGGACTCTCAATGATGCCCAATTGAACTACTCCACGACGGAAAAAGAACTTCTAGCTGTGGTTTTTGCTTTAGATAAATTCCGTTCATATTTAATTGGTACTAAAGTAATCGTTTATTCTGATCATGCAGCTTTGAGGTACTTGATCACGAAAAAGGAAGCAAAGCCGAGGCTTATCCGTTGGATTCTTCTTCTTCAAGAATTTGATATTGAAATCCGGGATAAGAAAGGAAGCGAGAATGTAGTGGCTGACCATTTAAGCCGAATGATCCACGAGGAGCATGAACATGCCGTACCTATCCCTGAAACTTTTCCCGATGAGCAGCTGCTATCCATTGAGGTAAGTGAACCATGGTACGCAGATTTAGTGAATTACTTGGTGGCTAAACAATTTCCAAATGAACTAAACAAGCACCAACGTGATAAGCTTAAAAATGATGCACGTTTCTATGTTTGGGATGACCCTTATTTGTGGAAGTATTGCTCAGATCAAATTGTACGTAGATGTGTGCATGATTCTGAATTTCACTCAATTCTAAGCTTTTGTCACACATATGCATGTGGTGGTCATTTTGGCACACAACGCACTGCCCTCAAGGTTCTAGAGTGTGGTTTTTATTGGCCGACTATATTTAGGGATGCTAGAACCTTTTGTATGTCTTGTGATCGTTGCCAACGAATGGGTAACATAGGTACCAAGGACCAAATGCCGCAAACCCCTGTCTTTAATGTTGAAATTTTTGATGTTTGGGGCATTGATTTCATGGGCCCTTTCCCTCCATCTTATGGTTTCACTTATATCTTGCTAGCCGTTGATTATGTTTCTAAATGGGTGGAAGCAAAAGCCACCCGTACTAACGATTCTAAGGTGGTTGCAGATTTCGTGAAAACTAACATTTTTGCTAGGTTTGGAATGCCGAGAGTAATCATAAGTGATGGAGGGTCTCACTTTTGCAATCAGACCATTGAGGCGTTGCTAAGAAAGTACCATGTCAACCATAAGGTATCCACACCTTACCATCCTCAAACAAATGGCCAAGCCGAGGTGTCTAACCGAGAAATCAAACAAATTTTGGAGAAGACCGTTGGACCAACAAGGAGGGATTGGAGCTTACATTTAGATGATGCACTGTAGGCATATCGTACGGCATACAAAACACCCATTGTGATGTCACCTTTTCGGCTCGTCTATGGTAAGCCATGTCATTTGCCCGTAGAGTTAGAGCACAAGGCACATTGGGCCGTGAAGACTTTCAACATGGACATAGATGCAGCGGGAGTTCATAGGAAGCTCCAATTGAATGAACTTGAGGAGATTCGGAATGAAGCCTATGAGAATGCCCGGATGTACAAAGCCAAGACCAAAGCATTCCATGATAAAATGATTCGAACCAAGACCTTCACAGTTGGGCAGAAAGTGTTACTTTTCAACTCTCGCCTACGTTTGTTTCCTGGTAAGTTGCGTTCTAAATGGATTGGCCCGTTTGTTGTTACTAATGTTTTCCCTCATGGTGCAGTGCAAATCAAAAGTTCAAGGACGCAACAAGAATTCAAAGTGAATGGGCATCGATTGAAGCCCTATTACGAGATGTTTGAGGAGCATGTCGTGGAGGAGGTACCCCTCCATGCCGTGGAACCTAGTCAAGCTTAAACGGAGGTACCGTCCGGCTGCAAGACGTAAAAGAAAGCGCTTCGTGGGAGGCAACCCATGCATCCGAATAGAGAAGAACTTGGAAACCCCTTTAAGAGACTTATTTTTATTCCTTTCTTTTTCTTTACTGCCTTTACTTTGCTTTCTTTCTCGTATTTGTTTATTTGCTTGCTCTGTTGTGACTTTCTGCTTAAAACATTGAGGACAAAGTTTGATTTAAGTGTGGGGGGGTAAACAATTTGTATTTGCATGAATTTCGTGGGATTTATTCACCTTCACTTAGAATGTTGTTTCTTGCTGTTTTAAGCGTTTTTAGAGTGTTTTAGTGTGTTTTATAGTGTCTTGGTATAAAACTCCGAAAATTTAAAAAAAAAAAAAAAATTTAAAAAAAATTTCTTTTGAAAAACCCAAAAATATGTGTTTTTAGAGTCATTTGAGTCATTTTGGTGTTTGTTTGTGTCTTAGCTCTACTTGGGAGGCAACCCATGCATTCAACAAAGGAAGACTTAGAAAGCACTCCAAATCCAGATTCCTAAAAAACTCTTCTCTTTGTTGCTATTTCGTTTCTGCCTTGTTAGGTTGTTTAGTTGTTATTGTTTGTTTGTTTATTAATTGTGTGAGTCTATGATTGTAACATTGAGAAAATGTTTGATTTATTGATAGGCACTGCTAAACAAAGAAAGATGGTGCTTCACAAAGGGTGTTTGCTTGAGGCCCCACTACGTGGCTTTACTCTTGAAGCGGAAGGCGTAGGAACAGAAGGCATCGGAGCGAAAGGCGTAGGAACAGAAGGCATAGGAGCAGAAGGCATCGGAGCGGGAGGCATCGAAGATAGAGCATTCCAGGCCTCAATACTTGGCCAAGCGCTGGATGAGCCAGGAAAAAGGTGCCTCTGGAGGAAAGACGAGAACCTTTGACGGTCACTGTGAATCCGACCTTCAGACTCTTGCAGCTCATCAAGCTTCCTCTTCATGCCCGTCGAATAGTTGTTTGCAAGCACGTGCAAACTTCTATTCTCATACTTCAGCTGCTGGATCTCCTGCTTGAGACTTTCCACCTCTGCCATCAATGATTCCACCTGACGAGAGCGGGCAAGCAGGCGTTGGCCCATGTTGGACACAGAACTCGCACACTGAACACTAAGTGCGAGGGACTCTTGAACGGCCAACTCATCGGACCGTCCTGACAGCAGCCTACTATCTTTCGGAGTGAGGAGGTTCCTAACTACTATTGTAGCTGTTGTGGCGTCCTGCATCACGGAGTCTTCACCTGTGAGAGGACCGTTAGAAGAAAAGAAAAAAGGGCGCCATACGTTACCTTGACGCGGTGCGCCCGTATCACTGCTAAGGCTCAATTCCAAGCTAAGGTTCGATGAGTTTGCCATTTTTTTCAAAAGTGTTCAAAGAGAAGGGATGGAGTTAAATTTCAAAGGGCCGGAGTTGATTTTCAAGAATGGGAATTCTTCAGAGTGTGTGTGTTGGGGTGATTGATAGCTCTATAAAAAGCCAAGGCGACGCGTCCCCCGATTCAAAGAGCCAGATTTTCCGGCGTAATTTAGGCGACGCTTTCTCGGCTTTTCAGAAACACGTGGAGGCCATCATCGCAACTACACCTCTTTAGCCGACAAGCGCAAAGTTCGGCGACGCTTTCTCTGCTTTTCAGAAAACGCGTGCAGCTTTGTCAAAAGGAGCCGCATCCGCACTACTACGTGTCGTTCAGAAAGCAAAGGGGCGTCGTTCAGAAATCGAAGGGGCGCCTGTTCAGAAATCGAAGGGGCGCCTGCTCAGAAATCGAAGAGGCGTCGTTCAGATATCGAAGAGACATTTGTCGACAAGGGTAAAAACACAGTACCACCACTTGATATTTTCTCTATATATGTCGACCTTCGTCTTTTATGGCAAGGCAAACCTGAAGAGAATGCCCAACTCTCCCTCACCTCTGAGGGCACACTTCCAGCAAAGCCTTTCGCAATACTCAATTCTTTCTTCTTCCCCAAAGATGATACCAGATGTCTGGAGTACAGATGACCCAGGAGGAATCAGCACAACAAATACATGTGCTGATTCAACCAACCGCTTCTTCAAAAGCAAAGGTATCTCATATCATCAAGGTCAAAAGCAAAAGTATCTCATATCATGCTCTTTCCCTGTCTTTTTCTTTGTCCTTGTTCTTACTCGCATGGCAAAGTAAAACAAGCAATCAGCCGGCACTTGGAGTCAGTCTTCCGTTCTGGAGCCAACTGCCTGGAATCTATTCCTGATTGCTTACCTAGCGTTGCTCTCGAGTAGTCATCTTCAACGGTTGATACACTTCCGGAGAAGGGACCACTTCTGCAAAGGGGAGCGAGTAAGGCAAGTGAAAATGATACATTGAAGCATGTGGAGACAAACATAGGCTGAGTTATCCTCCAACCCTTTTCAATACGAATTGGAAAGATTGAACAAAGAAACAGACCAAAGGGGTAAGCTCAGACCTTCGGGGAAGACCAAAAGAACCATCCTGCTGCCCAGTTCAAGAAGTAGCACAAAGGAAAATCAACGATGGGCAGAAACCAGTTCAAGAGTAAGCCTGTGGAATCACAAAGATCAAAAGCCTCAATGCAATTACCAAGGAGAAGATGGAATTTACACTCTATAACCAGATTTGCGTCTCTAAACTCTTCTCTTTGTTAATTACATTCTGCCATGTTTAGTATGTTTAAGTGCTTTTTGTGTATTTACTTATGCTTTGTGTGAATCTATGCTTAAAACATTGAGGACAATGTTTGATTTAAGTGTGGGGGGGTAACTAAGTATGTTGATGCAAATTCGTTGAATTTTATCACCCATAACTTCAAGTGTTGTTCCTTGCTGTTTTAAATGTTTTTAAGGTGTTTTTAAACTGTTTTAGCGTGTTTTGTTTTATAACTCTGAAAATCACATAAAAATTTGAAAAACATTTTTTTTTTTGAAAAGCCTAAAAAGAGTGTTTTGAGTTGTTTTTGTGTCTTAGGGAACCTTCCAACGTTATGATGAGGATTTGGTTTGTAATTGCATGACTGTTAAAAAGAGTTATAAACATGGATGAAAGTTTGATTTACTCTTGGTATATGTTTAGTTATGGTTATAATGTATGACTTCACATGCAATCATAAAAGAAAAATTCGTTTTTGTAACATGCTTGAAGGAAGGAACTCATAATAACGCTACATCCCTGTGAGACTCGAGCCATTACCTTCTTTGGAGAGTTATATTCTGTGATTCTTTGTTTTCTAAAGTTGTTGCATGATCTCATTATTCCTTGCTTGGTTGCTACTTAGAATGCAATTGTATCATGATAGAACTAAATGCTAGAACTTATATCTGTTTCATTCAAAGCATGACATTGAATTGCATAACATATATCAAGATGAAGTTGTGTAGTTGCCACCATAGCCAAATAGCCTTACTTCCCATATTTCGTATATGTTGTAAGTTTTAACCCCGTTGAGCCTTGTTTAGCCCATGTTCTTTGTTAACCCATATCATCCTCACCTAGCCTAGATCAGGACCATCCGTACCCTTGTTCTTGAAGCATAGTAAGCATGACGGATAATGAATTCCTTTTGATTAATATGTTGCAGAAAATAAGTGTGGGGGAAGGGATTTTTTTTTGTGTGTATGTATGTGCCTAAGTCTTAAAGGAGGCACGGGAAAAAAAAAAAAAAAAAAAAATATGTGAGAAAAAGAAGAAGAAAAGAAAGAAAAAGAGTGAAAATAAGTGAGAATGGACTCACAAGTGTGATTGTTGAAGAAAGGGCCCAAAAAAAGTTGAATATGGCCCTAAGTTTTGTGACTTCCCCTTGGGTGTTCAAAGTTGACTTCTGCGTTCTAAAGGGAATTCTAAGTACCTAATTCAATACTTTGCTCACTATTGCTTTAAGAATATTTGTTTATCCTTCACCTTTCATTGTTAGCCAATACCCTAGCCCCGTTACAACCCTTTGACTTCTATCTTGATTGTTATGTGTTTCAATTTGTGGAGTTTGAACTTGGTATAAGCTTATGGTGTCACTGGTTCTCGCTTCTAAGTAGTAGCATTCCATTCATGAGATCATACCTAAACATGCTTATTAACTCCAGAAATTGCTCTCTTTATGATACATATATGTGAGTGTTCGTTTTCATGTTTACATCAATCTTCTCACATATGACTAGATTAGGGTGTGTAGTTAGACAATCAGAGTGAAAATCGAGTGCATATCTTGTAAGGAATTGAGCAAATTCTCTAAGGCATGTTACTACATTCAAAACATGGTTTTAAATGCTTAATTGTGAACTAGTATATGGTGACTATGATTAAGAATGTACTTAAGTGTGAAGATGACTAAAATCTGTGGGAATGATGATTTTTAACGTGTCATGTGCATTGGAAATCCCTAAGACGGTTGTTGGAAGGTTTAGGTTGTGTTTTACGTGTTTAGTGTCGTTTTGTTTATTTGTTTTTATTCTGTTTTGCTCGAGGACTAGCAAAAGCTAAGTGTGGGGGTATTTGATAGGAGCATATTCATGCGACTTAAATGGCTTGTTCTCGTACATTTACGTTATGTTTCTTTAGTTATTTTAGTTCTTTATGCTTCTTTTGTGTGTTTTCAGGTTCTAAGGGCTTAGGGAGCAAGAAAGTGCATTTTGAGGCCATTTGGAGCATTTTTGGGCATGGATTGGATAGCTTATCCATGGAGCGAAGAGGATGGACGAATTTGAGGGCCTTGTATTCACTTTGGACATAAAACAAAGGGCCTAGCCCATTCTCTCTTATTCTCTCCCTTATGGCCATGCATTTCCTTCCAATTCCAAAACCCACAATCACTTCAAAGTCCATGCAAATCCATATTCAACACCTTAAACTACAACCATGCATCATTACACCACCTTCTCCATCTTTATTCCACATATAATTCACCTTAGCTATCACATTCACACACATGCAATTACAAAACACCATCAAAGCCGTGCTACCCCCCTTTGTTTCCACCAAACACATGCACTCAAACAAAGCCAACTTAGCTAACCCTACATGCATTTTTTATTCACTCTTCATCATTGCATACATCACCAAACACTTCCATTCTAGCCGTGTATCCCTCCATTTTCTGCACCTTTCCTCCTTGCAATTCCACATGCTTTCATCATCATAACCCACCTACAATCCACCTAATTCACAAAACTTTTCCCAACAAACAATTTCACCAAACACATGCACCAAAACCTCCATGCCGTGGGTTCCCTTGCCTTTCCAGCATTTCCCTTGTGCAATTCCAGCTTTCCACCCACTTTCCTAGCTGATTTTCACATGCATTGCAGCCACATTCTCACCCACTCTCTCCCTATATAAACCACACACACTTCATTCATTTGCATTCATTCATTCCCCATTCAAATCTCTCCATTTCTCACACCACAACACAAACACACACCATCTTCACATCCTGAAATTCCAAGCCTTGCCGTGGGTTTCTTTCCATTTTCTATCTTTCCTCATCCATTTCCATAATTCCCCAATCCATTCAACACACCAACAACATCCCTTAGACCTTGTGCCATAATAACGAAGAAGAGAAGAGTGCCTAAATGTTCATACAATTCAAGTTTGAGTTGTTGGAATCTTTAGGTGTTTCTTTGATTTCAATGTTTAAATTCAATTTTCTTTGTTTTGTAATGGAAGAGAAGAGTGCCTAAACGTTCATACAATTCAAGTTTGAGTTGTTGGAATGTTTAGGGGTTTCTTTGATTTCAAAGTTATGAGGAACTAAACCCCCTTTAGCTAGGGGGTGATTCGAAACTATGTTTATATTTGCAATATGAATTGATTACTTTTGGTTGGAATTTCATAAGTTGTGGATTCAATTCGTTTAACTGTTTGATTGATAACTTATTTATGTATGTTCATTGAGATTGCAAGCTTAATTTTCATGCATGAATATGACGCTAGAATATAAGTGAGTTTCACCTAATCGTTATGAACTTATATTCACAAGTAGTGGAGGTTGCTTATAAACAATCGCGTTAAACGAATTCTTGGCATAAGTTTCATGCGTATTCCATAGTAACGAATGCCTGGTCAACACTTATAATTTTCATTGAATTTAATGATCTTTGTTGAATGTCTCTATCATGCGTATTCCATAGTTAGGGACTTTGATTAAGAATAATTTGGTTGTAATGCGTATTCCATTCAATCCAACGAATTTAGGGAAATCTGAAAGTTAATCTAAGCGGACCTAATTAACTTGGAGCATTGAGTTTCACAACTTATCGAAAGACCAACTGAGAATCAATATTGTATGCAAGTGTAACATGTGTGGAGAAGAACCCCTTGGCTATTCCAGCATCCATATTTTCATCACATTCATATTTACGTTTTGCCTTTAATTACAATTTGTCCATTTAATTTAATCTCGTCCAACCACAATCACCCCCCTTATTTTGTTAAGTCTTATTCATTTGATTTGTCTTATTTTATGTTTTTGAGTATTTGGAGTCTTTTAAACTTGTTTTGATTATTTTAGTTTGTCTTAGTGTTTTAAAAGTTAGTTTTATGTTTTTAAGTCAATTTAGAAGGTTTTAGCAAGCCCTCCTAATCCCCGGTCTAGAACGATCCCTTACTTATCCATTCTACTACAATTGTCAAACGAGGGTTTAATTTGAGTGTCAAGTAAATCTCGCATCAGTTACTTTTTCAGAGTCCGAGTATTTCTATGTTTCGATTCCATCACCTTCTGATCACCGGGGGGAGAATATTATCGGTGATCTTGGGTGGTTGGAAATATGTGGCTCAAGGGAAGAAGGAAGTTGTGAAAGCTTTCAGCATACTGCAGAAATGAGCCGTGAAGGCTCACGGCAAGAGCTGTCGAGCACTGGAGTTTTATTCAGCCACCCGAGCCCTCTCGGCAACAGCTTGCCGAATGTGATGAAGAAAGTTGGCATGAAGCTGCCGAGCTAGTCATGCCATTGCCTACCAAATCCGCAATCCCTTCTCTCTTGACTTCGATAGTGCCACCCAATATGTCTCCTTTGAATATCCCTGAGGTAAGTACTACTGATACTCATGTAACTAATCCATATAATATTGTGAGTACATATAAGTTGCCACCAAGGCAAAATCGTGGTGTTCCTCCTGACAATTTTTCTTCTGAAGGAAAAGTGAAGTATCCAATTGCTAATTATATGTCGTGCTAGAACCTTGCCCCGGAACGCCAAGCCTGGGTAAATAATATAGAAGCAATCCAAGCACCAACCAGAGTTGAGGAGGCCTTGAAGGATCCTAAATGGGCTGCTGCAATGGATGAAGAAATGATGGCATTACATAAGAATGATACATGGGAGGTAACAGAGCTACCTAAAGGAAAGAAACCAGTTGGGTGTAGATGGGTCTTTACAATTAAATATAAAGCAAACAGATCAGTAGACAGGTATAAAGCAAGGATAGTGGCAAAGGGTTGTACTCAGACTTATGGTGTTGATTATCAAGAGACTTTTTCTCCAGTGGCAAAGATGAATACAATACATATTCTAATCTCTTTAGCTGCTAATCTGAATTGGCCATTGAAACAATTTGATGTAAAAAATGCTTTTCTTCATGGGCATTTGGAAGAAGAGGTATATATGGATTTTCCTCTAGGGTTCAATACCGGAGGGAAAACTGGAGTTTGTAGATTGTTAAAGTCACTTTACAGACTTAAACAGTCACCTCGTGCATGGTTTGGAAAATTCACTCAAGTGATGAGAAGAATTGGGTATTATCAGAGTCACTCGAATCATACATTATTCGTGAAACGGAGAAGTGGAAAAGTGATAGCCTTAATTATTTATGTAGATGACATGATAATAACGGGTGATGATGCAGAAGAGATGATGAGGCTAGAGCGAAACTTGGTTGTCGAATTCGATATGAAGAATCTAGGAGATTTGAAAATTTTTCTTGGCGTGGAAGTTGCTCGATCATCTAGAGGTATTTTCTTATCTCAACGTAAATATGTTCTAGATTTATTAAAAGAAACAGGAATGCTAGGATGTAAACTGGCGGACACTCCCATCATGGAAAAACATTATTTGGGGATTTATCCAGATCAAGAACCGATTGACAAAGGTAGGTATCAAAGATTGGTGGGGAGGCTGATTTATTTGTCTCACACTTGTCCAAATATTGCCTATGTTGTAAGTGTGGTAAGTCAATAACTGTAGACAGCAAAGCCTTAAAATCCCCTTTAGCTATCGCACAAACCTTAGAAACCAGGTCTCTTATTTCCACTAGGAAGCTAACTAATAATAAAATATATTAAAACATAAAGTCCTAATTAAGTTAGGATAAACTGCATAGAAACTGTCCAGCCACGTTTTAGCCTCAAATCTCCTCCAAATCCGGCCCAAGATAGCTTGTTCTAAAGACCAGGACGTTCTAAACACATATTCAGAAGGCCACGAAACCATCCGAGGTCATCTTGGGCTCCAAAAATGCAAGTCAAGCCCAAAACATCACTATTCCAGCAGCGTGCATTGCTTCTTTATTTTATCGCCAGAAAATAACCGCTTGATGGAAAAATCTGATATTTTGATACAATCAAGCCAAGTGACTCATGAACGTCTTCCAACTAGAATTACTCCAAAATTCGTCTTTTTGACCACGTTTTGCTCTAGAGGAAGTCGAATGTCCTATATTAAAAATACAATTCAAAGTATCAAAATTCTTCCAAAATATCAACCAAAATATACTAAGAATTGTGCTAAATATATAATATAAAATTGACTCCTCATGTATGGTTTATATAAACTGATGAGTTTGTATAAAATATTAAATACCATCAACTGAAGGTGTAACTGATGCTGCATACTAATTCTAGTATAACTGAGTGATTGTGGTGTAATCGATGCTGCATGGTATAACTAATACTGCCTTCCCCTAATTGATTCAATCAAATCAAGAATAGGCATGTGACGCTCTTCAAAAATCATTGCATTAAATGATTCTGCAGTTGCATTACTCATTTCGCCCTACCGATTTTCTTGAAAATGTAAAATAGAATAATGCTCTGTAGGAAGATCATCTAAAAATGAATCAGAAATATCTCTGCCAACACTTCTCATTTTCTCAATATTCCTATCAAAATCTTCAACACTACATGCATATGCACTGTCACATCCCGGCCCGGGTTCCACCACATCTCTGGCTCGACTCCACCATAGCACAATATTGTCCGCTTTGGGCCCCTACCACACCCTCATGGTTTTGTTTCTAGGAACTCACACGAGAACTTCCCAGTAGGTCACCCATCCTGGGATTGCTCTTGCGTGAATTCGCGAGTTCCGATGGAACCCGAAGCCAGTGAGCTCCCAAAAGGCCTCGTGCTAGGTAAATATGGGAATATACATATAAGGCTTATAGGATCCACTCCCCTGGGCGATGTGGGATGTTACAATCCAACCCCCTTAGGAGCCCGACGTCCTCGTTGGCATACCACGGCCAAGGTTAGGCTCTGATACCAAACTGACACACCCCGATCAAAATTTGGAGCGTGCTGGTCGTCACGTGAGGGTGATGTAGCCAAGTGTGCAATGCGGAAGTAAAAGAGTGAAAATGCGAGGAAATAAAGTCAACAGGATAATTTACAATAAAAAGATCAGTGAGTACTAGTGACAAACATAGAAGGAAAAATGCAAAGTAGAAGTTCAAGTATCCTAGGTGCAGTCCAGAATAAACAAACACTACACAAGTGATAACTAGAAAATCCTACACGGAGGGCGCTCTGTCAGAACTGCCTTGATGCCTCGTTCATTACCCACGTCCTCGCTACCTAAAACCTGAAGGGGCGCAAAACAGAAAACGTGAGTGGCCTTTTGTTTTCAGTATATATATATATTATGATTGGTATCTTTCCAGAAATTACGTTTTAATGGTTTTATAATTGAAATGCCATGTCGAATATCGTCGATATTATTATTGTGATTGTGTTGGTTATGCTTTGGTGCCGTAGATGCTCAGGTAAGTCAGGTGAGTTTGTTGTTAGTGATAGATGTGGTGATGTTGAGATTGAGTTATAGCTTATATTCCTGCACCTCGGTGTTTGTGCTCCGCCAGAGTAGGGCCTAGCCTTCATGTGATCGTTTACCTCCCGCACCGTACGCTTACCTTGGATCCAAGGCAGGTGTCAACCTGTCGTACAGACCATTATAAGTGGTTCCGACTCATAGGTGACTTGCGATACATCGCACAGCCTTCACGTGATCGTAGCACTGAGCGTATTTATATACACCAGCCTATCGTACAGACCACTATAGGTGGTTTTGACTCGTGTGCAGGATAGTGGTTGAGGAGCTATAGATTCAGCCATACAGGTTACTTTAGGTGACTCCGGCTGACGTACTGATATTACCGGCATATTATGATTTGTTTTATCTCACCTGCTTGATGCTTATACTGTTTGATCGGATATTCTGACACGGCATATTCTGGCATGGCATATTTAAGTTTTATCGTTTTTAGCATGATTTGATATACGAGTACGTATAATATTTTCTGGAAAGTATACAGGTTTTACAGAGAGGGGTTATTACTTGGTATTGAAATGGTTTGGAAAACTTTGTTTTTGCCCACTCACGTTTTCTGTTTTGTGCCCCTCCAGGTTTTATGTAGCGAGGACATGGGTGACGAACAAGGCATGGAGGCAATTCTGACAGAGCACCCTCCATGTAGGATTTTCTAGTTATCACTTATGTAGTGTTTGTTTATTCTGGACTGCACCTAGGATACTTGAACTTCTACTTTGCATTTTTCCTTCTATGTTTGTCACTAGTACTCACTGATCTTTTTATTGTAAATTATCTTGTTGATTTTATTTCCTCGTATTTTCACTCTTTTACTTCCGCATTGCGCACTTGGCTACGTCACCCTCACGTGACGGCCAGCACGCTCCAAATTTTGATCGGGGTGTGTCATGCACAATTTTTAAAATACTCACACAACTGATCATTCAAAAACTTATTACCCGTACATCGCCTTTCTAAATTTTTCCTCAAATGTATAATGCAGAAACCATGAGAAGCAGTACGGAAGTACTTTCGAATAGCATAACAAACCACATCCAATTGTCTTCATTTTCTATGTCGACAATACCATAACACACAGGAAAAATCTCTATATAAAAAGAATTAATAATTATATCATAAAACAGGTTTTGCATGTAAACATAACTGGTGCTGCACTTTAATAACAAAATCTACAGATAAAGAATAAACTGAGTCATTAATTGTTTTTCTGAAATTGATGCTGCACAAATGCTAATCAAAAAGTTGAAATTCTTAAACATATATGGCCCCCTACCCATAAATTGATTCATAATCCATTAACTGTTTCCTAATTCATTGCACATTAATAAACTGCTGCTGCACATTAATAAACTGATACTGCAATTTAATAAACAAAATCTACACAAAAAAAATTAACCTGATTCTCTAAAATAAATAAATATTGAAATTCAAAACAATATCACAAATCTGTAATTTATAATAATTAAAAAAAATTAGCATTATTTGCATTTTTAGCACAACAACCAAGAAGAGTACCGGTATATATTCGCTTAAAAAACATACCATTAAGGAACAACATTGGTCTACATCATTGAAATCCTTTAACACAAGCTTCAAAAGAAATGAATAACCTTTCAAACCGATTACTATCATTATCAAGTTCTAATGCATAAAAAGATCCATCACTGGCATGCACAAACTCATCAAGATACCCAAGCAAATATCCAAAAGAGAGAGCTTCATCACCATTAACTTCGTTAGACACAATTTCTTTACCACACAAAGCTGCATGATATTTACATCAAAACCGTAACTCTCCTTCATTTCTCTCACAACATCATTTACCTTGATAGATGGATTCAAACGAACCATGGCAGCCAACAAAGAAGACAAAACAGAATGACCAAACCTTTTATTCTCTTTTTGACGAATACATCCACTACAAGTGTGAATATTATTTAATTTCTTAATAATAAAACAACCACTAGGCTGTTGCACAACAGTATAAACACGTCATTGACACCCCTCTGACAATTTCTTTGAGCAAACAACAATAACACGCTTTCAATCAAACCTTGTCTACTTGAAAACAAAACCAACCTCAATAGAGTATTGCGTACATTTCTACAAAACTCAACTACACCGTGTTCATAACTTTGACCCTCATAAGAAATATAACTCTGCCATTCATTTGTTCCATAATGGTGAGGTCTATAAGAGCCATACTTACCCAAATATTGGTTCTCATATCCATTACTCGTAGTTTTACTTAGACAAGAAGACAACACACTACTAATAGAAAGAATAGACATCTCATTCTTAACATGAATATAAACATCAACAATTGGATTTGAAATCAAATTATTCACCAATAGAAGTGTCTGAATATCTTCATTGCACTCTAATAAACAATTTGGTTTGCCTCCGTATAATGAGTATTTCAACAGAAAACCTCCTGATGATAAACTTGAAAACCTAGAAGTTAATTGCCCACACAAATCCTCATAACTAGAGTGTGGATAAAGAGGCACAACTACTGCACAATTTTTCTATACACACTTCAACACCTTCACAACGGACATGATCTACACAAAATAATAATAATAATATTAATATTAAATTGATGCTACACATAAATAATTAGATATATACATGCATTCTAAAATGTAAATCTAATAATCAATAAAAACTAATGCTACACAAAGGTTTCAAAATGATAAACTTAAGAAGATTCGGTAAAACTGATGCTGCACATATTTTAATAGAAAATTGAAAATTATTAAATGTTTATGGGGTGGGCCCCCCCCCCCCCCACAAAAAAAAAAAGCTATGCCAACTAATATCACATGATTCTAAAAACTGATGCTGAATAATTGTTTATGGGGTGGCCCCCCCCCCCCCCCCCCCCAAAAAAAAAAGGCTTATGCCAACTAATACCACATGATTCTAAAAACTGATGCTGAACAAGTATTAAGTTGAAAATTATTAAATGTTTATTGGAGGAAGAGGGGGATTCCCCCCAACCCCACTCACCCTCTGTCACATCCCGGCCCGGGGGGAGGACCACTTCCCGGGCCCGCTCCACCACCGTAGCACGATATTGTCCGCTTTGGGCTTACCATTCCCTCACGGTTTTTGTTTTTGGGAACTCACGAGCAACTTCCCAGTGGGTCACCCATCAGTAGCATGATATTGTGACATCCCACATCGCCCAGGGGAATGATCCTTATATGTATATTCCCATCCCTACCTAGCACGAGGCCTTTTGGGAGCTCACTGGCTTCGAGTTCCGTAGGAACTCCGAAGTTAAGCGAGAAGGGGGCTAGAGCAATCCCATGATGGGTGACCCACTGGGAAGTTGCTCGTGAGTTCCCAAAAACAAAAACCGTGAGGGAATGGTAAGCCCAAAGCGGACAATATCGTGCTACGGTGGTGGAGCGTGCCCGGGAAGTGGTCCTCCCCCCGGGCCGGGATGTGACAAATTGGTATCAGAGCCTAACCCTGGTCGCGAGTGTGCCGACGAGGACGTCGGGCCCCTAAGGGGGGTGGATTGTGACATCCCACATCGCCCAGGGGAATGATCCTTATATGTATATTCCCATCCCTACCTAGCACGAGGCCTTTTGGGAGCTCACTGGCTTCGAGTTCCGTAGGAACTCCGAAGTTAAGCGAGAAGGGGGCTAGAGCAATCCCATGATGGGTGACCCACTGGGAAGTTGCTCGTGAGTTCCCAAAAACAAAAACCGTGAGGGAATGGTAAGCCCAAAGCGGACAATATCGTGCTACGGTGGTGGAGCGGGCTCGGGAAGTGGTCCTCCCCCCAGGCCGGGATGTGACACCCTCAAAATTTATGCCAACTGATTCTGCATGATTCTATAAGCTTATGCTGCATAAATATTAATTAAAAAAAGTTTAAATACTAAAGTAATTCATAATCCATTTGTATTCTAACTAATATACATGATAACTATACTGCAAAAAACAAAAGCAACTCAATGAAAACAAAAGTGGCAAAACAAAAAATCACCTTCACCAACACTCGATCAATAAAAAGTAAATCAAAATCTTCAAAGACTAAAAATCATGCCTGCAAAAAACAAAAACAATCAAAAGAAGCTCAATGCGAACAATAAAAAATTGAAAAATTAGAGACTCGTTTTCAAAATCTAAATCGAAATAAATTCAAAAACACACAACTCATTCAAAATTGGAGCAGATAAACTTGCGAAAAGAAAATTTAAACATAAAACTAGAAGAAAAATTTACCTTCGAATAAACTTGAGAGATAAACTTCGGAGAGGAAGAAAAATAGCAGAGAAATGAAAAAAGAAATTGAATGATTCAAATAGAAGAGATTAAATCTAAAGCTATATTTCCATTAATCTCCGCTGATCACGTTTAACATAAAAGGGAAGGGTAAATACGTAACTCCGTTTCTAATGGAAAAATAGGACATGATGTCATCTTACATGGGTTTAAAAAATGTCTCTCCTTGAAATGTTTTAAAAGTTTAGTCTCAATATATAATTAAGTATTGAAAGTATACTCTAAGTGTAATTTTTCCTATAATATTTTGGTTTGAATAAAATTAGGATAAATTACATTTTACACCCTTAAGTCTGGGGGCAATTGCAATCACATACAATATCTTTAAAACATTTAAATTTCATACATAAACTAGTATTTAGTTGCAATTTCATATATCCGTTTGTCAAACCGTCAATTTGACCGTTAAGTGATGATGTGGCTACTATAGGTCCTCATATTTTTGCTGATGTGGCAATCATTGTGCCATGTAGATACAAATAAATTATTAAAATAAAATTTTAATTGTTCAATTGGGAGCTTTATATATAGAGACAAAAACTTTCACTATATTTCAAGGAACTCTGTTAGTTTTTAAATATGTCAAGGAGACAAAAACATAAAAACAATTAAAGCCCAACCCAATAACATGGAACAATGATTTAAATACAAGTCATACCCCTAAGACTTTAGGGCTGTTAATAGAACTGTAGACATCGAAATTTCGGTGAAATGAATTTTAACCAATAATTAAAATTTCAACGCTTACGTGTCACATAAATTTTACATGTAGCGTGTGACTCAACGAAAAATCGAAATAAATTGGAAAGGTCATCAAATAGGACACGTGTCAATATCTGGCAGAAATGATTTATTTCATCTGATTATTTAAATCCAAAAATCAAGTTTTGGAATTCTATAAATAGGAGGCCAAGGCATTCATTTCGGGAGGAAGAAAGAAGGGAAGAAGAGAAAGAAAGAAGGGAATTTACATCGCACCAAAACCTTGAAGCCTCGAAACTCTAAAGCTCTCAAGCAAATCCCGAAGGATCAAGAAAACACTCTTCGTTCTTCGTCAAATCCTCCTTCAAAGGTCAAGCCCCAACGGCCCTTGAAGAACTTCCACCGACTCAAGATCAAGCCCCGACGGCCCCTTGAAGAAAGTGTTCATCATCCGTTCATCCTAAGATCAAGCCCCAACGGCCCTTTGGATCAACAACCTCAACAAATCCACACATCCAATCGTTCTTCAAGATTAAGCCCAAAAGCCCTCGAAGATCCGTTCATCAACTGTTCATCCCTAGATCAAGCCCCGACGGCCCTTTGGATCAACAGCTCATCCACAAACCTTCACCCTACGAAGATAGAATCAGAGGATCAAATTACAAAGAGATTGTAACCCCAAAATCAATACAAACAAAAAATATATTTTGTACACGTATTCTTGTCTCTTGTTTCAGGAAAAATTCGTGTTTACAAATTTGGCACGCCCGGTGGGATCGTCTCTACCTCTCATCTCTATCCTCCAATCATCGAAAAACGCAAATGGCATCAAGAAATGATCAAGCTGTTCCTGCAATCAAAGCAAAGAACAAGAACATCATCGCCGCAAGTGGTGATATTTCAGGCATCATGACCCGAAGTAAGGTAAGAGCTCTTTTTGCTGCGGCTTCCGCCCCTGCATTGACTCTGTCAAAGGAACAAGAGCACCTAAGCTACGAGCATGTGATCACCCTAGCCTCGCTAAGGGCATCAAGGGGGGAAAGCCCGAAGAAATACTCAGAGTCCCTACTCTCCGACGCTGATTCGAGCGGCAGTACAACCATGCAAGTCATGACCACTGGAGCAACTTCAATCGAGGAGCAGCTAGCTCAGATGAATGAAGCAATCGCAAGGCTCACACGGACTGTGGAAGAGAAGGACTTGCAGATTGCCGCACTTGTCAACCAACTAGATGCGCTGCCCGATGTGAAAGTCGACCCAAATATTGACCTATTAAAGAAAGAAGACGACGAAGAAGAGGAGCCACCAGTGGAGAAAGTTGAAGAGAAGCCGAAGCTAGACCAAACAACGGCATTCATGGGATCTCTATCTATCCAGCAGCTACAGGAGATGATCGCAAGCACTGTCAAGACACAGTACGAAGGAAGCTCGCATGACTCCGTACTGTACTCAAAGCATTACTCCAAGAAGATTGATGCTTTGAAGATGCCAAGGGGTTATCAGCCCCCAAAATTCATGCAGTTCGATGGAAAAGGCAACCCGAAGCAACATGTCGCCCATTTCATTGAAACTTGCAACAATGCTGGGACAGAGGGAGACTACCTCGTCAAACAGTTCGTGCGTTCGCTGAAAAGTAACGCTTTTGACTGGTACACTGACCTCGAACCTGAGTCTATCAACAGTTGGGACCAGCTAGAAAGGGAATTCCTCAACCGTTTCTACAGCACTCGTCGTACTGTAAGCATGCTAGAGCTGACCAGTACGAAACAGTGGAGAGATGAACCTGTCGTCAACTACATAAATAGATGGCGCTCCTTAAGTCTGGATTGCAAAGATCGGCTTTCTGAAACCTCTGCCATTGAGATGTGCGTTCAAGGCATGCACTGGGGGTTACATTACATCCTCCAAGGCATAAAACCAAGAACATTCGAAGAGCTAGCAACTCGTTCCCACGACATGGAGCTGAGTATCGCTAATCACGGGAAAAAGGAGCCGATTACTAACTTCAATAAGGAAAAAGTATTCGCCCCAAATGTAGACAAGACCGGGAAGAAGCCTGCTAAGGAAGCTTTCACCGTCAACACTACCCCCATCAAGACCTCCTCAGCGCCCATCAAGACCTCATCAGCGCCCATCAAGACCTCATCAGCACCCATCAAGATCTCCTCCAAGAAGAAAGCGAAAGAGATAAAGACAAGTGAGCCTTCTCGCACCCAAGACAGATACAAGAGCACCTTGAGAGAGTTGGAACAGAAAACGTACCCTTTTCCTGACTCTGACATGGCTGCCATGTTAGATGACTTACTGGAAAAAAAGGTGATTGAGCTACCCGAATGCAAGCGTCCTGAAGAAATGAATCGCACAAACGATCCTAGGTACTGCAAGTACCATCGTATTGTGAGTCATCCTGTTGGCAAGTGCTTCGTTCTCAAAGAACTCATCATGAAGCTAGCACAACAAGGGCAAATTGAGCTCGACCTTGAGGACACGGCCGCAACGCATACCACTACAATTGCGTTTGGATCGTTTAATCCTGTGCCTCTCCAAACGACACCTGACCGTTCCCATGAATGCTCAAGTTGCACGGCACCTCCTACACAACCATCACTGGAGAGAAGCGACCAAGATGCACATGCTGATGATAAAGAAGGATGGATATTGGTAACCTACAAAAAGACAAGGAAACCAAGACCACGAGTCATACAGCCAAAGGTGGAACAAAGAAGAAATCACCACGGCCGCAACAATGCGAAGCCTAAAAGAAACATAAAGCATGATAAGACAACATATGCTGGGGAACCTACGGAGCAGGGGCTACGCATTCCCGTTTCCTTACATGAATACTTCCCGAATGACTTTTTCCAACAGAGCACTACTGTGGCCTGTCACATGGTTGAAGTAGAAATAGAAAAGCCCTCAAAAGGCAAAGCTATCGCCACTGAGGTAGAAAAGGCCCTTACACCTGGAGAAGGTCTGCCAACACACTTTAGCATCGAGGAAGCGCTACCATTACCAAAAAAGATGCGAAGAGCACTAGCAGCAGTCTTGGCAGGTCCCGACGACCACGAAGTGCAAGAAAGTAATGACGAAGGCTCGAAGCTTCCGCCACATGAATGTGCCACATGTTGTGCCACCCATGACGTAATTAACTTCACTGACGAAGACCTACTGTTGGGATCAAAGCCTCACAACCGTCCTCTCTTCGTCTCCGGGTACATAAGGGAATACAAAGTCAACCGCATGCTTGTGGATGGTGGGTCGGCCATAAACATCATGCCAAAATCAACAATGACCATAATCGGCATCAAGGTGAATGAACTATCCCTGAGCCGTCTGCTGATCCAGGGTTTTAACCAAGGAGGACAAAGGGCGATGGGCATGATCCGAGTAGAGATGACCATGGGTGAGCTCAAATCAAGCACGATATTCCACGTGATCGATGCAAGAACTTCCTACAGCTTGCTCTTAGGAAGACCTTGGATCCACGCAAATGGGGTAGTGCCGTCCACCCTTCACCAATGCCTAAAATTTTACCAAGAAGGGGTGAAGGTGATCCAAGGTGATACCAAGCCATTCACCGAAGCCGAATCGCACTTTGCAGACGCCAAGTTCTACATGGATGAAGACATGGTACCCGAAGCCCTTCCGGAAGACATCAGATCCACGGGCAAAGCAGCACCTAAAAAGCAGGAGTGGCAAGTCATGCCTAAAAGGAAAAAAGAGCAGGATGTGCCATCTTCAAGCAAAGACGATGACGAGTTTGCTAAACCTGCAACAACCAAAGGGAGTAGGATGCCGTCAGAAGGACCGAACGCACCCATATTTCGATATATCCCGATGTCAAGAAGAAAGAATGGTCAATCTCCATTCGAAACTGGAACAAGAGAAGCCGACACACAGTGGCATGCGGATAATCTGAAGTTGCTCAAGACAAATGCAGTTTTGCCTTTGACACAGCTAGGGGGTGCTAAGGTCGCAAGACTACCACAAGGCTTCATAAAAGCTCTACCAAAGAAGGTGGAATCAAGCTTTCTTCCAACCAAGAGGACCGATGAAGGTTTTGACCCTAACGCCTACAAACTCATGTCAAGGGCCGGGTACGACTTCGCTTCTTCTGCAGTGGCTGGAAAGAAGGTTTCAAACACTGTCAATGACGAAGAACGTAACCTCACCAAAACTCAAAAGAAGTTGAAAGAGCATGGTTACGGAGTTGACAACAACAAAGCCGGACTTGGTTTCACACCAAATGCACCTGTGATGATTTCAAACAAAGCGAAAAACACTAACGCTCAACACATCAGCGTGAGCATTGAACGAGACCAAGAAGAGCCTAAACCCTCCCCTCGGACGTCGGTCTTCGATAGGATGAGCCATTCAAGCTCCAGAACTGCAGTGCTTAATCGCATTGGTGGTCAAGACCGAACCTCTGTCTTCAAAAGGCTTAACGACACCAGACAATCCTTATGCCAACAAGCTCGAGAAGACAGCACTGAAGAGGAGATCCAAGATGTTTTCCACATCACGGTTCAAGAAGGTAAAGAAGACGAAATCCCCGAGGAAGATGTCACTGCTGCACCACCACAGCTCGAAGATGGGGGGCAAGCCACGATCGATGATCTCAAGGAACTCAACTTAGGTACAAGCAAGGAACCAAAGCCTATCTTCGTAAGTGCATTATTAAGTACAGACGAGATAGAGGAGTATTATCAGCTATTGTTAGATTACAAAGACGTCTTTGCCTGGACCTACAAAGAAATGCCCGGCCTGGACCCTATTGATAGGAGCATATTCATGCGACTTAAATGGCTTGTTCTCGTGCATTTACGTTATGTTTCTCTCGTTATTTTAGTCATTTATGCTTCTTTTGTGTGTTTTCAGGTTCTAAGGGCCTAGGGAGCAAGAAAGTGCATTTTGAGGCCATTTGGAGCATTTTTGGGCATGGATTGGATAGCTTATCCATGGAGCCAAGAGGATGGACGAATTTGAAGGCCTTGTATGCACTTGAAGACACAAAACAATGGCTCTAGCTCAATCAAACACATTATGCCATACAAACCAACCTATTTTAGGCCCATTCTATGTACTTAAACCCTAGCCCTTTAAACTAATTCATTTATCACTTATCAAACCATTCACTTATCACTCACCACATATCATTCACTTATCACTTAACATATCATTCATTTATTTCACTTCCATACTCCTCTTAATTCCACATGCATTCTCACACATGCACATCATTCACTCACATTTCCACCATTCATTCTTTATTCCTTTTCAAACATCTCACATGCATTTCCACCTTCCTACTTCATCATTTCACCACATTCTCCCTCTTTAACTCACATGCATTCATCATAATTCACAACACAAAACAACTTCATTGCCGTGGGTTCCCATTTCCTTTCCAAACATCTCACATGCATTTCTTCATTATTTCCTAACCCTACATGCATTATTTATTGCATCAACACATGCACTTCCACCTTTCATCCACAATGATTCATGATTCATTCATTTTGCATCCTTTAAATCACATACTTTTCCATCATTAATTAGCCACTTGCATCTTAAACAAACAACCATATGTTCCCTCCACTACTCCTATAAATACCCTTGCATTCATTCATTCAAGATCATCTCATTTCATACACAACACACCACAAACACTTCCATTCCTTCTCTTTGCCGTGAGTCCTCTTAGAATCCAAAACCATCTTTCCATTTCCATCACTCCTCACTCCATTCCACATTTCCATAATCCCCCAAACCTCACCTTAGACCTTGTGCTACAACAACGAGGAAGAGAAGAGGACCTAAACGTTCATACAATTCAAGTTTGAGTTGTTGGAATGTTTAGGTGATTCTTTGATTTCAATGTTTCATTTTAATTCTCTTTGTTTTGTACGTATAAGGAATGGAAGAGAAGAGTGCCTAAACGTTCATACAATTCAAGTTTGAGTTGTTGGAATGTTTAGGTGTTTCTTTGATTTCAACGTAATGAGGAACTAAAACCCCCTTTAGCTAGGGGGTGATTCGAAATAAATGTTTATGCTTGCATTTTGATTTGATTACTTCTAATTGCATTTCAACAAATCATTAATTCTCAACGCCCCGGGTCAATTAGGTCCGCTTAAATTAACCGTCAAGTTTTCCTTAAGTTAATGAATTGGATGGGTTAGCGCAACACAATTCACAACATTCTCCAAAAGTCCTTTACGTGAAAAGCACAATAAAGATACAATCAAAAATCATTAAGCATCATGAAAACTTTAAGTGTTGACGAGGCATTCGTTACTATGGAAAACGCATGAAACTTATGCCAAGAATTCATTTAACGCGATTGTTTATAAGCAACCTCCACTACTTGTGAATATAAGTTCGTAACTATTAGGTGAAACTCACTTATATTCTAGCGTCATATTCATGCATGAAAATTAAGTGTACACTCTCAATAAACATACATAAATAAGTTATCAATCAAACGGTTAAACAAATTGAACCACAACTTATGAAACGCAATTAGAAGTAATCAAATCAAAATGCAAGCATAAACATTTATTTCGAATCACCCCCTAGCTAAAGGGGGTTTTAGTTCCTCATTACGTTGAAATCAAAGAAACACCTAAACATTCCAACAACTCAAACTTGAATTGTATGAACGTTTAGGCACTCTTCTCTTCCATTCCTTATACGTACAAAACAAAGAGAATTAAAATGAAACATTGAAATCAAAGAATCACCTAAACATTCCAACAACTCAAACTTGAATTGTATGAACGTTTAGGTCCTCTTCTCTTCCTCGTTGTTGTAGCACAAGGTCTAAGGTGAGGTTTGGGGGATTATGGAAATGTGGAATGGAGTGAGGAGTGATGGAAATGGAAAGATGGTTTTGGATTCTAAGAGGACTCACGGCAAAGAGAAGGAATGGAAGTGTTTGTGGTGTGTTGTGTATGAAATGAGATGATCTTGAATGAATGAATGCAAGGGTATTTATAGGAGTAGTGGAGGGAACATATGGTTGTTTGTTTAAGATGCAAGTGGCTAATTAATGATGGAAAAGTATGTGATTTAAAGGATGCAAAATGAATGAATCATGAATCATTGTGGATGAAAGGTGGAAGTGCATGTGTTGATGCAATAAATAATGCATGTAGGGTTAGGAAATAATGAAGAAATGCATGTGAGATGTTTGGAAAGGAAATGGGAACCCACGGCAATGAAGTTGTTTTGTGTTGTGAATTATGATGAATGCATGTGAGTTAAAGAGGGAGAATGTGGTGAAATGATGAAGTAGGAAGGTGGAAATGCATGTGAGATGTTTGGAAAGGAATAAAGAATGAATGGTGGAAATGTGAGTGAATGATGTGCATGTGTGAGAATGCATGTGGAATTAAGAGGAGTATGGAAGTGAAATAAATGAATGATATGTTAAGTGATAAGTGAATGATATGTGGTGAGTGATAAGTGAATGGTTTGATAAGTGATAAATGAATTAGTTTAAAGGGCTAGGGTTTAAGTACATAGAATGGGCCTAAAATAGGTTGGTTTGTATGGCATAATGTGTTTGATTGAGCTAGAGCCATTGTTTTGTGTCTTCAAGTGCATACAAGGCCTTCAAATTCGTCCATCCTCTTGGCTCCATGGATAAGCTATCCAATCCATGCCCAAAAATGCTCCAAATGGCCTCAAAATGCACTTTCTTGCTCCCTAGGCCCTTAGAACCTGAAAACACACAAAAGAAGCATAAATGACTAAAATAACGAGAGAAACATAACGTAAATGCACGAGAACAAGCCATTTAAGTCGCATGAATATGCTCCTATCAAATACCCCCACACTTAGCTTTTGCTAGTCCTCGAGCAAAACAGAATAAAAACAAATAAACAAAACGACACTAAACACGTAAAACACAACCTAAACCTTCCAACAACCGTCTTAGGGATTTCCAATGCACATGACAAGTTAAAAATCATCATTCTCACAGATTTTAGTCATCTTCACATTTAAGTACATTCTTAATCATAGTCACCATATACTAGTTCACAATTAAGCATTTAAAACCATGTTTTGAATGTAGTAACATGCCTTAGAGAATTTGCTCAATTCCTTTCAAGATATGCACTCAATTTTTACTCAGATTTTCTAACTACACACCCTAATCTAGTCATATGTGAGAAGATTGATGTAAACATGAAAACGAACACTCACATATATGTATCATAAAGAGAGCAATTTCTGGAGTTAATAAGCATGTTTAGGTATGATCTCATGAATGGAATGCTACTACTTAGAAGCGAGAACCAGTGACACCATAAGCTTATACCAAGTTCAAACTCCACAAATTGAAACACATAACAATCAAGATAGAAGTCAAAGGGTTGTAACGGGGCTAGGGTATTGGCTAACAATGAAAGGTGAAGGATAAACAAACATTTCTTAAAGCAATAGTGAGCAAAGTATTGAATTAGGTACTTAGAATTCCCTTTAGAACGCAGAAGTCAACTTTGAACACCCAAGGGGAAGTCACAAAACTTAGGGCCATATTCAACTTTTTTGGGCCCTTTCTTCAACAATCACACTTGTGAGTCCATTCTCACTTATTTTCACTCTTTTTCTTTCTTTTCTTCTTCTTTTTCTCACATTTTTTTTTTCTTTTTCCCGTGCCTCCTTTAAGACTTAGGCACATACATACACAAAAAAAAAAAATCCCTTCCCCCACACTTATTTTCTGCAACATATTAATCAAAAGGAATTCATTATCCGTCATGCTTACTATGCTTCAAGAACAAGGGTACGGATGGTCCTAATCTAGGCTAGGTGAGGATGATATGGGTTAACAAAGAACATGGGCTAAACAAGGCTCAACGGGGTTAAAACTTACAACATATACGAAATATGGGAAGTAAGGCTATTTGGCTATGGTGGCAACTACACAACTTCATCTTGATATATGTTATGCAATTCAATGTCATGCTTTGAATGAAACGGATATAAGTTCTAGCATTTAGTTCTATCATGATACAATTGCATTCTAAGTAGCAACCAAGCAAGGAATAATGAGATCATGCAACAACTTTAGAAAACAAAGAATCACAGAATATAACTCTCCAAAGAAGGTAATGGCTCGAGTCTCACAGGGATGTAGCGTTATTATGAGTTCCTTCCTTCAAGCATGTTACAAAAACGAATTTTTCTTTTATGATTGCATGTGAAGTCATACATTATAACCATAACTAAACATATACCAAGAGTAAATCAAACTTTCATCCATGTTTATAACTCTTTTTAACAGTCATGCAATTACAAACCAAATCCTCATCATAACGTTGGAAGGTTCCCTAAGACACAAAAAAAACAACTCAAAACACTCTTTTTAGGCTTTTCAAAAATGTTTTTCAAATTTTTAAGTGATTTTCGAAGTTATAAAACAAAACACGCTAAAACAGTTTAAAAACACCTTAAAAACATTTAAAACAGCAAGGAACAACACTTGAAGTTATGGGTGATAAAATTCAACGAATTTGCATCAACATACTTAGTTACTTAAAAACATTTAAAACAGCAAGGAACAACACTTGAAGTTATGGGTGATAAAATTCAACGAATTTGCATCAACATACTTAGTTACCCCCCCACACTTAAATCAAACATTGTCCTCAATGTTTTAAGCATAGATTCACACAAAGCATAAGTAAATACACAAAAAGCACTTAAACATACTAAACATGGCAGAATGTAATTAACAAAGAGAAGAGTTTAGAGACGCAAATCTGGTTATATAGTGTAAATTCCATCTTCTCCTTGGTAATTGCATTGAGGCTTTTGATCTTTGTGATTCCACAGGCTTACTCTTGAACTGGTTTCTGCCCATCGTTGATTTTCCTTTGTGCTACTTCTTGAACTGGGCAGCAGGATGGTTCTTTTGGTCTCCCCCGAAGGTCTGAGCTTACCCTTTTGGTCTGTTTCTTTGTTCAATCTTTCCAATTCGTATTGAAAAGGGTTGGAGGATAACTCAGCCTATGTTTGTCTCCACATGCTTCAATGTATCATTTTCACTTGCCTTACTCGCTCCCCTTTGCAGAAGTGGTCCCTTCTCCGGAAGTGTATCAACCGTTGAAGATGACTACTCGAGAGCAACGCTAGGTAAGCAATCAGGAATAGATTCCAGGCAGTTGGCTCCAGATCGGAAGATTGACTCCAAGTGCCGGCTGATTGCTTCTTTTACTTTGCCATGCGAGTAAGAACAAGGACAAAGAAAAAGACAGGGAAAGAGCATGATATGAGATACTTTTGCTTTTGACCTTGATGATATGAGATACCTTTGCTTTGAAGAAGCGGTGGATGAATCAGCACATGCTTCAATCCGCCGTTTCCTCCTGGGTCATATGTACTCCAGGCATCTGGTATCATCTTTGGGGAAGAAGAAAGAATTGAGTATTTTGAAAGGCCTTGCTGGGAGTGCGCCCTCAGAGGTGAGGGAGAGTTGGGCATTTTCTTCAGGTTTGCCCTGCCATAAAAGACGAAGGTCGACATATATAGAGATAATATCAAGTGGTGGTACTTTTTACCCTTGTCGACAAACGTTTTGATCCCGCAATTCCGGCTTTTTGAAATAGTGGCGCCTCTTCGATCTTTGAATACGCCTCTTCGATTTCTGAGCAGGCGCCCCTTCGATTTCTGAACGACGCCCCTTCGCTTTCTGAACGACACGTGGTAGTGCAGATGCGGCTCCTTTTGACAAAGCTGCACGCGTTTTCTGAAAAGCAGAGAAAGCGTCGCCGAACTTTGCGCTTGTCGGCTAAAGATGTGTAGTTGCGATGATGGCCTCCACGTGTTTTCAGCTTTGTCAGAAATCTTTTGCCAAAGTTGAACGCGTCTTCAGAAAAGCCGAGAACGCGTCGCCTAAATTACGCCGGAAATTCCGGCTCTTTGAATCGGTGGACGCGTCGCCTTGGCATTTTATAGAGCTATCGATCACCGCCAATATACACACTCTGAAGATTTCCCATTCCTGAAACTCGACTCCGGCCCTTTGTGAAATTTTTAACTCCATCCACCCCTTCTCTTTGAACACTTTTGAAAAAAATGGCAAACTCATCGAACCTTAGCTTAGATTTGAGTCTCAGCAGCGATCCGGTTGCGCCCCGTCAAGGTAATGTATGGCGCCCTTCTTTTTTATCTTCTAACGGTCCTCTTTCAGGTGAAGACTCTGTGATGCAGGACGCCACAACAGCTACAATAGTAGCTAAAAACCTCCTCACTCCAAAAGATAGTAGGCTGCTGTCAGGACGGTCCGATGAGTTGGCCGTTCAAGAGTCCCTCGCACTTAGTGTTCAGTGTGCGAGCTCTGTGTCCAACATGGGCCTACGCCTGCTTACCCGCTCCCGTCAGGTGGAATCGTTGATGGCAGAGGTGGAAAGACTTAAGCAAGAGATCCAGCAGCTTAAGTACGAGAATAGAAGTTTGCATGTGCTTGCAAATAACTATTCGTCGGGGATGAAGAGGAAGCTTGATGAGCTGCAAGAATCTGAGGGTCGAATTCACAGTGACCGTCAAAGGCTTGCGTCTTATCTCCAGAGGCACCTTTTTCCTGGGTCATCCAGCGCTTGGCCAAGTATTGAGGCCTGGAATGCTCTAGCTCCGATGCCTCCCGCTCCGATGGCTTCCGCTCCGATGCCTCCCGCTTCTATGCCTCCCGCTTCTGCGCCTTCCGCTTCTGCGCCTCGTAGTGGGGCTTCACGTAAACAACCTTTGTGAAGCTCCACCTTTCTCCATGTTTAGTATCTTTCTTTCAAATTTTTTTTATTTTTTATTTTTTATTTTTTATTTTTTTTTTATTTTTTTTTATTAACATAAATAAAATCAAACGGCATGGAATTTATCTTTGAATGGGCGGTGATACTTGAAATGATCCGGTAATAGTTTAAATTCCATTTTGGGTGCCTGAATCATTAACCACATGTTAGTATAAAAGAAAATTGAAATTCGGGGAGGCGGCTTACCTGTGTGCTCCAAAATGAACTCCAGAATAAACACCCCTTCGAAAGTTATGACTTGTCCCGTGTCATAAAATCCAACTTCCTTGGGAATTGTGGTTTCAAATTTGTCCTCTTTGATGCCTTCTACATCTTCTCCAGCCACTACCTTCTCTTGAATCATTCTTCTTGGTGTACAAAGTCCTTTGAAGAATTCAACACCATCTAAAACTTGCTGTGTTGCACCAAGAATTTGAATAGCATTTTGCACCTTTGGGAAGGCTTCCACGATGTCCTTTTTACTCTCTTCTTGGTTGGGAATCAAAAACCTGCTAGGAAAAGGGACATTGGGTGGAATAACATCAAAATAACATGAAATTGGGACGTCCTTACTGGTGGTGGGTGGTTTAGAGGGCTTAGGGGGCTGCGGCAAGGGTTGTTCTACCCTTGCCGTGTGCATGTCTTCTTCCTCCTCCTCAATTAGCAGCTCTTCATCCACTTCTAGGCTATGTTTGGACATTTTTAGGTCAGCTCCAACCTCCATAGCACTTCCCAAAGTGATAGCATTATGGATTTCAAAATCTTCCTTCGAGTTTTCAATAGTTGAGTTGGAAAGTTCACTTTGCTCTTGAATTTGTTTCATGAACTCCATAATCTGCCCAAATTGCTCGTCCAATTTACCCAACTTCTTGTCTTGATTTTGTTCGTCCTGCATCAAAGAGGTTAGTAATTGAAAATTTTTATCATTATCCATGGACATACTTGAACTTGATTGGAATTGTTGTGGGGGAGGTTGTGGTGGCTGCATAGGTGTTGTATTGAACTCCTCATATGGTTGCCAATATGCTTCTTGTTGAGCCTCCTTGGCTTGATTTTGTGACCCCTGCGCCAAAGAATTTATTTCATTAAGAATTTGAATATAATCTACTGGCGAACTTGAATTTAATTGAGCATATTGCATATGAAGTTGTGGTGGCTGCATAGGTCTTGAATAGAACTCCTCATATGGTTGCCAATATGCTTCACGTTGAACTTGTTGATCTTCCCACCATATAGAGTTTGAATGATCCCTCCAATCTCTTTGTGGACATTGATTGGCTTGAAATCCTTGCCTATATGAAGCACCAAATGTAGGGACACTCTGCATTGTGGTCCTTTCGGCATACGGCGACAATTTAGAAGTAAGATTTGCCAATTGAGCTTGAATGCTAGCAAAATCCATATCTTACTTGTCAAATTGTAGTATATGTATAAGTAGGGATCGTTCTGGACCGGGGATTAGGAGGGAATGCAAATCTCTTGGAAACTGACTCAAAAACGTAAAATAAAGTTTAAAACACTAAACTAGACTCAAAGAATGCAAAATTAAAGTTTAAAACACTAAGACAAACCAAAAACTCAAAATGCTTTAAAAAACACAAACTAAAATGATTTCTAACTAAATTGACATTAAAGTAAAGGGGGATTTAAGTTTATACGAAATTAAATTAAATGAACAAATTAAAACAGAATGTAAATATGGAATTGATGACGATGACGAGTTTGCTAAACCTGCAACAACCAAAGGGAGTAGGATGCCGTCAGAAGGACCGAACGCACCCATATTTCGATATATCCCGATGTCAAGAAGAAAGAATGGTCAATCTCCATTCGAAACTGGAACAAGAGAAGCCGACACACAGTGGCATGCGGATAATCTGAAGTTGCTCAAGACAAATGCAGTTTTGCCTTTGACACAGCTAGGGGGTGCTAAGGTCGCAAGACTACCACAAGGCTTCATAAAAGCTCTACCAAAGAAGGTGGAATCAAGCTTTCTTCCAACCAAGAGGACCGATGAAGGTTTTGACCCTAACGCCTACAAACTCATGTCAAGGGCCGGGTACGACTTCGCTTCTTCTGCAGTGGCTGGAAAGAAGGTTTCAAACACTGTCAATGACGAAGAACGTAACCTCACCAAAACTCAAAAGAAGTTGAAAGAGCATGGTTACGGAGTTGACAACAACAAAGCCGGACTTGGTTTCACACCAAATGCACCTGTGATGATTTCAAACAAAGCGAAAAACACTAACGCTCAACACATCAGCGTGAGCATTGAACGAGACCAAGAAGAGCCTAAACCCTCCCCTCGGACGTCGGTCTTCGATAGGATGAGCCATTCAAGCTCCAGAACTGCAGTGCTTAATCGCATTGGTGGTCAAGACCGAACCTCTGTCTTCAAAAGGCTTAACGACACCAGACAATCCTTATGCCAACAAGCTCGAGAAGACAGCACTGAAGAGGAGATCCAAGATGTTTTCCACATCACGGTTCAAGAAGGTAAAGAAGACGAAATCCCCGAGGAAGATGTCACTGCTGCACCACCACAGCTCGAAGATGGGGGGCAAGCCACGATCGATGATCTCAAGGAACTCAACTTAGGTACAAGCAAGGAACCAAAGCCTATCTTCGTAAGTGCATTATTAAGTACAGACGAGATAGAGGAGTATTATCAGCTGTTGTTAGATTACAAAGACGTCTTTGCCTGGACCTACAAAGAAATGCCCGGCCTGGACCCTATCATCGCTGTTCATCATCTTGCGGTCAGGCCTGGAACACGGCCGATAAAGCAAACTCAAAGACGCTATCGATCTGAGCTCATCCCACAAATCGAGGTCGAGATTGACAAGCTAATCGAAGCAGGCTTTATTCGAGAAGTACAATACCCCAAGTGGATCTCCAACATCGTCATTGTCCTTAAGAAATCAGGACAAATACGTGTTTGCGTAGACTTCCGGGACCTCAACGATGCTTGCCCAAAGGATGACTTCCCCTTGCCAATCATTGAAATCATGGTGGATGCAACCACTGGCCATGAGGCATTATCATTCATGGATGGCTCTTCTGGGTACAATCAAATTCGCATGGCCCTCGAAGACGAGGAACTAACAGCCTTTCGTACTCCAAAAGGTATCTACTGCTACAAGGTGATGCCCTTTGGTCTAAAGAACGCTGGAGCTACATATCAACGCGCAATGCAGAAAATCTTCAATGACATGCTACACAAAAACGTAGAATGTTACGTAGATGATGTGGTGGTTAAGACGAAGAAAAGATCAGACCACTTGAAGGATCTACGAATAGTGTTTGAAAGGCTGCGAAAATACAACCTCAAGATGAACCCGTTAAAGTGTGCGTTTGGCGTCACCTCTGGAAAATTCCTCGGCTTCATCGTCAAGCAGCGTGGTATTGAAGTAGACCAATCAAAGATCAAGGCCATTCAAAGCATGCCTGAGCCAAGAAACCTGCACGAGCTGAAAAGTCTACAAGGATGGTTAGCCTTCATCAGACGCTTCATCTCCAACCTCGCAGGGCGTTGTCAACCGTTTAGTCGCCTTATGAAGAAAGATGTTCCATTCGTATGGGACAAAGCATGCCATAATGCTTTTGAAAGCATAAAGAAATATTTGTCAAGCCCACCTGTCCTGGGGGCACCTGTGCCTGGGAAACCACTCATATTGTATATTGCTGCTCAGGAAAGTTCAATCGGAGCACTCTTGGCGCAAGAGAATGAATCCCAAAAGGAAGGAGCACTTTACTACCTCAGTCGAACTCTCACCGGCGCTGAGTTGAACTATTCCCCAATAGAAAAGATGTGCCTCGCTTTGATGTTTGCCATCCAGAAACTCAGACATTACATGCATGCTTACACCATCCACTTGGTTGCTAAAGCCGACCCTGTCAAATACGTTATGACTAAGCCAGTCTTGACAGGGCGACTCGCTAAATGGGCTTTGCTTCTTAATCAATACGAGATCATCTACGTCCCAGCTAAAGCCGTCAAGGGACAAGCGCTAGCAGACTTCCTGGCCGATCATCCAATCCCGGCTGATTGGAAAATCTCAGACGACTTGCCTGACGATGAGGTGTTCTACATCGACATCTTCCCGACATGGACGATGTTCTTTGACGGATCCGCACGAGCAGATGGAGCGGGGGCAGGAGTAGTATTCATGTCACCACAAAGGCACATACTACCTTACTCCTTCCAACTGAATGAGCTATGCTCCAACAATGTTGCTGAGTACCAAGCATTGATCATCGGGCTCCAAATGGCGATCAACATGGAAATCACAGCTCTTGAGGTATATGGCGATTCCAAGCTCATAATCAACCAACTCTTAACTGAATATGAGGTGAGGAAAGATGATCTCGTCCCATACTTCCGGCTAGCGACCCAACTGCTACAAAAGTTCGAAGCTGTGACACTAGAACATGTGCCAAGAAAGGAAAATCAAATGGCAGACGCTCTCGCCAATCTAGCCTCGAGTATGACACTAGGAAAAGATGAAGTTGCAGACGTGCCGGTTTGCCAAAGATGGGTGATTCCGCTCGTTAATGAAATGTCACTAGATGATACAAATGTCATCTCAGTACTCCCAGTCGATGCTGAAGAGTGGAGACAGCCGCTGATCGACTACTTAGAGCACGGAAAGCTTCCAGATGATCTTAGACACCGTTCCGAAATACGTCGACGAGCGCCTCGTTTCCTTTACTACAAAGGAACACTCTACCGACGCTCTTTTGAAGGACTGCTCCTGAGATGCCTAGGTGAGGAAGAAGTTAATCAAGCCATGGAAGAAGCACATTCAGGTGTGTGTGGGGCACATCAATCTGGACCAAAGCTACATTTCCAGCTTAAAAGAATGGGTTACTACTGGCCGAGCATGGTGAAGGACTGCCTGGAACACGCCAAAAGGTGCCAAGCCTGCCAATTCCACGCCAACTTCATACATCAACCGCCTGAACCATTACACCCTACAATTGCTTCATGGCCGTTCGACGCATGGGGATTGGACGTTGTAGGACCAATTACGCCAAAGTCATCTGCAGGGGAAGCTTACATCCTAGCTGCAACAGATTACTTCTCCAAGTGGGCTGAAGCCATACCTTTAAGGGAAGTAAAAAAGGAAACTGTTGTTCGTTTCATCAAGGAGCATATCATCCACCGATATGGGGTGCCTCGCTACATTATCACTGACAACGGAAAGCAGTTCTCCAACCGACTCGTGGACGAGCTTTGCGACAAATACAAGTTCAAGCAGCACAAGTCTTCCATGTATCATGCGCCAGCCAACGGCCTCGCGGAAGCATTCAACAAGACGCTGTGCAACCTCCTGAAAAAGGTAATCGGCCGAACAAAGAGAGACTGGCATGAAAGAATAAGTGAAGCACTTTGGGCATATAGGACTACACATAGGACTCCTACCCAAGCTACACCTTATTCTCTCGTATATGGCGTAGAAGCTGTTCTACCGCTCGAAAGTCAAATTCCCTCACTAAGGATGGCTATACAAGAAGGCTTGACTGATGAAGAAAATGCAAATTTGCGCCTTCAGGAGTTGGAAGCACTGGATGAGAGAAGGCTCGAAGCTCAACAACACTTGGAATGCTACCAAGCACGGTTATCCAAGGCATTCAACAAGAAAGTCCGCCCAAGGTCTTTCCAAGCTGGAGATCTCGTGCTGGCATTGCGTAGGCCTATCATTACAACTCATAAGACAAAAAGCAAGTTCACATCAAAATGGGATGGACCCTACGTAATACAAGAGATCTACACCAATGGCGCCTACTTAATCATGGCAGAAGACGGGTTGGAGATCGGCCCCATCAACGGCAGATTTTTGAAGCGCTACTACCCCTAAAGCAAACGCACCACGCTCCTGGCCCGCAAGAGCATAAACTGTGTACGGCAAAATCATCATAAAAACCATCACTCATTTGAACTACGTCATGACTTGATCCCTCCTCAACCAAGGGTACGTAGGCAACTTGAAACTTCAAAACTTCAAGTACAGTCACATCTCAAAAAAAAAAAAAAAAAAAAAAACGCTTTGAAGAATAAAGAGCAAATTCAAGAATGCAAATATTTTATTTCTTTGAAGGAAAAAGTCTGATTACAAAAGAAAAAGGGCAGAAGACACTACTCGAAAACTATGTCCCTAAAACTAAGGAGGCGGTCTTCAAGCAAGCCTTCCAAAGCCTTCAAAGTCTCTACCTCAGTGAGAGACAGGATGGGCAATTCCATAGCCATGTCTTTCTCTTGTTCTAGGCGTGAAATCTCCTTTTGGCATTGAGAAAGTGTAGCTCCCTGCTCCCCGAGAACACTTTCAAGTTTTGATGCCTCGATGCCAAGCTGTTCTTGTTCTCGCATCAGCGTATCTAGACGTACCCGGACGGAAGCTAAAGAAGTCTCTGTAGATTGATAATCTCCCGAAGCAGCTTGCTGAGAAGACCGGGCTTGGGTTAGTGACAAGTCTATTGCAGCAAGTTGGTGAGCTCTAACATCTGGACTCAACTTCTTCGAGGAAATAACACGCAAGGAAGAATACTCAGTTGAGGCGGCCATAATTTCGGCAATCTTGATCTTCAAGGATGAAGAATCAATGTTAAGATTGTCAATTGCAGAAATAAGTTTTGACAAGTCCTCTTTAAGCAACGCAAGGTCCTCCGACGGGCATTTCAAAATCCTCCCCTCAATATGGCTCTTGATATCCATTGCCGCACGAAGATTGATGCGATGAATAAGCTGCTCAGTACCACTAAGGTTTGGCCCTCTCAGAGAGATCTCAGAGCTAGCTGGCAAAGGTGTAGAATGCATGACGGGATCTTGCATGCCTCCACCTACACACGGCAAACTTGGGAAACTTGACGAACTTGGGATAAGCTCTGTACCAGGTGGATCCCCAATCTCCTCGCCTGTGGGTAGGTCGCCTCCAAATAGCATCTCCGTATAAGAATAAATACCTGTGGTCGCCAAGTCAAAAGAACAAGAAGGCCCAACCTAAAGAAAACAAAGAAAGCTGTTAGAAACAAAAGCTAGAACAATGAAAGCAGAAGAAGTCATAAGAGAGAAGAAGATGCATACGTCTTTCTCAAACGACACACTACCATCGAGTTGAGGGAGCCTAAACACTTCTTTCTTCTTATGACGAAAATTGACATCGCTATCAGCCTGAGCGCCTTCAAGACGTCGCTTGTTTAAAACTTGTTGACCCTGCCGTAAAACAAGTCCATCTTCGTGCGAATCAACTTCATCACCAGCCTCTTCAGATACATCTAGATGTTGAGAAGACAAGCGTGGGCATTGAGGGACTAAAACCACTGGTCTATCTTGCAAAGTAGCAGCACTCGCGCAATCAAAAGATATCAGTTGTGTAGGAACCACAGAACACCCCTCCCTCAATACATTAAGGTGTGAATGAGAAGAATTGGTACCACTTGCCATCCCCGAATTCTCATAATATACCTTTGACCACCAACTTATGTAAGCACGGGTTACTGGACTACTCTTGAACTCGTCTTTTGCCGGCAGGGTGATAGAAGCATTTGTACATGCACGGGTACAAGATTCCCAATGCATATACACGGCTTGCAAGGAGTCTAATTGGTTTTTTTCCTTCAGCTTGCCTGGCACATGTTGGACAAAACCAAATTGCCTGCTGAAACGGTGGGGACTATACGGCTGAACAATGCATCGATCTTCTTGCCGCAAAGAAACATACCCTGAGCGAAGACTTATAAGGTAAGATAAGTCTGAGAAGCGAAGATGCGAATCGTCCATGATGTCTCGCCGCACCGAGCCAACTCTCGCCAGATAGTCCATCTTCAAGCCTTCGCAGCTTCTAAACAGTGCTTGCGCCTGGGAATCATCGAGGCTCTTCGAAGAAAGCACGCCAGAATACTTCGTCATCAAAGGCCCTGACTTGTTTAGAGTTGAAGAAAAAAAATGAGTACCGAAGTACTCACCCAACCAACCATACACATAATGGTAGGGAAGAACCGCGGCACGATCTTCAGTGTTTGCTGAGTTCGAAACAACACTCAAGCCATTATAAATATTGGCCAAAACCGGGATAGCAAGACTGAAAGATTCACCTGCAGCCATTTTGCTAGCAACTTTGAAAACCCCAGGACGAATAAAGTTGACGTTGCCGACTGGAAAAACAAACTTACAAAGCCAACAAGCTAAGAAAGCAGCTAGGTAAGATTCTTCCACATGCTCTGATGTTATGCCAAGGTCCTCAAACGCTCTCAACTCGGCAGGGGAACGGCGCTTAGCTGAACCAATGGCACCAGATGGATATAAGTCTCCCTTTGGCTTAGTGGTTTTGTTGCAATTTCTTCTCTTCGAGGACTTCTTGTACCTTGTATCCTCCCAATACCAGAAGCGGATCCATGAAGAAATCTTCACGCCTGATTTACTTCGAGCATCTTGGGAAAGCTTGTGATATGCCCAAAATAAACAGCGACAACTCGCAGGCAATCCTCGGTTATTGCAGAGAGAAAGTTCCTCCGCACTAGGAACGACCTCGTCATAAAACTTACCTTGGATTGGCAATCCCCCTATCTTGTGGAGATCCCAAAGTGAAATTGACATCTCTCCTTGAGCTGTATGAAGCGTGTTAGTCGCTGAACACCAATGCTCGAAGAACGCATGAAGGACAGAATGATGGAGACCATAACTAAACAAAGATGCGTACACGGCATGGTAAAGGCCCATGCTAGTAAGCACATGTTTAGATCGGCCCAAGACATCTTCAAGCCACTCCCAATAAGACTCATCAAAAACAGCTTCTCCGGTAGTCGACAAGGCATCATTCCAAGCCATAGCTCCGCTGCGGATGTGATCTCCGAGAAGCTTAAACGAAGCCGGATGACTGTCACGAGCATGGTGTGAAGGGTTCAAGATAAGAATCCCCGGTGTGCACGCCTCCCTCTCCGTATTTGATCGAACAAAGTTTGCCACCTTCCAAGATACTTCAGAAGACCACGACTTAATATGCATGGAGTTGTCTTTTGTAGGAAGAGCAAGCGCCTTAAGGCCAGTCAGTGGGGCGTAAATCTTCAGCGTTGTTCCCCTATCTTGCGAATCATTTTCCTTCGCAAGAATGGTAATGGTGTTGCTCTTAAAACATTTGAAAAATACCATGACCGCAAAAAAAAGAAAAAAAAAAAAAAAAAAAAAAAAAAAAAAAAAACAGCCACAAAACTTGAACAGCAGGACGACAGACAGTGCAATGGTGTGCAGCGATGACGGTGCAGCAAGCAGCAACAAGAGGCACAACAACGTCACCACCGAGGAAAATTATGATCAAAAGGCACTACACAGCATAAACTCGCTGCAGTCTTTTGCATAACCCCACACGGTAAAAGTGACACACTGCAACAAACTTCAAGCAGCGGCAAAAGGCGTTACACAGCAAAATTCCCTTTGCAATCTTTGCACAACACAACTCTTTCTACACCACCAACTTATGCGTTCCTGGGTTCTTCGTCGGTTTGACAGCCTCAGCCTTGCAGATCACTATATAAAAAAAAGAAAAATGATGATGTTGGGAAGCATCTTTCAAAAAAAAAAAAAAAAAAAAAAGAGAAAAAAAAAGAGGTAGCAATAATGATGTTGGGAAGCACCTTAATAAAAAAGAGGTAGCAATAATGATGTTGGGAAACATCTTTCAAAAACAGCACCAGCTGCCAAACCGCCTTCCGCATGTGCCATCAATGGAATTTTTGTAACAATTTGAGGCCCGGGGAGACTGAGTCAAGCAAAGCAGACTTTCGATGCGTTTCTGGATTCTTCGTCAGTTTGGCAGCCTCAACCTTGCAGCCTCAACCTTCAGCCTCAACCTTCTTATAAAGAAAAAAAAACTGACGATGTATAATAAAAAATAATAAAATAAAGTAAAAGGAAATGATTATGTTGGGAAGTAATGATGAAAGTAAAGAATAAAAAAATAAAAAATAAAATAAAAAAAAATATATATATCATCTTTCGTGGATCAGCCACCGAAAGCAAAAAAAAAAAAATAATAAAATAATAAAAAATAATAAAATAAAGTAAAAGGAAATGATTATGTTGGGAAGTAATGATGAAAGTAAAAAATAAAATATAAAAAATAAAAAAATAAAAAAAATAAAAAAAATAAAATAAAAAATAAAATAAAAAATATATCATCTTTCGTGGATCAGCCACCGAAAGCAAAAAATAAAAAAATATAAAAAATAAAAAAATAAAAAAATAAAAAAATAAAATAAAATAAATAAAAAAAAAAATATATATATATATATATATATATCATCTTTCGTGGATGAACCAAAAAAAAAAAAAAAAAAAAAAAAAAAATATATATCTTGGTGATGTATATGTTTTATCTGTATTTAGCACAATACACTGAATAAAATAAAGCATGTCCATTGATCTCCGAGAAATTACAAGTGTGTACAAAAAAAAAAAAAAAAAAAAAAAAAAAAAAAAAAAAAAGATGGAGCTTTCACAAAGGTTGTTCACGTGAAGCCCCATTACTTGGGAAAAACTACAGAAGTGGGAGGCATCAAAGAAGAGGCCTCAATACTTGGTGGAACGCTAGATGAGCCAGGAAAAATATGCCTCTGGAAGAAAGCCGCAAGCCTTTGACGGTTACTTTGCATTCGACCATTGGATTCTTGCAGCTCATCAAGCTTCCTCTTCATGCCCGACGAATAGTTATTTGCAAGCACATGCAAACTTCTATTCTCGTACTTAAGCAGTTTGATCTCTTGCTTAAGACTTTCCACCTCCGCCATCAAGGATTCAACTTGGCGGGAGCGAGCAAGTAGGCGTTGGCCCATGTTGGACACAGAGCCTGCACACTGAACACTGAGAGCGAGGGACTCTTGAACGGCCAACTCATCGGACCGTCCTGAACGCAGCCGACTATCTTCAGGAGTGAGGAGGTTCCTAGCTACTATCGTAGCTGTTGTTGCGTCCTTCATCACAGAGTCTTCACCTGTAAGAGGACCGTTAGAAGATAAAAAAGAAGGGCGCCATACATTACCTTGACGAGGCACAACCGGATCGCTGCTGAGACTCAAATCTAAGCAAAGGTTCGATGAGTTAGTCATTTTTCAAAGGTGTTCAAAGAGAAGGGATATAAAAAAAAATTTCAAAGGGTCGGAGACAATTTTTCAAGAATGGGCAATCTTCAGAGTGTGAATGTTGGGGTGATCAATACCGCTATAAAAAGCCAAGGCGACACGACCACCAATTCAAAAATCCGGATTTTCCTGCGTGAAGTTCGGCGACGCGTTCGCAGCTTTTCAGAAAACGCGTTCAACTTTGTCAAAAGATATCTGACAAAGTCGAAAACACGTGGAGGCCATCATCGCGACTACACGTCTTTAGCCGACAAGCGCAAAGTTCGGCGACGCTTTCTCTGCTTTTCAGAAAACGCGTGCAACTTTGTCAAAAGTGGCGCTCGTTCAGAAATCGAAGAGGCGTCGTTCAGATATCAAAGAGACGTTTGTCGACAAGGGTAAAAGAACGGTACCACCACTTGCTATTAAGAAATCCCTATATACGTCGACCTTCGTCTCTTATGACAAGGCAGACCTGAAGAAAATGCCCAACTCTTCCTCATCTCTGAGGGCGCACTCCCAGCAAAGCCTCTCGAAATACACAATTCTTCTTCTTCCTTTGAGAAAACCTATTCAACCTTTGAAGATACCAGATGCCTCGAGTACAGATGACCCAGGAGGAAACGATAGATTGAAGCATGTGCTGATTCATTCACCGCTTCTTCAAAAGCAAAGGTATCTCATATCATCAAGGGCGAAAGCAAAGGTATCTCATATCATGCTTTTTCCCTATCTTTTCCTTTGCCCTTGTTCTCACCTGCCAAGACAAGGACAAAGAAAGCAATATGTCGGAACCTCCACTCAAACCAGTTGCCACCAAGGAGTGAAGCACCATTTAAATGCAAAGGTTGCATTCAACTCCTGCATCGGAGGACAAATACTACAAGAAAATATGCTAAACCTGCATAAGGAAATACCACTTCTGCAAAGGGGAGCAAGTAAGGCAAGTGAAAATGATACATCGAAGCATGTGGAGACAAGCATAACAAATATATGTGCTGATTCATTTGCTGCTTCTTCGAAAGCAAAGGTATCTCATATCATGCTTTTTCCCTGTCTTTTCCTTTGTCTTTGTTATTACTCGCATGGCAAAGTGAAAGAGAGCAGTCAGCGGCACTTGGAGTCAGTCTTCCGATCTGGAACCGACTACCTGGAATCTATTCCTGATTGCTTACCTAGTATTGCTCTCGAGTAGTCATCTTCAACGGTTGATACACTGCCAGAGAAGGGACAAGGAAACTTCAATCTTTCCAACCCTCTTCAATACGAATTGGAAAGATTGAACAAAGAAACAGGTCAGCACCTCCACCTTGTACTTGCCTGCCATATCCTGAAACCGCTCGTAGACCTTCGGGGGGAGACCAAAAGAATCCTGCTGCCCAGTTCAAGAGTAGCACAAAGGAAAATCAACGAGCGGAGGAGACCAAAAGAATCCTCCAGCCCAGTTCAAGATCAAGCCTCAATGGCCCTTGAAGAAATCACAAGTCCGATTCAAAATCAAGTGTTCACCACCCTTGAATCAAATTCAACTCCATATAAAAGGAGCAAGTTCAGACCTTCGGAGGAGACCAAAAGAATCCTCCAGCCCAGTTCAAGAGTAGCACAAAGGAAAATCAACGATTGGAGGAAACCAGAAAATCTTCCAGTCGAACTCAAGATCAAGCCTCGATGGCCCTTGAAGAAATTTCCAGCCCAATTCAAGATCAAGCCCCGACGGCCCTTGGATCGACATCTACATTAAGGAACTTCAAAACGCATCTCATACACGTGACAAGCACATGTCAACGACGCGCCTTGAAGTGGGGGCATTTGTAGACATCGAAATTTCGGTGAAATGAATTTTAACCAATAATTAAAATTTCAACGCTTACGTGTCACATAAATTTTACATGTAGCGTGTGACTCAACGAAAAATCGAAATAAATTGGAAAGGTCATCAAATAGGACACGTGTCAATATCTGGCAGAAATGATTTATTTCATCTGATTATTTAAATCCAAAAATCAAGTTTTGGAATTCTATAAATAGGAGGCCAAGGCATTCATTTCGGGAGGAAGAAAGAAGGGAAGAAGAGAAAGAAAGAAGGGAATTTACATCACACCAAAACCTTGAAGCCTCGAAACTCTAAAGCTCTCAAGCAAATCCCGAAGGATCAAGAAAACACTCTTCGTTCTTCGTCAAATCCTCCTTCAAAGGTCAAGCCCCAACGGCCCTTGAAGAACTTCCACCGACTCAAGATCAAGCCCCGACGGCCCCTTGAAGAAAGTGTTCATCATCCGTTCATCCTAAGATCAAGCCCCAACGGCCCTTTGGATCAACAACCTCAACAAATCCACACATCCAATCGTTCTTCAAGATTAAGCCCAAAAGCCCTCGAAGATCCGTTCATCAACTGTTCATCCCTAGATCAAGCCCCGACGGCCCTTTGGATCAACAACTCATCCACAAACCTTCACCCTACAAAGATAGAATCAGAGGATCAAATTACAAAGAGATTGTAACCCCAAAATCAATACAAACAAAAAATATATTTTGTACACGTATTCTTGTCTCTTGTTTCAGGAAAAATTCGTGTTTACAAGAACACAACCCTCACAATTCCAACAAAATTAATACGTGACATAAACTCAACTCATCCTCGACTATTTCTACATAATCAGTTTTGAAACTATATATAAAATCAATTTGTATCCTTTATTACTAGAATCAGTTCAATCTGTCCTCGATCATTTTTGTAGAATCAGTTCAACCCGTCCTCGGCCATTTTTGCAGAATTAGTTCAATCCGTTCTGGTTTATTTTTGCATAATCAATTCAACCCGTTCTCGACCATTTTTGCTCTATTTTTGCAGAATCAATTTAACCTGTCGTCGACCATTGTTGCAGAATCAGTTCAACTCGTCTCGACCATTTTGCAGAACCAGTCCAACCCATCCTTGATTATTTTTGCAGAATCAGTTCAACTCGTCCTCAATCATTGTTGCAGAATCAGTTCAACATATCCTCGACCATTTTTACAGAATCAGTTCAACCCGTCTTCGACCATTTTTACAAAATTGGTTTAACCCGTGCTCGATCACTACGCAGAATCAATTCAACCCATCCTCGATCATTTTTGCAGAATCAGTTCAACCCATCATCAACTATTTTTGCAGAATCAGTTCAACATTTCGTTGATCATTTTTGCAGAGTTAGTTCAGCCTGTCCTTAACTATTATTGTAGAATCAGTTCAACCTGCCCTTAACCATTTTTGTAGAATCAATTCAACTCGTTGTTAACCATTGTTGCAGAATCAGTTCAACCTATCCTCAACCATTTTTGCAAAATCAGTTCAATCGCCCCTACATCTATTGCTTCGAGGTTAAGGACTCGGTTGAGAGGTTCGCTGTGCTTCAGTTTGGTGTTTGCCCCTTTCGTTGGAACTCCTTTAAGGCTTTTAGATTGCTCATTTAAATGTGCCTTTGCTTTTCCTTTCTGGTTTTTTTGTTTGTGCTCAGTTTTACTGCTGAGAAAGTGAGGAAGAAAGTAAAGTACATAAATTTAGGAATTTGCACGTGCAACACGACCTCGACATCAAATCAATGAAAAACGAAGAAATCGGAACAAAATTAAACTGGATCTGAGGGGCTTCTCGCCGATTGCTAGTCTTTCAAGCTTTACTCCAAGTGCTACACTAGACGCTTGGTTGGGATTATCATAGGAATCAATTATCTCTCTGTCTCTATCTCTATCTCTGTCTCTGTGTGTGTGTGTGTCTCTCTCTCTCTCAAACAACCATGGGATCTACAGTTGGTGGTGGTTGCATTTTCTATGTTGTGATTTTTTTCATAACAATTTTCTTTCTACGCCAAACATTTTTTTAGGGTAAAACAGGAAGTTTGTAAGATAAAATTTTTAAGTTGGCTATGGAAAGATAATTATTGTGTTCGAATAAAAATTTTCTTTCACAATAGGTCAGTTCAACATTAGGGTTTTGAAGGTAGGCCACAAATTGATGAATTAGAGTGGCTGGGAATCAAATTTGACCTTTCTTTTTTCTTTCCTAGGGAGAGAAAGAATTGAGAGAGAAAAAGACACTGTGGGTGCTGAAGACTTGATGACCGCCAAGAGGGTGGAGATTGTTGTCGTGTGCAAGTTTCTTTGCTTTTGTGATTTTTATTTTATGTTTACTTTGATTAAGGGTTCCGACCAAAACAAAGTTTGATTAAGGGCTTAAGGGGAATAATGTAAAAGATTTTTATAAGGTGGGATTGAAAAGATAATACTTGAGTTTAAATAAAGTCACCTTACCACTATAAAGGGTATATTTGTAACTTACACTCTAGAGAAAAAAGACTAATGATGACATCTTTTACATGTATTAACTTTGTCATTCCTTGAAATGTTTAAAAGTGTTGTTTCAATATAAAATTAATTATTAAAAATTTACTCTATATGTAATTTTCATCTTCCCCGACCCACTGCTCATATTCCCCTCTCTCTCTTTCAGCCAGCCGCACAAAAATGGTCGAATCTACTCTGCTTCGCCACATTCTTTTCACCATCTCAATTGCTTTTCGTTTCTATCATCTCGTTCTACCTCTTCTTCTACCTCACCTTCACCTCTAAGAAACCATCTCCACCATCCGCTTTAGAACCCCACCGCACCCCCCTTTGCTCCGATGCCACACTAGATTACTTCCTTCCTCTGCCCAATCCCATTTCGCAACAATGGAACAAGTTGCTATGGCCTGTAGCAATGTTGCCCATTGGACCCCTGTAAGATTCTGGAGTCGACAATGTGAATCTTGGTGAGATGGCGGCGGCGGCATCGTCGTCAAATCCGACAAAGAAGAATAAGGGGTTGGGATGGATAAAGTGGGTGAGATCATGAGAGGGTGGTTGTATGTGGTGTGTGAGATTCTACATGTTGGGTGCCCATGCAAATTTCCGTTGTCTTCAGTCTTGACGAAAATGCACCTGCAAAACAATCAACTCCTTTGATCAGAGACCTAAGCCTCAGGTGCACACGAGGTGGGGGGGGGGTTAGGTCAACGGATCTCCGATGCCTAAGTTAGTTTCTCTAAGATAGTAAAGTGTTTAAGGCTTCTTTAGGGTTGCAAAAGCCCTGAAAATTTGGTAGAATATGGGGTATTTATAGAGATAGGGCCGGCCATAGTGTTTAATGGAGAGATGTTCTCTAAATATTCCCAAGATATTAAATAGGAAATAATATCTTGAGATAATGGTGTAATTATCCCTAAGTGATTTAAATTAGGATTACTTACTTGATTAGAGTCAATCTTCAATTGGGAATGTATTAAAGATAAGATTTGGGTAATTAATCCTTCTCTTTAATTCCTTGCCAAGGACAGGTGAGCTGTGGGCAGCCGTATTCAACTGTTGTGACCTCCAAAGGTGTGAGCTACATGTGGGAACATCTGAGAAGCCTGCCCATTTATTGAGGGTAATCTTGTCTTTCTTGAATAAAAGTCCACGTATCGCCTCTAGAATTTTTGGATTATTTTAGGCTCCACAAATGCCTCCACAGCTACTGTGTTGCATACAGGAAAATGATAGTAGGTGTAGGAATCCCAAGCTACTTAGGCTTGTATAATTCTTTCCCAATTTGAACTTGATCTTCTTTCTTGATTTGGAGATAGACTTCTTCAAGGAAAATGAAAATAATTGCCCCTAACACCTATTTAATTCTGCATTAAGAAGGGGATTATATAAATTTGGAGAACAATCATTATTCCAACAAGGAAGAGAAGCCAGATGAAATTTTTATTCCCCCTCCCTTAGCATTCTTCTTTTCTTGCCTTTGCAAAGAGTCGTCTCTCGTTGTTTTGCAGGTGGTGCGACAAGAGGGTCGGCTTGGCTTGGCTGAGGTGTTGGCGGTGCTAGGTGAAGGAAAATTTGTGAAAAACAAGTTCATTTGAGCAACATCAACATCATGCAATTAACAATTAAAAGGCGGAATCATGTTTATATGCACTCAAAAACAAAACTTAACCCATGAACTTCAAAGCCTAGTAGATAGGTGAACCAAGACTCAACTCAAAACAAAGTGAGTTGAGAAATCAATACCTTTGTAGATTCCTCTTTGCATAAGCAAAGGCTAATCACCCAAAGAGAGGGCCTTCATTCCTTGCATCTTAGATCCATGGATTTGGATGGATGAAAAGGTTTCTCCAAGTTCCCAAAATTGAAAACCTCTAAGTCTCCACACCAAGGCATATTGTAGAAGAAATGAGTGACCTTGGAGGAGTTTGATTGCTAGATGATCCCTCCAAGGTGGCTGAAATTTTAGAGAGAAAAGAGAGCTTGTGTTCTCATCCTTTCCCCAAAAATTACCCTTAATGAATTTTGGCTATAAAGTCATACTTATTCCTTAATTCATTTGAGTGGCAAACTTGTAAATAAGTCCAAAACCACTCCTTCTTTAACATGGGATTTATTGGGCTATTTGGGCCTTTGTGAATCATTATTCATTAAGTTGTCACACAACTTAAGTCAATGGACTTGACGTTCGAAGCCCATTGGGCCTTAAGGTCCAAAACTATCCCGTGGTCTTTTAACGAACTTATTCGTTTGATTAATAATCATATTAATTAATCCTTGCCATAAATAATTAAACCATTTAATTATTCTTACTCATCTCCGTTGAATCTTCAATCTCTACCTTACACGGTGTACGATCCATTAGGTTCCTTTTAGCGAGGCAGTGGGCGATTCAAACTCTTTCAAATCGATTGTGAATTGAAACTTACTTTCAATTCTTCCGTTAGTGATAATACACTTTTAGGGCTTCCACAAACCATGGTTGACGCCTAGCAGCATGTCATGGTTACCCAAGCTAATCAGAAGAGGTGGAGAACCTATTCAGTTTTAGGATTACAAATGCAATACGGTCTTTCTCTAATACAATACTCTTGACCACATTGTTTGGTTTGATAGTTTATTCATGTCTACTATCCAATGTGAGTCTTGTGCTTATATGATTACCTTGAATGTGATTTGGAACACATTCCTAAATCTCATTCATACTCTGGCCAGAGATTCTAAATCATATCATAGAGTATTCTCCCTCAAACAGTTTGAAGGTTAGAGATCCCTTGTTGCGCATTCACTTGTCTCTATGGCTAAGTGGCTTAACCCCAACAATGCCGTGGACACCCTCCTGATGGAGTGACTTTGACATAATCAAAGATTAAGGACCTAACCACAAGACAACTGTGATGCCTCAGGTCAAAAGACTAATTTGCATTATCCCAACCATGAGTTCTCATGTGACATGAATATGAGAACTCTTCGTTGATCGTGTTCAGTGAACTCATTCTCTATTGAGCACCTACGTACTTGTCTTGATGTCACACACACCAATGACTCGAGACTAGTCACTCTCCCTGAGAGAAGACATAGCACGTACTGATCTTAACGGACTGTCAATGCCCAATTGACAATCCCATGATCAGGAACGTTTAGGATGTGTCAACGAAAGAATGGTCTCATGAATCTAACTTCTTTAGATCGCATTCTTCCAATCACATATTCCTTGGACTTATCGTTTAAGCATATAACATTTATATGAGACGGCTCAAACAATAATCTTTGCCCTTTACATTAAACTAGATTAGTTTAACATGTGAAATGTCCATAAAGTATCATCATATGATTGGTTTAGGGCACATTTCCAACACTAGGGCGTTGAAAGGTTGGCTCGGGCGGAACCTTGAGAGCTGCAAGGCAAAGGCTAGTGCAGTAGAGATGTGAGAAAGAGGGAGAGTTCGGCTTGGGCTGGCTCTCGATCTTTGGTGGCCTGGGTCGCATGACCTGACCTTGTTTCTTGGGGCCCTTAGTGCACGAGCGGAAATGGGAAAGGAGGCATGGGCCTCCCCCCACGTTGGGTCGACTTGCATGCATAAGAGAGAGGGCCGAGAGGTTTTAGGCTTGGTTGGGATGCTTGGCGTGCGAGGAAGAGAGAGGGGAAGGAGGCGTGGGCCTCCCCCTTATGCTGGGCTAAAATGGCTTGGGCCATGGACTGTTGGACATGAAAGAGAGCATGAGGGCCATGAAGCCTAGCGCAGAGGCTCTAGTCTTGAGGTCCTTTTTTTTTTTTTTTTTTTTTAAAAAAATTTTCTTGTTGCGAGCTGCCTTTTAAATATTTTTCCTTATATTTTTTTGTAGAGACTTTGAAATGTCTTCTTCCGATCGCAAAAGTGACGAATATCCTCCACCTCTGTTTCGTCAAGGTGGTTCTTCCGGTAAGGTGGGTTACTTCAAGGTTGAACATGTCAAGATCAATTCTGAAAAGCTATTTTGGTATTTTCTTGAGGCATACAAGTATGCGATTCCATGGGATTTTCTTGAGGCATACAAGCATGCGATTCCATCAGGGGTTCGCATCATGCGGGTGAAAAATGAAAGCGGCCATAAACTATGCGGCGAGGGTGCCTCTGCTAGGAAGAGAGCTATCAAATTCCATTCGTACTACTTCGTGTTGGGATTTACTTTTCCCATGTCATGTCTTTTCCAGGAGGTGATCCGCACCTGCTTAGTGCTCCCTAAATACAGTTCGTGTGATGGTGGGGTTCTCAAACTTGAGCAGGTTCTTTGATCTTGGCTTAACCATAAATGAGTTTTGGTACTTCTTTGAGATTGGCCACAAGGAAGGTGTGGGGCAGCTGAGATCTGGCCATAGGCTGCTTAATGCTTCTAGTAAAGGTGATCATAAGTGGGTGAGAGATACCTTGGAGGTGAGCGGAGAGTGGGAGTCTGACTCTTCTCCTGAGCTGCTGTCCCGACTACTTTTATCAGTGGTAAGTGAATTACTTCATTCTTGTCCTGCTTGAATTTTTGTTGAGCTGCTCCATAACTTCAATTAATTGATCATTTTTCTTACTTTGCGTAGATTCGAAGTTTGGCTCAACTCCAAGGACTTCGGCAGATATGAAGAAAGTGCATGTCGCCTTGGGCATTCCTGCTGAGTATTGTGAGTGGCACTGGCTGCTCAGCCTTCTTCGTTAGGAGAAATGTGGCATGCCTCCGAAGGAAAAGATGAAGCGGATAAAGGATGATGCGTTGGCTCGTCCAATCGCTATTGTAGAGCCTACTGCCAATGATGATGGAAAAAGAGGTATTCCTTACCTGCTTATGAGCCTTCGGCTGAGAAGAAGTGAATGACTTCTTCTGCTGCTCGTGGGAGCTCGTCTGCTGTCGAGGAGCTTGTCATTGATCTAACTTCCCCTAAAGGGGCGAAGAAGACGTTTGAGCCTGAGCCTGTGAAACCTGCTACTTTGAAGGTGACTGCATCCATCGCTAAGAGACTTGCCCAGCAGAAGGGTTCGATGACACCTCCGGTGTTCGGGTTTGTATCGAAACGTTCATCGAGAGTTAAGTTTGGTTCTGATTCTAAGAGGCTAGCCACTATGGGGAGCAGGATGGTGGATTCTGCTGCTAAGGTGACACCTGGGCTTGTTCCTCCTTATACAGTGACTGGCTCGTCTGCTAAGAAGGGGAAATCCGATTGCACGGGTAGTTGTGAGAGATCCACCGAGTTTGAGGTTGGAGGGTTTCCTAAGGTTGTGTGCTGCTGAAGACTGACCTGCTTGAGGACATTGATGTATGCGCCAAGTTCGTTGGCAGTGTTCAGAAAGTTGTCATCCTTTCAGACTCCTTTGAGAAATGTCTTACCTACTCAAGGAGGTTTTCCCTGATTGCTACAATGCATAAGACTTTAATCCTAGCAGCTGAGTCTATGCACATTGATCAGGATGCTTTCAAGTGTGCTAAGAAGGCAGAAGTGGCATTGGTGACTCAACTTTGCTCGGCTGTTGAAAAGATCGAGAAGCTCGAATCTGAACTCGCTGTTTTGAAAAGATCTGATGTCTCTGTCCCCACTTCTTTACAGCTGGAGATCGCTCATCAGGAGATCACCCATTTAAATGCTAGGCTTAGTGCGACTCAGGTGATGTTGGAAGTTGCAAAGAAGGAAATCAGTTGTGTTTCTCCGGTGGTGGATAACCTTAAGCATGTCAATTTAGAGCTACGATCTGCTTATTTTGCCAAGGAGGAGGAGCTTACCTTCATGCATACTGAAGTGTCTCGTCTTAAGGAGGTTGCCAGTAAGCTTGAGTCTAAGGAAGCAGATCTGCAAGGTGCGTTGTCTACTAGCGAGAACATGAACAAGGAACTGGATGAGCTGTATGGTGCTCACACTGGGCTTGTTAAGGAAAATGTGTAGCTAAAGAATGAGAAAGATGGTCACGAAGTGGCACTCACTTCTTGTTAGGCTGATTTCTACAAGCTTGGCTATGTAGACCATCTTCAGGGCAGGGCATCAAATTATGACTTTTCTAAGAAGGACTTCAAGACTTTTTCCATTTCTCCAGTTGATGTGCTTGATTTCTCGTTTGAGGTTGCCTTTGGTAGAGCAGCTGAAGGTCAGGCAGTTTAGGCAAGGGCGGCTGAGGATGAGTTGATGGAAGCTTTGGCTACTAGGAGCGGTGTGGCTGCTAAAGGCATGGCAGTCGATGAACCAGTGGTTGCGTAGGCTGCCAAGGAGTAGTCGTTTTGCTTAGCCATAGGAATTTTCTTCTTTTCCTTTTTGTTCTGCTTTATTTGAACTTTGTTGGTCTTCGAGCCAGTTTATCAATTTGCTAGAAATTTAATAAACAACTTTCCTTGTTTTATTTCAATCCTTCTATTTTGCCATGGTTTTTGGAAAACTTTATCCTAGGATGTTCAATTGGGTGAGTTGCCTTAATGCAGCCGATCCTACGTCGTCACTTAGGTTTTAGCTTTGTCTTCGGGGCTTCTAGAGCTTTACCTGCAAGAGGAAAAATGAGAGATTTCTAACTTATAGAGTTGGCGGCCGAACTTGTTGCCTCCGTAGGAAGTAGGCGAGTTTGCGTAGCTACTATAGTGGTGAATCTTGTCTTTGGATAGCTTCGTGAGCTTTAGCCCTCTCATGGTGCATTGTGAAATTTTTAACCTATAGGGCCAGTGGTCGAATACGTACTTCATGTAGAAAGCAGAGGAGTTCGCGGGGCCACTATGGTTGTATTTTGGCTTTCGAGTGGCTTCTTGAGCTTTGGCCCTCCTGGGGCATGTTGTGAGATTTTTAACTTATAGAGCTGTCGGCTGGACTCGTGCTTCTCGTAGGAAGCAGAGGAGGTCCGCGTAGCTGCTATAGTCGTGACACTCGACTTTAGTGGCTTCTTGAGATTTGGCCTTCCCGGGGCATGTTGCGAGATTTTTAACGTATAGAATAGTCGACCGGACTCACGCTTCTTCTAGGAAGTAGATGAGGTCTGCGTAGCTACTATAATTGTACCTCAACTTTGTCCCAGTAAAACTTAAACCATAAACAATCGGTTGGAAGCGCTGCTTTTAAGTAAGTATGTGAGTCCACGTAGTCATAACAGGCATAAGCCTCGGCTTACAGATTGCCTTGGGCTGCCAGCCGTTGGGTCGTCTGCTGGGCATCTTACTTACAGAAGCAGACAACCCGCGTAACCACTTCAGGCGTTGTTCCTGGCTCTTGAAAGCTTTTTAGGCATAAGGTGTAGGCGAAATTGTACCTCAGAGTCTATATCCTTCCGAGTCACAACTTTGATTCCGAATGTTGCTTAACTAGTATTGCAACACTTTAAAACCAAGTCACTTCATGAAGATTTGCACGTCGAAGATGGACTATCTTGTCACACGAATTCTTTCATGGGCAGGGGTCTTGCACTTAGCGTATCTTCCGGTTAGAGACCCGGGATCTCGCAAAATTGAATCCTTAAGTTGGCTAAGTCTATTCGAGGGGAAGGACTATCGTGGCCAATTCTAGGAGTCGTCTAACTTAGGTAGTCGCTGTATTCAGGGTAAACTGAGCAGTTGTACCACCCAGCCACGTCTAGATATTTTGGATTAGTTTACCCACTCGTATTGGAGAGCACACGCCATGTCTGAATGGGCAGATGGCGTCTTCTGCTTGTTACATGGGTGGTTGAGGAATTACTTTACCCTCTCGTGCTGGAGCGCTTACGCCATATCAGCAGGGCAGCGGGCATTTTCTCCTTGTCATAGGGTTGGTTATGGAACTAGTTTACCTTTTCATGCTCGAGCGCTTATACCATGTCTGTAAAGCAGCGGGCGTATTTTGCTTGTCACAGAGTTGGTCAATTTGTTTATGCATTTAGCCCAGGCTTGTGAATAATTCCTTCAATCTTCATTGAAAATAAAGGCTTTTATTAACTTTGCTCGTAGGTAGTAATTGCATAACAACTGATAATTCTTGGCATGCGAGGTCTTGTTCGTCAAGCTGTTTGAGTCTTCAAACTTTTTTCGTCTTAAATAAGGTCCAAGGAATGGTGGGAGGTCACACGTAGTACTTTCTCAGGTTCTAGGCATTCCACTGTTTGTCGATTTCTTTGTCGCTCATAGAGGTGAGGGTGTAGCTGTCCCTTTTGCCTATGATAGGAGCATATTTAGGCAACTTAGTTAGCTTGTTTTCTTGCATTTACATAGCTAGTTTCTATTTATTATAGTGATTTAAGCTATTTTTGTGTGTTTGTAGGTTTAAAAGAAAAAGAAGATAAAGAAAGTGCATTTTGGAGCTATTTGGAGCAGTTTTGGGCTTAGAATGGATAGCTTGCATATGGAGCAAGGTGGATGGATGAATTTGAAGTCAAAAAAGGCTAGGAACATGCTACAAATCTAGAGAAACAAGTTCAAGACAAAGAAGATAAGGAAAGAGCAAGAAACATGGAACATTATCCAAACAACCTTATCTTATCTTATCCTAACCTAATCTTGTTCCACCTTAATTCCAGCTGCAAAGAGGACTTAATTTCAGATTAATTCACCTAAATATCAGGTTCTAGAAGCTCTATCCTTCTCCTACATTGGTGCCGCACCTCTTAGCCCTTGTTCTTCTAGAAACCTGCCATAATACCCTTTCTAGAAGGCCTACATCCTTGCCGCAGGTTCCTAACCTTTACCCCTTAGGATTGTGCAATCCTTTTCCTTTCAAATTTTGGTGCACGCTAGTCCTTTTCCTACCTTATTTCTGCCAAACCCTAGACCTAATTTTGAGGGTTTTCAGCCCTGCATCATATATATATATATTTAAGTGTGTGCCACAAAAAGGGGGAGAACCACAGAGAGCTTTTACATGAGAAAAATTCAGAAAAAATACAAAGATTGTGCTGCAGGTTTTTGAGAGTTTTTGAAGACTTGTGCCGTGCAAGGAAGGAAGGAGAGGAAGAGTGCCATGCAATCTGCCATCCAAAGGGAGTATCACAGCCTACTTTGCAGTGTTTGAGCATTTCTGGGTTCTTTCTATCCTTAGTTTTACTTTGATGTTTATTTCAATTTGGTTTTCAATTATGATGAACATGAGGAACTAATTTCTTTTTAGTTGGAGGTGAATTCGAAGCCATGATTATATGTTTTATATGAATTGATTACGTCCAGTTATTGTTTCTTGAGTCTTGAATGTGATTTGCTTATCTGAGTTGCCAAAACTTGTTTATGTATGTTGATTGAGGGTCAACACTTAATTTGCATGCATGAATTTGATCCTAGAGTATAAGGGAGTTTCACTTAATCGTTATGAACATATATTCACAAGTAGTGGAAGTGACTAGTCATGATTAGGTTAAGTAAATTCTTGGCATGAGTATCATGCTTTTCATAGTTACGAATGCCTCCTCAATGCTTATGGTTTTCAAAGAACTTAATGATCTTTGATATGTCTTTCTATCATGTTTTTCATAGTTAGGGAACTTGGTAAGGATAATTTGGTTGCGATGCGTATTCCATCCAATTCAATGAGTTAAGGAAAATTTGATGGTTAATTTGTGTTGTCACGGTTAACTTGGGGTGTTGTCATTCATAGTCTAAAGGAATAATAACTGGAAATTGGTTTGTATGCATATGTCATGTGTGGAGAAGGACCCTCTAACTAGCCTTTCACCCTTTTTAATTCACCAAATTCGTTTTTATAAAGTGTTTTATGCAAAGTTTCTGTTTTAAGTTTTAAATTCGGCAAAAACAATTCCCCTTCCATTGAGTCTTGATATTTGAGTCAAAATCTATTTTCTTTTAGTCTCTTGAGTCAAGTTAAGTCTTATTTTCGTAAAATCACTTGTTAGGTCTAGAATTGAGTCTTTTTGATTGTTTGTTGCTGTTTTGAGTGTTTTGAGTCAGTTTTGAGTCTATAGAGTCTAATTTAGTGTTTTTAAGTCTTATTTGTGTTGATTAGCATCCCTAGTTAATCCCCAGTCTAGAATGATCTCTACTTACGTATATACTACAATTGTTAAGATTAGGGTTTAATTTGTGTGTCAAGTTAATTTTCACATCAAATTTTGGCGCCCTTGCCGGGGATTAGCAAAATTGCTAATCTTCCCCTAGTTTATGCCGTGTGTTTTTCTTTTGTGTCTTCTGTTTTGTTTTGTTTTCTGATTTTATTTTGTTTTGTTTGCTTTGTTTTAGGTACTAGTTTATGACTCGTAGTTCTCAACTTCTTCATGACCATATATTGGAGTTTGACGACGATTTTGAATGAACGTTGAGAAGAAAGAGGAGGCATCCAGAACCTAGTCCACCTAGTTCTGAAGCCGAATCTGAAGAAGAAAAAGTGGAAGAGGAAGAACAAGCCATGGCTGTGGATAATCGAACAATCAAGGAACTTTCGGCCTCGGGATTAGACAATGCCATGCCCTTATGCATTCAATATCTTAGGGCAGCTCAAGGCAAGACCGATGAGTTCGAATTGAAGTCTAGCTTATTGCATCACATTCCTAAATACCATGGGCTGTCCATGGAAGATCCAAACAAGCATCTTAAGGAGTTTGAAGTGGTATGTCCGAGCATGACACCCATCAATGTCGATCGGAACATTATGAAAATGAAGGCCTTTCATTTCTCTCTTTTGGAAAAGGTTGAAGATTGGCTATACGAATTGGCACCCGGAATCGTCACTTCTTGGGAAAGCATGAAGCGAGCATTCTTAGAGAAGTTTTTCCCAACTTCAAGAGTCATTCTTTTTAGGAAAAGGATTAGTGGCATTCAACAAAGCCAAAAAGAATCTTTTCCAGCATATTATGAGCGGTTTAAGACGTTAGTTGCATCCTGCCCATAACATCAGATGAAGGAGGAGCTTTTAATTCAATATTTCTACGAGGCGCTCCTTCCAATTGAGAGACAAATGCTAGATGCCTCAGTAAGGGGTGCTTTGGTTGACAAAACACCGGTGGTTGCCAAGATCTTAATTGCAAACCGAGCTTATGACTCGTAGTTCTCAACTTGTTCTTCCTTTGGCCTAAAAGAACCCCTATTGCATAATTTGATGCATCACACATTAGCTCAAAAAGTATGTTCCAATCTGGTGGAACTATGATTGGTGCCGAGGTAAGCAAGTCTTTGAGGTGGTTGAATGCCTTCTAACACTCCTCATTGAACTCAAAGGACACTTCCTTTTGAAGGAGACGGCAAAGAGGTTGTGCAATCTTTGAAAAATCCTTTATAAATCGCCTATAAAATCCTGCATGTCCAAAAAAAGAACGAACCTCTCTCACCGAAGTAGGAGAGGGTAAGTAGTGTACAAGATCTATTTTTGATTTATCAACCTCAATTCCTTTTTAGAGATTATATGACCCAAAACTATGCCTTCTTTTACCATGAAATGACATTTTTCCCAATTTAAAACAAGGTTAGTTTCAATGCATCTTTTCAAGATTAAAGTGAGATTATGCAAACAATCATCAAATGAGTCACCAAAAACACTAAAATCATCCATGAATACCTCAATAATCTTCTTAACATAATCAGAAAATATACTTACCATGCATCTTTGAAATGTGGCTGGTGCATTGCACAAACCAAATGGCATGCGACGATAAGCAAAAGTACCAAATGGACAAGTAAAAGTGGTATTTTCTTGATCATTTGGAGCTATAACAATTTGATTTTATCCCGAAAAACCATCAAGAAAATAATAAAAAGAATGACCCGCTAACCTTCCAAGCATTTGATCAATGAATGGCAAAGGGAAGTGATCTTTCCTTGTGGTGGCATTAAGCTTCCTATAATTGATACAAACTCTCCAACCTGTTTGGATATGTGTGGGCACAAGCTCATTCTTTTCATTCTTCACCACAGTGACTCTGGACTTCTTTGGAACAACTTGGACCGGCGAAACCCAACAACTATCAAAGATGGGATAAATCATGCCACAATCAAGGAGTTTGATAATCTCCTTCTTCACGACTTCCATCGTTGGAGGGTTGAATCAGAGTTAAGCTTCTCGAGATGGTTTAGCCCCCTCCTCCAAGAGTATACGATGCATGCATGTAGTAGGGCTTATTCCCTTGATATCGACCAAGGTCCAACCAATGGCTGTTTTGTACTCCTTTGGCACCCTCACCAACTTGTCTTCTTCTTGTGCCGTGAGTGAGGAATCCACAATGAAGGGCAAGGTCTCTTGTTCGCCCAAGAAAACATACTTCAAGTGGTTTGGTAATGGTTTAAGCTCAAGGGAAGGTGGCTATATCACCGAAGAAAGCACTTATTAGTTGAAACGGGAATTGAAATTGGGGTTGGGGACTTACCATTTTGTCGTGGCAATGACTCTAGGGCAGCCACCACTTCAACTAAATCATCACACAGGGGCACGGCATGGAATTCCAAATTGGTGCCGTGGGTTTAAATTGGTGTTGCCATTTGGTTTTTAAGTCTTATTCCACTTGTTATGATCGTTTCAAGTGCATCCTCATGTAATTTTTCAAGATGTTCCTGCGCCAATGAATCAATGATATCAATAGAAAAACATGAATGATCATCATTAGGATATTTCATAGTTTTAGAAATATTAAAATCAATAACTTCCCCATCAAATTCCATCGTTAAAGTCCCTTTGAACACATCGATCTTAGTGCGGGCTGTTTTCATGAATGGTCTCCTAAGAAGGATCGGCAAAGATGTGGAATGGGTCGTATCTTCCATCTCAAGCACATAGAAATCAGCCGGGAAGATCAAATTCTTAACCTGCACCAAAACATCTTCCAAAACTCCCTTTGGATATGCATTAGAACGATCGGCTAATTGAATAATCACACCATCATTTTTCAACTCTCCTAGGTCATGGATGCATAAATAGAGTATGGCATGACGTTAATTGAAGCTCCTAAATCTAACATAGCATGTTCAAACTTAGTTTGGGCAATAACACAAGGGATTGTGAAGCTACCTGGATCTTTGCATTTTGGAGGTAGTTTCCTTTGTAAAACAGCGGAAACATTTTCACTTACCCTCACCACTTCTTTATTTGAAACCCTCTTCCTTGTTGTGCAAAGCTCCTTCAAGAATTTGGCATACTTGGGAACTTGTTTGATTGTTTCAAGGAGTGGAATATTGACTTGTACCTTCCTAAATGTCTCAAGAATGTATTTGTCATTCTCCTCTTTCTTTGCTTGCATAAATCTGCGAGGGAAAGGTACATTGGGTGGAATAGGGTTAGTTTAATGGAATTTGAACCCAACTTACCTATATTGGAAAAATTGGATGAATTGGATGAATTGGATGAATTGGGGTCTCTAAGTGGTTGCGACAAGGGTGTTTCTACCCTTTTCGTGGCTTTGCCTTGTCCCTCTTCCTCCAATTGCAGCTTCCCATCATCTTTTTTACTTGATTTGGATGGTTTTGGGTCAGTGCCAACTTCTTTACCACTTCCTAATGTGATGGCTTTGGCAGATTCAAATCCTCCCTTTGGGTTGACAATGGTTGAACTAGGGAGTTTGCCTTGGTCTCGAAATTGTCCTACGAACTCCGTTATCTGCCCAATTTGCTTTTCCAACGATCCACCCTTTTGTCTTGATTTTGCATTGCTTTGTTTTGATTTTCTTGCCCCTGAGACAAATTGGTAAGTAACTTAATAAGCGTATCATTATCCAAAGACGTACCTGAATTTGTTTGGGCAGGTTGTGTCTGAGGTTGATTTGGTGCGAATGACTTTGTATAGAAACCCAGAGGTTGCTGCCTAAATCCTTCTTGTTGTTGGGGTTGTTGAGGCTCCCTCCACTTGAAATTTGGGCGATCTCTCCAACCCGGATTGTATGTGTTGGAATATGGATCATTCCGTCGCTGATTTTGGCTTGGAAATCCAATAGCATTTGCACTTTCCCATCCCCCATTCTCAATCAATTGAGGGCACTTTTCACAGGAGTGTCCTTGGATAGAACACACACCACATACATTTGGTCTTTGCATCCTCATCGCTTCGGCCATCTGAGACACAATAAAAGTAAGATTAGCTAATTGAGATTGAATGTCGGATGTGGAACTTACCTCATTTACTTGCTGCCGTGAGGGGTCCCTTTGCCCAATTCCTTAGTATTGTTGTGCATTCAAAGTGCAGTTTGCAATTAGTGTCTTTGCTACCATAGGGGTTTTGTCAACCAATGCACCTGCCGCTGAAGTATCGAGCATTTGCCTTTGAATTGGAAAAAGACCTTCATAGAAATATTGAAGTAGAAGTTCTTCCTTCATTTGGTGTTGAGGACATGATGCGACAAGGGCCTTGAAATGCTCATAATACGCTGGAAAAGACTCTCCTTGGCTTTGTTGGATTCCACTAATCTTCTTCCTCAAAAGAATGACTCTTGAAGTGGGGAAGAATTTCTCTAAAAACGCTATCTTCATGCTCTCCCAAGAGGTGGCGGTTCTAGGTGCCAATTCCTATAACCAATCTTTAGCCTTTTCCAAAAGAGAGAATGGAAATGCCTTCATCTTCAGAATATTGCTATCAACATTGATTGGAGTCATGCTTGAACACACCACTTCGAACTCTTTTAAGTGCTCGTTTGGATCCTCCATGGATAGCCCATGGTACTTTGGAATGTGGTGCAGCAAGCTAGACTTCAATTCGAACTCATCGGTCTTATCTTGAGCTGCCCTAGGATATTGAATGCATAAGGGTGCGACATTGTCCATTCCCGAGGCTAAAAGCTCATTGATTGTTCGATTGTCCGCTGCCATGACTTGTGCTTCTTCTTCCTCTATTGATGTGGCCTCTTCTTCCTCCTCAAAATCAAATTCTAAGCTAGAAATTGGTGGGTTAAGTTCTGGCTCCTTCCTCCTCCTTCTCAAAGTTCGCTCAAAATCGTTGTCAAAGTCCAAGATGTTTGCACGAACAAGTTGAGAGCTCCGAGTCATAAACTAGTACCTACAAACAAGAAAAGAAAACAAGGTCAGCAATTAAAACAAAACATATGAAAAAGAAACAAAAAGAAACAACGGGGGATTAGCAAAGTTGCTAATCCCCGGCAACGGCGCCAAAAATTTGATGTGAGAAATAATAGCACTCAAATTAAACCCTCTTATTGACAATTGTAGTAAAGATGTAAGTAGGGATCGTTCTAGGCCCGGGATTAGGGGGGGATTGCTAATCTAATAAAAACTAACTCAAAGTACAAAACTAGGCTTAAAAACACTTAAATAAACTCAAAGACTCTTAACTAAACTTATATGACTCAAAACAACTTAAAAGACTCAAAACAACACAAAACAATCAAATAGACTCGAACTAGACTCTAGGACTTACTTGGGACGAAAATTGAATTAGTTTTTGACTCAAAACACTTAAAAAAACACAATAAGACAAATTCTAACTAATTTGACACAACAAAGTAAAGGGGATTAGGTTTTTGACGAATTTAAAGTAAAATCAAATAACTTAAAGACTTAAACAAAGTTTGGACGAATTTGGGTAAACTATGGGTGATAAGCTAGCTAGAGGATTCTTTTCCACACATAACACATTTGAACACAAATTTATTTCCAGTTGCTTTTTCAATAAATCAGGAACCTCAACACCCCAAATTAACCGTGATATCACTAATTAACCCTCAGATTTTCCTTAAATCATTGAATTGGATGGACAGCGCATTGAAAACCAAATTATTCTTCCCAAGTTCCCTACATGAACTACATAATAGAGACACAAGCAAAGATCATTAAGTTTCGTGAAAATCATAAGCATTGACAAGGCATTCGTAACTATAACATCATGATACTCATGCCAGGAATTTAACTTAACATGATTCTAACAAGCAACCTTTACTACTTATGAATATAAGTTTGTAACGATTATGTGAAACTCCATTATATTCTAGCATCAAATTCAAGCATGCAAACTTAGTAGGCCTCCTTAATCAACATATAAGAATAAGTTCTTAATCAAATGGTTAAGTAAATTGCATTCACAATTTATGAAATCACAACTGGAATTAATCAATTCATATCACAAATATAATCATGGTTTCAAAGTTTCCCCTAGCTAAAACAAGTTTAGCCTCTCATGTTCACAGCAAACAAAGAAAACTTAAATTAAACATTGAAAACAAAAGATAGATTACACCTAAAAACGTTCCAACAATCCAACTTGAATGCAAAAACGTCCAAGGCTGCTTCTCCTCTCCTTCTTCCTTGCTATGTTGTGGCACAAAGGTTTTAGGGTGTGAAAAGTGGGTTGTAGTGTGTTAGGGTGAAGGATAGATGAGCGGCAGGGAGATATGGTAAAAGAAGAGGTGCGGATGGTGTATGCAAGGTGATGAAGGCTGCGGGATGATGTCTTGAAGGATCAATGATGGCTGATTGTGTATGTGAGTGAATAGATGTGTGTATGGGTGCGGCAAAGGGTATATGTTTGAGGGAAAAGATCTTAACTTTAATTAAATGGTTTAGGAAAGAATTGGACCCCAAATCCACAAGGAAAAGGAGAATTAAAGTCAAAATCCTAAGGGAAAAAGGGAAGGGATTTGCGGCAAGGAAGAATAGGAAAGGGAATGGAGTTTCCCTTGCACGGCAAGGAAGGAAAAAGGGTAAGGTGGGTGCGGCATTCCCCTTTGGCTGGGATTAAGGCTTCTAGAACTTGTATTTAAGTATCCTAAATTAATTAGGGACCCTCTTTGGCAGCTAGAACTTATGTAGGAAAGATTTAGGGAAACAATCAAAATAAGGAAGTTTGACTCATGTTTCCTTCTTTGTGGTTGATTTCTTTACTTCCAAATCTTGAATTAATTTCTTCCATCTCTTTAGCAGATTCCTAGCCTCCTTTGGTCTTCAATTTCGTCCATCCACCTTGCTCCAAGCATATGCTATCCATTTCAAGCCCAAAACTGCTCCAAAATGCACTTTCTTGCTACTTTAGCCATTTGGACCTACAAACGCACGAAAATGACTCAAAATACTAAAATAACTATGAACTAACATTATAATTGTAAGAAAACAAGCTAACTAAGTTGCCTAAATATGCTCCTATCAATTCCATATATGTGGTTTTGGGGTTGGATTTTGGTCGGAATTGTTGATAACGGTGGTGGTTTCCTCTCGGTGACAGAGAAAGTGCAGAGGAAGAGGGAAATTCGAGAGTTAGAGAGAGAGAGAGTGTAACAGAAGTGAGGGAAGAGATACTGAGAGTGGTTTAATCCCTCTTAGAAAAATATAAGTGAAAGTATCAATTTACCCCTCCATGTTTTTGATCATTACAATTAAGCCCTCGAAGCTTCGTTTCGAAATTCGTTTTCGATTTCACATTCACATACATGAATCTAGTCAGGAAAACATAAGAAAGAATAAGAAATTGGATTTCGAGTCGAGGCTCGAATATTACTTAAGGCACCCACTTAGGGTTAAAATAGCCATTTCACACATTTCGGAAATAAAATACATTATTTTAAGGTATGGGAATACTCTATGATACGATTCAAGAGTCTTTAGACAGAGCACATGAATGTGATTTAGGAGTATGTCTAATATAGGTGCATTATTTCCTATATATACATATCATTTATCTTTATCCTTGGGTTTTGTTAGGTCTTGGTTTTAAAAGTGTCTTATTATTTTTCTTTTTTCAATTTCAGCCAATCTGCGCATTTAGGTCACTTTTTATGATAACTCATCTTTCTGAAGGATTTTTGATACAAGGTCAGTTGGAGAAGGAATGTACAAGGCTGAAAAGCATTGTGTCTGAATTTTCATATTTTTCCATGGAGTTTGCCAAACATATTCTAGTTTTGCAAATCAATTTCACGAAATTTACATTCTCATCAAAATAGGGCAATTGTGGAAGAATGAAAATTTCAAGGCATTCTCAATTTTTATAGTGACGTGCCATATAATATTAGAAAGATAAGACATAGAGCTTCAACTTTCTATTTTTCCGTAACTTTATGGAAGGTGTAACAACCCCAAATTTGGAATTCAAAGTGACTGAAGTGTTTCCCAAGCCAAGAGGGAGTCTTTCCTAGTTTGTGTCTAATATTGTTTAAATCTTTGTTTCATTTAGAAGAGTTTTTACCAGACCTTTTAAAAATTTTCTAGTGTATAAAGTGTCCTAAGTTTTCTCTACATAATACCATACATATAAATTTGTCCAAAAGAGAGAATAGGGTTTAGGAGCACATCGTCGTTGTTATTTTGGGTATGATTGTTCTTTTTCATGACTTCTATTGTTATTGTTATGACTATGTAACTAGACACCTTTGATAGGGCATGATGACACGCTAATATGATGATCTAGTTTTCTTATGTTGCCTCTCTTATGACTCCCTTTTGATGTTGGATTCTTAATCACAATGCGTATAAACTTATAAATTCTCGTGATGTTTGACCACCATCTATGTTTTTAATTGAGTTAACTTATGGGAATTACACTAAATACCATAGCTAATTTGAGGCATGCTTCTTGTGGTTATGAGTTGTGATTCTTTTGGGGTAAATAACATACTACTAGGGTTTGCATGATTGTCAAGGATTTCCATAAAACGTAATGAGTTTCTACATGTTCATATTTGTACTAAATATCGTAGGCAAGATTCATGTAGAGATATACGGGCTAACTTAAATACCATAGGTAGTCTGTGCATAAGGAAAACTAATCAACAACGTCAATTGAATTAATCAATAGATAGGTAAGTGAGAAGCTACTTGGTATTAGTGGTAGATTCAGTGTCTAGTGTACATCTTAGTTTTCAAGAAGTATTTTCCTCATTACAGAGGGAAAAGAGAGAGTCACCCAAAATGGGGAACTCTCTTTCTCTTTTTCCTCTATAATGGCTGGCCACAAAGGAAAAGATTCACTAGCATCAATCTTCCTCCTAACTCATATGTCCTCTTTACATCTGCTCTTTGGTCTGGAGACTTAACGGTCCCATTCTTTTGATACATGGATATCCAATTGAAATCAACCAACAAGGAACAAGAAGAGCAATGGAATGAAGACCCCACTTTGGGCGATTACCTTTGTGAAAAAAGGGTTCTTCAATGGTATAAAATAACTCTCTTCCATTTATCTATGATTTAAGTGGATTCTTGGTTTACCATCTACTAAGCTTTGGATGTCAAGGGGAAATGATTTGATGTTTGAGTTCATGTCATTATGCTTCCCCTTTTAATTTCAATTTTATTGCATGAGATACTCAAATGATCCTCTTTTCGACAATTTTTTTTTTACTTCATAACACCTCTCCTCTCCTCCATTGTTTTCTCATTAGTGCTAATATATATGTAATTAGTTCCTTGTTACCTTTATTTTCACAAAGATATTCTTCAAGGGATGTGTTATCCACACATCTCTTTTTACTTCATACGCACATGGATTAAAAAAGATCAAAAGACATAAATTAATAAGGGATGTGTGAGAAGTAAAAAGGGAGTATGGATAGCACACGCCATTCTTCAAAGGTATAAAACTCTCTTTAACTTATCCATCGCCAAATTTTCTACACACTTTATTGAAAAAAAAAAAGGAAACGAAACACCAAGTAGAGAGAATGATGCTTATTATTGATATAAAAAAATGATGAATCAATTTTATTCTTCTTTACATTAAAAGAAATTGAATGAACAAAATAATAATTAGCCTACTCTTGCTCCCACATGATGATGATCAGTAGTGAAATTTCCTCTTTCAAATTTTTTTTTTTATCTTTTGTGCATCCTTGACATGGATGCTGACCCTTCCTGCGTATTCACAAAAAAATAAAATAAAATGAAAGAACCTACTTAAGTAAATTACAAAATAAAAGAGAGTAAATTAAGCCACGAAAACATGCTCCTTTAAGTGGTGAAATCACACTGGAACATGGGTGGCATGAATGAATTGAGCTCGCTGAAGATAACGTCGTCTCCATCAGCATAGCTGCTAGATTCTTGGCAGTCAAAGTAAGTCTGTATGTCATCGGGAAATGTGCACTGTGACGTGCCCAACTCTGGCTGCGATGGCATGGAATCGGTGGCTGTTGTCATTTCCATCATCTCCTTGAACTTTGATGACTGAAGAAGGAGACCTAGGGCTGATGTAGCAGTGGTTGGTCTAGGTTGAGCTATCGTCATGATTTCTCCGGGACTGTATGCAAGGTTCTGAAAGAAGCCAGGTCCACGACCTTGATCATTAGGGCTTCGAGTGACATTTGGCAATTTAGCCTCAATAGCAATAGGGTTAGGCGGACTGGTATTGTCGTCGTTGTTAGGACCATTAGGTTTTAGCCATTTGATGTAACGGCTGAGGTCAAAGTTTGTGACAGCATTGAGCCCACGGTACTCTATAGCCGCCATGTCATATGCTGTTGCGGCTTCTTCTTGGGTAGCTGGTAACATTTAAGATACAGGGCTAACGTCAATTTAATCATTATTTATCTATTAATGTAAAGTTATGTTCGTATATGTAGGATTCAATAACAAAAAGGTTCCTATGTATTTAAGTAGATCGCTATATACGAGGACGGATCTAGCACCAATTTTTTTACACAATTTTTTATAGAGGTTTTTATGAAGCCCACTCGATAATATAATTTAATGATCTAAATTGTCTATCTTTTAGAACATCATTCATAAAATATCCTTGCAAAAATAATTTAACCATCTAAATCGTATCTCTTTTGGTAGACATGATCTTGAGGGAAGACCTAAAAGATGGACAGTTTGGATCATTAGAATACATTACAGAGTGAGCCTAGCAAATATGGGAACTCACCACAATACTTACATGTATTTGATGCAATCACGATTAACAGTTAGATATAATACAAAATATATAATTTCCTGACCTGCTTAATTTATTGCATGTGTTTATTTATATTGTTTTTTATCTATTTTAAGGGATTGCGAAAGTAGGCTAAGCCTCAAAATGAACCAACAATAATGTGGTTCAAATTCGCATTTGGCGAAAATTGAATCTAAGACCTCTCACTTACAAGTGAAGATGAATAATATTAGACCGTAATATTAAGTGACATGTTAATTTATATTGTTGAATAAAAAGATTAATTATTTGTGATCAAAGAAACAAAAAAGTTGTTACTTAGTACTACCATTTAGTAGTATTCCTCCTCACTTGTAAGTGAGAGGTCTTAGGTTATATTGTTGCCAAAGACGAAGTTGAACCACATTATTGTGACAAACACATTGTAAAGCTTAACCCACTCTCCCACAAACTTATTATATATACTATCCTTTGTCAACAAAAAAAAAAAATAAAAAATAAAAAAGTTTAATTTTCTGTGTTGTTCAACGTACCATATGTCCCGAGATAGAGGTACTTGTTCCCAAAGACTCGTCCAATTCGAGCTTCCCATCTTCCGTTGTGATGATGTCTGCTCATAAATAAAATAAGGAAAAAAAAAAATCATTCTAGTATGTATACCAAAAAGTGAAACAAAAAAAAAAAAATTCAGACCAGGTCCTAATTTATACCTTGCAACACCTCTATATTTGGAAACTCCCCGAGAAAAACCACTGCTCTTCCTGCAAATTCATCACAAAACAAATAAGAGCTCATTAATCAACAGTTATTATTCTTAGTCTACTAACCTCAGATGTAGAAGCTTAGTTACCTTCTCAATGATCCAATATATTCCTCTCTTGATTGAGCTTCCATTTCTTTCAATTCTTTTGGATATGTCGACAACTACATTAACCGTAATTGATTTATTTCTTAGTTAATTTCTTTCTTGATTTCCATTTTGTAAGATCACCAAAATAATATAATTAAGGATAAAATTAATTTACCGGAAAGTTGAGAATGGTATCTTGACCCCAGTACTTAAGTGCTGCCAAGTCATAAGCATGTGCTGCAGCTTCCTCATCATCATATGCGCCTGGAAAAGGATCGATCAATATATATCAATCAAACGAGCTTCAACAATATATATACTATTGATTTTTCTCAGTTCGTCAAATATCACACTCACACACACACATATATATATAAGATTGCACGTAAATTAGGTATATACGTAGTACCAATTAACTTAAATAAAACCTACCAAGGTAGACTGAATTTGAGTGCAATTCCATTCCAAGCATTCAATAGCACCAACATAAACAAAACCAAGATCGAAAGACGAAATGGTATAAGAAACCACATCAGTAAATTAGGCATGCTTGTATTAAGCATAAATTCAACGACGTTGATGAAAAGTTGTATTTAATTAACGGAGATGATAAGATTGTAAATACCTTGGCGGCCCTTCTTGTTTTGTGATTCATTCCAGCAATTCTTATCCCACAAATGAGCCTCGTATCGGCCAGTCCATCGGTGTCTGAATTGATAATCAAGCACGCAGCAAACCCATGCCATTTAGGGAAAAAAGTTCAATAACTGAGCAAAAGGAATTCATACAGAAATTAAACAAATGTACAAATATGATTAATTGGTTTTTTGTGCAGGTAATTAATTAATCACCTGGTGACCCCACGATAAATTGAGCTACGTTGAGGAGGGGAATCCCTCGGGACACTTCTCCTTGTTCGTTTGACCTTTGTGATAGCAGTGTTATTAGCTGCAGTAGCATTATTGTTATTGTTTGCATTGGGTTTCTGGTTTTGATGAGATAACTTCGCCATGAAACTCGTATTGTACGTCTCGATTGATCGGTCGATCAAAAAAGAATAATAAGAGAAGAAGAAGGAATGTTAATGGTGGGATAATTAGTTAAATTTGAGAGATTGATATGACTAAGTCCTCCAAGTAAGAGGCTTATAAAGGGATGTGAATAAGCATGCAGATCAGAGAGAGAGAGAGAGAGAGAGAGAGAGAGAGATTGGAAGAGAGTGATGAGCTGTGCCAATTCAGAGATTGCCGGCTGTGGAGATTGTTTGTTATGGCCGTCTTTAACCGGCTTTATCTCGTATCTTCTACCTTGTCCCAACCTTAACTTATATTCTCTCTCTCTCTCTCTCTCTCTCTCTCTCTCCCACACGCCGGTATGTAATTTGGTATGACAACTTGACACAGACCACCTATTGAAATATCCCACATCGACCGTATCTCTGGAAAAAAAAAGAGTTTAAATATCACAACCCCACTCCAACTAATACCAATGCCTTTTGTAATAAAACCCCACACCTAACGGATTGTGTAAGTGGTAATTACCAAGTTCGGAACAATATTGGTGTTGTTGGAAATGGACCTTTGGCCTGTCTCTCTGATAATTTCACATAGTATTAGAGTCAGGGAGCGGGCCCATATTGCCACGTGATGGGTGGATCCCCTTGGCCTTATGCGATGATGGTGGATGCCTTGGCCCCGCGTGTTGGGGATTCACCTTGGCTCCATGTGGTTGTCGATGTGTGGATCTCCCACATCTAATCCACTAATTGGGTCCCACATGAGGGGGCATGTTTAAATATCCTACATCAACTGTATCTTTGAAAAAAGAAGAGTTTAAATATCCTAACCACACTCTAACTAATACCGAGGCCTTTTGTAATAAAACCTCACACCTAACGGATTGTGCAGGTGGTAATTACCAAGTTGGGGAGAATATCGGTATTGTTGGAAGTGGACCCTTGGCCCGTCTCTCTGATAATTTCACACCATCTTACCGGGGTGCACCTCAAAACGTAATTTCTCCCAACTGTTTGCAAAATATTATCAAAATCGAACCTGATTAACTACTTGACTATTGTCATATATAAACGTTGGATTTTGTCACAAGCGATCCTTGAAATTGACCTAACTCCTCATTTTGGTCCCTCAATTTCAAAATCGATTAATATCGTCCCTAAAATTGATTACCACACATCAGTTTAGTCCTTCTATTAAGATTCCCTTTGGAATTTAGTTAGTGCACACACTTAACATACTCTATAAAAAAGTGTCATGTTTTAATTTAGACTTTTGGCTGATATAATCCGTTATTAACGTATGGTTGTTGAAGTGATCCACTTTTAAGAAATTGTTGTTTTGATAATTTTTGTCTTCACTTTCGGCTCCTTCTTCCTTCTTTCTTCAACCATATATTTCATCGTTCCCTAACATAACCATTTTAATTAGTTGCAGAAGGCAAAAGGACAGTGGAAAATTTTCATCGTCTTCGTCCTTCTCTAGCCTAATTTGTCTTCACCCATCTCCTTCCCCCTTTCGAAATGTCAAAACCCACATAATTTCATGTGAAGACAAGCTAATTTGACAAATAAAATGGAGATTATAAATATAATTCAAAAACCTGCTCTTCTTTTACAAGGAAATTCTCAAATATAGAGTCAGTTCTCCATTGAAGGTCTCAAGACTGCCACTTTGAATTTCTATGTAACCTTTGAGGACTTTTGGTAAAATGCCTTAATGTATTGTTGTGCAATTGCACTGCTGATTTGTTTGTGGTTTGTTGCCTACTTGATTGATGTTCAAGGACTTTTAGTTCTAGGTGGACTTAGGCTTTGAGAACGTCCTCTTGTCTTCCTTGGTTTGGTTTTGTACCAAGTTCCGGAATATCTCGAAAGCCATGCATTTACAATTCATGTGATGATATTAATACTCTTGAAAGGTGTTCTATTTGCTCGTTGATGTGAAAACTAACTTGACACACAAATTAAACCCTATTTGTGACAATTGTAGTAGATATGTAAGTAGGGATCGTTCTAGACCGGGGATTAACTAGGGATGCTAATCTATTTAAATAAGACTTAAAAACACTAAATTAGACTCTATGGACTCAAAACTAACTTTAGACACTTAAAACAGCAATCAATACTCAAAAAGACTCACTTTTAGACTCAATAAAGGTTTTGGACGAAAATAGGACGTGACTATACTCAAAAGACTCAAGGAAAACAAGTTTTGACTCAAATATGAAGACTAAATAACATGGGGATTGTTTTTGACGAATTTTAGACTCAAAACAAAAACTTAGTAGAAAACACTTTTGAAAAAAACGAATTTAGGTAAAACCAATGGGTAAAAGGCTAGTTAGAGGGTCCTTCTCCACACATGATATATGCATACGAACCAATGTCCAGTTATTACTCCTTTAGACTATGAATGATAACGCCTGATGCGTAATTTATACGCACACAAATTAAACCCTCTTTTCGTCAAATTGTAGTATATGTATAAGTAGGGATCGTTCTGGACCGGGGATTAGGAGGGATTGTTAATCACTTGGATTTGACTCAAAAACGTAAAAACGTAATATAAAACACTAAACTAGACTCAAAGAATGTAAAACTAAACTTTAAAACACTAAAACAAACCAAAAGACTCAAACAGTACCCAAAGCACTCGAAACTGCCTTAAAAACACTTTCTGGGCAGTTTTGAGCACCTTGAGTACTTTGGACGAATTTGGGAAACAAAATGAATCAAAACACTTATAAACACAAACTAAATGTATTTCTAACTAATCTAACACTTTAAAATAAATGGGGGATTGGTTTTGAATGAATTTAAAAACAAAACAAGAACTTGGAAACAAAACAGATTGTAAAAACGAAATTAATGAAATAAAATGATGAAAAACTAGTTAGAGGGTTCCTTATCCACACATGAACATAAGCATATAATTTGACTCCCAGTTATGACTTCAACGAACGATGAATGACAATGCTCCAAGTTAATTAGGTTCGCTTAAACTAACTTTCAGATTTCCCTAGATTCATTGTATTGAATGGGATATGCATTACAACCAAATTATTCCTAATCAAAGTCCCTAACCATGGAATACGCATGATAGAGACATTCAACAAGGATCATTAAGTTCAATGGAAACATAAACATCGACTAGGCATTCATAACTATGGAATACGCATGTTAATCCAGCCTAGGGTTTACTAAACACAATCGTGACTAGCTATTTTTACTGCTCATGAATATAAGTTCATAACGATTAGGTGAAATTCCCTTATATCCTAGCATCAAGTTTAGGCATGCAAATTAAGTGTCGACCCTCAACCCACATACATAAACAAGTTCTTAATCAAAACAGAAAAGTAAACCACATCTAAAGTTCGTGAATTCATAACTGGAGTAAATCAAATCATAACCAACATATGTAAATGGCTTCAAATTCGCCTCTAACTAAAAAAAAGAAATTAGTTCCACATGTTTAACATAATTGAACAGCAAGTTAAATTAAACATGAAAACATAAACAAGTCAATAAACTAGATAGAAAGTAAATATGAAATTGAAATAGAATGAATGGAATTGAAATGGATGAATGCTAGCTAAGGGGTTCATCTCCACACATGTTACACTTGCATAATAAAATGATTTCCAATTGCATTTCAATAAACCATGAAACTCAACACCCCAAGTTAACCGTGATGCACTAATTAACCTTCAAATCTTCCTAACGTTATTGAATTGGATGATTGCATACGACAACCCAAAACATTCCCCACAAGTCCCCTACATGATTGCATAATAGAGATACAAGCAAGAATCATTACGCTCTATGAAAATTATAAGTGTTGACGAGGCATTCGTTACTATGATTGCATGAAACTTATGCCAAGAATTCGTTTAACGCGATTGTTTATAAGCAACCTCCACTACTTGTGAATATAAGTTCGTAACTATTAGGTGAAACTCACTTATATTCTAGCGTCATATTCATGCATGAAAATTAAGTGTGCATTCTCAATAAACATACATAAATAAGTTATCAATCAAACAGTTAAACGAATTGAATCCACAACTTATGAAACGCAATTAGAAGTAATCAAATCAAAATGCAAGCATAAACATATATTCAAATCACCCCCTAGCTAAAGGGGATTTAGTTCCTCATGGTACAAAACAAAGAGAATCAAAGAAACACCTAAACATTCCAACAACTCAAACTTGAATTGTATGAACGTTTAGGCCCTCTTATCTTCCATTCCTCATTCTTACAAAACAAAGAGTATTGAAATTAAACATTGAAATCAAAGAAACACCTAAACATTCCAACAACTCAAACTTGAATTGTATGAACGTTTAGGCACTCTTCTCTTCCTCTTCGTTGTAGCACAAGGTCTATGGATAGTTTGATGGTGTGAATGGTTTGGGGAGTGGTGAAAATGGAAGGGGGATGGTGTTTGGATTGTAAGGGAGTGGTGCCTCAAGGCCACGGCACCAAGGGCAGTTTGTGATGGTCTACATTCTGAAATGGAAGAGTGTGATGGGTGAATTTCTGGCACAAAGGCCTTATTTCTGTGGTGAATGGATTCCCCCCCTTGTGGCTGCAATGAAGGTTTATTTATAGGTGAAATGAGGGGAACATGACAGCTAGGAGGGTGGTGGAAATCTGAAATGGTGATGGGAGATGCATGTGGCTGATTTATGCATGTGATTAAAGGGTGGGAGTGCATGTGCTTTGACAGAAATGAAAGGGAATGCACGGTTTTGGTTGATTTGTGGTGGTTGTGAGGTGGAAATGCATGTGGATTAAAGGGACATGTGGGGGTGGAAATGATGAATGAAATGCATGTGATTGCTGTTTGTGTGAAGTGTGTGTGAATGCATGTGGATTAAAGAGTGAATGGTGGCTGCAATGATGAAGACATGTGGCTGAAATGAAAGGTGGAAATGGGAAGGAATGTGCACGGCAATGATGGTGAATATGAATGCATGTGGCTGATTTAAAGAATAGGTATGCATGTGAATTAAAGGTGTTGTGTTAGGTGATGGGTGCATGTTAAGTGATAAGTGATAAGTGATATGATATGTGGTGATGATAAGTGATAAGTGGTGATGATAAGTAATGAGTGGTGATGATAAGTAATGGGAGCATGTGGGTTAACTAATGAAGGAAATGCATGTGCAATGACAATGTGTTAGAATGGATGTGTGTTATGCATGGCATGATTGGGATTAGGAAAGGTTTAAATGTCCTAAAACTAAAGAGAACAAGGTTCCAACACTTTGGTCTTCAATTAGGTCTTCAATTTCGTCCAACACTTTGGCTCCAAGCATAAGCTATCCATCCTTAGCCCAAAAGTGCTCCAAAAGTCTCCAAAATGCGCTCCTTTAGCCCTTTGGACCTACAAACACACGAAAATAGCTTAAAGTACTAAAATAACTAAAGAAACATAACGTAAATGCACGAGAACAAGCCATTTAAGTCGCATGAATATGCTCCTATCAACGCCCCAAATTAGTTGCATCGCACAACTAACCCTCAAGTTTTCCTGATTTCATTGAATTGAATGAAAACGCATTACAACCAAATTATCTTTTTCAAGTTCTTTATATGAGATGCATAACAAAGATACATATCAAAAGTCATTAAGTTTTGTGAAAACTATAAGCGTTGACAAGGCATTCATCACTATGACACGCATGAGACTTATGCCAAGGATTTACTTAACGCGATTGTGACTAGCAACCTCCACTACTTGTGAGTATAAGTGAATAACAATTACGTGAAACCCTCCTAGACTCTAGCATCAAGTTTATGCATGCAAATTAAGTGTTAACCCCCAACCCACATACATAAACCAGTTTTAATAACTTAGATAAGCAAATCACATTCATGCCTTAAGTAATAATAACCGAACGTAATTAATTCATATAAAACATATAATCATGGCTTCAAATTCTCCTCTAACTAAAAAGAAGTTAGTTCCTCATGTTCGCAAAACAAAGATAATTAAATTTAAACATTGAACTAAGACTAAGGATAGAAAGCACCAAGAAAAACGTTCCACACTCCAATGGCATGCACGGCACTCCCTTGGATGGCAGATTGCACAATTCCTCCTTTCCTTGCTTCCTTGCTTGCGGCACTAGGGTGTTGTAGAATGGATTGTGGTGTTTGATGGATGAAAGTATGAATGAATGAATGTGTGAGTGGATGAATGAATGGTGCGGCATAGGGCTGTTTATATAGGCTTAATTAGGCACACTTAGTGAAGGAAAAGGATTGCACAATCCCATTGAAAAAGGGTTAATTCAAGGCAGAAATCAAATGGGAATTGGAATAGGGATTTCAGCTAGGATTTAGGGATTCTAGAAGGTTTTGGTGCGGCATGTTGATAAGGTTTCTAGAAGGGATGGTTTAGGGCAGATTCCTAAACCTAAAGGGCCAAGGATACATGATATTTGTGTAGGAAAAGGATTGCAATTCCTTAACCTACAAGGAATGGTGTTCTTGCGGCATTTGAGTGGATAAGGCTTCTAGAAATTGATTTAGGTGTTTAAATGTGTACTTAATTCCCTCTAATTAGCTAGGTTTAAGTCCTAACCTGATTTGGATAGGATAGAATAGGATAATGTTGGAGTTAGGATAGGATAAGGTTTCTAGGATAGGATAAGATAAGGTTGGATAAGGTTGGATAAGGTTCCTTGTTTCTTGCTTCTTCCTTATCTTCATTGCATTAGGACTTCTTCCACCAGATTTGTAGCCTTTCCTAGCTCTTCTTGACTTCAATTTCGTCCATCCTCTTTACTCCATGGTTAAGCTATCCAATACATGCCCAAAAATGCTCCAAATAGCCTCAAAATGCACTTTCTTGCTCTTTTGCCATTAGGACCTAAAAACATACGAAAATAACTTAAAAGACTGAAATAAATAGTAATTAACTCACTAAATGCAAGGAAACAACATAACTAAGTAGCATAAATATGCTCCTATCACTCGTAGTTCGCATTTGATACCAGATAAAACAAATCTTGGTTTTCGTTTCTCTTGTGACGAGCTAAGAAGAGGGGGGACATGCCAAGTATTCGCTTGGGATCATGTTTTCTTAAGGCTATTCTGGATGTATAATGCAATTTTAGTAGTGATATTCCATTTCAGCTGGAAAATGCAATCAAATATTTGGGGTAGTATCAGCGATCAAGGAGTGGTAACTCATATCATAGGAGGAAACTTTGTGCAGAGTTCCATTACTATTAATGGGTGGCTCTGTGATTGCTTATGGGCACAGGCATCCCAGGTAATTCCATCTTATGATTCCTCATTATCTGCATACGACGTTAGCTCATCTTAGGAAATATCCTTGTTAGATCAATGACTTGAAGATTAGCATGATTAAACAAATAATGGCTTGATCAAGAGAAGGGTTATGTGGAAGCTAAAAGTTCATCAGTTTTTCATGAAAGAAAGAGAGATTGGGTGGTTGTATCGTGTTCTCTACTGATAATATATGATGGTAACAAGGCTAACGGTGGCTAGAATACTCAGAGGATGGTCGTGGAAAATACTAAGGTTGCAGAGTGATGCCTCCTGGGTTTCTTTGGCTATTTGTGTTATGCTGGGGGATTGGGATCCCCTCTAAAGTTCTTGATCTATATTTGTAGTTGAATGATTCATCCCAAGAAATTTGTAGTTATGGTTTGTTTCTTTCATCCATTTCTCCCTAATTCTTCTGCTACCCTCTATTTTGGTGCAAGATGGCTAGGTGTTGCCAACCTATGAAACTTGCATCATGCCTCTTTCCCAAAGTGCTGCTTTCACGAGCTAGCTTTCGAGAGGCGCTACTTTTGGTAGCTTGCCTTATGGCATTTGCGTGTTGAACTTCTGCTTAAACTACAAAGGGAAAGTCAGCCCCTCTCTTCATTAAATGTCTGCTTTGCTAGGGGTTTCACATAAGCCTAGGGTTAACACTTGGTTCCTTTCTAATTGGTGATTGGTTAGTGATGCGATATATAATAGCACTCAAATTAAACCCTCTTATTGACAATTGTAGTAAAGATGTAAGTAGGGATCGTTCTAGGCCGGGGATTAGGAGGGATTGCTAATCTAATGAAAACTGACTCAAAGACACAAAAATATGCTTCAAAACACGTAAACAAACTCAAAGACTCTTAACTAAACTTATATGACTCAAAACAACATAAAACAATCAAATAGACTTAAACTAGACTCTAGGACTTAGTTTGGACGAAAATAGGATTGGTTTTGACTCAAAACACTCAAAAACACTCAAAGAGACAGATTTGACACAAGTAAGTAAAGGGGATTGGCTTTTGGACGAAATTAATGTAAAAACAAGTAACTAAAAGACTTAAATGCACTTTGGACGAATTTGAGGATATGGATGGGTGATTAGCTAGCTAGAGGATTCTTTTCCACACATGATACATTTGAACACAAATTGATTTCCAGTTGCTTTTTCGATAAACCATGAACCTTAACACCCCAGATTAACCGTTACATCACTAATTAACCCTCAGATTTTCCTTTAGTTATTGGATTGGATGACATCATACGACAACCCAAAGCATGCTTCAGAAGTTCCCTACATGACATCATAATAGAGATACAATCAAATATCATTACGTTCTATGAAAATCATAAGTATTGACAAAGCACTTGTAACTATGACATCATGATACTCATGCTAGGAATTTACTTAACATGATTGTAAAAACAACCTTAACTACTTGTGAATATAAGTTTGTAACGATTATGTGAAACTCCCTTATATTCTAGCACCAAATTCAAGCATGCAAATTAAGTGTGCACCCTTAATCAACAAACAAGAATAAGTTATCCATCAAACGGTTAAGTAAATTGCATTCACAATTTATGAAGTCACAACTGGAATTAATCAATTCATATTGCAAATATAATCATGGTTTCAAAGTCTCCCCTAGCTAAAACAAGTTTAGCTCCTCATGTTTACAACAAAACAAAGAGAATATAAATTAAACATTGAAAATAAAGATTGAATACACCTAGAAACGCTCCAACAATCCAAGCTTGAATGGCCAAAACGTCCAAGGCTTCTCCTCTCCTCTTTCTCCTTCTTTGTTGTGGCACAAGGGTGTTTGGGTATGAATTATGGTGATGGATGAATAGGTTGGATGGTGGTAGGGGGTGGATGATGACTGAATGAATGGACAGAATGAATATGGATGTCTAGAGAGAGCTATTTTGTGTGGCATATTGTGTATATATAGAGGGAGAAAGGTTAAGGCCTGAATTAATTAATTTGGGAAGGTTTTAAGACAATCCTCCAAGAAAAGGGGTAACAAATCATAATCCTAAGAGGAAAAGGGAAGGAATAGGTGCGGCAGCACCTAGGGAGAAAAGGATAGGTGTTTTAATGCAAAGAAAAGGGGAATAAGGGAATGTGGGGTGCGGCAAAGACTAGGATAGTGCAAGGAACCTTTGGTTTGTGTCCTAAAATGCATAAGACTCCTTCAATGTTGCTAGAACATAAGGCTTTTAGGATTAGGAAATGTCAAACCAAAATAGGAAACCTTGGCTTAACTTTCCTACTTCAAGTAGGAAACCTTCTTTGACTAGGATTCCTCTTTTGATTATGAATCCTAATATCTTTAGGTCTTCAATTTCATCCATTCCTTTTGCTCCAAACATATGCTATCCATTCCAAGTCCAATTTTGCTCCAAAATGCTCCAAAATACACCTTTTTGCTTCCTTAGCCATATGAACCTATAAACACACGAAAATAGCTTAAAATACTAAAATAACTATGAATTAACAACATAAATATAAGAAAACAAGCTAACAAAGTCGCCTAAATATGCTCCTATCAGTTAGCTTGCTAGGAAAAGGGTAAACCAAGTCAGTTCTCTCTCAATGCTTGCTTACGTGGGCTACAAGGGTTATGGGCTTAGATCTTTGGGCCCCAAGAAGCCCAAAGTCCTTCATAATCTTGACTCCATAATGTGAAATATTCCAACACTCAAATTAAAACCCTATGATTGTAGTATATGAAAGCAGGGATCGTTTTAGGCCAGGGATTAGAAGGGATGCTAATCTACTCTAAACTGACTTAAAAACACAAAACAAAATTTAAAAACACTTAACTAGACTTATATTACTCAAACCAAATTAAAAAGACTCAAAACACACAAACTAAGTTAAATTGACTCGAAATAGACTCTAAGAAGTTATTTGGACGAATTTTAGACTATTAAGACTTAAAACACTAAATTGGACAGATTTGAACACATTTCTAACTAATCAAACACACTTAATTAAAGGGGAGATTGATTTGGACAAAAGTAAAGTAAAAACAAACAGATTTAAAGACTTAAACAACTTTGGATGAAATTAGGGAAAACTATGGGTGATAAGCTAGCTAGAGGGTCCTTCTCCACACTTGCATACAAATTGATTTCCAGTTGCTTTTCCAATAAACCATGAACCTCAACACCCCAGATTAACCGTGAACAGTACTAATTAACCCTCAGATTTTCCTCAAGTCATTGAATTGGATTGAATACGCATCGACAACCAAATTATTCTTCAATAGTTCCCTACATGAACAACATAATAGAAATACAATCAAAGATCATTAAGCTTTGTGAAAATCATAAGCATTGACAAGGCATTCGTAACTATGAACAGCATGATACTCCTGCCAAGAATTTACTTAACACGATCGTGACTAGCAACCTCCACTACTTATATTTATAAGTTCATAACGATTAGGTGAAAGTCCCTTATATTTTAGCATCAAATTCATGCATGCAACTAAGCGAGCCCTCTTAATCAACATACAAGAATAAGTTCTTAATCAAACAGTTAAGTAAATTGTATCCACGATTTATGAAATTACAACTAAAAGTAATCAATTCATATTGCAAATATAATCATGGTTTCAAAGTCTCCTCTAGCTAAAATAAGTTTAGCTCCTCATGTTCGCAAAACAAAGATAATTAAACTTAAACATTAAAAACAAAGATAGAATACACCTAGAAACACGCCAGGTGGCTCCTCCTTCCTTCCTTGTTGTGGCACAATGGGGATTTTCTGAATTTAGGCTCTTGAGGTGTGGTGGATGGTGTGGTGTGAATTTGGGGTAGAGGGTGGTGGTTTATGAGTGTTGCGGCATCATGTATTTATAGGGTGAAGGGAAGGCACGAAATTGGGCTGAAAATGAGAGGAATTAGGACTCGAAATTACTAAAGAACAAGGACACTTTCAATCAAATTCCAAGGAGGACAAGGGATGGTCCTTGTGGCAGATTCTAGAACTTCTAGAAAGGTTACATGTGACATAAACTTGGGCACGAAAATAGGGCTTCTAGAACCTGATATTTAGGTGATTTAATATGAAAAGGAGTCCTCTTTGAAGCTGGAATTAAGGTAGGAAAAGATTAGGATATGATAAGATAAGATAAGGTTGGATAAGGTTTGGATAAGATAAGGTAATTTGGATAATATTCCTTCTTTGTAGTTGATTCCTTATCTTCCAAGTCTTCAATTTAATTCTTCCAAATGTTAATCACATTCCTAGCCTTTCTTGATCTTCAAATTCGTCCATCCACCTTGCTCCATGCATAAGCAATCCATTCCAAGCCCAAAACTGCTCTAAAATGCTCCAAATTGCACTTTCTTGCCAACTTTGTCAATTGAACCTGAAAACACACGAAAATAGCTTAAAACACTCTAACAATTAAATGCAAGAAAACAAGTTAACTAAATCGCATAAATATGCTCCTATCACTCCACATAGCTCTAATAAACTCCCATAATCATCAACACCACAATTCACTTGACAAGACTTAAGCATGTGACTTAGGGTTATTTTAGCGTGACAAATAGGCATTGGCATGGCTTGATTTATATAAATATCCAACTTAATTACCATAGCATAGCATGGTCGTGAATATATTCCTTCCTTGATCGCATACCTTTACATGTGTTTGGGCTTGACTTGGGATTCTCATGGAAATTGGGCTTCTATGTTTGGTTGGGCTTGCTCATGACATTTTTGGGCCTCAACATTAGCCCCCTTGATTGTTTGGACCATAAGAAATCTTGAATGGGCTAAGCAATCAACCTGGGCCCAAATGAATATTTTAAGCATAGCCTTCCTAATGGGACTTTTCTCCTTCCCACATGGTAGCAGTAACTTGTTGTAGTCGTGCACCCTCATTTCCCGTGCATGTCCAATCATCCTACGACACTCTGGGTATTCTCCTTCATGCCAACTACCTTGATAACTCATCCCTTTAGGACAACTAATTAAGTTATCCATTCTCCTTCTTTTTCTTCTCTTATTTGATGTGATATAAACTAGCACTCAAATTAAACCCTCTTATTGACAATTGTAGTATAAATGTAAGTAGGGATCGTTCTAGGCTGGGGATTAGGAGGGATTACTAATCTACTCTAAACTGACTTAAAAACACAAAACTAAACTTAAAAGCACAAAACTAGACTCTAAGACTCTTAACTAGACTTATATGACTCAAAACAGCACAAAACAATCAAAAAGCCTCAAAATAGACACTAGGACTTACTTTGGATGAAAATTGAATTGATTTTGACTCAAAACACTCAAAAACACAAATTAGGACAGATTCTAACTAATTTGACACAACAAAGTAAAGGGGATTAGGTTTTTGATGAATTTAAAGTAAAGACATTTAAATTAAAGACTTAAACAAGTTTGGCATGAAATTGGGTGAATTGATGGGTGATAGGCTAGCTAGAGGGTCATTCTCCACACATGAGGCACTTGCATACAAATTGATTTCCAATTGCTTTTCCAATAAACCATGAACCTCAACGCCTCAAATTAACCGTGAACAGCACTAATTAACCCTCAGATTTTCCTTAAGTCATCGAATTGGATGGGATACGCATCAGCAACCAAATTATTCTTCAATAGTTATGTACATGAATATCATAATAGAGATACAATCAAAGATCATTAAGCTTTGTGAAAATCATAAGCATTGACAAGGCATTCGTAACTATGAACAACATGATACTCTTGCCAAGAATTTACTTAACACGATCATGACCAGAAACCTCCACTACTTGTGAATATAAGTTCATCAAAATTAGGTGAAACTCCCTTATATTCTAGCATCAAATTCATGCATGCAAACTAAGTAGGCCTCCTTAATCAACATGCAAGAATAAGTTATCAATCAAGCAGTTAAGTAAATTGCATTCACAATTTATGAAATCACAACTGGAGCTAATCAATTTATTTTGCAAATATAATCATGGTTTCAAAGTCTCCTCTAGCTGGTGGTGAAAGATGGATGAATGACTGGTTGTGAATGGATTTATATATGTGCGGCTGAATGTATAAATTTTAGGGAAAGGATCATGGTTTTAATTAAATGTATTGGGAAAGATTTGGACCTCGAATCCTCAAGGAAAAAGGCTAATTAAATCAGAATCCAAGAGGAAAAGGGTAACAAGGGTGCGGCAAGGATTTAAAGGGAAGGAAAAAGGAACTTGCACAGCAAGGAAAGAAGGAGAAGAAGGGGAAGGGTGCGGCATCCCTCTTTGACTGGGATTAGGGCTTCTAGAACATATATTTAAGTGTCCTAATTTAATTAGGAACCCTCTTGGCAGCTGGAAATTAAGTAGGAAAAGATTAGGATTGACTAAGTCAAAATAAGGTAGTTTGGTTCTTGTTTGCTTCTTTCTTGCTAATTCCTTGTCTTCCAAGTCTTGAATTAATTTCTTCAACTCTCTAGCATATTCCTAGCCCTTCTTGAACTTCAATTTCGTCCATTCACCTTGCGTCATGCATGTGCTATCCATTCCAAGCCCAAAACTGCTCCAAAATGCTCCAAATTGCCTTTTTTGCCACTTTAGCCATTTGGATCTACAAACACACGAAAATAGCTTAAATTACTATAATAAATAGAAACTAACTATGTAAATGCAAGGAAATAGGCTAACAAAGTTGCATAAATATGATCCTATCATTATTACTTTTTCTTTTTGAAATCCTTCTCTACTCCATCTCCCTTTATCGCTCAGCTTCTCTTGCATTTTGAATTTCCATTGCTCCTTGCTCACACACTGGTGAGTTTGACGTTAGGGTATTTTCTTAGGTAAGGAAAACTTCACTCTTTTCTTTTGTATTTTCTTGAAGGTTTTGGTGGTGGATTTGAACATGCTTTTACCTTTTCTCCTTCTTGCGCACTTAAGAGATTTCAGGATTTTGCTTTTCGTAGGGGAAAGGTGCACTTTGGAAATCAAACTGCTTTTGACTTTGGGTCTCTGTACACTTACCCCTTTTAGATTTCTTTTTGCTTGTCATGTATGTTGTGCGATTTTCGCCTAGCCCGCTTGATTGATTGTTGGTGTATACTCGAATAGCATTAGTGACTTCCATTGTTTAGCTTGGCATTGTATATTCCATGTAGATGTCTCTGTAGTATGCTTTCCCTGACTGAATCTTTCATATCTTATCACATGTTAGCATGGCATGAGTAAGGGAAGATAAATGCACTTTGTGTGATAACATGTAAGGGAATTAATCTTATGTTGAAGACTGAGGCTTTCACGTGTATGGACTTGAATCCTAGAAATTCTGCTTCCCTTGGGCATACTTGCTTTGTCTTCCCAGAATAAATTCTCACTTCTTGCCCTGTCCTGCGTCTCCTCTGTGAGTTTGCATCTTCGGTTTTGTACGATATGGTGGATTGCATAATTTATTGTTCAATACTTGTTTCCTGTAGGTGAACCATGGCTTCAGTTCCTCCAAAACCGTGGTGGATGAGTCGTTTTCCATTAATGGCCAGCTTCAGCATGGCAAATCGCCTCCCCCTCTAGGCTTTAAGAACAAGGCTTTCAAAGAGGAGAAGCCCTTCCTCCAGTTCAGTAATCGATTCCTTGCGGTTCCAGTCCGTTTCAAATTTTTACCTATGGGGAAGCTAGTGGTTGGGCTAATTGGGTTGATACCAAGTTAGGTCTTGTCGATCAATGTGCCATCTTGAAGAGAGGTAAAGTCTTGCACGCAATGTTCTTGACTGAGATACAAGTCATTTGGTTAGAGCCGGCTTTCTTTCGCCATGTTGTCAAACAATTGAATGCAGAGATTCACACATTCGTTTGTGCATGGAGAGAGTTTTCTCTGACGTTTGAGGACGTGGCCAACCTTCTGCTTCTTCTTATCGTGGGAAATATTGACCAATTCTAGTATGATATCCTTCCCGCAGATGTGAAGGTGTTTAACGTTTTGAAGAAAGGCGCTTCTACTTTGCTGAGCAAGGCTCTCCAGTTCAACGAGTGGATCAAGTATTTCTGGTAGATAAATCAAGAGCCAAGTTACAGGTTTAAGGCTATGTTGTGTTTGTGGCTAGGTCATGTTTACTTTTGTGATAACAAGGATACCTTCAATTGTCAAGTGATTCTACCCATGACGTTCGCGCGTGGTCACATAGTTCCTTTGGAGCCTTTATTCCTCGATTTCTTATATTGTGAGTTGGACGAGATTCAAACTCTGAAGGAACAAGTTGTCAGGAATGCCCTGCTAAAGAGTTTTCTGTGCGCTAACTTTCCGTAGATTTTCCTCTGGGAACGCATTATACGTTTGAACAACTTTATGCAGATTTTCCTTTGGCCCCTTACCTCTGCAACGCTGCTAAAAGTCGCTTTGTCATCGATTTTGTTTCTTACATGCCCAAGAGAGTTCCACTAGCTTGCCCTGGTTTGGGAAGATACCTGGGAGAAAGTAGGATTTTTTGGAACTTCTAGATGATGTGAACAACTTCATTTTTCACCTTTACGTTGTAGTCAAAGCTCTAGCGGTTCTTACCGGTCTTGCTAACAGGACAAGAGGTGCTCGGACTTCTACATCTTCTAGGACTCCCAAGCTTGCAGAGGACCTAGATGTCATCGATGCAAGCGAGGAGGAGCAAAACACTAGTGATCTCATCGATGATTGATATGGAAGATACAAACACACAAATTAAACCCTATATATTATGCAATCGTAGTACTTGTAAGTATGGATCGTTCTACTCCAATGATTAGAAAGGATGCTAATCAACACAAATTAAACTTATAAAACTGAAAACAAAGTTAAACTAACATCAAAACAATGACTAGGGGGATTTTGGATGAATTTAATGAAAACAAAAGTAAAGGGCAGCAAGTAAATTAAGTTGTGAATGAAATATGGATGAAAGGATAGTTAAAGGATTCTTCTCCACACATGAAACATATGCATACAAATCGATTTCCAGTTATTCTTCCTATAAACCATGAATGACAATGCCCCAAATTATTAATTGTGAAGAGCACTAATTAATCTTAAGTTCATTGCATTGGATTTAGCAACACAACCAAACTGATCTTCTCAAGTTCCCTAACTATCAAAAGCATGATAGAGATACATCTCAAAGATCATTAAGTTCTGTGAAAATTATAAGCATTGACAAAGCATTCATAACTGATAGGAGCATATTTATGCTACTTAGCTATATTGCTTCCTCGCATTTAGTTAGTTAATTACTACTTATTATAGTCTGTTAAGCTATTTTCGTATGTATGTAGGTCCTAATGGAAAAAGGAGCAAGAAAGTGCATTTTGGAGCCATGTGGAGCAGTTTTGGGTATCAATCGGATAGCTTATAAGTGGAGCAAGGAAGATGGACGAAATTGAAGTCAAGAGAGGCTAGGAAATGCTACAAATCTGGAGAAACAAGTTCAAATACAAAGAAGATAAGGAAAGAGCAAGAAATAAGGAACATTATCCAACCTTATCTTATCCTATCCTAACCAACCTTATCCTTTCCTAAATCTAGCATTATCCTATCTTATCTTATCCAAATCAGTTTGTGCCTTAATTCTAGCTATTTAGAAGGGATTAGTTATACATTTAAATACATAACTCAGATTCTAGAGACCTTATCCCTTGTGTGCCGCATATATGCCATTCCTTGGTGGATTAGGAATTGTAATCCCTCTCCTACAAAGGTGTCGCACCCCGTAGCCTAAGTTCTTTTAGAAATCTACCATAATACTCTTTCTAGAAGCCCTTATCTGCTCCTAAATGTATGCCACACCCTCTCCATATTCTCTTTGGTTTTCTGATTTCTAGAAGGTCCAAAACCCTAGTACTTTTCCCATTGGATTGTGCAAGACCTAGCCTATAAATACAAGCCTTTGCCGTAGGTTTTAAGGATCCATTCACTCATTCATACATTCAGCCATCAAACACCATAATTCACACCACATCACCCTAGTGCCACAAGCAAGGAAGAAAGGAGAAGAAGACTTGTGCAATCTGCCATCCAAGGAGGGTTCGAAATCTGCCATTGGAGTGTGGAGTGTTTCTAGGTGTATTCTATCCTTAGTTTTAGTTCAATTGTTATATTAATTTGGTTTTCAATTATGATGAACATGTGGAACTAATTTCTTTTTAGTTGGAGGTCAATTCGAAGCTATGATTATATGTTTTATATGAATTGATTATATCCAGTTATTGTTTCTTGAGTCTTGAAAGTGATTTGCTTATCTAAGTTATTAAAATTTGATTATGTATGTTGGTTGAGGGTTGACACTTAATTTGCATGTATGAATTTGATGCTAGAGTATAAGGGAATTTCACATAATAGTTATTCACTTATATTAACAAGTAATGGAGGTTGCTAGTCACAATTGTGTTAAGTAAATCCTTGGTATGAGTCTCATGCGTTTCATAGTGATGAATGCCTTGTAAATGCTTATGATTTTCATAGAACTTAATGACTTTTGATATGTATCTCTATCATGCGTTTCATATAGGGAACCTGAGAAAGATAATTTGATTGCGATGCATATTCCATCTAATTCAATGAAATAAGGAAAATCTGATGGTTGATTGTGCAATGCAATTAACTTAGGGCTTTGTCATTCATAGTCTAAAGGAATAATAACTGGAAATTGGTTTATATGCATAGGTCATGTGTGGAGAAGGACCCTCTTACTAGCCTTTCACCCGTTTAATTCACCCAAATTCGTTTTAACAAAGTGTTTTATGCAAAGTTTCTGTTTTAAGTTTTAATTTCGTCAAAAACAATCCCCCTTTCATTTAGTCTTGTTACTTGAGTCAAAATCTGTTTTCTTTTAGTCTTTTGAGTCAAGTTAAGTTTTATTTTCGTCAAAATCACTTGTTAGGTCTAGATTTGAGTCTTTTTTATTGTTTGTTGCTGTTTTGAGTCTATAGAATCTAGTTTAGTGTTTTTGAGCCTTATTTGTGTTGATTAGCATTCCTAGTTAATCCCCGGTCTAGAACGATCCCTACTTGCATATATACTACAATTGTCATCAATAGGGTTTAATTTGTGTGTCAAGTTAATTTTCACATCAAGTTTTGGCGCCGTTGCCGGGGATTAGCAAACTTGCTAATCACTTTTGTTTGTGTCGTGTCAAAGTGTGTAGTGTGTTTCTTTGTGTATTTTTGTTGTGTTTGCCATGCCCTTTAAAGTGGTTGCTGATTTGTTTTTGTTCTTTGTTTCAGGTACTAGTTTATGACTTGTCGTTCTCAACCTATTCGTGCAAACATATTGGATTTTGACGACGATTTTGAACGAACTTTGAGAAGAAAGAGGAAGCAACCAGAACCTAATCCACCTAGTTCAAGTTCAGAGTCCGAATCTGAATTTGAAGAAGAAGAAAGCATGGCGGCGGACAATCTAACAATCAAAGAAGTTTCGGCCTCGGGGTTAGACAAGGCCGTGCCTATTTGCATTCAATACCTTAAGGCAGCCCCGGACAAGACCGATGAGTTTGAATTAAAATCAAGCTTGCTGCATCATATTCCCAAATACCATGGGCTGTCCATGGAATATCCAAACAAGCATTTGAAGGAGTTTGAAGTTATATGCTCAAGCATGAAACCCATTAAAGTGGATGGGAAGATTTTGAAGATGAAAGCCTTTCCATTCTCTCTTTTGGAAAAGGCTAAAGATTGGCTATACGAATTGGCGCCCGAAATTGTTACTTCTTGGGAAAGGATGAAACGAGCGTTCTTGGAGAAATTCTTCCCAACTTCAAGAGTAATTCTTTTGAGCAAGAAGATTAGCAGAATTCAACAAAACCAAGGAGAATCTTTTCCAGCATATTATGAGCGTTTTAAAACCCTTGTTGCATCTTGCCCACAACACCAAATGAAGGAAGAGCTTCTAATTCAATACTTTTACGAAGAACTCCTTCCAATTGAGAGACAAATGCTAGATGCCTCGATAAAAGGTGCTTTGGTTGACAAAACACCAGTGGCTACCAAGGTCTTAATTGCAAATCGAGCCTTGAATGCACAACAATACAAGGGTGTTGGACAAAGAGACCCCCCACGGCAACAACAAGTGAATGAGGTAAGTGCAATTTCTGAAATTCAATCTCAATTAGCTAATCTCACTATGCTTGTGTCTCAGGTTGTTGAAGGATCCAAAATGCAAGGTGTGGCCATATGTGGAGTGTGCTCTATGCAAGGACATCTCAATGATCAATGTCCTCAATTGATAGAGAATGGAGGATGGGAGAATGCCCATGCCATGCGATACCAAAGTCAAAATCAACCAAGGAATGATCCATACTCAAATACATACAATCCGGGATGGAGAGATCACCCAAATTTCAAGTGGAGAGAGCGTTAACAACCTCAACAACAAGGAGGAATTCGACAGCCACCCCAAAAATACCTAATATGGCCATGCCTAATGATAAAATTGGCGAGATGGTGTCTGTCGTAGGGGCATTGCCACAACATCCAAGAAAGTCTCCAATCCCAATTCCAATTCCCATTTCAACTAATAGGTTGTTACCTTCTTTGGTGCAGGTTCCCAATCAAATCCAAGGTGGTGAGAGAGTTTACATGGACTTTAGGAACAAAAACACCACAATCAGGGAGGATCACTATCCCCTCCTATTCATTGAGCCATACTATGAGAACTTTGAGGAGCATGTCGTGGATGGTGCAACCCTCCATGCTGTGGGCTCCAATGAAGCCTAAAAGGAGGACTCGTCCGGCTAGAAGACGTTAAAGCAAGCGCTTCTTGGGAGGCAACCCATGTATGCAAATAAAGAAGACCTAGGAATTTCCAACACTCTATAACCAGATTTACGTTCCTAAACCCTACTCTTTATTGCTTTTATTTTGCCATGATTGTCATGTTTGTTAGTTGTGTTATTTGTTTGTTTGTTTGTGAGTCTATGCTTAAAACATTGAGGACAATGTTTGGTTTAAGTGTTGGGGGGGGGGGGTAAACAAGCTGTTTTTGCATGATTTTTGTGGGATTTTATCACCTATCACTTCTAAAGTTGTTATTCACTATTTTAAGTGTTTTTATGTGTCTTAAACAGAAAATCCGAATATTTGAAAAAAAAATCGAAAAATAGTTTTTTGAAAACCCAAAAAGAGTTGTTTTTAGAGTCGTTTTTGTTTTTGTGTTCGTTTGTGTCTTAGGGTACCTTCCAACACAATGATGAGGATTTGGTTTTTAATTGCATGACTATTAAAGAAAGTTACAAACATGGATGGAAGTTTGATATGCTCTTTGGTTTATGCTTAGTTGTAGTTTGACATTTACGAATTCACATGTAATCACAAAGGAAAAAAAATCAGTTTTTGTAACATGCTTGAAGGAAGAAACTCAAACTAATGCTACAACCCTGAGAGACTTGAGCCTAAACTTTATTTGGAGAGTTATTAATCTTGAATTTTTGTTTTCTAAAGTCGTTGCATAATCTCATTATTCTTTGCTTGGTTACTACTTAGAATGCATTTTATCACTATAGTTCCAAATACTAGAACTCATGCCCATTTCATTCAAAGCATAAAATTGAGTGCATAACATAAAACAAGATGAAGTTATTTAGTTAAAACCAGAGCAAAAAAGCCTTACCCTTTGCATATAAATTGTAGGTTTAACCCTTTGAGCCTTAGTTAGCCTATTTTCTTTGTTAGCCACACTATCCTTACCTACCCTAGAATAGGACTATCCATACCCTTATTCTTAAAGTATAGTAAAGGAAGAAAAAAGAAGTGTGGGGGAAGGTGTTTTTCATGGGAATCTAGGAGAATGTATGATTTGTGTGCCAAAGAAAGAAAGAGGCACGAAAAAAAATAAAATAAAATAAAAGAAAAAAATGTGAAAAAGAAAGAAAAAAGAAGAAAAAGTTGAAAAAGAAAGAATAAGAGTTGAAAATAAGTGAGAATGAACTCACAAGTATTGGAGGTTGAAGGAAGGGTCCAAAAGTTTGAATCTAACCCTAAGTGTTGTGTGAATCTACCATGGGCGTTTAAAGTTGATTTCTGCATTCAAAAGTGAATTCTAAGTGTTTATTTCATTACTTTGCTTACTATTGCTTTAAGAACTTTTGTTTATCCTTACCTTTCTTTGTTAGCCAATACATGCTTACTATTTCTTTGTTAGCCCCGTTACAACCCTTTGACTTCAATCTTGATTGTTATGTGTTTCAATATGTGGAGTTTAAAATTGGTTTGAGCATATGGTATCCCTTGTTCTTGCGTCTAAGTAGTGGCATTCCATTCATGAGATCATATACATATTAATAATTCCAGAAATTGCCTTCTTTGATTATAACTTATGTAAGTGCTAGTATACATGTTTACATCAATCTTCTCACATATACCTAGTGTAGGGAGTGTAGTCAGAAAATCTGTGTGAAAATAAAGAGTATATCCGGTGAGCAATTGAGGGATTCTCTAAGGCATGTTACTACATTCAAAATCATGTTTTAATTGATTAAATGCGAGCTAGTGAGTGGTAACTATGATTAAGTTTGTGCTTGACGGTAGGGATGACTAAAATCTATGTGAGTGGTGATCTTTAATACGTCATGTTGCATTGGAAATCCTTGAGGCAATGATGTGATAAATAATAGCACTCAAATTAAACCCTCTTATTGATAATTGTAGTAAACATGTAAGTAGGGATCGTTCTAGGCTGGGGATTAGGAGGGATTGCTAATCTAATAAAAACTGACTCAAAGATACAAAACTAGGCTTAAAAACACTTAAATAAACTCAAAGATTCTTAACTAAACTTATATGACTCAAAACAAATTAAAAAGACTCAAAACAGCACAAAGCAATCAAATAGACTCAAACTAGACTCTAGAACTTACTTTGGACGAAAGTTGAATTGATTTTGATTGGACCCCTTCCTTAACAACCAATACTTGTGAGTTCATTCTCACTTATTTCTCAACTCTTTTTATTTCTTTTCAAAACTCTACTCTTTTCTTTTTCTTTTTCCACAAATTTTTTTTTCTTTATCATTTTTTTTAACAAACACACAAACTTTGAAAATCCTTCCCCCACACTTGTTTTTCTGCAATATGTTAATCAAAAGGAATTCCTTTTCAGTCATGCTTCACTATGCTTTAAGAACAAGGGTATGGATAATCCTAATCTAGGATAGGTGAGGATAATGTGGTTAACAAAGAAAATAGGCTTGATAAGGCTCAAAAGGGTTAATCCTACAATCCATATGCAAAAGGGTTAAGGCTTTTTGGCCTTGGTTTAACTAACAACTCCATCTTATTGTATGTTATGCAATCAATATCATGCTTTGAATGAAATGGGCATGAGTTCTAGTATTTGGAACAATAATGATGAAATGCATTCTAAGTAGCAACCAAGCAAAGAATAATGAGATCATGCAACGACTTTAGAAAACAAGAAATCACAGATTTATAACTCTCTAAAGAACGTGATAGGAGCTTATTTAGGCGACTTAGCTAGCTTATTCTTGTGCATTTGTGCTATTATTTCTCAGTTAATGTCGTATTTCAACTCATTTTCGTGTGTTTGTAGGTCCAAAGGGTTAAAGTACCAAGAAAGTGCATTTTGGTGCATTTTGGCAGTTTTGGGCACTATGTGGATAGCTTGTATATGGGCTAACATGGATGGACGAATTTGGAGTTCAAGAGGCTAGAAATACGATGAGAAGAGGAAGGAACTAAGTTCAAGACAAAGTGGATAAGGAAGTAGCTCAAAAGAGGAAACCTTATCCAAAACCTTATCCAACATTATCCAAAACATTATCCAAAACCTTATCTCATCAAGTCCTATCCTGACCTTATCATGTCTTAATCCTAGTTGCAAGGGGACCTAAATAGATATTTCTAGAACCTATTTCTAGAAGCATTCTCTTCTAGAAGCCCCAAATCAGCCACAAAGCTCATTCTTTCTAGAAACCCTACAAAGGTGGCGCCTAATCCCTTCTAGAAGGCCTTGCCTTGCCTTGCAAGCCATTCCATCCTTCCCTCCATGTGTGCCTGATGTGAGAATTATACGCACACAAATTAAACCCTCTTTTTATCAATTGTAGTGAAGAATGTAAGTAGGGATCGTTCTGGACCGGGGATTAGAAGGGATTGTTAATCACTTGGATTTGACTCAAAAACGTAAAAACACAATATAAAACACCAAACTAGACCCTAAGAATGCAAAACTAAAGTTTAAAACACTAAGACAAACCAAAAGACTCAAAACAGCAAGAAAACACTCAAAACTGCCTTAAAACTACTTTCTGAGCAGTTTTGAGCACTAGAGAAGAATTTGGACGAAAATAGTTATAACTTGACTCAAGATACTTTAAAAACACAAACTAAAGATTTCTAACTAATTTGACACTCCAAGTAAAGGGGGATTTTGATTTTGACGAATTTGAAAACAAAACTTAAAACTTTGTAAAACGAACAGATTTTAAAACGAATTTGGATTTAATGAATGGAATGAAGGCTAGCTAAGGGGTTCATCTCCACACATGCCATACTTGCACTCAAAACGATTTCTAATTGCTTTTCAATAAACCATGAATTCTCAACGCCCCAGATTAACCGTGAATTGCACTAATTAACCCTCAGATTTTCCTAACGTTATTGAATTGGATGATTGCATCCGACAACCCAAAGCATTCCCCACAAGTTCCCTACATGAATTGCATAATAGAGATACAAGCAAGAATCATTAAGTTCTTTGAAAACCATAAGCATTGACGAAGCACTCGTTACTATGAATTGCATGAAACTTATGCCAAGAATTTACTTAACGCAATTGAGATCATCAACTTTTACTACTTGTGAATATAAGTTTGTAATGATTAGGTGAAACTTCCTTATATCCTAGCATTAGATTTATGCATGATAATTAAGCGTGCACTCTCAACCAACACACACAAATCAGTTTAATTCAAATAGATAAGTGAATTGAATTCACAACTTATGAAACGCAATTAGAGGTAATCAAATCATATAGCAAGCATGATCATGGTTTCGAATCCCCGCCTAGCCAAGGGGGGGGGGTTTAGTTCCTCATACGTACAAGACAAAGAAAAGTAAATTTAACCATTGAAATTAAAGGAGAGGAAACACCTAAAAATTCCAGCAACTCGAACTTGAATTGCATGAACGTCCAAGCCCTCTTCTCCTCCTCTTTGTTGCGGCACAAGGTCTAAGGACAGGTTTTGGGTGGTATTTGTATGGAGGAATGGATGTGTGATGGTAGGGTAGTGTTTAGGAGGGATGGGGAGTACGGCAAGGTGGGAAAATATGGAGAATGGTGAAGGATGGCTGCGGCAAAGGGTTGGGAATGTATTTCTGGCGAATTTCTGAATGTGGAGGAGTGAATGATAATCAATTGGTACGGCAAGGGGGTCTATTTATAGTGCAAAATCCCTCTCAATCAGCAAGGAAAAGGACTAAGTATTTGAAGATGACAAGGAAATCAAAACCCATCAGGAATAGGCCATCTAGAAGGTAGGAAACCCCAAAGGAAAAGGAATAGAGGCGCTAGATTTTTAGGGTTCTAGAAACAAAGTGTTTTGTGGCAGAAATTGGCACTTCTAGAAGGATTTGAGGCGCCACCTTTGTAGGAGATAAGATAAGGTTTCTAGAATCATGATTTAAGTGCCAGATTTGTAGGGAAAAAGAGATAAGGGTGCGGCACCTTCTTAGGGATAATGCTAGGGCTTCTAGAAAGCCTAAAAACTAAGGGGAGTTGGATAAAACCCACGGCAAAGATAGGATAGGGCATCTAAGGCTTCTAGAAACCCTCCAAGATAAGGTAAAGTGCATGGCATCCCTATAGGATTAGGATAAGGTGTCCTAAAGTGTTTAGGACTAAACCTTGTGCATTAGGATTAGGAAAGCTAATCCTTCTTCATCTTGGAATTCTTCTCCTTCTTGGACTTGGAAAACTTCTTTGTTGCTGCAACTTGAGGCCATTGGGATTTAACTTTCCTACTTCAAGTAGGAAACCCTGCTCAAGTAGGAATCATCATCTTCAAATCTTCAATTTCGTCCATCCTCTTGGCTCCAAGCATATGATATCCATTCCAAGCTCTAATTTGCTCCAAAAGGCTCCAAAATGCATCCTTTTGCATACTTTGCCCTTAAATCCTGAAAATACATAAAACTAGCTTAAAAGACTACTTTACTAAGGAAAAACACTATAAATGCACAAGAACAAGCTAAACTAAGGTGCATAAAGATGCCCCTATCAATGCCGCACCTCTGTAGGCCCTATCCCTCTTGGATTCTGATTTCTAGGGCCTCATTCCTTATGGATTTGGGTTACACAAATCTATGTATGAAACTAAGTGCGCTAAACCCCATCCTAGGTGGATTTAATGACCTATTGCCAAACCCTAGGGCCCTAATCCACTAAATCTGTTAAGTGTAACCTTAATCTAAGTAACCCTAGGACTATATAAACATAAAATTAGCCACAAATTCGGACCACCCTTTATGCTATTCAGAAACCTTATTGCCGCAACCCCTATTCCCCATTCTTCATCCTTCATCCACTCCATACACCTCCATACACGACCTGCCGCACTCCACCACCCTAATCAGCCATTATTCATCCTTCTAAACAAGAACACACCATTCAAAACCCCCAAAAGCCTAGCCGTGCATGCCATTCAACCTGGAATTGCTGAAATGTTTAGGTGTAATCTTTCTTGTGTTTTCAATGTTTAATTTCAAGAATCTTTGCTTTGCGAGTATGAGGAACTAATCCCCTTTTTGGCTGGGGGAATTTCGAAACCATGGCTATATTTGCATTATGATTTGATTACTTTCAGTTGTGATTTCATGAATGGTGAATTCAATTTACTTATCTATTTGAATTAAGACTTGTTTATGTATATGAATTGAGAGTGCACACTTAATTTGCATGCATAAATCTGATGCTAGGGTATAAGGAAACTTCACCTAATCGTTGGGAACTTATATTCATGAGTAGTTAAGGTTGTTAGTCACAATCATGTTAAGTAAATTCTTGGCATAAGTATCATGCCCTTTCATAGTTACGAATGCCTCGTCAACACTTATGATTTCCATAGAACCTAATGATCTTTGATTGTTTTTCTATTATGCGCTTTCATATAGAGAACTTTTGAGGAATAATTTGATTGCAATGCACTAATTCCATTCAATTCAATGACCTAAGGGAAATCTGAGAGTTAATTTAAGCGTACCTAATTAACTTGGGGTGTTGAGGTTCAGAATTCATTGAATAAGCAACTGGAGATTGTTTTGTATGCAAGTATGCCATGTGTGGAGAAAGACCTCTTAGCTAAACCATCATCAACGTAATTCCATCAAATTCGTCCAAATCTGCCTAGTTTAAAGTCTTGTTTTGTTTATTTTATTTTCGTCCAAAACCAAATCCCCATTTATTCTAGAGTGTCTAAATAGTTAGAGTATGTTTTAGATTGTGTTTTCAAGTGTTTCGAGTCAAGTTAGAACCAAATTTCATCCAATTTTGTGTTTAGAGTCAAATATGCCCAGTTTGTGTTTTTTAGGCAGTTTTGAGTGTTTTCAGCTCATTGTGAGTCTTGTGAACTTCTTTTGCGTCTTTTGAGTTAAGTGTTTAGAAGCTTTGTTTTATTTATTTGATTCAGTTTAAAGTGTTTAGCAATCCCTTCTAATCCCCGGTTTAAGAACGATCCCTACTTAATTATATGCTACAATTGTCAAAAAAGGGTTAATTTGTGTGTTAAGTTAATTTTCGCATCAAATTTTGGCGCCGTTGCCGGGGATTAGCAACTTTGCTAATCCCTTGTTATTTCCTTTTGTTTATTTTCGTGTGTTTTTGGTTCTAGTTTTTGACTGATAGGAGCATATTCATGCGACTTAAATGGCTTGTTCTCGTGCATTTACGTTATGTTTCTTTAGTTATTTTAGTCCTTTATGCTTCTTTTGTGTGTTTTCAGGTTCTAAGGGCTTAGGGAGCAAGAAAGTGCATTTTGAGGCTATTTGGGGCACTTTTGGGCATGGATTGGATACCTTAATCATGGTGCAAAGAGGATGGACGAAATTGAAGCCTTGTATGCTCTTTGGGGACATAAAACAAAGGGCCTAGCCCAATCAAACAAATCCTTTGAGCCATGGAAAACCTCTAGCCCAAATCAAACATTCTATGCCATGCAAACCAACCTATTTTTAGGCCCATTCTATGTACTTAAACCCTAGCCCTTTAAACTAGCCATATTATGATTTATTCACTTCCATACTCTTCTTTATTCCACATGCATTCACACACATGCACATCATTCACTCACATTTTTCTAGCCATTTCACTTCATCATTACACCACCATTCATTCATTAATCCACATGCACATTCAATCATTCACTCAAGCACCCTTGTGCCTTGTTTCCCCCTTTGTTCCCACCAATCACATGCATCATCATCATTTCTAATCCACATGCTTTCCAAGCTTTCCCACTTAATCATTAAGCCACATACACACACCATCTTCCCCTTTACCAAACCCTTTGCCGTGCACATGTTTTCTTTTCTTTAAATTCCAGCTTTCAAATGCAAACACATGCACAACAACACCATCACAAAACCTGCCATCATTCACCAAACATCCTTTGCTTTACATCTCCACAAACACATGCATTTACACCACCAAAAATCCCCTTTGCCGTGGCCTACACACACATGCATCCTGAAAACATTCTTGCCGTGAGTTCCCACTCCCATTTCCAGCTTTCCACAACTTTTCCTAGCTATTTTATTACATACATTCCCCCTTCATTATTCCAATCACATGCACCCATAATCATTCATTCCCTCCTAGCTGCAATATTCCCTCTTTCCTTCCTTCATTCACCTATAAATAAGCATCCAACACTCCTCAAAATGCATTCACTCTTCCATACACATTTTCAGTTACAAACACCAAGCAACAAACCCATTCCATTGCCGTGAGTCCCACTTCATTTTCTGCATATTTTCTCTTCACTCTTCCATCTCCAACCACTCCCTACTCCATTCCACATACACCTAAAGCCCTTAACATCTCCTTAGACCTTGTGCCCCAACGAAGAGGAAGAGAAGAGTGCCTAAACGTTCATACAATTCAAGTTTGAGTTGTTGGAATGTTTGGGTGTTTCTTTGATTTCAAAGTTATAATTTAATTCTCTTTGTTTTGTACGTATGACGAATGGAAGATAAGAGTGCCTAAACGTTCATACAATTCAAGTTTGAGTTGTTGGAATGTTTAGTTGTTTCTTTGATTTCAAGGTTATGAGGAACTAAACCCCCTTTAGCTAGGGGGTGATTCGAAACTATGTTTATATTTGCAATTTGAATTGATTACGTTTGGTTGGAATTTCATAAGTTGTGGATTCAATTCGTTTAACTGTTTGATTGATAACTTATTTATGTATGTTCATTGAGATTGCAAGCTTAATTTTCATGCATAAATATGACGCTAGAATATAAGTGAATTTCACCTAATCGTTATGAACTTATATTCACAAGTAGTGAAGGTTGCTTATAAACAATCGCGTTAAACGAATTCTTGGCATAAGTTTCATGCGTATTCCATAGTAACGAATGCCTCGTCGATGTTTATGATTTCCGTTGAACTTAATGATCTTTGTTGAATGTCTCTATCATGCGTATTCCATAGTTAGGGACTTTGATTAAGAATAATTTGGTTGTAATGCGTATTCCATTCAATCCAACGAATTTAGGGAAATCTGAAAGTTAATCTAAGCGGATCTAATTAACTTGGAGCATTGAGTTTCACAACTTATCGAAAGACCAACTGAGAATCAATTTTGTATGCAAGTGTAACATGTGTGGAGAAGAACCCCTTGGCTATTCCATCATCCATATTTTCATCACATTCATATTTACATTTTGCCTTTAATTATATTCTGTCTTTTTAATTTAATATCGTCCAAACACATTTCCCCCATATTTCGTTGAGTCTTAATCATTCGTATTTGTTTTATTTTTGTATCTTTAAGCTTTTGGAGTCATAAACACTTGCAAATTCGTCTAAATCAAGTTCTGGCTTCTATTTGAGTCAATTTGATTGTTTTAGACAATTTGAGTTTTTCAAAGCCATTCTGAGTCATAGTAGTCTTGTTAAGAGTATTTTAATTTAGTTTTTATGTTTTTAAGTCAATTTAGAAGGTTTTAGCAAGCCCTCCTAATCCCCGGTCTAGAACGATCCCTCACTTATCCATTCTACTACAATTGTCAAACGAGGGTTTAATTTGAGTGTCAAGTAAATTTCGCATCAAATTTTGGCGCCGTTGCCGGGGATTTAGCAACTTTGCTAATCCCTTGTCTTTATTTTTATATTTTTTTTTTTTTTTTTCGTGCATTCTTATTTCAGATTCTTAGTTTGTTTGTTTCCTTGTTTTTTTAGGTACTGTGTATGACTCGTAGCTCTCGGCCTATTATAGAGAACATCTCCGACTTTGACGGTGATTTTGAATGCACTTTGAGGAGAACGAGGAGTCAACAAGAGCCACCACAACCTGGGCTTGAAGAAGACAAAGTAGGTGTAGAAGAAAAGCCCACGGATCAGATTTTTGAAGAAGAACAAGCCATGGCAGCAGATAATAGAACCATCAAGGAGCTTTCGGCCTCGGGTTTGGATAATGCATTGCCTCTTTGTATCCAATACCCCACGGCTGCAGAGGGGAAGACTGAGGAATTTGAACTCAAATCCAGTTTGTTACACCATATTCCGAAGTTCCATGGCTTATCTATGGAAGACCCCAACAAACACTTGAAGGAGTTCGAGGTGGTTTGTTCGAGCATGACCCCCGTCAATGTGGATGAGAGTATATTGAAGATGAAGGCCTTTCCATTTTCACTTATGGACAAGGCCAAAGATTGGCTCTACGAACTAGCCCCGGGAACTGTGACTTCGTGGGAGAGTATGAAGCGTGCTTTCTTGGAGAAATTCTTCCCTACTTCGAGAGTGATTCTCCTACGGAAGAAAATTAGTGGTATTCAACAGAATCATGGTGAGACATTCCCGGCTTATTATGAGCGCTTCAAGGGCCTTGTAGCTTCATGTCCTCAACATCAAATGAAGGAGGAACTTCTCCTTCAATATTTCTATGAGGGCCTCCTTCCTATCGAACGTCAAATGCTTGATGCATCAGCGGGAGGAGCATTGGTGGACAAAACACCAAGGGATGCCAAGATTCTCATAACCAACCGAGCGCTTAACGCTCAACAATATGAAGGAGTGGGTCAAAGGGAAGCCCCACGACAACAAAGTGTAAATGAGGTGAGTGCTATTTCTGAAATTCAATCACAACTTGCTAATCTTACTTCTCTTGTTTCTCAGGTTGTGATTGGTCCAAAAGCACAAGAACACCAAGTTTGTGGCGTGTGCTCAATTCAAGGGCATCCATCCGACAAGTGCCCTCAACTAATCGAGAATGGTGGGTGGGAATCTGCCAATGCAATTGGTTTCCAAGGACAAAATCAAAACAACCCATACTCGAACACTTACAATGCCGGATGGAGGGACCATCCGAACTTCAAATGGAGGGAGCCACAACAAGCTGCCCAACAAGGAGGATTTAGGCCAAACCCCCCTGGTTTTTATTCCAAGCCGTATGCACCCCAACAACCCCAACAACCTTCGGCATCATCTCATTCAGGTACGTCCTTGGAAAGTGATCAAGCTATGCAATTACTAACCTCTATTTCGCAGGGGTTGCAAAATCAAAACAACCGGATAGCAAATAACGAGAAGGAGATGACGGATATGAAGAAACAAATAGGGCAGATTTATGAGTTCCTTGGACAGATTAGAGAGCAAGGAAAGCTTCCTAGCTCAACCACAGTCAATCCAAAGGGAGGATTCGAATCCGCCAAGGCCATCACCCTAAGGGGTGGAAAAGAAGTTGGGACCGAGCCAAACAATCCCAAATCTGCCCAGAAAGTAGATGAAGAGACGACACAACCTGAGGCAGATCACCCTAACTCGGCCAAATCAGGTAATTTAAGTTCAAATTCATGTACTTCACGTCCTAATCTGCCCAATGTACCTTTTCCTCGCAGGTTCATGCAAGAAAAAAAGGAAGAAAGCGAGAAGGACATTCTTGAAACGTTCCGGAAGGTGCAAGTGAACATACCGCTTCTCGATGCAATCAAACAGGTTCCAAAGTATGCTAAATTCCTCAAGGACCTATGCAATACAAAGAGAAGAAGGGCAAACAAAGAGGTAGTGAAGGTAAGCGAGAATGTGTCCGCTGTTTTGCAACGTAAACTGCCTACCAAGTGCAAAGACCCCGGTAGTTTCACGATTCCTTGTGTGATTGGACATAATCGTTTTGAACATGCCATGCTTGATTTAGGTGCATCCATAAATGTCATGCCTTATTCTATTTATGCATCTATGAATTTGGGTGAATTAAAACAAGATGGTGTAATTATACAATTGGCTGATCGTTCTAACGCGTATCCAAAAGGAGTTTTGGAAGATGTGCTTGTGCAGGTGAACCATTTAATTTTTCCGGCTGATTTCTACGTCCTAGACATGGAGGATTCAGCCCATTCTACATCTTTGCCGATTCTCCTTGGTAGGCCATTCATGAAGACGGCCCGAACGAAGATTGATGTATACAAAGGCACCTTGACAATGGAATTCGATGGGGAAGTGATTGATTTTAATATTTCTGAAACTATGAGATATCCCGTTGATGACCATTCTTGTTTTTCCATTGATGTTATCGATTCTTTGGCGCAGGTATACCTTGAAGAATTGAACGAGGACGCCCTGGAAACAACCATCACTAAGGCCATAGAGCGCAAAAATGAAGGATTTGGGCCAATGCAAGGCCACGGCAAGGAGGAGGAATTCTTTGCAATGGGTTCTAGTGAAGAAATAATTGAGGTTGTGGCAGCCCTTGAGTCATTGCCACAACAATATGGTAAGGTTCCACTCTCACTTTCAAATTCAGTTTCCACTAAGATGCTACCTTCTGTTGTTCAGGCACCATCGCTTGAACTTAAGCCGTTGCCGGACCATTTGAAGTATGTGTTTTTGGGAAAAGGCGAAACATTGCCCGTCATCATTTCATCAAGTCTCACGGCAATGGAGGAGGAGAAGCTTGTGAGGGTGCTGCGAGAGCACAAAACGGCCATAGGGTGGACTTTGGCCGACATTAAAGGAATAAGCCCTACCACATGCATGCACCGTATACTTCTTGAGGAGGGGGCTAAACCAACTCGAGAGGCTCAACGCCGTCTCAACCCTCCGATGATGGAAGTGGTGAAGAAGGAAATAATCAAGCTTTTGGATTGCGGAGTGATCTACCCTATCTCCGATAGCCGTTGGGTCTCTCCAGTTCAAGTCGTTCCCAAGAAGTCCGGAGTAACTGTTATCAAGAATGATGAGAATGAGCTCGTGCCTACACGCATTCAGACTGGATGGCGAGTATGTATCGATTACCGGAAGCTAAATGCCATGACTAGGAAAGATCACTTTCCTTTGCCATTCATCGACCAGATGCTCGAAAGGTTAGCCGGTCATGCTTTTTACTGTTTTCTTGATGGATACTCTGGATATAACCAAATTGTGATAGCCCTGGATGATCAAGAGACGACCACATTCACATGTCCCTTTGGAACATTTGCTTATCGTCGCATGCCATTTGGCTTATGCAACGCACCGGCCACTTTCCAAAGGTGTATGGTAAGTATATTTTCCGATTTTGTTAAAAAGATCATTGAGGTTTTCATGGATGATTTCAGTGTATTTGGGAGTTCATTTGATAATTGCTTGGATAATCTGACCTTAATTTTGAAACGATGTGTTGAAACTAACCTTGTCTTGAATTGGGAGAAATGTCACTTTATGGTGAAACAAGGTATAGTTTTAGGACATATTGTTTCAGAAAAAGGAATTGAAGTAGATAAATCGAAAATAGACCTTGTACGTCACTTACCCTCTCCTACTTCGGTTAGAGAGGTACGTTCGTTTCTTGGCCATGCAGGGTTCTATAGGCGTTTTATCAAGGACTTCTCCAAGATGTCCAACCCTCTTTGCCGATTGCTTCAAAAAGATGTGCCATTCAAGTTTGATGAAGAGTGTAATTCGGCATTTAACCAACTCAAGGAGAAGCTAGTCTCGGCCCCCATTATTGTACCTCCAGATTGGAGCCTTCCGTTCGAGCTCATGTGCGATGCATCTGACTATGCATTAGGAGCTGTTCTAGGACAAAGAAGAGACAAGCGACCGCATGTCATATACTATGCCTCTCGGACTCTCAATGATGCCCAATTGAACTACTCCACGACGGAAAAAGAACTTCTAGCTGTGGTTTTTGCTTTAGATAAATTCCGTTCATATTTAATTGGTACTAAAGTAATCGTTTATTCTGATCATGCAGCTTTGAGGTACTTGATCACGAAAAAGGAAGCAAAGCCGAGGCTTATCCGTTGGATTCTTCTTCTTCAAGAATTTGATATTGAAATCCGGGATAAGAAAGGAAGCGAGAATGTAGTGGCTGACCATTTAAGCCGAATGATCCATGAGGAGCATGAACATGCCGTACCTATCCCTGAAACTTTTCCCGATGAGCAGCTGCTATCCATTGAGGTAAGTGAACCATGGTATGCAGATTTAGTGAATTACTTGGTGGCTAAACAATTTCCAAATGAACTAAACAAGCACCAACGTGATAAGCTTAAAAATGATGCACGTTTCTATGTTTGGGATGACCCTTATTTGTGGAAGTATTGCTCAGATCAAATTGTACGTAGATGTGTGCATGATTCTGAATTTCACTCAATTCTAAGCTTTTGTCACACATATGCATGTGGTGGTCATTTTGGCACACAACGCACTGCCCTCAAGGTTCTAGAGTGTGGTTTTTATTGGCCGACTATATTTAGGGATGCTAGAACCTTTTGTATGTCTTGTGATCGTTGCCAACGAATGGGTAACATAGGTACCAAGGACCAAATGCCGCAAACCCCTGTCTTTAATGTTGAAATTTTTGATGTTTGGGGCATTGATTTCATGGGCCCTTTCCCTCCATCTTATGGTTTCACTTATATCTTGCTAGCCGTTGATTATGTTTCTAAATGGGTGGAAGCAAAAGCCACCCGTACTAACGATTCTAAGGTGGTTGCAGATTTCGTGAAAACTAACATTTTTGCTAGGTTTGGAATGCCGAGAGTAATCATAAGTGATGGAGGGTCTCACTTTTGCAATCGGACCATTGAGGCGTTGCTAAGAAAGTACCATGTCAACCATAAGGTCTCCACACCTTACCATCCTCAAACAAATGGCCAAGCCGAGGTGTCTAACCGAGAAATCAAACAAATTTTGGAGAAGACCGTTGGACCAACAAGGAGGGATTGGAGCTTACGTTTAGATGATGCACTGTGGGCATATCGTACGGCATACAAAACACCCATTGGGATGTCACCTTTTCGGCTCGTCTATGGTAAGCCATGTCATTTGCCCGTAGAGTTAGAGCACAAGGCACATTGGGCCGTGAAGACTTTCAACATGGACATAGATGCAGCGGGAGTTCATAGGAAGCTCCAATTGAATGAACTTGAGGAGATTCGGAATGAAGCCTATGAGAATGCCCGGATGTACAAAGCCAAGACCAAAGCATTCCATGATAAAATGATTCGAACCAAGACCTTCACAGTTGGGCAGAAAGTGTTACTTTTCAACTCTCGCCTACGTTTGTTTCCTGGTAAGTTGCGTTCTAAATGGCTTGGCCCGTTTGTTGTTACTAATGTTTTCCCTCATGGTGCAGTGCAAATCAAAAGTTCAAGGACGCAGCAAGAATTCAAAGTGAATGGGCATCGATTGAAGCCCTATTACGAGATGTTTGAGGAGCATGTCGTGGAGGAGGTACCCCTCCATGCCGTGGAACCTAGTCAAGCTTAAACGGAGGTACCGTCCGGCTGCAAGACGTAAAAGCAAGCGCTACTTGGGAGGCAACCCATGCATTCAACAAAGGAAGACTTAGAAAGCACTCCAAATCCAGATTCCTAAAAAAACTCTTCTCTTTGTTGCTATTTCGTTTCTACCTTGTTAGGTTGTTTAGTTGTTATTGTTTGTTTGTTTATTAATTGTGTGAGTCTATGATTGTAACATTGAGAAAATGTTTGATTTATTGATAGGCACTGCTAAACAAAGAAAGATGGTGCTTCACAAAGGTTGTTTGCTTGAGGCCCCACTACGTGGCTTTACTCTTGAAGCGGAAGGCGTAGGAACAGAAGGCATCGGAGCGGAAGGCGTAGGAGCAGAAGGCATCGGAGCGGGAGGCATCGAAGATAGAGCATTCCAGGCCTCAATACTTGGCCAAGCGCTGGATGAGCCAGGAAAAAGGTGCCTCTGGAGGAAAGACGAAAACCTTTGACGGTCACTGTGAATCCGACCTTCGGACTCTTGCAGCTCATCAAGCTTCCTCTTCATGCCCGTCGAATAGTTGTTTGCAAGCACGTGCAAACTTCTATTCTCATACTTCAGCTGCTGGATCTCCTGCTTGAGACTTTCCACCTCTGCCATCAATGATTCCACCTGACGGGAGCGGGCAAGCAGGCGTTGGCCCATGTTGGACACAGAACTCGCACACTGAACACTAAGTGCGAGGGACTCTTGAACGGCCAGCTCATCGGACCGTCCTGACAGCAGCCTACTATCTTTCGGAGTGAGGAGGTTCCTAGCTACTATTGTAGCTGTTGTGGCGTCCTGCATCACGGAGTCTTCACCTGTGAGAGGACCGTTAGAAGAAAAGAAAGAAGGGCGCCATACGTTACCTTGACGCGGCGCGCCCGTATCACTGCTAAGGCTCAATTCCAAGCTAAGGTTCGATGAGTTTGCCATTTTTCAAAAGTGTTCAAAGAGAAGGATGGAGTTAAATTTCAAAGGGCCGGAGTCGATTTTCAAGAATGGGAAATCTTCAGAGTGTGTTTGTTGTGGTGATCGATAGCTCAATAAAAAAGCCAAGGCGACGCGTCCACCAATTCAAAAAGCCGGAATTTCCGGCGTAATTTAGGCGACGCTTTCTCGGCTTTTCAGAAGGCGCGTTCAACTTTGTCAAAAGATTTCTTCTTTTCTGACAACACGAGGAGGCCATCATCACAACTACACATCTTTAGCCGACAAGCGCAAAGTTCGGCGACGCTTTCTCTGCTTTTCAGAAGACGCGTGCAGCTTTGTCAAAAGGAGCCGCATCTGCACTACCACGTGTCGCTCAGAAATCGAAGGGGCGCCTGCTCAGAAATCGAAGAGGCGTATTCAAAAATCGAAGAGGCGCCACTATTTCAAAAAGCCAGAGTTGCGGGATCAAAACGTTTGTCGACAAAGGTAAAAAGTACCACCACTTGCTATTATCTCTATATATGTTGACCTTCGTCTTTTATGGCAGGGCAAACCTGAAGAAAATGCCCAACTCTCCCTCACCTCTGAGGATGCACTCCCAGCAAAGCCTTTCGAAATACCAAATTCTTTCTTCTTCCCCAAAAATGATACCAGATGTCTGGAGTACAGATGACCCAGGAGGAAGCAGCACAACAAATACATGTGCTGATTCATTCACCGCTTCTTCAAAAGCAAAGGTATCTCATATCATCAAGGTCAAAAGCAAAAGTATCTCATATCATGCTCTTTCCCTGTCTTTTTCTTTGTCCTTGTTCTTACTCGCATGGCAAAGTAAAACAAGCAATCAGCCGGCATTTGGAGTCAGTCTTCCGTTCTGGAGCCAACTGCCTGGAATCTATTCCTGATTGCTTACCTAGCGTTGCTCTCGAGTAGTCATCTTCAACGGTTGATACACTTCCGGAGAAGGGACCACTTCTGCAAAGGGGAGCGAGTAAGGCAAGTGAAAATGATACATTGAAGCATGTGGAGACAAACATAGGCTGAGTTATCCTCCAACCCTTTTCAATACGAATTGGAAAGATTGAACAAAGAAACAGATAAAAGGGATAGGCTCAGACCTTCGGGGGAGACCAAAAGAACCATCCTGCTGCCCAGTTCAAGAAGTAGCACAAAGGAAAATCAACGATGGGCAGAAACCAGTTCAAGAGTAAGCCTGTGGAATCACAAAGATCAAAAGCCTCAATGCAATTACCAAGGAGAAGATGGAATTTACACTCTATAACCAGATTTGCGTCTCTAAACTCTTCTCTTTGTTAATTACATTCTGCCATGTTTAGTATGTTTAAGTGCTTTTTGTGTATTTACTTATGCTTTGTGTGAATCTATGCTTAAAACATTGAGGACAATGTTTGATTTAAGTGTGGGGGGGTAACTAAGTATGTTGATGCAAATTCGTTGAATTTTATCACCCATAACTTCAAGTGTTGTTCCTTGCTGTTTTAAATGTTTTTAAGGTGTTTTTAAACTGTTTTAGCGTGTTTTGTTTTATAACTCCGAAAATCACATAAAAATTTGATTTACATTTTTCGAAAAGCCTAAAAAGAGAGTTTTGAGTTGTTTTTGTGTCTTAGGGAACCTTCCAACGTTTGACGAGGATTTGGTTTGTAATTGCATGACTGTTAAAAAGAGTTATAAACATAGAGAAAAGTTTGATTTACTCTTGGTTTATGCTTAGTTATGGTTATAATGTATGACTTCACATGCAATCATAAAAGAAAAAATTCGTTTTTGTAACATGCTTGAAGGAATGAACTCAAACAAACGCTACAACCCTGTGAGACTCGAGCCATTACCTTCTTTGGAGAGTTATTTTCTGTGATTCTTTGTTTTCTAAAGTTGTTGCATGATCTCATTATTCCTTGCTTGGTTACTACTTAGAATGCAATTGTATCATGATAGAACTAAATGCTAGAACTTATATCCGTTTCATTCAAAGCATGACATTGAATTGCATAACATATATCAAGATGAAGTTGTGTAGTTGCCACCATAACCAAATAGCCTTACTTCCCATATTTCGTATTTATTGTAAGTTTTAACCCCGTTGAGCCTCGTTTAGCCTTTATTCTTTGTTAACCCACATCACCCCTTACCTAGCCTAGAGTAGGACTTTCCTATACCCTTGTTCTTAAAGTATAGTGAGCATGACTTAAATGAATTCCTTTTGAGTTACATTATGCAAGAAAATGAGTGTGGGGGAGTAAAAGTTTGTTCTTACGTTTATATGTATGTTTTGAGATTCAAAAAAAAAAAAAAAAAAAAAAAAAAAAAAAAAAAAAAAAAAAAAAAAAAAGAGTGAAAATAAGTAAGAATGAACTCACGAGCGTTGATGGTTGAAGAAAGGGTCCAAAAAGTTGAATATGGCCCTAAGTTTTGTGTGACTTTCCCTTGGGTGTTCAAAGTTGACTTCTGCGTTCTTAAGGGAATTCTAAGTGCCTAATTCAATACTTTGCTCACTATTGCTTTAAGAATGTTTGTTTATCCTTCACTTTTCATTGTTAGCCAATACCCTAGCCCCGTTACAACACTTTGACTTCTATCTTGAGTGTTATGTGTTTCAATTGTGGAGTTTGAACTTGGTATGAGCTTATGGTGTCACTGGTTCTCGCGTCTAAGTAGTAGCATTCCATTCATGAGATCATATCTAAACATGCTTATTAACTCCAGAAATTGCTTCCTTTGAAATACATATATGTGAGTGTTCGTTTTTATGTTTACATCAATCTTCTCACATATAACTAGTTTAGGGTGTGTAGTCAGAAAATCTGAGTGAAAACTGAGTGCATATCTTGTAAGGAATTGAGCAAATTCTCTAAGGCATGTTACTACATTCGAAATGTGTTTTAAATGCTTAATTGTGAACTAGTATGTGGTGACTATGATTAAAAATGTACTTAAGTGTAAAGATGGCTAAAATCTGTGAGAATAATGATTTTTAACTTGTCATGTGCATTGGAAGTCCCTGATACGATTGTTGGAAGGTGTAGGTTGTGTTTTGTTCGTTTCGTTTTGTTTTTGGTTTCTTTTGTTTTGTTTTGCTCGAGGACTAGCAAAAGCTAAGTGTGGGGGAGTTTGATAGGAGCATATTCATGCGACTTAAATGGCTTGTTCTCGTGCATTTACGTTATGTTTCTTTAGTTATTTTAGTCCTTTATGCTTCTTTTGTGTGTTTTCAGGTTCTAAGGGCTTAGGGAGCAAGAAAGTGCATTTTGAGGCTATTTGGGGCACTTTTGGGCATGGATTGGATACCTTAATCATGGTGCAAAGAGGATGGACGAAATTGAAGCCTTGTATGCTCTTTTGGGACATAAAACAAAGGGCCTAGCCCAATCAAACAAATCCTTTGAGCCATGGAAAACCTCTAGCCCAAATCAAACATTCTATGCCATGCAAACCAACCTATTTTTAGGCCCATTCTATGTACTTAAACCCTAGCCCTTTAAACTAGCCATATTATGATTTATTCACTTCCATACTCTTCTTTATTCCACATGCATTCACACACATGCACATCATTCACTCACATTTTTCTAGCCATTTCACTCAAGCACCCTTGTGCCTTGTTTCCCCCTTTGTTCCCACCAATCACATGCATCATCATCATTTCTAATCCACATGCTTTCCAAGCTTTCCCACTTAATCATTAAGCCACATACACACACCATCTTCCCCTTTACCAAACCCTTTGCCGTGCACATGTTTTCTTTTCTTTAAATTCCAGCTTTCAAATGCAAACACATGCACAACAACACCATCACAAAACCTGCCATCATTCACCAAACATCCTTTGCTTTACATCTCCACAAACACATGCATTTACACCACCAAAAATCCCCTTTGCCGTGGCCTACACACACATGCATCCTGAAAACATTCTTGCCGTGAGTTCCCACTCCCATTTCCAGCTTTCCACAACTTTTCCTAGCTATTTTATTACATACATTCCCCCTTCATTATTCCAATCACATGCACCCATAATCATTCATTCCCTCCTAGCTGCAATATTCCCTCTTTCCTTCCTTCATTCACCTATAAATAAGCATCCAACACTCCTCAAAATGCATTCACTCTTCCATACACATTTTCAGTTACAAACACCAAGCAACAAACCCATTCCATTGCCGTGAGTCCCACTTCATTTTCTGCATATTTTCTCTTCACTCTTCCATCTCCAACCACTCCCTACTCCATTCCACATACACCTAAAGCCCTTAACATCTCCTTAGACCTTGTGCCACAACGAAGAGGAAGAGAAGAGTGCCTAAACGTTCATACAATTCAAGTTTGAGTTGTTGGAATGTTTGGGTGTTTCTTTGATTTCAAAGTTATAATTTAATTCTCTTTGTTTTGTACGTATGACGAATGGAAGATAAGAGTGCCTAAACGTTCATACAATTCAAGTTTGAGTTGTTGGAATGTTTAGTTGTTTCTTTGATTTCAAGGTTATGAGGAACTAAACCCCCTTTAGCTAAGGGGTGATTCGAAACTATGTTTATATTTGCAATTTGAATTGATTACGTTTGGTTGGAATTTCATAAGTTGTGGATTCAATTCGTTTAACTGTTTGATTGATAACTTATTTATGTATGTTCATTGAGATTGCAAGCTTAATTTTCATGCATAAATATGACGCTAGAATATAAGTGAATTTCACCTAATCGTTATGAACTTATATTCACAAGTAGTGAAGGTTGCTTATAAACAATCGCGTTAAACGAATTCTTGGCATAAGTTTCATGCGTATTCCATAGTAACGAATGCCTCGTCGATGTTTATGATTTCCGTTGAACTTAATGATCTTTGTTGAATGTCTCTATCATGCGTATTCCATAGTTAGGGACTTTGATTAAGAATAATTTGGTTGTAATGCGTATTCCATTCAATCCAACGAATTTAGGGAAATCTGAAAGTTAATCTAAGCGGATCTAATTAACTTGGAGCATTGAGTTTCACAACTTATCGAAAGACCAACTGAGAATCAATTTTGTATGCAAGTGTAACATGTGTGGAGAAGAACCCCTTGGCTATTCCATCATCCATATTTTCATCACATTCATATTTACATTTTGCCTTTAATTATATTCTGTCTTTTTAATTTAATATCGTCCAAACACATTTCCCCCATATTTCGTTGAGTCTTAATCATTCGTATTTGTTTTATTTTTGTATCTTTAAGCTTTTGGAGTCATAAACACTTGCAAATTCGTCTAAATCAAGTTCTAGCTTCTATTTGAGTCAATTTGATTGTTTTAGACAATTTGAGTTTTTCAAAGCCATTCTGAGTCATAGTAGTCTTGTTAAGAGTATTTTAATTTAGTTTTTATGTTTTTAAGTCAATTTAGAAGGTTTTAGCAAGCCCTCCTAATCTCCGGTCTAGAACGATCCCTCACTTATCCATTCTACTACAATTGTCAAACGAGGGTTTAATTTGAGTGTCAAGTAAATTTCGCATCATTGACCTTGTTTTGTTTTCTTGTTTTTAGGCACTAGTTTATGACTCGGAGTTCTCAACCGGTTCATGCGCATATCTTAGACTTTGACGACGATTTTGAGCGAACTTTGAGACGGAAGAAGAATCAACAAGAGCCCCAACCACCTCAACCTGCACCAGATCTTGAAAAAGACGAAATACAAGTGGGAGAGGAGGCCACGACTCAGATTTTTGAGGAAGAACAAGCTATGGCAGCCGACAATTGAACAATCAAGGAGCTTTCCACTTCGGGATTGGACAATGCCATGCCTCTATGCATTCAATATCCAAGGGCAACCCCAGACAAGACCGACGAGTTCGAACTCAAGTCTAGCTTATTGCACCATATTCCTAAGTTCCATGGGTTGTCCATGGAAGATCCTAATAAGCACTTGAAGGAGTTTTGAGGTTGTTTGCTCAAGTATGACCTCGGTGAATGTTGATGGAAGCATTTTGAAGATGAAGGCTTTTCCCTTTTCTCTCTTGGAAAAGGCTAAAGATTGGTTGTATGAACTAGCCCCCGGAACTATCACATCATGGGAGAGTATGAAACGGGCATTTTTGGAGAAGTTTTTCCTAACTTCTCGAGTCATTCTTTTACGCAAAGAATTAGTGGCATTCAGCAAAACCAAGGTGAATCATTTCCAACTTATTATGAACGTTTTAAAACTCTTGTTACTTCATGTCCACAGCACCAAATGAAGGAGGAGCTTCTTCTTCAATATTTCTACGAAGGGCTTCTACCAATTGAATACCAAATGCTAGACGCCTCAGCGGGAGGAGCTTTAGTGGACAAAACGCCCATGGCCACTAAGACTCTCATTGCCAACCGAGCTTTAAATGTCAACAATATGAAGGCGTTGGTCAAAGAGACATACCACGACAGCAACAAGTTAATGAGGTAAGTGCTATTTCCGAACTTCAAAATCAAATAGCTAATCTTACTTCTCTTCTTTTGCAGGTGGTTGAAATACCAAAGGTACAGAGTGTGGCTATTTGTGGCGTGTGCTCAATGAATGGACATCTCACGGATAAGTGCCCTCAATTGATCGAGAACGAAGGGTGGGAATCTGCCAATGCCATGGGTTATGGGAGCCAAAACCAACCAAAGAGTGATCCTTTCTCTAATACATACAATCCCGGTTGGAGAGATCATCCAAATTTCAAATGGAGGGAGCCCTAACAACCCCAACAACAAAGCGCATTTAGGCAGCAACCTTCGGGATTCTACGAAAGGCCGTATACACCTACATACCCCCAAGCACAACCTGCCCAATCCAAATCAGGTTTGTCCATAGATAATGATCAAAATTTTCAATTACTAACTTCTATGGCACAAGGAATGCAAAATAGGGACAAAAGGGTTGACGAATTAGAGAAGCAAGTAGGGCAGATTGCGGAGTTCATGGGCCAATTCAAAGAACAAGGCAAGTTGCCTAGTTCAACCTTTGTCAACCCAAAAGGAGGATTCGAATCTGCCAAAGCAATCATGTTGGGAAGTAGAAAACAAGTTGGAACGGCCTCACAACCATCTAAATCATCCCCAACTGAGGACGAAAAGGTGCAATTCGAGGAGGAAGAACAAGAGCGAGCCACGGCAAGGGTTGCACTACCTATGCCGCAGCCACCCAAACATCCCCATTCGGCTTCCAAGGGTAAGGAGGTTCCAAATTTGATTAATTGTAATGTTATTCCTCCAAATGTACCCTTTCCACGTAGATTCATGTAATCGAAGAAGAAGGAGGCTGAAAAAGACATTTTGGAGACATTTAGAAAAGTACAAGTCAATATACCACTTTTGGATGCAATTAAGCAAGTTCCAAGGTATGCGAAGTTTTTAAAAGAACTTTGCACTACTAGGAAGAGAATTTCGAACAAAGAGGTTGTAAAGGTAAGTGAAAATGTCTCAGCCATCCTACAACGTAAAATGCCCCCTAAGTGCAAAGGTCCAGGTAGTTTTACAATTCCTTGTGTTATTGGCAATAATCGTTTTGAACATGCCATGCTAGACTTAGGTGCATCTATTAATGTCATGCCTTACTCAATTTATGCATCTATGAACCTAGGTGAGTTAAAAAATGATGGTGTGATTATTCAATTGGCCGATAGATCTAATGCCTATCCAAAGGGTGTTTTGGAAGATGTTTTAGTGCAGGTCAATCATTTAATCTTTCCTGCTAATTTTTATGTGCTTGAAATGGAAGACTCAGTTCATTCTTCACCCTTGCCACTCCTACTTGGAAGACCATTCATGAAAACAGCTCAAACAAAGATTGATGTGGCCAAGGGGGTATTAACAATGGAGTTTGGTGGTGATATAATTAAATTCAATGTTTATGACTCTATTAAGAAGCCTAATGATGTTCGTTCTTGTTTTTCCATTGATGTGCATGAGGATATAGGGCAGGAACAATCCACACCTATCAAGAAGGATGCATCAAGAACCACCATTGAAGAGGGAATTAGAGTGGTTGCTGTAAAACCACCCAATCTGGCCGAGAGTATCCATAGTGACATTGTTGATAGCGCTGCCACTTTTGAGCTTCTATCACAATATGTTTGTAAGTCTCCAATCCCAATTCCAATTCCCATTTCAACTAATAGGTTGTTACCTTCTTTGGTGCAGGTACCCAATCGATTTCAAGGCGGTGGGAGATTTACATGGACTTTAGGAACCAAAACACCACAATCAGGGAGGATCACTATCCCCTTCCATTCATAGAGCCATACTATGAGAATTTCGAGGAGCATGTTGTAAATGATGTACCCCTCCATGCCGTAGGTACTAGTGAAGCTTAACATGGCGTATTCATCCGGCTAAAAGATGTTAAAGCAAGCGCTTCGTGGGAGGCAACCCATGCATTCAACAAGGAGAAGATGGAACTTCCACTCCAAACCCAGATTTGCGTTTCTAAACCCTTCTCTTTGCTGCTTTCTGTTATCATGCTTAGTTGTTTGTTATTTGTTTGCTTTTGTGTGAGTCTTGGTGTGAAACATTGAGGACAATGTTTGATTTAAGTGTGGAGGGGTAAACAAGTGTTTTTATGCAAAATTCATGGGATTCTATCACCTATCACTTCTAATGTTGTTTCTCACTATTTTTAAGTGTTTTTAATGCATTTTGAGCTGTTTTGAAGTAAAAATCCGAAAATTTGAAAAAAATGGAAAAAAAAAGTGTTTTGAAAAAGCCAAAAAAGAGTTGTTTTTATGTGTTTGTTTGCGTCTTAGGATACCTTCCAACACAATGATAAGGATTTGGTTTTTAATGCATGACTGTTAAAGAGAGTTACAAACATGGATGAAAATTTGATTTGCTCTTTGGTTTATGCTTGGTTGTAGTTATTGTTTACGAATTCACATGTAATCACAAAGGATAAAATCAGTTTTTGTAACATGCTTGAAGGAAGGAACTCAAACAAACGCTACATCCTTGAGTGACTTGAGCCTAAACATTTATTTGGAGAGTTATTAATCTGTGCATTCTTGTTTTCTAAAGTCGTTGCATGATCTCATTACTCTTTGTTTGGTTGCTACGTAGAATGCGTTTCATCACTATAGTTCCAAATACTAGAACTCATACCCGTTTCATTCAAAGCATGAAATTGATTAGCATAACAAATAACAAGATGAAATTGTTTAGTAGTCACCACCATAGCCAAATAGCCGAATCCACCCTTGTCATTTGTATTGTAGGATTAGCCCTTTGAGCCTTATTTAGCCTATTTTCTTTGTTAACCACATCACCCTTACCTAGCCTAGAATAGGACTTTCCATACCCTTGTTCTTGAAGTATAGTGGAGCATAACTTAGAAGGAATTCCTTTTGAGTGACATTCTTGCAGAAAACGAGTGTGGGGGAAGGGATTTTTGTGTGTATTTGTGTGCCAAAGTCTTAAAGGAGGCACGGGATAAAGAAGAAAAAAAAGAAAGAAAAAAGAAAAAAAATGTGAAAAAGAAAAAGAAAAGAAAGAAAAGGAGTTGAAAATAAGTGAGAACGAACTCATAAGTGTTGGTTGTTGAAGAAAGGGTCCAAAAAGTTTGAATATGATCCTAAGTTTTGTGTGAATCTTCCCTTGGTGTTCAAAGTTGATTTCTGCATTCTAAAGTGAATTCTAAGTGCCTACTTCATTACTTTGCTCACTATTGCTTTAAGAACGTTTGTTTATCCTTTACCTTTCATTGTTAGCCAATACCTTAGCCCCGTTACAACCCGTAGACTTCTATCTTGATTGTTATGTGTTTCAATATGTGGAGTTTAAAATTGGTTTGAGCATATGGTATCTCTGGTTCTCGCATCTAAGTAGTGGCATTCCATTTATGAGATCATATATATACATGCATTAATAATTCCAAAAAGTGCTTTCTTTCATTATACATATGTGAGTGGCTCGTCTACATGTTTACATCAATCTTCTCACATATACTTAGTGTAGGGAGTGTAGTTAGAAAATCTGTGTGAAAATTAAGAGTACATCTAGTAAGGAATTGAGGGAATTCTCTAAGGCATGTTACTACATTTAAAATGTTGTTTTAATTGATTAAATGTGAGCTAGTAAATGGTGACTATGATTAAGTATGCTCGAGGGTAAGGATTGCTTAGATCTATGTGAGTGGTGATCTTTGACATGTTATGTTTCATTGGAAATCCCTGAGGCAAACGTTGGAAGGTTTAGATTATTTGCTTTGGTTCTTTTGTTTGGTTGTTTTGCTTGAGGACTAGCAAAAGCTCAGTGTTGGGGAATTTGATAGAATCATATTTAGGCAACTTAGCTAGCTTATTCTTGTGCATTTGTGCTATTATTTCTCAATTAATGTCGTATTTCAACTCATTTTCGTGTGTTTGTAGGTCCAAAGGGTTAAAGTACCAAGAAAGTGCATTTTGGTGCATTTTGGAGCAGTTTTAGGCACTATGTGGATAGCTTGTATATGGGCTAACATGGATGGACGAATTTGGAGTTCAAGAGGCTAGAAATACGATGAGAAGAGGAAGGAACTAAGTTCAAGACAAAGTGGATAAGGAAGTAGCTCAAAAGAGGAAACCTTATCCAAAACCTTATCCAACATTATCCAAAACCTTATCTCATCTTATCCTATCCTGACCTTATCATGTCTTAATCCTAGTTGCAAGGGGACCTAAATAGATATTTCTAGAACCTATTTCTAGAAGCATTCTCTTCTAGAAGCCCCAAATCAGCCACAAAGTTCATTCTTTCTAGAAACCCTACAAAGGTGGCGCCTAATCCCTTCTAGAAGGCCTTGCCTTGCCTTGCAAGCCATTCCATCCTTCCCTCCATGTGTGCTGCACCTCTGTAGGCCCTATCCCTTTTGGATTCTGATTTCTAGGGCCTCATTCCTTATGGATTTGGGTTCCACAAATCCTTGTATGAAACAAAGTGGGCCAAACCCCATCCTAAGTGGATTTAATCACCTATTGCCAAACCCTAGGGTCCTAATCCACTAAATCTGCTAAGTGTAACCCTAATCCAAGTAACCCTAGGACTATATAAACATAAAATTAGCCACAAATTCAGACCACCCTTTATGCTATTCAGAAACCCTGTTGCTGCAACCCCTATTCCCCATTCTTCATCCTTCATCCACTCCATACACCTCCATACACAACCTGCCACACTCCACCACCCTAATCAGCCATTATTCATCCTTCTAAACAAGAACACACCATTCAAAACCCCCAAATCCACCACCCACAACTTGTGCCGCAGCAAGGAAAAGGAAGGGAAGCCTAGCCGTGTATGCTATTCAACCTGGAATTGCTGAAATGTTTAGGTGTAATCTTTCTTGTGATTTCAATGTTTAATTTCAAGAATCTTTGCTTTGCGAGTATGAGGAACTAATCCTCTTTTTGGCTAGGGGGAATTTCGAAACCATGGCTATATTTGCATTATGATTTGATTACTTTCAGTTGTGATTTCATGAATGGTGAATTCAATTTACTTATCTATTTGAATTAAGACTTGTTTATGTATATGAATTGAGAGTGCACACTTAATTTGCATGCATAAATCTGATGCTAGGGTATAAGGAAACTTCACCTAATCGTTGGGAACTTATATTCATGAGTAGTTAAGGTTGTTAGTCACAATCATGTTAAGTAAATTCTTGGCATAAGTATCATGCGCTTTCATAGTTACGAATGCCTCGTCAACACTTATGATTTCCATAGAACCTAATGATCTTTGATTGTTTTTCTATTATGCGCTTTCATATAGAGAACTTTTAAGGAATAATTTCATTGCAATGCACTAATTCCATTCAATTCAATGACCTAAGGGAAATCTGAGAGTTAATTTAAGCGTACCTAATTAACTTGGGGTGTTGAGGTTCATGATTCATTGAATAAGCAACTGGAGATTGTTTTGTATGCAAGTATGCCATGTGTGGAGAAAGACCTCTTAGCTAAACCATCATCAACTTAATTCCATCAAATTCGTCCAAATCTGCCTAGTTTAAGGTCTTGTTTTGTTTATTTTATTTTCGTCCAAAACCAAATCCCCATTTATTCTAGAGTGTCTAAATAGTTAGAATATGTTTTAGATTGTGTTTTCAAGTGTTTCGAGTCAAGTTAGAACCAAATTTGGTCCAATTTTGTGTTTAGAGTCAAATTTGCCCAGTTTGTGTTTTTTGGGCAGTTTTGAGTGTTTTTAGTTCATTGTGAGTCTTGTGAACTTCTTTTGCGTCTTTTGAGTTGAGTTAAGTGTTTAGAAGCTTTGTTTTATTTATTTGATTCAGCTTAAAGTGCTTAGCAATCCCTCCTAATCCCCGGTTTAAGAACGATCCCTACTTATTTATATGCTACAATTGTCAAAAGAGGGTTAATTTGTGTGTTAAGTTAATTTTCGCATCAGAACGTTTTAGGCTCAAGTCTCTCAGGGATATAGCGTTAGTTTGAGTTCCTTCCTTCAAGCATGTTACAAAAACTGATATTTTCTTGTGATTGCATGTGAATTTGTAAACTATAACTACAACTAAGCATGAACCAAAAAGCAAATGAAACTTCCATCCATGTTTGTAACTTTCTTTAATAGTCATGCAATTAAAAATGAAATCCTCATCATTGTGTTGGAAGGTACCCTAAGACACAAACAAACACACAAGAGCAACTCTAAAACAACTCTTTTTGGGTTTTTCAAAACTGTTTTCAATAATTTTTTTCAAAATTTTCGTATTTTCTAATCAAGATACATAAAAACACTTCAAAACACACTAAAAACACTTAAAAAAGTGAGAAACAACATTAGAAGTGATAGGTGATAAAATCCCACGAAAATCATGCAAAAACAGCTTGTTTACCACCCCACACTTAAATCAAACATTGTCTTCCTAAAAACACTCAATGTTTCAAACAAAGACTCACATTCAAACAAACAACATAAACTAACAAACACAACTATCATGGCAAAGCAAAAGCACAAAAGAGAATAGTTTAGGAACGCAAATTTGGTTGTGGATTGTTAGATTGCCTAAGGCTTCTTTATTTGAATGCATGGGTTGCCTCCTAAAAAGCGCTTGCTTTAACGTCTTGTAGCCAGACGAAACTTCCATCTAAGCTTGGATAGGGCCTATGGTAGTGAGTGGGAAGTCTTCCACAATCTGCCCCACGCCACTCTCATAGTATGGCTTCAAACGATGCCCGTTCACCTTGAATTCGTTGCCATTCCTTAAACTTTGGATTTGGACAACACCATATGGAAAAACATTAGTAATAACAATCCATCCATTTAGAACGTAACTTACCAAGAAACAAACGAAGGCGAGAATTAAAAAGTAACACTTTCTGCCCTATGGAGAATGTTTTGCTACGAATCATCTTGTCATGGAATGCCTTGGTCTTCTCCTTGTAAATGCAAGCATTCTCATAAGCTTCAAGCCTAATTTCTTATGAATTCTAGCCACATCTATGTCCATGTTGAAGGTTTTGATAGCCCAATGTGCCTTGTGTTCTAACTCTACGGGAAGATGGCATGGTTTGCCATAGACAAGCCGAAAGGGGGACATCCCAATGGGTGTTTTGTAGGCCGTACGATATGCCCACAATGCATCCTCCAAACGCAAGCTCCAATCCTTTCTTGTTGGTCCAACGGTCTTCTCCAAAATTTGCTTGATTTCTCTATTGGAAACCTCGGCTTGGCCATTGGTTTGAGGATGATAAGGTGTTGAAACTATGTGTGACATTATATTTCTTGAGCAACGCCTCAATGGTGCGATTACAAAAATGAGACCCTCCATCACTAATGAGCACTCTAGGCATCCCAAATCTAGAAGAGATGTTAGTTTTGATGAAATCTGCAACCACTCTAGAATCATTAGTACGGGTGGCTTTTGCTTCCACCCATTTTGAGACATAATCAACCGCAATCAAAATATAAGTCAAAACCATATGAAGAAGGAAAAGGACCCATGAAATCAATGCCCCAAACATCAAAAATTTCAACATTGAATATAGGGGTTTACGTCAATTGATCCCTTGCACCTATATTGCCCATTCTTTGACAATGATCACAAGTCATACAAAAAGTTCTAGCATCTTTAAAGATTGTAGGTCAATAAAATCCACATTCTAACACCTTAAGGGTTGTGCGTTGTGTGCCAAAATGTCCTCCACATGCATAAGTGTGACAAAAAGTTAAAATTGAATTAAACTCACAATCATGCACACATCTACGAAGAATCTGATCCGCACAATATGGGTCATCCCACATATAAAACCGTGCATCTTTCTTGAGTTTATCATGTTGGTGCTTGGTTATGGTATTTGGAACTTGTTTAGACACTAAATAATTCACCAAATCTGCATACCAAGGTTCACTTACCTTAATGGACAGCAATTGCTCATCAGGGAATGTTTCTTGAATGGGTAACAACTCATTATTGCACACCAAAGGACTCAAATGGTCAGCCACCACGTTTTCACTCCCTTTCTTGTCTCTAATTTCAATATCAAACTATTGGAGGAGGAGCATCCAATGAATTAGCCTTGGTTTGGCCTTCTTTCTGGTGAATAAGTACTTCAAAGCTGTATGGTCAGAATAAACAACAACTTTAGTGCTAAGTAAATACGAATGAAACTTATCTAAAGCAAATACAACAGCAATAAGTTTTTTTTTAGTGGTAGAGTAGTTCAATTGAGCATCATTCAAGGTCCAAGATGCATAATAGATGACATGTGGTTGCTTGTTCTTCCTTTGGCCTACAACAACCCCTATTGCATAATCGGATGCATCACACATTAGCTCAAAAGGCATGCTCCAATCTGGTGGGACTATGATTGGTGTCGAGGTAAGCATCTCCTTGAGGTGCTTGAATGCCTTCTCACACTCCTCGTTGAACTCAAATGACATTTCCTTTTGTAGGAGACGACAAAGAGGTTGTGCAATCTTTGAAAAATCCTTGATAAATCACCTATAGAATCCCGCATGTCCAAGAAAAGAACGAACCTCTCTCACCGAAGTAGGAGAGGGTAAGTAGCGTATAAGATCTACTTTGGATTTATCAACCTCAATTCGTTTTTCAAAAATTATGTGACCCAAAACTATGCCTTGTTTTACCATGAAATGACATTTTTCCCAATTTAAAACAAGGTTAGTTTCAATGCACCTTTTTAAGATTAAAGTGAGATTATGCAAACAATCATTAAACGAGTCACCAAAAACACTAAAAACATCCAAGGAAACCTCAATAATCTTCTCAACATAATCAGAAAATATACTTACCATGCATCTTTGAAAGGTGGCTGGTGCTTTGCACAAACCAAATGGCATACGACGATAAGCAAAAGTACCAAATGGACAAGTAAAAGTGGTCTTTTCTTGATCATCTGGAGCTATAACAATTTGATTATATCCCAAATAACCATCAAGAAAACAATAAAAAGAATGACCGGCTAACCTTTCATGCATTTGATCAATGAATGGCAAAGGGAAGTGATCTTTCCTTGTGCTGGCATTTAGCTTCCTATAATCAATGCAAACTCTCCAACCTGTTTGGATGCGTGTGGGCACAAGCTCATTCTCTTCATTCTTCACTACTGTGACTCCAGACTTCTTTGGAACAACTTGGACAGGTGAAACCCAACAACTATCAGAGATGGGATAGATCACATCACGATCAAGGAGTTTGATAATCTCCTTCTTCACTACTTCCATCATTGGAGGGTTGAGTCGGCGTTGAGCTTCTCTAGATGGTTTAGCCCCTTCCTTCATGATGTGAAAATTACTTGACACACAAATTAAACCCTATTTGTGACAATTGTAGTAGATATGTAAGTAGGGATCGTTCTAGACCAGGGATTAACTAGGGATGCTAATCTATACAAATACGACTCAAAAACACTAAACAAGACTCTATAGACTCAAAACTAACTTTAGACACTTAAAATAGCAACCACTAATAAAAAAGACTCAATTTTAGACTCAATAAGTGTTTTGGATGAAAATAGGACTTGACTTGACTCAAAAGACTCAAGGAAAACAAGTTTTGACTCAAATATGAAGACTAAGTGAAATGGGGATTGTTTTTAACGAATTTTAAACTTAAAACAAAAACTTTATAGAAAACACTTTGTAAAAACGAATTTAAGTGAAATAAATGGGTGAAAGGCTAGTTAGAGGGTCCTTCTCCACACATGATATATGCATATGAACCAATTTCCAGTTATTGTTCATTTAGACTATGAATGACAACGCCCAAGTTAGTTGCATCGCACAACTAACCATCACATTTTCCTTATTTCATTGAATTGAATGAAAACGCATTACAACCAAATTATCTTTCTCAAGTTCTTTACATGAAACGCATAAAAAGATACATATCAAAAGTCATTAAGTTTTGTGAAAACCATAAGCATTGACAAGGCATTCATCATTATGAGACGCATGAAACTCATACCAAGGATTTACTTAACGCGATTGTGACTAGCAACCTCCACTACTTGTGAATATAAGTGAATAACTATTACATGAAACCCCCTTATATTCTAGCGTCAAATTCATGCATGCAAATTAAGTGTTAACCCCCAACCCACATACATAAACCAGTTTTAATAACTCAGATAAGCAAATCACATTCATGCCTTAACAAACAATAACTGGACGTAATTAATTCATATAAAACATATAATCATGGCTTCGAATTCACCTCCAACTAAAAAGAAGTTAGTTCCTCATGTTCATCATAATTGAAAACCAAATTGACATAAACATTAAACTAAGACTAAGGATAGAAAGAACCAAGAAACGCTCCACACTCCAATGGCATGCACGGCACTCCCTTGGATGGCAGATTGCACAAGTCCTTCTCTCATTCCTTCCTTGCTTGTGGCACTAGGGTGATGTTGTGTAGATTGTGGTGTTTTATGGCTGAAAGTATGAATGAATGAATGAGTGAATAAATGATTGAATGGTGCGGCATAGGGCTGTTTATATAGGCTAATTATGCTCAATTAGTGAAGGAAAAGGATTGCACAATCCCATAGAAAAAGGGTTAAGTCTAGGAAAAAACCAAAGGGGAATAGGATAGGTAGTGCACGGCTAGGTTTAAGGGTCTTCTAGAAGGGTAGGTGCGGCACATTTGTAGGGATAAGATAAGGTTTCTAGAAAGAATGTTTTAGAACAGATTTTTGGTCCTAAAGGGATAAGGACATATGATATAGGTGTAGAGGAAGGATTGTAACCCCTAAACCTACAAGGAAAGGTGTTTATGCGGCAAACAAATGGATAAGGCTTCAAGAATTTGTTCTAAGTGTTTAAATATACATCTAATCCCTTCTAATTAGCTAGATTTAAGGGACAACCTAATTTGGATAGGATAAGATAGGATAATGTTAGAGTTAGGAAAGGATAAGGTTGGTTAGGATAGGATAAGATAAGGTTGGATAAGGTTCCTTATTTCTTGCTATTTCCTTATCTTCTTTGCTTTAGGACTTCATCCACCAGATTTGTAGCCTTTCCTAGTCCTTCTTGGCTTCAATTTCGTCCATCCTCTTTACTCCATGGTTAAGTTATCCAATCCATGCCCAAAACTGCTCCATTTAGCTTCTAAATGCCTTTTCTTGCTCCTTTTGCCATTAGAACCTAAATACACACAAAAATAACTTAAAAGACTAAAATAAATAGTAATTAACTCACTAAATGCAAGAAAACAACATAACTAAGTAGCATAAATATGCTCCTATCACTTCATGAGTATACGGTGCATGCATGTAGTAGGGCTTATTCCCTTAATATCGGCCAAAGTCCAACCAATGGCTGTTTTGTGCTCCTTTAGAACCCTCACCAACTTGTCCTTTTCTTATGCCGTGAGTGAGGAAGCTATAATGACGGGCAATGTCTCTTGGTCACCCAAGAAAACATACTTCAAGTGGTTTGGTAACAGTTTAAGCTCAAGGGTAGGTGGCTGTATCACTAAAGGAAACAACTTGTTAGTTGAAACGGCAATTGATATTGGGGTTTGGAACTTACAAGATTGTCATGGCAATGACTCTAGGGTAGCCATCACTTCAATTACATCATCACAAAGGGGCACGACATGGAATTCCTGATTGGTGTTGTGGGGTGCAATTGGTGCTGCCATTTGGTTTTTCAATTCTATTCCACTTGTAATGACCGTTTCAAGTGCATCGTCATGTAATTGTTCAAGATGCTCCTGTGCCAATAAATCAAAGTTATCAATAGAAAAACATGAATGATCATCATTAGGAAATCTGATGGTTTCAGAAATATTAAAATCAATAACTTCCCCATCAAATTCCATCGTTAAAGTCCCTTTAAACACATCGATCTTGGTGCGGGCTGTTTTCATGAATGGCCTCCCAAGAAGGAGTGGCAAAGATTTGGAATGGGTCGTCTCTTTCATCTCAAGCACATAGAAATCCGCCAGGAAGATCAAGTTATTAACCTGCACTAAAACATCTTCCAAAACTCCCTTTGGATATGCATTAGATCGATCGGCCAATTGAATAATCACACCATCATTTTTCAATTCTCCTAGGTTCGTGGATGCATAAAGGCATGACATTAATTAAAGCTCCTAAGTCTAACATAGCATGTTCAAACTTAGTTTGGCCAATAATGCAAGGGATTGTAAAGCTACCTGGATCTTTGCATTTTGGAGGTAACTTTCTTTGTAAAATAGCGGAAACGTTTTCACTTACCCTCACCACCTCTTTATTCGAAACCCTCTTCCTTGTGGTGCAAAGTTCCTTCAAGAATTTAGCATATTTGGGAACTTGCTTGATGGCATCGAGGAGTGGAATATTGACTTGTACCTTCTTAAACGTCTCAAGAATGTCTTTGTCATCTCTTCTTTCTTGGCTTGTATAAATCTGCGAGGGAAAGGAACATGAGGTGGAAACTTACCTATATTGGGCGAATTAGATGAATTGGATGAATTAGGGTCCTTAAGTGGCTGCGGCAAGGGTGTTTCTACCCTTGCCGTGGCTTTGCTTTGCTCTTCTTCCTCCAATGGCAGCTTTCCATCTTCGTTTTGACTTGATTTGGATGGTTTTGGATTAGTGCCAACTTCTTTTCCACTTCTCAATGTGATTGCTTTGGCAGATTCGAATCCTCCTTTTGGGTTGACAATGGTTGAACTAGGGAGTTTGCCTTGGTCTCAGAATTGTCCTACAAACTCCGCTATCTGCCTAATTTGTTTCCCCAAGTGGTCCACCCTTTTGTCTTGATTTTGCATTGCTTTGTTTTGATTCTCTTACCCCTGAGACAAATTGGTAAGTAACTTAACAAGTGTATCATTGTCCAAAGACGTACCTGAGCTTATTTGGGCAGATTGTGTTTGAGATTGATTTGGTGCAAATGGCTTGGTATAGAAGCCCGGGGGTTGCTGCCTAAATCCTCCTTGTTGTTGAGGTTGTTAAGGCTCCCTCCACTTGAAATTTGGATGATCTCTCCAACCCGAATTGTATGTGTTGGAATAGGGATCATTCCGTGGCTAATTTTGGCTTGGAAATCCAATAGCATTTGCACTCTCTCATCCCCCATTCTCAATCAATTAAGGGCATTTCTCAGAGGGATGTCCTTGGATAAAACACACGCCAAGAGGTTTTGTCCACCAATGCACCTCCCGCTGAAGCATCGAGCATTTGCCTTTCAATTGGAAGAAGGCCTTCATAGAAATATTGAGGACATGATGTGACAAGGGCCTTGAAACGCTCATAATATGCCAGAAAAGACACTCCTTGGCTTTGTTGGATTCCGCTAATCTTCTTCCTCAAAAGAATAACTCTTAAACTAGGGAAGAATTTCTCCAAGAACGCTTTCTTCATTCTTTCCCAAGAAGTGACGGTTCCGGGTGCTAATTCATATAACCAATCTTTAGCCTTTTCCAAAAGAGAGAATGGAAAAGCCTTCATCTTCAAAATATTGCTATCAACATTAATTGGAGTCATGCTTGAACACACCACCTCGAACTCTTTTAAATGCTTGTTTGGATCCTCCATGGACAACCCATGGAACTTTGGAATGTGGTGCAGCAAACTAGACTTCAATTCAAACTCATCGGTCTTATCTTGTGCTGCCCTAGGATATTGGATGCATAGGGGTGCAACATTGTCCATTCCCAAGGCGGAAAGCTCCTTGATTGTTCGATTGTCCGCTGCCATGACTTATGCCTCTTCTTCCCCTCTTGCCGTGGGCTCGTCTTCCTCCTCAAAATCACATTCCAAGCTAGAACTTGGTGGGTTAAGTTAAGGCTTCTTCCTCCTCAAAGTACGCTCAAAATCGTCGTCAAAGTCCAAGATGTTTGCATGAACAGGTTGAGAGCTACGAGTCATAAACTAGTACCTACAAATAAGAAAAGAAAACAAGGTCAGCAACTAAAACAAAATATATGAAAGAGAAACAAAAAGAAACAATGGGGGATTAGCAAAGTTGCTAATCCCTGGCAACGGCGCCAAAAATTTGATGTGATAAATAATAGCACTCGAATTAAACCCTCTTATTGACAATTGTAGTAAAGATGTAAGTAGGGATCGTTCTAGGCCGGGGATTAGGAGGGATTGCTAATCTAATAAAAACTGACTCAAGAATACAAAACTAGGCTTGAAAACACTTAAATAGACTCAAAGACTCTTAACTAAACTTATATGACTCAAAACAAACTCTAAAGACTCAAAACAACACCAAACAATCAACTAGACTCAAACTGGACTCTAGGCCTTAATTTGGATGAAAATAGAATTGGTTTTGACTCAAAACACTTAAAGACAAAAAGTGGACAGATTCTAGCTATTTAGACACAACAAAGTAAAGGGGATTGGGTTTTGGACGAATTTAAAGTAAAACAAGTAACTTAAAGACTTAAACAAAGTTTGGACGAATTTGGGGAAAAACTATGGATGATTAGCTAGCTAGAGGATTTTTTCCACACATGATACATTTGAACACAAAATGATTTCCAGTTGCTTTCTCGATAAACCATGAACCTCAACACCCTAGATTAACCGTGACATCACTAATTAATCCTCATATTTTCCTTGAGTTATTGGATTGGATGACATCATTCGACAACCCAAAGCATTCTTCAAAAGTTCCCAACATGACATCATAATAGAGATACAATCAAAGATCATTACGTTCTATGAAAATCATAAGTATTGACAAAGCATTCGTAACTATGACATCATGATACTCATGTCAGGAATTTAACTTAACATGATTGTGATAAACAATCTTAACTACTTGTGAAAATAAGTTTGTAACGATTATGTGAAACTCCCTTATATTCTAGCATCAAATTCAAGCATGCAAACTAAGTAGGCCTCCTTAATCAACATACGAGAATAAGTTCTCAATCAAACGGTTAAGTAAATTGCATTCACAATTTATGAAATCACAACTGGAATTAATCAATTCATATCAAAAATATAATCATGGTTTTAAAGCCTCCCCTAGCTAAAACGAGTTTAGCCTCTCATGTTCACAGCAAAGCAAAGAAAACTTAAATTAAACATTGAAAACAAAAGATAGATTACACCTAAAAACATTCCAACAATCCAACTTGAATGCAAAAACGATCTCTACTTACATCTTTACTACAACTGTCAATAAGAGGGTTTAATTTGAGTGCTATTATGCATAAGAGACCTTCAATGTTGCTGGAACTTAGGGACATTTAGGATTAGGAAGGGTCAAACCAAAATAGGAAACCTTGGCTTAACTTTCCTACTTCAAGTAGGAAACCTTCTTTGATTAGGAATCCTAATATCTTTAGGTCTTCAATTTCGTCCATTCCTTTTGCTCCAAGCATATGCTATCCATTCCAAGCCGAATTTTGCTCCAAAAGGCTCCAAAATGCACCTTCTTGCTACTTTAGCCTTATGGACCTACAAACACACGAAAAAAGCTCAAATACTAAAATAACTATGAACTAACAACATAAATGTAAGAAAACAAGCTAACTAAGTCACCTAAATATGCTCCTATTAGGGGATTATTTTTGACGAATTTAAAACTTAAAACAAAAACTTTGTAGAAAACACTTTGTCAAAACGAATTTGTGTGAAATAAATGGGTGAAAGGCTAGTTAGAGGGTCGGTGAAAGGCTAGTTAGAGGGTCCTTCTCCACACATGATATATTTCATTGAATTGAATGAATACGCATTACAACCAAATTATCTTTCTCAAGTTCTTTATATGAAACGCATAACAAAGATACATATCAAAAGTCATTAAGTTTTGTGAAAATCATAAGCATTGACAAGGCATTCATCACTATGAAACGCATGAGACTCATACCAAGGATTTACTTAACACGATTATGACTAGCAACCTCCACTACTTGTGAATATAAGTGAATAACTATTACGTGAAACTCCCTTATACTCTAGCATCAAATTCATGCATGCAAATTAAGTGTCGACCCTCAACCAACACAAATAAACAAGTTTTAATAACTTGGATAAGAAAATCACATTCAAGACTTAAGAAACAATAACTGGACATAATCAATTCATATAAAACATATAATCATGGGTTCAAATTCACCTCTAACTAAAAAGAAATTAGTTCCACATGTTCATCATAATTGAAAACCAAATTAACATAAACATTGAACTAAAATTAAGGATAGAAATAACCAAGAAACGCTCCACTCTCCAATGGCTTGCACGGCACTCCCTTGGATGGCAGATTGCACAAGTCCTCCTCTCCTTCCTTCCTTGCTTGCGGCACTAGGGTGATGTGGTGTGAATTGTGGTGTTTGATGCCTGAAAGTATGAATGAATGAGTGAGTGAATGGATGATTTGAATGGTGTGGCATAGGGTTGTATTTATAGGGCTTAAGCCCTAGGGAAATCAGATTAGGGTGTGGTAGAAATTAGGTGGGAAAAGGTTTTCACAATCCTATGGGAAAAAGACTAAGACTTGGCAGAAACCAAAGGGGAATGGGATAGGGAATACACAGCATAGACTTGGGGTTTCTAGAAAGATAGGTGCGACACCTTTGTAGGAGGAAGATAGGGCTTCTAGAAAGGATATTTGAGATAGATTTCTGGACCTAAATGGACAAGGACTCATGGCATAGGTATAGAAGAGGGATTACAACTCCTAAATCCCCAAGGAATGGTCTACATGCGGCATACAAAGGGATTAGGCTTCTAGAATCTGAATTAGGTGTTTAAATGTATAACTAATCCCTTCTAAATGGCTAGAATTAACGCACAAACTGATTTGGATAAGATAAGATAGGATAGGATAAGGTTGGTTAAGATAAGGCCTTGTGTTTTTAAGCATATTTTTGCATCTTTGAGTTAGTTTTCATTAGATTAGCAATCCCTCCTAATCCCTGGCCTAGAACGATCCCTACTTATATCTATACTGCAATTGTCAAAAAGAGGGTTTAATTTGAGTGCTATCTTTAATCACATCAAAGACCCATTAACCAAAAGTAAACCGTTGATCAGAGATCGACGGTAGGGTCCACAACCCTACGTAAGTGATGTGTTATAAACTAGCACTCAAATTAAACCCTCTTATTAACAATTGTAGTAAAGATGTAAGTAGGGATCGTTCTAGGCCGAGGATTAGGAGGGATTGCTAATCTACTTAAAACTGACTCAAAAACATAAAACTAGGTTTGAAAACACTTAACTAGACTCAAGGAACTCAAAACAAACTAAAAAGACTCAAAACAGCACAAAACAATAAAAAAAAAGACTCAAACTAGACACTAAGGGTGATTTGGACGAATTCTAACTTTAACTTGACTCAACACACTTAAAAACACAATTTGGAAAGATTCTAACTAATTCGACACAACAAATTAAAGGGGATTGGGTTTTTGACGAATTTAAAGTAAAAACAAGTAACTTAAAGACTTAAACAAAGTTTGGTACGAAATTGGGTGAATGGATGGGTGATAAGCTAGCTAGAGGGTCCTTCTCCACACATGACACACTTGCATACAAATTGATTTCTAGTTGCTTTTTCAATAAACCATGAACCTCAACACCCCAGATTAACCGTGACATCACTAATTAACCCTCAAATTTTCCTTAAGTCATTGAATTGGATGGACAATGCATCGGCAACCAAATTAGTCATTGAATTGGATGGACAATGCATCGGCAACCAAATTATTCTTCCCAATTTCCCTACATGAACTGCATAATAAAGACACAAGCAAAGATCATTAAGCTTTGTGAAAATCATAAGCATTGACAAGGCATTCATAACTATGACATCATGATACTCATGCTAGGAATTTAACTTAACATGATTGTGAAATGGCTGCGGCACAAGGGTGTGGAATGGGCTGAATTTGGGTTATGGTGTACTATGGTGAAGGATTGATGAATGGCAGGGAAGTATGATGGATGATAGGGTGCGGAATTGTGTATGGATGATGGTTGAATGGTTGGTGCGGCTGTGAGTGTGGAGAGAATGGATCAATGCATCAGAATTGTGTATATGATTTATGGATGTGTGAATGGGTGCGGCACAAGGTGAATAATTTAGGGAAAAGATCATGGCTTTAATTAAATATTTTAGGAAAGATTTAGACCCCAAATCCTCAAGGAAAAAGGGTAATTAAAGTCAGAATCCCATAGGAAAAGGGATAGGAAGTTATCCCTCTTTGGCTGGGATTAAGGCTTCTAGAACTTATATTTAAGTGTTCTAAATTAATTAGGGACCTCTTTGGCAGCTGGAACTTAGATAGGAAAAGATTAGGAAAGCAAAGTCAAAATAAGGAAGTTTGACTCATGTTTCCTTCTTTGTGGTTGATTCCTTTTCTTCCAAGTCTTGAATTAATTTCTTCCATCCCTTTAGCAAATTCCTAGCCTCCTTTGGTCTTCAATTTCATCCATCCACCTTGCTTCAAGCATGTACTAACCATTCCAAGCCCAAAACTGCTCCAAAATGCTCCAAATTGCACTTTCTTGCCACTTTAGCCAATTAGACCTACAAACACACGAAAATAGCTCAAAATACTAAAATAACTAGGAACTAACAACATAAATGTAGGAAAACAAGCTAACTAAGTCGCATAAATATGCTCCTATCAGTAACTCGATCCGAAAGATCCGCATCTCAGATTTCCAATCCGTAACTTCAAAAGATCCACAATACACTTCTAGAATAAGATACTAAAATTTCATTACGATCCAATAGTTGGATCTCCGCCAATTGCAAATTCATGTGGTGGTTAACGTTTTATTTTACGAACTTACAAATCCAATTTTGGAAGATCCGTATGTCAAATTCCCAATCCGTAAGTTCTTATGGTCCTTAAATATTACGTACTATAATATATTAAAGTTTAGTGATGATCGAACGGTCGGATCATCGATTGCTATACTATTCAAGTGGCGGACCTTAATGAAATTTCGTCGGATTTTGCAAATTTTGTAGATTTCCTTGGCAATCTTTCAAACTCCATATCTCACTTATTTCTCAACCAAATTTGACCTATAATATACCAAATTGAAGCTAGAGAAGTGTAGAACAAAATTATACCTGCTTGGAGTCCAAATGGTCGCCGGAGATGGCCATAAAAGGGCCTGAAAGATGGCTGTCCGCGGGAAAACAGGGGAATTCGCCAAAATTTCTGGGCAACCTCCAACGTCCATAATTTTGTCAATACTCAACGAAATTAAGTGATTCAAAAACGAAAATCATAGTCCTCGATGAGACGAAGAGATTAGTACCTTGTATGATGGCTATCTTGTTGGATAGTTGACCATTTGTAATTAGTTTAGTTACCTATTTGAGTCCTTATAATCAAATTGTAATTAGGTTATTTGATTTTTATTTCTTTCCTTGTAAATCACTCTTGTACATTATGTATTTTCCACCTCACCAGATTTATGGCGTTGTGCTTTTCATCGACACGAGAGCTTCTCGTGCTGATAACGTGGTGTGAAATTGAGGATACGTTTGCAGTGGAATATAAAGTAAATAAGACACAATATTTACAAGGTTCGGCAAGTGCACGTACATCTTGAGGGCAGCAATAGTGTTTTCTCTCATTATCGGAAATAATAGGAGTGCAAAGATAACCTTACTATTTTTTTTCTTTATCTCTCTAGCCTTTCTTTTGTCTTCTCTCTATCATTGGTGTAGCTTACATGAATTTCTCTATTTTTGTGTTGTGTTCTTCAATGATGCAAATATCTCTTTATGTAGAGGTTTTCAATCTTCTTTGGTCATATTTGGTTGGCTATGCTTTTCAACCTAACAACTTACCAAGATATTTTCCTTGAGAACATTTTAAACCTACGGTCATATTTGGTTGCTCATTATTATGGGGCATTCACACCTCGATTCACAACATTTATGTTATTTTCTTTTGTAATATTAACAGGTTACTTATTAAACAAGGTGGAAAATAACAATTTCAAAGAAATATATTGTGGGTCTCAGGATACACGGTGAGCGTATGGAAATCACGCAAATTTTTGTTTTTTCCTTAGTAGATATATGTTGTCCATAGTAAATGTAGAAAAAGGCTACAAATAGACAATCAGCATAGTGGAAATCACGCAAGTTGCATCCCTCAAGGTTTGTGTTTCTAACCCACGTGCATGCTTTGTTTTGAAAATTTATATGTTATATATAGTAAATGTAGAAAAAGATTACAAATAGACAATCATCATAGTGGAAATCACGCAAGTTGCATCCCTCAAGGTTTGTGTTTTGAACCCCCGTGTATGCTTTGTTTTGAAAATTGAGTCATTCCATGTACATTTAAGAGGGACATGTTGCAGTCCTAATTGGGTTAGGAATGTGATTGTGTAAATCCTATTAGGATTTTATAATATTGTTTAGATACTGTCATGATTCAGTTGTAACACGTAAAGGGGAAGGTCATAGTCCTAATTAGGTTAGGATTGTGATTGTGTAAATCATATTGAGATTTTGTAATATCTTTTAGGTAGTGTCGTGATTCAATTGTAATACCTCAAGGGTACGAAATTTATCTGCCTTACTACTATAAATAAAGGAACAAGGAACAATGAGGGTGAGATAACACACCATAGATTGCACCACATTCTATCTCTCCTTATCGCCGTACCTCTCTCTCCATATCTATAATTCTTTAGTTATATACGTCTACAACATGTTATCAACATGATCTTGCCTAACTCTAAGGAACTGAAGGTTCTTGGAGGAGGTTCTTCAACAAATCCAAAGGCTCAATTTTATTTTCTGCCAATCAGGTTCTCCTAAAACACATTTTATGAGTCCATACTTGGATGAAAACATTCCTCATGATGCATAAACCCCAAGTTTATTATTTCATAATTTTACTATTATATATATATATATATATATATTATATTGCATATATTGGTCAATATATATAAGCATGTTCATGCAAACACAATTGATATTTGCATATCTTGATGAAATTGTATGTGGAATTTTGTGAGGCAAAGAAACCAAAAGAAAGTAGAAGCATGAATTAGGGTTCTGAAAACCCAGGAAAACCAAAAATATAGTAGCAGTCGAGTCGCAACCTAAAGTAATGTTGTCATCGAGCCCTTGAGGTAGGCTGAGCTTGAAGCTCAGGCCTCCAATCTTAAACGACGTTGTTCTGGACGAAGGTAGCAGCCCTCTGTAATTTGCTGCATGGGCTACAGACGAGACTTGCAAGCCTGGGTCCCCTCTGCTGGGCTTGACGCCTTCAACCTGCTTTCAGCAGTGTGCAACTTGCTAGGCTTGCCCCCTTGTCAAACCATGATTATCTAGGGTTGAAGTAAGGTGGATCAAAATACGCTTGCCTTATAAGTTTTATCATGGACTCAACAGCTTCTGTTACGATTTTGACTAGATAGATCTGTAATGCCACCATCATCCTGTTCCCGAATCAGTAGGCGAATTTAGACGACTTCGCTGAGATTGACCATGCTTTTCCGCAAGATTCGGGAACCCAATCTAGCAAGGAATCAACAGGTTTCCTATAATCTTGGTGTCCTTACAATTTAAGTATTTTAAGGATTATATTTGTTAGTCATAATTCCTTTGGTGATTCGTGTGGTGATCAGAATGATAATGGGATTAGTATGCAAATATAGGTGAGGTGATACAAATTGATGTTTTGATCATGATGGTTTGTATAAGAAATAAGGTTGTGTGAGATAAAACTATGTGCATCATCTTAGGACTTGATGTGATAATGCAGAAAGAGTATTGCAATTTGTTTTGCATATGTTTACATGATTGTATTTGGACATACAACTTGAAAAAATTGGGTCTTTTGGTTGGAGTATGGAATATCATTTAAGAATCATGTGATCTTTTATTTGAAATTAGTTAGCGTGGAATGATTGGTATTATCAGGAGGAGCTGCATGGCTAAGCAATTTGATCTTACTAGTATGAGACCTTCTGCAATGTGGGAAGCCCCTTCAACTCAATAAACAACTAAACGCTCTACCCGAAAACTCTCACTTTACATGAAAACCTTCTCACACACTTAAGAAAAACACTAATTATACTGACCCTCTCGTCAACACATCTTCTTCACTTTGGATAAGTAAACAACATTATGTTAACAATTGGCGGCACCTTCAGTTTGGATAAGTAAACAACACTGTCCCCGTAGAATCGAACAACATAGGAGACCTTTAGTTTGAACAAGTAAAAATCACTACTTCTAAGTTAGTTGATTACTTATCTAAGTCTCGGCAGGCGAATAATTCTTAAACCTTTGCCTAAAGAGGTCACTTCATTAGCTTCCCAGTGAAGTGAAGTCTTCCATGATTGGTTACTGTTAGGTGCATTTTGCAGTTCAGCATTCAGATGGTTGAACCACGTTCATCATAAAAATGAACATATCCAGTTAACTAGCTAACCTTGTCTTTAGGTTCTAGAACAAGGTCGAGATACATTCCTTCCTCGGTTGTAGTCTCTCAAGCGCAGAAGTCAACAATGCATTCAACACCACCATCACCACATCTATTCTACTTGCCTGATAGAGCTCAGTCGCGAGTTGGCACACCCACATTCACATGCAGGACACAGTTAGCTCATAGTTACTCGGCCTATGCGCCACGTTTGCTTTGTAATTTTTAGAGTCAATAAATTGTCCAATTATTGTAACAAGGTGGTTGGTATATTATTCTAGAAGAAGTGCCACTCAACTATGAGCACCTTATTGAGACATAAATTGTCTTTACGTTTTTCTAATCCATATTCATTTGGGTTGCACTTTCGCTCACCACTATAATGCTCACCTTCTTACTTATTATCATTGGATGAATTTTGAAATTTGTGTCTATTCACTACATAGATCTTGAATTTTAAACTCATCCAATAATGATAAATAGGGTGATGAACATCGCCATCATTTGAGAGTGGTGAGCAAAAATATTCTCATTCATGTGCATGTTATCCAATGATAATAAATAGGGTGATAAAAATCGCCATCATTTGAGAGTGGTGAGAAAAAATATTCTCATTCATGTGCATGTTAACATCGTATTTACCTATGAGTATGCATTAAATTTATGTATTTACTAGCAAGACAATATATGAATTCTATATGTGATTAATATAGCAATTAGACCCAACACATCTATCATCAACTTCAGATTCCAAAATGAGGACTTACCCCAATTTCAACTACCAATGTTGTACGAAAATTTTTGTGGTATCTAATTTATTATCTAGACTTTTCATGTGCACATATAAATAACATTATTAGTCATGGTTTGTTTCAAAGAGTTTTATTTAACTTTTTCTCAACTTGGTATGTTTTTTCAAATCCTCTAGCTTGATTTTTCTTAATTTCATATTCATAAAAAAGTACTCTTGAATTATAATTTAGTTTGATTTATTTGGTAAGAAAATTTCATTCATGGTTATTAAGAAAAAAAAAAGTACAATTGCAAGCTAAAGAGCAAATGAGATATCAAATCCTAGGTAGAATATCACTGTACATATTTGACATCAAAAGTCTATGTAACCGAAATGTTATTTGCTAACTAGATTTGAAGGCTTTGTGATTATGAGTCAAATTTGACGTCAAGGTCAAAATTAATTTTAATGGTGGTCCCTTATTCCATTAAACATTTTAACCAATAAAAATTTTGTTTCAACATTTTTTTTAATAATTATAATCATTTAAAGCTCAATTTAAATAAGAAAATAACAATTCGTTTGAAAAAGTTGAAAATTTAATGTAAGACTTCAAATTACTATATCAACCATCAATTGTAATTTAACTCAATCTCAGTTGGGCATCTAATTATGCGAAATTGCCACAACATGAATAGGTATCAAATACCCTCAAGCACTAAGATATTCTCCCACTTACTTTCTCCTTTTTCCCACCGTACTATTTTTCCTTCACCATCAAAATACCCCTAACATAATTACATTATCTCATGGAGTAAATATATCATACTTTTTTTTAATGATAAAACTTTGCTTGTTTACGAGGCAAAATAAATATCCAAAACAAAGATTTAGTATTTTGTATTACAATCTAGTTGTATTTCTGTTCATTTGTAAGTGAGATATTTTAAGTTATATTCTTGCCAAAGGCGAATTTGAACCATATTATTGTTAACTTATTGTGAGGCTAAATTCATCCTCCTCCATTTAGTGAAAAAAAATATCGTTTATTTGAAAAAATAAAAAGGCTTTTTGGCCACAATGGTCATTGAGATTTGCATAACTCCTTACTTTGATCCCTGAGATTTTAAATCAATATAAGTGGTCTCTGAGATTGTCCACCATTAATCATTTTGGTCATTCGGTGAAAAATTATGTTAAGGACAAACTTAAGGACCAAAATGATTGATTGTGGATAAACTCAAGGACCAATTCTATATATTTCAAATCTCATGGACCAAATTAAAGAATTATACAAATTTCAGAGACAATTTTGGCTAAAAAGCCAAATAAAAAATAGAGAATTTTAACGAAATACTCATGGTACTGTTCACTTTTAACGAAAAAAATATTTTTACTCTACTATTCACTTACAACATCGTTTTGTCATTTTGATTAAAACTCAAAGTTTTTAAGTTTTTTTCATTAGTTTTCCTGAAAACCAAAGATCTATTTGTGTATGTGATAGGAGCATATTTATGCGAATTTGTTAGTTTGTTTCATTGCATTTTAATTTCTATTTGTTATACTGATTTAAGCTATTTTTCGTGTGTTTTTTGTCTAATTGGCAAAGATGACAATAAATGGCTAAATGGAACAATTTGAAGCAATTTTGGACTTGGATTGGATAACATGCGTAGGGAGCACTTTGGATGGACGTTTTTGGTGTTTAAATAATGCTAGAAATGTGCTACAATCGGGAGAAATTAAGAGTGAGGCTTGGGAGACAAGGAATTAGAAATTAAAGGGAAACCCTATCCAACCTTATCCTTAACAAACCTTATCTAATCTTATCCTATCCTTATTCTATCTTACCTTATCTCCAGTTGTAAGGGGGATTCCTTATCACATTCAACCACTTCTAATCTGATTTAAGGAGTCCTAAAACACTGCAAACAACTCAATCCTTTTCCACCACAAAGTAGGCCGTGCCCTAGCCCTATAAATACAAGTTATTGCCGCAGCTTTCAGGGGAAAAAAAAAGGACAGAAAAAAATAGAGAGAAATAGAGGTGTGTCGCAGCCTTGGGAGGAAAGGAGGAGCCAAATCTGCCATCTAGGAGAGGGGGTGCTGAATCTGCTATTGCTAGAGCTTTTCTGGGTTCTTTCTATCCTTAGTTTTAGTTTCAATGTATAAATTAGATTGTTTTTATTTAGTTATGACGAATATGTGTAACTAAATTCCTTTTTAGCTAGAGGTGAATTCGAAGCCATGAACATATGTTTTTAATGAATTGATTACATCCAGTTATTGTTTCATAAAAAATGAATGCGATTTACTTATTTGTTTTATTAAGAACTTGTTCTTGTGTGTTGATTAAGGGTGCACACTTAGTTTGCATGCAGGGATTTGATGTTAGAATATAAGGGAATTTCACCTAGTCGTTATGAACTTATATTCACAAGCAGTAAAAGTCACTAGTCATGATTGCGTTAAGTAAATTTCTGGCAGGAGTATCATGCAGTTCATAATTATGAATGCCTTGTAAATGCTTATGATTTTCACAGAACTTAATGATCTTTGATATGTATTTCTACCATGTTATTCATATAGGGAACTTGATAAGAATAATTTGATTGCGTCGCTGAGTCCAATTCAATGAAATTACGAAAGTCTGAGAGTTAATTAGTGTTGTTCACGAATAATTTGGAGCATTGTCATTCATGGTTTAGAGGAATAATAACTGGAAATCGATTTGCATGCATATGTTTCATGTGTGGAGAAGAATCTTCTAGCTAGCCTTTCACCCAATTTTCGTCCAAATTCACTTTGTTTCTGCAATTTAGTTGTTTCAGTGCAAGATTCGTCTAAAAACACCCCTTAGTTCTTATTTGTGTTAGTTTCGCCTAGTTTACAGTTTTTTAGTCCAGTTTGTGTTGATTAGAATCCTTTCTAATCCCCGGATAGAACGATCCTTATTTATTAATACTACAATTGCATTAAAAAGGTTTAATTTGTGTGTTAGCTTCTACCACATCATCGGTATGTTACTAGAGAGGGAAAACGAAACAAACTAACTCAGACAGAGAGGGGGAGAGAGAGAGAGAGAGGGGACAAAATTTACCAGAAATAAATGAAAGAAAATAGGATGGGAGGATACCTATGATCTCCCTGTCCGTCGCCAATTTGTTGATTTGCCTCGCCAGTCGGCCACCCCGCGTTGCCTCTCTGTCTCTCTCTCTCTCTCTCTCTCTCTCTCTCTCTCAACAACGACTCAAAAAACGAACCCAACCTCTCAAGTATCCCACCCTCCCGAAAGCAACAGCCTAAGCCCCTTTCAAATCCTACCTGTCCCCTTTACCCTCACAAACCCTAAAAGAGGTAGGAGAGAGAGAATCGCAGCAGAGAGAGATATATAGAGAGAGAGAAAGCGAAGCAAGAGGTAGTCGTTTTCATCCGTATATATTTTTAATTTCTCTTGTCTTTGCATTGTTCTTTATTGCCTGTGAATACCATTTCGATCTGTGTGCTAAGTTTGATTTCCTAATCTAAATTTCATCCCCAATTCGACCTATCCCAAGTTTCCAAATCCCACAGCTCGATTCATTTCAATTCCTTTTTTTGTAATTGTTCTTGTATTGAATCGGTTTGTCAATTCTGAGGTTCTTTGGTTAATTTGGAGAATTGGGATTGAATCATTTCTGGGTTTCTTGTTTTTGTTCTGCAATCGATTGATTTTGGTTTGATCGTTAAATTTTGAATTTTGTGTTTTAATCTTAATGGACGCTGCTGATTGCCGTCGCCGTGGTTTGGTGGTAAGATTAATGGGTTGCTTTTATTTTGTTTGATTGATGATGCGAGGTACAATTCCTAATTGTGTTGGTTTGTGTTTAATTTAAGGATGAATTGGATTTGATTTCTCGTTATTGTTGATGTTCTTTCAATTCAATTGATTGTTGCTATTTTGAATGTTTATATATCATTTGATCGTGCATTGGAATTGCATGCTTATATAATAGCTCTAGTTTATGTGCAAATGCAATGCAGTGTTCATTTTCTTAATGATCAATATCTTCATTCTTGTGTCTGCTACTTTAAAGTCTTAACATTTTGGTTCTGAAGGCTATTTTTTTGTGTGCTGATTAAATGTTTCCATCACTTGTATTTGTCTCCTTCTGATTTTAATTCCAACAACTTTTTTTTTTGTGATATTTTGGTAAGCATTAATGTTCCTTCATAGAATTATAAGTTTCTCCTGTTAAAAAAAAAAAATTGAAAAAAAGGAAAAATTATTTCTGTAATGGCTGTGACAAATTGCCTCTTACTTTACCCAATTGTGTGGGTCTATGTAGTCTTAAACTTCATTGGCGCTTGGGTTGACTTGTTTAATAGGAGACATAGTGAAACCCATAAGCAAAAGCCTAAGATGGCTGGAACTGCTTTATAATCTTTGTTGTAATCTCTCCTTGAACACTTCACTATGATGCCAACAGAAATGTTTCAATTATGAGAGCTTTTTCTCATTTTAGATTGTAATTACTATGTGATGATGCTGAATCCACTCATATTACTGTGGCACAATGCAGGCACATGCTCCCCCCCCTGGTTACTTTGTACGATTGGAGGATACAAGTGCTGAGGACGATTTATACTTGAGGAAGAAAGTCAGGATGCGCAGGTGGCTCTGTTGTACTTGTCACGTCGAAGAGTCTTATCCATCAAACGAAAATGAACACCTGAAGAGCCCAAAGCACTATGCAGATGGTACATTTTCTGACTTTCCATAAGCAGATTTGCATGTAATTTAAAAAAGGAAATCATTTTAGTGACCTAAGGTTTTAGTTCTTGAAGTTTCTAGTGATTTAGAATCATGGTTAAAGTTCTAAATTTTAAGTTCAAGGTAATTCCTTGGGATGTCATTTTCTTAATTTACTCTCCGCTTCCATTAGGCAACTGCCATTATGCCAGTGACAACAACATTCTTGAAAACGTCACTATTCCATTGCCACGTTTATTATATGACCTTTGCCACGTCAGGCATTTCTACCACTATCCATATTTGTCACCAGTTTCTGAACACACTCAGTTATGAATTTAACTCCAAACAGAAATTTTTGTTCTATGGATCTCAGCTTTCGAGCATAAGTAGGCAGATATAATATCATGGATTAAATGAAGCTTGTGAAGCTGTTACAGATCACCTAAAGGTATATTGGTTGGATAAGTGTCTTGCATGCCTGTCCATTCAGGTGTATCTGTGGATTTTTCCTCGTCAAGCAAGTTTTGGGGCCTGTTTATAAGTGTTCTTAGGATGGCTAAAACTGCTTTTGATTACAAAAGAACCATGGTTTTTTATTAAAAATTCAATGGGTATCTAATAAAAGCTCTTTCAGTAAAAGCACTTACAGGAGTGCAGTCTAGAGAAGCATTTCCAAAGGGGCCCTTATTTAACTAGCTTCGTGAAGGAGAATCTGAGGAGTTATTGATGTTCCATTTTAAGATGGATCCTTCGAATATCTTCTTGTATGAGAAATTTTTATATTTAGAAATTTTTGAAATAAGTTCAATATTTTAATTGTTTTTTTTAACTGCTAGGAAAGTAATGGAACAAATGGAAGGGTCTCTTTATTTAACATATGATTCTTTTCTATTTCTATTTTATATAACTTGTTTTCTATGATCTTTTATAATGGTCTAACATATGCATGAGCATGAGTTAAAGAGTATGAACGTATTTTATTATTATTTGTAGTTTAATTTTGAAGCTACTGTTGAATTACTGAAAAAAAATTCAATAGAAGGACATGCCTTATAAAACATATGGTTATCTTTAGAAAAATATTGTAACTTGATTTCTATTAATTTCCGTAATTGTTTAAAGTTTTTACTAGTTTGTAGGGTCCTTATTTTATTTCTTTCGTTATTTAAATATTAGTGGATCATTCGGAATCTTTCATTTTCTTTCTCGTTTTGTGTGTTTCCTTTAACTTTTCACTTACTTTTCTTCATCATTCCTGCATGTTTAGGGAACCAAAAGGGATCTAAGGTGTCAGCTCCTGTAAAATCTGAAGTACAGAAGGCTGCTCCACCTATTGAAGTGCCTCAATTATCTGTGGAGGAGCTAAAAGAGAAGACTGACAATTTTGGATCCAAATCATTGATCGGTGAAGGTTCGTATGGGAGAGTATATTATGCAAGCTTGAATGATGGTAAAGCTGTGGCCGTGAAGAAGCTTGATGTTGCCTCTGAACCTGAGACAAATGTTGAGTTTTTGACCCAGGTCTGTCTGCAACTCTGTCATTTGAAGTATACTTGTATCGCAATTTAGTTATGTGATATGTGACTACTTGTTTCTTACCGTATCTAACTGCATCTTGACATATTTTACTAAAGGTTTCCATGGTTTCAAGACTGAAGCACGAAAATCTTGTTGAGTTGCTTGGTTACTGCGTTGATGGAAGTCTGCGTGTTTTGGCTTATGAGTTTGCAACCATGGGATCTCTACACGACATATTACATGGTTTGTAAAACCATCTTGCCTTTTTAATTTATAATTCATCTTCACTTGATTTGAATTTTTCTTGTAGAAACTAGAATACATTAATTTGAATGTAAGTGCAATTATAGGTAGAAAGGGAGTTCAAGGGGCTCAACCTGGCCCTACACTAGACTGGATGCAGCGGGTAAAAATTGCAGTTTATGCAGCTAGGGGGTTAGAATACTTACACGAGAAGGTTCAACCTGCTATCATACACAGAGATATAAGATCTAGCAATGTGCTTCTCTTTGAAGATTTTAAAGCCAAGATAGCAGATTTTAATCTGTCAAATCAGGCTCCTGATATGGCTGCTCGTCTTCATTCTACTCGAGTTTTGGGAACATTTGGTTATCATGCCCCAGAGTATGGCTCTGAAACCTTCACAATTATATGGTTATTTTCATATAATTTATGGTCCCTTGCTTTTTCCTTTTGTTGGGTTTGTTGTTTCAGTCTTTGTTTTCAAGTTTTCGCAGCATGCTGTTATGAGTGCATTTTAGTTTGGTCGACTGCTACTTCACTTTTATCTGAAAGCACTCCTTCCTCTTAATATTATTTTCTCTCTTGTTTTCTTGAGAAGAAGTTAAGTTTAATCAAAGAAAAGGAAAGTGCTATATATGGACAAGCAGTTCATAACTAAAGAGATGCAATAAGAACTTTTCAGATAACCTTTGCCACCACAATTAGTGGCAGTTTGGATGAATATTCTATAATCTTTAATTAGTATAGGATTGTGTTCGACGGGAACTGTGCCAGATCCAGACTGGTAGAGACATGTCCATGACTCAAATGCATATGATCATAGTTGCTCTCATTGGATCATATTATTATTGAGGAGTAGTTTAGGTAGTTGAATATCTTATATTTATTATATCAGAGGCATCAGTCAAGTAATTGCTTCCTCAAGAAATTGCTTTTTTTCTTCTTGCAGAAGCACCTTTAATAATATATCCTATTTCGAATCATCCCTATATCATTTACTTCAGTTTTCTTTTTCAGTCTTTGTGAAGTGTAAATAGTTAATAGATCAAAATTAATTTGAATTAGCAAAACTATTCCGCAGGTATGCAATGACTGGTCAATTGACACAGAAGAGTGACGTGTACAGCTTTGGAGTGGTTCTACTAGAACTACTGACTGGGAGGAAACCTGTTGATCATACAATGCCTCGTGGACAGCAGAGTCTTGTTACTTGGGCAAGTCTATATACTTGCTTTTCTTCGAACAACATTTCCTTTGATGCTTTACCAATTCTCTGTTGGACTTAATTTTACCTGACATTTAGCCTTTTTTTCTTTAGGCTACTCCAAGATTGAGCGAAGACAAAGTTAAACAATGTGTTGATCCAAAGCTAAAGGAGTATCCTCCTAAGGGTGTCGCTAAGGTTTCTCTCTCCCTCTTCTCTGAGCACACACGCTCTTTGTATCCTTCGTTCCTCCCCACGTCCATATACGCCTACACACAAACTCTCTCTAAGCACACACATTCCCACAACCATATGCACGCTCCACCTGCCTGCCCGAATGCATCTTACATGTTTAGTGGTGTGCTCGGTATTTTTTGGCTTTTTGCTTATTTATAGAATTAGCAACTGAATGTGCAGTTTTTGTTTTGTTGATGCAGCTGGCAGCTGTTGCAGCATTGTGTGTGCAATATGAAGCTGAGTTCCGGCCAAATATGAGCATTGTTGTGAAGGCTCTTCAACCGCTTCTGAAGCCACCAGCACCGGCTCCGGAGTCTTGAAGGAAAAAGCCCCGGTGAAATTTCCTTCTGCTGGAATTTTTGCATCCTTGAAACACAGCTTTCAACTGCCTGCTGCTCATTTCATCGTAAACTTCTATATATATTTTCTTGTTTTACTTTTCGTGTATGAGATTGGATGTGTAGGATTGATTTTGACCAGTTTCGTGTCATTGCTGAGTGCTGTATGTTGCAGGAACTATAGCGGTGTCTTATTTTGTTTGTCATAAGTTGACTCGGGGGTTGGGTTTTGAGGTGGATATATATATATATTTTTTTTTTTTGGAAACTAAGGTGGATATATATTTCACTGAATATTGTTTGCTTTCTTCGACTTGTGTATTATTGATGGGCTGTCGGGCGGTATGCTTTGTAATGGAAAATATAACTCTGCAAAATCTAGTATAGGGGCAACGTGATTGTGCATGGTCTCGACCTAGCCGGACGTTCCAGGTTACTTTTCTTTGGCACGGTTGGCACAAAAAATGCCATTTAAAAGAATTAGTGCAAGTGGTTATATTTTTCTTTTCTTTTTATTTAAAAGAAAACGAGCAAGCGTTTCTTTGAGGAGGTTAATCGTGTGAAAGCTTCCGAGGTTCCTTCTGGCACTTGAAACTTCCTTCCCTATCCAAATCCAGCAACCAATCCCAAAGTTACTTTCCAAGCTCACCAACGAGGAAGTTTGATTAGTACATGTTTTTCGGTTCTCAATTCTTTGTAGAATGTCTGTAAGATTGGATGCGGGAGTGGGATAAGTACATGTTTTTTGGAACACAAATGTGTGTAGAATGTCTTTAACATTTGATGTGGTTGTTGGATGATAACATAGTTTTTGGTTCTCAAATGTTCAAACAATGTTTAAGATTGCTTGTGAGAGTGGTGACATGTTTCTGTGTACTTGTCAGATTTTGTGTCAATGGTGACTATGAAAGACCTAACTAACAAGACTGCAGTAGACCAGACACAAATATTCATAACTACTCATAAATCAACACACAACGAAAATCGTCAAATGTCACACCCCATTACAAACTGAATAATTTCTAGCAACCACAACACAACCTTAATGTAGTTGTAGAAAAAGGCTAAGGATTTCGTCGAAATTTGGAACCAATTGGTTGTAAACCGTATACGAACTGAATATACCTACAACAGACTGTCATATATTTATCATGTCCATGCAGATTTTTGCTAGTGTAGATAATCTAATGACATCCAAATTCATCTATTATAAATACAAGCCAAGCACAATACAAGTCCCAACACTTACTTCGCAACCATGGAAACCATAGATTTTTGATGGAGTGAGGCTGATTCTGATAATCCGATCGATCAAATTGCACAAGCTTTCAAAAATTACTCATGGTCAATAACTGTGTGGCATCAATTGTGTCACGAACATGAGACCACATTGGTTGCGTTACAACAAAAGCTGAACAAGGTGCCGTACAAATCTGCCAACTACAAACGCCAAATACATAGCTGAAAGCGTATGATGAACTAGTCCTAAACGACAAAGCAGCTCCAACAAGAGTGTGTCTCTGCTTTGTTTGATGGGTTTGAGAAATTTTGTTTATATCTCCATCGTAACTACAAGAGATATGATTGGGCCACATTTTTCCCTTGCACGTGGAGGACATCATAAAAGATGGTGGTGATTACAAGGAGCACAAATGTACAAGTGGCTCACAAGCCACCCAAGGGTCCTTAGGACAAAATATTCCTTTTTATATATTTACTACTCATTTTCATGTACATTTTGCGTATTCTTTGAAGTATATCTCATGTCAAGCTTTTGTAAGTGACTCAAGTGTTATTGTCATAAACAAGAGAATGAATCCAGAAGGAAAGAGCACTCTACTACCTTAGTCGGACTTTCACTGGTACCGAACTAAACTACCCCTCGATGGATAATATGTGTCTTGCTCTTGTATTCGCCATCCAAAAACTAAGGCATTACATGCATGCATACACCATACACCTAATCGCATTGGCCGACCCCGTTAAGTATGTCATGTCGAAGCCAGTCTTGACAAGGCGATTGGTCAAATGGGCGTTGCTTCTTAATCAATATGAGGTCATTTACATCCCAGTAAAGGCCGTCAAAGGACAAGCTCTAGTAGACTTCTTAATAGACCACTTGATTTCTGATAGGAGCACATTTAGGCGACTTAGTTAGCTTGTTTGCTTACAATTATGTTGTTAGTTCATAGTTATTTTAGTATTTTAAGCTATTTTCGTGTGTTTGTAGGTCTATATGGCTAAAGTAGCAAGAAGGTGCATTTTGGAGCAAAATTGGACTTGGAATGGATAGCATATGCTTGGAGCAAAAGGAATGGATGAAATTGAAGACCTAAAGATGTTAGGATTCCTAATCAAAGAAGGATTCCTAATCAAAGAAGGATTCCTAGTCAAAGAAGGTTTCCTACTTGAAGTAGGAAAGTTAAGCCAAGGTTTCCTATTTTGGTTTGACCTTTCCTAATCCTAAAAGCCCCTAAGTTCCAGCAACATTGAGGACTCTTATGCATTTTAGGACACAAACTAAACCTTCCTTGCACCCTTATTGCCCTTGCCGTGCAAAGGGAGTGCTTATTCCCTATTTTGTGTCACAATATCACATTCCTCTTTCACCTTAGTTAATGCCGCACCTTACATCCCTATTCTATCTTAAATCCTTGTCTAATTTCAGCCTTAAATCACATTACTTTTCCTATCCTTCCTTGCCGCATATTCCTTCCCTTTTTCCCTTTGGATTTCTGATTTTAAGTCTCCTTTTCCTTATGGAATTGGGGTCTAAATCTTTCCTAAACTATGTAATAAGAGTTAAGATCCTTTCCCTCAAAGAAATAGCCTTTGCCGCACCCATTGAGAACCCTATTCACTCACTCACACAATTTGCCATCCTTCACACAATCCACCACCCTTTGCCGCAGCTATTCATCCATTCTCCACCACTCCCATACTTTCATACCTTCAACCAAACATCCATACACCATTCCTATCCCTTGCCGCACTCCCCTACCAACCTAAATCCATTCCTAACCTAGAAATACATCCAAAATCACTCCTAAACCCCTTGTGCTGCAGCATAGCAAGCAAGAAGAAGAGAAGAAGAAGGCTTGGACGTTTTGCATTCAAGTTGGAGTGTTGGAACGTTTTTAGGTGTAATCTATCTTTTGTTTTCAATGTTTAATTCAAGTTTTCTTTGTTTTGTTGTGAACATGAGGGGCTAAACCCGTTTTAGCTAGGGGAGGCTTTGAAACCATGATTATGTTTGCAATATGAATTGATTAATTCCAGTTGTGATTTCATAAATTGTGAATGCAATTTACTTAACCGTTTGATGGATAACTCATTCTTGTATGTTGATTAGGGAGGCCTACTTAATTTGCATGCTTGAATTTGGTGCTTGAATATAAGGGAGTCTCATATAATCGTTACAAACTTATATTCACAAGTAGTTAAGGTTGTTTTCACAATCATGTTAAGTAAATTCCTAGCATGAGTATCATGATGTCATAGTTACGAATGCTTTGTCAATACTTATGATTTTCATAGAACGTAATGATCTTTGATTGTATCTCTATTATGATGTCATGTAGGGAACTTTTGAAGAATGCTTTGGGTTGTCGAATGATGTCATCCAATCCAATAACTAAAGGAGAATCTGAGGGTTAATTAGCGATGTCATGGTTAATCTGGGGTGTTGAGGTTCATAGTTTATCGAAAAAGCAACTGGAAATCAATTTGTGTTCCTTGTTTAAGTCTTTTAGTTACTTGTTTTTATCTTAAATTCGTCAAAATCCCAATCCCCTTTACTTTGTTGTGTCAAATCTGTCCTATTGTGTGTTTTTAAGTGTTTTGAGTCAAAACCATTTCTATTTTCGTCCAAATTAAGTCCTAGAGTCTAGTTTGAGTCTATTTGATTGTTTTGTGTTGTTTTGAGTCTTTTGAGTTTGTTTTGAGTCATATAAGTTTAGTTAAGAGTCTTTGAGTTTGTTTAAGTGTTTTTAAGCATATTTTTGTATCTTTGAGTTAGTTTTCATTAGATTAGCGATCCCTCCTAATCCCCGGCCTAGAACGATCCCTACTTATATCTTTACTACAATTGTCAAAAAGAGGGTTTAATTTGAGTGCTATTATTTATCACATCAATTTTGGCTGATTGGGAAATTTTAGATGACCTGCCAGACGAACAAGTGTTCTATGCCGTTCTCTTCCCTGCATGGACGATGTTCTTTGACGGGTCAGCATGATCAGATGGAGCGGGGGTAGATGTGGTGTTCATGTCACCACAGAGGCTGGTGTTGCCCTACTCCTTTTGCATAATGATGCGGTAAAAACTAACACACAAATTAAACCCTTTTTAGACAATTGTAGTATATGTAAGTAGGGATCATTCTAGGCCGGGGATTAGAAGGGATGCTAATCAACACAAATTGACTTAAACACAAAACTAGATTCTAATGACTCAAAACTGACTTAAAACAGAGTAAAATAAACAAATTGACTCATTGACTCGAAACAGGAACTAAAGGGTGATTTGGATGAATTCTGGACTTAACTTGACTCAAAATACTAACAGGGGACGGGTTTGAACGAATTTTAAAACTAAACTAACATGACACAATGGCGGGGGGTTTGGCTTGGATGAAATTTAAAACTAAAACTAAGTAACTAGCAAAAAAACAAAATAATTGATACTAAATTGGGGTGAATGAAGGGGGTAAAAGGCTAGCTAGAGGGTCTTTCTCCACACATGACACATATGCAACACAAATCGATTTCCAGTTATTATTCCTATAAACCATGAATGACAATACCCTAAGTTAACCGTGAACTGCACAAATTAACCATAAGATTTTCCTAAATTCATTAAATTGGACTCAGCAACGCAATCAAATTATTCTTATCAAGTTCCCTATATGGAATGCATGATAGAGATACATATCAAATATCATTAAGTTCTAAGAAAATCATAAGCATTGACATGGCATTCGTAACTATGAAAAGCAGATACTCCTGCCAGGAATTTACTTAACACAATCATGACTAGTGATTTCCACTACTTATAAATATAAGTTCATAACTATTAGGTGAAATTCCCTTATATTCTAGCATCAAATTCATGCATGCAAACTAAGTAGGCATCCTTAATTAACATAAAAGAATAAGTTATCAATCAAACAGATAAGTAAATTGCATTCACGATTTATGAAACAATAACTGGATGTAATCAATTCATATCACACATATGTTCATGGCTTTGAATTCACCTCTAGCTAAAACGAAATTAGTTCCACATGTCTATCATAACTGAAATCCAAATTAAAACAAACATTGAAGTAAAAACTAAAGACAGAATACACCTAGAAACGCTCCAGCAATCCAAAGGCCTTGGATGGTAGGCACGGCTCAAAGCTCTCATTCCTTGCCAGCTGCAGCACCATGTGTTTATTCCTCTATATTTTTCTCTGTAAAACTCCCTCCCCCCCTCTGTTTTGCGGCAAAGGTGTGCATTTATAGGGCAGATACACAACATTGTTTATGGAGGAAAATGATTAGTTCTTATCATTGTTTTAGGACTCCTAAATTCAGATAGGAAGGATTTAGAATAGGATAAGAACTCCTTATGCAGATGGAGATGAGTTTAGATAATGTTCGAGTAAAGATGTAAGTAGGGATCGTTCTAGGTTGGGGATTAGGAGGGATTGCTAATCTAATAAAAACTGACTCAAAGATACAAAACTAGGCTTAAAAACACTTAAATAAACTCAAAGACTCTTAACTAAACTTATATGACTCAAAACAACACAAAACAATCAAATAGACTCAAACTAGACTGTAGGACTTACTTTGGACGAAAATTGAATTAGTTTTGACTCAAAACACTTAAAAACACACAATAAGACAGATTCTAACTAATTTGACACAACAAAGTAAAGGGGATTGGGTTTTTTGATGAATTTAAAGTAAAAACAAGTAACTTAAAGACTTAAACAAAGTTTGGACGAATTTGGGTAAATGGATGGATGATTAGCTAGCTAGAGGATTCTTTTCTACACATGACACATTTGAACACAAATTGATTTCCAATTGCTTTTTCAATAAACCATGAACCTCAACACCCCAGATTAACAGTGATATCACTAATTAACCCTCAGATTTTCCTTAAATCATTGAATTGGATAGGATACGCATCGTCAACCCAAGTTATTCTTCAAAAGTTCCCTACATGAAAAGCATAATAGAGATACAATCAAAGATCATTAAGCTTTGTGAAAACCATAAGTATTGACAAGACATTCGTAACTATGACATCATGATACTCATGCCAGGAATTTAACTTAACATGATTGTGACAAGCAACCTTTACTACTTGTGAATATAAGTTTGTAACGATTATGTGAAACTCCCTTATATTCTAGCATCAAATTCAAGCATGCAAACTAAGTAGGCCTCCTTAATCAATATACAAGAATAAGTTCTTAATCAAACGGTTAAGTAAATTGCATTCACAATTTATGAAATCACAATTGGAATTAATCAATTCATATCACAAATATAATCATGGTTTCAAAGTTTCCCCTAGCTAAAACAAGTTTAGCCTCTCATGTTCACAGCAAAAAAAAGAAAACTTAAATTAAACATTGAAAATAAAAGATAGATTACACCTAAAAACGTTCCAACAATCCAACTTGAATGCAAAAACGTCCAAGGCTGCTTCTCCTCTCCTTCTTCCTTGCTATGCTGCGGCACAAAGGTTTTACGGTGTGAAAAGTGGGTTATAATGTGTTAGGGTGAAGGATAGATGAATGGCAGGGAGATATGGTGGAAGAAGAAGTGTGGAATGGTGTATGGGAGGTGATGAAGGTTGCTGGATGATGTGTAGAAGGATGTATGATGGCTGGTTGTGTATGTGAGTGAATAGATGTGTGTATGGGTGCAACAAATAGTATATATTTGAGAAGAAGGATCTTAACTTTAATTAAATGGTTTAGGAAAGAATTGGACCCCAAATCCTCAAGGAAAAGGAGAATTAAAGTCAAAATCCCAAGGGAAAAGGGATAGGAAACTTGCGGCAAAGAAGAATAGGAAAAGGAATGTGGTTTCCCTTGCACGGCAAGGAAGGAAAAAGGGTAAGGTGGGTGCGGCATCCCCCTTTGGCTGGGATTAAGGCTTTTAGAACTTGTATTTAAGTGTCCTAAATTAATTAGGGACCGTCTTTGGCAGCTGGAACTTATGTAGGAAAAATTTAGGGAAACAAGGTCAAAATAAGGAAGTTTGACTCATGTTTCCTTCTTTGCGGTTGATTTCTTTACTTCCAAATCTTGACTTAATTTCTACCATATCTATAGCAGATTCCTAGCCTCCTTTGGTCTTCAATTTCATGCATCCACCTTGCTCCAACCATATGCTATCCATTCCAAGCCCAAAACCGCTCCAAAATGTACTTTCTTGCTACTTTAGCCATTTGGACCTACAAACACACGAAAATAGCTCAAAATACTAAAATAACTATGAACTAACAACATAAATGTAAGAAAACAAGCTAACTAAGTCGCCAAAATATACTCCTATCAAATTCCCCCACACTTAGCTTTTGCTAGTCCTCGAGCAAAACAAAACAAACAAAACACAATCTAGACCTTCCAACATTTACCTCAGGGATTTCCAATGAACATGCCACATTAAAGAACACTACTCCCACAGATTTTAGCTCTCTTTACACTTGAGCAAACACTTAACCATAGTTAGTTACCACTTACTAGCTCACATTTAATCTATTAAAACAACATTTTGAATGTAGTAACATGCCTTAGAGAATTCCCTCAATTCCTTACTAGATATACTCTCTATTTTCACACAGATTTTCTGACTACACTCCCTACACTAGGTATATGTGAGAAGATTGATGTAAACATGTAGACTAGCACTCACATACGTTATAACAAAGAAAGCATTTTCTGGAATTATTACAAAGATATGTATATGATCTCATGAACGGAATGCTACTACTTAGAATGAGAACCAGGGATTCCATATGCTCATACCAATTTCAAACTCCACATATTGAACACATAACATCAAGATAGAAGTCAAGGGGTTGTAATGAGGCTAAGGTATTGGCTAACAAAGAAAGGTAAAGGATAATCAAAGGTTCTTAAAGCAATAGGAAGCAAAGTAATGAAATTCACTTTTGATGGCAGAAATAAACTTAACACAAGGGGAGAGTTCATACAACACTTAGGGTCAAATTCAAACTTTTGGACCCTTTCTTCAATCAACCAATACTTGTGAGTTCATTCTCACTTATTTCTTAACTCTTTTTCTTTCTTTTCACAACTTTTCTTCTCTTTTTTTCGTTTTTCTTTTCTTTTTATTCTTTGTTGTGCCCTTTTAAACTCCCCCACACTTGTTTTCTGCAATATGTAAGTCAAAAGGAATTCCTTCTAAGTCATGCTTCACTATCCTTTAAGAACAAGGGTATGAATAATCCTAATCTAGGCTAGGTGAGGATAATGTGGTTAACAAAGAAAATAGGCTAGATAAGGCTCAAAAGGGTTAATGCTACAATACATATGCAAAAGGGTTAGGCTTTTTGGCTTTGGTTTAACTAAACAACTTCATCTTATCGTATGTTGTGCAATCAATATCATGCTTTGAATGAAATGGGCATGAGTTTTAGTATTTGGAACTCTAATGATGAAACGCATTCTAAGTAGCAACCAAGCAAAGAATAATGAGATCATGCAACGACTTTAGAAAACAATAATCCACAGATTTATAACTCTCCAAACAAAGTTTAGGCTCAAGTCTCTCGGGGTTGTAGCGTTAGTTTGAGTTCCTTCCTTCAAGCATGTTACAAAAATTGATTTTTTTCTTGTGATTACATGTGAATTCTTAAACAACCACTATAACTAAGCATAAACCAAAGAGCAAATCAAACTTCCATCCATGTTTGTAACTTTCTTTAATAGTCATGCAATTAAAAACCAAATCCTCATCATTGTGTTGGAAGGTACCCTAAGACACAAACAAACACACAAAAACAACTCTAAAACAACTCTTTTTGGGTTTTCAAAACTGTTTTTCAAATTTTTTTTTTCAAATTTTCGTATTTTCTGTTCAAGACATATAAAAACACTTCAAAACAAACTAAAATTACTTAAAAACAGTGAGAAACAACATTAGAAGTGATATGCGATAAAATCCCATGAAAATCATGCAAAAACAGCTTGTTTACCCCCTCCCCCCCAACACTTAAATCAAACATTGTCCTCAATGTTTCAAACAAAGACTCACATTCAAACAAACAACATAAACTAACAAACACAACTATCATGGCAAAGTAAAAGCAATAAAGAGAAGAGTTTAGGAACACAAATCTAGTTGTGGATTGTTGGATTGCCTAAGGCTTCTTTATTTGAATGCATGGGTTGCCTTCCAAGAAGTGCGTGCTTTAACGTCTTCTAGCCGGACGATACCTCTTCTTAAGCTCTATTGGAACCCACGGCATGGAGGGGTACATCCTCCACAATCTGCCCTTCAATATTCTCATAATATGGCTTCAAACAATGCCCATTCACCTTGAATTTTTGGCCATTCCTTAAACTTTGGATTTGGACTGCACCATATGGAAAAACATTAGTAATAACAAAAGGGCCAATCCATTTAGAACATAACTTATCAGGAAACAAACGAAGGCGAGAGTTAAAAAGTAACACTTTCTGCCCTATGGAGAATGTTTTGCTACGAATCATCTTATCATGGAATGCCTTGGTCTTCTCCTTGTAAATGCAAGCATTCTCATAAGCTTCAAGCCTAATCTCTTCAAGTTCATTCAATTGAAGCTTCCTATGAATTCCAGCCGCATCTATGTCCATCTTGAATGTTTTGATAGCCCAATGCGCCATGTGTTCTAATTCCACGGGGAGATGGCATGGTTTGCTATAGACAAGCCGAAATGGGGACATCCCAATGGGTGTTTTGTAGGCCGTACGATATGCCCACAAGGCATCCTCCAAACGCAAGCTCCAATCCTTTCTTGTTGGCCCAAATTTGATGCGATAAATAATAGCACTCAAATTAAACCCTCTTATTGACAATTGTAGTAAAGATGTAAATAGGGATCGTTCTAGGGCGGGGATTAGGAGGGATTACTAATCTAATAAAAACTGACTCAAAGATACAAAACTAGGCATAAAAACACTTAAATGAACTCAAAGACTCTTAACTAAACTTATATGACTCAAAACAACACAAAACAATCAAATATACTCAAACTAGACTCTAGGACTTACTTTGGATGAAAATTGAATTAGTTTTGACTCAAAACACTTAAAAACACACAATAAGACAGATTCTAACTAATTTGACACAACAAAGTAAAGGGGATTGGGTTTTTGACGAATTTAAAGTAAAAACAAGTAACTTAGAGACTTAGACAAAGTTTGGACGAATTTGGGTAGATGGAGGAATAATTAGCTAGCTAGAAGATTCTTTTCCACACATGGCACATTTGAACACAAATTGATTTCCAGTTGTTTTTTCAATAAACCATGAACCTCAACACCCCAGATTAACCATGACATCACTAATTAACCCTCAGATTTTCCTTAAGTCGTTGAATTGGATGGGATACGCATCGTCGACCCAAGTTATTCTTCAAAAGTTCCCTACATGAAAAGCATAAGAGAGATACAATCAAAGATCATTAAGCTTTGTGAAAACCATAAGTATTGACAAGACATTCGTAACTATGACATCATGATACTCATGCCGGGAATTTAACTTAACATGATTGTGACAAGCAACCTTTACTACTTGTGAATATAAGTTTGTAACGATTATGTGAAACTCCCTTATATTCTAGCATCAAATTCAAGCATGCAAACGAAGTAGGCCTCCTTAATCAACATACAAGAATAAGTTCTTAATCAAACGGTTAAGTAAATTGCATTCACAATTTATGAAATCACAACTAGAATTAATCAATTCATATCACAAATATAATCAGTTTCAAAGTTTCACCTAGCTAAAACAAGTTTAGCCTCTCATGTTCACAGCAAAACAAAGAAAACTTAAATTAAACATTGAAAATAAAAGATAGATTACACCTAAAAACGTTCCAACAATCCAACTTGAATGCAAAAATGTCCAAGGCTACTTCTCCTTTCCTTCTTCCTTGCTATGCTGGGGCACAAAGCTTTTAAGGTGTGAAAAGTGGGTTATAGTGTGTTAAGGTGAAGGATAGATGAATGGCCGGGAGATATGGTGGAAGAAGAAGTGTGGAATGGTGTATAGAAGGTGATGAAGGCTGCGGGATGATGTCTAGAAGGATGTATGATGGCTGGTTATGTATGTGAGTGAATAAATGTGTGTATGGGTGCGACAAAGAGTATATATTTGAGAGAAAGGATCTTAACTTTAATTAAATGGTTTTGGAAAGAATTGGAACCCAAATCCTCAAGGAAGAGGAGAATTAAAGTCAGAATCCCAAGGGAAAAGGGATAGGAAACTTGCGGCAAAGAATAATAGGAAAGGGAATGTGGTTTCCCTTGCACAGCAAGGAAGGAAAAAGGGTGAGGTGGGTGCCGCATCCCCCTTTGGCTGGGATTAAGGCTTCTAAAACTTGAATTTAAGTGTCCTAGATTAATTAGGGACTCTCTTTGGCAGCTGGAACTTATGTAGGAAAGATTTAGGGAAACAAAGTCAAAATAAGGAAGTTTGACTCATGTTTCCTTCTTTATGGTTGATTTCTTTACTTCCAAATTTGGAATTAAGTTCTTCCATCTCTATAGCAGATTCGTAGCCTCCTTTGGTCTTCAATTTCATCCATCCACCTTGCTCCAAGCATATGCTATCCATTCCAAGCCCAAAATTGCTCCAAAATGCACCAAAATGCACTTTCTTGCTACTTTAGCCATTTGGACCTACAAACACACGAAAATAGCTCAAAATACTAAAATAACTATAAAATAACAACATAAATGTAAGAAAACATGCTAACTAAGCCGCCTAAATATGCTCCTATCAAATAAACTAAATTACTATAATAAATGGAAATTAACTAAGTAAATGCAAAGAAATAAGATAACAAAAGTTGCATAATTATGCTCCTATCACGTAAGGAAGTTGTGTGCCAACAACGTCGCCAAATACCAAGATATAATGATTGGGCTTCGAATGGCAATTGAGCTGAAGATCTCAATGTTGGAGGTATACGAGGAATCTATGCTAGTAATTAACAAGCTATTGACTAAGTATGAAGTAAGAATGGATGATCTTGTCCCATACTACGGTTGGCTACGTAACTGCTTCAAAGGTTCGATGCCATCACATTGGAGCACGTTCCGAGGAAGGGGAACCAAATGATAGATGCTTTTGCCAACTTGGCTTCAAACATAGCGCTAAGAGAAGGAGAAGCTATAAGCATTCCAGTTTGCCAAAGGTGGGTGGTCCCACTTATGACTGATTCACCATTAAAAAATGAAAATATCATCTCCATACTTTATGTGGATACAGAAGATTGGAGGCAACCATTGATTGACTATCTGGAACATAGAAAACTGCCAAATGATCCTAGGCACCTCTTAGAAATTCGATGAAGAGCACATCGCTTCCTTTACTATAATGAGACACTTTATTGACATTCTTTCAAGGGAGTGCTTCTTGGGTGCTTGGGAGAAGAAGAGGCCAGCCAGGCGATGGAAAAAGCTCAATCAGGAGTATGTGGAGCACATCAGTCCGGACCTAAGCTATATTTCCAACTAAAGAAGATGTATATAATTGGCTGACCATGGTAAATGACTGCCTCGATTACGCAAATTGGTGTAAAGCTTGCCAGTTCCATGCTAATTTGATACATCAGTCGCCAGAGCTGCTGCACCTGACGGTTACTTCATGGCCTTTCGACATGTGGGGTTTGGACACTGTTGGACCAATTTCACCAAAGTTGTTTACAGGGGAAGCCTATGTCTTGTGGCAACATACTACTTTTCTAAGCAGGCGGAGGTTATCCCATTGAAGAAGTGAAGAAAGAGATCGTGGTTCATTTCATAAAGGTGCATATCATTCATCGATATAGTGTGCCCCGCTACATAATCACAAACAATGGGAAGCAGTTTTCCAATCGCCTAATAGACGAGCTTTGCAAGAAGTTCAAGTTCAAACAACATCTCGGCAAAGGTAAGACCCGTCATGCCTAGCAAATCCACTAAACCAACAGGCATAATGTGGGCAAGGGTACGTGTTAGAAAATGAAGACAAAAGATGATGATAAGAAAAAGTCAGAAGAAAAGTACCTCATTGCCATGAATTGGTTGCAAAGATGAAGGGACGCCATCAAAGTCCAAGTCACCAAGTGGGAATGAGTCACGGTTGTCATGATGCAAAGGTCTTACATCCTTCTTTTGGTGTCTGAAGTTGTCATCTTAAATGTACTCAAGTGGTCGCTTCCCATGTAAAACTTCCTGTCACTTCTTCAAAGCAAGTTGATCCTCGTTTGAATCGGCTACATCTCCTTTTTCTTTCAAGTTGATGCGAAAATTAACTTAACACACAAATTAACCCTCTTTTGACAATTGTAGCATATAAATAAGTAGGGATCATTCTTACACCGGGGATTAGGAGGGATTGCTAAACACTCTAAACTGACTCAAATAAATAAAACTGACCTTTAAAACACTTAACTCACTTAAAAAGACTCAAACAAGTTCACAAGACTCAAAATAGGCTAAAAGCACTCAAAACTGCCTAAAAACACAAACTGGGCAGTTTTGAGCCTAAACACAAACTTGGACGAAAATTGGTTCTAACTTGACTCAAAACTCTTAAAAACACAATCTAAAACATATTTGAACCAATTAGACACTCTAAGACAATTGGGGATTTGGTTTTGGACAAAAATCAAACAAACAAAACAATAATGTAAACTAGGCAGATTTGGGCGAAATTGATAGAATTAAGTGGATGGTGAGATGGCTAGGAGGTTTTTCTCCACACATGGCATACTTGCATACAACACAATCTTCAGTTGCTTATTCAATGAATTATGAACCTTAACACCCCAAGTTAATTAGGTACGCTTAAATTAACTCTCAGATTTCCCTTAGGTCATTGAATTGAATGGAATTAGCGCATTGCACTCAAATTATTCCTTAAAAGTTTTCTATATGAAAGCGCATAATAGAAAGACAATCAAAGATCATTAGGTTCTATGGAGATCATAGGTGTTGACGAGGCATTCGTAACTATGAAAGCGCATGATACTTATGCCAAGAATTTACTTAACATAATTGTGACCAACAATCTTAACTACTCATGAATATAAGTTCCCAACGATTAGGTGAAGTTTCCTTATACCCTAGCATCATATTTATGCATGCAAATTAAGTGTGCACTCTCAATTCATATACATAAACAAGTTTTAATTAAAACATATAAGTAAATTGAATTCATCATTCATGAAATCACAACTGAAAGTACTCAAATCATCATGCAAATATAACGATGGTTTCGAAATTCCCCCCTAGCCAAAAGGGGATTAGTTCCTCATGCTTGCACAACAAAATTTATTGAATTTAAACATTGAAATCATAAGAAAGATTACACCTAAACGTTTCAGCAATTCCCGGATGGATTTGATACACGACTTGGCTCCTCTTCCTCCTTCTTGCTGCGGCACAAGGTATGTGTGGTGGATTTGGGGGTTTTGGATGGTGTTTTCTTGTTTAGAGGGATGGAGGATGGTTGATTATGGTGGTAGGGGTGCGGCAAATGTGTATGGAGATGTATGGAGGTGTATGGAGGTTGAAGAATGGAGAATGGAGAATGGAGGTTGCGGCACAAGGGTTCTGAATAGCATAAAGGGGTCTATGAAATTTTGGCTAATTTTATGTTTATATAGTCCTAGGGTTAAGTAGATTAGGGTTAGACTTAACAGATCTTATGGATTAGGGCCCTAGAATTCGGCTATAGGTGATCAAATCCACCTAGGAGGGGGTTTGGCCCACTTAGTTTCATAATAGGCTTGTGTAACCCAAATCCAAAAGGGATTAGGCCTTAGAAATCAGAATCCAAAGGGAATTAGGCCTAGGAAGGTGCGGCACAAGTGAGGGAAAGGGTGGATTGGCTGGCAAGGCAAGGCAAGGCCTTCTAGAAGGGTTTGATGTGCCACTTTTGTAGGGTTTCTAGAAAGAATGGGTTTTGTGGCTGATTTGGGCCTTCTAGAAGAGGATGCTTCTAGAAATAGGTTCTAGAATTATCTATTTAGGTCCCCTTGCAATTAGGATTAAGACATGATAAGGTTTGGATATGATAAGATGAGATAAGGTTTGGATAATGTTTTGGATAATGTTGGATAAGGTTTTAGATAAGGTTTTGGATAGGGTTTCCTCTTTGAGCTACTTCCTTATCCACTTTGTCTTTAGCTTAGTTCCTTCCTCTTCTTATCACATTTCTAGCCTCTTGAAGTCCAAATTCGTCCATCCATGTTAGCCCATATGCAAGCTATCCACATAGTGTCCAAAATTGCTCCAAAATGCACCAAAATGCACTTTCTTGATACTTTAACCCATAGGACCTACAAACACACGAAATTGAGTTGTAATACGACATTAACTAAGATATAATAGCATAAATGCACAAGAATAAGCTAGCTAAGTGGCCTAAATATGCTCCTATCACAACTCATCAGGGTGTTGAGTAGAGCATGAAGACAAATGCAGAGATGGAGGAAGTAAGGGCGTTGATCCAACTTTCAAAGAGTCGTTCTAGCACAATCGAAGGGCGTTGGCCTCATATGAGTGGTGGGACAATCCTCTTTCAACATATCATCTTGCAGACGCGAATAATTTGTATTGCTTGTCACCCTCGCTGGGTTAAAATGATGTACCTTTGACAGCCAACTAATGTAGGCACGAGTAACCGGGTTATTTTTTAACTCATCTTCAGTGGGCATAGTCATCAAAGAGTTGGTACCAGCCCAGGTGCAAGATTCCTAATATAGGTACACAGACTGCAATGAACCTATCCAAATATCACCTTTTATCTTGCCATGAATATGCTGAACAAAGCCAAACTACCTACTAAACAGGTGAGGGCTATAAGGTTAGATGATGCACCGTGTTTGTACCATACATGACCAATCCCAAAACTACCAAGCACCGGTCAATGTCATACCTTCAAGAACCCGCTGAGGGGTTTATGCTGAGATACCCATGCTGAAACACAAGAGTTTCCCTCAAACCAAGAGGCTAATCACAGAATGACACATGTCTATGTTAGAATAAAGATCATAGAGTCTCACATCAACTACAGACAGAAGCTGGAGACTTTCCTCAACTATAAAAGAGACCATTCTCCTACAATTAATCTCGAATGTCATTATTGTACGTAAACTGGTCATTAGAACCTACTAATGATGATTATGCTTAAACTTGTGTATTTGTGTAAACCCTTCACTATTAATGAAAACTCCTCTACTTCATGGACGTAACCAGACTTAGGGTGAACCACATACATCTTCTATTTGCTTCCCTATCTCTATCTCTATACAAATTATCATCACTAGGCGACCGAAGTAACCGAACGAATGTCATATACTTAACACTTTATGTTATTCTAAAGTCTTCACTGATGTTGTGCATCAAAATTTGGTGCCGTTTGTGGGAACGTCACTTATTCCTACTTTCTGATAGGAGCATATTCATGCTACTTAAATGGCTAGTTCTCGTACATTTACGTTATGTTTCTTTAGTTATTTTAGTCCTTTATGCTTCTTTTGTGTGTTTTCAGGTTCTAAAGGCAAAGTATGCAAAAGGATGTTTTTTTTTGGAGCCTTTTGGAGCAAATTAGAGTTTGGAATGGATTGCATATGCTTAAAGCCAAGTAGATGGATGAAATTGAAGACCTAACCATTCACTTATCACTTATCATAACCATAACCATACCTTCCCCCTGTAATCCACATACAAACACATTCATAAACAACACCCAATCTGCCCAAAAGCCGTGCATCACACATGCATTTCCAGCTCCCCCCTTTTTGCATTCCCATCCCATTCCACATGCATCCATAATCATTTCTTCATCCTTGCCGTGAGTTCCCTACCTTTTCAGCATTCCTTTCACATGCATCTTGGCAGCTTTCACATGCACACACATGCAATTCCAGCACCAACAACACTTCTTTGCCGTGTACCCCTTATGCAATTCCAGCTTTCACATGCTTTCCTAGCTGTTTTCCATCATTAACCAGCCACATGCAACTCAAACAAACAGCCATACACACCTCCACTCCTCCTATAAAAACCCTTGCATTCCCATTACCAAGAGGCCGGCTCAGCCTCATTCCATTATTCATTCAACCCTAGCCTTTTCAACTTCATTTTGTAGCACACTTGGAGAGTCAACGCGGAAGACTACTCTTAAGGGATTTCAACATCAGTTTTGCTTCAAGGGTTCCTTCTCTTTAATTTTATGTTCATTCATGTTGTATATTTTTATGTCAAACATCTTGTAAACATGAAGTGTAACTAATCTCCTTCTAGGGGTTCGATGTAGCCTTGCAAGATTGCCATGTAGTCAAGTTAGAATGCTCAGTTGATCCATCTATTTCTTGTTTCATTCTCTGTTTTAATTGTGACCTTGTGTGTTGATTTTAATATTTGATCACCATTTGAATTAACCACAGGTTGTTTAACCAAGATTAGAGTATACATCATGCATATTCTTGGTGGAGATGTGAATGAATGAAGGGAATGTTTTGCACACAACCTGCCGAGTGTTTCCTTTGGTTTTATGAAAGTTTCTTGTGCGTGACACATTCTTGATTATGAACCAAAATTGCACATCACAATGAGGTTCAAGATTAGGAACATTTGATCGAAACCACACATCATATGGTTGATCATATCTAAGTGAAACAAACTCAAGAAATAGGTAGATGGCTGAGTATGAACTGGCTTAACACACATGGACTTGGTTTAGTAATGGTGAAATCGAATCCCTAGTTTCATCTCCATTGGTGCTACCCCATTTTATTATTTGTTGAGTCATTTTCGTATATTTACTTCATTTTCTTATGCTTTCAAGTAAAACAACAAATCTGTCTAAATTGATTAGTTTTATTCTCTAATAGGTTTCCTTCAGAACAAGTGGTTATATAGGTCCAATTAGTCCCTGTGGATTCGACACCCTTACTTGTGCCATTATACTAAACATATTTTAGCACTAGGAAGAAAAAAAGAACAAATAAATGGCGCCGTTGCCGAGGAGTGATTTCAGTCCCTTATAATTGCTTGTTTTGATTTTAAACCTTGTTCTTTTCATTTTAAGTAGATTTCTGAATTTTATTCAAACTTGTTTTATCTTGTTTCAGGTAGTATATGTCCAATAGACTTGCTGAGTTAGGCCAAAGAATTGAACGGTTAAAGGGCAACACTTTGGAAAGCTTGGTGCCAACAAGTTTTTCCATTGTCTGTGAAAAAGAGGAAGAGAATTCGTCTAGCTCAACAAGTGAAGGATCTGAGCACTTTAATTGGGAAAGGGAAGAAGAGATGGCGGGCAACCAAGATGATCTTCGAGCTTTGGAGGACTATGCTCAACCAATCATACCAAATTCACCTTCATGCTTCTTGCTGCCCACAGAAGCTAGAAATTATGATCTTAAATCTTCACATTTCCATATGCTTCCTTCTTTTTATGGCTTACCTAATGAAGATCCTTTAGCTCATATTAAAGAGTTTTACAATGTTGTGAGTGGTTTACCTTTGCAAGGAGTAAGTGAAGCAAATCTGAGGATGAGAGTGTTTCCTTACACCTTGAAAGATAGGGCCAAGAATTGGTTGATGACTCTAGTACCTGGTTCCCTCACCACGTGGGACGCCGTAGCTAAGAAGTTTTTGGAGAAGTTCTTTTCCACTCAAAAAACAGCCACATTAAGGGGACAAATCTTCAACTTTAAACAAGATGATGGAGAACCTTTCAATGAGTGTTGGGAGCGTTTTAAAGGCCTTTTGCTGCAATGTCCACACCATGGGTTACCTCTTTACTTACAAATGCAAATATTCTATGATGGACTAACCCAAACATGTCAATCAACTGTTGATAATGCAGCAGGTGCAGCTTTGAAGAAAAAGAACGCTCAAGAGTCGTATAACATTTATGAGATGTTGGGAGCTAATGCTCAACACAAAGATTTAAGGGGTAAGAGAGTTGGAGTATATGAAACAAGTTCTAATCATGATCTTGTTTTGCAGGTAGCTAACCTAGAAAAAAAGCTTGAATCTGTGCTCAACATGGTGCCAAAAGCAAATGAAGTGTGTGCCATTTGCGACATTCCAAGCCACCCTACTCATCAATGTCCATCTAGGGAGGCTTATCCCGAGTTTGTCCAAGAGCAAGTGAACCTCATGAATTCTTACAATCAAAGGCCAAGGAATGATGTGTATTCCAATACATATAACTCAAGTTGGAGAGATCATCCCAACCTTTCATGGAAAAACAACAATCAATTCCAAAACTTCCAACCAAAACCTACCCCTACACTTGAGGATACGGTTAAGTTGTTAGCCCAAAATACCTTGCAATTCCAACAAACCACAAATAACACTCTCCAACAACATTCCGTGGCTTTAACCAAAATGGAGACACAATTGGGGCAGATTGCAGATGCCTTGAACCAAAGAGAGGTTGGAAAGTTTCCAAGCCAACCTGTGATACTTCAAAGGAACCAAGAACAAGCTAAAGCAATTACTACACTTAGAAGTGGTAAGGTTGTCAATAATAGAGTTGGCAATGAAGTTACTAATGAATCTGATCATGTGAATACAGGGGTTACTCAAGGAGAAAATGAGAAAGCAAATGAGGAACCAAGCCATGCTACTTCCTCATTTGAAGCACCAAATCTTCACAAGGCCGAGAAACCTTACACTCCACCAATACCATTCCCTGGAAGACTTGCCAAGAGCAAGCAGGATAAGTCATTTAAGGAAATTTTTGATATTCTAAGTAAAGTGAATGTTAACTTACCTTTGCTTGATGTCATTAGGAACATGCCGGCTTATGGGAAGTTCTTCAAGGAGTTAAACAACTACAAAAGGAAGTATGGACCGCATGAGAAGGTAGTGGTGTCCGAGAATGTAAGTGCCGTGTTGCAAAGAAAACTTCCACCAAAGCTCAAGGATCTAGGAAGCTTTTCTATCAACATCACCATAGGGGACAAGAAAGTAGAGAAGGCAATGCTTGACTTGGGTGCTAGCATCAACTTAATGCCTTATTCCGTGTACCTTCAACTAGGTTTGGGGGAGTTGAAGGCCACCACCATCTCATTACAACTTGCGGACAGATCTGTGAAATATCCAAGAGGTATAGTAGAGGATATTCTAGTTCAAATTGATAAACTAATCTTGCTTGCGGATTTTGTAGTGTTGGACATGGAAGAAGCTCCTATACATGACCGAGAGTTGCCTATTTTGCTCGGGAGACCTTTTATGGCCACAGCCAAGACCATCATTGATGTGCAAAATGGACTCCTCACTATGACAGTGCTAGGAGAGACCGTTCAATTCAAAGTGTTTGAGTCCCTTTCACATCCTTCCTCATCTCTTGATTGTTATGCCATTGATGTGCTTGATTCGCTTATTTTCTCTAAGTTCTTATAGGCACAATCCAATGAACCATTACAAACTGTTTTGAGGCAATCTCAAGACGAGTTTGATGATGAGGATGCACTTATGGAAGAGGTAGCTGCCTTGGAAGCATTGGCACCGTATCCTTTGAATGTTTCACCTCTTTTGGAACCTTTAGAATCATCAATGTCACATTTAACTCCTTCCACTGTTAAGGCACCAAAACTTGAACTTAAACCACTTCCACCACATCTAAAATATGCATATCTAGCTGAGTTTGAAACTCTCCCAGTTATTATAGCTTCTGACCTCACCCCAAATGAAGAAGATAAGCTAATTAGGGTGTTAAAAGAGTTCAAATCAGCTATTGGTTGGTCTATTGTAGATATCAAGGGAATAAGCCCTACCATGTGCATGCATAGGATTCTTTTGGAGGAAGGAGCAAAGCCAACCCGTGAACCACAAAGAAGGCTCAATCCACACATGAAAGAAGTTGTGAGGAATGAAGTGTTGAAATTGTTAGACGTGGGGATCATATATCCCATTTCTGATAGCAAATGGGTGAGTGCTATTCAGGTAGTACCTAAGAAGGTGGGAATCACGGTGATGAAGAATGAAAACAAAGAGCTTGTTGCCACAAGGCCCACGGCTAGTTGGCGTGTGTGCACCGATTACAGGAAGTTGAATTCTAGTACTAGAAAAGATTACTTTCCTATGCCTTTCATAGATCAAATGCTTGAGAGATTGGCAGGTCACTCACACTATTATTTTCTTGATGGATACTCAGGTTACAATCAAATTGCAATTGCTCCGGAGGATCAAGAGAAAACTACCTTTACTTGCCCCTTTGGCACATTTGCATATAGGAGAATGCCTTTTGGACTTTGCAATGCTCCAGCAACATTCCAAAGATGCATGTTGGCAATCTTTTCCGACATGGTAGAAAGGTTCATTGAGGTATTTATGGATGACTTTTCAGTATTTGGTTCCTCTTTTGATGAATGTCTTAACCATCTCTCTTTAGTACTTCAAAGATGTTAGAAAACAAATTTGGTTCTCAATTGGGAAAAGTGCCAATTCATGGTGAAGCAAGGAATTGTGTTGGGACATGTAATCTCTAGCAAAGGAATTGAGGTAGACAAAGCCAAAATTGACATCATCACCAATTTGGCAGCTCCCACAACCGTGAAGGGAGTGAGAAGTTTCTTGGGACATGCGGGTTTTTATCGTCGTTTCATTAAGAATTTTTCAATGATTACTCGTCCATTATGCAATCTGTTAACTAAAGATGTTGTATTTCATTTTGATGAAGCTTGTATGGATGCATTCAACACTTTGAAACATGAATTAACCTCGGCCCCTATTATTATGGCACCAGATTGGTTGTCACCTTTTGAATTAATGTGTGATGCCTCTGACTATGCTATTGGTGCTGTTTTAGGGCAAAGGGTGAACAAGCTCCCACATGTGATCTACTATGCAAGCCGGACTCTAAATGATGCTCAACTTAACTATTCCACAACTGAAAAGGAGTTGCTTGCTATTGTTTTTGCTTTAGAGAAGTTTCGGTCATATCTTGTGGGATCTAAAGTTATTGTGTTTTCTGATCATGCAGCCCTTAGGTACTTGTTGACAAAAAAGGATGCTAAACCACGCTTAATTAGATGGATACTCTTGCTACAAGAGTTTGACTTGGAAATTCGAGATAAGAAGGGATGTGATAATGTTGTGGCTGACCATTTGTCACAGCTCAATGAAAACCATGGAGTTGGACAACCTTTGCCTCTAAATGAATCATTTCCCGATGAACAACCCCTTGTTATTCAAGAAAATGAACCATGGTATGCTGATTTTGTTAATTATCTTGCTTGTGGTGTAACTAGAAATGATCTTTCTTTTCAGGAAAGAAAGAAGTTCCTTGCCATGGTAAAGCACTACGTTTGGGACGAACCATATTTGTTTAAATATTGCCCTGACCAAATCATTAGGAGATGTGTCCCAGAGAGTGAGCAACAAAGCATTCTAACGTTCAGCCATACATTGGCATGTGGAGGTCATTTTGGTGCCAAAAAGACATCTCTAAAGGTTTTACAATCTGGTTTCTTTTGGCCTACTTTATTCAAGGATGCTTTTGATTTTTGTTCTAAGTGTGATAGGTGCCCGAAAATGGGGAACATGAGCCGAAGAAATGAGATGCCATTGAACAACATTTTGGTGGTGGAGGTCTTTGATGTTTGGGGAATCGATTTCATGGGACCATTTCCCTCCTCTTTTGGATACTTATACATATTAGTGGCAGTAGATTATGTATCCAAATGGGTTGAAGCCATTGCTACAAGAACTAATGATCATAAGGTTGTTTTGAATTTTCTTAAAGATATGATTTTTTGTAGGTTTGGAACCCCAAGAGCTATTATTAGTGATGGTGGCAGCCATTTCTGCAACAAACCCTTTGAATCCTTGATGAAGAAGTACAACATCAACCACAAAGTTTCAACCCCGTACCATCCTCAAACCTCGGGACAAGTGGAGATTAGCAATAGGGAGATCAAGAACATTTTGATGAAGACCGTGAGCCCTACAAGGAAGGATTGGTCACTAAGGTTGAATGATGCACTCTGGGCATATAGAACAGCATACAAGACCCCCATTGGCATGAGTCCTTATCGCCTTGTGTTTGGGAAAGCTTGTCACTTGCCAATGGAGCTTGAACACCGTGCATATTGGGCCATCAAGAAGTTCAATTTTGATTACAAGGATGCTGGCATAGCAAGGAAGCTTCAACTTAATGAGTTGGAAGAACTCAGAAATGAGGCATATGAGAATGCCAAAATCTATAAGGAGCGGACTAAGCTCTATCATGACAAGGCCATCCTACGGAGGGAGTTTCACCAAGGTATGAAAGTACTTTTGTATGACTCACGTTTGAGACTTTTTCCAGGTAAATTGAAGTCTAGGTGGGTGGGACCATTCAAGGTACTGTAAACATTTCCCCATGGAGCTGTGGAGATAGAGAACATGAAGAATGGCACCTCTTTTAAAGTCAATGGGCAGAGATTGAAACCATATTTGGAGAAAGTGGAGGAAGAGCAAGTTTATCAAATTGTAGATTTTCTTGAGTTTACAACACCGTAAACAAGCTACCATGTCTTGCCTAGACATTAAATAAAGCGCTACTTGGGAGGCAACCCAATGCACTGAATAAAACAAAGCATGATCATAAAAAATAAAAAAAAAATAAAAAAAAATAAAAATAATAATAATAAAGCAGATGTAGCCTTCACAAAAGATGTTTACGTGAAGCCCCACTACGAGGCGTCGGAGCAGAAGGCGTCGGAGCAGAAGGCATCGAAGCAGAAGTCGTCGAAGCGGGAGGCATCGAAGCTAGAGCATTCCAGGCCTCAATACTGGGTGGAACGCTGGATGACCCAGGAAAAAGGTGCCTCTGGAGATAAGCAGCAAGCTTTTGACGGTCACTTTGAATCCGACCTTCAGATTCTTGCAGCTCATCAAGCTTCCTCTTCATGCCCGACGAATAGTTATTTGCAAGCACATGCAAACTTCTATTCTCGTACTTAAGCTGTTTGATCTGCTGCTTAAGACTTTCCACCTCTGCCATCAACGATTCCACTTGGCGGGACCGAGCAAGCAGGCGTTGGCCCATGTTGGACACAGAGCTTGCACACTGAACACTAAGAGCAAGGGACTCTTGAACGGCCAACTCATCGGACCGTCCTGACAGCAGCCTACTATCTTTTGGAGTGAGGAGGTTCCTAGCTACTATTGTAGCTGTTGTGGCGTCCTGCATCACGGAGTCTTCACCTGTAAGAGGACCGTTAGAAGATAAGAAAGAAGGGCGCCATACGTTACCTTGACGCGGCGCGCCCGTATCACTGCTGAGACTCAATTCTAAGCTAAGGTTCGATGGGTTTGCCATTTTTCAAAAGTGTTCAAAGAGAAGGGTTGGATGGAATAAAATTTCAAAGGGCCGGAGACGATGTTCAAGAATGGGCAATCTTCAGAGTGTGTATGTTGGCGGTGATCGACACCTCTATAAAAAGCCAAGGCGACGCGTCCACCGATTCAAAAAGCTGGAATTTCCGGCGTAAGTTCGGTGACGCTTTCTCGGCTTTTCAGAAGACGCATTCAACTTTGTCAAAAGATTTCTTCTTTTCAGAAAACACGTGGAGGCCATCATCGCAACTACACATCTTTAGCCGACAAGCGCAAAGTTCGGCGACGCTTTCTCTGCTTTTCAGAAAACGCGTGCGGCTTTGTCAAAAGGAGCCGCATCCGCACTACTACGTGTCGTTCAGAAATCGAAGAGGCGCCTGCTCGGAAATCAAAGAGGCGTCGTTCAGATGTCGAAGAGACGTTTGTCGACAAGGGTAAAAGAACAGTACCACCACTTGCTTTTGAGAAATCCCTATATATGTCGACCTTCATCTTTTGTGGCAAGGCAGACCTGAAGAAAATGCCCAACTCTCTCTCACCTCTGAGGGCGCACTCCCAGCAAAGCCTTTCGAAATACTCAATTTTTTTTTCTTCTTCCCCAAAGATGATACCAGATGACTGGAGTACAGATGACCCAGGAGGAAACGGCGGATTGAAGCATGTGCTGATTCATTCACCGCTTCTTCAAAAGCAAAGGTATCTCATATCATCAAGGTCAAAAGCAAAAGTATCTCATATCATGCTCTTTCCCTGTCTTTTTCTTTGTCCCTGTTCTTACTCGCATGGCAAAGTGAAAGAAGCAATCAGCCGGCACTTGGAGTCAGTCTTCCGAGCTGGAGCCAACTGCCTGGAATCTATTCCTGATTGCTTACCTAGCGTTGCTCTCGAGTAGTCATCTTCAACGGTTGATACACTTCCAGAGAAGGGACCACTTCTGCAAAGGGGAGCGAGGAAGGCAAGTGAAAATGATACATTGAAGCATGTAGAGACAAGTAACAACTGCATATGCTGAGCTATCTTCTAACCCTCTTCAATACGAATTGGAAAGATTGAATAAAGAAACAGATAAAAGGAGGAAGCTCAGACCTTCGGGGAAGACCAAAAGAATCCTGCTACCCAGTTCAAGAGTAGCACAAAGGAAAATCAACGATGGGCGGAAACCAGTTCAAGAGTAAGCCTGTGGAATCACCAAGATCATGCCTCAATACAATCACCAAGGAGAAGAGGGAATATACACTCCATAACCAGATTTGCATCCCTAAACTCTTCTCTTTGTTAGTTACATTCTGCCATGTTTAGTATGTTTAGTTGCTTTTTTTGTGTTTACTTATGTTTTGTGTGAATCTATGCTTAAAACATTGAGGACAATGTTTGATTTAAGTGTGGGGGGGGTAACTAAGTATATCTGATGCAAATTCGTGGGATTGTATCACCCATAACTTCAAAAGTTGTTCATTGCTGTTTAAGGTGTTTTTAAGTTGTTTTAGAGTGTTTTAGTATGCTTTGTTTTTATAACTCCGAAAATCACATAAAAATTTGAAAAGCATGTTTTGAAAAGCCTAAAAAGAGTGTTTTGAGTCGTTTTTGTGTGTTTGTGTCTTAGGGTACCTTCCAACACAATGATAAGGATTTGGTTTGTAATTGCATGACTGTTAAAAAGAGTTATAAACATAGAGAAAAGTTTGATTTACTCTTGGTATATGCTTGGTTATGGTTATAATGTATGACTTCACATGCAATCATAAAAGAAATTCGTTTTTGTAACATGCTTGAAGGAAGGAACTCAAACAAACGCTACAACCCTGTGAGACTCGAGCCATTACCTTCTTTGGAGAGTTATAATCTGTGATTCTTTGTTTTCTAAAGTTGTTGCATGATCTCATTATTCCTTGCTTGGTTGCTACTTAGAATGCAATTGTATCATGATAGAACTAAATGCTAGAACTTATATCCGTTTCATTCAAAGAATGACATTGAATTGCATAACATATATCAAGATGAAGTTGTGTAGTTGCCACCATAGCCAAATAGCCTTATTTCCTATATTTCGTAGATGTTGTAAGTTTTAACCCTGTTGAGCTTTGTTTAGCCTTTATTCTTTGTTAACCCACATTATCCTCACCTAGCCTAGTGTAGGACAGTCCACACCCTTGTTCTTAAAAGATAGTGAGCATGACTTAAATGAATTCCTTTTGAGTTACATTATGCAAGAAAATGAGTGTGGGGGAAGGAATTTTTTTTTTCTTAAGTTTATATGTATGTTTTAAATTTCAAAAAAAAAAAAAAAAAAAAAAAAGAAAAAAAAAAAAAGAAAAACATATGAAAAAGAAAAACGGAGAAGAAAGGAAAAAGAGTTTGTTCCCCCTTGTTGTTCAAAAGTTAAGTTTTCATTCAAAAGTGAATTCTAAGTTAATTCAAATGCTTTGCTCGCTATTTCTTTAAGGACCTTTGTTTTCCATATCCCTTCTTTGTTAGCCAAACACCTTTAGCCCCGTTTCAACCCTTATGCTTCTATCTTGATCGTTATGTGTTCAATAATGTGGAGTTTGGAATTGATATGAGCTTATGGAATCACTGGTTCTCATTCTAAGTAGTAGCATTCCATTCATGAGATCATATTCATGTCATTATCGTAAATCCAGAAAATGCTTTCCTTGTTATAACATATGTGAGTGTTCGTCTACATGTTTACATCAATCTTCTTACATATACCTAGTGTAGGGAGTGTAGTCAGAAAATGTGTGTGAAAAACGAGAGTACATCTAGTAAGGAATTGAGGGAATTCTCTAAGGCATGTTACTACATTCAAAACATGGTTTTAAATGCTTAATTGTGAACTAGTATGTGGTGACTATGAGTAAGAATGTACTTAAGTATAAAGATGGCTAAAATCTGTGGGAATAATGATTTTTAACTTGTCATGTGCATTGGAAATCCCTGAGACGATTGTTGGAAGGTGTAGGTTGTGTTTTGTTCGTTTTGTTTTGTTTTTGGTTTCTTTTGTTTTGTTTTGCTCGAGGACTAGCAAAAGCTAAAGTGTGGGGGAATTTGATAGGAGCATATTCATGCTACTTAAATGGCTAGTTCTCGTACATTTACGTTATGTTTCTTTAGTTATTTTAGTCCTTTATGCTTCTTTTGTGTGTTTTCAGGTTCTAAAGGCAAAGTATGCAAAATGATGTTTTTTTTTTGGAGCCTTTTGGAGCAAATTAGAGTTTGGAATGGATTGCATATGCTTAAAGCCAAGTAGATGGACGAAATTGAAGACCTAACCATTCACTTATCACTTATCATAACCATAACCATACCTTCCCCCTGTAATCCACATACAAACACATTCATAAACAACACCCAATCTGCCCAAAAGCCGTGCATCACACATGCATTTCCAGCTCCCCCCTTTTTGCATTCCCATCCCATTCCACATGCATCCATAATCATTTCTTCATCTTTGCCGTGAGTTCCCTACCTTTCCAGCATTCCTTTCACATGCATCTTGGCAGCTTTCACATGCACACACATGCAATTCCAGCACCAACAACACTTCTTTGCCGTGTACCCCTTATGCAATTCCAGCTTTCACATGCTTTCCTAGCTGTTTTCCATCATTAACCAGCCATATGCAACTCAAACAAACAGCCATACAACCTCCACTCCTCCTATAAAAACCCTTGCATTCCCATTACCAAGATGCCGGCTCAACCTCATTCCATTATTCATTCAACCTTAGCCTTTTCACCTTCATTTTGTAGCACACTTGGAGAGTCAACGCGGAAGGCTACTCTTAAGGGATTTCAACATCAATTTTGCTTCAAGGGTTCCTTCCCTTTAATTTTATGTTCATTCATGTTGTATTTTTTTATGTCAAACATCTTGTAAACATGAAGTGTAACTAATCTCCTTCTAGGGGTTCGATGATGCCTTGCAAGATTGCCATGTAGTCAAGTTAGAATGCTCAGTTGATCCATCTATTTCTTGTTTCATTCTCTGTTTTAATTGTGACCTTGTGTGTTGATTTTAATATTTGATCACCATTTGAATTAACCACAGGTTGTTTAACCAAGATTAGAGTATACATCATGCATATTCTTGGTGGAGATGTGAATGAATGAAGGGAATGTTTTGCACACAACCTGCCGAGTGTTTCCTTTGGTTTTATGAAAGTTTCTTGTGCGTGACACATTCTTGATTATGAACCAAAATTGCACATCACAATGAGGTTCAAGATTAGGAACATTTGATCGAAACCACACATCATATGGTTGATCATATCTAAGTGAAACAAACTCAAGAAATAGGTAGATGGCTGAGTATGAACTGGCTTAACACACATGGACTTGGTTTAGTAATGGTGAAATCGAATCCCTAGTTTCATCTCCATTGGTGCTACCCCATTTTATTATTTGTTGAGTCATTTTCGTATATTTACTTCATTTTCTTATGCTTTCAAGTAAAACAACAAATCTGTCTAAATTGATTAGTTTTATTCTCTAATAGGTTTCCTTCAGAACAAGTGGTTATATAGGTCCAATTAGTCCCTGTGGATTCGACACCCTTACTTGTGCCATTATACTAAACATATTTTAGCACTAGGAAGAAAAAAAGAACACTTTCTCTAGCTTTGTCAAGCTGGTTTCCATTGTTCATACACTCTTTTTTTTATCAGGCATCCTTCTTTAACATGGGAAGCAAATGAAGTTACAACACACGGAACGATACCCACCTTGTGCCTAGTGTGAGACAGTGAAGGAAAGAAAGAAAGAAGTTTTCTCTTTAGGGTAAGCTCGAAGAGCTTGAGCTTCAGAACAACAAGATATCAATGAATAATGAGATCCTTCAAGAATAGTATTAGAAACTCTTCGAGATGCTCTATGAGGATAGGTAGACTCAATCTCATAAGCCCATCGCCCTTGTAGATGTTAACCATTACCTGGGTGCCCCCCAACATGGGAGGTTACCGTTCTTCAACATAGATGCTTCTAATGAGCAGCGAATTACCCATCAATGTGTTGGTCAACGCAAGACTTCTCTCAACCTAGCTGCTTCGACCCAAAGTAGCAGAAGTGGAAGGAGGCGCCTCATTGCAGAAGGAATGGAATGATCGAAGGCCATTTATCACGACTGTAAAGACTTCTTGAGGCAGTGTCGAGAAAACCCCATCCACACATAAGCTCAAGGATCAAAGACCCAAAGGTCATCGAAGGGCTCAGTCCCCTACCATAACGTAGGCCAGTGATGTGGTATATAATAGCACACAAATTAAACCCTCTTTTTGACAATTGTAGTATAGATATAAGTAGGGATCGTTCTAGGCCGGGGATTAGGAGGGATTGCTAATCTAATGAAAATTGACTCAAAGATGTAAAAATATGCTTCAAATCACTTAAACAAACTCAAAAGACTCTTAACAAAACTTGTATGACTCAAAACAAACTTCAAAGACTCAAAACAATAAAAAAAGACTCAATTTAGACTCTAGGACTCAATTTGGACAAAAATACAATTGGTTTTGACTCAAAAGACTCAAAAACACACTTTTGGACAGATTTGAAACAAGTAAAGGGGATTTGGTTTTGGACGAATTTAAGAGAAAAACAAGTAAATTAAAAACTTAAAACAAATTTTGACGAATTTGGGAAAAACCAATGGATGATTAAATAGCCAAGGGATACTTCTCCACACACGACACATTCAAACATAAATTGATTTCCAGTTGCTTTTCCGATAAATCATGAACCTCAACACCCCAGATTAACCGTGACATCACTAATTAACCCTCAGATTTCCCTTAAGTTATTGGATTGGATGACATCATACGACAACCCAAAGCATTCTTCAAAAGTCCCCTACATGACATCATAATAGAGATACAATCAAAGATCATTACATTCAATGGAAATCATAAGTATTGACAAAGCACTTGTAACTATGACATCATGATACTCATGCTAGGAATTTACTTAACATGATTGTGAAAACAACCTTAACTACTTGTGAATATAAGTTTGTGACGATTATGTGAAACTCCCTTACATTCTAGCACCAAATTCAAGCATGCAAATTAAGTAGGCCTCCCTAATCAACACATATAAGAATAAGTTATCTATCAAACAGTTAAGTAAATTGCATTCACAATTTATGAAATCAAAACTGGAATTAATCAACTCATATTATAAAAGTAATCATGGTTTCAAAGCATCCCCTAGATAAAACGAGTTTAGCCTCTCATGTTCATAACAAAACAAAGGAAAATAGAATTAAACATTGAAAACAAAAGATAGATTACACCTAAAAACGTTCCAACACTCCAACTTGAATGCACAAACGTCCAAGGCTTCTTCTTTCTTCTCTTCTTCCTTGCTAAGTCATGGCACAAGAGTCTAGGGTGATTTGTGGATGATTTTCTGGGTTGTGAATGGATTTAGGAGGGTAGGGTGGTGCGGCAAAGGTTAGGGATGATGTATGGAGGCTTGGGTGAAGGTATGGAAGTAGGTGAATGGTGGAAGGATTGATGGAAGGCTGCGGCAAGGATATGTTTCTGTCTGAATGAGCGCAAATTGTATGGAAGGGTGATTACGGCTAAATAAATAAGGTATTTATTTGGGAGCAAGAATCCCTAGAGTATATTACATAGTTTAGGAAAGGATTAGACCCTAAATCCATCAGGAAAAGGAGACACAAAGTCAGAAATCAAAGGGAAAGGGAAAGGTAACCTGCGGCATTGGATTGCAAGAAAGGGAATGTGATTTAAATGCTAGAATTAGGCAAGGATTTGAGATAGAAAAGGTATGTGAGGTGCGACATTAACTAGGGTGAAATAGGAATGTGGTTTAATGACTTAGAATAGGCAACAATGGACCTCCCTTGCACGGCAAGGCACTTAGGTTGCAAGGGAAGCTTTATTTGTGTCCTAAAATACATAAGGTGCTTTCAAACTTGCTGGATTTTAAGGACATTTAGGATTAGGAAAGGTTAAACCAAAATAGGAAACCTTCTTTGACTAGGATTCCTCATTTGGTTAGGAATCCTCTTGTGATTAGGTCTTCAATTTCGTCCATTCCTTTTGCTCCAAGCATATGCTATCCATTCCAAGTCCAACTTTGCTCCAAAATGCACCTTTTTGCTTCCTTAGCCATATGAACCTAAAAACACACGAAAATAGCTTAAACTACTAAAATAACTATGAATTAACAACATAAATGCATGAAAACAAGCTAACTAAGTCACCTAAATATGCTCCTATCAAATTCCCCCACACTTAGCTTTTGCTAGTCCTTGAGCAAAACAAAACAAAAGAAACCACAAACAAAACAAAACACATTCTAAACCTTCCAACTCAGGGATTTCCAACGAACATGACACATTAAAGAACATCATTCCCACGGTTTTTGGTTTTCTTTACACTTTAACAAACACTTAACCATAGTTACCACTTACTAGTTCACATTTAATCAATTAAAACAATGTTTTGAATGTAGTAACATGCCTTTGAGAATTCCCTCAATTCCTCACTAGAATGCACTCTATTTTCACACAGACTTTCTAACTTCACATATGTTATATCAAAGAAAGCATTTTCTGGATTTACGACAATGACATGTATATGATCTCATGAATGGAATGCTACTACTTAGAATGAGAACCAGTGATTCCATATGCTCATACCAAATTCAAACTCCACATATTGAACACATAACATCAAGATAGAAGTTGAGGGTTGTAACAAGGCTAAGGGTATTGGCTAACAAAGAAAGGTAAAGGATAAGCAAAGGTTCTTAAAGCAATAGGAAGCAAAGTAATGAAATTGACACTTAAACTCACTTTTGATGGCAGAAATTAACTTTTAAAAACAAGGGAAAATTCATGCAACACTTAGGGTCAAATTCACTCTTTTGGACCCTTACTTCAATAACCAACACTTGTGAGTTCATTCTCACTTATTTTTCAACTCTTTTTCTTTCTTTTCACCACTTTTCTATTTTCTTTTTATTTTTCCACGAATTTTTTTTTTCTTTATTTTCCTTTTGCCGTGCCCTATTACCTTCCCCCACACTTGCTTTCTGCAATATATTGATCAAAATGAGTTCATTCTAAGTCATGCTTCACCATCCTTTAAGAACAAGGGTATGGAAAGTCCTAATCTAGGCTAGGTAAGGATAATGTGGCTAACAAAGAAAGTAGGCTTGAAAATGCTCGAAAGGGGTAATCCTACAATACATATGCAAAAGGGTTAAGGCTTTTTGGCTTTGGCTTAACTAAACAACTTCATCTTATTGTATGTTATGCAATCAATATCATGCTTTGAATGAAATAGGCATGAGTTCTAGTATTTGGAACTATAATGAAATGCATTCCAAGTAGCAACCAAGCAAAGAATGATGAGATCATGCAACGACTTTAGAAAACAAGAAATCACAGATTATACTCTCCAAAGAACGTTTTAGGCTCAAGTCTCTCACGGATGTAGCGTTAGTTTGAGTTCCTTCCTTCAAGCATGTTACAAAAACTTATTTTTTCTTTGTAATTACATGTGAATTCATAAGCTATAACCATAACCAAGCATAAACCATAGCGTAAATCAAACTTCCATCCATGTTTACAGCATTCTTTAATAGTCATGCAATTAAAAACCAAATCCTCATCATTGTGTTGGAAGGTACCCTAAGACACAAACAAACACACAAAAACAACTTTAAAACAACTCTTTTTGGGTTTTTCAAAACTGTTTTGCAATTTTTTTTTTAAAATTTTTGGATTTTCTGAACAAAAGACATGAAAACACTTCAAAACACTCTAAAAACACCTAAAAACAGTGAGAAACAACATTATAAGTGATAGGTGATAAAATCCTACGAAAATCATGTAGAATCATGCAAAACAATTTGTTTACCCTCCCACACTTAAATCAAACATTGTCCTCAATGTTTCAAACAAAGACTCACATTCAAACAAACAATATAAACTAACTAACATGACGAAATAAAAACAATGAAGAGATAGAGAGTTAGGAACACAAATCTGATTTTGTGGAATGAATTGGTGAATTGCCCAAATCCTCTCTAGTTGAATGCATGGGTTGCCTCCCAAGAAGCGCTTGCTTTAACATCGTGCTGCCGGACGAACGTTCTTCTTAGCCTCAAGTAGAGCCCACGGCATGGAGGGTAATGTCCTCCACAACTTGCCCGTCAACATTTGCGTAATAGGGCTTCAAACGATGCCCATTCACCTTGAATTCTTAGCCATTCCTCAAGCTTTGGATTTGAACTGCGCCATATGGAAAAACATTAGTAACAACAAAGGGCCCAATCCACTTAGAACGTAGCTTACCGGGAAATAAACGAAGGCGAGAATTAAAAAGTAAAACTTTTTGCCCTATGGAGAATGTTTTGCTTCAGATCATCTTGTCATGGAAAGCCTTGGTCTTTTCCTTGTAAATGCAAGCATTCTGCTATGATTCAATCCTAATCTCCTCAAGTTCATTCAATTGCAACTTCCTATGAATTCCAGCCACATCTATGTTCATGTTGAATGTCTTGATCGCCCAATGAACTTTGTGTTCTAACTCCACGGGAAGATGGCATGGCTTGCCATAGACTAGCCGAAAAGGGGACATCCCTATGGGTGTTTTGTAAGCCGTTCTATAAGCCCACAATGCATCCTCCAAACACAAGCTCCAATATTTTCTTGTTGGCCCAACAGTCTTTTCCAAGATTTGCTTAATTTCTCTATTAGAGACCTCGGCTCGGCCATTGTTTTGAGGATGATAAGGTGTTGAAACCTTATGTGTGACTTGATACTTCTTGAGCAATGCCTTGATGGTATGATTGCAAAAGTGAGACCCTCCATCACTAATAATCACTCTAGGCATCCCAAATCTAGCAAAAATGTTAGTTTTTATAAAATTTGCAACAACTCGAGAATCATTAGTACGGGTGCCCTTAGCTTCCACCCATTTTGAGACATAATCAACCGCAAGAAAAATATAAATAAAACCAAACGAAGATGGGAAAGGGCCCATGAAATCAATGCCCCAAACATCAAAATTTTCAACATTAAAGATGGGTGTTTGCGGCATTTGGTCCATTGCACCTATATTTCCCATTCGTTGACAACGATCACAAGTTAAACAAAAAGTCCTAGCATCTTTAAAAATTGTAGGCCAATAAAAACCACATTCTAACACCTTAAGGGCAGTGTGTTGTGTGCCAAAATGCCCACCACATGCATAAGTGTGACAAAAGGTTAGAATTGAATTAAACTCACAATGATGCACACAACGACGAACAATCTGATCCGCACAAAATTTCCACAGATATGGGTCATCCCATACATAAAACCATGCCTCCTTCTTAAGCTTATCACGTTGGTGCTTAACTATGGTGTTTGGAACACGTTTTGACACCAAAAAGTTCACCAAATCGGCATACCAAGGTTCACTTACCTTAATGGACATCAATTGCTCATCAGGGAATGTCTCTTGGATGGGTAAGGAGTCCGCATTGCACACCAAACAACTTAGATGATCAGCAACCACGTTCTCACTCCCTTTCTTATCTCGAATTTCTATGTCAAACTCTTGGAGAATAAGCATCCATCGAATGAGCCTTGGTTTGGCCTCCTTTTTGGTGAATAAGTACCTTAAAGCTGCATGGTCATAATATACAATCACTTTAGTGCTAAGTAAATATGAACGAAACTTATCTAAAGCAAACACAACAGCAAGAAGTTCTTTTTCAGTGGTAGAGTAGTTTAATTGAGCATCATTTAAGGTCCGGGAAGCATAATATATGACATGTGGTTGCTTGTTCTTCCTTTGGCCCAAAATAGCCCCTATTGCATAATCGGATGCATCACACATTAGCTCAAAAGGCAACGTCCAATCTGGTGGTAGGATAATTGGTGTTGTGGTAAGCATGTCCTTGAGATGCTTGAATGTCTTCTCACACTCCTCGTTGAACTCAAAAGCCACTTCTTTTTGTAGGAGATGGCATTGGGGTTGTGCAATCTTGGAGAAATCCTTGATAAATCGCCTATAAAATCCTGCATGGCCAAGAAAAGAACGAACCTCTCTAACTGAAGTAGGAGAGGGTAAGTAATGTACAAGATCTATTTTAGACTTATCAACTTCAATTCCTTTTTCAGAGATGATATGACCCAAAACTATGCCTTGTTTCACCATAAAATGACATTTTTCCCAATTCAAAACAAGGTTAGTTTCCATGCATCTTTTCAAGATTAAAGTGAGATTATGCAAACAATCATCAAATGAGTCCCCAAACACACTAAAATCGTCCATAAACACCTCAATTATTTTCTCAACATAATTCGAGAATATACTTACCATGCATCGTTGGAAAGTGGCCGGTGCATTGCATAAACCAAATGACATATGACGATATGCAAAAGTACCAAATGGACAAGTAAAGGTGGTCTTTTCTTGATCATCCGGCGCTATGACAATTTGATTATAACCCGAATAACCATCAAGAAAGCAATAAAAGGAATGACCGGCTAACCTTTCAAGCATTTGATCGATGAATGGCAAAGGAAAGTGATCTTTCCTTGTTGTGGCATTTAGCTTCCTATAGTCAATGCACACTGTCCAACCGGTTTGAATGCGTGTGGGCACAAGTTCATTCTCTTGATTCTTCACCACCGTGTCTCCGGACTTCTTGGGAACTACTTGGACCGGTGAAACCCAACAACTATCTGAGATAGGATAGATGACGCCACAATCAAGTAGTTTGATGATTTCCTTCTTCACGACTTCCATCATTGGTGGGTTGAGTCGGTGTTGTGCTTCCCTTGATGGTTTGGCTCCTTCTTCCATGAGAATTCAATGCATGCATGTGGTAGGGCTTATGCCTTTGATATCGGCCAAAGTCCACCCAATGGCCGTCTTGTGCTCTTTGAGAACCCTCACCAATTTCTCTTCTTCTTGTGCCGTGAGTGATGATGCCACAATGACGGCCAATGTGTCTTGCTCGCCCAAGAACACATACTTCAAGTGATTTGGCAACGGTTTAAGCTCAAGGGTAGGTGGTTGTTTTATAAAAGGAAGCAACTTGTTAGTTGAAATTGGAATTGAGATTGGACTAGGGAACTTACCATTGAGCCGTGGCAAGGACTCTAGGGCAGCCACGGTCTCAATAACTTCATCATCAAAGGCCACGGCATGGTAGTGCAAGTGTGTGCCGTGGGGAGCTGTGGTGGCAGCCATTTGATCCCTCACTTCTATGCCATTCGTAAGGACCGTTTCAAGTGCATCTTCATGTAATTGATCAAGGTGTTCCTGCACCAAAGAATCAAGAATCTCAATAGAGAAACATGAGTGATCATCATTAGGAAATCTCATGGTTTCAGAAATATTAAAATCAATCACTTCCCCATCAAATTCCATTGTTAAAGTGCCTTTAAACACGTCGATCTTAGTTCGGGCCGTCTTCATGAATGGCCTCCCAAGAAGAAGCGGCAAGGATAGAGCATGGGTGTTTTCTTCCATCTCAAGAACGTAGAAATCCGCTGGAAAGATCAAATTAATCACCTGCACTAAGACATCTTCCAATACGCCCTTTGGATAGGCATTAGATCTATCGGCCAACTGAATAATCACACCATCATTTTTCAATTCACCAAGGTTCATGGATGCATAAATAGAGTATGGCATGACGTTAATTGAAGCTCCTAAGTCTAACATAGCATGTTCGAACTTAGTTTGGCCAATAATACAAGGAATTGTAAAGCTACCTGGATCTTTGCACTTTGGTGGTAACTTTCTTTGTAAAACAGCGGAAACATTTTCACTTACCCTCATTACCTCTTTATTTGAAGCCCTCTTCCTTGTAGTGCATAATTCCTTCAAGAACTTGGTGTATTTGGGCACTTGCTTTATGGCATCTAAGAGCGGGATATTGACTTAAACTTTCCGAAACGTCTCAAGAATGTCTTTCTCATGCTCCTCCTTCTTTGTTTGCAAAAATCTGTGAAGAAAAGGAACATTGGGTGGAATGGGGTTAGAATTAATCGAATTTGAACCCAACTTACCTTTGGTGGCCGAATGGGATGCAATGGATGAATTAGGGTCCTTAAGTGCTTGCGGCAAAGGTGTTTCTACCCTTGCCGTGGGCTTGCTTGCCTCCTCCTCTTCATGTTGCAGCTTCTCCTCTTCATTAGGACTTGTTTTGGGTGGTGTGGATGTAGTGCCAACTTCTTTTCCACTCCTCAAAGTGATTGCTTTGGCAGATTCGAACCTTCCCTTTGGATTGACAATGGTTGAGCTTGGGAGCTTGCCTTGGTCTCGGAATTGCCCTACAAACTCCGCAATCTGCCCAATTTGCTTCTCTAAGTGGTCCACCCTTTTGTCTTGGTTTTGCATCGCTTTTTCTTGGTTTTGCAATGCTTTGTTTTGATTTTCTTGCCCCTGAACAAATTGGTAAGTAACTTAAGAAGTGTAGCATTATCTAAAGACGTACCTTGATTGTTTTGGTTAGATTGGGGTTGGATTGGATCATTACCGTAGGGTTTGGTGTAAAACCCCGGGGGTTGCTGCCTAAAGCCACCTTGTTGTTGAGGTTGTTGAGGCTCCCTCCACTTGAAGTTTGGATGGTCTCTCCAACCCGGATTGTATGTGTTGGAATATGGATCATTCCTTGTCTGATTTTGGCTTGGAAATCTAATGGCATTTGCACTCTCCCACCCCCCATTCTCAATCAATTGAGGGCATTTTTCCAAGGGGTGTCCTTGGATAATACATACGCCACATACAATTGGTCCTTGTATCTTCATTCCTTCGGCCATCTAAGACACAATAGAAGTAAGATTAGCTAATTGAGTTTGAATGTCGGATTGAGAACTTACCTCATGCACTTGTTGCCGTGGGGGGTCCCTTTGCCCAATTCCTTCGTATTGTTGTGCATTGAGAGCCCGGTTCGCATTTAGGTTCTTGGCTGCCATGGGAGTTTTGTCCACCAATGCACCTCCTGCCGAGGCATCAAGCATTTGCCTTTCAATGGGAAGAAGACCTTCATAGAAGTATTGAAGTAGAAGCTCCTCATTCGTTTGATGTTGAGGACATGATGCAACAAGGGCTTTAAAATGCTCGTAGTACATTGGAAAAGACTCCCTTTGACTTTGTTGGATTCTGCTAATCTTCTTCCTCAAGAGAATGACTTTGAAGTAGGAAATAACTTCTCAAGAAACGCCCTCTTCATGCTCTCCTAAGAAGTAACCGTCCCGAGTGCTAGTTCGTATAACCAATCCTTGGCCTTCTCCAATAATGAGAATGGAAATGCCTTCATCTTCAAAATACTATTATCAACGTTAATTGGAGTCATGCTTGAACACACCACCTCGAACTCCTTCAAATGCTTGTTGGGATCCTCCATGGAACTTCGGAATGTGGTGCAACAAACTTGACTTCAATTCAAATTTTTCGGTTTTATCTTGAGCCGCCCTTGGGTATTGGATGCATAATGGTGCATCATTGTCCATTCCCAAGGTGGAAAGCTCCTTGATTGTATGGTTGTCCGCTGCCATGGTTTGGACCTCTTCTTCCTCCCTTGCCGTGGTTTCATCTTCCTCCTCAAGATTAGAAGCCGAACTAGAACTTGATGGGTGAAGTTCTGGGTCCTTCTTCTTCCTTCTCAAAGTACGCTCAAAATCGTCGTCAAAATCCAAGATGTTTGCACTAATAGGTTGAGAACTACGAGTCATAAACTAGTACCTACAAACAAGAAAAGAAGCAAGGTCAGTAACTAAAACAAAGATATATGAAAAAGAAACAAAAAGAAACAACGGGGGATTAGCAAAATTGCTAATCCCCCGGCAACGGCGCCAAAAATTTGATGTGGTATAATAGCACACAAATTAAACCCTCTTTTTGACAATTGTAGTATCGATATAAGTAGGGATCGTTCTAGGCCGGGGATTAGGAGGGATTGCTAATCTAATGAAAATTGACTCAAAGATGTAAAAATATGCTTCAAAACACTTAAACAAACTCAAAAGACTCTTAACTAAACTTGTATGACTCAAAACAAACTTCAAAGACTCAAAACAATCAAAAAGACTCAATTTAGACTCTAAGACTCAATTTGGACGAAAATACAATTGGTTTGGACTCAAAAGACTCAAAAACACACTTTTGGACAGATTTGAAACAAGTAAGTAAATGGGATTTGGTTTTGGACGAATTTAAGAGAAAAACAAGTAAATTAAAAACTTAAAACAGATTTTGACAAATTTGGGAAAAACCAATGGATGATTAAATAGCCAAGGGATACTTCTCCACAAATGACACATTCAAACATAAATTGATTTCCAGTTTCTTTTCTGATAAATCATGAACCTCAACACCCCAGATTAACCGTGACATCACTAATTAACCCTCAGATTTCCCTTAAGTTATTGGATTGGATGACATCATACGACAACCCAAAGCATTCTTCAAAAGTCCCCTACATGACATCATAATAGAGATACAATCAAAGATCATTACGTTCAATGGAAATCATAAGTATTGACAAAGCACTTGTAACTATGACATCATGATACTCATGCTAGGAATTTACTTAACATGATTGTGAAAACAACCTTAAATACTTGTGAATATAAGTTTGTGACAATTATGTGAAACTCCCTTATATTCTAGCACCAAATTCAAGCATGCAAATTAAGTAGGCCTCCCTAATCAACATACAAGAATAAGTTATCCATCAAACGGTTAAGTAAATTGCATTCACAATTTATGAAATTACAACTGGAATTAATCAACTCATATTATAAACGTAATCATGGTTTCAAAGCATCCCCTAGCTAAAATGAGTTTAGCCTCTCATGTTCATAACAAAACAAAGGAAAATAGAATTAAACATTGAAAACAAAAGATAGATTACACCTAAAAACGTTCCAACACTCCAACTTGAATGCACAAACGTCCAAGGCTTCTTCTTTCTTCTCTTTTTCCTTGCTATGTCACGGCACAAGAGTCTAGGGTGATTTGTGGATGATTTTCTGGGTTGTGAATGGATTTAGGAAGGTAGGGTGGTGCGGCAAAGGTTAGGGATGATGTATGGAGGCTTGGGTGAAGGTATGGAAGTAGGAGAATGGTGGAAGGATTGATGGAAGGCTGCGGCAAGGATGTGTTTCTATGTGAATGAGGACAGATTGTATGGAACGGTGATTACGGCTGAATGAAGGGTTCATCTAAGGTATTTATTTGGGAGCAAGAATCGCTAGAGTTTATTACATAGTTAGGAAAGGATTAGACCCCAAATCCATCAGGAAAAGGAGACACAAAGTTAGAAATCATAGGGAAAGGGAAAGGTAACTTGCGGCATTGGATTGCAAGAAAGGGAATGTGATTTAAATGCTAGAATTAGGCAAGGATTTGAGATAGAAAAGGTATGTGAGTGCGGCATTAACTAGGGTGAAATAGGAATGTGGTTTAATGACTTAGAATAGGCAACAATGGACCTCCCTTGCACGGCAAGGAAAGGAACCACTTATGGGATACACGGCAAGGCACTTAGGTTGCAAGGGAAGCTTTATTTGTGTCCTAAAATACATAAGGTGCCTTCAAACTTGCTAGATTTTAAGGACATTTAGGATTAGGAAAGGTTAAACCAAAATAGGAAACCTTGGCTTAACTTTCCTACTTCAAGTAGGAAACCTTCTTTGACTAGGATTCCTCATTTGGTTAGGAATCCTCACACCTTTAGGTCTTCAATTTCATCCATTCCTTTTGCTCCAAGCATATGCTATCCATTCCAAGTCCAATTTTGCTCCGAAATGCACCTTTTTGCTTCCTTAGCCATATGAACCTAAAAACACACGAAAATAGCTTAAACTACTAAAATAACTATGAATTAACAACATAAATGCACGAAAACAAGCTAACTAAGTCACCTAAATATGCTCCTATCAGCCAGCCTCTAATCTAAGAAAGGAATGACAAGCCTTGAAGGGACAAAAAGGTGTAGAAGACTCATGGGGCTTTAAACGAACACATCTCGGAAACAAGTATTGTGAATCCAGGGAAAGGCCACATGCCTTTGACCAAACTTCAATACTTCCAAAGAATGAGGGAGACTCATGAAGAAAAGTTCTAATGGTGCCTAACTCATGAAGAAAAGTGAACAGGCTGAAGGCTGAACGTCAGGCCAAAATACTTGACTGGAATTAGCCAAGGCCAGACCCTCTAACAAGAAGGATCATTTGCACTCCTTTACAAGGAAAAACAAAACAAAAGCTTGGCTTACAATCATATACTGGGATAGAAGATCTAATTGAGCATATCCACATCTTCGAATCTACCATGGCATACCGAAGACAGAATGATGAGGAATGTGTTGGAAATGTGCCCTAAAACCAATCATATGATGATACTTTACGGACATTTCACAAAGTTAAACTAATGTAGTTTAAATATAAAGGGCAAAGATTATTGTTTGAGCCGTCTCATATAAATGTTATATGCTTAAACGATAAGTCCAAGGAATATGTGATTGGAAGAATGCGATCTAAAGAAGTTAGATTCATGAGACCATTCTTTCGTTGACACATCCTAAACGTTCCTGATCATATGATTGTCAATTGGGCATTGACAGTCCGTTAAGATCAGTACGTGCTATGTCTTCTCTCAGGGAGAGTGACTAGTCTCGAGTCATTGGTGTGTGTGACATCAAGACAAGTACGTAGGTGCTCAATAGAGAATGAGTTCACTGAACACGATCAACGAAGAGTTCTCATATTCATGTCACATGAGAACTCATGGTTGGGATAATGCAAATTAGTCTTTTGACCTGAGGCATCACAGTTGTCTTATGGTTAGGTCCTTAATCTTTGATTATGTCAAAGTCACTCCATCAGGAGGGTGTCCACGGCATCGTTGGGGTTAAGCCACTTAGCTATGGAGGCAAGTGAATGCGCAACAAGGGATCTCTAACCTTCAAATTGTTTGAGGGAGAATACTCTATGATATGATTAAGAATCTTTGGCCAAAGTATGAATGAGATTTAGGAATGTGTTCCAAATCACATTCAAAGTAATCATATAAAGCACAAGACTCACATTGGATAATAGACATGAATAAACTATCAAACCAAACAATGTGGTCAAGAGTATTGTATTAGAGAAAGACCGTATTGCATTTGTAATCCTAAAACTGAATAGGTTCTCCACCTCTTCTGATTAGCTTGGGTAACCATGACATGCTGCTAGGCGTCAACCATGGTTTGTGGAAGCCCTAAAAGTGTATTATCACTAACGGGAGAATTGAAAGTAAGTTTCAATTCACAATCGATTTGAAAGAGTTTGAATTGCCCACTGCCTCGCTAAAAGGAACCTAATGGATCGTACACCGTGTAAGGTAGAGATTGAAGATTCAACGGAGATGAGTAAGAATAATTAAATGGTTTAATTATTTATGGCAAGGATTAATTAATATGTTAATTATTCAAACGAATAAGTTCGTTAAAGACCTCGGGATAGTTTTGGACCTTAAGGCCCAATGGGCTTCGAACGTCAAGTCCATTGACTTAAGTTGTATGACAACTTAATGAATAATGATTCACAAAGGCCCAAATAGCCCAATAAATCCCCTTAGGCCGGCCATTTAGAGGAGGGTAGTGAACTTGGCTTAATTGCAAGTTTGCCACTCCATTGTGAGGTGGTATAAAGACAACTTTATAGCCATTTCATCCTAGAAGTTTTTCTTAGGAGTAAAGATGAGAACACAAACCTCCCTTTGCTCTAAAAGAGGCCGGCCAATCTAGAGGGGAAAAACTAGCAATCTTACTTCCTCTAGGTCACTCATTTCTTCTTCAATATGCCTTGGTGCGGAGACTTAGAGGTTCTCAATTTTGGGAACTTGGAGAAACCTTTTCATCCATCCAAATCCATGGATCTAAGATGCAAGGAATGAAGGCCCTCTCTTTGGGTGATTAGCCTTTGCTTATGCAAAGAGGAATCTATAAAGGTATTGATTTCTCAACTCACTTTGTTTTGAGTTGAGTCTTGGTTCACCTATCTACTAGGCTTTGAAGTTCATGGGTTAAGTTTTGTTTTTGAGTGCATATAAACATGATTCCGCCTTTTAATTGTTAATTGCATGTTGTTGACGTTGCTCAAATGAACTTGTTTTTCACAAATCTTCCTTAAGAATGATGTATCATATTCCCCTCAACTTTCTCTAATGGAGCTCTCAATTGGTATTGTTGTCTTCAAGCTAATACTATGGATTCTTTTGCCGAGTTACGAAGACTCTTCATGGCTTAACGCATCTTCCAAGCTAATACTTACACTCCGATGATGAGTTATACAACATTCGTCAGAAATTGGTCGAGTCATTGCGTGAATATGCCGGTTGCTTCAGCCACAAGTACTCTCATTGCGCTGAGGCATATGATAAAACACCACTCAAGGCCTTCACGATAGACATGCGTGAATGCTTCTTCAAGTACATGATCAATGTTAACACTTGGAAGGCTTACTCTGAGGTGAGGATGCAATCTTACAATCATGCCTCTGCCGAGGCAAGGACATACCAAGGGAACCCTCATATGGTTAACCCCTCTTTTTGACAATTGAAGTATAGATATAGATAATAGCACACAAATTAAACCCTCTTTTTGACAATTGTAGTATAGATATAAGTAGGGATCGTTCTAGGCCGAGGATTAGGAGGGATTGCTAATCTAATGAAAACTGACTGAAAGATACAAAGATATGCTTCAAAACACTTAAACAAACTCAAAAGACTCTTAACTAAACTTATATGACTCAAAACAAACTTAAAAGACTCAAAACAACACAAAACAATCAAAAAGACTCAAACTAGACTCTAGGACTCAATTTGGACGAAAATAGAATTGGTTTTGACTCAAAACACTCAAAAACACTAATTAGGACAAATTTGACACAACTAAATAAAGGGGATTGGGTTTTTGACGAATTTAAGATAAAAAAAAGTAACTAAAAGACTTAAATACAATTTGGACGAATTTGAGAAAAACAACGGATGATTAGATAGCTAGAGAATTCTTTTCCACACATGATACATTCAAACACAAATTGATTTCCAGTTGCTTTTTCGATAAACCATGAACCCCAACACCCCAGATTAACTGTGACATCACTAATTAACCCTCAGATTTTCCTTTAGTTATTGGATTGGATGACATCATATGACAACCCAAAGCATTCTTCAAAAGTTCCCTACATGACATCATAATAGAGATGCAATCAAAGATCATTACGTTCTATGAAAATCATAAGCATTGCCAAAGCACCTGTAACTATGACATCATGATACTCATGCTAGGAATTTACTTAACATGATTGTGAAAACAACCTTAACTACTTGTGAATATAAGTTTGTAACGATTATGTGAAACTCCCTTATATTCTAGCACCAAATTCAAGCATGCAAATTAAGTGTGCACCCTTAATCAACAAACAAGAATAAGTTATCCATCAAACGGTTAAGTAAATTGCATTCACAATTTATGAAATCACAACTGAAATTAATCAATTCATATTGCAAATATAATCATGGTTTCAAAGTCTCCTCTAGCCAAAAAAAAAATTAGTTCCTCATGTTTACAACAAAACAAAGAGAATATAAATTAAACATTGAAAACAAAGATTGAATACACCTAGAAACGCTCCAACAATCCAAGTTTGAATGGCCAAAACGTCCAAGGCTTCTCCTCTCTTGTTTCTCCTTCTTTGTTGCGGCACAAGGGTGTTTGGGTATGAATTATGGTGATGGATGGATAGGTTGGATGGTTGTAGAGGGTGGATGATGGCTGAATGAATGGGGAGAATGAGGAATAATTCGAATGGATGTCTAGAATCCCCCATAAGTGTGGCAGATTATGTATATATAGAGGAAGAAAGGTTAAGGCAATAAGTAATTAATTTGGGAAGGTTTTTAGCTCCAAATCGTCAAGGAAAAAGGGTAACAAATCAGAATCCCAATGGAAAAGGGAAGGAAAGTTGCGGCATTGACTAGAATAAAAGGGGAAAGAAGATATATGGCAGATTTTGGAAGAAAAGGGTAAGAAAGGTGCGGCGTAGACTAGGATAGTGCAAGGAATCTTTGGTTTGTGTCCTAAAATGCATAAGATACCTTCAAAGTTGCTGGAACTTAGGGATATTTAGGATTAGGAAAGGTCAAACAAAAATAGGAAACCTTGGCTTAACATTCCTACTTCAAGTAGGAAACCTTCTTTGACTAGGAATCCTTCTTTGATTAGGAATCCTTCTTAGATTAGGAATCCTTCTTTGATTAGGAATCCTAACACCTTTAGGTCTTCAATTTCGTCCATTCCTTTTGCTCCAAGCATAAGCTGTCCATTCCAAGCCCAATTTTGCTCCAAAATGCACCTTTTTGCTTCCCTAGCCATATGAACCTAAAAACACACGAAAATGGCTTAAACTACTAAAATAACTATGAACTAACAACATAAATGTACGAAAACAAGCTAACTAAGTCGCCTAAATATGCTTGTATCAAGTGGAAGTCAAGTTCTACGAAGTGAGAAGGTTTTGGCCATTCAGACACCCATTGCATCCTCTCCTGCCTCATTTAGCTACACACTAAGTCACCAAATGTACTCGTCTCTTGGTAAGAGGAAGAATTTTTACTCTCAGCAAGCTCATTACAACAAGAGGGATAAAGGTTCGTATCAAGACAACTAGAGGTTAACGTGCCTTCAACTATTATGACCATGGGGCCAAGCCTCACTCATTCAAAGTAAGGGACTAGGTGCTAAAGGAAATGCTATTATAAGAAGGCATACACATTACAAATGTTTTGACCCTCAATAGTTTTAGATCTTGTGTAACATAAGCCATTCGGCAAATATTTAACGAAGAGGGAATTCAGACAACTTCGTCTGAGTCTTTTACATTCCTAGCACTGGAACACTTGGTCTATGCTGACCTACCTTTATACTCTAACTCAGAGCTTCAACATGCGTTCTTTAACATAAAGTAAGTGAAACTAAGTTTTACAACCAACGTGGTTCACATATCAAAAGCATGGATTCCTTTATGCATAGCAGACCATTCATAAGCATCACTCATGTCAATCAACATAAACATCATACATTTCAACACATTCATACATAAGTGATAGGAGCATATTCATGCGACTTAAATGGCTTGTTCTCGTGCATTTACGTTATGTTTCTTTAGTTATTTTAGTCCTTTATGCTTCTTTTGTGTGTTTTCAGGTTCTAAGGGCAAAGTATGCAAAAGGATGCCTTTTGGAGCCTTTTGGAGCAAATTAGAGATTGGAATGGATATCATATGCTTGGAGCCAAGAGGATGGACGAAATTGAAGGATTCCTCCTCCATTGCAGCCACAGGCACATTCAATCATTCACACCAAAACCTTGCACATGCTTTCCCATTTCATTATTCATTCACCTTGCAGCCACTCCACATGCATTTCTAGCTTTTCCTTTGCATTCCCCCTTTAATCAACACATGCATCCACTCACCAAGAAATCATTCATTCCACATGCACCCAAAACACCACCAGAAATCATCATTGCCGTGGGTACCTATCCCATTTCAGATTGTCATTCCACTTCATTGCACATGCATCTTCATAATTCAACACATGCATTCATTATTTATTTACTTTGCATCCTTTAATTTAATCACATGCATATTCAAACAAACACAATCATTCCAGCCATACCTTGCATTTTCAGATTGTTCCTCCATCATTGCACCACAATGCAGCCACATGCACTTGTTCCTCTAACATTTCAGCCACTTGCACTCCCATTCTCTCCCAAAACCGTGCACATGCCTTCTCCTTGCATTTCCAGCCATTCCACATGCTATTTCAGCCACATGCACTCATAATCATTCAACCAACATGTGCACATGCAACCTAGCTGTCATGTTCCCCCCATTTCACCTATAAATACTCATTCATTCACACTCATTCATACACAATTCATTTCACAATAGAAATTGGTCCCTTGGGGCCGTGCCCTTCACAAGTCCATCCATTCCATTCATAAACACTCATCCATTGCAGAAATGTAGACCATAAAACTCCCTTGTGCCGTGCTCTCCCTTACAATCCAAACACCATCCTTCCATATTCCACCACTCCTCTTCCATTACTCCACCACTCCCCAAACCATTCACACCATCAAACTATCCCTAGACCTTGTGCTACAACGAAGAGGAAGAGAAGAGTGCCTAAACGTTCATACAATTCAAGTTTGAGTTGTTGGAATGTTTAGGTGTTTCTTTGATTTCAATGTTTAATTTCAATGCTCTTTGTTTTGTACGAATGAGGAATGGAAGATAAGAGGGCCTAAACGTTCATACAATTCAAGTTTGAGTTGTTGGAATGTTTAGGTGTTTCTTTGATTCTCTTTGTTTTGTACCATGAGGAACTAAACCCCCCTTGGTTAGGGGGTGATTCGAATATATGTTTATGCTTGCATTTTGATTTGAATACTTCTAATTGCGTTTCATAAGTTGTGGATTCAATTTGTTTAATCGTTTGATTGATAACTTATTTATGTATGTTTATTGAGAATGCGCGCTTAATTTTCATGCATGAATATGACGCTAGAATATAAGTAAGTTTCACCTAATCGTTATGAACTTATATTCACAAGTAGTGGAGGTTGCTTATAAACAATCGCGTTAAACAAATTCTTGGCATAAGTTTCATGCAATCCATAGTAACGAATGCCTCGTCAACACTTATAATTTTCATAGAGCGTAATGATTCTTGCTTGTATCTCTTCTATGCATTCATGTTGAGGACTTGTGGGGAATGTTTTGAATTGTTGTATGCGCTAACCCATCCAATTCAATAACGTTAGGAAGATTTGAAGGTTAATTAGTGCATCACGGTTAACCCGGGGTGTTGAGTTTCATGGTTTATTGAAATGCAATTGGAAATCATTTTATTATGCAAGTATAACATGTATGGAGATGAACCCCTTAGCCATTCTATCATCCATTCATTCCATTCCATCAAATTCGTTTTACAATCTGTTTAGTTTATTAACTTGTTTTGTTATTTCAATTCTCGTCAATTTAAAACCCCCCTTTACTTTCTTGTTCTTTAGTGTTTAGAATTTGTTTAGTTTATGTTTTAAAGTGTTTTGATTCAATTTTATTTCCCAATTTCGTCCAAATTCACCAAAGTGCTCAAAACTGCCCAGAAAGTGATTTTAAGGCAGTTTTGAGTGTTTTGGGTGATGTTTGAGTCTTTTGGTTTGTTTTAATGTTTTAAGTGTTTAGTTTTACATTCTTTGAGTTAGTTTAGTGTTTTATATTGTGTTTTTACGTTCCTGAGTCAAGTTATTACTTAATTTCGTCCAAATTTGTGTTTGTGCTCAAATCTGCCCAGAAAGTGGTTTTTAGGCAGATTTGAGTGTGTTTGTGTTGTTTTGAGTCTTTTGGTTTGTCTTAGTGTTTTAAAGTTTAGTTTTGCATTCTTTGAGTCTAGTATAGTGTTTCATATTGTTATTTTACGTTTTTGAGTCAAATCCAAGTGGTTAACAATCCCTCCTAATCCCCGGTCTAGAATGATCCCTACTTATACTTATACTACAATTGACAAAAAGAGGGTTTAATTTGTGCGCGTATAATTCTCGCATCAATAAGCCAACTGAGCTTTGAAAGGGTGTCAACATACTTTTTGTCATTCGGCACTTGCTACAATGTGCCTCGGCACCTTGCCCTTATTCTCACCAACCAATTGATGAAGGAGCACACCTTCGTATCACCAACCAGGTGATGAAAGGTACAAGCTTACTCTAATATCATTCGGCAACCTGCCACTCTTATCACCAACTAGGTGATGAAGGAAATCACCTTCGTATCACCGACCAAGCAATGAAGGGTACAACTAGTACTATTAATAAACATTTTTGCCTCAACAACTCACCATTCTTCCCATCAACTAGGTGAGGAGTGGTAAAACTTGTACATGTGAACTCTTAGCATTCACAAACAATCAAAAACCCTCATGCCTAACAGCTCAAAAGGGGGATAAGCAAGCTTAACTCAACCCAACTCGGGGAGCACATATGACCAACAAGGGTTATAGTCACCAACAAAGCCTTATTACAAGCCAACAAAGGCTTCCGTGCATGGTATACAAAGATAAAGCTCTTCAACCTCTTGCATCTGCTCTAGACATTTCCCCTCTATAACTATGCAAACACTACAACTTGTAGAAAGCTTTGCACACTCTTGATCAAGACCGTGTGAAGTAAAATCAATTTATATGGCTCCTTTGAACCTTTAACTACTACAATGTGTGGCTTGCCTTGCACAGTCTTACTCAAGAGTGTGGAAGCAAAATCTATATATGTTGTCTCTCCAACATATTTTATTGTCCTTAGTTCCGAAAATAAAAGGGGGAGGGGGGGACAAAAACAAAAAACAAAAAAACAAATTTTTCCCAAAAAATATATATATATCCGAAATTAATTAATTAATAATTATTTTTTATAATTATTAATTAATTAATTGTTAATTATTAATTAAGCAACTAATTATGACATGTGGAGAAGACCAGCAAAGCTTCAACACATAGGAGGCAACTACAAATGTAAAAAGCTTCACACACTCTTGATCAAGATGGTGTGATGTGTGAAGCAAAATCAATTTATGGTGCCCAACAAAAGCTTCAACACATAGGAGGCAACTACAAATGTGATGTGACAAATAATAGCACTCAAATTAAACCCTCTTTTTGACAATTGTAGTATAGATATAAGTAGGGATCATTCTAGGCTGGGGATTAGGAGGGATTGCTAATCTAATGAAAACTGACTCAAGGATACAAAAATATGCTTAAAACACTTAAACAAACTCAAAGACTCTTAACTAAACTTATATGACTCAAAACAAACTTAAAAGACTTAAAAACAACACAAAACAATCAAATACACTCAAACCAGACTCTAGGACTCAATTTGGACGAAAATAGAATTGGTTTTGACTCAAAACACTCAAAAACACAAAATAACTCAGATTCTAACATAATTGACACTTAAAACAGAGGGGGGTTTTGGTTTTGATGAATTTGAACTAAAACAAGACAGAAACTAAACCAGACGAAGTTTTGAACGAATTTGGGGAATATAGATGGGTGATTAGCTAGCTAGAGGATTCTTTTCCACACATGATACATTCAAACACAAATTGATTTCCACTTGATTTCTCAATAAACCATGAACCTCAACACCCCAGATTAACCGTGACATCACTAATTAACCCTCATGTTTTCCTTTAGTTATTGGATTGGATGACATCATTCGACAACCCAAAGCATTCTTCCGACAACCCAAAGCATTCTTCAAAAGTTCCCTACATGACATCATAATAGAGATACAATCAAAGATCATTACGTTCTATGAAAATCATAAGTATTCACAAAGCACTTGTAACTATGACATCATGATACTCATGCTAGGAATTTACTTAACATGATTGTGAAAACAACCTTAACTACTTGTGAATATAAGTTTGTAACGATTATGTGAAACTCCCTTATATTTTAGCACCAAATTCAAGCATGCAAATTAAGCGTGCACCCTTAATCAACAAACAAGAATAAGTTATCCATCAAACGGTTAAGTAAATTGCATTCACAATTTATAAAATCATAACTGGAATTAATCAATTCATATTGCAAATATAATCATGGTTTCAAAGTCTCCCCTAGCTAAACCAAGTTTAGCTCCTCATGTTTACAACAAAACAAAGAGAATATAAATTAAACATTGAAAACAAAGATTGAATACACCTAGAAACGCTCCAACAATCTAAGCTTGAATGGCCAAAACGTCCAAGGCTTCTCCTCTCTTCTTTCTCCTTCTTTGTTGCGGCACAAGGTTGTTTGGGTATGAATTATGGGGATGGATGGATAGGTTGGATGGTGGTAGAGGGTGAATGATGGCTGAATGAATGGAGAGAATTAATATGGATGTCTAGAGAGCCTAATATGTGCCGCAAATTATGTATATATAGAGGGAGAAAGGTTAAGGCCTTAATTAATTAATTTGGGAAGGTTTTAAGACTCCAAATCCACCAACAAAAGGATAACAAATCAGAATCCTAAGAGGAAAGGAAAGGAAAAAGGTGCGGCAGCACCTAGGGAGAATGGGAAAGGTGATTTGCATGGCAAGGAATGGGAAATTAAAAGGGATATGTGTGGCATGGATTAGAATGGTGCAAGGAAACTTTGATTTGTGTCCTAGAATGCATAGGAAACCTTCAATGTTGCTGGAACTTAGGGACATTTTAGGATTAGGAAAGGTCAAACCAAAATAGGAAACCTTGGCTTAACTTTCCTACTTCAAGTAGGAATCCTTCTTTGACTAGGAATCCTTCTTTGATGAGGAATCCTAACATCTTTAGGTCTTCAATTTCGTCCATTCCTTTTGCTCCAAGCATATGCTATCCATTCCAAGTCCAATTTTGCTCGAAAAAGGCTCCAAAATGCACCTTCTTGCTACCTTAGCCATATGAACCTATAAACACATGAAAATAGATTAAAATACTAAAATAACTATGAACTAACAACATACATGTAAGAAAACAAGCTAACTAAGTCGCCTAAATATGCTCCTATCAAAATGTAAAAGGCTTCACATGCTCTTGATCAAGATGGTGTGAAGCAAAATCAATTTATGGTGCCCAACGATTAGCTTCAACTATTCAAGCTATGTGTCTAACCAAAAAGCTTCACCTACAAAGATTAAACCAAAACGCTTCATCTACAAAGCTTCAACATTCAAGCTTCACTTGCAAAACTTCAACCTAAAAGCTTCACCTACAAAGCTTCAACCTAAAAGTTTCACCTACAAAGCTTCAACATACAAGCTTCACCTACAAAACTTCAACCTAAAAGCTACACCTACAAAGCTTCATCCTAAAAGCTACACCTACAAAGCTTGAACCAAAAAGGCTTCAACATTACAACATGTAGAAAGCTTCACACATTCTTGATCAAGATAGTGTGAAGCAAAATCAAATTATGGTGTCTTTCAACATACAAGCTTCACCTACAAAGCTTCAACTTAAAAGCTTCACCTACAAAGCTTCAACTTACAAGGTTCAACATACAAACTTCACCTACAAAGCTTCAACCTAAAAGCTTCACCTACAAAGCTTCACCTAAAATCTTCACCTACAAAGCTTCACCTTCAAAGCTTCACCTACAAAGCTTCAACCAAAAAGCTTCACCTACAAAGCTTTAACCAAAAAAGCTTCAACACTACAACATGTAGAAAGCTTCACACACTCTTGATCAAGATAGTGTGAAGCAAAATCAATTTATGGTGTCCTATAAATAACTTCAACTATTCAAGCTATATGCCCAAGCAAAAAATCTAGAACCGAAAATCTACAATAAACCTACACACACAAAAATAATAAAAAAGAGAGAAAGGCTGCCAACAATGAAAGTAGGCTGGGGCCTCCTCTTATTTGGGCCTAACAACCTTCATAAAAAAAACATATGGGAAAGGAGTTTTGGGCTACCACTTAGAAAAGAAAAGGTTGAAGCCTTGTTATTTTGACAACTTGGCTACTAGCAAGACACCTCATTTGGCAACTTTCCTTGCCCGAAGACTTAGGGGACTCCCACTATATGCTACTACAGTTCAGTACTTAGAAAGTTCGTGATTACTCAAAGACTTGGATTTTGCACGTCTCCAACTGAGAAACTTTCCTCACTTAGGAACTTAGGGGAGTACTGTTTGTACAATACTTGACCAATCCTGAACCTACCAAGCGTCGGTTAAAGCCATACCTTCCGGAACCCACTAAGGGGTTCTTACCGAAGCACCCTTGCCGAAGCACAAGAGTTTCCCTCCAACCAGGAGGCCAATCACAGCACGACACATGTCAACATCATAATAAAGCTCATAGAGTCCCACATCGACACGGACAGAAGCTGGAGACTCTCCTCAACTATAAAAGGAGACTATTCTCCTACAATTAATCCCAAATGTCATTATTGTACTTAAATTGGTCATCAGAACCTACTAATGATGATTATGCTTAAACTTGTGTATTTATGTAAACCATTCACTATTAATGAGAACTTCTCTACTCTGTGGACGTAGCCAGACTTAGGGTGAATCCATATTATGCAAGGAGACATTGCTTTTGCTAATTCGAATTGAAATGTGATATAAAATCGGTCTATTTTCGGCATCATATCCATAGTTAGCGCTTTCATCATAGTTAGAAGCATTAGCTCCATATCAAAGTCACGGTCGTCACTATCATCAATATCGTCGCTATCATCAACAAGAAAACCCTTGGGCTTGTTAGCCAATAACTTGTTCAGAAATATTGTAATGAAAGGAACATAGGAGTTTATCGCTAGGTATTTGACCAAATAGGATCGTTCAGTTCCTATAGAACCTATCACTAAAATACCCCTAGAGAGAGATAGGGCTAAGCAAAGCGAAAAGGGTTTTCCATTAGATGTGAACCATGTATATCTTGTGTTTACTTCCTTATCTCTATCTCTTTATACATTATCATCACCAGGCGACCGAAACAACTGAGCTAAGGTCACAAACTTGACACTTTACGTTGTTCCAAAGTCTTCACTAATTTTGTGCATCAACACACTGATTCTCCTATCTCAAAGTAATATACCTAGAACGGAGGCTTATAAGGAAAGCTGACTCTGAAAGGCGAAGTTGCACAAGTCGTCAATAAGTTTTTGGCGCCTTGACCCTACTTTGGCTAGGCAATCCATTCGAAAGTTTTCACAATCTCTAAACAAAGCACGCGCCTGTGAATCATCAAGGCTCTTCGCAGAAAGCACTTTAGAATACTTAGTCGTCTAAGTTGCGGCCTTGTCGGAAGTTTGCGATGAGAAGTGGGTGCAATATTTGCCCAACCAAACATACACATAATGGAAAGGAATGACAGCTACACAATCTTCAGGATTTGCTGAATTCGAAATCTCATTCAAACCGTCATAGATATTGGCCAACACCAGGATAGTAACGTTGAAGAGCTCACCCATGGCCATTTTACTAGCAACTTTGAACACCCCTGGGTGGATGAAATTGAAATCATTTTTTGGAAAAACAAATCTGCAGAGCCAGCAAGCAAGAAAAGCAGCCAACTACGACTCATCCACATGCTCAAAAGTTGTACATAATTCATCAAAGACTTTTTGTTCTGCGGAAGTATGTCGTCTAGCTGACCTAATAACATCGGTCAGATCATAGTCGCCTTTTCGGCTTTGTAGTTTTGTTTCTTCCATTCTTTTTTAGAGACTTCTTAAACTTCATCGTACCTCGATACCAAAACCGTATTGATAGGAGCATATTCATGCGACTTAAATGGCTTGTTCTCGTGCATTTACGTTATGTTTCTCTCGTTATTTTAGTCATTTATGCTTCTTTTGTGTGTTTTTAGGTTCTAAGGGCCTAGGGAGCAAGAAAGTGCATTTTGAGGCCATTTGGAGCATTTTTGGGCATGCATTGGATAGCTTATCCATGGAGCCAAGAGGATGGACGAATTTGAAGGCCTTGTATGCACTTGAAGACACAAAACAATGGCCCTAACCCAATTACATTCACCTTGCCTTGGGCTTAACACAAACACCATTCTTTGCCATGCAAGGGGGAGCAATTTGGGTCCATTTCATGTACTTAAACTCTAGCCCAATCCACAATCACTTTAAAGCCATGCAAAACCTTTCAACACCCTTTAATCATCCCCCTTTAAGTTATGATTTTATTTCCTAACCCTACATGCATTATTTATTAGTATCTTTACAAGACATTATCATTGCATAACATTCCATTTCCACCTCTTTCCAACCTAATTCACATGCATATCAACCCTACAAGCATTCCCATCATAATTCCATCACCAATTCAGCCACAAAACATTATCATTGCACCACATTCAACCACTCCACATCCCTCACCAAGAAATCATTCAACACATGCATCCATAATCAGTTTTTCCAACCTTTGCCGTGCATAATCATTGATAATTCCAGCATTTCCACATGCATAATCAACCTAGTGTCACTCCCATTCATTCCCTTTAATCATTCAGCCACCATCATACATTTATTCTCTTCCCAAACACATACACAACCTGCCATCATTCCACAAACAACACCCTTTGCCGTGGCCTACATTCACATGCATTCACCACCCTTTAAGCACATGCATAAAACAGCCACATGCATCTCCCATCACCATTTCAGATTTCCACCAAGTTCCTAGTTGTCATGTTCCCTCCTCTTCACCTATAAATAAGCATCCACACCTCAATTCATACACTTACTCTTCCATACACATTTTCAGTTACAAACACCAAGCAACAAACCCATTCCATTGCCGTGAGTCCCACTTCATTTTCTGCATATTTTCTCTTCACTCTTCCATCTCCAACCACTCCCTACTCCATTCCACATACACCTAAAGCCCTTAACATCTCCTTAGACCTTGTGACACAACGAAGAGGAAGAGAAGAGTGCCTAAACGTTCATACAATTCAAGTTTGAGTTGTTGGAATGTTTGGGTGTTTCTTTGATTTCAAAGTTATAATTTAATTCTCTTTGTTTTGTACGTATGACGAATGGAAGATAAGAGTGTCTAAACGTTTATACAATTCAAGTTTGAGTTGTTGGAATGTTTAGGTGTTTCTTTGATTTCAAAGTTATGAGGAACTAAACCCCCTTTAGCTAGGGGGTGATTCGAAACTATGTTTATATTTGCAATTTGAATTGATTACGTTTGGTTGGAATTTCATAAGTTGTGGATTCAATTCGTTTAACTGTTTGATTGATAACTTATTTATGTATGTTCATTGAGATTGCAAGCTTAATTTTCATGCATAAATATGACGCTAGAATATAAGTGAATTTCACCTAATCGTTATGAACTTATATTCACAAGTAGTGGAGGTTGCTTATAAACAATCGCGTTAAACGAATTCTTGGCATAAGTTTCATGCGTATTCCATTGTAACGAATGCCTCGTCGATGTTTATGATTTCCGTTGAACTTAATGATCTTTGTTGAATGTCTCTATCATGCGTATTCCATAGTTAGGGACTTTGATTAAGAATAATTTGGTTGTAATGCGTATTCCATTCAATCCAACGAATTTAGGGAAATCTGAAAGTTAATCTAAGCGGATCTAATTAACTTGGAGCATTGAGTTTCACAACTTATCGAAAGACCAACTGAGAATCAATTTTGTTTGCAAGTGTAACATGTGTGGAGAAGAACCCCTTGGCTATTCCATCATCCATATTTTTATCACATTCATATTTACATTTTGCCTTTAATTATATTCTGTCTTTTTAATTTAATATCGTCCAACCACAATTCCCCCCCCTATTTTGTTAAGTCTTAATCATTCGTTTTTGTTTAATTTTTGTATCTTTAAGCTTTTGGAGTCATAAACAATTGCAAATTCGTCTAAATCAAGTTCTAGCTTCTATTTGAATCAATTTGATTGTTTTAGACAATTTGAGTTTTTCAAAGCCATTCTGAGTCATAGTAGTCTTGTTAAGAGTATTTTAATTTAGTTTTTATGTTTTTAAGTCAATTTAGAAGGTTTTAGCAAGCCCTCCTAATCCCCGGTCTAGAACGATCCCTCACTTATCCATTCTACTACAATTGTCAAACGAGGGTTTAATTTGAGTGTCAAGTAAGTCTAGCATCAAATTTTGGCGCCGTTGCCGGGGATTAGCAACTTTGCTAATCCTTTGTCTTTATTTTTATATTTTTTTAGTTTTTCGTGCATTCTTATTTCAGATTCTTAGTTTGTTTGTTTCCTTGTTTTTTAGGTACTGTGTATGACTCGTCGCTCTCGGCCTATTATAGAGAACATCTCCGACTTTGACGGTGATTTTGAACGCACTTTGAGGAGAACGAGGAGTCAACAAGAGCCACCACAACCTCCACCACAACCTGGGCTTGAAGAAGACGAAGTAGGTGTAGAAGAAAAGCCCACGGATCAGATTTTTGAAGAAGAACAAGCCATGGCAGCAGATAATAGAACCATCAAGGAGCTTTCGGCCTCGGGTTTGGATAATGCATTGCCTCTTTGTATCCAATACCCCACGGCTGCAGAGGGGAAGACTGAGGAATTTGAACTCAAATCCAGTTTGTTACACCATATTCCGAAGTTCCATGGCTTGTCTATGGAAGACCCCAACAAACACTTGAAGAAGTTCGAGGTGGTTTGTTCGAGCATGACCCCCGTCAATGTGGATGGGAGTATACTGAAGATGAAGGCCTTTCCATTTTCACTTATGGACAAGGCCAAAGATTGGCTCTACGAACTAGCCCCGGGAACTGTGACTTCGTGGGAGAGTATGAAGCGTGCTTTCTTGGAGAAATTCTTCCCTACTTCGAGAGTGATTCTCCTACGGAAGAAAATTAGTGGTATTCAACAGAATCATGGTGAGACGTTCCCGGCTTATTATGAGCGCTTCAAGGGCCTTGTAGCTTCATGTCCCCAACATCAAATGAAGGAGGAACTTCTCCTTCAATATTTCTATGAGGGCCTCCTTCCTATCGAACGTCAAATGGTTGATGCATCAGCGGGAGGAGCATTGGTGGACAAAACACCAAGGGATGCCAAGATTCTCATAGCCAACCGAGCGCTCAACGCTCAACAATATGAAGGAGTGGGCCAAAGGGAAGCCCCACGGCAACAAAGTGTAAATGAGATGAGTGCTATTTCTGAAATTCAATCACAACTTGCTAATCTTACTTCTCTTGTTTCTCAGGTTGTGATTGGTCCAAAAGCACAAGAACACCAAGTCTGTGGCGTGTGCTCAATTCAAGGGCATCCATCCGACAAGTGCCCTCAACTAATCGAGAATGGTGGGTGGGAATCTGCCAATGCAATTGGTTTCCAAGGACAAAATCAAAACAACCCATACTCGAACACTTACAATGCCGGATGGAGGAACCATCCAAACTTCAAATGGAGGGAGCCACAACAAGCTGCCCAAGAAGGAGGATTTAGGCCAAACCCCCCTTGTTTTTATTCCAAGCCGTATGCACCCCAACAATCCCAACAACCTTCGGCATCATCTCATTCAGGTACGTCTTTGGAAAGTAATCAAGCTATGCAATTACTAACCTCTATTTCGCAGGGGTTGCAAAATCAAAACAACCGGATAGAAAATAACGAGAAGGAGATGATGGATATGAAGAAACAAATAGGGCAGATTTCTGAGTTCCTTGGACAGATTAGAGAGCAAGGAAAGCTTCCTAGCTCAACCACAGTCAATCCAAAGGGAGGATTCGAATCCGCCAAGGCCATCACCCTAAGGGGTGGAAAAGAAGTTGGGACCGAGCCAAACAATCCCAAATCTGCCCAGAAAGTAGATGAAGAGGCGACACAACCTGAGGCAGATCACCCTAACTCGGCCAAATCAGGTAATTTAAGTTCAAATTCATGTACTTCACGTCCTAATCTGCCCAATGTACCTTTTCCTCGCAGGTTCATGCAAGAAAAAAAGGAAGAAAGCGAGAAGGACATTCTTGAAACATTCCGGAAGGTGTAAGTGAACATACCGCTTCTCGATGCAATCAAACAGGTTCCAAAGTATGCTAAATTCCTCAAGGACCTATGCAATACAAAGAGAAGAAGGGCAAACAAAGAGGTAGTGAAGGTAAGCGAGAATGTGTCCGCTGTTTTGCAACGTAAACTGCCTACCAAGTGCAAAGACCCCGGTAGTTTCACGATTCCTTGTGTGATTGGACATAATCGTTTTGAACATGCCATGCTTGATTTAGGTGCATCCATAAATGTCATGCCTTATTCTATTTATGCATCTATGAATTTGGGTGAATTAAAACAAGATGGTGTAATTATACAATTGGCCGATCGTTCTAACGCGTATCCAAAAGGAGTTTTGGAAGATGTGCTTGTCTAGGTGAACCATTTAATTTTTCCGGCTGATTTCTACGTCCTAGACATGGAAGATTCAGCCCATTCTACATCTTTGCCGATTCTCCTTGGTAGGCCATTCATGAAGACGGCCCGAACGAAGATTGATGTATACAAAGGCACCTTGACAATGGAATTCGATGGGGAAGTGATTGATTTTAATATTTCTGAAACTATGAGATATCCCGTTGATGACCATTCTTGTTTTTCCATTGATGTTATCGATTCTTTGGCGCAGGTATACCTTGAAGAATTGAACGAGGACGCCCTGGAAACAACCATCACTAAGGCCATAGAGCGCAAAAATGAAGGATTTGGGCCAATGCAAGGCCACGGCAAGGAGGAGGAATTCTTTGCCATGGGTTCTAGTGAAGAAATAATTGAGGTTGTGGCAGCCCTTGAGTCATTGCCACAACAATATGGTAAGGTTCCACTCTCACTTTCAAATTCAGTTTCCACTAAGATGCTACCTTCTGTTGTTCAGGCACCATCGCTTGAACTTAAGCCGTTGCCGGACCATTTGAAGTATGTGTTTTTGGGAGAAGGCGAAACATTGCCCGTCATCATTTCATCAAGTCTCACGGCAATGGAGGAGGAGAAGCTTGTGAGGGTGCTGCGAGAACACAAAACGGCCATAGGGTGGACTTTGGCCAACATTAAAGGAATAAGCCCTACCACATGCATGCACCGTATACTTCTTGAGGAGGGGACTAAGCCATCCCGAGAGGCTCAACGCCGTCTCAACCCTCCGATGATGGAAGTGGTGAAGAAGGAAATAATCAAGCTTTTGGATTGCGGAGTGATCTACCCTATCTCCGATAGCCGTTGGGTCTCTCCAGTTCAAGTCGTTCCCAAGAAGTCCGGAGTAACTGTTATCAAGAATGATGAGAATGAGCTCGTGCCTACACGCATTCAGACTGGATGGCGCGTATGTATCGATTACCGGAAGCTAAATGCCATGACTAGGAAAGATCACTTTCCTTTGCCATTCATCGACCAGATGCTCGAAAGGTTAGCCGGTCATGCTTTTTACTGTTTTCTTGATGGATACTCTGGATATAACCAAATTGTGATAGCCCCGGATGATCAAGAGAAGACCACATTCACATGTCCCTTTGGAACATTTGCTTATCGTCGCATGCCATTTGGCTTATGCAACGCACCGGCCACTTTCCAAAGGTGTATGGTAAGTATATTTTCCGATTTTATTGAAAAGATCATTGAGGTTTTCATGGATGATTTCATTGTATTTGGGAGTTCATTTGATAATTGCTTGGATAATCTGACCTTAATTTTGAAACGATGTGTTGAAACTAACCTTGTCTTGAATTGGGAGAAATGTCACTTTATGGTGAAACAAGGTATAGTTTTAGGACATATTGTTTCAGAAAAAGGAATTGAAGTAGATAAATCGAAAATAGACCTTGTACGTCACTTACCCTCTCCTACTTCGGTTAGAGAGGTACGTTCGTTTCTTGGCCATGCAGGGTTCTATAGGCGTTTTATCAAGGACTTCTCCAAGATGTCCAACCCTCTTTGCCGATTGCTTCAAAAAGATGTGCCATTCAAGTTTGATGAAGAGTGTAATTCGGCATTTAACCAACTCAAGGAGAAGCTAGTCTCGGCCCCCATTATTGTACCTCTAGATTGGAGCCTTCCGTTCGAGCTCATGTGCGATGCATCCGACTATGCATTAGGAGCTGTTCTAGGACAAAGAAGAGACAAGCGGCCGCATGTCATATACTATGCCTCTCGGACTCTCAATGATGCCCAATTGAACTACTCCACGACGGAAAAAGAACTTCTAGCTGTGGTTTTTGCTTTAGATAAATTCCGTTCATATTTAATTGGTACTAAAGTAATCGTTTATTCTGATCATGCAGCTTTGAGGTACTTGCTCACGAAAAAGGAAGCAAAGCCGAGGCTTATCCGTTGGATTCTTCTTCTTCAAGAATTTGATATTGAAATCCGGGATAAGAAAGGAAGCGAGAATGTAGTGGCTGACCATTTAAGCCGAATGATCCACGAGGAGCATGAACATGCCGTGCCTATCCCTCAAACTTTTCCCGATGAGCAGCTGCTATCCATTGAGGTAAGTGAACCATGGTATGCAGATTTAGTGAATTACTTGGTGGCTAAACAAATTCCAAATGAACTAAACAAGCACCAACGTGATAAGCTTAAAAATGATGCACATTTCTATGTTTGGGATGACCCTTATTTGTGGAAGTATTGCTCAGATCAAATTGTACGTAGATGTGTGCATGATTCTGAATTTCACTCAATTCTAAGCTTTTGTCACACATATGCATGTGGTGGTCATTTTGGCACACAACGCACTGCCCTCAAGGTTTTAGAGTGTGGTTTTTATTGGCCGACTATATTTAGGGATGCTAGAACCTTTTGTATGTCTTGTGATCGTTGCCAACGAATGGGTAACATAGGTACCAAGGACCAAATGCCGCAAACCCCTGTCTTTAATGTTGAAATTTTTGATGTTTGGGGCATTGATTTCATGGGCCCTTTCCCTCCATCTTATGGTTTCACTTATATCTTGCTAGCCGTTGATTATGTTTCTAAATGGGTGGAAGCAAAAGCCACCCGTACTAACGATTCTAAGGTGGTTGCAGATTTCGTGAAAACTAACATTTTTGCTAGGTTTGGAATGCCGAGAGTAATCATAAGTGATGGAGGGTCTCACTTTTGCAATCGGACCATTGAGGCGTTGCTAAGAAAGTACCATGTCAACCATAAGGTCTCCACACCTTACCATCCTCAAACAAATGGCCAAGCCGAGGTGTCTAACCGAGAAATCAAACAAATTTTGGAGAAGACCGTTGGACCAACAAGGAGGGATTGGAGCTTACGCTTAGATGATGCACTGTGGGCATATCGTACGGCATACAAAACACCCATTGGGATGTCACATTTTCGGCTCGTCTATGGTAAGCCATGTCATTTGCCCGTAGAGTTAGAGCACAAGGCACATTGGGCCGTGAAGACTTTCAACATGGACATAGATGTAGCGGGAGTTCATAGGAAGCTCCAATTGAATGAACTTGAGGAGATTCGGAATGAAGCCTATGAGAATGCCCGGATGTACAAAGCCAAGACCAAAGCATTCCATGATAAAATGATTCGAACCAAGACCTTCACAGTTGGGCAGAAAGTGTTACTTTTCAACTCTCGCCTACGTTTGTTTCCTGGTAAGTTGCGTTCTAAATGGATTGGCCCGTTTGTTGTTACTAATGTTTTCCCTTTAGGTGCAGTGCAAATCAAAAGTTCAAAGACGCAGCAAGAATTCAAAGTGAATGGGCATCGATTGAAGCCCTATTACGAGATGTTTGAGGAGCATGTCGTGGAGGAGGTACCCCTCCATGCCGTGGAACCTAGTCAAGCTTAAACGGAGGTACCGTCCGGCTGCAAGACGTAAAAGAAAGCGCTTCTTGGGAGGCAACCCATGCATCCGAATAGAGAAGAACTTGGAAACCCCTTTAAGAGACTTATTTTTATTCCTTTCTTTTTCTTTACTGCCTTTACTTTGCTTTCTTTCTCGTATTTGTTTATTTGCTTGCTCTGTTGTGACTTTCTGCTTAAAACATTGAGGACAAAGTTTGATTTAAGTGTGGGGGGGGTAAACAATTTGTATTTGCATGAATTTCGTGGGATTTATTCACCTTTCACTTAGAATGTTGTTTCTTGCTGTTTTAAGCGTTTTTAGAGTGTTTTAGTGTGTTTTATAATGTCTTGGTATAAAACTCCGAAAATTTGATAAAAATAAAAATTAAAAAAAAAAAAAAAAAATTCTTTTGAAAAAACCCAAAAATATGTGTTTTTAGAGTCATTTGAGTCATTTTGGTGTTTGTTTGTGTCTTAGCGCTACTTGGGAGGCAACCCATGCATTCAACAAAGGAAGACTTAGAAAGCACTCCAGATCCAGATTTCTAAAAAAAAAAAAAAAAAAAAAAAAACTCTTCTCTTTGTTGCTATTTCGTTTCTGCCTTGTTAGGTTGTTTAGTTGTTATTGTTTGTTTGTTTATTAATTGTGTGAGTCTATGATTGTAACATTGAGAAAATGTTTGATTTATTGATAGGCACTGCTAAACAAAGAAAGATGGTGCTTCACAAAGGTTGTTTGCTTGAGGCCCCACTACGTGGCTTTACTCTTGAAGCGGAAGGCGTAGGAACAGAAGGCATCGGAGCGGAAGGCGTAGGAACAGAAGGCATCGGAGCGCGAGGCATCGAAGATAGAGCATTCCAGGCCTCAATACTTGGCCAAGCGCTGGATGAGCCAGGAAAAAGGTGCCTCTGGAGGAAAGACGAGAACCTTTGACGGTCACTGTGAATCCGACCTTCAGACTCTTGCAGCTCATCAAGCTTCCTCTTCATGCCCGTCGAATAGTTGTTTGCAAGCACGTGCAAACTTCTATTCTCATACTTCAGCTGCTGGATCTCCTGCTTGAGACTTTCCACCTCTGCCATCAATGATTCCACCTGACGGGAGCGGGCAAGCAGGCGTTGGCCCATGTTGGACACAGAACTCGCACACTGAACACTAAGTGCGAGGGACTCTTGAACGGCCAACTCATCGGACCGTCCTGACAGCAGCCTACTATCTTTCGGAGTGAGGAGGTTCCTAGCTACTATTGTAGCTGTTGTGGCGTCCTGCATCACGGAGTCTTCACCTGTGAGAGGACCGTTAGAAGAAAAGAAAGAAGGGCGCCATACGTTACCTTGACGCGGCGCGCCCGTATCACTGCTAAGGCTCAATTCCAAGCTAAGGTTCGATGAGTTTGCCATTTTTCAAAAGTGTTCAAAGAGAAGGGATGGAGTTAAATTTCAAAGGGCCGGAGTCGATTTTCAAGAATGGGAAGTCTTCAGAGTGTGTTTGTTGTGGTGATCGATAGCTCAATAAAAAAGCCAAGGCGACGCGTCCACCAATTCAAAAAGCCGGAATTTCCGGCGTAATTTAGGCGACGCTTTCTCGGCTTTTCAGAAGGCGCGTTCAACTTTGTCTAAAGATTTCTTCTTTTCAGACAACACGTGGAGACCATCATCACAACTACACATCTTTAGCCGACAAGCGCAAAGTTCGGCAACGCTTTCTCTGCTTTTCAGAAGACGCGTGCAGCTTTGTCAAAAGGAGCCGCATCTGCACTACCACGTGTCGCTCAGAAATCGAAGGGGCGCCTGCTCAGAAATCGAAGAGGCGTATTCAGAAATCGAAGAGGCGCCACTATTTCAAAAAGCCAGAGTTGCGGGATCAAAACGTTTGTCGACAAAGGTAAAAAGTACCATCACTTGCTATTATCTCTATATATGTCGACCTTCGTCTTTTATGGCAGGGCAAACCTGAAGAAAATGCCCAACTCTCCCTCACCTCTGAGGGTGCACTCCCAGCCAAGCCTTTCGAATTACTCAATTCTTTCTTCTTCCCCAAGGATGATACCAGATGCCTGGAGTACATATGACCCAGGAGGAAACAGCACAACAAATACATGTGCTGATTCATTCACCGCTTCTTCAAAAGTAAAGGTATCTCATATCATCAAGGTCAAAAGCAAATGTATCTCATATCATGCTCTTTCCCTGTCTTTTTCTTTGTCCTTGTTCTTACTCGCATGGCAAAGTAAAACAAGCAATCAGCCGGCACTTGGAGTCAGTCTTCCGTTCTGGAGCCAACTGCCTGGAATCTATTCCTGATTGCTTACCTAGCGTTGCTCTCGAGTAGTCATCTTCAACGGTTGATACACTTCCGGAGAAGGGACCACTTCTGCAAAGGGGAGCGAGTAAGGCAAGTGAAAATGATACATTGAAGCATGTGGAGACAAACATAGGCTGAGTTATCCTCCAACCCTTTTCAATACGAATTGGAAAGATTGAACAAAGAAACAGACCAAAGGGGTAAGCTCAGACCTTCGGGGAAGACCAAAAGAATCCTCCAGCCCAGTAGCACAAAGGAAAATCAACAAGTGGAGGAGACCAAAAGATTCCTGCGGCCCAGTTCAAGAAGTAGTACAAAGGAAAATCAACGATGGGCAGAAACCAGTTCAAGAGTAAGCCTGTGGAATCACAAAGATCAAAGCCTCAATGCAATTACCAAGGAGAAGATGGAATTTACACTCTATAACCAGATTTGCGTCTCTAAACTCTTCTCTTTGTTAATTACATTATGCCATGTTTAGTATGTTTAAGTGCTTTTTGTGTATTTACTTATGCTTTGTGTGAATCTATGCTTAAAACATTGAGGACAATGTTTGATTTAAGTGTGGGGGGGTAACTAAGTATATTTGATGCAAATTCGTTGGATTTTATCACCTATCACTTCACATGTTGTTTCTCACTGTTTTAAAACTGTTTTAGTGTGTTTTGTCTTAAAAATTCGAAAATCCCATAAAAATTTGAAAAATTGTTTTGAAAAACCCAAAAAGAGTTGTTTTAAAGTTGTTTTTGTGTGTGTGTTTGTCTTAGGATACCTTCCAACACAATGATAAGAATTTGGTTTGTAATTGCATGACTGTTAAAAAGAGTTATAAACATAGAGAAAAGTTTGATTTACTCTTGGTATATGCTTGGTTATGGTTATAATGTATGACTTCACATGCAATCATAAAAGAAAATTTAGTTTTTGTAACATGCCTGAAGGAAGGAACTCAAACAAATGCTACAACCCTGAGAGACTTGAGCCTATAACGTTCTTTGGAGAGTATAATCTGTGATTTCTTGTTTTCTAAAGTCGTTGCATGATCTCATTATTCTTTGCTTGGTTACTACTTAGAAGGCGTTTCATCATATAGTTCCAAATGCTAGAACTCATGCCTATTTCATTCAAAGCATGTTATTGATTTGCATAACACATATTCAAGATGAAGTTGTGTAGTTGCCACCATAGCCAAATAGCCTCACTTCCCATATTTCGTATATGTTGTAAGTTGTACCCCCGTTGAGCCGTGTTAGCCCATGTTCTTTGTTAACCCACTTTTTCCTCACCTAGCCTAGTTTAGGACAATCCCCACCCTTGTTCTTAAAAGATAGTGAGCATGACTTAATTGAATTCCTTTTGAGTTACATTATGAAAGAAAATAAGTGTGGGGGAGAGAATGTTTAAGTGTTTATGTTTTGAGATTCAAAAGAAAAGAAAAAAAAAAAAAAAAAAAAAAAAAAAAAAAAAAAAAAAAGAATAAGTGATTGAAGAAAGGTTCCAAAACACCAATTCTGGGCGTAAATTGTCTAAATTCTCCCTTTTTGTTCAAAAGTTGAGTTTTCATTCAAAAGTGAATTCTAAGTTGATTCAAATGCTTTGCTCACTATTTCTTTAAGAACCTTTGTTTTCCATATCCCTTCTTTGTTATCCACATACCCCAAGCCCCGTTACAACCCTTGACTTCTATCTTGAGTGTTGTGTATTTCAATTTGTGGAGTTTGAACTTGGTATGAGCTTATGGTGTCACTGGTTCTCACGTCTAAGTAGTAGCATTCCATTCATGAGATCATATCTAAACATGCTTATTAACTCCAGAAATTGCGTTCTTTGTGATACTTATATGTGAGTGTTCGTTTTCATGTTACATCAATCTTCTCACATATGACTAGATTAGGGTGTGTAGTTAGAAATTCTGAGTGAAAATCGAGTGCATATCTTGTAAGGAATTGAGCAAATTCTCTAAGGCATGTTACTACATTCAAAACATGGTTTTAAATGCTTAATTGTGAACTAGTATATGGTGACTATGATTAAGAATGCACTTAAGTGTGAAGATGACTAAAATCTGTGAGAATGATGATTTTTAACATGTCATGTGCATTGGAAATCCCTAAGACGGTTGTTGGAAGGTTTAGGTTGTGTTTTACGTGTTTAGTGTCGTTTTGTTTATTTGTTTTTATTCTGTTTTGCTCGAGGACTAGCAAAAGCTAAGTGTGGGGGTATTTGATAGGAGCATATTCATGCGACTTAAATGGCTTGTTCTCGTGCATTTACGTTATGTTTCTCTCGTTATTTTAGTCCTTTATGCTTCTTTTGTGTGTTTTTAGGTTCTAAGGGCCTAGGGAGCAAGAAAGTGCATTTTGAGGCCATTTGGAGCATTTTTGGGCATGCATTGGATAGCTTATCCATGGAGCCAAGAGGATGGACGAATTTGAAGGCCTTGTATGCACTTGAAGACACAAAACAATGGCCCTAACCCAATTACATTCACCTTGCCTTGGGCTTAACACAAACACCATTCCTTGCCATGCAAGGGGGAGCAATTTGGGTCCATTTCATGTACTTAAACTCTAGCCCAATCCACAATCACTTCAAAGCCATGCAAAACCTTTCAACACCCTTTAATCATCCCCCTTTAAGTTATGATTTTATTTCCTAACCCTACATGCATTATTTATTAGTATCTTTACAAGACATTATCATTGCATAACATTCCATTTCCACCTCTTTCCAACCTAATTCACATGCATATCAACCCTACAAGCATTCCCATCATAATTCCATCACCAATTCAGCCACAAAACATTATCATTGCACCACATTCAACCACTCCACATCCCTCACCAAGAAATCATTCAACACATGCATCCATAATCAGTTTTTCCAACCTTTGCCGTGCATAATCATTGATAATTCCAGCATTTCCACATGCATAATCAACCTAGTGTCACTCCCATTCATTCCCTTTAATCATTCAGCCACCATCATACATTTATTCTCTTCCCAAACACATACACAACCTGCCATCATTCCACAAACAACACCCTTTGCCGTGGCCTACATTCACATGCATTCACCACCCTTTAAGCACATGCATAAAACAGCCACATGCATCTTCCATCACCATTTCAGATTTCCACCAAGTTCCTAGTTGTCATGTTCCCTCCTCTTCACCTATAAATAAGCATCCACACCTCAATTCATACACTTACTCTTCCATACACATTTTCAGTTACAAACACCAAGCAACAAACCCATTCCATTGCCGTGAGTCCCACTTCATTTTCTGCATATTTTCTCTTCACTCTTCCATCTCCAACCACTCCCTACTCCATTCCACATACACCTAAAGCCCTTAACATCTCCTTAGACCTTGTGACACAACGAAGAGGAAGAGAAGAGTGCCTAAACGTTCATACAATTCAAGTTTGAGTTGTTGGAATGTTTGGGTGTTTCTTTGATTTCAAAGTTATAATTTAATTCTCTTTGTTTTGTACGTATGACGAATGGAAGATAAGAGTGTCTAAACGTTTATACAATTCAAGTTTGAGTTGTTGGAATGTTTAGGTGTTTCTTTGATTTCAAAGTTATGAGGAACTAAACCCCCTTTAGCTAGGGGGTGATTCGAAACTATGTTTATATTTGCAATTTGAATTGATTACGTTTGGTTGGAATTTCATAAGTTGTGGATTCAATTCGTTTAACTGTTTGATTGATAACTTATTTATGTATGTTCATTGAGATTGCAAGCTTAATTTTCATGCATAAATATGACGCTAGAATATAAGTGAATTTCACCTAATCGTTATGAACTTATATTCACAAGTAGTGGAGGTTGCTTAAAAACAATCGCGTTAAACGAATTCTTGGCATAAGTTTCATGCGTATTCCATTGTAACGAATGCCTCGTCGATGTTTATGATTTCCGTTGAACTTAATGATCTTTGTTGAATGTCTCTATCATGCGTATTCCATAGTTAGGGACTTTGATTAAGAATAATTTGGTTGTAATGCGTATTCCATTCAATCCAACGAATTTAGGGAAATCTGAAAGTTAATCTAAGCGGATCTAATTAACTTGGAGCATTGAGTTTCACAACTTATCGAAAGACCAACTGAGAATCAATTTTGTTTGCAAGTGTAACATGTGTGGAGAAGAACCCCTTGGCTATTCCATCATCCATATTTTTATCACATTCATATTTACATTTTGCCTTTAATTATATTCTGTCTTTTTAATTTAATATCGTCCAACCACAATTCCCCCCCCCTATTTTGTTAAGTCTTAATCATTCGTTTTTGTTTTACTTTTGTATCTTTAAGCTTTTGGAGTCATAAACAATTGCAAATTCGTCTAAATCAAGTTCTAGCTTCTATTTGAATTAATTTGATTGTTTTAGACAATTTGAGTTTTTCAAAGCCATTCTGAGTCATAGTAGTCTTGTTAAGAGTATTTTAATTTAGTTTTTATGTTTTTAAGTCAATTTAGAAGGTTTTAGCAAGCCCTCCTAATCCCCGGTCTAGAACGATCCCTCACTTATCCATTCTACTACAATTGTCAAACGAGGGTTTAATTTGAGTGTCAAGTAAGTCTAGCATCACGTATCCATGAAGTGACCTTGACCCCAGGTTTACCTTTGACTTCTTGAGAAGGCTTATGATACGCAAATAACAAATTTCGACAACTAGCAGGCATGCCTTGACTATTTCGATAAGAAAGCTCTTCAACATAAGGACCAACTTCGTCATAAAATTTCCCATGAATCAGCAGGCCACCAGTCTTGTATAAATCCTAGGAAGGCACGAACAACAAGAGGATGGCTATCATGGCTAAATAAAGAGGCAAATACAATGTCGTAAAGCCCCATATTCAGAAAACGACTCTAGACCGACTTAGAACTTCTTCAAGCCACTCCTAATAGAGCTCAAAAAATATGAACTCTCTAGCTGTGACGGTCCCATTACGGATACGATCACTAAGGAGTTCCAAAGAGGCGGATAAGCTGTCACGAACATGATGTGAAGAATTTAAAATCAAAACATTGGACGCACATTCCCTATCATTAGATCTCGACCGCCCAAAGTCTGTTACCTCCCAAGTCATTTTATCAGTCCATGATTCAATATGCAGAGATTTATCTTTTGCCGAACGGATAAGTGTTTTAGGACCAGTCAAAAGTGCATGAAGTGGTAGTGTGGTTCCCTTGTTTTGAGATTCCCCATCCTTTGTAAGAATGGTGATAGTGCTATTCTTGTAGCTATTGAGGAACGCCATAACTGTATAAAAGAAAAAAAGAAATATAAATAGTAACGACAAAAGGGAAATAAAAAATTTGCCTCGCAGGGCACAAATAAAGACAGTTAAAGGCCCTAAGCACACATTTTTCTCTTCAAAGCAGTAAGCAATAGTGTTGCAAGCAGCAAGAACAGCAGTTGGTAGTGTCACATATGTAGGCAGCAGAGGAAAAAAAATAGCGATGACAGTGGAAAGCTGCAACGACAATGAAAAGCTGCAATGACAATGAAAGCAGCGACGATAATGAAAAGCAGTGTCGGTAATGAAAAAAAAATAGTGATGGCAATGAAAAAGCAGAGATGACAATGGAAAAAAATAGCAATGACAATTAGAAAATAGCGACGACAATGAAAAAGCAGTGACTGCAATGAAAAAACAACTACATCAATGAGAAAAGTAGTGACGACAAGGCATCAGTGATCTTTGTTGCAGCAAGGAAATAACAGTAGCACAAAATTGTAGCGGCAACGAACTCCAGAAGTTATGTAGTCCAAAATCAACGCAGATGCAAAAAAAGTACCTAAGGGAAAAAATAAATTATGAAGGAAAAAAAAAAAGTGATAGGAGCATATGCGACTTTAATATCTTGTTTCTTTGCATTTACTTTAGTTAATTTCCATTTATTATAGTGATTTAGTTTATTTTCGTATTATTGTAGGTTCAATTGGTGAAGATGACAATAAATGGCCAAAAGGAGCAATTTGGAGCAGTTTTGGACTTGGATTGGATAGCATGTGTATGGAGCATAATGGATGGACGTTTTTGGTGACAAATGATGCTAAAAATGTGCCACAAATATGGAAGAATTCGATTAAGGTTTGGAAGACAAGGAATAAGCTGAAAAGAAAGGAGATCTTATCCAACTTTATCCTATATTATCCAGTCTTATCTTATCTTATCTCATATTATCCAAACATTATCCTATGTAATCCAACATTTTCTAAACTCATCTCCAGCTGAAAAATGAGTTCTTATCCTATTCTAAATCCTTCCCATCTGAATTTAGGAGTCCTTATCATGTTTTAACAATGCATATCTGATTCTAGAAGTCTTGAAATCATGCAAACAATTTAATTCCTTTTCTCCTAGAATTGTGCCATGCCCTAATCCTTTTCCTCCACAAACAATGTCGTGTGTCTGCCCTATTAATGCACACCCTTGCCGCATAACTCAGGGGAGAGTTTTAAAGAGAAAAATATAGAGAAATAAACAGAAGTGTGCCGCAGCTTTGGAAGGAGAGGAGGAGCCAATTCTGCCATCTGGAGGAGGAGCCGAATCTGCCATTGTTGGAGTGTCTCAAAGTTCTTTCTTTCCTTACTTGATTTTAATGTTTAATTTAGATTGTTTTTACATAGTTATCACAAACATGTGTAACTAAATTTCTTTTTAGCTAGAGGTGAATTCGAAGCCTGATAGGAGCATATTTAGGCGACTTAGCTAGCTTATTCTTGTGCATTTGTGCTATTATTTCCTATTTAATGTCGTATTACAACTCAATTTCGTGTGTTTGTAGGTCCTAAGGGTTAAAGTACCAAGAAAGTGCATTTTGGTGCATTTTGGAGCAATTTTGGACACTATGTGGATAGCTTGCATATGGGCCAACATGGATGGACGAATTTGGACTTCAAAAGGCTAGAAATGTGATAAGAAGAGGAAGGAACTAAGCTAAAGAAAAAGTGGTTAAGGAAGTAGCTCAAAAGAGGAAACCCTATCCAAAACCTTATCTAAAACCTTATCCAACATTATCCAAAACATTATCCAAACCTTATCTCATCTTATCCTATCCAAACCTTATCATGTCTTAATCCTAGTTGCAAGGGGACCTAAATAGACAATTCTAGAACCTATTTCTAGAAGCATCATCTTCTAGAAGGCCCAAATCAGCAACAAAACTCATTCTTTCTAGAAATCGTACAAAGGTGGCGCATCAAACCTTTCTAGAAGGCCTTGCCTTGCCTTGCAAGCCATTCCACCATTTCCCCCACTTGTGCCGCACCTTCCTAGGCCCTATCCCTTTTGGATTCTGATTTCTAGGGCCTAATTCCTTTTGGATTTGTGTTACAGAAGCCTTGTATGAAACTAAGTGGGCCAAACCCCCTCCTAAGTGGATTTGATCACCTATAGCCGAACCCTAGGGCCCTAATCCACTAAATCTGTTAAGTGTAACCCTAATCTACTTAACCCTAGGACTATATAAACATAAAATCAGCCAAAAATTCGTACCACCTTTTATGTTATTCAGAAACCCTATTGCCGCAACCCCTATTCTCCATTCTTCAACCTCTATACACCTCCATACACTCCTGCCGTACCCTTACCACCATAATCAGCCATCCTCCATCCCTCTAAACAAAAACACACCATTCAAAACCCCCAAATCCACCACACACACCTTGTGCCGCAGCAAGGATGAGGAAGAGCAGCCTTAGCCGTGCATCAAATTCATCCTGGAATTGCTGAACATTTAGGTGTAATCTTTCTTATGATTTCAATGTTTAAATTCAATAATCTTTGTTTTGCGAGTATGAGGAACTAATCCCCTTTTTGGCCATATTTGCATGATGATTTGATTACTTTCAATTGTGATTCCATGAATGGTGAATTCAATTTACTTATCTGTTTTAATTAAAACTTGTTTATGTATATGAATTGAGAGTGCACACTTAATTTGCATGCATAAATCTGGTGCTAGGGTATAAGGAAACTTCACCTAATCGTTGGGAACTTATATTCATGAGTAGTGTAGATTGTTGGTCACAATTATGTTAAGTAAATTCTTGGCATAAGTATCATGCGCTTTCATAGTTACGAATGCCTCGTCAACACCTATGATTTCCATAGAACCTAATGATCTTTGATTGATTTTCTATTATGCGCTTTCATATAGAGAACTTTTAAGGAATAATTTGATTGCAATGCGCTAATTCCATTCAATTCAATGACCTAAGGGAAATCTGAGAGCTAATTTAAGCGTACCTAATTAACTTGGGGTGTTGAGGTTCATAATTCATTGAATAAGCAATTGGAGATTGTTTTGTATGCAAGTATGCCATGTGTGGAGAAAAACCTCCTAGCTATCTCACCATCCACTTAGTTCCATCAAATTCGTCCAAATCTGCCTAGTTTACATTATTGTTTTGTTTGTTTGATTTCCGTCCAAAACCAAATCCCCAATTGTCTTAGAGTGTCTAATTGGTTCAAATATGTTTTAGAGTGTGTTTTTAAGAGTTTTGAGCCAAGTTAGAACCAATTTTCGTCCAAGTTTGTGTTTAGGCTCAAAACTGCCCTGTTTGTGTTTTTAGGCAGTTTTGAGTGTTTTTAGCTTATTTTGAGTCTTCTGAACTTGTTTTGAGTCTTTTTAAGTTGAGTTAAGTGTTTTAAAGGTTAGTTTTATTTATTTGAGTCAGTTTAAAGTGTTTAGCAATCCCTCCTAATCCCCGGTGTAAGAACGATCCCTACTTATTTATATGCTACAATTGTCAAAAGAGGGTTAATTTGTGTGTTAAGTTAATTTTCACATCAACGCCATGGACATATCTTTTATATGAATTGATTTCCTCCGGTTATTGTTTCATAAAGCATGAATGCGATTTACTTATCTGTTTTATAGAGAACTTATTCTTGTATGTTTATTAAGGAGCCTACTTTGTATGCATGCAGCGATTTGATGCTAGGATATAAGGGAATTTCACCTAATCGTGATGAACTTATATTCACAAGTAGTAAAGGTCACTAGTCATGATTGTGTTAAGTAAATTCTTGGCAGGAGTATCATGCAATTCATAAATACGAATGCCTTGTCAATGTTTATGATTTTCACATAACTTAATGATCTTTGATATGTATCTCTATCATGCTGTTCATATAGGGAACTTGATAACAATAATTTGATTGCGTCACTAAGTCCAATTCAATGAAATTAGGAAAATCTGAGAGTTAATTAGTGTTGTTCACGATTAATTTGGGGCATTGTCATTCATGGTTTATAGGAATAATAACTAGAAATCGATTTGTATGCATATGATTCATGTGTGGAGAAGAATCCTCTAGCTAGCCTTTCACCCAATTTTCGTACCAAACTTAATTTGTTTCTTCAATTTACTTGTTTTAAGTTAGAATTCGTCCAAAAACCTCCCCCCTTTTTGTTTTAGGTTAGTTTAGCCTAGTTTTCAGTTTTTAAGTCTAATTTGTGTTGATTGGCATCGCTTCTAATCCCCAGTCTAGAACGATCCCTACTTGCTCATACTACAACTGTCTAAAAAGGGTTTAATTTGTGTGTTAGTTTTTACCACATCAAATTTTGGCGCAATTGCCAGGGATTAGGAAAATTGCTAATCTTCCCCTTAGTTTCTGTTTGTGTTTCTTTTGTGTTTTTAATTTTGTTTTGTTTTGTTTTCTTTGTTTTAGGTACTAGTTTATGACTCGAAGTTCTCAACCTGTTCATGAGCATATATTGGAGTTTGACGACGATTTTGAACGAACTTTGAGAAGCAAGAGGAAGTAGCCAAAATTCAATCCACCTAGTTCTAATTTCAAATCTGAAATTGAGACAGATTCGAAAGGGGACCAAGACATGGTTGTGGACAATCGAACAATCAAGGAACTTTCAACCTCGGGATTGGACAATGCCATCCCTTTTTTCATTCAATACCCTAGAGTAGCTCAAGGCAAGACCGATGAGTTCGAATTGAAGTCTAGCTTGCTACATCACATTCCCAAATACCATGGGCTATCGATGGAGGATCCAAACAAGCATATTAAGGCACTTGAAGTAGTATGCTCGAGTATGACACCAATCAACGTGGATGGGAATATTTTGAAGAATTTCCATTCTCTCTTATGGACAAGGCTAAAGATTGGCTCTATGAACTAGCACCTGGAACCGTTACTTCTTGGGAAAGCATTCTTAGAGAAATTCTTCCCAACTTCAAAGTCATTTTTTTGAGGAAGAAAATTAGTGGAATTCAACAAGGCCCGAGAGAATCCTTTCTAGCGTACTATGAGCGTTTTAAGACGTTAGTTGCATCCTGCCCACAACATCAAATGAAGGAAGAGCTTTTAATTCAGTATTTCTATGAAGGACTACTTCCACTTGAAAGACAAATGCTTGATGCTTCAGCAGGAGGTGCCTTGATTGACAAAACACCAGTTGCAGCGAAGATCTTAATAGCGAACCGAGCTTTGAATGCACAACAATACAAAGGAGTTGGAGGAAGGGATCATACACGGCCAAGCCAAGTCAATGAGGTAAGTGTTATTTCGGAACTTCAATCTCAAATGGCTAAGCTCTCTACTCTTATTTCGCAGGTTGTTGAAGGATCCAAAGTGCAAAGTGCAATTGCTTGTAGCGTGTGCTCTATGCAAGGACACCCCACTAATCAATGTCCTCAATTAATAGTGAATGGAGGATGGGAAAGTGCCAATGCCGTAGGTTATCAAAGCCAAAATCAACCAAGGTATGACCCGTTTTCCAACACTTACAACCCGGGCTGGAGAAAGCATCCAACTATGAAGTGGACAGAACCTCAACAAACTCACCAACAAGGTGGACATAGATAGCCACCTCAAGGACTCTATCAAAGGCCATTCGCACCACCACAATCTGCCCAACCAAATTTAGGTTTGTCATTAAATGATGATAAAATTCTTCAAGTACTAACTTCTTTAACTCAAGGTTTACAAAATCAAGCCAAAGAGATGGGCGAAATGAAGAAGCAAATTGGGCAAATGGCGGAATTCATGGGACAGTTGTAGAGAAAAAGGCAAACTACGTAGTTCAACCATCGTCAATCCAAAGGGAGGTTTTGAAACGGCTAAGGCTATCATCTTGAGAAGTGGCAAAGAGGTTGGAACCAATCCAAAAACATCTAAACAAAGCCGAAAAGAGGACGAATAGCTGCTGCTCGAAGAAGAAGAGGAGGACAAAGCCACGGCAAGGGAAAAACAACCCTTGCCGCAACCCTCTAAACCATCCACACCACCCAACTCAGGTAAGGTTGTTCTAAATGCAACTTATTCTAACCCTATTCCACCACATGTGCCTTTCCCTTGCAGGTTTATGCAATCTAAGAAAGAAGAGAATGAAAAAGACATCTTAGAGACTTTCAGGAAGGTACAAATAAATATCCCACTTCTTGATGCAATAAAGCAAGTTCCAAGATATGCTAAATTCTTGAAAGAGCTTTGTACAACAAGGATGAGGATTTCAAACAAAGAAGTGGTAAGGGTAAGTGACAATGTTTCGGCAGTTTTGCAACGAAAGCTGCCACCTAAATGCAAAGATCCAGGTAGTTTCACAATCCCTTGTGTTATTGGTAATACCACTTTTGAACATGCCATGTTAGATTTAGGTGCTTCCATTAATGTCATGCCATACTCTATTTATGCATCTATGAACCTAGGAGAGCTTAAAAATGATGGTGTTATAATTCAATTAGTCGATCGTTCTAATGCATATCCGAAAGGAGTTTTGGAAGATGTTTTGGTGTAAGTTAACCACTTGATATTTCCAGCAGATTTTTATGTGCTTGAGATGGAGGATTCGGCCTATTCTACACCATTGCCAATCTTACTTGGACGACCTTTCATGAAAACAGCCCGAACCAAGATCGATGTGTTCAAAGGGACGTTGACAATGGAATTTGATGGCGATATCATTGATTTCAATATTTCTGAAGCTATAAGATACCCTATTGATGATCATTTGTGTTTCTCTATTGATGTATTTGACTCTTTGGTGCAGGATTATCTTGAATCCCTAGATAGGGATGCCCTTGAAACAACCATTGCTCAAGGAATTAAACTCATCACCAATGGGGCCAAGCCTATGATATGAGCATATTTGTGCAACTTTGTTATCCTATTTCCTTGCATTTACTCATTTAGTTTATATTTATTAGAGTGTTTTAAGCTATTTTCGTTTGTTTGTAGGTTCAATTGGCAAAGTTGACAAGAAATGGCATTTTGGAGCAATTTGGAGCAGTTTTGGGTTGGAATGGATACCTTGCGTATGGAGCACAAGGAATGGACGTTTTTGGTGCTTACAAGGTGCTAGGAATGCGCAAGGAATCATGAATGATTTATTAAGGCTTGCAATCAGCTGAAAACAAGGAGCCCTTATCCAGTCCTGTTTTATCTAAATCTTATCCAAACTTACCTTATCTTATCTTATCCTATCCTAATCTTATCCTACCTCAATTCCAGCTGAAAGGGGGAATCAATTTCACATTAAATCACCTAAATATCTGGTTCTAAAAGCCCTATCCTCTGTCCTAGATTTGTGCCGCATAAACTAACCCTTTTCCCCTAGGAATATGTCGTAGCACCCTAGTCCTTTTCCTTCTTGGTTTTTACCATGTAATCCTTCTCCTTGACAGCCTTTGCTATGCCCCCTAGCCCTATAAATACACTACACATCTGTCGCATAAAGGGGGAGCTTTAGAGAGAATTTCAAAGAAAAATATAAAGAGTGCCGCAGCTTTGCAAGGAAGGAAGAAGAAAAAGGACTTGTGTCGTGACCTGCCATCCAAGGCCATTGGAGTGCTAAAGCGTTTCTGGGTTCTTTCTATCCTTAGTTTTAGTTCAATGTTTAAAGTAGATTGGTTTTGTTTAATTGCAAACATGTGGAACTAATTTTGGTTTTAGCTAGAGGTGAATTCGAAGCCCTGAACATATATGTGATATGAATTGATTACATCCAATTATTGTTTCATAAATCGTGAATGCAATTTACTTATCTGTTTGATTGGTAACTTATTCTTGTATGTTGATTAAGGAGGCCTACTTAGTTTGCATGCATGAATTTGATGCTAAAATATAAGCGAATTTCACCTAATAGTTATGAACTTATATTTTATAAGTAGTGGAAATCAGTAGTCATGATTGTGTTAAGTAAATTCCTGGCAGGAGTATCATGCTATTCATAGTTATGAATGCCATGTCAATGCTTATGATTTTCATAGAACTTAATGATCTTTGATATGTATCTCTATCATGAATTTCATACAGGGAACTTGCTAAGAATAATTTGATTGCGTCCCTGAGTCCAATTCAATGAATTTAGGAAAATATGATAGTTAATCAGTGTTGTTCATGGTTAACTTGGGGCATTGTCAGTCATGCTTTATAGGAATAATAGCTGGAAATCGATTTGTATGTATATGGTTCATGTGTGGAGAAGAATCCTCTACCTAGCCTTTCACCCCTTAAGTCACATTAATTTCGTGCAACCTTTACTTAGTTATGCAATTTATTAGTTTTAAGTCAATTTTTGTCCAAACAAACACCCCTTTCATATTTTGAGTCAATTTAGTTAGATTTTTGTCCAAAACACCCATTAGTGCTTGTTTTGGGTTATTTGAGTTAGTCTAGGTTAGTCTTGTGTATTTGAGTCTAGTTTTCAGTTTTTAAGTCAAGTTAGTGTAGATTAGCATCCCTTCGAATCCCCGGCCTAGAACGATCCCTAATTACGTATACTGCAATTTTCTAAAATGGGTTTAATTTGTGTGTTAGTTTCTCGCTTCTAAGTAGTGGCATTCCATTCATGAGATCATACACATGTTGTATTAATAATTCCAGAAAGTGCCTTCTTTGTTATAACATATGTGAGTGCTAGTCTACATGTTTGCATCAATCTTCTCACATATTGATGTGATAAATAATAGCACACAAATTAAACCCTCTTTTTGACAATTGTAGTATAGATATAAGTAGGGATCGTTCTAGGCCGGGGATTAGGAGGGATTGCTAATCTAATGAAAATTGACTCAAAGAGACAAAAATATGCTTAAAAACACTTAAACAAACTCAAAGACTCTTAACTAAACTTATATGATTCAAAACAAACTTAAAAGACTCAAAACCACACAAAACAATCAAAAAGACTCAAACTAAACTCTAGGACTCAATTTGGACGAAAATAGAATTGGTTTTGACTCAAAATACTTAAAAACACACTTTAGGACCGATTTGAAACAAGTAAGTAAAGGGGATTGGGTTTTTGACGAAATTAGAATAAAAACAAGTAACTAAAAGACTTAAATGCAACTTGGACGAATTTGAGAAAAACAATGGATGATTTGATAGCTAGAGGATACTTTTCCACACATAATACATTCACACACAAATTGATTTCCAGTTGCTTTTTCGATAAACCATGAACCTCAACACCCCAAATTAACTGTGACATCACTAATTAACCCTCATATTTTCCTTTAGTTATTGGATTGGATGACATCATACGACAACCCAAAGCATTCTTCAAAAGTTCCCTACATGACATCATAATAGAGATACAATCAATGATCATTACGTTCAATGAAAATCATAAGTATTGGCAAAGCACTTGTAACTATGACATCATGATACTCATGCTAGGAATTTACTTAACATGATTGTGAAAACAACCTTAACTACTTATGAATATAAGTTTGTGACGATTATGTGAAACTCCCTTATATTCTAGCACCAAATTCATGCATACAAATTAAGTAGGCCTCCCTAATCAACATACAAGAATAAGTTATCCATCAAATGGTTAAGTAAATTGCATTCACAATTTATGAAATCACAACTGGACTTAATCAATTCATATCATAAATATAATCATGGTTTCAAAGCCTCCCCTAGCTAAAACGAGTTTAGCCTCTCAAGTTCACAACAAAACAAAGGAAAATTGAATTAAACATTGAAAACAAAAGATAGATTACACCTCAAAACGTTCCAACACTCCAACTTGAATGCACAAACGTCCAAGGCTTCTTCTTCTCTTCTTCTTCCTTGCAAAGCTGCAGCACAAGAGTTCTTGGGTGATTTTGGATGAATTTCTGGGTTGTGAATGGATTTAGGTTGGTAGGGTGGTGCGGAAAAGGTTGGAAATGGTGTATGGGTGTTTGGGTGAAGGTATGGAAGTGTATGAATGGTGGAAGAAAGGTTGAAGGTTGCAGCAAAGGCTTAAGTGTCTGTGAATGATGGCTGATTGTGTGGGTGAATGATTAGGGTCGAATAAGAGTGCGGCTCTTGGTATTGATTTGAGGGCAAAAAATCCTAAGTTTTATTACATAGTTTAGGAAAGGATTAGACCCCAAATTCATAAGGAAAAGGAGACTTAAAATCAGAAATCAAAGGGAAAAGGGAAGAAAACTTGCGGCATTAATTTTTATGAAAGGAAATGTGATTTAAAGCTGTAATTAGGCAAGTATTTAGAATAGAAAAGGTATGTAAGGTGCAGCTGAGAATGGGGTGAAAGAGGAATGTGAGTTTGTGACCTAAAATAGGAAATAGGTACTCCCTTGCATGGCAAGAAAGGGTAGTTTTATGGAAGGCACGGCAAGGGTAATCAGGTTGCAAGGAAGACTTGGTTTGTGTCCTAAAATGCATGAGAATCCTTGAATGTTGCTGAAACATAAGGTCTTTTAGGATTAGGAAAGATCAAACCAAAATAGGAAACCTTGGCTTAACTTTCCTACTTCAAGTAGGAAACCTTCTTTGACTAGGATTCCTCTTTTGATTGGGAATGCTTCTTTGATTAGGAATCCTAACATCTTTATGTCTTCAATTTCGTCCATTCCTTTTGCTCCAAGCATATGCTATCCATTCGAAGTCTAATTTTTGCTCCAAATGCACCTTTTTGCTTCCTTAGCCATATGAACCTATAAACACACGAAAATAGCTTAAACTACTAAAATAACTATGAACTAACAACATAAATGTATGAAAACAAGCTAACTAAATCGCCTAAATATGCTCCTATCACATATACATAGTATAGGGAGTGTGGTCAGAAAACCTGTGTGAAAATAGAGAGTATATCTAGTGAGGAATTGAGTGAATTCTCTAAGGCATGTTACTACTTTCAAATATTGTTTTAATTGATTAAATGCGAGCTAGTGACGGTTAAGTGTATACTTAAGAGTAAGGATGGCAAAAATGTATATGGGTAGTGATTTTTAACATATCATGTTTCATTCGAAATCCCTGAGGCAATTGTTGGAAGGTTTAGGTTTTATTTTATTTTCCTTGTTTTGCTCGGGGACTAGCAAGAGTGATGTGAAAATTAACTTGACACACAAATTAAACCCTATTTGTGACAATTGTAGTATATATGCAAGTAGGGATCGTTCTAAACCGGGGATTAACTAGGGATGCTAATCAACTCAAATAAGACTCAAAAACACTAAACTAGACTCTATAGACTCAAAACTAACTTAAAACACTTAAAACAGCAACAAATAATTAAAAAGACTCAAAACTGACTCTATGGAGTTATTTGGACGACTTCTAACTAACCTAGACTCAAAACACTAATTTGGACAGATTGAAACACTTTTATAACTAATCTAACACACTTAATAAAAGGGGGAATTGATTTGGATGAAATTAATTAAATTCGGCAGATTGCAAACTAAACAGATTATACACTAAATTAGGGTGAATTGAATGGGTAAAAGGCTAGTTAGAGGGTCCTTCTCCACAGATTTTATCCCTTTAAACCATGAATGACAATGCCCCAAATTAATTGTGAAAAGCACAAATTAACTTTCAGATCTTCCTAGTTTCATTGAATTGGATGGAATACGCATTGATGTGGTATATAATAGCACACAAATTAAACCCTCTTTTTGACAATTGTAGTATAGATATAAGTAGGGATCGTTCTAGGCCGGGGATTAGGAGGGATTGCTAATCTAATGAAAATTGACTCAAAGATGTAAAAATATGCTTCAAAACACTTAAACAAACTCAAAAGACTCTTAACTAAACTTGTATGCCTCAAAACAAACTTAAAAGACTCAAAACAACACAAAACAACCAAATAGACTCAAACTAGACTCTAGGACCCAATTTGGACGAAAATACAATTGGTTTTGACTGTAAAGGGGATTGGGTTTTTGGACGAATTTATTGTAAAAACAAGTAACGTAAAGACTCAAACAAAGTTTGGACGAATTTGGGTATATGGATGGGTGATTAGCTAGCTAGAGGATTCTTTTCCACACATGATACATTTGAACACAAATTGATTTCCAATTGCTTTCTCAATAAACCATGAACCTCAACACCGCAGATTAACCGTGACATCACTAATTAACCCTAAGATTCTCCTTTAGTTATTGGATTGGATGACATCATTCGACAACCCAAAGCATTCTTCAAAAGTTCCCTACATGACATAATAATAGAGATACAATCAAAGATCATTACAGTCTATGAAAATCATAAGCATTGACAAAGCATTCATAACTATGACATCATGATACTTAAGCCAAGAATTTAACTTAACATGATTGTGATAAACAATCTTAACTACTTGTGAATATAAGTTTGTAACGATTATGTGAAACTCCCTTATATTCTAGCATCAAATTCAAGCATGCAAACTAAGTAGGCCTCCTTAATCAACATACAAGAATAAGTTATGAATCAAACGGTTAAGTAAATTGCATTCACAATTTATGAAATCACAACTGGAATTAATCAATTCATATCACAAACATAATCATGGTTTCAAAGTCTCCCCTAGCTAAAACAAGTTTAGCCTCTCATGTTCACAGCAAAACAAAGAAAACTTGAATTAAATATTGAAAACAAAAGATAGATTACACCTAAAAATGTTCCAACAATCCAACTTGAATGCAAAAACATCCAAGGCTTCTTCTCCTCTCCTATATTCCTTGCTAGGCTGCGGCACAAAGGTTTTAGGATGTGAAAAAGTGGTCTTTAGTGTATTGGGGTCAAGGATAGGTGTATGGCAGGAAGGTATGATGAAGGGAAGAGCACATAATGGTGTAAGGAAGGTGATGAAGGCTGCGGCTATAAGTGTGGAAGGATGAAGGATGGCTGGTTGTGTATGTGAATGAATAGGGTTGTATATGGGTGTGATGCGAAAATTAACTTAACGCACAAATTAACCATCTTTTGACAATTCTAGTATATAAGTATGTAGGGATCGTTCTTAAACCAGGGATTAGGAGGGATTGCTAAACACTTTAAACTGACTCAAATAGATAAAACAAAGCTTTTAAACACTTAACTCAACTTAAAAGACTCAAAACAAGTTCACAAGACTCAAAATAAGCTGAAAACACTCAAAACTGCCTAAAAAACACAAACTGGGCAGATTTGACTCTAAACACAAAATTGGACGAAATTTGGTTCTAACTTGACTCAAAACTCTTGAAAACACAATCTAAAACATATTCTAACTAGTTAGACACTCTAAAATAAATAGGGATTTGGTTTTGGACAAAAATAAAACAAACAAAACAAGAAACTAAACTAGGCAAATTTGCACGAAATTGGTGGAATTAAGTGGATGGTGGGCTAGCTAGGAGGTCCTTCTCCACAAATGACATACTTGCATACAAAACAATCTCCGGTTGCTTTTTCAACGAATCATTAACCTCAACACCCCAAGTTAATTAGGTACACTTAAATTAACCTTTAGATTTTCCTTAAGTCATTGAATTGAATGGAATTAGCGCATTGCAATCAAATTATTCCTCAAAAGTTCTCTACATGAAAGCACATAATAGAGAAACAATCAAAGATCATTAATTTCTATGAAAATCATAAGTGTTGACGAGGCATTCGTAACTATGAAAGCGCATGATACTTATGCCAAGAATTTACTTAACATGATTGTGACTAACAACCTTTACTACTTATGAATATAAGTTTGCAACGACTAGGTGAAACTTCCTTATATCCCAGCATCAGATTTATGCATGTAAATTAAGTGTGCACTCTCAACCCACATACACAAACAAGTTTTAATTCAAATAGATAAGTAAATTGAATTCACAATTCATGAAATCACAACTGGAAGTAATCAAATCATAATGCAAATATAGCCATGGTTTCGAAATTCCCCCTAGCCAAAAGGGGATTAGTTCTTCATACTCGCAAAGCAAAGATTCTTGAAATTAAACATTGAAAAACACAAGAAAGATTACACCTAAAACGTTCCAGCAACTCCAAGTCGAATGGCATGCACGTCAAGGGCTCTCCTCCTTCTTCCTTGTTGTAGCACAAGATGTGGGTGGTGGTTTTGGGGGTTTTGAATGGTGTATTCTTGCTTGGGATGATGAATGATGGCTGATTATGGTGAAAGGGTGCGGCAGGTTGTGTATGGAGGTGTATGGAGTGGATGAAGGATGAAGAATGGAGGCTAGGGGTTGCGGCAGCAAGTTTTTGAATAGCATAAGGGGGTGAACCGAATTTGTGGCTGAAAATATGTATATATAGTTTGGCCAACCCTAGGGTTAATTAGATTAGGGTTACAACTTAGCAGATTTTATGGATTAGGGCCCTAGGGTTCGACAAAAGCGAGTTAAATCCACTTAGGAGAGGGTTTGGCCCAATTAGTTTCATAAAAGGATTTGTGTAACCCAAATCCACAAGGAATGAGGCCCTATAAATCAGAATCCAAAAGGAAAAAGGTTTAGGAAATTCGTCCAAAATTGGGCCTTCTAGAAACTAGGTGTTTTGTGGCTGATTTTGGGTTTTCTAGAAGAGATAAAAGGGGGAAGGGTGCAGCACCCTTTTTGGGTTAGATAAGGCTTCTAGAAATCATATTTTTAGGTCCACTTGCAGCTAGGATAAAGGTGGAACAAGATTAGGTTAGGATAAGATAGGATAAGGTTTGGATAAGATAAGGTTGTTAGGATAAGTTTCCATATTTCTTGCTCTTTCCTTATCTTCTTTGTCTTGAACTTTCCTTTTCTGATTTGTAGCATGTTCCTAGCCTCTTTTGACTCCAAATTCGTCCATCCACCTTGCTCCATATACAAGCTATCCATTTAGTGCCCAAAACTGCTCCTAAATGCACCAAAATGCACTTTCTTGGTACTTTAACCCTTTGGACCTACAAACACAGAAAAATGAGTTGAAATACTACATTAACTAAGCAATAATAACACAAATACACAAGAATAAGCTAGCTAAGTCGCCTAAATATGCTCCTATCAGGGTGCGGCATAGGGTTATATATTTGAGGGAAAGGATCTTAACTTTAATTAATTAGTTTAGGAAAGAATTGGACCCCAAATCCTCAAGGGAAAGGAAAATTAAAGTCAGAATCCCAAGGGAAAAGGGAAGGAAACTTGCGGCAAGGAAGAATAAGAAAGGGAAAGTGGTTTCCCTTGCATGGCAAGGAAGGGAAATGTTAAGGTAACTATGGCAAGGACTGGAATGGTGCAAGGCAGGTTTAATTTGTGTCCTAGAATGCATAAGAGACCTTCAATGTTGCTGGAACTTAGGGACATTTAGGATTAGGAAAGGTCAAACCAAAATAGGAAACCTTGGCTTAACTTTCCTACTTCAAGTAGGAAACCTTCTTTGATCAGGAATCCTTCTTTGATTAGGAATCCTAACATCTTTAGGTCTTCAATTTCGTCCATTCCTTTTGCTCCAAGCATATGCTATCCATTCCAAGCCCAATTTTGCTCCAAAAGGCTCCAAAATGCACCTTCTTGCTACTTTAGCCATATGGACCTACAAACACACGAAAATAGCTCAAAATACTAAAATAACTATGAACTACCAACATAAATGTAAGAAAACAAGCTAACTAAGTTGCCTAAATATGCTCCTATCAATGTTCCAAACCAAACCTAACCTTGGTAGGTAAACAAAGAAAATCTTCACGGCTAATGGGGCTTATTTCGACAGAGAATGTATGTTTTTTGTAATTGTTATTTGTAGAATCATGGAAAACAAGCTATTTGTCACTGTGACTCATTACTGGAGAAACTTTGCCCACCAATTCCCCATATTCCACACCATGACTTTGGTTTGAGAAAAAGAAACTGATGCCTCGGTCCATCTGCTTTATCTGCATGAAACTAACAACATCATCATTCATGCCCTCAATAGCCTTCTTAGCCTTTTCTGGTGACCCAAATTTAGTAAACCCAAAACCTTTTTCCTTGACAGCTTTGAAATAGAGCAACAACTTAAAAGTTAGATCATCACCTTTTTCGATACAATCAGAAAAAGCTTCATAGTTTGCTTGTCCTCTGGTATCAATCATAACCGAAATATAAATCCCATTCTCATTCATTAAAGACTTTATATTGAAAGGTGCCTTAGGATTTGTAGTACCTTATTTATGGCCAACATACTGATCATGTACAACAAGTAGACAATTCCTATGATTCTCTCCAACTAAAAACCCAAAGGAACTAACGTCATCATGTTGAACAACAGATGAAACACTGAAACATGGAAGATAATGGAGATGAAAATCTTGTAGACTTAGAATTTGGATACAACATCAAAGGGTGAAAAGCATACTTTGTAAAAGAAGTTGTATCCAATCGAGAGGCAAACCAAGTAAATAGTTGCACTCACACCAACCACCTCAGAAGTGAGGGGAAGGAATTGATAACTCATATATTTCATGCATTTATACCATGCATTTCTAGCCTCTTTGTGATGGTTTTGAGTTAAACTGGTTGCATTTTACCATATTTTGTGTTAGTGTGCAGTTACATGTACTTTAGGATCAATTTGAAGGCCAAAGAAGTGAAAACATGCCATTTTTGGGGTTAACCCTTATTCAAACGTGGAAATAAGTTTTGTGGCCTGTTTTGAAGCCCAAATAAAGAATCCAAGATGAATCTAGCTTGTTAGAAGACCAGGATCATAATGGGAAAAGAATTGGATTATCTAGCCTGGTTTGGAGGAGCCAAATAAGGAAAAACGTTCAAAACTTTGGCTTAACGGTTGGGATCACCTTCCAATCAGCTACTGCCCCATTTAGCCTATAAATACTAAGGTTTCAGATCACTTTATCGAAAGTTTCCCCTTGGGGACACCCATAGCTCTCTCTCTTCTCTTTCTTTGGCCATTCTTCTAGAAATAAAACCCTATTTCCCTTCACCATCCACAGCCACCAAAGAAACTACGCAGCCACGTTGTTCTTGGAGAACTTCAACATCAGAACTGCTTCAAAGGGTTTCTTCTATGAATTTAATTTCACTCATATTGTTCTTCATATTTACATATTCTGTAATCATGTTATGTAATTAAGTTCATAGATGGGGATTTCGATGTAGCCTTGCAAACCTATTCTATGTTATTAAGTTAAAGTATTCAATTCATCAATTTGTTTTCTTGTTTCATTCATTGATTTTATAGTTCAATTTGTTTGTTTATCATAATGTTTGATCACCATTATGGTTTCTTACAAATTATTTGATCAAGGTTATAATACACATCATGCTTAATCTTGGTAGACATGTGAATGAATGAAGAAATTGCTATGCATACATCCTGCCATGTGATTTCTTTGGTTCTTGGAAGTTTTCTAGTTCTTAATGGATTCTTATTTGGTAATCTAAGTTGAACATCACAACTAGGTTGCATATTAGGAGTACTTGATCACAACCACACATCAAATAGATGATCTTAAATGACTAAAATGAACCCTAGTTGTAGATTGGAGAGTTGAATGCGTTTTGACTTAATTTTCATGGAATTGGCTTGTAACGGTGAAATTGGTATCCCTAGTTCCATTCCCATTATCTCTGAATCAACCTATCATTTAACTTTATCTTTCTTGCATTTTTAAGTTATTTTAGTTTTCAATTGAAAAATCTAAATTTAGTTTGCATTCCCATTGTTTAGTTAGGGTTCATATAAAGCTAATAATTTGTAGAGGTCTAGTCCCTGTGGTTCGACACCCTTACTTGTGCCACTATACTATCCTTATATTTGCACTTGAAAGGAACACAACAAGAATGTTCTCCCACTATTGCCCCCAACAAGTTTCCAATCCTGCGAAGGCAAGAGAAGACGACATTGACAAATTGACCTCAAGATAAGTCAAGGAAAAATAACTCTTGAAAGTAGAACATATTGATGTACAGAAATTGATCCAATGCTGCAAACGAAAATATGGACTCCCATGAATACCCATTGACCAAGGGCACTTGAAACAGAATGTCACACCTAGAGGTTTAGCTAATCCATCTCCTGGATCCCATATAGGTTGAAAGTAAAAAAAGTGCGCATATTGTTCTCGCTCCATCTCTTTGACATTTTATCAAACAACGTAGTTGCATTCAAAATCCCTTTCTCTAATTTGCCCACAAGGTATTTATGAAACCCCCAATATTTAGCATTCAAGAAATCTTCAAACATGATCTCATTGACACCAGTAGGAAACGCAAAGACAAACTTCAAAAAAGCGTGACATATGGCCATCCTATTTTTAAGATTGGAAGTCAAGGATCTCAATACCTCATGTCTACATTAAGTGGTGTTTGTATTCATTGACGACAGCATATACAGAGGTGCATAATTGGTAATTTGTAGCTTCTATAATCTCCATGATAAGATCCAATTCTTAATTCCCTTAATCAACCTGCAAGAAACACAAAGGATAGAGAGAGAGAGGAAAGGAAAAGAGAGAGAGCAGAGCTCTTGAATTGCTTTTGTTTATATTTCTTTCGTGTAAATTCTAATCTGATTATTAACCAAGGAGCAAGTGCTCTTATGCACTAAGAGTGACTACTGCCAGCTAGCATTTCTAACAAATTTTCCTAATAACAAGTAAAAACCCTCAATTACAACTAACTTGACTGATTAAGATAATCACAATCCTTAGTTCATAACATTGCCCTTCCCTTGAAAAACAACCTTGTCCTCAAAGTTGGGATTAGGACTTGAATACTAGAACTTTCTCGCAGTACATTCATCATAAGCTTCCTTGCTTCCGTTGTCTGACCAAGGCACTGCACCAAAACTTGGATTGCAAAACCCTGGCTGATATCTGCAACCCATCCCAAATGCTAAAAAAAACAAGAAAAAAAAACCAAGCTTTGGAGATGACTTCTCAAGAAGCCTTAATGTCTCAGCTGTCACATCCCGGCCCAGGACGGATCACTTCCCGGGCCCGCTCCACCACCGTAGCACGATATTGTCCGCTTTGGGCTTACCATTCCCTCATGGTTTTGTTTTTGGGAACTCACGACCAACTTCCCAGTGGGTCATCCATCATGGGATTGCTCTAGCCCCCTTCTCGCTTAACTTCGGAGTTCCTACGGAACCCGAAGCCAGTGAGTTCCCAAAAAGCCTCGTGCTAGGTAGAGATGGGAATATACATTTAAGGATCACTCCCCTGGGCGATGTGGGATGTCACAATCCACCCCCCTTAGGGGCCCGAAGTCCTCGTCGGCACACCACGGCCAGGGTTAGGCTCTGATACCAAATTGTCACATCCCGGCCCGGGACGGATCACTTCCCGGGCCCGCTCCACCACCGTAGCACGATATTGTCCGCTTTGGGCTTACCATTCCCTCACGGTTTTGTTTTTGGGAACTCACGACCAACTTCCCAGTGGGTCACCCATCATGGGATTGCTCTAGCCCCCTTCTCGCTTAACTTCGGAGTTCCTACGGAACCCGAAGCCAGTGAGTTCCCAAAAGGCCTCGTGCTAGGTAGAGATGGGAATATACATTTAAGGATCACTCCCCTGGGCGATGTGGGATGTCACATCAACTGGATAGAATTTATCCCCGTCATGTGATGTATGCAAATTATCCCTTATAATCAATTATGGACCTTCCAAGATCAATCTCCTTGACCCCTAGTAACAGCAGCTATGGGAAAAACTGTTGAGTCTCTTCGTTATCACAATACCATTCACCATTGCTTTTCCCTTATCCCACAAGGAGGATGACTCAATAGACAAGACACCATCAGGTCCAACCTTGTCAATAGAATGAACAATTTCCATGGTATCAGGGAACTTAATTGTTGTAGCAATTTCTTTTGTAAAGAACTTCACAACAAAGTGACCCTTTGTTTGCTTCTTGTAATTCACCATCTTGTTCTGCTACTGATTTACCAATGCTTTCTTCTCTATGGCACTAGCAGCAGCACCATGCAATTGAATAGATGGCTTGAATAAGCCTACATTCTTAAATAAAGGAGAAGTGTCCACTGTATATATAATATTGGTGTGGAACCACGCAGTAAAGTCTTCGCCATCACAATGTTTTCCTGAATTGTTGTAATTGTTGGCAACCTGAGAAGTGACTTCCAAGAAATAAAAGGTTTGTGCAATCAGTGACTTCTTCAAATTAAGTGGCAAGCCATCAGACAAATTGGCATCATTAACACAATATTGTTTCATCTCTGCCAACCATAACAACTCCTTGAAAAGCATTCCATGAATTAATAGGAATAAGATTGAAGCAATTGTTGTGCCATCCTTCTTCAAATGAAGCTTAACCGCAATCCTTAAATTCAGAGAACTTGTGAAAAGGCATGTTTTCAGTTCAACTGCAATCACTGCCTTCTGTTCAACATCAATATCTTTCAATGGTAGTTCCCTCCTTAAAATTAGATTCACAAAAACACCCATTTGCTTGACCTCCGTGTATTGAAAATAGATTATCAGTTTGACGGCTTTCTCCGATGCATCTCCCATATCCCAAATAGGCCAAAAATCAAGGTTACGAGTGAACCAAAGATGGAAATCAGCATGTAAATCAATAGCCAAGGCACCAAAATTGCTTTCCAGGTGACCTTCGAGAAAGCATACTAAATCAAAATAGGTGCCCATAATGCATTCACTTTGTCTCTTAGACTTTTCATCAAACAAGAGAAATAAGATTACAGTAGTTGGTAGTACTATTCATTTGACCCCCACATTCTCAATTGCCTTTGCAACATCGTCGAACTCCACATTTTGAAATTTAGAAAGCTTATTCCATTTGTATTTATAATTTGGGGTTGGCTTCCAGGGGAATAGCAAAAGCAATTGGTGGTATACTCGGTAGCATATTGATGAAAAGTAGCAGATATTCCTTGAAATTTACTTACTGAAAGCTCAACAATAGTTGTACAACTAGAGGGATTCCAGATATAATTAGTGTTCCCGAGACTGTAGAGGTCTCTCCAATGAGATATTTCCATTTTGTCTTTACTACCTCTCTCAAACATTTTCCCAAACAGTTCCAATGCCTAAAAATCTAGCTTCACAAATTTTCCAACAAGATACCAATTAACCCATCCATATTTATTAGTCCAAAAGTCTTCATACTTTATCACAATAACACCAGTATAATATGCCAGAATAAACTGCCAAATCCAATACCATTTGTCCTTCCGATTTGTAAAATTGGAAAGCAAGGATGTCAATTGATGCGAAAATTAACTTAACACACAAATTAACCCTCTTTTGACAATTGTAGCATATAAATAAGTAGGGATCGTTCTTACACCGGGGATTAGGAGGGATTCCTAAACACTCTAAACTGACTCAAATAAATAAAACTGACCTTTAAAACACTTAAACTCACTTAAAAAGACTCAAACACGTTCACAAGACTCAAAATAGGCTAAAAACACTCAAAACTGCCTTAAAAACACAATTTGGGCAGTTTTGAGCCTAAACACAAACTTGGACGAAAATTGGTTCTAACTTGACTCAAAACTCTTAAAAACACAATCTAAAACATATTTGGACCAATTAGACACTCTAAGACAATTGGGGATTTGGTTTTGAACGAAAATCAAACAAACAAAACAAATATGTAAAAGAGGCAGATTTAGGCGAATTTGATAAAATTAAGTGGATGGTGAGATGGCTAGGAGGTTTTTCTCCACACATGGCATACTTGCATACAACACAATCTTCAGTTGCTTATTCAATGAATTATGAACCTCAACACCACAAGTTAATTAGGTACGCTTAAATTAACTCTCAGATTTCCCTTAGGTCATTGAATTGAATGGAATTAGCGCATTGCAATCAAATTATTCCTTAAAAGTGTTCTATATGAAAGCGCATAATAGAAAGACAATCAAAGATCATTAGGTTCTATGGAAATCATAGGTGTCGACGAGGCATTCGTAACTATGAAAGCGCATGATACTTATGTCAAGAATTTACTTAACATAATTGCGACCAACAATCTTAACTACTCATGAATATAAGTTCCCAACGATTAGGTGAAGTTCCCTCATACCCTAGCATCATGTTTATGCATGCAAATTAAGCGTGCACTCTCAATTCATATACATAAACAAGTTTTAATTAAAACAGATAAGTAAATTGAATTCATCATTCATGAAATCACAACTGAAAGTAATCAAATCATCATGCAAATATAAGCATGGTTTTGAAATTCCCCCCTAGCCAAAAGGGGATTAGTTCCTCATACTCGCAAACCAAAAATTCTGGAAATTAAACATTGAAAACACAAGAAAGATTACACCTAGAACGTCCAGCAACTCCAAGTCGAATGGCATGCACGTCTAAAGGCTTTCCTCCTTCTTCCTTGCTGCGGCACTTGGTGTGGGTGGTGGTTTTGGGGGTTGTGAATGGTGTGTTCTTGTTTAGAAGGATGAATAATGGCTGATTATGGTGGTAGGGTATGGCAGGTTATGTATGGAGGTGTATGGAGTGGATGAAGGATGAAGAATGGAGGCTAGGGTGTTGCGGCAAGGTGTTTTCTGTATAGCATAAGGGGTGGTACGAATTTATGGCTGAAAATATGTTTATATAGTCCTAGGGTTAATTAGATTAGGGTTACACTTAGTAGATTTTATGGATTAGGGCCCTAGGGTTTGGCACAAGTAAGTTAAATCCACTTAGGAGAGGGTTTGGCCCAATTAGTTTCATAAAAGGATTTGTATACCCAAATCCACAAGGATTAAGGCCTAACAAATCAGAATCCAAAAGGAAAAAGGTTTAGGAAATTCGTCCAAAATTGGGCCTTCTAGAAACTAAGTGTTTTGTGGCTGATTTTGGGTTGTCTAGAAGAAATAAAAGGGGTAAGGGTGTGGCACCCTTTTAGGGTCAGATAAGGCTTGTAGAAATTAGGTTTTTAAGTCCACTTGCAGCTAGGATTAAGGTGGAACAAGATTAGGTTAGGATAAGATAGGATAAGGGTTGGATAAGATAAGGTGAGATAAGGTCTGGATAATGTTTTGGATAATGTTGGATAAGGTTTAGATAAGGTTTTGGATAATGTTTCCTCTTTTGAGCTACTTCCTTTTCCACTTTGTCCTTAGCTTAGTTCCTTCGTCTTCTTATCACATTTCTAGCCTCTTGAAGTCCAAATTCGTCCATCCATGTTAGCCCATATGCAAGCTATCCACATAGTGTCCAAAATTGCTCCAAAATGCACCAAAATGCACTTTCTTGATACTTTAACCCATAGGACCTACAAACACACGAAATTGAGTTGTAATACGACATTAGCTAAGAAATAATAGCACAAATGCACAAGAATAAGTTAGTTAAGTCGCCTAAATATGCTCCTATCATCAATACCTCATGTCGACGCTTCATGGTGTTCATATGTGTTGATGGCAGCATACAGAGGCATATAATATGTGAGTTAAAGCTCTAGTACTCTCCATACTCCTCGAGGTTGATGGAATCACTAACGTGTTGGTCGGCAAGTAAAAAGGGGACTGCAATTTTGGTGTTTCCTATGTTCGTCAGAGGAGAAACAAAACCCTGCACACTGGTTGGAGCATCCTGGTTGCTCAAAAATGGTTTGCTATTGTTGGAGTAGGTTGCCATTGAAGCGTTCGAGTTCGACTATGGCTTGACAGGAGAATTTGCTACTACTAGTAACAACGGCGATGACGAGAGCAATGGTGGAACGAAATTGATGGGTGATGTGAAAATTAACTTGACACACAAATTAAACCCTATTTGTGACAATTGTAGTAAATATGTAAGTAGGGATCGTTCTAGACCGGGGATTAACTAGGGATGCTAATCTATATAAATAAGACTCAAAAACACTAAACTAGACTCTATAGACTCAAAACTAACTTTAGACACTTAAAACAGCAACCAATACTCAAAAAGACTCAATTTTAGACTGAATAAGTGTTTTGGACGAAAATAGGACTTGACTTAACTCAAAAGACTCAAGGAAAACAAGTTTTGACTCAAATATGAAGACTAAGTGAAATGGGGATTGTTTTTGACGAATTTTAAACTTAAAACAAAGACTTTATAGAACCAATTTCCACACATGATATATGCATACGAACCAATTTCTAGTTATTATTCCTTTCGACTATGAATGACAATGCCCCAAATTAGTTGCATTGCACAACTAACCCTCAAATTTTCCTTAATTCATTGAATTGAATGAAAACGCATTACAACCAAATTATCTTTCTCAAGTTCCTTATATGAAACGCATAACAAAGATACATATCAAAAGTCATTAAGTTTTGTGAAAACCATAAGCATTGACAAGGCATTCATCACTATGAAACGCATGAGACTCATACCAAGGATTTACTTAACATGATTGTGACTAGCAATCTCCACTACTCGTGAATATAAGTGAATAACTATTACGTGAAACTCCATTATATTCTAGCATCAAATTTATGCATGCAAATTAAGTGTTAACCCCCAACCCTCATACATAAACAAGTTTTAATAACTTAGATAAGCAAATCACATTCATGCCTTAAGAAATAATAACTGGACGTAATCAATTCATATAAAACATATAATCATAGCTTTGAATTCACCTCTAACTAAAAAGAAATTAGTTCCTCATGTTTGCAAAACAAAGATAATTAAATTTAAACATTGAACTAAGACTAAGGATAGAAAGAACCAAGAAAACGCTCCACACTCCAATGACATGCACGGCACTCCCTTGGATGGCAGATTGCACAAGTCCTCCTCTCCTTCCTTCCTTGCTTGCGGCACTAGTGTGATGTAGGGTGAATTGTGGTGTTTGATGGCTGAAAGTATGAATGAATGAATGAGTGAGTGGATGGTTGAATGGTATGGCATAGGGCTGTATATATAAGCTAATTATGCACAATTAGTGAAGGAATAGGATTGCACAATTCCATGGGAAAAAGGTTAAGTCTAGGTAGAAATCAAAGGGGATTGGGATAGGTAGTGCACGGTATGGATTTAGGGGATTCTAGAAGGATAGGTGCGGCATACTTGTACGGATAAGATAAGGTTTCTAGAAAAAAATGATTTAGAACAGATTTTTGGTGCTAAAGGGATAAAGACATATGATATAGGTGTAGATGATGGATTTCAATTCCTAAACCTACAAGGAATGGTGTTTATGCGGCATTCAAAGGAATGAGGTTCTAGAATCTGTTCTAAGTGTTTAAATATACATCCAATCCCTCCTAAATAGCTAATTTCAAGGCATAACCTAATTTGGATAGGATAAGATAGGATAATGTTAGAGTTAGGAAAGGATAAGGTTGGTTAGGATAGGATAAGATAAGGTTGGATAAGGTTCCTTATTTCTTGCTACTTCCTTATCTTCTTTGCATTAGGACTTCATCCACCAGATTTGTAGCCTTTCCTAGCCCTTCTTGACTTCAATTTCGTCCATCCTCTTTACTCCATGGTTAAGCTATCCAATCCATGCCCAAAAATGCTCCATTTAGCTCCAAAATGCCCTTTCTTGCTCATTTTTCCATTAGGAACTAAAAACATACAAAAATAGCTTAAAAGACTAAAATAAATAGTAATTAACTCACTAAATGCAAGGAAACAACATAACTAAGTAGCATAAATATGCTCCTATCAAATTCCCCCGCACTTAGCTTTTGCTAGTCCTCGAGCAAAACGGAATAAACAAAACAAACAAAACACAATCTAGACCTTCCAACATGTACCTCTGGGATTTCCAATGAACATGACACATTAAGGAACCCACATACTTAGATTTTAGTTATCCCTACCCTCGAGCATATACTTAACCATAGTTACCATACACTAGCTCCCATTTAATCAATTTAAAACATGATTTTGAATGTAGTAACATGCTTTAGAGAATCCCCCAATTCCTCACTGGATACACTCTATTTTCACATAGATTTTCTGACTACACTCCCTACACTAGGTATATGTGCGAATGATGTAAACATGTGAACTAATACTCACATATGTCATAACAAAGAAAGCAATTTTGCGGAATTATTAACATGTATATGAACTCATGAATGGAATGCCACTACTTAGACGCGAGAACCAAGGATACCATATGCTCAAACCAATTTTAAACTCCACATATTGAAACACATAACAATCAAGATCGAAGTCAAAGGGTTTGTAACGGGCTTAAGGTGTTGGCTAACAAAGAAAGGGAAGATAAACAAACGTTCTTAAAGCAATAGTAAGCAAAGTAATGAAATAAACACTTAGAATTCACTTTTGAATGCAAAAATCAACTTTGAACACCAAGGGAAGATTCAAACAAAACTTAGGGTCAAATTCAAACTTTTTGGACCCTTTCCTCAACATTCAACACTTGTGAGTTTATTCTCAATTATTTTCAACTCTTTTTCTTCTTTTTCTTCTTCTTTTTCACGATTTTTTTTCCGTGCCCTATTCTTTCTTTGGCACACAAACATACTACTTCATAAATTCCTACGAAAATCCCTTCCCCCACTTGTTTTTCTGCAATTTTTAGATCGAAAGGAATTCCCTCTAAGTCATGCTTTACTATCCTTTAAGAATAAGGGTTTGGATAGTCCTAATCTAGGCTAGGTAAGGATTATGTGGTTAACAAAGAAAATAGGCTAAATAAGGCTCAAAGGGGTTAAACCTACAATACATATGCAAAGGGGTAAGGCTTTTTGGCTCTGGGTTTAAACTAACCAACTTCATCTTATTATTTGTTATGCTAATCAATTTTATGCTTTGAATGAAATGGGCATGAGTTCTAGTATTTGGAACTATAGTGATGAAACGCATTCTAATCTTGAGCAAAGCTTCAATGGTTCGATTGCAAAAATGGGACCCTCCATCACTTATAAGAACTCTTGGCATTCCAAATCTAGCAAATATGTTAGTTTTGACAAAATCTACAACCACTTTGGAATCATTAGTATGGGTGGCTTTTTCTTCCACCCATTTCGACACATAATCAACCGCAAGTAAAATATAAAGGAAACCATAAGATGAAGGAAAAGGACCCATAGAATCAATGCCCCAAACATCAAAAATTTTGACACCATGGATAGGTGTCTGCGACATTTGGTCTTTTGGACCTATATTTCCGGTTCTTTGGCATCGATCACATGTTATGCAAAAGGTTCTAGCATCCTTATATATAGTAGGCCAATAAAAACCACATTCAAGTACTTTACGTGCCATCCTTTGAGTGCCAAAGTGACCTCCACTTGCATAAGTGTGACAAAACGTTAAAATTGAATTAACCTCCGATTCATGCACACACCTATGAATGATTTGATCCGCGCAATATTTCCACAAATAAGGATCATCCGACACATAAAACCGAGCCTCCCTTTTAAGTTTATCACGTTGGTGTTTATTTAGGTTGCTTGGAATTTTGTTTAGACACCAAATAATTCACTAAATCGGCATACCAGGGCTCACTTACCTCGATGGACATCAACTGCTCGTCTAGGAATGTCTCTGGGATAGGTACGGCCTCTTCTTCATGTACCATGCGGCTCAAGTGGTCAGCCACCACATTTTCACTTCCTTTCTTGTCCCAGATTTCGATATCGAACTCTTGAAGTAGAAGCATCCAACGAATAAGCCTTGGCTTAGCTTCCTTCTTGGTGGGTAAGTACTTCAACGCTGCATGATCAGTGTAAATTATAACTTTAGTACAAAGTAAATAAGAACAAAATTTATCTAAAGCAAAAACAACAGCAAGAAGTTTTTTTTTCTGTTGTGGAGTAGTTCAATTGCGCATCATTCAAGGTCCGGGATGCATAATAGATGACATGTGGTTGCTTGTTCTTCCTTTGGCCTAAAACAGCTCCTAATGCATAATCCGAGGCATCACACATAAGCTCAAAAGGAAGGCTCCAATCTGGTGGAACAATGATGGGGGCCGAAGTGAGCATTTCCTTGAGGTGTTTGAAGGCCTTCTCACACTCTTTATCAAACTTGAATGGCACATCCTTTTGGAGAAGTCTGCAAAGGGGGTTGGAGATTTTTGAAAAGTCCTTGATGAATCGCCTATAGAATCCTGCATGTCCAAGAAAAGAACGAACCTCTCTAACCGAAGTAGGAGAGGGTAAGTAGCGTACAAGATCTATTTTTGATTTATCAACCTCAATCCCTTTGGCCGAAATTATATGCCCTAAAACTATGCCTTGTTTTACCATGAAATGACATTTTTCCCAATTTAAAACAAGGTTATTTTCAATGCATCGTTCTAAGATTAAAGTGAGATTATGTAAACAATCGTCAAAAGAATCACCAAATACACTAAAATCATCCATAAAAACTTCAATTATTTTCTCCACAAAATCTTAAAATATACTTACCATGCATCTTTGAAAGGTGGCAGGTGCATTGCATAAACCGAATGGCATGTGACAATAAGCAAAAGTACCAAAAGGGCACGTGAAAGTGGTCTTTTCTTGGTCATCCGGAGCTATGACAATTTGATTACATCCTGAATACCCATCAAGAAAACAATAAAAAGAATGACCGGCTAACCTTTCAAGCATTTGATTAATGAACGGCAAAAGGAAGTGGTCCTTCCTTGTGGTGGTGTTGAGCTTCCTATAATCGATGCAAACTCTCCAACCTGTTTGGATATGTGTTGGCACAAGCTCATTCTCGGCATTCTTCACCACTGTCACTCCGGATTTCTTTGGCATTACTTGAATTGGTGAAACCCAACGGCTATCCGAGATAGGATAAATCACTCCACAATCAAGTAATTTGATAACCTCCTTCTTCACAACTTCCATCATTGTAGGGTTGAGCAGACGTTGAGCCTCTCGAGTTGGTTTAGCACCCTCCTCTAGAAGTATGCGATGCATGCATGTTGTAGGGCTAATCCCCTTAATATCGGCCAAGGTCCATCCTATGGCTGTTTTTGATAGGAGCATATTTATGTGACTTTGTTAGCTTGTTTCTTTGCATTTAGTAAGTTAGTTTCTATTTATTATAGTGTTTTAAGCTATTTTCGTGTGTTTGTAGGTTTAAATGACAAAGTTGGCAAGAAAGTGCAATTTGGAGCATTTTAGAGCAGTTTTGGGCTTGGAATGGATTGCACATGAATGGAGCAAGGTGGATGGACGAATTTGAAGATCAAGAGAGGCTAGGAATGTTATTAACATATGGAAGAATTAAATTGAAAACTTGGAAGATAAGGAATCAGCTACAAAGAAGGAATATTATCCAAATTTCCTTATCTTATCCAAACCTTATCCAACCTTATCTTATCTTATCCTATCCTAATCTTTTCCTACCTTAATTCCAACTTCAAAGAGGACTCCCTTTCACATTAAATAACCTAAATATCAAGTTTTAGAAGCCCTATTTTCGTGCATTAAGTTTATGCCACATGTAACCCTTCTAGAAGTTCTAGAATCTGCCACAAGGACCATTCCTTGTCCTCCTTGGAATCTGATTGAAAGTGTCCTTGTTCTTTGGTGATTTGGAGTCCTAATTCCTCTCCTTTTCAACCCAATTTTGTGCCTCCCCTTCACCCTATAAATACATGATGCCACAACACTCAAAAACCACCACCCTTTACCACAATTTTACACCACACCTCAAGAGCCTAAATTCACACAAATCCCTATTGTGTGCAGTGAGGAAGGAAGGAGGAGCCACCTGGAGTGTTTCTAGTTGTATTCTATCTTAGTTTTTAATGTTTAAGTTTAATTATCTTTGTTTTGTGAACATGAGGAACTAATTTCTTTTTAGTTGGAGGTAAATTCGAGCCATAATTATATGTTTTATATGAATTGATTATATCCAGTTATTGTTTCTTAAGTCTTGAATGTGATTTGCTTATCTAAGTTATCAAAACTTGCTTATGTATGCTGGTTGGGGGTCGACACTTAATTTGCATGCATGAATTTGATGCTAGAGTATAAGGGGGTCTCACGTAATAGTTATGCACTTATATTCACAAGTAGTGGAGGTTGCTAGTCACAATCGTGTTAAGTAAATCCTTGGTATGAGTCTCATGCATTTCATAGTGATGAATGCCTTGTCAATGCTTACGATTTTCATAGAACTTAATGACTTTTGATATGTATCTCTATCATGCGTTTCATATAGGGAACTTGAGGAAGATAATTTGGTTGCGATGCGTATTCCATCTAATTCAATGAAATAAGGAAAATCTGATGGTTGATTGTGCGATGCGATTAACTTAGGGCGTTGTCATTCATGGTTTAAAGGAATAATAACTGGAAATCGATTTGTATGCATATGTGTCATGTGTGGAGATGAACCCTCTAGCTAGACATTCACCCATATTTCACCCAATTTCGTCCAAGTTGTTTAGAGTCTTTACAATCTGCTTGGTTTTACCTTAATTTCGTCCAAAATCCAATCCCCTTTTACTTTGTTGTGTCAACTAGTTAGAATCTGTCCAACCTTGTGTTTTTAAGTGTTTTGAGTCAAGTTAAAAGTAATTTTCGTCCAAATCACCCTTTAGAGTCTATTTCGAGTCAATTAGACTTAGTTTGTGTGTTTTGAGTCTTTTTAGTTTGTTTTGAGTCATATACGTCTAGTTAAGTGTTTTTAAGTTTTGTTATGTGTTTTTAAGTCAGTTTAGAGTAGATTAGCATCCCTTCTAATCCCCGGCCTAAAACGATCGCTACTTTCATATACTACAATCATAGGGTTTTAATTTGAGTGTTAGAATATTTCACATCAGCTTTGTTCTCTTTCAATACTCGAACCAATTTGGCCTCCTCTGTTGCCGTGAGTGATGAAGAAACAATGATGGGCAACGTCTCTTTGTCTCCCAAATAGACATACTTCAAGTGACTTGGTAATGGTTTAAGTTCAAGAATAGGTGCCTGAATCACTGAAGGTAACAACTTGTTAGTAGAAACGGGAATTGAAATTGGGTTAGTGGGCTTACTTTGATGTTGTGGCGATGATTCAAGTGCGGCCACCATCTCGCCAACTTCCTCATCATGCACGGCCAGATTTGGTTCTATACCCATTCCCTCGGCAATTGTGGTTTCAAGTGGGTCTTTGTCCAACGAATCAAGAAAATCCTCCGCCAATGACTCAAGTATATCAATAGAGAAACAAGAATGATTGTCTTTAGGATATTTAATAGTTTCAAAAAGATTGAAATCAATAACTTCCCCATCAAATTCCATCATTAAAGTTCCTTTGAACACATCGATCTTGGTGCGGGCTGTTTTCATGAAAGGTCTCCCAAGTAGGATCGACAATGGTGTAGAATGGGATGAATCCTCCATGTCAAGCACGTAAAAGTCCGCCGGAAAGATCAAATTGTTAACCTGCACCAAAACATCTTCTAAAACTCCTTTTGGATAGGTATTAGAACGATCGGCCAATTGAATAATCACACCATCGTTTTTAAGCTATCCTAAGTTCATAGATGCATAAATTGAGTAAGGCATGACATTAATTGAAGCTCCTAAATCTAGCATAGCATGTTCAAATTTAGTATTTCCAATAACACAAGGAATTGTAAAACTACTCGGATCTTTCCATTTAGGTGGTAGTTTTCTTTGTAACACCGTTGAAACATTCTCACTTACCTGGACCACCTCTTTGGGGTGGTAGATGGCTGCGGCTAGGTTTGTTCCACCCTTGCCGTGGACTTTGTTCCTTGTTCCTCCTCTTCTTCCAGCAACGTGTCCTCTTCTTGACTTGTTTTGGACAGTTTTGGGGTGGTTCCAACCTCCTTACCACTTCTCAACGTGATTGCCTTGGCATATTCGAACCCTCCCTTAGGATTGACAATGGTTGAGTTAGGGAGCTTACATTGGTCTCAGAATTGTCCTACAAACTCCGCAATCTGCCCAATTTGCTTCTCCAAGTGCTCCACCCTTTTGTCTTGGTTTTGCATGGCTTTTTCTTGATTTTGCAATGCTTTGTTTTGATTCTCTTGCCCCTGAGACAAATTGGTAAGTAACTTACGAAGTGTATCATTGTCCAGAGACGTACCTTGATTGTTTTGGGCAGGTTGTGCTTGGATTGGATTGGGGCCGAATGGCTTGGTGTAGAACCCCGGGGGTTGTTGTCTAAAGCCTCCTTGTTGTGGAGGTTGTTGAGGCTCCCTCCACTTGAAATTTGGGTGGTCTCTCCAACCCGGATTGTATGTGTTGGAATATGGATCATTTCTTGGCTGATTTTGGCTTGGAAATCCAATGGCATTTGCACTCTCCCATCCCCCATTCTCAATCAATTGAGGGCACTTGTCCGAAGGGTGTCCTTGGATAGAACATACGCCACATACACTTGGTCCTTGTATCCTCATTCCTTCGGCCATCTGAGACACAATAGAAGTAAGATTAGCTAATTGAGATTGAATGTCGGATTGCGAACTTAACTCATTCACTTGCTGCCGTGGTGTGTCTCTTTGTCCAACACCTTCATATTGTTGTGCATTCAAGGCTCGATTTGCAATTAAAACCTTGCCAACCACGGGTGTTTTGTCAACCAAAGCACCTCCCACCGAGGCATCTAGCATTTGTCTCTCAATTGGAAGAAGCCCTTCGTAGAAATATTGAATTAAAAGTTCTTCCTTCATTTGATGTTGAGGGCATGATGCAACTAGAGTCTTGAAACGTTCATAATATGCCAGAAAAGACTCCCCTTGGTCTTGTTGAATGCCACTAATTTTCTTCCTTAAAAGAATCACTCTTGAAGTTGGGAAGAATTTCTCTAAGAATGCCCGCTTCATGCTTTCCCAAGAAGTGACGGTTCCGGGTGCCAATTCGTATAGCCAATCTTTAGCCTTTTCTAGAATAGAGAATGGAAAGGCCTTCATCTTCAAAATGTTCCCATCGACATTGATGGGTGTCATGCTTGAACATACCACTTCAAACTCCTTAAGATGCTTGTTTGGATCTTCCATGGACAAACCATGGTACTTGGGAATGTGATGCAACAAGCTAGACTTCAATTCGAACTCACTGGTCTTGCTGATAGGAGCATATTTAGGCGACTTAGCTAGCTTGTTCTTGTGCATTTATGCTATTATTTCTTAGTTAATGTCGTATTACAACTCATTTTCGTGTGTTTGTAGGTCCAAAGGGTTGAAGTACCAAGAAAGTGCATTTTGGTGCATTTTGGAGCAGTTTTGGGCACTATGTGGATATCTTGTATATGGGCTAACATGGATGGACGAATTTGGAGTTCAAGAGGCTAGAAATATGATGAGAAGAGGAAGGAACTAAGCTCAAGACAAAGTGGATAAGGAAGTAGCTCAAAAGAGGAAACCTTATCCAAAACCTTATCTTATCTTATCCTATCCTAACCTAATCTTGTTCCACCTTAATCCTAGCTGCAAGTGGACCTAAAAACATGATTTCTAGAAGCCTTATCTTTCCCTACAAGGGTGCCATACCCTTCCCCCTTTTATTTCTTCTAGAAAACCCAAAATCAGCCACAAAACACCTAGTTTCTAGAAGGCCCAATTTTGGACGAATTTCCTAAACCTTTTTCCTTTTGGATTCTGATTTGTTAGGCCTTAATCCTTGTGGATTTGGGTATACAAATCCTTTTATGAAACTAATTGGGCCAAACCCTCTCCTAAGTGGATTTAACTTGCTTGTGCCGAACCCTAGGGGCCTAATCCATAAAATCTGCTAAGTTGTAACCCTAATCTAATTAACCCTAGGACTATATACACATATTTTCAGCCACAAATTCGTACCACCCCTTATGCTATACAGAAAACACCCTGCGGCAACCCCTATTCTCCATTCTCCTTCATTCATTCACTCCCTACACTTCCATACACCACCTGCCGCACCCTACCACCATAATCAGCCATCCTTCATCCCTCTAAACAAGAACACACCATTCACAACCCCCAAAACCACCACCCACACCAAGTGCCGCATCAAGGAAGAAGGAGGAAAGCCCTTAGACGTGCATGCCATTCGATTGGGAGTTCCTGGACATTTTAGGTGTAATCTTTCTTGTGTTTTCAATGTTTAATTTCAAGAATGTTTGCTTTGTGAGTATGAGGAACTAATCCCCTTTTTGGCTAGGGGCAATTTCGAAACCATGGCTATATTTGCATTATGATTTGATTACTTTTAGTTGTGATTTCATGAATTGTGAATTCAATTTACTTATCTATTTGAATTAAAACTTGTTTATGTATATGAATTGAGAGTGCACGCTTAATTTGCATGCATAAATCTGATGCTAGGGTATAAGGAAACTTCACCTAATCGTTGGGAACTTATATTCATGAGTAGTTAAGATTGTTGGTCACAATCATGTTAAGTAAATTCTTGGCATAAGTATCATGCGCTTTCATAGTTACGAATGCCTCGTCAACACTTATGATTGCCATAGAATCTAATGATCTTTGATTGTTTTTCTATTATGCGCTTTCATATAGAGAACTTTTGAGGAATAATTTGATTGCAATGTGCTAATTCCATTCAATTCAATGACCTAAGGGAAATCTGAGAGTTAATTTAAGTGTACCTAATTAACTTGGGGTGTTGAGGTTCATAATTCATTGAATAAGCAACTGGATATTGTTTTGTATGCAAGTATGCCATGTGTGGAGAAAAACCTCCTAGCTAGCCCATCATCCACTTAATTCAATCAATTTCGTCCAAATCTGCCCAGTTCAATATCTTGTTTTGTTTATTTTATTTTCGTCCAAAACCAAATCCCCATTTATTTTAGAGTGTCTAACTAGTTAGAATATGTTTTAGATTGTGTTTTCAAGTGTTTTGAGTCAAGTTAGAACCAAAATTCGTCCAAAATTGTGTTTAGAGTCAAATCTGCCCAGTTTGTGTTTTTAGGCAGTTTTGAGTGTTTTTAGCTTATTTTGAGTCTTGTGAACTTGTTTTGAGTCTTTTAAGTTGAGTTAAGTGTTTTAAAGGTTAGTTTTATCTATTTGAGTTAGTTTAAAGTGTTTAGCAATCCCTCCTAGTCCCCGGTTTAAGAACGATCCCTACTTACTTATATACTACAATTGTCAAAAGAGGGTTTAATTTGTGTGTTAAGTTAATTTTCGCATCAAATTTTGGCGCCGTTGCCGGGGATTAGCAACTTTGCTAATCCCTTGTTATTTCTTTTTGTTTATTTTCGTGTGTTTTTGGTTTTAGTTGCTGACTTTGTTTTAGTTTTGTTTTTAGGTACTAGTTTATGACTCAGAGTTCTCAACCGGTTCATGCGCATATCTTAGACTTTGACGACGATTTTGAGCGAACCTTGACAAGGAAGAAGAATCAACAAGAGCCTCAACCACCTCAACCTGCACCAGATCTTGAAGAAGACGAAGTATAAGTGGGAGAGGAGGCCACAGCTCAGATTTTTGAAGAAGAACAAGCTATGGCAGCCGACAATCGAACAATCAAGGAGCTTTCCACTTCGGGATTGGATAATGCCATGCCTCTTTGCATTCAATATCCAAGGGCAGCCCCAGACAAAACTGACGAGTTCGAACTCAAGTCTAGCTTATTGCACCATATTCCTAAGTTCCATGGGTTGTCCATGGAAGATCCTAATAAGCACTTGAAGGAGTTTGAGGTTGTTTGCTCAAGTATGACCCCGGTGAATGTTGATGGGAGCATTTTGAAGATGATGGCTTTTCCCTTTTCTCTCTTGGAAAAGGCTAAAGATTGGTTGTATGAACTAGCCCCCGGAACTGTCACATCATGGGAGAGTATGAAACGGGCATTTTTGGAGAAGTTTTTCCCAACTTCTCGAGTCATTCTTTTACGAAAAAGAATTAGTGGCATTTACCAAAAGCAAGGTGAATCTTTTCCAGCATATTATGATCGTTTCAAGACTCTAGTTGCATCATATCCTCAACATCAAATGAAGGAAGAGCTCTTAATTCAATATTTCTACGAGGGACTCCTTCCAATTGAGAGACAAATACTAGATGCTTCAGCGGGAGGTGCTTTGGTTGACAAAACACCGGTGGGTGCCAAGGTCTTAATTGAAAACCGAGCATTGAATGCACAACAATATGAAGGTGTTGGACAAAGAGATACCCCACGACAACAAGTGAATGAGGTAAGTGCAATTTCTGAAATTCAATCTCAATTAGCTAATCTCACTATGCTTGTGTCTCAGGTTGTTGAAGGATCCAAAATGCAAGGTGCGGCCATATGTGGAGTGTGCTCTATGCAAGGACATCTCAATGATCAATGTCCTCAATTGATAGAGAATGGAGGATGGGAGAGTGCCCATGTTGTGGAGTGCCAAAGTCCAAATCAACCAAGGAATGATCCATTCTCTAATACCTACAATCCCGGTTGGAGAGTTCATCCAAATTTCAAATGGAGGGAGCCCCAACAACCCCAACAACAAAGCGCATTTAGGCAGCAACCTCCGGGATTTTACCAAAGGCCGTATGCACCCACACCACCCCAAGCACAAGCTACACAACCCAAATCAAGTTCGTCCATAGATAATGATCAAAATTTTCAATTACTAACTTCTATGGAGCAGGGAATGCAAAATAGGGACAAAAAGGTTGATGAATTAGAAGTGGCAAGGAAGTTTTGAAACCGCTAAGGCTATCACCTTGAGAAGTGGCAAGGAAGTTGGAACTATCCCCGAACCAACCAAATCAAGTCAGAAATAGGATGAAAAGCTGCTGCTCGAAGAGGAGAAATTGGACAAAGCCACAGCAAGGGTGGAACAAACCTTGCCGCATGCCCCTAGTGCACCAAAACCATCCCAAACCACCAAGGTAAGTCCAAATTCGAATTTGTCTAGTTCTATTCCACTAAATGTGCCTTTTCCTAGTAGGTTTATGCAATCTAAGACAAAGGAGGATGAAAAACACATCCTGGAGACGTTTAGGAAGGTGCATGTCAATATCCCACTCCTTGATGCAATAAAGCAAATTCTGAAGTACGCTAAGTTTTTGAAGAAGATTTGTACAACAAGGAAACAGATTCGGGAGAAAGAGGTGGTACATGTAAGTGAGAATGTCTCTGCAATGTTGCAAAGAAAGCTACCACCTAAATGCAAAAATCCAGGTAGTTTCACTATCCCTTGTGTAATTGGTAATACAAGGTTTGAACATGCTATGCTAGATTTAGGTGCATCAATTAATGTCATGCCATATTCTGTTTATGCATCTATGAATCTAGGAGAGCTTAAAATGATGGTGTTATTATTCAATTAGCCGATCGATCTAATGCATACCTAAGAGGAGTTTTGGAAGATGGTTTGGTGCAGGTAGACCACTTAATTTTTCCTGCAGATTTCTATGTGCTTGACATGGAGGATTCAACCCACTCTCCACCATCGCCACTCTTACTTGGACGACCTTTCATGAAAACAGCCCACACCAAGATTGACGTGGCCAAGGGAGCCTTAACTATGGAATTTGGTGGTGATATGATTAACTTTAGAGTTTCTGAACCATTGAGAATCCTAATGATGTTCGTTCTTGTTTTGCCATTGGTATAATTAAAAATATAGGGCATGAACGTTTAGCACCAATCAAGAAGGATGCATCTAGAACCACCATCGAGGAAGGAATTGGAGTGGAGCACGCCACTACCCTAAAAACACCCCATTTGGCCGTGCCTAGTGATAAAATTGGCGAGATGGTGGCTGGCCTAGGGGCATTGCCACAACAGCCTAGTAAGTCTCCAATCCCAATTCCAATTACCATTTCAACTAATAGGTTGCTACCTTCTTTGGTGCAGGTACCCAATCGATTTCAGGGTGGTGGGAGGATTTACATGGACTTTAGGAAATAAAACACCACAATCAGGGAGGATCACGATCCCCTTCCATTCATAGAGCCATACGATGAGAATTTCGATGAGCATGTTGTGGATGATGTACCCCTCCATGTCGTGGGTACTAGTGAAGGTTAGCATGACATATTCGTCCGGCTGCAAGACGTTAAAGCAAGCGCTTCTTGGGAGGCAACCTATGCATTCAACAAGGAGAAGATGGAACTTCCACTCCAAACCCAGATTTGCGTTTCTAAACCCTTCTCTTTGCTGCTTTATTTTATCATGCTTAGTTATTTGTTATTTGTTTACTTTTGTGTGAGTCTTTATGTGAAACATTGAGGACAATGTTTGATTTAAGTGTTTGGGGGGGGGGGGTGATAGGAGCATATTTAGGCGACTTACTTAGCTTGTTTTCATGCATTTATGTTATTAATTCATAGTTGTTTTAGTCTTTTAAAGTATTTTCGTGTGTTTGTAGGTTCTAATGGCAAAGGGAGCAATAAAGTGCATTTTGAGGCTATTTGGAGCATTTTTGGGCATGGATTGGATAACTTAACCATGGAGCAAAGAGGATGGACGAAATTGAAGACTAGAAGAGTTAGGAAAGGCTACAAATCTGGTGGAAGAAGTCCTAATACAATGAAGATAAGGAAGAAGCAAGAAACAAGGAACCTTATCCAACCTTATCTTATCCTATCCTAGAAACCTTATCCTATCCTATCTCTAACATTATCCTATCCTATCCTATCCAAATCAGATTGGGACCTAAACCTAGCTACTTAGGGAGAATCAATTACACATTTAAACACCTATTTCAGTTTCTAGAAGACTCATCCATACCATTGCTGCAAATCACCATTCCTTGTAGGTTTAGGAATCACAATCCTTTTCCTACTCCTATATCACATGTCCTAGGCCCTTTAGGATTAGGAAATCTGCCTTAAACATAGTTTCTAGAACACCTAATCCTATCCCTACATGTGTGCCGCACCTAACCTTCTAGAACTCCCTAATTCCTAGCCGAAATTCCTATTCCCAATCCCACTTGATTTCTGCCTTGAGTTAACCTTTTTACAATGGGATTAGGCAATCCTTTTCCTTCACTAAGTGTGCCAAACTAGCCTATATGAACAGCCTTGCCGTGCCATTTAATCACACCACCCTTCACACAACAATCATTCATTCATAAACACAACCATCCTTTGCCGTGACCTTACAACCACCCATTCATCATTCCCCTACTTCCACACCTCCATCCCAACCTCCATACACCACCATAGACCCTTTGCCGTGACTTAGCAAGGAGGAGGAGAAGGAAGACCAAGCCTTGGGCGTTTGTACATTCAAGTTGGAGTGTTGGACGTTTCTAGGTGTAATCTATCCTTTATTGTTAATGTTTAAATCTATGTTGCTTTGTTTTGTCATGAACATGAGAGGCTAAACTCGTTTAAGCCTAGGGATGCTTTGAAACCATGATTACATTTATAATATGAGTTGATTAAGTCCAGTTGTGATTTCACAAATTGTGAACGCAATTTACTTAACCGTTTGACGGATAACTTATTCTTGTATGTTTATTAGGGAGGCCTACTTAATTTGCATGCTTGAATTTGGGGCTAGAATATTAGGGTGTTTCACATAATCGTCACAAACTAATATTCACAAGTAGTTAAGGTTGTTTCACAATCATGTTAAGTAAATTCTTGGCATAAGTTTCATGCAATTCATAGTAACAAGTGCTTCGTCAATGCTTATGGTTTTCAAAGAACTTAATGATTCTTGCTTGTATCTCCATTATGCAATTCATGTAGGGAACTTGTGAGGAATGCTTTGGGTTGTCGTATGCAATCATCCAATTCAATAACGTGAGGAAAATCTGAGGGTTAATTAGTGCAATTCACGGTTAATCTGGGGTGTTGAGGTTCATGGTTTATCGGAAAAGCAACTGGAAATCAATTTATGTTAGAAAGTATCATGTGTGGAGAAGTATCCCTTGGCTATCCCATCATCCATTAGTTTTTCTTATTTTCGTCCAAAATCTGTTTTAAAGTTTTAAGTCACTTGTTTTTTTTTAAATTCGTCCAAAATCAAAACCCCCTTTCTTATTTGTTCCAAATCTGTCCAAAAGAGTCTTTTTGAGTCTTTAGAGTCAAAACCAAGTGTATTTTCGTCCAAATTAAGTCCTAGAGTCTAAATTAAGTCTTTTTGGTTGTTTTTGGTTGTTTCGAGTCTTTAAAGTTTGTTTTGAGTCATATAAGTTAGTAAGAGTCTTGTGAGTCTATTCAAAGTGTTTTAAAACATATTTTTACATCTTTGAGTCAATTTTCATTAGATTAGCAATCCCTCCTAATCCCCGGCCTAGAACGATCACTACTTATATCTATACTAAAATTGTCAAAAAGAGGGTTTAATTTGAGTGCTATCTTTTATCACATCAGGGGGGGGTAAACAAGTGTTTTTATGCAAATTCGTAGGATTCTATCACCTATCACTTCTAATGTTGTTTCTCACTGTTTTTAAGTGTTTTTAGTGCATTTTGAGCTGTTTTGGTGTGTTTTGAAGTAAAAATCCGAAAATTTGAAAAAAAATTGAAAAAAATGTTTTGAAAAAGCCAAAAAGAGTTGTTTTTGTGTGTTTGTTTGTGTCTTAGGGTACCTTCTAACACAATGATGAGGATTTGGTTTTTAATGCATGACTGTTAAAGAGAGTTACAAACATGGATGGAAGTTTGATTTGCTCTTTGGTTTATGCTTGGTTGTAGTTATAGTTTACGAATTCACATGTAATCACAAAGGATACAATCAGTTTTTGTAACATGCTTGAAGGAAGGAACTCAAACAAATGCTACATCCCTGAGAGACTTGAGCCTAAACATTTATTTGGAGAGTTATTAATCCATGCATTTTTGTTTTCCAAAGTCGTTGCATGATCTCATTATTCTTTGCTTGGTTGCTACTTCGAATGCGTTTCATCACTATAGTTCCAAATACTAGAACTCATACCCATTTCATTCAAAGCATGAAATTGATTAGCATAACAAATAAAAAGATCAAGTTGTTTAGTAGTCACCACCATAGCCAAATAGCCGAATCTACCCTTGTCATTTGTATTGTAGGAGAAAACCCCTTTGAGCCTTGTTTAGCCTAATTTCTTTGTTAACCACATCACCCTTTACCTAGCCTAGAATAGGACTTTCCATACCATTGTTCTTGAAGTATAGTGGGGCATGACATGGAAAGAATTCCTTTTGAGTGACATTTGTGCAGGAAACAAGTGTGGGGGAAGGGACTTTGTGTGTATGTGTGTGCCAAAGTCTTAAGGGAGGCACAGAAAAAAAAAAATGTGAAAAAGAAGAAAAAGAAGAAGAAAAGAAAGAAAAGGAGTTGAAAATAAGTGAGAATGAACTCACAAGTGTTGATTGTTGAAGAAAGGGTCCAAAGAGTTGAATATGACCCTAAGTTTTGTGTGACTTCCCCTTGGGTGTTCAAAGTTGATTTTTGCATTCTAAAGGGAATTCTAAGTGCCTACTTCATTACTTTGCTCACTATTGCTTTAAGAACGTTTGTTTATCCTTTACCTTTCGTTGTTAGCCAATACCTTAGCCCCGTTACACCCCTTTGACTTGTATCTTGATTGTTATGGGTTTCAATATGTGGAGTTTACAATTGGTTTCAACATATGGTATCCCTGGTTCTTGCGTCTAAGTAGTAGCATTCCAATCATGAGATCATATACATGTGATTGTCATAATTCCAGAAAATGCTTTCCTTGTTATAACATATGTGAGTGGCTCGTCTACATGTTTACATCAATCTTCTCACATATACCTAGTGTAGGGAGTGTAGTCAGAAAATCTGAGTGAAAATTGATAGTATATCCGATGAGGAATTGAGGGAATTCTCTAAGGCATGTTACTACATTCAAAATGTTGTTTTAATTGATGAAATGTGAGCTAGTGACTGGTGACTATGATTAAGTATGCTCGAGGGTAAGGATTGCATAAATCTATGTGAGTGGTGATCTTTGACATGTTATGTTTCATTGGAAATCCCTGAGGCAAACGTTAGAAGGTTTAGATTATATGTTTTGTTTCTTCCGTTTGTTTGTTTTGCTCGAGGACTATCAAAAGCTAAGCGTGGGGGAATTTGATAGGAGCGTTTTTAGGCGACTTAGCTAGCTTATTCTTGTGCATTTGTGTTATTATTTCTTAGTTAATGTCGTATTTCAACTCATTTTCGTGTGTTTGTAGGTCCAAAGGGTTAAAGTACCAAGAAAGTGCATTTTGGAACAGTTTTGGGCACTACGTGGATAGCTTCTATATGGTCCAACATGGATGGACGAATTTGGAGTTCAAGAGGCTAGAAATATGATGAGAAGATGAAGGAACTAAACTCAAGACAAAGTGGATAAGGAATTAGCTCAAAAGAGGAAACTTTATCCAACCTTATCCAACCTTATCCAAAACATTACCTAAAACCTTATCTTATCTTATCCTATCCTAACCTAATCTTGTTCCACCTTAACCCTAGCTGCAAGTGGACCTAAAAACATGATTTCTAGAAGCCTTATCTAACCCTAAAAGGGTGCTTGCACCCTTCCCCCTTTTATCTCTTCTAGAAAACCCAAAATCAGCCACAAAACACCTAGTTTCTAGAAGGCCTAATTTTGTTCGAACTTCCTAAACCTTTTTCCTTTTGGATTCTGATTTATTAGGCCGTATTCATCGTGGATTTGGGTTATATAAATCCTTTTACGAAACTAAGTGGGCCAAACCCCCTCCTAAGTGGACTTAATCACCTATTGCCGAACCCTAGGGCCCTAATCCACTAAATCTGCTAAGTGTAACCCTAATCTAATTAACCCTAGGACTATATAAACATAATTTCAGCCACAAATTCGCACCACCCCTTATGCTATATAGAAAACACCTTGCCGCAAGCCTTATTCCCCATTCTTCATCTTCCATCCACTTCATACACCTCCATACACAACCGGCCGCACCCTAACACCATAATCAGCCATCATTCATCCTCCTAACCAAGAATACATCGTTCATAACCCCCAAATCCACCACCTACAACTTGTGCCGCAGCAAGGAAGAGGAAGGGAAGCCTAGCTGTGCATGCCATTCAACCTGGAATTGCTGAAACGTTTAGGTGTAATCTTTCTTGTGCTTTCAATGTTTAAATTCAATGATCTTTGTTTTGTGAGTATGAGGAACTAATCCCCTTTTGGCTAGGGGGAATTTCGAAACCATGGCTATATTTGCATTATGATTTGATTACTTGTAGTTGTGATTTCATGAATGGTGAATTCAGTTTACTTATCTATTTGAATTAAAGCTTGTTTATGTATATGAATTGAGAGTGCACGCTTAATTTGCATGCATAAATCTGATGTTAGGGTATAAGGAAACTTCACCTGATTGTTGGTCACAATCATGTTAAGTAAATTCTTGGCATAAGTATCATGCGCTTTCATAGTTACGAATGCCTCCTCAACACTTATGATTTCCATAGAACCTAATGATCTTTGATTGTTTTTCTATTATGTGCTTTCATATAGAGAACTTTTGAGGAATAAATTGATTGCAATGCGCTAATTCCATTCAATTCAATGACCTAAGGGAAATCTGAGAGTTAATTTAAGCGTACCTAATTAACTTGGGGTGTTGAGGTTCATAATTCATTGAATAAGCAACTGGAGATTGTTTTGTATGCAAGTATGCCATGTGTGGAGAAAAACCTCCTAGCTATCCCACCATCCACTTAATTTCACCAATTTCGTCCAAATCTTCATAGTTTAATTTCTTGTTTTGTTTGTTTGATTTTCGTCCAAAACCCATTTGTTGTAGAGTGTCTAATTAGTTAAAATGTGTTTTAGATTGTGTTTTTAAGACTTTTGAGTCAAGTTAGAACCAAATTTCGTCCAAGTTTGTGGTTAGAGTCAAATCTGCCCAGTTTGTGGTTTTAGGCAGTTTTGAGTGTTTTTAGCTTATTTTGAGTCTTGTGAACTTGTTTGAGTCTTTTAAGTTGAGTTAAGTGTTTCAAAGGTTAGTTTTATCCATTTGAGTCAGTTCAAAGTGTTTAGCAATCCCTCCTAATCCCCGGTTTAAGAACGATCCCTACTTACTTATATGCTACAATTGTCAAAAGGGGGTTAATTTGTGTGTTAAGTTAATTTTCGCATCAATGAAATTGATTAGCATAACAAATAACAAGATGAAGTTCTTAGTAGTCACCACCATAGCCAAATAGCCGAATCCACCATTGTCATTTGTATTGTAGGTGTAAACCCTGTTGAACCCTGTTTAGCCTATTTTCTTTGTTAACCACATCACTCTTACCTAGCCTAGAATAGGACTTTCCATACCCTTGTTCTTAAAGTATAGTGGAGCATGACTTAGAAGGAATTCCTTTTGGGTGACATTCTTGTAGAAAACAAGTGTGGGGGAAGGGATGTTTGTGTGTATGTGTGTGCCAAAGTCTTAAAGGAGGCACGGGGAAAAAGAAAAAAAACAAAAAACGAAAGAACAAAAAAATGTGAAAAAGAAGAGAAAGAAGACGAAAAGAAAAAAAAAGCAGTTGAAAATAAGTGAGAATGAACATGTCATGTGCATTAAGAATCCCTGAGACCATTGTTGGAAGGTTTAGGTTTTGTTTTGTTTTTCCGTTTTGCTCGAGGACTAGCAAAAGCTAAGTGTGGGGGAATTTGATAGGAGCATATTTATGCGACTTAGTTTGCTTGTTTTAATGCTTTTATGTTATTAGTTCTTAGTTATTTTAGTTCTTTAAGCTTCTTTTGTGTGTTTTCAAGTTCATAAGACGTATTTGGCGAAAGGATGCACTTTGGAGCCATTTAGAGCAGTTTTGGGCTTATTATGGATAGCTTGTATATGGAGCAAGGTGGATGGACGAATTTGGAGTCAAAAGAGGTTAGAAGCATGCTACAAATCAGAAAAGGAAAGTTCATCACAAAGAAGATAAGGAAAGTGCAAGAAAAGAGGAAACATTATCCAAAACCTTATCCAACCTTATCTTATCCAAACCTTATCCTATCTTGTCCTAACCTAATCTTGTTCCACCTTAATCCTAGCTACAAGTGGACCTAAAAACCTAATTTCTAGAAGCCCTATCTGACCCTAAAAGGGTGCCACACCTTCCCCCCCTTTTATGCCTTCTAGAATACCCAAAATCAGCCATAAGACACTTAGTTTCTAGAAGGCCCAATTTTGGACGAAAATTCTTAAACCTATTTTTAATTGGATTCTGATTTTATTTGGCCCTTTTTCCCTTGGATTTGGATTGTTTAAGTCCATATCTGAAACCAATTGGGCTAGGACTTAAGTTCCCCACCTTTGCCGCAAGCCTTAAGGGCCCTAATCACTTGTATCTGCTAGGTTTAACCCTAATTCTGATTCCTAGGGTTTTTACCATGCTATATATATATATATGAACCTTAAGCAGCCGCACCCCCTAACACATAACCTAGGTAGCCATCCATCATTCATGACAGCAATTCATCCATTCACGCCCTAGGGCAGAAAAACACCCCAAAACACCATTCTAGCGCCCAGAAAATACAAGCAGCCGCTCCACCACCTTCCAACCATCAAACACTCATCCACACTTAACCTACACCCCTTGCCGTGCCTCTACACCCCTCAAAATCCATTCTACATCATCAAAACAGCCCAGGAACCATCATCATCCAATCTGCCGCAAGCAAAGGAAAGGAGACAGTTTCACACAATTGTTTGGCTCTTCATTCTGAGTTGTTGAACAATTTTAGGTGTATTCTATCTTATATTTCAATGTCTAATTCATGTAATCTTTGTTTTTCTTTGAGAATGATTGGCTAAATTCGTTTTGGCTAAGGGTGTATTCGAAACCATGATTATATATGTGACATAAGTTGATTACTTTTAGTTATCGTTGCATAAGTCTTGAATACAATTTGCTTAACCGTTTGATTTAGAACTTATTCTTGTATGTTGATTGAGAGTGCACACTTAATTTGCATGCTCGAATTTGGTGCTAAGATATAAATTTGTTTCACCTAATAGTTATGAATTTATATCCACAAGTAGTGAAGGTCGCTAGTCACGATCGTGTTAAGTAGATTCCTGGCAGGAGTATCATGCTTTTCATAGTTACAAATGCCTTGTCGATGCTTATGATTTCCAAAGAACGTAATGATTCTAACTTGTGTCTTTGTCATGCTGTTCATATAGAGAACTTGTTAGGAATAATTTGTTTGCGATGCATATTCATCCAATTCAATGATTCTAGGGAAATCTGAAGGTTGATTTAAGTGGACCTAATTAACTTGGAGTGTCGAGGTTCATAACTTATTGAATTGATAACTGGAAATTGATTTACATTGCATATATTTCATGTGTGGAGAAGAACCCCTTAGCTATTCCATCATCCATTGATTCATCACAAATTTGTCTTACAATCTGTTTTCTTTACAATCTGCCCATTAAGTTTAATTTCGTCCAAACACAATCGCCCCATATTTTGTTGAGTCTTAATCATTCAAATCTGTCTTATTTTGTGTTTTTAAGTATTTGGAGTCACAAACACTTCCAAATTCGTCCAATTCAGGTTTTAGTTTCTGTTTGAGTCAATTTGATTGTTTTAGGCAGTTTTGAGTGTTTCAAATCTGTTTTGAGTCATAGTAGTCTAGTTAGAGTCTTTAAGTTTAGTTTTTGTGTTTTTAAGTCAATTTATATTAGATTAGCACCCCTAGTTAATCCCCGGTTAGAACGATCCCTACTTACATCATTACTACAATTGTCACAAATAGGGTTTAATTTGTGTGTCAACATAATTTTCACATCAAATTTTAGCACCGTTGCCGGGGATTAGCAAAGTTGCTAATCCCTTGTCTTGAGTCTTGTTTAAATTGTTCAGTTTTCTGTTTTGTTTTTAAATTTTGCACCGTGTGTGTGTGTTTTGTTTTTGTGCCGTGTATAGGCACATTATTTCCTTACTTGTGCCGAGTCTATTAAGTTGGTTACTAACCTTGTTTGCTCTTATGTGCAGGTACTAGTTTATGACCCGTAGCTCACAACTTGTTCGTGAGCATATCTTCGACTTTGACGGTGATTTCGAGAGGACTTTGAGAAGGAAAAAGAAATTGCAAGAGTCTACTCCTCCTAGTCCCGAACCTGAATTAGAAGAGCAAGAAGTTGAGGTTGAAGAGGAGGCCATGGCAAGGTTTGAAGAGGAAGTACCAACCATGGCAGCAGACAATCGAACCATCAAGGCGCTTTCTACCTCGGGTTTGGCCAATGCAGCCCCTCTTTGCATCCAATACCCTAGGGCAGCCCCTGAGAAGACCGATGAGTTTGAGTTGAAGTCTAGTTTGCTACATCATATACCCTAGTTCCATGGGTTATCAATGGAGGATCCCAATAAGCATTTAAAGGAGTTCGAAGTCGTATGCTCAAGTATGACACCGGTGAACGTGGACAGCAACATATTGAAGATGAAGGCTTTTCCTTTTTCTTTGTTGGAGAAGGCCAAAGATTGGTTGTATGAGTTAGCTCCCGGAACTGTCACATCATGGGAGAGTATGAAGCGAGCCTTCTTAGAGAAGTTCTTTCCGACATCACGAGTCATTCTTATTCGCAAAAAGATTAGTGGAATTCAGCAAAGCCAAGGTGAACGTTTTAAAACTCTTGTTGCTTCATGTCCACAGCACCAAATGAAGCAGGAGCTACTTCTTCAATATTTTTACGAAGGTCTCTTACCACTTGAACGACAAATGTTGGATACATCCGCGGGAGGAGCTCTAGTGGACAAGACACCCAGGGATGCCAACACTCTCATGGCTAATTGAGAACTCAATGCACAACAATATGAAGGTGTTGGGCAGAGAGACACCTCACGGCCACATCATGTAAATGAGGTAAGTTCTATTTCTGAGTTACAATCCCAAATGGCTAACCTTACATCTATGTTATCGCAGTTTGTTGAAGGCCCCAAAACGCAAGGAACTACAATCTGTAGTGTATGATCTATTCAAGGACACCAATCTGATCAATGCCCTCAATTAATTGAGAATGGAGGGTGGGAATCTGCCAATGCCGTGGGTTATGGTAATCAAAACCAACCAAGGGGTGATCCTTTCTCCAATACATACAATCAGGGATGGCGTGACCACCCCAATTTCAGATGGAGAGATGCACCACAATATGCCCAACAAGGTGGACTCCGACAACCCCCGGGTTTCTTTCCAAGGCCAATGGCACCACAACCACCTCCTCAAGCATAACCATCCCAAACCAACTCAGGTACGTCTATGAATGACGATAAAACATATCAGTTACTAACCACAATGGCGCAGGGAATGCAGAACCAAGCAAATGAGGTTAATGAGCTAAAGAAGCAAATGGGCCAAATGGCCGAATTTTTGGGACAATTCCGTGAAAATGGTAAGTTACCAAGCACTATGGTGGTCAATCCCAAGGGTGGTTTCGAATCTACAAAAGCTATCACACTAAGAAGTGGAAAAGAAATGGGAAACAAGGAAGATGAGAAGATACAAATCGAAGAAGATGAGCAAACTTACCCCACGGCAAGGGTGGCACCACCCATGCCGCAGCCATCTAACCACTCCCATCCGTCCACCTCAGGTAAGGTTGTCCCAAATGTTGTGATTTCGAACACTAATCTGCCCAATGTTCCCTTCCCTCGCAGATTTGCACAATCGAAGAAGGAAGAAAGCGAAAAGGACATTTTGCATACCTTTCGAAAAGACCAAGTAAACATTCCTTTACTTGATGCTATTAAGCAAGTGCCCAGGTATGCAAAGTTTTTAAAAGAGTTATGCACAACTAGGAAAAGAATTTCAAACAAAGAAGTTGTGAAGGTAAGTGAAAATGTATCCGCGGTTTTGCAACGAAAGTTACCTCCAAAGTGTAAGGATCCAGGGAGCTTTACTATCCCATGCATAATTGGACACACTAGATTTGAACAACGCATGTTAGATTTAGGTGCTTCTATTAATGTTATGCCATATTCCATTTATGCATCTATGAACCTTGGTGAATTAAAACAAGATGGCGTTATAATTCAATTGGCCAATCGTTCTAACGCTTATCCCAAGGGAGTCCTTGAGGATGTTTTAGTGCAGGTCAATCATCTTATCTTTCCGGCAGATTTTTATGTCCTAGAAATGGAGGATTCGAGCCATGCTCCATCATTGCCAATCTTGCTAGGCCGTCCATTCATGAAAACAGCGAGAACAAAGATAGACGTGTTTACGGGAACATTAACCATGGAGTTTGATGGGGACATTATTAATTTTAATCTTTCCGAAACCATTAAATATCCAATTGAGGACCATTCTTGTTTTGCTATTGACATTGTTGATTCTTTGGCACAGGTACATTTGGATCAAATGAACGAAGATGCACTTGAAGTAGCCTTAGTGCACGGCATAAGAGCAAGAAATGAGGGTGGGGGAAACCTTGCAATCCACGGCATGGAATCTGACCATATTGCCGTGCCCCCTTGTAGTGAAGTGTTCGAAATGGTCGCGGCCCTTGAGTCATTGCCCTCACACTTTGGTAAGTCTCCACTCTCAATTTTAGATTCGGTTTTGACTAACAAGTTACTTCCATCAATTGTGCAGCCACCTACACTTGAGTTAAAGCCATTACCTAGTCACTTGAAGTATGTTTTCTTGGGAGAAGATCAGACACTACCTGTCATCATATCTAGCTCACTGACGGCCCAAGAAGAAGACAAGTTGATAAGGGTGTTAAAGGAGCACAAATCTGCCATTGGATGGACCTTGGCGGATATCAAAGGCATTAGTCCCACCACGTGTATGCATCGCATCCTTTTGGAGGAGGGAGCCAAGCCATCTCATGAAGCTCAACGTTGCCTTAATCCACCCATGTTGGAAGTAGTAAAAAAGGAGGTTATAAAATTGCTTGATTGTGGTGTTATATATCCTATTTCTGATAGTCGTTGGGTGTCACCCGTGCAGGTTGTTCCAAAGAAGTCCGGAGTCACGGTGGTGAAGAATGAAGACCAAGAGCTTGTACCCACTCATGTTGTGATCGGTTGGCGTGTTTGTATTAATTACAGGAAGTTAAATGCCATGACAAGGAAGGGTCACTTTCCATTGCCATTCCTGGACCAGATGTTAGAAAGGTTAGCCGGTTATAAATTTTATTGCTTTCTTGATGGATATTCCGGATATAACCAAATTGTGATAGCTCCGGAGGACCAAGAGAAGACAACCTTCACGTGCCCCTTTGGCACCTTTGCATATAGGCGCATGCCCTTTGGTTTGTGCAATGCCCCTGCGACATTTCAACGATGCATGGTGAGTATATTTTCTGATTATGTGGAGAAAATTATTGAGATATTCATGGATGACTTTAGCGTGTTTGGTAATTCATTCGATCATTGCTTGAATAATCTGACCTTAATTTTGAAACGAATCTTGTGCTTAATTGGGAAAAATGTCACTTCATGGTTAAGCAAGGTATTGTTCTAGCACATATTATTTCTGAAAAAGGCATTGAAGTGGATAAATCTAAGGTAGACCTTGTTCGTCACTTACCCTCTCCAACTTCAGTTAGAGAGGTTCGTTCGTTTCTTAGTCACACAGGTTTTTATAGGCGTTTCATAAAGGATTTCTCCAAGATTGCGCAGCCACTATGCCGATTGCTTCGAAAAGAGGTGGTTTTCGATTTTGATGATGCATGCTCCACGACATTCAAGCACTTAAAGGAGGCTCTCACTTCGGCTCCCATTATCACACCTCCAGATTGGAGCCTTCCATTCGAGTTGATGTGCGATGCTTCGGACTTTGCGATTGGTGCTGTTTTGGGGCAGCGAAAGAACAAATAACCTCATGTTATTTATTATGCATCTAGGACACTAAATGATGCTCAATTAAATTACTCAACCACTGAAAGAAAATTACTTGCTGTGGTATTTGCATTAGATAAGTTCCGATCATACTTACTTGGTACTAAAGTTATTATTTTTACTGATCATGTAGCTCTCAAGTATTTGCTCACGAAAAAGGAGCCCAAGCCTAGACTAATTCGATGGATGTTGCTTCTACAAGAGTTTGACATTGAAATTCGGGATAAGAAGGGCGTGGAAAATGTGGTGGCTGACCACCTAAGTCGAATGGTGCATAAGCCTTGCCAATTTCTGAAACCTTCCCCGATGAACAATTAATGTCTATCCAGGTAAGTGAGCCTTGGTATGCAGATTTGGTGAACTTTTTGGTGTCTAAACATATCCCTAGCACACTTACTAGGAATCAACGTGATAAGCTTAAAAAGGATGCTAGGTTTTATGTTTGGGATGACCCATACCTTTGGAAATTTTGTCCCGATCAGATTGTTAGACGTTGTGTGCATGAATCTGAGTTTCAATCTATTTTAACATTCTGTCATTCATATGCATGTAGGGGACATTTTGGCACCCAATGCATGGTGCGAAATATATAAGAACACAAATTAAAACCCTCTTTTGACAATTGTAGTATAAGTATAAGTAGGGATCGTTCTAAACCAGGGATTAGGAGGGATTGCTAAATCACTTGAAAACTGACTCAAAAACGTAAAACAAAGGTTAAAACACTAAACTAGACTCAAAGAATGCAAAACTAAACACTAAAACACTAAAACAAACCAAAAGACTCAAAACAGCAACAAAACACTCAAAACTGCCTTCAAAACACAATCTGGGCAGTTTTGAACACCTAACACTAATTTGGACGAATTTGGGTTATAACTTGAATCAAAACACTTAGAAACACAAACTAAGACACTTTCTAACTAAATTGAAACACTAAAGTAAAAGGGGATTTAGTTTTGACGAAATTAAAACAAAGAAAATAGATCGTAATGAAAACAGATTGTAAAAACGAATTTGATGAAAATATGGATGGAATGCTAGCTAGAAGGTTCTTCTCCACACATGTCACACTTGCATACAAGATGATTTTCAGTTGGTCTTTTGATAGGAGCATATTTATGCGACTTAGTTGCTTGTTTTCGTGCATTTATGTTATTAGTTCTTAGTTATTTTAGTTCTTTAAGCCTCTTTTGTGTGTTTTCAGGTTCATAAGACGTATTTTGGCAAAAGGATGCATTTTGGAGCCTTTTGGAGCAGTTTTGGGCTTAGTATGGATAGCTTGTATATGGAGCAAGGTGGATGGACGAATTTGGAGTCAAAAGAGGTTAGAAACATGCTACAAATCAGAAAAGGAAAGTTCATGACAAAGAAGATAAGGAAAGTGCAAGAAAAGAGGAAACATTATCCAAAACCTTATCCAACCTTATCTTATCCAAACTTTATCCTATCTTGTCCTAACCTAATCTTGTTCCACCTTAATCCTAGCTACAAGTGGACCTAAAAACCTAATTTCTAGAGGCCTTATCTGACCCTAAAAACCTAATTTCCCTCTTTTATGCCTTCTAGAATACCCAAAATCAGCCATAAGACACTTAGTTTCTAGAAGGCCCAATTTTGGACGAAAATTCTTAACCTATTTCTAATTGGATTCTGATTTTAATTGGCCCTTTTTCTCTTGGATTTGGATTGTGTAAGTCCATATCTGTTTGCTAGGGTTTCGGCCATGCTATATAAATATACCCATTAGTGTGCCGCACCCCCCAACACATAACCTACGCAGCCATTCATCATTCATCACAGAAATTAGTCCAAAAACACCCTAGGGCAGACAAACACCCCAAAACACCATTCTAGCGCCCAGAAAATACAAGCAGCCGCTCCACCTTCTTCCACCTCTTAGCCGAGTTCTCCACCACCTTCCAACCATCAAACACCCATCCACACTCAACCTACACGCCTTGCCGTGCCTCTACACCACCCAAAATCCATTCTACATCATCAAAACAGCCTAGAAACCATCATCATCCAATCTGCCGCAAGCAAAGGAAAGGAGACAGTTTCACACAATTGTTTGGCTCTTCATTCTGAGTTGTTGAACAATTTTAGGTGTATTCTATCTTAAATTTCAATGTATAATTCATGTAATCTTTGTTTTGCTTTGAGAATGATTGGCTAAATTCGTTTTGGCTAAGGGTGTATTCGAAACCATGATTATATATGTGAATTAAGTTGATTACTTCCAGTTATCGTTGCATAAGTTGTGAATACAATTTGCTTAACCGTTTGAATTAGAACTTATTCTTGTATGTTGATTGAGAGTGCACGCTTAATTTGCATGCTTGAATTTGGTGCTAGGATATAAGTTTGTTTCACCTAATCGTTATGAATTTATATTCACAAGTAGTGAAGGTCGCTAGTCACGATCATGTTAAGTAGATTCCTGGCAAGAGTATCATGCTTTTCATAGTTACAAATGCCTTGTCGATGCTTATGATTTCCAAAGAACGTAATGATTCTAACTTATGTCTTTATCATGCTGTTCATATAGAGAATTTGTTAGGAATAATTTGTTTGCGATGCATATTCATCCAATTCAATGATTCTAGGGAAATCTGAAGGTTAATTTAAGCGGACCTAATTAACTTGGAGTGTCGAGGTTCATAACTTATTGAAGTGATAACTGGAAATTGATTTACGTTGCATATATTACATGTGTGGAGAAGAACCCCTTAGCTATTCCATCATCCATTGATTCATCACAATTTTGTCTTACAATCTGTTTTCTTTACAATCTGCCCATTAATTTAAATTCGTCCAACCACAATCCCCCCATATTTTGTTGAGTCTTAGTCATTCAAATCTGTTTTATTTTGTGTTTTTAAGCATTTGGAGTCATAAACACTTTCAAATTCGTCCAAATCAAGTTCTAGTTTCTGTTTGAGTCAATTTGATTGTTTTAGGCAGTTTTGAGTGTTTCAAATCTGTTTTGAGTCATAGTAGTCTTGTTAAGAGTCTTTAAGTTTAGTTTTTGTGTTTTTAAGTCAATTCAAATTAGATTAGCACCCCTAGTTAATCCCCGGTTAGAACGATCCCTACTTACATCATTACTACAATTGTCACAAATAAGGTTTAATTTGTGTACAACATAATTTACACATCAAATTTTGGCTCCGTTGCCGGGGATTAGCAAAGTTGCTAATCCCTTGTCTTGAGTCTTGTTTAAATTGTTTATTTTCTGTTTTGTTTTTAAAGTTTGCATCGTGTGTGTGTTTTGCTTTTGTGCCGTGTATAGGCACCTTATTTCCTTACTTGTGCTGAGTCTATTAGGTTGATTGCTAACCTTGTTTGCTCTTGTGTGCAGGTACTAGTTTATGACCCGTAGCTCACAACCTGTTCGTGAGCATATCTTTGACTTTGACGGTGATTTCGAGAGGACTTTGAGAAGGAAAAAGAAATTGCAAGCATCTAATCCTCCTAGTCCCGAACCTGAATTAGAAGAGCAAGAAGTTGAGGTTGAAGAGGAGGCCACGGCAAGGTTTGAAGAGGAAGTACCAACCATGGCAGTGGACAATTGAACCATCAAGGAGCTTTCTGCCTCGGGTTTGGCCAATGCAGCCGCTCTTTGCATCCAATACCCTAGGGCAGCCCCTGAGAAGACCGATGAATTTGAGTTGAAGTCCAGTTTGCTACATCATATACCCAACTTCCATGGGTTATCAATGGAGGACCCCAATAAGCATTTAAAGGAGTTCGAAGTCATATGCTCAAGTATGACACCGGTGAACGTGGACAGCAACATATTGAAGATGAAGGCTTTTCCTTTTTCTTTGTTGGAGAAGCCAAGGATTGATTGTTTGAGTTGGCTCCCGGAACGGTCACATCATGGGAGAGTATGAAGCGATCCTTCTTAGAGAAGTTCTTTCCGACATCACGAGTCATTCTTCTTCGCAAGAAGATTAGTGGAATTCAGCAAAGCCAAGGTGAATCTTTTCCAACTTATTATGAACGTTTTAAAACTCTTGTTGCTTCATGTCCACAACACCAAATGAAGGAGGAGCTACTTTTACGAAGGTCTTTTACCACTTGAACGGCAAATGTTGGATGCATCCGCGGGAGGAGCTCTAGTGGACAAGACACCTAGGGATGCCAAAACTCTCATTGCTAATCGAGCACTCAATGCACAACAATATGAAGGTGTTGGGCAGAGAGACACCCCATGGCCACATCATGTGAATGAGGTAAGTTCTATTTCTGAGTTACAATCCCAAATGGCTAACCTTACGTCTATGTTATCGCAGTTTGTTGAAGGCCCCAAAACGCAAGGAACTACAATCTGTGGTGTATGCTCTATTCAAGGACACCAATCTGATCAATGCCATCAATTAATTGAGAATGAAGGGTGGGAATCTGCCAATGCCGTGGGCTATGGGAATCAAAACCAACCAAGGGGTGATCCTTTCTCCAATACATACAATCAGGGATGGCGTGACCTCCCTAATTTCAGATGGAGTGATGCACCACAATATGCCCAACAAAGTGGATTCCGACAACCCCCGGGTTTCTTTCCTAGGCCAATGGCACCACAACCACCTCCTCAAGCACAATCATCCCAAACCAACTCAGGTACGTCTATGAATGACGATAAAACATATCAGTTACTAACCACAATGGCGCAGGGAATGCAGAACCAAGCAAAGGAGGTTAAAGAGCTAAAGAAGCAAATGGGCCAAATAGCCGAATTTTTGGGACAATTCCGTAAAAATGGTAAGTTACCAAGCACTACGGTGGTCAATCCCAAGGGTGGTTTCGAATCTGCAAATGCTATCACACTAAGAAGTGGAAAAAAAGTGGGAAACAAGGAAGATAAGAAGATACAAATCGAAGAAGAGGAGCAAAATGACACTACGGCAAGGGTGGCACCACCCATGCCGCAGCCATCTAAGACCTCCCATCCATCCACCTCAGGTAAGTTTGTCCCAAATGTTGTGATTTCGAACACTAATCTGCCCAATGTTCCTTTCCCTCACAGATTTGCACAATCGAAGAAGGAAGAAAGCGAAAATGACATTTTGGATACCTTTCGAAAAGTCCAAGTAAACATTCCTTTACTTGATGCTCTTAAGCAAGTGCCCAGGTATGCAAAGTTTTTAAAAGAGTTATGCACAACTAGGAAAAGAATTTCAAACAAAGAAGTTGTGAAAGTAAGTGAAAATGTATCCGCGATTTTGCGACGAAAGTTACCTCCAAAGTGTAAGGATCCAGGGAGCTTTACTATCCCATGCATAATTGGAAACACTAGATTTGAGCAATGCATGTTAGATTTAGGTGCTTTTATTAATGTTATGCCATATTCCATTTATGCATCTATGAACCTTGGTGAGTTAAAACAAGATGGCGTTATAATTCAATTGGCCGATCGTTCTAACGCTTATCCCAAGGGAGTCCTTGAGGATGTTTTAGTGCAGGTCAATCATCTTATCTTTCCTGCAAATTTTTATGTCTTAGAAATGGAGGATTTGAGCCATGCTCCATCATTGCTAATCTTGCTAGGCCGTCCATTCATGAAAACAGCGAGAACAAAGATAGATGTGTTTACGGGAACATTAACCATGGAATTTGATGGGGACATTATTCGTTTTAATCTTTCTGAAACCATTAAATATCCAATTGAGGACCATTCTTGTTTTGCTATTGACATTGTTGATTCTTTGGCATAGGTACATTTGAATCGAATGAACGAAGATGCACTTGAAGTAGCCTTAGTGCACAGCATAGGAGCAAGAAATGAGGGTGGGGGAATCCTTGCAATCCACGGCAAGGAATCTGACCATATTGCTGTGCCCCCTTGTACTGAAGTGTTTGAAATGGTCGCGGCCCTTGAGTCATTGCCCTCACACTCTGATAAGTCTCCACTCTCAATTTTAGATTCGGTTTTGACTAACAAGTTACTTCCATCAATTGTGCAGCTACCTACACTTGAGTTAAAGCCATTACCTAGTCACTTGAAGTATGTTTTCTTGGGAGAAGATCAGATACTACCTGTCATCATATCTAGCTCACTGACGGCCCAAGAAGAAGACAAGTTGATAAGGGTGTTAAAGGAGCACAAATCTGCCATTGGATGGACCTTGGCGGATATCAAAGGCATTAGTCCCACCACGTGTATGCATCGCATCCTTTTGGAAGAGGGAGCCAAGCCATCTCGTGAAGCTCAACGTTGCCTTAATCCACCCATCCTTTTGCCTTAATCCAAGCCATCCTTTTGGAAGTAGTAAAAAAGGAGGTTATAAAATTGCTTGATTGTGGTGTTATATATCCTATTTCTGATAGTCGTTGGGTGTCACCCGTGCAGGTTGTTCCAAAGAAGTCCGGAGTCACGGTGGTGAAGAATGAAGAACAAGAGCTTGTACCCACTCGTGTTGTGACAGGTTGGCGTGTTTGTATTGATTACATGAAGTTAAATGCCATGACAAGGAAGGGTCACTTTCCATTGGCATTCCTGGACCAAATGCTAGAAAGGTTAGCCGGTTATAAATTTTTTTGCTTTCTTGATGGATATTCCGGATATAACCAAATTGTGATAGCTCCGGAGGACCAAGAAAAGACAACCTTCATGTGCCCCTTTGGCACCTTTGCATATAGGCGTATGCCATTTGGTTTGTGCAATGCCCCTGCGACATTTCAACGATGCATGGTGAGTATATTTTCTGATTATGTGGAGAAGATTATTGAGATATTCATGGATGATTTTAGCGTGTTTGGTAATTCATTCGATCATTGCTTGAATAATCTGACCTTAATTTTGAAACGTTGTGTTGAAACGAATCTTGTGCTTAATTGGGAAAAATGTCACTTCATGGTTAAGCAAGGTATTGTTCTAGGACATATTATTTCTAAAAAAGGCATTGAAGTGGATAAATCTAAGGTAGACCTTGTTCGTCACTTACCCTCTCCAACTTCGGTTAGAGAGGTTCGTTCGTTTCTTGGTCACGCAGGTTTTTATAGGCGTTTCATAATGGATTTCTCCAAGATTGCACAGCCACTATGCCGATTGCTTCAAAAAGAGGTGGCTTTCGAGTTTGATGATGCATGCTCGACGGCATTCAAGCACTTAAAGGAGGCTCTCACTTTGGCTCCCATTATCACACCTCCAGATTGGTGCCTTCCATTCGAGTTGATGTGCGATGCTTCGGACTATGCGATTGGTGCTGTTTTGGGGGAGCGAAAGAACAAACAACCTCATGTTATTTATTATGCATCTAGGACACTAAATGATGCTCAATTACATTACTCAACCACTGAAAAAGAATTACTTGTTGTGGTATTTGCATTAGATAAGTTTCGGTCATACTTGGTACTAAAGTTATTATTTTTACTGAACATGCAGCTCTCAAGTATTTGCTCACGAAAAAGGAGGCCAAGCCTAGACTAATTCGATGCCTGTTTCTTTTACAAGAGTTTGACATTGAGATTCGGGATAAGAAGGGCGTGGAGAATGTGGTGGCTGACCACCTATATCGAATGGTACATGAGGAAGCATCGCCAATTTCTGAAACCTTTCCCGATGAGCAATTAATGTCTATCCAGGTAAGTGAGCCTTGGTATGCAGATTTGGTGAACTTTTTGGTGTCTAAACATACCCCTAGCACACTTAATAGGAATCAACGTGATAAGCTTAAAAAGGATGCTAGGTTTTATGTTTGGGATGACCCATACCTTTGGAAATTTTGTCCTGATCAAATTGTACGACGTTGTGTGAATGAATCTGAGTTTCAATCTATTTTAACATTCTGTCATTTATATGCATGTGGGGGACATTTTGGCACCCAACGCACTGCCCTTAAAGTCTTAGAATGTGGGTTTTATTGGCCAACCATTTTTAGGGATGCTAGGACATTTTGCCTTACATGTGATCGTTGTCAACGAATGGGTAATATAAGTGTTAAGGATCAAATGCCACAAAACCCTATACTTTCTGTTGAAATATTTGATGTGTGGGGAATTGATTTTATGGGTCCTTTTCCTTCCTCACATGGTTTTCTCTATATCTTGTTGGCGGTGGATTATGTTTCCAAATGGGTGGAAGCAAAAGCCACCCGTACTAACAATTCCAAAGTGGTTGCAGATTTTGTGAAGTCTAACATTTTTGCTAGGTTTGGAATGCCTCGAGTCCTTATAAGTGATGAAGGTTCACATTTTTGTAATCACACAATCGAGGCACTGCTCAAGAAGTACAACGTTACACATAGGGTTTCGACACCCTATCATCCTCAAACAAGCGGGCAAGCCGAGGTGTCGAATCCCGAGATAAAACGGATTCTTGAGAAGACGGTTGGCCCAACAAGAAAAGATTGGAGCTTGAGGTTAGAGGATGCATTGTGGGCTTATAGGACCGCCTACAAAACACCCATAGGAATGTCCCCCTTTCGGCTTGTGTATGGCAAACCATGTCACTTACCTGTGGAGTTGGAGCACAAGGCTCATTGGGCCGTGAGGAAGTTCAACATGGATGTAGATGAGGCGGGAATTCATCGCTTGAAGCCTTACTACGAGAGCTTTGTAGAACATGATGTGGAGGAGACAACCTACTATGCCGTGGGTTCCCATGAAGGTTGATCAATGTGGCATCGTCCGGCTGCAAGACGTAAAAGAAAGAACTTGGGAATCGCTCCACACTCAGATTTGCATCCCTAAACCCTTTCCTTTGTTGCTTACTTTATGTTGTGTGTAATGTGTTCAGTTGTGTCTTAAACATTGAGGACAATGTTTAGTTTAAGTGTGGGGGGGGGGGGTAACATTCTGTTTTGAGATATTTTTGCATGAAATTCGTAGGGTATTACCACCTAACATGTCTAAACTTGTTTCCCACTGTTTTTGAGTGTTTTTAACATGTTTTGAAGTCTTTTTATGTGTTATTTTGAAAAATCCGAAAAACAGTTTGAAACAACTAAAAAGAGTCAGTTTTGTGTTCGTTTTTGTGTGTTTGTGTCTTAGGATACCTTCCAACACAATGATGAGGATTTGATTTTTATGTGCATGGCTGTGAAAGAGTGTTATAAACATGGATAGAAGTTGATATATTCTTGGTTTATACTTGGTTATAGTTGTTGTTTATGAATTCATGTTTAATCCCAAAGAAAAAAAATAAGTTTTTGTAATATGCTAGAAGGAAGGAACTTAGAATAACATTACAACCCTGAGAGACTTGAGCTTTAAACATTCTTTGGAGAGTATTAATCTGTGATTCTTGTTTTCAAACTCATTGCATGATCTCATTATTCTTGCTTGGTTGCTAATTAGAAGGCGTTTCATCACTTAGTTCAAAATGCTAGAACTTGCATCCATTCCATTCAAAGCATGATATTGAGTGCATAATATATATCAAGATGAAGTGTGTAGTGAAGCCATCAACCAAACAGCCAACCCATGCACTATATATTGTAGGTCATAACCCCCATTGAGCCATTGTTAGCCTTTGTTCCTTGTTTACCCATATCATCCCTACCTAGCCTAGATTAGGACCACCCATACCCTTGTTCTTGAAGCATAGTAAGCATGACTTAGAGGGAATCCTTTCGAGTATGCAAAACAACAAGTGTGGGGGAATTTGTGTGTGTGTGTTGATATGCCACGAAAAGAAATAAGGCATGAAAAAAAAAAAAATTGTCGAAAAAGAAAAAGAAAAGAAAAAGTTGTGAAAAGAAAGAAAAAGAGTATGAAATAAGTGAAAATATGCTCACATGTTTGTGGTAGTTGAAGAAAGGGCCCAAAACGTGGAATATGGCCCTAAGAGTTGTGTGAATTTTTCCCCTTGTGTGTCTAAGTGAGTTTATGTAATCATAAGTGATTCTAAGTGTCAAATTTCAATACTTTGCTTGCTATTGCTTAAAGAACGTTTGTTATCCTTACCTTTCATTGTTAGCCAATCGCCCTTAACCCATTACAACCCTTATGCTTTAATCTTGATCATTATGTTTTCAATAATGTGGAGTTTGGAATTGATGTAAGCATATGGTGTCCCTGGTTCTCGCATCTAATTAGTAGCATTCCTTTCATGAGATCATATTCATATACATCCCATAAAAGTGCTTTCCTTGTTATAAACATATGTGGGTGTTTAGTTTCATATTTACATCAATCTTCTCACATATACTTAGTGTAGGGTGTGTAACCAGAAATTCTTGTCAAAATAAGAGAGTATCTTGTAAGGAATTAAGTGAATTCTCTAAGGCATATTACTACATTCAAATGTTGTTTTAAATTGATTAAATGAGAACTAGTAAGTAGTGATTATGATTACGTATGTGCCTAAGCGTAAGGATGACTAAAATCTATGTGAGTAATGATCTTGAACATGTCATGTGCATTAAGAATCCCTGAGACCATTGTTGGAAGGTTTAGGTTTTGTTTTGTTTTTCCGTTTTGCTCGAGGACTAGCAAAAGCTAAGTGTGGGGGAATTTGATAGGAGCATATTTATGCGACTTAGTTTGCTTGTTTTAGTGCTTTTATGTTATTAGTTCTTAGTTATTTTAGTTCTTTAAGCTTCTTTTGTGTGTTTTCAGGTTCATAAGACGTATTTGGCGAAAGGATGCACTTTGGAGCCTTTTAGAGCAGTTTTGGGCTTATTATGGATAGCTTGTATATGGAGCAAGGTGGATGGATGAATTTGGAGTCAAAAGTGGTTAGAAGTATGCTACAAATCAGAAAAGGAAAGTTCATCACAAAGAAGATAAGGAAAGTGCAAGAAAAGAGGAAACATTATCCAAAACCTTATCCAACGTTATCTTATCCAAACCTTATCCTATCTTGTCCTAACCTAATCTTGTTCCACCTTAATCCTAGCTACAAGTGGACCTAAAAACCTAATTTCTAGAAGCCCTATCTGACCCTAAAAGGGTGCCACACCTTCCCCCCCTTTTATGCCTTCTAGAATACCCAAAATCAGCCATAAGACACTTAGTTTCTAGAAGGCCCAATTTTGGACGAAAATTCTTAAACCTATTTCTAATTGGATTCTGATTTTATTTGGCCCTTTTTCCCTTGGATTTGGATTGTTTAAGTCCATATCTGAAACCAATTGGGCTAGGACTTAAGTTCCCAACCTTTGCCGCAAGCCCTAAGGGCCCTAATCACTTGTATCTGCTAGGTTTAACCCTAATTCTGATTCCTAGGGTTTTTACCATGCTATATATATATGAACCTTAAGCAGCCGCACCCCCTAACACATAACCTAGGTAGCCATCCATCATTCATGACTAAAATCTATGTGAGTAATGATCTTGAACATGTCATGTGCATTAAGAATCCCTGAGACCATTGTTGGAAGGTTTAGGTTTTGTTTTGTTTTTCCGTTTTGCTCGAGGACTAGCAAAAGCTAAGTGTGGGGGAACTTGATAGGAGCATGATTATGCGACTTAGTTGTTTGTTTTCGTGCATTTATGTTATTAGTTCTTAGTTATTTTAGTTCTTTAAGCCTCTTTTGTGTGTTTTCAGGTTCATAAGACGTATTTTGGCAAAAGGATGCATTTTGGAGCCTTTTAGAGCAGTTTTGGGCTTAGTATGGATAGCTTGTATATGGAGCAAGGTGGATGGACGAATTTGGAGTCAAAAGAGGTTAGAAACATGCTACAAATCAGAAAAGGAAAGTTCATGACAAAGAAGATAAGGAAAGTGCAAGAAAAGAGGAAACATTATCCAAAACCTTATCCAACTTTATCTTATCCAAACCTTATCCTATCTTGTCCTAACCTAATCTTGTTCCACCTTAATCCTAGCTACAAGTGGACCTAGAAACCTAATTTCTAGAGGCCCTATCTGACACTAAAAGGGTGCCACACCTTTGCCTCTTTTATGCCTTCTAGAATTCCCAAAATCAGCCATAAGACACTTAGTTTCTAGAAGGCCCAATTTTGGACGAAAATTCTTAACCTATTTCTAATTGGATTCTGATTTTAATTGGCCCTTTTTCTCTTGGATTTGGATTGTGTAAGTCCATATCTGAAACCAATTGGGCTAGGACTTAATTCCCAAACCCATGCCGCAACTTAGGGGCCCAAAAACACTTGTATCAGCTAGGTTAACCCAAAATCTGTTTGCTAGGGTTTCGGCCATGCTATATAAATATACCCATTAGTGTGCCGCACCCCCCAACACATAACCTACGCAGCCATTCATCACAGAAATTCGTCCAAAAACACCATAGGGCAGAAAAACACCCCAAAACACCATTCTAGCGCCCAGAAAATACAAGCAGCCGCTCCACCTTCTTCCACCTCTTTGCCGAGTTCTCCACCACCTTCCAACCATCAAACACCCATCCACACTCAACCTACACCCCTTGCCGTGCCTCTACACCACCCAAAATCCATTCTACATCATCAAAACAGCCCAGAAACCATCATCATCCAATCTGCCGCAAGCAAAGGAAAGGAGACAGTTTCACACAATTGTTTGGCTCTTCATTCTGAGTTGTTGAACAATTTTAGGTGTATTCTATCTTAAATTTCAATGTTTAATTCATGTAATCTTTGTTTTGCTTTGAGAATGATTGGCTAAATTCGTTTTGGCTAAGGGTGTATTCGAAACCATGATTATATATGTGAATTAAGTTGATTACTTCCAGTTATCGTTGCATAAGTCGTGAATACAATTTGCTTAACCGTTTGATTTAGAACTTATTCTTGTATGTTGATTGAGAGTGTACGCTTAATTTGCATGCTTGAATTTGGTGCTAGGATATAAGTTTGTTTCACTTAATTGTTATGAATTTATATTCACAAGTAGTGAAGGTCGCTAGTCACGATCATGTTAAGTAGATTCCTGGCAAGAGTATCATGCTTTTCATAGTTACAAATGCCTTGTCGATGCTTATGATTTCCAAAGAACGTAATGATTCTAACTTATGTCTTTATCATGCTGTTCATATAGAGAATTTGTTAGGAATAATTTGTTTGCGATGCATATTCATCCAATTCAATGATTCTAGGGAAATCTGAAGGTTAATTTAAGCGGACCTAATTAACTTGGAGTGTCGAGGTTCATAACTTATTGAAGTGATAACTGGAAATTGATTTACGTTGCATATATTTCATGTGTGGAGAAGAACCCCTTAGCTATTCCATCATCCATTGATTCATCACAATTTTGTCTTACAATCTGTTTTCTTTACAATCTGCCCATTTAGTTTAAATTCGTCCAACCACAATCCCCCCATATTTTGTTGAGTCTTAGTCATTCAAATCTGTTTTATTTTGTGTTTTTAAGCATTTGGAGTCATAAACACTTTCAAATTCGTCCAAATCAAGTTCTAGTTTCTGTTTGAGTCAATTTGATTGTTTTAGGCAGTTTTGAGTGTTTCAAATCTGTTTTGAGTCATAGTAGTCTTGTTAAGAGTCTTTAAGTTTAGTTTTTGTGTTTTTAAGTCAATTCAAATTAGATTAGCACCCCTAGTTAATCCCCGGTTAAAACGATCCCTACTTACATCATTACTACAATTGTCACAAATAGGGTTTAATTTGTGTGTCAACATAATTTACGCATCATCTTTCGATGAATCATGAAGCTCAACACCCCGGGTTAATTAGGTTCGCTTAAATTAACCTTCAAGTTCTCCTTAAGTTAATGAATTGGATGGGAAAGCGCATACAACAATTCAAAACATTCTCCAAAAGTCCTTTACGTGAAAAGCACAATAAAGATACAATCAAAGATCATTAAGCAACATGAAAACTATAAGTGTTGACGAGGCATTCGTTACTATGATGAGCATGAAACTAGTGCCAAGAATTCATTTAACGCGATCGTTTATAAGCGACCTCCACTACTTGTGAATATAAGTTTGAAACTATTAGGTGAAACTCCCTTATATTCTAGCATCATATTCATGCATGAAAACTAAGCGTGCACTCTCAATAAACATACACGAATAAGTTATCAATCAAGCAGTTAAACAAATTGAATCCACAACTCATGAAATTCCAACTGAAGGTAATCAATTTATATTGCAAGCATATACATGGTTTTGAATCACCCCCTAGCTAATTAGGGGTTTAGCCTCTCATGTTCACAAGAAGAGAAACAAAATTGAAATTAAACATAGAGAACAAAAGATTGATTACACCTAGAACGCCCAATGATTCCACTTTGAATTTCTGCACGTTCAAGCTCCTCTTTCTTCTTCTCCTTGATGCGGCACAGAGGTCTTAGGGTGATTTTGGATGTGATTTTGGTTTAGGAAGGGATTTAGGATGGTAAAGGGTTGTTGCAGAGAGGTGGAAGGTGGCTGCAATGGTGTGTAAGTGTATGGAGGTGTAGAATGGTGGCTGGAATGGATGGAAGGTTGCAGATTGAAAGTGGAAGAATGATGGTGGCTGCGGCAATGTATGGAATGCTGAAAGAATGATCTAGGGTGCGGCTTAAGTCCAAGTATTTAAAGGGTTTTCAGAAATTAAAACCCTAACTTATTTTGGTTAACTAAAATTAAGTCAAAGGCTTCTAGAATTAGGAAATCAAATCAGAAACTAAAAGGAAATTGGCTAAAATATGCGGCTAGGGTTTTATTTGAAAGTGGAATGTGTTTAAGTGCAGAAAATAGGAATTAAGGACCCCTCTTGCACGGCAAGGGAAAAGGAAAGGTTAAGAGGTGCGGCTTAATGCTTTAGGAAAGGTGAAGTGTCTTAAAACTGAAAGGAAAAGGGGTCCCTTGCACGGCAAGGGATGGGGAGAAAGGGAAAGTTGCGGCAAAGGTCCCTAAGGGGTCTAGGGCCTTTGTTTTGTGTCCTAAATTGCATACGAGGCCTTCAAAGTGGCTGGAAAATAAGGACTTTTAAGATATGGAAAGGTTACCACAATGGAAAACCTTGGCTTAACTTTCCTACTTCAAGTAGGAATCCTTGTTGGAGTAGGAATCCTTGTTCTTCTAGGAATCCTCATGTGAGTATGAATCCATCTTCAATTAGGAATTCATATTTCTTCAAGTCTTCAACTCATTCATTCCTCTTTAGCTCCAAAAGACTCCAATTTGCATCTTCTTGCACACTTTGGCTTTATAATCTGAAAACACACAAAAGTGACTTTAAACACAAAAATAACTAAGGAAACACAACATAAATGCACAAGAACAAGCCAATTAAGTCGCATAAATATGCTCCTATCAATGCACTGCCCTTAAAGTCTTAGAATGTGGGTTTTATTGGCCAACCATTTTTAGGGATGCTAGGACATTTTGCCTTACATATGATCGTTGTCAACGTATGGGTAATATAAGTGTTAAGGATCAAATGCCACAAAACCCTATACTTTCAGTTGAAATATTTGATGTGTGGGGAATTAATTTTATGGGTCATTTTCCTTCCTCACATGGTTTTCTCTATATCTTGTTGGCGGTGGATTATGTTTCCAAATGGGTGGAAGCAAAAGCCACCTGTACTAACGATTCCAAAGTGGTTGCAGATTTTGTGAAGTCTAACATTTTTGCTAGGTTTGGAATGCCTCGAGTCCTTATAAGTGATGGAGCTTCACATTTTTGTCATCGCAGCATCGAGGCACTGCTCAAGAAGTACAACGTTACACATAGGGTTTCGACACCTTATCATCCTCAAACAAGCAGGCAGGGCGAGGTGTCGAATCGGGAGATAAAACAGATTCTTGAGAAGATGGTTGGCCCAACAAGAAAAGATTGGAGCTTGAGGTTAGAGGATGCATTGTGGGCTTACAGGACCACCTACAAAACAGCCATAGAAATGTCCCCCTTTCGGCTTTTGTATGGCAAACCATGTCATTTACCTGTGGAGTTGGAGCACAAGGCTCATTGGGCCGTTAGGAAGTTCAACATGGATGTAGATGAGGCGGGAATTCATCGTAAGCTTCAATTGAATGAACTTGAGGAAATACGGAATGAAGCTTACGAGAATGCCCGCATTTACAAGGAAAAGACAAAGGCCTTTCATGACAAGATGATTCGCACCAAGTCCTTTTCTGTTGGACAGAAAGTGTTGTTGTTTAATTCTCGTCTTCGTCTATTTCCGGGTAAGTTACGTTCACGTTGGATTGGACCCTTTGTTATTACTAATATTTTTCCTCATGGTGCAGTCCAAGTTCGTAGTTTCAAAACAGGTCAAGAGTTCAAGGTGAATGGGCATCGCTTGAAGCCTTACTACGAGAGCTTTGTAGAACATGATGTGGAGGAGACAACCCACTATGCCGTGGGTTCCCATGAAGGTTGATCAATGTGGCATCGTCCGGCTGCAAGACGTAAAAGAAAGCGCTACTTGAAAGGCAACCTATGCAATCAACAAAGGAAGAACTTGGGAATCACTCCAAACTCAGATTTGCGTCCCTAAACCTTTTCCTTTGTTGCTTACTTTATGTTATGTGTGGTGTGTTTATTTGTGTTTTCCTCTACTGTTAGTTTAGTCTTAAACATTGAGGACAATGTTTAGTTTAAGTGTGGGGGGGTAACATTCTGTTTTGAGCTATTTTCGCATGAAATTCGTAGGGTATTACCACCTAACATGTCTAAACTTGTTTCCCACTGTTTTTGAGTGTTTTTAACATGTTTTGAAGGCTTTTTATGTGTTATTTTGAAAAAATCCGAAAAACAGTTTGAAACAACTGAAAAGAGTCAGTTTGAGTCAGTTTTGTGTTTGTTTTTGTGTGTTTGTGTCTTAGGATACGTTCCAACACAATGATGAGGATTTGATTTTTATGTGCATGGCTATGAAAGAGAGTTATAAACATGGATGGAAGTTTGATATATTCTTGGTTTATACTTGGTTACAGTTGTTGTTTATGAATTCATGTTTAATCCCAAAGAAAAAATAAGTTTTTGTAATATGCTTGAAGGAAGGAACTTAGAATAACATTACAACCCTGAGAGACTTGAGCTTTAAACATTCTTTGGAGAGTATTAATCTGTGATTCTTGTTTTCAAACTCGTTGCATGATCTCATTATTCTTGCTTGGTTGCTAATTAGAAGGCGTTTCATCACTTAGTTCCAAATGCTAGAACTTGCATCCATCCCATTCAAAGCATGATATTGATTGCATAATATATATATCAAGATGAAGTGTGTAGTGAAGCCATCAACCAAACAACCAACCCATGCACTATATATTGTAGGTCATAACCCCCATTGAGCCATTGTTAGACATTGTTCTTTGTTTACCCATATCATCCCTACCTAGCCTAGATTAGGACCACCCATACCCTTGTTCGTTAAGCATAGTAAGCATGACTTAGAGGGAATCTTTTCGATTATGCAAAACAACAAGTGTGGGAGAATTTGTGTGTGTGTGTGTTGATATGCCACGAAAAGAAATAAGGCATGAAAAAAAAAAAAAAAGGGAAAAAAAAAATCGTGGAAAAAGAAAAAGAAAAGAAAAAGTTGTGAAAAGAAAGAAAAAGAGTATGAAATAAGTGAAAATATGCTCACATGTTTGTGGTAGTTGAAGAAAGGGTCCAAAACGTGGAATATGGCCCTAAGAGTTGTGTGAATTTTCCCCTTGTGTGTCTAAGTGAATTTTCCCCTTGCTATTGCTTAAAGAACGTTTGTTATCCTTACCTGTCATTGTTAGCCAATCACCCTTAACCCGTTACAACCCTTATGCTTCAATATTGATCATTATGTTTTCAGTAATGTGGAGTTTGGAATTTATGTAAGCATATGGTGTCCCTGGTTCTCGCATCTAATTAGTAGCATTCCTTTCATGAGATCATATTCATATACATTCCAGAAAAGTGCTTCCCTTGTTATAAACATAAGTGGGTGTTTAGTTTCATATTTACATCAATCTTCTCACATATACTTAGTGTAGAGTGTGTAACCAGAAATTCTTGTCAAAATAAGAGAGTATATTGTAAGGAATTAAGTGAATTCTCTAAGGCATATTACTACATTCAAATGTTGTTTTAAATTGATTAAATGAGAACTAGTAAGTAGTGATTATGATTACGTATGTGCCTAAGCGTAAGGATGACTAAAATCTATGTGAGTAATGATCTTGAACATGTCATGTGCATTAAGAATCCCTGAGACCATTGTTGGAAGGTTTAGGTTTTGTTTTGTTTTTCCGTTTTGCTCGAGGACTAGCAAAAGCTAAGTGTGGGGGAATTTGATAGGAGCATATTTATGCGACTTAGTTTGCTTGTTTTAGTGCTTTTATGTTGTTAGTTCTTAGTTATTTTAGTTCTTTAAGCTTCTTTTGTGTGTTTTCAGGTTCATAAGACGTATTTGGCGAAAGGATGCACTTTGGAGCCTTTTAGAGCAGTTTTGGGCTTATTATGGATAGCTTGTATATGGAACAAGGTGGATGGACGAATTTGGAGTCAAAAGAGGTTAGAAGTATGCTACAAATCAGAAAAGGAAAGTTCATCACAAAGAAGATAAGGAAAGTGCAAGAAAAGAGGAAACATTATCCAAAACCTTATCCAACCTTATCTTATCCAAACCTTATCCTATCTTGTCCTAACCTAATCTTGTTCCACCTTAATCCTAGCTACAAGTGGACCTAAAAACCTAATTTCTAGAAGCCCTATCTGACCCTAAAAGGGTGCCACACCTTCCCCCCCTTTTATGCCTTCTAGAATACCCAAAATCAGCCATAAGACACTTAGTTTCTAGAAGGCCCAATTTTGGACGAAAATTCTTAAACCTATTTCTAATTGGATTCTGATTTTATTTGGCCCTTTTTCCCTTGGATTTGGATTGTTTAAGTCCATATCTGAAACCAATTGGGCTAGGACTTAAGTTCCCAACCTTTGCCGCAAGCCCTAAGGGCCCTAATCACTTGTATCTGCTAGGTTTAACCCTAATTCTGATTCCTAGGGTTTTTACCATGCTATATATATATGAACCTTAAGCAGTCGCACCCCCTAACACATAACCTAGGTAGCCATCCATCATTCATGACAGCAATTCATCCATTCACGCCCTAGGGCAGAAAAACACCCCAAAACACCATTCTAGCGCCCAGAAAATACAAGCAGCCGCTCCACCACCTTCCAACCATCAAACACTCATCCACACTTAACCTACTGGTGCGAGAATTATACGCGCATAAATTAAACCCTCTTTTTGACAATTGTAGTAATGATGTAAGTAGGGATCGTTCTGGACCGGGGATTAGGAGGGATTGTTAATCACTTGGATTTGACTCAAAAACATAAAAACGTAATATAAAACACTAAACTAGACTCAAAGAATGTAAAACTAAACTTTAAAACACTAAGACAAACCAAAGACTCAAAATGCTTTTAAAAACACAAACTAAAATGATTTCTAACTAAATTGACATTAAAGTAAAGGGGGATTTAAGTTTATACGAAATTAAATTAAATGAACAAATTAAAACAGAATGTAAATATGAAATTGATGAAATAGAATGGATGAATGCTAGCTAAGGGGGTCATCTCCACATATGTTACACTTGCATAATAAAAAGATTTCCAATTGCATTTCAATAAATTATGAAACTCATCACCCCGGGTTAATTAGGTCCGCTTAAATTAACCTTCAAATCTTCCTAACGTTATTGAATTGGATGATTGCATACGACAACCCAAAACATTCCCCACAGGTCCCCTACATGATTGCATAATAGAGATACAAGCAAGAATCATTACGCTCTATGAAGATTATAAGTGTTGACGAGGCATTCGTTACTATGATTGCATGAAACTCGTGCCAAGAATTCATTTAACGCGATTGTTTATAAGCAACCTCCACTACTTGTGAATATAAGTTCATAACGATTAGGTGGAACTCACTTATATTCTAGCGTCATATTCATGCATGAAAATTAAGCGTGCACTCTCAATAAACATACATAAATAAGTTATCAATCAAACGGTTAAACAAATTGAATTCACAACTTATGAAACGCAATTAGAAGTAATCAAATCAAAATGCAAGCATAAACATTTATTTCGAATTACCCCCTAGCTAAAGGGGGTTTAGTTCCTCATAACTTTGAAATCAAAGAAACACCTAAACATTCCAACAACTCAAACTTGAATTGTATGAACGTTTAGGCACTCTTTTCTTCCATTACTCATACGTACAAAACAAAGAGAATTGAATTTAAACTTTGAAATCAAAGAAACACCTAAACATTCCAACAACTCAAACTTGAATTGTATGAATGTTTAGGCCCTCTTATCTTCCTCGTTGTTGTAGCACAAGGTCTAAGGTGAGGTTTGGGGAATTATGGAAATGGATGAGGAATGGTGGAAGGGGGACTCACGGTTTTGGATTCTAAGGGGAAGTGTTTGTGTTAGTTGTGGTGTGAGAAATGGAGAGATGGAGTGGGGAGTGAATGAATTTCTCAATGAATGCATGGGTTTTTATAGGGGGAATGGGAGAATATGTTGTTGATTGTTTAAGAGTGCATGTGGCTCTTATGATTGTTGTGCAATGATGAAAGGCAAAGTGCATGTGCAATGTTGGAGGATGAATTTGTGATGGTGTGATTGAATGATTTAAAGGGGCATGTGGGTGAATTAAAGGATGGAATGCATGTGAATTAAAACTAGAGTGAATGATGATGAATGCATGTGGATTAAAGAGGTGTGAATGCATGTGAAGATGCTAATAAATAATGCATGTAGGGTTAGGAAATAAAATCATAACTTAAAGGGGAATGATTAAAGGGTGTTGAAAGGTTTTGCATGGCTTTGAAGTGATTGTGGATTGGGCTAGGGTTTAAGTACATGAAATGGACCCAAATTGCTCCCCCTTGCATGGCAAGGAATGGTGTTTGTGTTAAGCCCAAGGCAAGGTGAATGTAATTGGGTTAGGCCCATTGTTTTATGTCCTCAAGTGCTTACAAGGCCTTCAATTTCATCCAACACTTGGGCTCCAAGCATAAGCTATCCATCCTTAGCCCAATAGTGCTCCAAAACACTCCACAATGCATCCTTTCGTCAAACACGTCTTATTATCCTGAAAACACACAAAAGAAGCATAAAGGACTAAACTAACTAAAGAAACATAACGTAAATGTACGAGAACAAGCCATTTAAGTCGCATGAATATGCTCCTATCACCTACACCCCTTGCCGTGCCTCTACACCCCCCAAAATCCATTCTACATCATCAAAACATCCCAGGAACTGATAGGAGCATATTCATGCGACTTAATTAGCTTGTTCTCGTGCATTTATGTTGTGTTTCCTTAGTTATTTTAGTGTTTAAAGTCACTTTTGTGTATTTTCAGATTATAAGGCCAAAGTGTGCAAGAAGTTGCAAATTGGAGTCTTTTGGAGCAAAAGAGGAATGAATGAGTTGAAGACTTGAAGAAACGATGAATTCCCACTCCAACGATGAATTCCTACTCAAACGAGGATTCGTACTCCAACAAGGATTCCTACTTGAACTAGGAAAGTTAACCCTAGGTTTCCCATTTTGGTAACCTTTCCTAATCTTAAACGTCCGTATTTTCTAGCCACTTTGAAGGCCTTGTAGGCACTTTAGGACACAAAACAAAGGCCCTAGGCCACTTTAAAGCCTTAGCCGTGGCTTTTCCCTTCTCCCCTTCCTTTGCCGTGCAAGGGGGGGCATTTTTGTCCCCTTTTATGCATCTAAACCCTAACCCGTTTTCCTTGCAGCCACTATCCCTTTTAGTTCTGAAACTTAAACCTATTTCCCTTTCAAATAAACCCTAGCCGCACCCTTTAATCATTCCCTCTTTAATTTCTGATTTTATTTCCTTTTTCTAGAAGCCTTGGATTTAATTTTAATAAGCTAGGGTTTTATTTTCTAAAACCCTATATAAACTAAACCCTAAGCCGCACCCTAGGGCTCTTCTCTCATTCATTTTTTATTCTTTTCATCAGCCACATTCTCTCCCACCTTTGCCGCAGCCACCATCACCCAAAATCCTTCAATCCGTAGCTTCTCCATCAAATTCAGACACCATAAACCTAATTCCCTCTCTAAGCCGCAGCCACTCCACCCTTCCAGCCACCATTCCCAACCTCCATACACCTTCCCACCTCCTTGCCGCACCACCATATCCCCATAAACCCATCCTTAAACCAGAAAATCATCCAAACTCACCATAAGCCATCTCTGCCGCAACAAGAAGAAAGGAGAAAGAGGAGCTTGAAACTTGTAGAAATTCAAAGTGGATTCGTTGGGCGTTTTAGGTGTAATCAATCTTTTGTTCTTTATGTTTAATTTCAATTTTGTTTCTCTTTATGTGAACATGAGAGGCTAAATCCCTAGTTAGCTAGGGGGTGATTCAAAACCATGTTTATGCTTGCAATATGAATTGATTACCTTTGGTTGGAATTTCATGAGTTGTGGATTCAATTTGTTTAACTGCTTCATTGATAACTTATTTGTGTATGTTTATTGAGAGTGCACGCTTAGTTTTCATGCATGAATATGATGCTAGAATATAAGTGAGTTTCACCTAATAGTTACAAACTTATATTCCCAAGTAGTGGAGGTTGCTTATAAACAATCGCGTTAAATGAATTCTTGGCACTAGTTTCATGCTCATCATAGTAACGAATGCCTCGTCAACACTTATAGTTTTCATGTTGCTTAATGATCTTTGATTGTATCTTTATTGTACTTTTCACGTAAAGGACTTTTGGAGAATGTTTTGAATTGTGTATGCGCTGTCCCATCCAATTCATTAACTTAAGGAAAACTTGAAGGTTAATTTAAGCGGACCTAATTAACCCGGGGTGTTGAGTCTCATGATTCATCGAAAGACCAACTGAAAATCATCTTGTATGCAAGTGTGACATGTGTGGAGAGGAACCTTCTAGCTAGCATTCCATCCATATTTTCATCAAATTCATCTTTATAATCTGTTTTAATTACAATCTGTGCATTTTATTTAATTTCGTCAAAAACTAAATCCCCCTTTACTTTAGTGTCCAATTTAGTTAGAAAGTGTCTTAGTTTGTGTTTCTAAGTGTTTTGATTCAAGTTATTACCCAAATTCGTCCAAAATAGTGTAAGTGCTCAAAACTGCCCAGATTGTGTTTTTAAGGCAGTTTTGAGTGTTTTGGGGCTGTTTTGAGTCTTTTGGTTTGTTTTAGTGTTTTATTGTTTAGTTTTGCATTCTTTGAGTCTAGTTTAGTGTTTTAACTTGTGTTTTACATTTTTGAGTCAGTTTTCAAGTGATTTAGCAATCCCTCCTAATCCCCGGTCAAGAACGATCCCTACTTATTCATAAACTACAATTGTCAAAAGAGGGTTTTAATTTGTGTGCTTATATAATTTCGCATCAAATTTTTGGCGCCGTTGCCGGGGATTAGCAACTTTGCTAATCCCTTGGATTGTTACTTTCTGTTTAGTTTAATTTGTTAAAGTTTCTGACCTTGTGTTGTTTTTCTTGTTTTAGGTACTAGTGTATGACTCGGAGTTCTCAATCGATTTGTGAGCATATCTTGGACTTTGACAGCGATTTCGAGAGGACTTTGAGACGAAAGAGGAAGCAACACGAATCAAATCCACCAAGCCCGGAACCTGACTTTGAAGAACAAGTCCTAGAAGAGGAAGAGGAGGCCACGACAAGGGTTTTTGAAAAACCACAAGGCATGGCCATGGACAACCGAACACTCAAGGAGTTTTCTGCTTCGGGATTGGATAATGCCACACCTTTGTGTATCCAATATCCCCCACCTGCCCAAGGTAAGACCGAGGAGTTCAAGTTGAAGTCAAGTTTGCTCCACCACATTCCAAAGTACCATGGGTTGTCCTTGGAGGATCCGAACAAGCATCTGAAGGAATTCGAGGTGGTGTAACTATTAGGACGAAATTGTGAATATAAGATTGTAACTATTAGGTGAAAATCACTTATATTCTAGCATCATATTCATGCATGAGCGTGCACTCTCAATAAACATACACAAATAAGTTATCAATCAGGCAGTTAAACGAATTGAATCCACAACTCATGAAATTCCAACCGAAGGTAATCAATTTGTATTGCAAGCATAAACATGGTTTCGAATCACCCCCTAGTTAACTAGGGATTTAGCCTCTCATGTTCACAGAAAGAGAAACAAAATTGAAATTAAACATAAAGAACAAAAGATTGATTACACCTAGAACGCCCAACGAATCCACTTGAATTTCTGCGCGTTTAAGCTCCTCTTTCTTCTTCTCCTTGCTGCGGCAGAGAGGGTTTTATGGATTTTTGGATGTTTTTCTGGTTTAGGGATGGGTTTATGGGGATATGGTGGTACGGCAAGGGGTGTGAGTGGTGGAGGAAGGTTGTTTGGTGGCTGGAAGGGTGGGGATGGTTGCGGCAGAGAGGGAATTAGGTTGATGGTGGCTGAATTATGAGAGAATGAATGAAAGGTATAGGCTCTAGGGTGAAATAAAGGGTACGTCTGAGATGTGGAATTAGAGGGCTTAGGGTGAATGGAGTTGCGGCTGAGATGCTTTTGTGGCTGAAATATGAAGTATCAATGAATAATCTCCCTAGGGTGCGGCTAAGTGGTGGAATACCTAGGGTTTTTCAGAAAATCCAACCCTAGCTTATTTTTATTGACTAAAATTAATTCAAAGGCTGCTAGAATTAGGAAATAAAACCAGAAATTAAAAGGGAATTGATTAATAGGTGCGGCTAGGGTCTATTTGAAAGGGAAATAGGTTTAAGTTCAGAAATTAAAGGGAGAGTGGCTGCAAGGTGCGGCTAGGGAAAAGGGTTAGGGTTTAGGTGCATAAAATGGGACACAAATGCCCCCCCCTTGCACGGCAAGGGAAGGTGAGAAAGGGAAAGGCCACGGCAAAGGTTGGAAAGTGGGCTAGGGCCTTTGTTTTGTGTCCTAAAGTGCACACAAGGCCTTCAAAGTGGCTAGAAAATACGGACGTTTAAGATTAGGAAAGGTTACCAAAACGGGAAACCTAGGGTTAACTTTCCTACTTCAAGTAGGAATCCTTGTTGAAGTAGGAATCCTCGTTGAAGTAGGAATTCATCGTTTCTTCAAGTCTTCAACTCATTCATTCCTCTTTTGCTCCAAAAGACTCCAATTTGCATCTTCTTGCACACTTTGGCTTTATAATCTGAAAATGCACAAAAGTGACTTTAAACACTAAAATAACTAAGGAAACACAACATAAATGCACGAGAACAAGCTAATTAAGTCGCATGAATATGCTCCTATCAATATCCACCAAGGTCCATCCAATGGCAGATTTGTGCTCCTTTAACACCCTTATCAACTTGTCTTCTTCTTGGGCCGTGAGTGAGCTAGATATGATGACAGGTAGTGTCTGATCTTCTCCCAAGAAAACATACTTCAAGTGACTAGGTAATGGCTTTAACTCAAGTGTAGGTGGCTGCACAATTGATGGAAGTAACTTGTTAGTCAAAACCGAATCTAAAATGGAGAGTGGAGACTTACCAGAGTGTGAGGGCAATGACTCGAGGCCAGCGACCATTTCAATCACTTCACCACAAGGGGGCACGGCAATATGGTCAGATTGCATGCCATGGGTTGCAAGGATTCCCCCACCCTCATTTCTTGCTCCTATGCCGTGCACTAAGGCTACCTCAAGTGCATCTTCGTTCATTTGATCCAAATGCACCTGTGCCAAAGAATCAACAATGTCAATAGCAAAACAAGAATGGTCCTCAATTGGATATTTAATGGTTTCAGAAAGATTAAAATTAATAATGTCCCCATCAAACTCCATGGTTAATGTTCCCGTAAACACGTCTATCTTTGTCCTCGCTGTTTTCATGAATGGACGGCCTAGCAAGATTGGCAATGATGGAGCATGGCTTGAATCCTCCATTTCTAAGACGTAAAAATCTGCAGGAAAGATAAGATGATTGACCTGCACTAAAACATACTCAAGGACTCCCTTGGGATAAGCATTAGAACGATCGGCCAATTGAATTATAATGCCATCTTGTTTTAACTCACCAAGGTTCATAGATGCATAAATGGAATATGGCATGACATTAATAGAAGCACCTAAATCTAACATGCATTGCTCAAATCTAGTGTTTCCAATTATGCATGGGATAGTAAAGCTCCCTAGATCCTTACAATTTGGAGGTAACTTTCGTTGCAAAACCGCGGATACATTTTCACTTACTTTCACAACTTCTTTGTTTGAAATTCTTTTCCTAGTTGTGCATAACTTTTTTAAAAACTTTGCATACCTGGGCACTTGCTTAATAGCATCAAGTAAAGGAATGTTTACTTGGACTTTTTGAAAGGTATCCAAAATGTCCTTTTCGCTTTCTTCCTTCTTCGATTGTGCAAATTTGCGAGGGAAAGGAACATTGGGCAGATTAGTGTTCGAAATCACAACATTTGGGACAACATTACCTGAGGTGGACGGATGTGAGTGCTTAGATGGCTGCGGCATGGGTGGTGCTACCCTTGCCGTGGGGTAGGATTGCTCATCTTCTTCAATTTGTATCTTCTCATCTTCCTTGTTTTGGGCAGATTCATGTGCTTTGCTTCCCACTTCTTTTCCACTTCTTAGGGTGATAGCTTTTGCATATTCGAAACCACCCTTGGGATTGACCACCGTAGTGCTTGTTAACTTACCATTTTCACGAAATTGTCCCAAAAATTCTGCCATTTGGCCCATTTGCTTATTTAGCTCATTAATCTCATTTGCTTGGTTCTGCATTCCCTGTGCCATTGTGGTAAATAACTGATATGTTTTATCATCATTCAAAGACGTACCTAAGTTGGTTTGGGATGATTGTGATTGAGGAGGTGGTTGTGGTGCCATTGGCCTTGGAAAGAACCCCGGGGGTTGTCGGAATCCACTTTGTTGGGCAGATTGTGGTGCATCTCTCCATCTGAAATTGGGGTGGTCACGCCATCCCTTATTGTATGTATTAGAGAAAGGATCACCCCTTGGTTGGTTTTGACTCCCATAACCCACGACATTGGCAGATTCCCACCCTCCATTCTCAATTAATTGAGGGAATTGATCAGATTGGTGTCTTTGAATGGAGCATACACCACAGATTGTAGTTCCTTGCATTTTGGGGCCTTCAACAAACTGCGATAACATAGACGTAAGGTTAGCCATTTGGGATTGTAACTCAGAAATAGAACTTACCTCATTTACATGATGTGGCCGTGGGGTGTCTCTCTGCCCAACACCTTCATATTGTTGTGCGTTGAGTGCTCGATTAGCAATAAGAGTTTTGGCATCCATGGGTGTCTTGTCCACTAGAGCTCCTCTCGCGGATGCATCCAACATTTGACGTTCAATTGGTAAGAGACCTTCGTAGAAATATTGAAGAAGAAGCTCCTCCTTCATTTGGTGCTGTGGACATGAAGCAACAAGAGTTTTAAAACGTTCATAATAAGTTGGAAAAGATACACCTTGGCTTTGCTTAATTCCACTAATCTTCTTGCAAAGAAGAATGACACGTGATGTCGGAAAGAACTTCTCTAAGAAGGCTCGCTTCATACTCTCCCATGATGTGACAGTTCCGGGAGCCAACTCATACAACCAATACAACCAATCCTTGGCCTTCTCCAACAAAGAAAAAGGAAAAGCCTTCATCTTCAAGATGTTGCTGTCCACGTTCACCGGTGTCATACTTGAGCATACTACTTCGAACACCTTTAAATGCTTATTGGGGTCCTCCATTGATAACCCATGGAACTTGGGTATATGATGTAGCAAACTGGACTTTAACTCAAATTCATCGGTCTTCTCAGGGGCTGCCCTAGGGTATTGGATGCAAAGAGGGGCTTCATTGTCCAAACCCGAGGCAAAAAGCTCCTTGATGGTTCGATTGTCCGCTGCCATGGTTGGTACTTCCTCTTCAAACCTTGCCATGGGCTCCTCTTCAACCTCAACTTCTTGCTCTTCTAATTCAGGTTCGGGACTAGGAGGATTAGACTCTTGTAGTTTCCTTTTTCTTCTCAAAGTCCTCGAAATCGCCGTCAAAGTCGAAGATATGCTCACGAACAGGTTGTGAGCTACGGGTCATAAACTAGTACCTGCACACAAAAGCAACAAAATAAGTAACCAACTTAATAGACTCGGCACAAGTAAGAAAATAAGGTGCCTATACACAGCACAAAAACAAAACGCACACACACGGTGCAAAATTTAAAACAAAACTGAAACTAAACAATTTAAACAAGACTCGAGACAAGGGATTAGCAACTTTGCGAATCCCCGGCAACGGCGCCAAAATTTGATGCGTTACGAATGTGACACACAAATTAAACCCTATTTGTGACAATTGTAGAAATGATGTAAGTAGGGATCGTTCTAACCGGGGATTAACTAGGGGTCCTAAACACTTTAAACTGACTCAAATAAATAAAACTAACCTTTAAAACACTTAACTCACTTTAAAAAAACTCAAAACAAGTTCACAAGACTCAAAATAAGCTAAAAACACTCAAAACTGACTAAAAACACAAACTGGGCAGTTTTGAGCCTAAACACAAACTTGGACGAAAATTGGTTCTAACTTGACTCAAAACTCTTAAAAACACAATCTAAAACATAATTGAACCAATTAGACACTCTAAGACAATTGGGGATTTGGTTTTGGACGAGGCAGATTTGGACGAATAATGTAAACTAGGCAGATTTGGACGAATTTGAAGGTGTTTGTGACTCCAAATACTTAAAAACACAAAATAAGACAGATTAAAATGACTAAGACTTAACAAGTTAAATGGACAGATTGTGTTTGGATGAAATTAAATTAAATGGACAGATTGTAAAACAAATTGTGATGAATCAATGGATGATGGAATAGCTAAGCGGTTCTTCTCGACACATGAAATATATGCAACGTAAATCAATTTCCAGTTATCAATTCAATAAGTTATGAACCTCGACACTCCAAGTTAATTAGGTCCGCTTAAATTAACCTTCAAATTTCCCTAGAATCATTGAATTGGATGAATATGCATTGCAAACAAATTATTCCTAACAAGTTCTCTATATGAACAGCATGATAAAGACACAAGTTAGAATCATTACGTTCTTTGGAAATCATAAGCATCGACAAGGCATTTGTAACTATGAAAAGCATGATACTCTTGCCAGGAATCTACTTAACATGATCGTGACTAGCGACCTTCACTACTTGTGAATATAAATTCATAACGATTAGGTGAAACAAACTTATATCCTAGCACCAAATTCAAGCATGCAAATTAAGTGTGCACTCTCAATAAACATACAAGAATAAGTTCTAAATCAAACGGTTAAGCAAATTGTATTCACGACTTATGCAACGATAACTGGAAGTAATCAACTTATTTCACATATATAATCATGGTTTCGAATACACCCTTAGCCAAAACGAATTTAGCCAATCATACTCAAAGCAAAACAAAGATTACATGAATTAGACATTGAAATATAAGATAGAATACACCTAAAATTGTTCAACAACTAAGAATGAAGAGCCAAACAATTGCGTGAAACTGTCTTCTTTCTCTTGCTTGCGGCAGATTGGATGGGATGATTTCTGGGTTGTTTTGATGATGTAGAATGTATTCTGGGGGGTGTAGAGGCACGGCAAGGGGTGTAGGTTGGGTGTGGATGAGTGTTTGATGGTTGGAAGGTGGTGGAGAACTCGGCAAAGAGGGTGGAAGAAGGTGGAGCGGCTGGTTGTATTTCTGGGCAGCAGAATGGTGTTTTGGGATGAATGGATGTGTGTGGGAGTGAATGGGCGAATTTCTGTGGTCCATGATCCTCTAGGGTTCGGCCAAGGGCTGATTATATGTGTTTTGGGAATTTAATTGATGTGATAAAAGATAGCACTCAAATTAAACCCTCTTTTTGACAATTGTAGTATAGATATAAGTAGGGATCGTTCTAGGCCGGGGATTAGGAGGGATTGCTAATCTAATGAAAATTGACTCAAAGATGTAAAAATATGTTTGAAAACACTTTAAATAGACTCACAAGACTCTTACTAACTTATATGACTCAAAACAAACTTTAAAGACTCAAAACAACCAAAAACAACCAAAAAGACTCAATTTAGACTCTAGGACTTAATTTGGACGAAAATACACTTGGTTTTGACTCTAAAGACTCAAAAAGACTCTTTTGGACAGATTTGGATCAAATAAGAAAGGGGGTTTTGATTTTGGACGAATTTAAAAGAAAACAAGTGGCTTAAAACTTTAAAACAGATTTTGGACGAAAATAAGAAAAACTAATGGATGATGGAATAGCCAAGGGATACTTCTCCACACATGATACATTCTAACATAAATTGATTTCCAGTTGCTTTTCCGATAAACCATGAACCTCAACACCCCAGATTAACCGTGAATTGCACTTATTAACCCTCAGATTTTCCTCACGTTATTGAATTGGATGATTGCATACGACAACTCAAAGCATTCCCCACAAGTTCCCTACATGAATTGCATAATAGAGATACAAGCGAGAATCATTAAGTTCTTTGAAAACCATAAGCATTGACGAAACACTCGTTACTATGAATTGCATGAAACTTATGCCAAGAATTTACTTAACATGATTGTGAAAACAACCTTAACTACTTGTGAATATTAGTTTGTGACGATTATGTGAAACACCCTAATATTCTAGCCCCAAATTCAAGCATGCAAATTAATTAGGCCTCCCTAATAAACATACAAGAATAAGTTATCCGTCAAACGGTTAAGTAAATTGCGTTCACAATTTATGAAATCACAACTGGACTTAATCAACTCATATTATAAATGTAATCATGGTTTCGAAGCATCCCTAGGCTAAAACGAGTTTAGCCTCTCATATTCATGACAAAACAAAGCAACATAGATTTAAACATTAACAATAAAGGATAGATTACACCTAGAAACGTCCAACACTCCAACTCGAATGCACAAACGCCCAAGGCTTGGTCTTTGATAGGAGCATATTTAGGCGACTTAACTAGCTTATTCTTGTGCATTTGTGCTATTATTTCTTAGTTAATGTCGTATTACAACTCAATTTCGTGTGTTTGTAGGTCCTATGGGTTAAAGTATCAAGAAAGTGCATTTTGGTGCATTTTGGAGATATTTTGGACACTAGGGGGTGAGCTTGCATGTGGGCTAACATGGATGGACAAATTTGGACTTCAAGAAGGTGGAAATGTGATAAGAAGAGGAAGGAACTAAGCTAAGGACAAAGTGGATAAGGAAAGTGCAAGAAAAGAGGAAACATTATCCAAAACATTATCCAACCTTATCCAACATTATCCAATTATCCAAAACATTATCCAAACCTTATCTCATCTTATCCTATCCAAACCTTATCATGTCTTACTCCTAATTGCATGGGGACCTAAATGGATCATTCTAGAACCTATTTCTAGAAGCACCCTAGTCTAGAAGGCCCAAATCTGCCACAAAACCTATTCTTTCTAGAAACCCTAGAAAAGTGGCGCCCAAACCTTTCTAGAAGGCTTTACCTTGCCTTGCAAGCCAAGTAACCCTTCCCCTAAATCAGCCGCACCTTCCTAGGCCCAATTCCTTTGGGATTCTGAACTCCAAGGCCTAATCCTTGTGGATTTGGGTATACAAATCAGTTTATAAAACTATGTGGGCCAAAAAACCTCTTCCTAAGTGGATTTGACAACCCATGGCCGAATTCTAGGGCCCTAATCCACCAAATCTGTTAAGCCTAACCCTAATCTACTTAACCCTAGGACTATATAAGCATACTTTCAGCCAAAAATTCGTACACCCCTTATGCTAGACAGAAAACCCTTGTGCCGCACCTTCCTACACATCCATACATCTCTGCCGCACCCTTCCCCACCATAATCAACCATCCTCCATCCCTCCAAACAAGAAAACACCATCCAAAACCATCAATTCCAGCACCCACACTTTGTGCCGCAGCAAGGAGGAGGAAGAGGAGTCAATCTGTGCATCGAATCCATCTTGGAATTGCTGAGCATTTAGGTGTATTCTTTCTTATGATTTCAATGTTTAAATTCAATACTTTTTGTTGTGCAAGCATGAGGAACTAATCCCCCCTTTGGCTAGGGGGGAATTTCGAAACCATGGTTATATTAGCATGATGATTTGATTACTTTTAGTTGTGATTTCATGAATGATGAATTCAATTTGCTTATCTGTTTTAATTAAAACTTGCTTATGTATATGAATTGAGAGTGCACGCTTGATTTGCATGCATAAACATGATGCTAGGGTATGAGGGAACTTCACCTAATCGTTGGGAACTTATATTCATGAGTAGTTAAGATTGTTGGTCACAATTATGATAAGTGAATTCTTGGCATAAGTATCATGCGCTTTCATAGTTACGAATGCCTCGTCAACACCTATGATTTCCATAGAACCTAATGATCTTTGATTGTCTTTCTATCATGCGCTTTCATATAGAAAACTTTTAAGGAATAATTTGATTGCAATGCGCTAATTCCATTCAATTCAATGACCTAAGGGAAATATGAGAGTTAATTTAAGCGTACCTAATTGACTTGGGGTGTTGAGGTTCATAAATTCATCGAATAAGCAACTGGAGATTATTTTGTATGCAAGTATGCCATGTGTGGAGAAAAACCTCCTAGCCATCTCACCATCCATTTAATTCCACCAATTTCGTCAAAATCTGCCTAGTTTACATATTTGTTTTGTTTTGTTTATTTTCGTCCAAAACCAAATCCCCTTTTATTCTAGAGTGTCTAATTGGTCCAAATATGTTTTAGATTGTGTTTTTTAGAGTTTTGAGTCAAGTTAGAACCAATTTTCGTCCAAGTTTGTGTTTAGGCTCAAAACTGCCCAGTTTGTGTTTTTAAGGCAGTTTTGAGTGTTTTTAGCCTATTTTGAGTCTTGTGAACGTAGTTGAGTCTTTTTACGTGAGTTTAAGTGTTTGAAAGGTTAATTTTAGTTATTTGAGTCAGTTTAGAGTGTTTAGCAAGCCCTCCTAATCCCCAGTGTAAGAACGATCCCTACTTATTTATATGCTACAATTGTCAAAAGAGGGTTAATTTGTGTGTTAAGTTAATTTTCGCATCAAATTTTGGCGCCGTTGCCGAGGATTAGCAACTTTGCTAATCCCTTGTTATTTCTTTTTAGTTATTTTCGTGTGTTATTAGTTTGTTATTTATTTTAGTTTCTGACCTATTTGTTTCCTTGTTTTAGGCACTAGTTTATGACTCGGAGTTCTCAACCGGTTCATGTGCATATCTTAGACTTTGACGACGATTTTGAGCGAGCCTTGAGAAGAAAGAAGAATCAACAAGAGCCTCAACCACCTCCACCTGCACCAGACCTTGAAGAGGAAGAAATACAAGTGGAGGAGGAGGCCACGTCAAGGGGTGTTGAGGAAGAACAAGTTATGGCAGCCGACAACCGAACAATCAAGGAGCTTTCCACTTCGGGATTGGTTAATGCCATGCCTCTATGCATTCAATATCCAAGGGCAGCCCTCGACAAGACTGACGAGTTCGAACTCAAGTCCAGTTTATTGCATCATATTCCTAAGTTCCATGGGTTGTCTATGGAAGATCCTAATAAACACTTGAAGGAGTTCGAGGTTGTTTGCTCAAGTATGACCCCGGTGAATGTTGATGGGAGCATTTTGAAGATGAAGGCTTTCCCCTTTTCTCTCTTGGAAAAGGCTAAAGATTGGTTGTATGAACTAGCTCCCGGAACTGTCACATCATGGGAGAGTATGAAAAGGGCGTTTTTGGAGAAGTTTTTCCCAACTTCTCGAGTCATTCTTTTACGTAAAAGAATTAGTGGCATTCAGCAAGATCAAGGTGAATCATTTCCAACTTATTATGAACGTTTTAAAACCCTTGTTGCTTCATGTCCACAGCACCAGATGAAGGAGGAGCTTCTTCTCCAATATTTCTACGAAGGGCTTCTACCAATTAAACGTCAAATGCTAGATGCCTCAGCGGGTGGAGCTTTAGTGGACAAAACACCCTTGGCCGCCAAGACTCTCATTGCCAATCGAGCTTTGAATGCTCAACAATACAAATGAGTTGGCCAAAGAGACATGCCACGGCAGCAACAAAGTGTCAATGAGGTAAGTGCAATTTCTGACATTCAATCACAATTGGCTAATCTTACTTCTCTTGTGTCTCAGGTTGTCATGGGGTCAAAACCACAAGAAAACCAAGTGTGTGGCGTATGCTCAATGCAAGGGCATCCATCCGAGACATGCCCTCAATTGATAGAGAATGGAGGATGGGAATCTGCCAATGCCATTGGTTTCCAAGGCCAAAACCAACCCAAGTATGATCCGTACTCCAACAACTACAACCCCGGATGGAGAGATCACCCTAATTTCAAGTGGAGAGAGTCCCAACAATCTGCACCACAAAGGGGAATTCAACAAAACCCCCCTGGGTTCCCACGGCCATACCAATCCAACCAACCACCATTGTCCCAAAACAACTCAGGTTCGTCTTTTGATAATTCTCAAGTTATTCAATTACTAACTACATTGGCGCAGGGGCAAGAAAAACAAGCAAAGGACATGCACAATTACGCCAATGAAGTGCAAAATCAAGCTCGAGAGGTGACTGAATTGAAGAGACAAGTGGGACAAATGGCTGAGTTCATGGGCCAATTTAGAGAGCAAGGCAAGTTGCCTAGCTCAACCATCGTCAATCCAAAAGGAGGTTTTGGAACCGCTAAGGCTATCACCTTGAGAAGTGGCAAACAAGTTGGAACGGCCTCACAACCCTTTAAATCAGCCCCAACGGAGGACGAAAAGTTGCAATTTGAGGAGGGGGAGCAAGAGCAAGCCACAGCAAGGGTAAAACCACCCATGCCGCAGCCACCCAACCTGCACCATTCGGCTTCCAAGGGTAAGGAGGTTCCAAATTCGATTATTTCTAATGTTATTCCTCCCAATGCACCCTTTCCTCGTAGATTCATGCAAACAAAGAAGGAGGAAGCTGAAAAGGACATCTTGGAGACATTTAGGAAAGTACAAGTCAATATACCACTTTTGGATGCAATTAAGCAAGTTCCAAGGTATGTTAAATTTGTAAAAGAACTTTGCACTACTAGGAAGAAAATTTCGAACAAAGAGGTTGTAAAGGTAAGTGAAAATGTCTCAGCCATCTTGCAACGTAAATTGCCCCCTAAATGCAAAGATCCGGGTAGTTTTACAATTCCTTGTGTTATTGGCAATAATCGTTATGAACATGCCATGCTAGACTTAGGTGCATCTATTAATGTTATGCCTTACTCAATTTATGCATCTATGAACCTAGGTGTGTTAAAAAATGATGGTGTGGTTATTCAATTGGCCGATAGATCTAATGTCGATCCAAAGGGTGTTTTGGAAGATGTTTTAGTGCAGGTTAATGATTTAATCTTTCCGGCTGATTTTTACGTACTTGAAATGGAAGACTCGGTTCATTCTCCACCCTTGCCACTCCTACTTGGAAGACCATTCATGAAAACAGCTCAAACGAAGATTGATGTGGCCAAGGGAGTATTAACAATGGAGTTTGGTGGTCATGTAATTAAATTCAATGTTTATGACTCTATTAAGAAGCCTAATGATGTTTGTTCTTGTTTGCCATTGATGTGCATAAGGATATAGGGCAGGAACAATCCACACCTATCAAGAAGGATGCATCAAGAACCACCATTGAAGAGGGAATTGGAGTGGTTGCCCTAAAACCATCCAATCTGGCCGAGAGTAGCCATAGTGACTTTGTTGATATGGCTGCCACTTTTGAGCCTCCATCACAATATGTTTGTAAGTCTCCAACCCCAATTCCAATTCCCATTTCAACTAATACGGTGTTACCTTCTTTGGTGCAGGTACCCAATCGATTTCAAGGTGGTGGGAGCATTTACATGTACTTTAGGAACCAAAACACCACAATTCGGGAGGATCACTATCCCCTCCCATTCATTGAGCCATGCTATGAACACTTTGGGAAGCATGCCGTGGAGGACAGATCCCTCCATGCCGTGGGTACTACTAGTGAAGCTTAACACGGCGTATTCGTCCGGCTGGAAGACTGATAGAAGCATATTCATGCGACTTAAATGGCTTGTTCTCGTGCATTTACGTTATGTTTCTTTAGTTATTTTAGTCCTTTATACTTCTTTTGTGTGTTTTCAGGTTCTAAGGGCAAAGTATGCAAAAAGATGCCTTTTGGAGCCTTTTGGAGCAAATTAGAGATTGGAATGGATATCATATGCTTGGAGCCAAGAGGATGGACGAAATTGAAGGATTCCTAATCCATTGCAGCCACATGCACATTCAATCATTCACACCAAAACCTTGCACATGCTTTCCCATTTCATTATTCATTCACTTTGCAGCCATCATTCACTCTTTAATCCACATGCATTCATCATCATTCACCCTAGCTTTAATTCACATGCAAACACATTCATTTTCAGCACCAAACACCATCATTGACATGCACTCCCATTTTCTCCCAAAACATTGCACATGCATTCATAATCATTCACACCTTGCAGCCACTCCACATGCATTTCCAGCTTTCCACCAACCTCCTAGCTGTCATATTCCCTCTTTTCACCTATAAATAAACATCCATTGCAGCCACATGCATTCCCCCTTTAATCCACATGCTCTCCCATTTCTGATTGCATTCCCACTCACCACAAATCAGCCACATGCATTTTGCCTTTCATCATTGCACCACAAATCAGCCACATGCACTTTTCCTTTCATCATTGCACCACAAATCAGCCACATGCACATTCACCCCTTTCTCCACCTATAAATAAGCATCCATTGCAGCCACAAAATGGATTCTTCCATACATTCAGAAATTCACCAACCAAAAAACCCCTTGTGCCGTGAGTTCCCTATCAATCCAAACACCATCCCTTCCATTTTCACCACTCCCCAAACCATTCACACCATCAAACTATCCTTAGACCTTGTGCTACAACGAAGAGGAAGATAAGAGGGCCTAAACGTTCATACAATTCAAGTTTGAGTTGTTGGAATGTTTAGGTGTTTCTTTGATTCTCTTTGTTTTGTATGTATGAGGAACTAAACCCCCCCTTGGCTAGGGGGGGATTCGAAATATATGTTTATGCTTGCATTTTGATTTGATTACTTCTAATTGCGTTTCATAAGTTGTGGATTCAATTTGTTTAACCGTTTGATTGATAACTTATTTATGTATGTTTATTGAGAGTGCACGCTTAATTTTCATGCATGAATATGACGCTAGAATATAAGTGAGTTTCACCTAATAGTTATGAACTTATATTCACAAGTAGTGGAGGTTGCTAATAAATAATCGCGTTAAACGAATCCTTGGCATAAGTTTCATGCGTATTCCATAGTTATGAATGCCTCGTCGATGTTTATGATTTCCGTTGAACTTAATGATCCTTGTTGAATGTCTCTATCATGCGTATTCCATAGTTAGGGACTTTGATTAGGAATAATTTGGTTGTAATGCGTATTCCATTCAATCCAATGAATCTAGGGAAATCTGAAAGTTAATTTAAGCGGATCTAATTAACTTGGAGCATTGAGAATTCATGGTTTATTGAAATGCAATTGGAAATCGTTTTATTATGCAAGTGTAACATGTGTGGAGATGAACCCCTTGGTTAGCTTCCATTCATTCCATTTCATCAAATTCATATTTACATTCTGCTTTAATTACAATTTGTTCATTTAGTTTAATTTCGTCAAAACTCAATCCCCCTTTACTTTATTGTCCAATTTAGTTAGAAAGTGTTTTGATTCAATTTATTACATAATTTCGTCCAAATTCACCAAAGTGCTCAAAACTGCCCAGAAAGTGGTTTTTAGGCAGTTTTGAGTGTTTTGGGTGATGTTTGAGTCTTTTGGTTTGTTTTAGTGTTTTAAAGTTTAGTTTTGCATTCTTTGAGTCTAGTATAGTGTTTTATATTGTGTTTTTACGTTTTTGAGTCAAATCCAAGTGATTAACAATCCCTCCTAATCCTCGGTCCAGAATGATCCCTACTTACATACTTACTACAATTTGACAAAAAGAGGGTTTAATTTGTGTGTGTATAATTCTCGCATCAAATTTTGGCGCCGTTGCCGGTGATTAGCAAATTTGCTAATCTCTTGGATTGTTCATTTCTGTTATGTATTTTAATTTTAGTTTTTGATTTGTGTTTTGTTTGTTGAAATCAAGTACTAGAGAAGAACAACATGGCACTTGATAATGCTTCTCTTTTGTCACAGCTCGTGGAAAGGTCCCAAATGCAAAGCGTTGATATATTTGATCTTCAATCAAGGAATAACGTGTTTTCCAATACTTACAGTTCAGATTGGAGTGATCATTCAAACTCTATGTGGTGGGAACCTCAACATGTTCAAGAAGAAGGATATTGGCAGCCATATGAGGAGTTCTATTCAAGACCTATACACCCACCACAACCTCATATTCAATATGCCCAACCAAATTTAAGTTCGTCAATAGATTATAATCAAAAGCTTAATGAATTAATTTGTTTGGTGCAGGGCTCACAAAATCAAGACAATGAGGCTCAACAAGAAGGATATTGGCACCCACCATATGAGGAGTTCTATTCAACGCCTATGTAGCCACCACAACCTGCCCAAAGCAATGAAATCCAACCTCAAAACAAAAAGAGGCAAAATCAAGACAAAAGGTTGGACCATTTGGAAAAGCAAATTGGGCAGATCGTGGAGTTCGTAGGACAATTTTGCGACCAAGGCAAACTCCCTAGTTCAACCATTGTAAATCAGAAGGGAGAATTTGAAACCACCAATGCTATCATGTTGAGAAGTGACAAGGAGGTTGGAATGGACCCTCAACCATCAAAATCAAATCACAAGGAAGAGGAATACACCCAACCCATGGAAAGGGTGGAAACACCTTTACCGGAGGCACCTATTGCTCCTATGCCATCTAATTCAGGTATGGTTGTTCCAAATTTCATTATTTTTAATCCCGTTCCAACAAGTATCCCTATTCCTTGCAGATTCATGACTTCCAAGGAAGAAGAAGGTGAAAAAGACATCTTGGAAGCCCTTCCAAAGGTGAAAAGTAGGGAATGTCATGAATTCATCAAAGAGGACGTTCTTGAAACCACAAAACCCAAAGAAGTTGAATTTGATGACATTGGACAAGTCATAACCATCACATGCAATCTGGCCAAGTCCAATATCCCTGAAACTTTCAAAGGAGTGGTGTTTGTCATTGAGTTCTTGTTGGACAAAACAAGTCATCTTTTCCAAATTCCATTACATTTTATACTAACTTGCTATTTTTTTATGAATCAGGCACCTACACTAGAATTCAAACCAATGCCGGTTCACTTCAAGTATCACCTTCCATTCAAGGACCAATTCCATGCCGTTTGATTTGATTTAAAAAAAAAAAAAAAAAAAAAAAAAAGAGAAAAGAAAAATAAAAGAATGTAACTTTCACAAAGGTTGTTTGCTTGAGGCCCCACTACTTGGCAAAACTCTCGGAGCGGGAGGCATCAGAGTGGGAGGCATCGAAGCGGGAGGCATCAAAGAAGAGGCCACAATACTTGGTGGAACGCTGGATGACCCAGGAAAAAGGTGCCTCTGAAGATAAGCAGCAAACCTTTGACGGTCACTTTGAATCCGACCTTCAGATTCTTGCAGCTCATCAAGCTTCCTCTTCATGCCCGTCGAATAATTGTTGGCAAGCACGTGCAAACTTCTATTCTCGTGCTTAAGTTGTTTGATCTCTTGCTTGAGACTTTCCACCTCTGCCATTAACGATTCAACCTGACGGGAGCGAGCAAGTAGGCGTTGGCCCATGTTGGACACAGAGCCTGCACACTGAACACTAAGAGCGAGGGACTCTTGAACGGCCAACTCATCGGACCGTCCTGAAAGCAGCCTACTATCCTTAGGAGTGAGGAGGTTCCTAGCTACTATCGTAGCTGTTGTTGCATTCGTCATCATGGAATCTTCACCTGTAAGAGGACCGTTAGAAGATAAGAAAGAAGGACGCCATACATTACCTTGGCAGGGCGCAACCGGATCGCTGCTGAGACTCAAATCTAAGCAAAGGTTCGATGAGTTAGTCATTTTTCAAAGGTGTTCAAAGAAAAGGGGTGGATGGAGTTAATTCTCAAAGGGCCGGAGTCGATTTTCAAGAATGAGCAATCTTCAGAGTGTGTTTGTTGGGGTGATCGATACCTCTATAAAAAGCCAAGGCGCCACGACCACCGATTCAAAGAGCCGGATTTTCCTGCGTAAAGTTCGGCGACGATCTCTCGGCTTTTCAGAAAACGCGTTCAACTTTGTCAAAAGATCTCTGACAAAGCTGAAAACACGTGGAGGCCATCATCGCAACTACACACTTTTGCCGACAAGCGCAAAGTTCGACGACGCTTTCTCTGCTTTTCAGAAAACGCGTGCAGCTTTGTCAAAAGGAGCCGCATCCGCACTACTACGTGTCGTTCAGAAAGCGAAGGAGCGTCGTTCAGAAATCGAAGGGGCGTCGTTCAGAAATCGAAGAGGCGTCGTTCAGAAATCGAAGAGGCGCCACTATTTCAAAAAGCCGGATTTGCGGGATCAAAACGTTTGTCGACAAGGGTAAAAGAACAGTACCACCACTTACTATTATCTCTATATATGTCGACCTTCATCTTTTATGGCAAGGCAGACCTGAAGAAATTGCACAACTCTTCCTCACCTCTGAGGGCGCACTCCCAACAAAGCCTTTCGAATTACTCATTTTTTTTTCTTCTTCCCCAAAGATGATACCAGATGCCTGGAGTACAGATAACCCAGGAGGAAATGGCAGATTGAAGCATGTGCTGATTCATTCACCGCTTCTTCAAAAGCAAAGGTATCTCATATCATCAAGGTCAAAAGCAAAAGTATCTCATATCATGCTCTTTCCCTGTCTTTTTCTTTGTCCTTGTTCTTACTCGCATGGCAAAGTGAAAGAAGCAATCAGCCGGCACTTGGAGTCAGTCTTTCGATCTGGAGCCAACTGCCTGGAATCTATTCCTGGTTGCTTACCTAGCGTTGCTCTCGAGTAGTCATCTTCAACGGAGCAAGTAAGGCAAGTGAAAATGATACATTGAAGCATGTGGAGACAAGCAACAACTGCATATGCTGAGCTATCCTCTAACCCTCTTCAATACGAATTGGAAAGATTGAACAAAGAAACAGATAAAAGGAGGAAGCTCAGACCTTCGGGGGAGACCAAAAGAATCCTGCTGCCCAGTTCAAGAGTAGCACAAAGGAAAATCAACGAGTGGAGGAGACCAAAAGAATCCTCCAGCCCAGTTCAAGAGTAGCCTGTGGAAAATCAACGATGGGAGAAAACCAGTTCAAGATTAAGCCTGTGGAATCACTAAGATCAACCCATGCATTCAACAAAGGAAGACCGAGAAAGCACTCCAATTCCAGATTTGCGTCTCTAAACTCTTCTCTTTGTTAGTTACATTCTGCCATGTTTAGTATGTTTAAGTGTTTTTTGTGTATTTACTTATGCTTTGTGTGAATCTATGCTTAAAACATTGAGGACAATGTTTGATTTAAGTGTGGGGGGGTAACTAAGTATATTTGATGCAAATTCGTGGGATTTTATCACCCATAACTTCAAATGTTGTTCCTTGCGGTTTTAAGGTGTTTTTAAGTTGTTTTAGAGTGTTTTAGTATGTTTTGTTTTTATAACTCCGAAAATCACATAAAAATTTGAAAAACATGTTTTGAAAAGCCTAAAAAGAGTGTTTTGAGTCGTTTTTGTGTGTTTGTGTCTTAGGGTACCTTCCAACACAATGATAAGGATTTGGTTTGTAATTGCATGACTATTAAAAAAAGTTATAAACATAGAGAAAAGTTTGATTTACTCTTGGTATATGCTTGGTTATGGTTATAATGTATGACTTCACATGCAATCATAAAAGAAAAACTTGTTTTTGTAACATGCTTGAAGGAAGGAACTCAAACAAACGCTACAACCCTGTGAGACTCGAGCCATTACCTTCTTTGGAGAGTTATAATCTGTGATTCTTTGTTTTCTAAAGTTGTAGCATGATCTCATTATTCCTTGCTTGGTTGCTACTTAGAATGCAATTGTATCATGATAGAACTAAATGCTAGAACTTATATCCGTTTCATTCAAAGCATGACATTGAATTGCATAACATATATCAAGATGAAGTTGTGTAGTTGCCACCATAGCCAAATAGCCTTACTTCCCATATTTCGTATATGTTGTAAGTTTTAACCCCGTTGAGCTTTGTTTAGCCTTTATTCATTGTTAACCCACATTATCCTAACCTAGCCTAGTTTAGGACTGTCCACACCCTTGTTCTTAAAAGATAGTGAGCATGACTTAAATGAATTCCTTTTGAGTACATTATGAAAGAAAATGAGTGTGGGGGAGAGAATGTTTTATTCTTAAGTGTTTATGTATGTTTTGAGAGTCAAAAGAAAAGAAAAAAAAAATTGTGAAAAACATATGAAAAAGAAAAACAGAAAAGAAAAGAAAGAAAGAAAGAAAAAAAAAGTGCTTGTTCTCCCTTTTTGTTCAAAAGTTGAGTTTTCATTCAAAAGTGAATTCTAAGATGATTCAAATGCTTTGCTCGCTATTTCTTTAAGAACCTTTGTTTTCCATATCCCTTCTTTGTTAGCCACACACCCCAAGCCCCGTTACACACCTTTGACTTCTATCTTGATCGTTATGTGTTCAATAATGTGGAGTTTGGAATTGATATGAGCTTATGGAATCACTGGTTCTCATTCTAAGTAGTAGCATTCCATTCATGAGATCATATTCATGTCATCATCGTAAATCCAGAAAATGCTTTCTTTGATATAACATATGTGAGTGTTAGAATTCATATTTACATCAATCTCCTCACATATACCTAGTGTAGGGTGTGTAGTCAGAAAATCTGTGAGAAAATTGAGTGCATATCTTGTAAGGGATTGAGCAAATTCTCTAAGGCATGTTACTACATTCAAATCATGGTTTTAAATGCTTAATTGTGAACTAGTATGTGGTGACTATGAGTAAGAATGTACTTAAGTATAAAGATGGCTAAAATCTGTGGGAATAATGATTTTTAACATGTCATGTGCATTGGAAATCCCTGAGACGATTGTTGGAAGGTGTAGGTTGTGTTTTGTTCGTTTTGTTTTGTTTTTGGTTTCTTTTGTTTTGTTTTGCTCGAGGACTAGCAAAAGCTAAGTGTGGGGGAATTTGATAGGAGCATATTCATGCGACTTAAATGGCTTGTTCTCGTGCATTTACGTTATGTTTCTTTAGTTATTTTAGTCCTTTATGCTTCTTTTGTGTGTTTTCAGGTTCTAAGGGCAAAGTATGCAAAAGGATGCCTTTTGGAGCCTTTTGGAGCAAATTAGAGATTGGAATGGATATCATATGCTTGGAGCCAAGAGGATGGACGAAATTGAAGGATTCCTAATCCATTGCAGCCACATGCACATTCAATCATTCACACCAAAACCTTGCACATGCTTTCCCATTTCATTATTCATTCACTTTGCAGCCACCATTCACTCTTTAATCCACATGCATTCATCATCATTCACCCTAGCTTTAATTCACATGCAAACACATTCATTTTCAGCACCAAACACCATCATTGACATGCACTCCCATTTTCTCCCAAAACATTGCACATGCATTCATAATCATTCACACCTTGCAGCCACTCCACATGCATTTCCAGCTTTCCACCAACCTCCTAGCTGTCATATTCCCTCTTTTTCACCTATAAATAAACATCTATTGCAGCCACATGCATTCCCCCTTTAATCCACATGCTTTCCCATTTCAGATTGCATTCCCACTCACCACAAATCAGCCACTTGCATTTTGCCTTTCATCATTGCACCACAAATCAGCCACATGCATTTTGCCTTTCATCATTGCACCACAAATTTGCCTTTCATCATTGCACCACAAATCAGCCACATGCACTTTTCCTTTCATCATTGCACCACAAATCAGCCACATGCACATTCACCCTTTTCTCCACCTATAAATAAGCATCCATTGCAGCCACAAAATGGATTCTTCCATACATTCAGAAATTCACCAAGCAAAAAACCCCTTGTGCCGTGAGTTCCCTATCAATCCAAACACCATCCCTTCCATTTTCACCACTCCCCAAACCATTCACACCATCAAACTATCCTTAGACCTTGTGCTACAACGAAGAGGAAGATAAGAGGGCCTAAACGTTCATACAATTCAAGTTTGAGTTGTTGGAATGTTTAGGTGTTTCTTTGATTCTCTTTGTTTTGTACATATGAGGAACTAAACCCCCCTTGGCTAGGGGGGGATTCGAAATATATGTTTATGCTTGCATTTTGATTTGATTACTTCTAATTGCGTTTCATAAGTTGTGGATTCAATTTGTTTAACCGTTTGATTGATAACTTATTTATGTATGTTTATTGAGAGTGCACGCTTAATTTTGATGCATGAATATGACGCTAGAATATAAGTGAGTTTCACCTAATAGTTATGAACTTATATTCACAAGTAGTGGAGGTTGCTAATAAACAATCGCGTTAAACGAATCCTTGGCATAAGTTTCATGCGTATTCCATAGTTATGAATGCCTCGTCGATGTTTATGATTTCCGTTGAACTTAATGATCCTTGTTGAATGTCTCTATCATGCGTATTCCATAGTTAGGGACTTTGATTAGGAATAATTTGGTTGTAATGCGTATTCCATTCAATCCAATGAATCTAGGGAAATCTGAAAGTTAATTTAAGCGGATCTAATTAACTTGGAGCATTGAGAATTCATGGTTTATTGAAATGCAATTGGAAATCGTTTTATTATGCAAGTGTAACATGTGTGGAGATGAACCCCTTGGTTAGCTTCCATTCATTCCATTTCATCAAATTCATATTTACATTCTGCTTTAATTACAATTTGTTCATTTAGTTTAATTTCGTAAAAACTCAATCTGACACACCCCGACCGAGATCGGAGCGTGCTGGCCGTCACGCAAAGGTGACGTAGCCATGTTCACATGCGGAAGCTAGTAAGTAGTAATATAAGAGTACGAATAATTAAAAACTAGCATACAAGTACTAGAATAAGTGCTAGTTAGTGCGATACAAATTCAGAGCAGGTCTATAGCAGTCCAAATAAAACGACAACAGCAGTACGCCCGAAGGCGACCCTACAATGTGGAGTGTCTGTCAGAACGCCGAAAAGCTCCCAAGGGAAACCACCGCAACGGCTAAGCAACTAGAACCTGGAGGGGCGCAAAACAAAAGCGTGAGTGGGCAAAAACAAAGCTCTTTGAAAACCATTTAGCAAAATACAATCTAACCCCTCGCCGTAAAACCTGTATACTTCCCAGAAAATAAACATATAAACGTATGTATAGATATACCAAACATGCTTAAGGGTATGCCAGTCATGCTCAATCTATGCCATGTCAAAATCTCATAATGATATGCAAGTGCTCAGGTATGAGTCATATCAATCACATAATCCTCTGGCAGCCGGAGTCACCTAACGTGACCTGTACGGCTACATATAGAGCTCAAATCTCAACTCAATATCTAAACCTGCCCACGAGTCGGAACCACCTAAAGGGGTCTGTACAACAGGCCTGGGTGTAACATGTATATACGCTCTAGTGCTACGATCACGTGAAGGCTGTGCGAATAATCGCGGGTCACCTACGAGTCGGAACCACCTACTGTGGTCTGTACGACAAGCCTATGCACCTAGCTTGGATCCAAGCTGAGCGTATGGTGCGGGAGGTGAACAACACGTGAAGGACTGTGCCCTACTCTGGGCGGAAGCACTAACACCGGGGGTGCAGGTTATGAGCTCTCTAAGCATCTCTAACCACTATTTAATGCAATCGTTAATTAACGCTTACCTGGCACTTACCTATGCCTCCACAGCACCCACATATAAATATATATGACATATGCATAATTGAATATATAATTAAACGTATATGCCACTACTCATGCATAACCACCAATTATATATAAAAGAAATGGCATATAACGAAGCATTTATACTAATTTATGGGAATTAATATGTATATAGGTATATACGGAAAACAAAAGCCCACTCACTGGTATGTAGAAGGGTCGTAGCCCCCCTGTCTCGCGTGTGCACGCTCGTCCTCTGGGTACGTGTCACCTAGATGCGAAACAACTATAAAAACGTTAACTTTAAAGCACATAACCCGTTTCTCGTAATAACTTCTCATACATTGCTCAAAATGGACAAATGAATATACCAACGCGATCTACACAACCTCAGGATCATGCCCATATTTTTAGAAAAATTTTTGGACCACGCACGCGCCCCCACGCGCCGGCCAAGGCACGGCCCTACGCGCCCCCACGCGCGGCCACGTGCATTGCACACTGACGGCGTCAGTTGACGCCGTCAGGAATATTCCGTCAACTAACGGAATATTCCGTTAGACTTAACCCCTGCCGTCAGGAATATTCCGTTAAACTTACCGGAATATTCCTGCTTCTTCTCCGGCCAGTCCCCGACGCCGGCGCCGTCGCCGGCACCGTCGCCGGAAAACCTGCAAATCGCTATAACTCTCTCGTTTTTCCACCTTTTTCCACGTTTCTTGCACCAAATTAAAGCCCTAAACTAGTAGAACACAACCATACACATTTTAAGGTCTAAAACTCACTAGATTATACCTGTGCAAGCTTCCCAAAACCGGCCAACTCCACAACCAAGGATCCTGACGTCCAAATTCGACCAACGAGCTACTCCCAAGCTCCTGGGAACCTCACAAACACAACCACAAGCTCAGAAATCCCTAAAACTCAAAGCATAACTATTGCATGAACAGTACTCAAATCGGCCATCGTCGAAACGACGTGAAAACGATGTGTTTCTCACCTGAAAAGGGTATGGCTGAGCTTGCCTCGACCTCACGAGCTCATATGTGTCCTTGGTTTCCTCGATCTGTGAGGATTTGGGTGGTTTTGATGTTCGTCCGTACGTCGAAGGAAGAAGAAGAAGGATAGAGGACTCGGGGAAGAGGAAGAAGACAGAAGGAGAGAGAGACAGAGGGAAAGGGAAGGACAGAGAGTGTGTAGGTGTGTGTGTGTGGCCCAACACATGCCACCACACACAAAACAACCCCACAACTTGACGAAAAACACACTAGGGGTAAAATTGTAATTTCACACGTACGTTTTAATAATCCCGGGACGGGATGTCACACAATCCCCCTTTACTTTATTGTCCAATTTAGTTAGAAAGTGTCTTAGTTTATGTTTCTAAGTGTTTTGATTCAATTTATTACATAATTTCGTCCAAATTCACCAAAGTGCTCAAAACTGCCCAGAAAGTAGTTTTTAGGCAGTTTTGAGTGTTTTGGGTGATGTTTGAGTCTTTTGGTTTGTTTTAGTGTTTTAAAGTTTAGTTTTGCATTCTTTGAGTCTAGTATAGTGTTTTATATTGTGTTTTTACGTTTTTGAGTCAAATCCAAGTGATTAACAATCCCTCCTAATCCCCGGTCCAGAACGATCCCTACTTACATACTTACTACAATTTGACAAAAAGAGGGTGTAATTTGTGTGCGTATAATTCTCGCATCAAAGACGTTAAAGCAAGCGCTTCTTGGGAGGCAACCCATGTATTCGACAAGGAGAAGATGGAACTTCCATTCCAAACCCAGATTTGCGTTTCTAAACCCTTCTCCTTGCTGTTTATTTTATCATGCTTAGTTGTTTATTATTTGTTTGCTTTTATGTGAGTCTTTGTGTGAAACATTGAGGACAATGTTTGATTTAAGTGTGGGGGGGTAGACATGTGTTTTATGCAAAAATTCGTGGGATTCTATCACCTATCACTTCCAATGTTGTTTCTCACTGTTTTTAAGTGTTTTGAGTGCGTTTTTAGCTGTTTTGGTGTGTGTTGAAGTAAAAATCCGAAAATTTGAAAAAAATCGAAAAAAGTGTTTTGAAAAAGCCAAAAAGAGTTGTTTTTGTGTGTTCGTGTGTCTTAGGGTACCTTCCAACACAATGATGAGGATTTGGTTTTTAATGCATGACTGTTAAAGAGAGTTACAAACAATGATGGAAGTTTGATTTGCTCCTTGGTTTATGCTTGGTTGTAGTTATAGTTTACGAATTCACATGTAATCACAAAGGATAAAATCAGTTTTTGTAACATGCTTGAAGGAAGGAACTCAAACAAACGCTACATCCCTGAGAGACTTGAGCCTAAACGTTTATTTGGAGAGTTATTAATCTGTGCATTCTTGTTTTCTAAAGTCGTTGCATGATCTCATTATTCTTTGCTTGGTTGCTACTTAGAATGCGTTTCATCACTATAGTTCCAAATACTAGAACTCATACCCGTTTTATTCAAAGCATGAAATTGATTAGCATAACAAATAACAAGATGAAGTTGTGTAGTAGTCACCACCATAGCCAAATAGCCGAATCCACCCTTGTCATTTGTATTGTAGGTTTAAACCCCTTTGAGCCTTATATAGCCTATTTTCTTGTTAACCACATCATCCTTACCTAGCCTAGAATAGGACTTTCCATACCTTTGTTCTTGATGTATAGTGGAGCATAACTTAGAAGGAATTCCTTTTGAGTGACATGTGTGCAGAAAACAAATGTGGGGGAAGGGATTTTGTGAGTGTGTGTGTGCCAAAGTCTTAAAAGAGGCACGAGAAAAAGAAAGAGAAAAAAAAAAACGAAAAGAAAAAAAAAAGTGTGAAAAAGAAGAAGAAAAGAAAGAAAAGGAGTGAAAATAAGTGAGAATGAACTCACAAGTGTTGGTTGTTGAAGAAAGGGTCCAAAAAGTTTGAATATGGCCCCACGTTTTGTGTGATTTCCCCTTTGGTGTTCAAAGTTGACTTCTGCGTTCTAAAGGGAATTCTAAGTGCCTAATTCAATACTTCGCTCACTATTGCTTTAAGAATGTTTGTTTATCCGTCACCTTTTGTTGTTAGCCAATACCCTAGCCCCATTACAACCCTTTGACTTCTATCTTGATTGTTATGTGTTTCAATATGTGGAGTTTAAAATGGGTTTGAGCATATGGTATCCCTGGTTCTCGCGTCTAAGTAGTGGCATTCCATTCATGAGATCATATATATACATATTAATAATTCCAGAAAATGCTTTCCTTGTTATAACATATGTGAGTGTTCGTCTACATGTTTACATCAATCTTCTCACATATACCTAGTGTAGGGAGTGTAGTTAGAAAATCTGTGTGAAAATTGAGAGTACACCTAGTAAGGAATTGAGGGAATTCTCTAAGGCATGTTACTACATTCAAAATGTTGTTTTAATTGATTAAATGCGAGCTAGTGAATGGTGACTATGATTAAGTATGCTCGAGGGTAAGGATTGCATAAATCTATGTGAGTAGTGATCTTTAACATGTTATGTTTCATTGGAAATCCCTGAGGCAACGTTGGAAGGTTTAGAGTTATGTTTTGTTTCTTTTATTTATTTGTTTTGCTCGAGGACTAGCAAAAGATAAGTGTGGGGGAATTTGATAGGAGCATATTTAGGCGACTTAACTAGCTTATTCTTGTGCATTTGTGCTATTATTTCTTAGTTAATGTCGTATTACAACTCAATTTCGTGTGTTTGTAGGTCCTATGGGTTAAAGTATCAAGAAAGTGCACTTTGGTGCATTTTGGAGCTATTTTGGACACTAGGTGGTGAGCTTGCATGTGGGCTAACATGGATGGACGAATTTGGACTTCAAGAAGGTGGAAATGTGATAAGAAGAGGAAGGAACTAAGCTAAGGAGAAAGTGGATAAGGAAAGTGCAAGAAACGAGGAAATATTATCCAAAACATTATCCAACCTTATCCAACATTATCCAATTATCCAAAACATTATCCAAACCTTATCTCATCTTATCCTATCCAAACCTTATCATGTCTTACTCCTAATTGCATGGGGACCTAAATGGATCATTCTAGAACCTATTTCTAGAAGCACCCTAGTCTAGAAGGCCCAAATCTGCCACAAAACCTATTCTTTCTAGAAACCCTAGAAAAGTGGCGCCCAAACCTTTCTAGAAGGCTTTACCTTGCCTTGCAAGCCAAGTAACCCTTCCCCTAAATCAGCCGCACCTTCCTAGGCCCAATTCCTTTGGGATTCTGAACTCCAAGGCCTAATCCTTGTGGATTTGGGTATACAAATCAGTTTATAAAACTATGTGGGCCAAAAAACCTCTTCCTAAGTGGATTTGACAACCCATGGCCGAATTCTAGGGCCCTAATCCACCAAATCTGTTAAGCCTAACCCTAATCTACTTAACCCTAGGACTATATAAGCATACTTTTAGCCAAAAATTCGTACACCCCTTATGCTAGACAGAAAACCCTTGTGCCGCACCTTCCTACACATCTATACATCTCTGCCGCACCCTTCCCCACCATAATCAACCATCCTCCATCCCTCCAAACAAGAAAACACCATCCAAAACCATCAATTCCAGCACCCACACTTTGTGCCGCAGCAAGGAGGAGGAAGAGGAGCCAATCTGTGCATCGAATCCATCTTGGAATTGCTGAGCATTTAGGTGTATTCTTTCTTATGATTTCAATGTTTAAATTCAATACTTTTTGTTGTGCAAGCATGAGGAACTAATCCCCCCTTTGGCTAGGGGGGAATTTCGAAACCATGGTTATATTAGCATGATGATTTGATTACTTTTAGTTGTGATTTCATGAATGATGAATTCAATTTGCTTATCTGTTTTAATTAAAACTTGCTTATGTATATGAATTGAGAGTGCACGCTTGATTTGCATGCATAAACATGATGCTAGGGTATGAGGGAACTTCACCTAATCGTTGGGAACTTATATTCATGAGTAGTTAAGATTGTTGGTCACAATTATGATAAGTGAATTCTTGGCATAAGTATCATGCGCTTTCATAGTTACGAATGCCTCGTCAACACCTATGATTTCCATAGAACCTAATGATCTTTGATTGTCTTTCTATCATGCGCTTTCATATAGAAAACTTTTAAGGAATAATTTGATTGCAATGCGCTAATTCCATTCAATTCAATGACCTAAGGGAAATCTGAGAGTTAATTTAAGCGTACCTAATTGACTTGGGGTGTTGAGGTTCATAAATTCATTGAATAAGCAACTGGAGATTATTTTGTATGCAAGTATGCCATGTGTGGAGAAAAACCTCCTAGCCATCTCACCATCCATTTAATTCCACCAATTTCGTCAAAATCTGCCTAGTTTACATATCTGTTTTGTTTTGTTTATTTTCGTCCAAAACCAAATCCCCTTTTATTCTAGAGTGTCTAATTGGTCCAAATATGTTTTAGATTGTGTTTTTTAGAGTTTTGAGTCAAGTTAGAACCAATTTTCGTCCAAGTTTGTGTTTAGGCTCAAAACTGCCCAGTTTGTGTTTTTAAGGCAGTTTTGAGTGTTTTTAGCCTATTTTGAGTCTTGTGAACGTAGTTGAGTCTTTTTATGTGAGTTTAAGTGTTTGAAAGGTTAATTTTAGTTATTTGAGTCAGTTTAGAGTGTTTAGCAAGCCCTCCTAATCCCCGGTGTAAGAACGATCCCTACTTATTTATATGCTACAATTGTCAAAAGAGGGTTAATTTGTGTGTTAAGTTAATTTTCGCATCAGTCTTCCTTCTCCTCCTCCTTGCTAAGTCACGGCAAAGGGTCAATGGTGGGTTTGTGGATGATTTTCTGGGTTTTTGGATGGATTTAGGTATGTATGGAGGTTGGGATGGAGGTGTGGAAGTAGGGGAATGATGGATGGGTGGTTGTAAGGTCACGGCAAAGGATGGTTGTGTTTATGAATGAATGATTGTTGTGTGAAGGGTGGTGGTGATTAAATGGCACGGCAAGGCTGTTTATATAGGCTAGTTTGGCACACTTAGTGAAGGAAAAGGATTGCCTAATCCCATTGTAAAAAGGTTAACTCAAGGCAGAAATCAAGTGGGATTTGGAATAGGAATTTCGGCTAGGATTTAGGGATTCTAGAAGGGAAGGTGCGGCACACATGTAGGGATGAGATAAGGTTTCTAGAATAGAAGGTTTAGGGCAGATTCCTAAACCTAAAGGGCCTAGGACATGTGATATAAGAGTAGGAAAAGGTTTTCAATTCCTAAACCTACTAGGAGGGGTGTCTTGCGGCATTGGTATGGATAAGTGTTCTAGAAACTGAATTAGGTGTTTAAATGTGTAATTGATTCCCCCTAATTAGCTAGGTTTAAGCCCCCACCTGATTTGGATAGGATAGAATAGGATAATGTTAGAGATAGGATAGGATAAGATAAGGTTGGATAAGGTTCCTTGTTTCTTGCTTCTTCCTTATCTTCATTGTATTAGGACTTCTTCCACCAGATTTGTAGCCTTTCCTAACTCTTCTAGTCTTCAATTTCATCCATCCTCTTTGCTCCATGGTTAAGCTATCCAATCCATGCCCAAAAATGCTCCAAATAGCCTTAAAATGCACTTTATTGCTCCCTTTGCCATTAGAACCTAAAAACACACGAAAATACTTTAAAAGACTAAAACAACTATGAATTAATAACATAAATGCATGAAAACAAGCTAAGTAAGTCGCCTAAATATGCTCCTATCATTATTAACATACCTAATTAAGTTATGATTCAGATTTCCTAGTCTAAATAGAAAAGGTAAGTGAATAAACTCCTAATAAAGTCAGAAAAAGGGGATGCACGAATTTAAACAAAAAAGGGATGTCCTTGTCTTGCAAGGAATCAGAAATTAAACCCCTTGCACAGCAAGGAAAGGGAATTTAAGGTAAGGTACGAAATTGGTGCAAAAGAAGGAAGGAAAAGTCAATTCCTTGCAAGAAATCAGAAATTAGGACTTTAGGGAAAGTTTTAGAACTAGGAAAGTGAATTAAACTAGGAAATAAGAAATTGAAACCTGGAAACACAAGGGGATGTGAGGCATAAAGTTTAGGGAAAGGTAAGGCACAAAACAAGAGGTGTTAGAATAAGGGAAAGGTCCTAACACATCTGGAAAATAGGGAAGTTTACACAAAGAAAGGGAAACAACCTTCCTTGCACGGCAAGGAAGGGAAAGTTGCAAAGAACTTTTGTTTGTTGTCCAAGGGTGCTCGGGAGCCATCTTAGTTGCTAAAACTTAGAGCGTTCTTGATTTAGGAAAGGTCAACCAAAATAGGAAAACTTTGGCTTAACTTTCCTACTTCAAGTAGGAATCCTTGTGTGATTAGGAATCCTCGTCCAACTAGGAATCCTCATGTGAGTGGGAAACCTCCTTCAATTTGGAAACCTTCTCGTAATTGGAATCCTCGTCGTAGTAGGAATCCTTTTCGTAGTAGGAATCCATGCGACATCAAGTGTTCAATTTCGTCCATTCCTTTTGCTCCAAGCATAAGCTATCCAATTTGTGCCCAAAAGTGCTCCAAAAGGCTCCAAAATGCATCCTTTCTTCAAATACGTCTTATGAACCTGAAAACACACAAAAGAAGCTTAAAGAACTAAAATAACTAAGAACTAATAACATAAATGCACGAAAACAAGCAAACTAAGTCGCATAAATATGCTCCTATCAGGTATGTTTATGTAATTTTTTTAGTGAGTTTTTAATTATTCCGTATGTTTATGTAATTTTAGTAAAAATATTTTTTAGTGTGTTTTTATCACTTCAATAAATATTCTCTTAGTATAAATAACTTACCAAATTAATTTGAATAAATATTCAATAAATTGGAAACAACATAAATAATACAAACAATAAATAATAAATTACAACCCAAAGTGATTGGAAAATTATGGGCTCCGATTACAAAAAGTACTCTATTCATCATCACTTAACCAATTTGTGGTGCTAGGATGATCTTCTCTTGTGGTGCTAGGACCATCTTGGCTTGCTATCGCTTCTCTTGCACGCCTCCTTCACACCACGTCCGCTTTCTCTGATTTCCAAAAAAATTTAGAATTTGGAGACTTCCCTTCTAAAGGTGTGTTCATAATCTCACGATCTTGTTGAACCTGTCTTTCTTCTATAACATGTTCCCTTTCTTGCCAAAGTAGCTCTCTTTCTCTCTCATTAGCCTGAAATTCTATCTCAATAGCTGCAGCTTTTGCATCCTCTCTAGTCTTATCAGCCTCATATTTCGCCAGTTCCCTTGCCAAACTCAATTCACCTTGGCGAGTAAGTTCTTCCATGAACTTTGCATAATCATTCTTGAAAGCACTCCCTTTTCTCTTTGAAGCCTTCTTACCTTGAGGCCTAATTGGATAACGGGTCGAACCCGATGCTTGTTCAGGGAGGGGCGTTTCGGGCACTTCTTTTGGATCATCTTCATGAACATGGGAGACATGATCGGGTGTAGAGTGTAGAGGGGTGCTGTTCATGTGCACTTCTGGACCGACTGGCACAACTCTAAATTTAGGACAATCTTTGACAATATTCCAACATTCCCACTGGTTAAATGATTTATTTTTGCTTTTGGTTTTGGCAGCGTACCAAGCTTGTGCTTGAAGTTCCTACACAATGCGGGAGAAGAAATAATTATAATGAAAATAAGTAGCAAATAAATAATACAAACAACATAATTATAATGTAAGTAGGTAACAAATAAATAATACAAACAATAAATAATAAATTATGTAGGTAACAAATAAATAATACAAACAAATAATTATAATGTAAGTACGTAACAAATAAATAATACAAACAAATAATTAAAATGTAAGTATGTAACAAATAAATAATACAAACAAATAATTATAATGTAAATTTGGGTATCAAATAAATAATATATTGTTACCTGATCCGAGTAATTTTCCCCACTTCGAATATTACTACTAGCTTGTGCCGAACCCTAGGGCCCTAATCCATAAAATCTGCTAAGTTGTAACCCTAATCTAATTAACCCTAGGACTATATATTGATATTTTCAGCCATAAATTCATAACCACCCCTTATGCTGTACAGAAAACACCTTGCTGTAACACCCTAGCCTCCATTCTTCATCCTTCATCCACTCCATACACCTCCATACACAACCTGCCGCACCCTACCACCATAATCAGCCATCATTCATCCTCCTCACCAAGAATACATCGTTCATAACCCCCAAATCCACCACCTACAACTTGTGCCGCAGCAAGGAAAGGAAGGGAAGCCTAGCCGTGCATGCCATTCAACCTGGAATTGCTGAAACGTTTAGGTGTAATCTTTCTTGTGCTTTCAATGTTTAAATTCAATGATCTTTCTTTTGTGAGTATGAGGAACTAATCCCCTTTTGGCTAGGGGGAATTTCGAAACCATGGCTATATTTGCATTATGATTTGATTACTTCCAGTTGTGATTTCATGAATTGAGAATTCAATTTACTTATCTATTTGAATTAAAACTTGTTTATGTATATGGATTGAGAGTGCACACTTAATTTGCATGCATAAATATGATGCTAGGATATAAGGAAACTTCACCTAATTGTTGGGAACTTATATTCATAAGTAGTAAAGGTTGCTAGCCACAATCATGTTAAGTAAATTCTTGGCATAAGTATCATGCGCTTTTATAGTTACGAATGCCTTGTCAACACTTATGATTTTCATAGAATTTAATGATCTTTGATTGTTTCTCTATTATGCGCTTTCATGTAGAGAACTTTTCAGGAATATTTTGATTGCAATGCGCTAATTCCATTCAATTCAATGACTTAAGGAAAATCTGAAGGTTAATTTAAGCGTACCTAATTAACTTGGGGTGTTGAGGTTAATGATTCATTGAAAAAGCAACTGGAGATTGTTTTGTATGCAAGTATGCCATGTGCGGAGAAAAACCTCCTAGCTAGCCCGTCATCCACTTAATTTCACCAATTCGTGCAAATCTGTCTCGTTTTAAATTCTTGTTTTGTTGATTTTATTTTCGTCCAAACCCTAATTGATGCGAGAATTATACGCACACAAATTAAACCCTCTTTTTGTCAAATTGTAGTAAGTATGTAAGTAGGGATCGTTCTGGACCGGGGATTAGGAGGGATTGTTAATCACTTGGATTTGACTCAAAAACGTAAAAACACAATATAAAACACTACACTAGACTCAAAGAATGCAAAACTAAACTTTAAAACATTCAAACAAACCAAAAGACTCAAAACAACACAAACACACTCAAATCTGCCTAAAAACCACTTTCTGGGCAGTTTTGAGTATAAACACAAATTTGGACGAAATTAAGTTGTAACTTGACTCAAGACTCTTAAAAACACAAACTAAATTGATTTCTAACTAATTTGACATTAAAGTAAAGGGGGATTTAGGTTTATACGAAATTAAATTAAATGAACAAATTGCAATTAAAACAGAATGTAAATATGAAATTGATGAAATGGAATGAATGGATGATAGAATAGCTAAGGGGTTCATCTCCATACGTGTAACACTTGCATAATAAAATGATTTCCAATTGCATTTCAATAAACCATGACTTCTCAACGCTCCAAGTTAATTAGGTCCGCTTAAATTAACTTTCAGATTTCCCTAGATTCATTGGATTGAATGGAATACGCATTACAACCAAATTATTCCTAATCAAAGTCCCTAACTATGGAATACGCATGATAGAGACATTCAACAAAGATCATTAAGTTCAACGGAAATCATAAACATCGATGAGGCATTCGTTACTATGGAATACGCATGAAACTTATGCCAAGAATTCGTTTAACGCGATTGTTTATAAGCAACCTCCACTACTTGTGAATATAAGTTCGTAACTATTAGGTGAAACTCACTTATATTCTAGCGTCATATTCATGCATGAAAATTAAGCGTGCACTCTCAATAAACATACATAAATAAGTTATCAATCAAACAGTTAAACAAATTGAATCCACAACTTATGAAACGCAATTAGAAGTAATCAAATCAAAATGCAAGCATAAACATATATTTCGAATCCCCCCCCTAGCCAAGGGGGGGTTTAGTTCCTCATACGTACAAAATAAAGAGAATCAAAGAAACACCTAAACATTCCAACAATTCAAACTTGAATTGTATGAACGTTTAGGCACTCTTCTCTTCCATTCCTCATTCGTACAAAACAAAGAGTATTGAAATTAAACATTGAAATCAAAGAAACACCTAAACATTCCAACAACTCAAACTTGAATTGTATGAACGTTTAGGCCCTCTTATCTTCCTCTTCGTTGTGGCACAAGGTCTAAGGATAGGTTGTGTGACGGTGTGAAGTGTTTTGGAGGGATGGGAAGGTTGAATTTCTGGTGGTGTGATGGTGTTTGGATTAGTAGGGAAGGCACGGCACAAGGAAGTGGTGTGAATGGATGATTTTCTGAATATGGAAGAATGTATTGTGAATGGAATGAATCAATTGTGGCTGCAATGCATGCTTATTTATAGGTAAATGAGAGGGAACATGACAGCTAGGAGGTGGGTGGAAATGTGGAATGGTGATGGGAGATGCATGTGGCTGATTTATGCATGTGATTAAAGGGTGGGAGTGCATGTGCTTTGACAGAAATGAAAGGGAATGCACGGCATGGGATGTTTGGTGCTGGAATTGAATGTGAAAGCATGTGCAATGAATATGTGGCTGCATGTGTGGTGCAATGATGAAGGAATAATCTGGAAATGCAAGGTGAAATGAAGTGGAATGACAATGGCATGTGGAATGGCTGGAAAGTGGAATGGGATGCACGGCAATGATGGTTGTTTTGTGATTGTGTGTGCAAGTGAATTAAAGCTAGGGTGAATGATGATAAATGCATGTGGAATGTGGCTGGAATGAAGGTGTTTTGCATTTGAATTAAAGATTGAATGCATGTGCAATGACAGCTAGGTTGAATATGCATGTGGAATGGCTGATTTAATTGAATAGGAAAGCATGTGGATTTAATGGATTAAAGGGTGAATGCATGTGGGTTGGAAATGTGGCTGAAATAAACAAAGAGTGAGGGGATGCACGACACAAAGGGAAATGGCTGGGATTGTGGTGCAATGATGGAAAGTTGGAGATGTCAATGGTTATGCACGGCAAAGGGAAGTGTTGGGTGATGGGTGCATGTGTTGATGGTTTATGGAGATGCATGTGGATTAAAGGAATGCATGTGCAATGATAGCTAGGTTAAATGATTAAAGGGTGCATGTGGGTTGGAAATGCATGTGGATGCATGTGTTGTGTGATGAAGTGTATGATATGTGGTTGGCACGGCATAAGGATATAGGAAAGGTTTAAATGTCCTAAAACTAAAGGGAACAAGGTTCCAACACTTTGGTCTTCAATTAGGTCTTCAATTTCGTCCAACACTTTGGCTCCAAGCATAAGCTATCCATCCTTAGCCCAAAAGTGCTCCAAAAGTCTCCAAAATGCATCTTTTTGCTCCTTTAGCCCTTTGGACCTACAAACACACGAAAATAGCTTAAAGTACTAAAAATAACTAAAGAAACATAACATAAATGCACGAGAACAAGCCATTTAAGTCGCATGAATATGCTCCTATCACTAATCCCCCTTTATGTTAGAGTGTCTAAATAGTTAGATATGTTTTAGATTGTATTTTCGAGAGTTTTGAGTCAAGTTAGAACCAAATTTCGTCCAATTTTGTGTTTAGAGTCAAATCTGCCCAGTTTGTGTTTTTTAGGCAGTTTTGAGAGTTTTCAACTCATTGTGAGTCTTGTGAACTTGTTTTGAGTCTTTTGAGTTGAGTTAAGTGTTTAAAAGCTTTGTTTTATTTATTTGAGTCAGTTTAAGGTGTTTAGCAATCCCTCCTAATCCCCGGTTTAAGAACGATCCCTACTTACTTATATACTACAATTGTCAAAAGAGGGTTAATTTGTGTGTTAAGTTAATTTTCATATTAAATTTTGGCGCCGTTGTCGGGGATTAGCAAACTTGCTAATCCCTTGTGTTTATGTCGTGTCAAAGTGTGTCTTAAGGTCAAAAGTGTCGTGTGTTTATTTGTTCTTTCTTTTTGTTTTTGCCGTGACTTATTTCTTAGTGTTTGGTTGTGTGTCGTGCCTTCTAAGAGACCTGCTGATTTGTTTTGTTTCCTTGTTCTAGGTACAAGTGTATGACTCGTAGTTCTCATCCTGTTCGTGAAAATATATTAGAGTTTGATGACGATTTTGAGCGAACCTTGAGAAGAAAGAGGAAGCAACCAGAACCTAATCTACCTAGTTCAAGTTCAAAGGCCTAATCTGAAGAAGAAGAACTGGAAGAAGAAGAACAAGTCATGGCGGCGGACAATCAAACAATCAAGGAGCTTTCTGCCTTGGGGTTGGACAATGCTGTGCCATTATGCATTCAATACCCTAGGGCAGCTCAAGGCAAGACTGATGAGTTTGAATTGAAGTCGAGCTTGTTGCATCACATTCCCAAATACCATGGATTGTCCATGGAAGATCCAAACAAGCACCTTAAGGAGTTTGAAGTGGTATGTTCAAGCATGACACCCATCACTGTCGATGGGAATATTTTGAAGATGAAAGCCTTTCCATTCTCTCTTTTGGAAAAGGCTAAGGATTGGCTCTATGAATTGGCACCCGGGACCGTTACTTCTTGGGAAAGCATGAAGAGAGCATTCTTGGAGAAATTCTTCCCAACTCCAAGAGTGATTCTTTTGAGGAAGAAGATTAGTGGAATTGAACAAAATCAAGGGAAGTCTTTTCCAGCGTATTATGAGCGTTTCAAGGCTCTAGTTGCATCATGTCCTGAACATCAAATGAAGGAAGAGCTCTTAATTCAATATTTCTACAAGGGACTCTTCCCAATTGAGAGACAAATGCTAGATGCTTCAGCGGGAGGTGCTTTGGTTGACAAAACACCGGTGGCTGCCAAGGTCTTAATTGCAAACCGAGCATTGAATGCACAACAATATGCTGGCGTTAGACAAAGAGATACCCCATGGCAACAAGTGAATGAGGTAAGTGTAATTTCTGAAATTCAATCTCAATTAGCTAATCTCACTATGCTTGTGTCTCAGGTTGTTGAAGGATCCAAAATGCAAGGTGATAGGAGCATATTTATGCTACTCAGTTATGTTGTTTCCTTGCGTTTAGTTACGTAATTACTATCTATTTTAGTCTTTTAAGCTATTTTCGTATGTTTTTAGGTCCTAATCGCAAAAGGAGCAAGAAAGTGCATTTTGAGGCTATTTGGAGCAGTTTTGGGCATGGATTGGATAGCTTAACTATGGAGCAATGTGGATGGACGAAATTGAAGTCAACAGATGCTAGGAAAGGCTAAAAATCTAGAGAAAGAAGTCCAAATGCAAAGAAGATAAGGAAAGAGCAAGAAATAAGGAACCTTATCCAAATTTCCTTATCTTATCCAAACCTTATCCAACCTTATCTTATCTTATCCTATCCTAATCTTTTCCTACCTTAATTCCAACTTCAAAGAGGACTCCTTTTCACATTAAATCACCTAAATATCAAGTTCTAGAAGCCCTATTTTCCTGCATTAAGTTTATGCCACATGTAACCCTTCTAGAATTTCTAGAATCTGCCACAAGGACCATTCCTTGTCCTCCTTGGAATCTAATTGAAAGTGTCCTTGTTCTTTGGTGATTTGAAGTCCTAATTCCTCTCCTTTTCAGCCCAAATTCGTGCCTCCCCTTCACCCTATAAATACTTGATGCCACAACACTCAAAAACCACCACCCTCTACCACAAATTCACACCACACCATCCACCACACCTCAAGAGCCTAAATTCACATAAATCCCCATTGTTGGCAGCAAGGAAGGAAGGACGAGCCACCTGGAGTGTTTATAGCTGTATTCTATCTTTGTTTTTAATGTTTAAGTTTAATTATCTTTGTTTTGTAAACATGAGGAGCTAAACTTGTTTTAGCTAGAGGAGACTTTGAAACCATCATTATATTTGCAATATGAATTGATTAATTTCAGTTGTGATTTCATAAATTGTGAATGCAATTTACTTAACCGTTTGATGGATAACTTATTCTTGTTTGTTGATTAAGGGTGCACACTTAATTTGCATGCTTGAATTTGGTGCTAGAATATAAGGGAGTTTCACATAATCGTTACAAACTTATATTCACAAGTAGTTAAGGTTGTTTTCACAATCATGTTAAGTAAATTCCTAGCATGAGTATCATGATGTCATAGTTACAAGTGCTTTGTCAATACTTATGATTTTCATAGAACGTAATAATCTTTGATTGTATCTCTATTATGATGTCATGTAGGCAACTTTTGAAGAATGCTTTGGATTGTCGTATGATGTTATCCAATCCAATAACTAAAGGAAAATCTGAGGGTTAATTAGTGATGTCACGGTTAATCTGGGGTGTTGAGGTTCATGGTTTATCGAAAAAGCAACTGGAAATCAATTTGTGTTCAAATGTGTCATGTGTGGAAAAGAATCCTCTAGCTATCTAATCATCCATCGTTTTTCCCAAATTCGTCCAAATCCTATTCAAGTCTTTTAGTTACTTGTTTTTATCTTAAATTCGTCAAAAACCCAATCCCCTTTATTTAGTTGTGTCAAATCTGTCCTAAAGTGTGTTTTTGAGTATTTTGAGTCAAAACCAATCCTATTTTCGTCCAAGTTGAGTCTTAGAGTCTAGTTTGAGTCTTTTTGATTGTTTTGTGTTGTTTAGAGTCTTTTAAGTTTGTTTTGAGTCATATAAGTTTAGTTAAGAGTCTTTGAGTTTATTTAAGTGTTTTTAAGCATATTTTTGTATCTTTGAGTCAGTTTTCATTAGATTAGCAATCCCTCCTAATCCTTGGCCTAGAACGATCCCTACTTATATCTACACTACAATTTTCAAAAAGAGGGTTTTAATTTGTGTGCTATTATATATCACATCACAAGGTGCGGCCATATGTGGAGTGTGCTCTATGCAAGGACATCTCAATGATCAATGTCCTCAATTGATGGAGAATGGAGGATGGGAAAGTGCCCATGCTGTGGGGTACCTGATGCGAAAATAGTTAAGCACACAAATTAACCCTCTTGTTGTCAAATTGTAGTAAGGATGCAAGTAGGGATCGTTCTGGACTGGGGATTAGGAGGGCTTGCTAAAACCTCTAAACTGACTTAAAAACATAAAAACAAAGTTAAAAACGTTCACAAAGACTCAAAGGACTCGAAACAAGTTCAAAAGACTCAAAACTGCCTAAAAACACTAACTAGGCAGTTTCTGACCTTAAACACAATTTTGGACGAATTTAAGATTATGGTTTGATTCAAAACACTTTAAAACACAAACTAAACAGATTCTAAACACTATAGAACAAGAAAGTAAAGGGGGGTTTTTGATTTGACGAAAATTGAAATAACAAAACAAGTTATAAAACTAGGCAGATTGTAAAACGAATTTTTGGAAACAAGATGATGGATGGATTAGTTAGAGGTCCATTCTCCACACATGACACATTTGTATATGAATCGATTTTCCAATTGCTTTTCACTAACTATGATGCTCAACACCCCAAGTTAACCGTGAACAACACTTTTTTAACTTTCAAGTTTTCCTTAAGTTATTGAATTGGATGGGAATGCGCATACAACAACTCAAAACATTCTCTAAAAGTCCCTTACGTGAAAAGCACAATAAAGATACAATTAAAGATCATTAAGTTTCATGAAAACTATAAGTATTGACGAGGCAATTGTTACTATGAAAAGCATGAAACTCTTGCCAAGAATTCAATTAACGCGGTTGTGACTAGCAATCTTCACTACTCATGTTTATAAACTTGTGACGATTAGGTGAAACTCATTTATAAACTAGCATCGAGTTCATGCATGAAAACTAAGTATGCATCCTTAATCAACATACAAGAACAAGTTTTGAATAAAACAGATAATTGAATTGCAATCACAACTTAACGAATCACAATTGGAAGAAATCAATTCATATCTCAAACATGTTCATGGCTTCAAACTTTCCCCTAACTAATTAGGGGTTTAGCCACTCATGATTACAACAAACTCAGAAAGTAATAACAAAGTAAACATTGAAAACAAGAACGAAGTACACCTAAGAACGCCCCAATCTGCAAGCATGAAACGTTCAAGGCCTCCTTCCTCTCCTAATTGTTGCGGCACAAGGGGTTATTGTGAGTTTTGGGGGTTATGGATGATGTAGAATGATGGATTTAGGGTTGGGATGGATGTAGGGGACGGCAAGGGTTGGTTTTGGGCAGAATATATGGAGAATGGTGAAGTATGGATGTGTTAGAGGGAAGGGATGAATTTCTGGCGTGAATGGTGAATCAATGAATCCTCTGTGGCTGCAACAAGGAGGTTTATTAATAGGATTTCAGGAATTAAAACCCTAGGTTATTTAGGTAATCAGAATTGAAGTCAAAAGCTTTTAGAAATAGGAAAGAACCATCTCCCTTGCACGGCAAGGAAGAGGAAAGGTCAAGGGAGGTGCATGGCAAGGCTTGCATAGGAAATAAGTAAGTGTTTAATTCCCCAAATCAATTCTAAGAATCAGGAATTAAGTTAAATCCCTTTAGAATAGGTAATTGAAATCAGGAATTAGGGGAAAAGGCTAAGTCTTGCGGCAAAGGGAGGAAAAGAAGCGGAAAGTGCAAAACTTGCAGATTTTGAGTGAAAGGGAATGTATAGGTGCGGCTAAGACTTTTAAGAAAGGGATTGTGACATAATCTTGCAGATTTTGGGAGAGAAAAGGAAGGTAAGGTGCGGCACAATTTAGGACATGTCTAGGGCTTCTAGAACATGTGATTTAGGCAACCAACATTATTTAGAAACTTGCACAATTGGAAACCTTTCAAAAATAGAAACTCCTCATAATGGAAACTGGTTTCCAATTCTTGATTCGTCCTTCTTCCTTCGATTCTAGGCTCACTTGGTCTTCAATTTCGTCCAACACTATGGCTCCAAGCATAAGCTATCCATCTTTAGCCCAAAAGTGCTCCAAAAGACTCCAAAATGCACTTCTTTGCTCCTTTAGCTCTTAGAACCTGAAAACATACGAAAATGGCTTAAAAGACTTAAAGAACTAAGAAATAACAACGTAAATGCACAAGAACAAGCCAACTAAGTCGCCTAAATATGCTCCTATCAGTACCAAAGTCCAAATCAACCAAGGAATGATCCATTCTCTAATACCTACAATCCCGGTTGGAGAGATCATCCAAATTTCAAATGGAGGGAGCCCCAACAACCCCAACAACAAAGCACATTTAGGCAGCAACCTCCGGGATTCTACCAAAGGCCGTATGCACCCACACCACCCCAAGCACAACCTACACAACCCAAATCAGGTTCGTCCATAGATAATGATCAAAATTTTCAATTACTAACTTCTATGGCGCAGGGAATGCAAAATAGGAACAAAAAGGTTGATGAATTAAAAAAGCAAGTAGGGCAGATTGCGGAGTTCATGGGCCAATTCAGAGAGCAAGGCAAGTTACTTAGCTCGACCATCGTCAATACAAAAGGAGGTTTTGAAACCGCTAAGGCTATCACCTTGAGAAGTGGCAAGGAAGTTGGAACTATCCCTGAAGCAACCAAATCAAGTAAAAAAGAGGACGAAAAGCTGCTGCTCGAAGAGGAGAAATTGGACAAAGACACGGCAAGGGTGGAACAAACCTTGCCGCAAGCCCCTAGTGCACCAAAACCATCCCAAACCACCAAGGTAAGTCCAAATTCGAATTTGTCTAGTTCTATTCCACTAAATGTGCCTTTTCCTAGCAGGTTTATGCAATCTAAGACAGAGGAGGATGAAAAAGACATCCTGGAGACGTTTAGGAAGGTGCATGTCAATATCCCGCTCCTTGATGCAATAAAGCAAATTCTGAAGTACGCTAAGTTTTTGAAGAACATTTGTACAACAAGGAAACGGATTCGGGAGAAAGAGGTGGTACATGTAAGTGAGAATGTCTCTGCAATGTTGCAAAGAAAGCTGCCACCTAAATGCAAAGATCTAGCTAGTTGCACTATCCCTTGTGTAATTGGTAATACAAGGTTTGAACATGCTATGCTAGATTTAGGTGCATCAATTAATGTCATGCCATATTCTGTTTATGTATCTTATGAATCTAGGAGAGCTTAAAAATGATGGTGTTATTATTCAATTAGCCGATCGATCTAATGCATGCGAGAGGAGTTTTGGAAGATGTTTTGGTGCAGGTAGACCACTTGATTTTTCCTGCAGATTTCTATGTGCTTGACATGGAGGATTCAACCCACTCTCCACCATCGCCACTCTTACTTGGACGACCTTTCATGAAAACACCCCACACCAAGATTGACGTGGCCAAGGGAGCCTTAACTATGGAATTTGGTGGTGATATGATTAACTTTAAAGTTTCGGAATCCATTGAGAATCCTAATGATGTTCGTTCTTGTTTTCCCATTGGTATAATTAAAAATATAGGGTAGGAACGTTCAGCACCAATCAACAAGGATGCATCGAGAACCACCATTAAGGAAGGAATTGGAGTGGAGCACAAGGAGAATGCCACTACCCTAAAAACACCCAATTTGGGCGTGCCTAGTGATAAAATTGACGAGATGGTGGCTGCCCTAGGGGGCATTGCCACAACATCCTAGTAAGTCTCCAATTCCCATTTCAACTAATAAGTTGTTACCTTCTTTGGTGTAGGTACCCAGTCGATTTCAAGGTGGTGGGAGCATTTACATGGACTTTAGTAACCAAAACACCACAATCAGGGAGGATCACTATCCCCTTCCATTCATAGAGCCATACTATGAGAATTTCAAGGAGCATGTTGTGGATGATGTACCCCTCCATGCCGTGGGCTCCAATGAAGCATAAAATAAGGTATCGTCCGGCTGGAAGACGTTAAAGCAAGCGCTTCTTGGGAGGCAACTCATACATTCAACAAGGAGAAGATGGAACTTCCACGCCAAACCCAAATTTGCGTTTCTAAACTCTTCTCTTTGCTGCTTTATTTTATCATGCTTAGTTGTTTGTAATTTGTTTGCTTTTGTGTGAGTCGTTGTGTGAAACATTGAGGACAATGTTTGATTTAAGTGTGGGGGGGGGGGGGGGTAAACAAGTGTTTTTATGCAAATTCGTGGGATTCTATCACCTATCACTTCTAATGTTGTTTCTCACTGTGTTTAAGTGTTTTTAGTGTATTTTGAGCTCTTTTGATGTGTTTTGAAATAAAAATCCGAAAATTTGAAAAAAAAATGGAAAAAAGTGTTTTGAAAAAGCCAAAAATAGTTGTTTTTGTGTGTTTGTTTGTGTCTTAGAGTACCTTCCAACGCAATGATGAGGATTTGGTTTTTAATGCATGACTGTTAAAAAGAGTTACAAACCTGGATGGAAGTTTGATTTACTCTTTGGTTTATGCTTTGATTTACTCTTTGAGTTACAAAGGATAAAATCAGTTTTTGTAACATGCATGAAGGAAGGAACTCAAAGAAACGCTACATCCCTGAGAGACTCGAGCCTAAACATTCTTTGGAGAGTTATAAATCTATGATTTCTTGTTTTATAAAGTCGTTGCATGATCTCATTATTCTTTGCTTGGTTGCTACTTAGAATGCGTTTCATCACTATAGTTCCAAATACTAGAACTCATACCCATTTTATTCAAAGCATGAAATTGATTAGCATAACAAATAACAAGATGAAGTTGTGTAGTAGTCACCACCATAGCCAAAAAGCCGAATCGACCCTTGTCATTTGTATTGTAGGATTAGCCCCTTTGAGTCTTATTTAGCCTATTTTCCTTGTTAACTACATCCCCCTTACCTAGCCTAGAATAGGACTTTCCATACCCTTGTTCTTGAAGTATAGTGGAGCATGAGATGGAAGGAATTCCTTTTGAGTGACATTTGTGCAGAAAACAAGTGTGGGGGAAGGGATTTTGTGAGTGAAGACGAAAAGGAAAAAAAAAAGGAATTGAAAATAAGTGAGAATGAACTCACGTGTATTGATTGTTGAAGAAAGGGTCCAAAAAGTTGAATTTGACCCTAAGTATTGCATGAATCACCCCTTGTGTTTAAAAGGCAGTTTTCTGCATTCTAAAGGGAATTCTAAGTGTCTAATTCATTACTTTGCTCACTATTGCTTTAAGAACGTTTGTTTCCTCTACCTCTCCTTGTGAGCCAATACCTTAGCCCCGTTACAACCCTTAGACTTCTATCTTGATTGTTATGTGTTTCAATATGTGGAGTTTAGAATTGGTTTGAGCATTTGGTATCCCTGGTTCTCGCGTCGAAGTAGTGGCGTTCCATTCATGAGATCATATATATACATGCATTAATAATTCCCGAAAGTGCTTTCTTTCATTATACATATGTGAGTGGCTCGTCTACATGTTTACATCAATCTTCTCACATATATCTAGTCTAGGGAGTGTAGTCAGAAAATCTGAGTGAAAATTGAGCGTACATCTAGTAAGGAATTGAGGGAATTCTCTAAGGTGTGTTACTACATTCAAAATGTTGTGTTAATTGATTAAATGTGAGCTAGTGAATGGTGATCTTTGACATGTTATGTTTCATTGGAAATCCCTGAGGCAAACGTTGGAAGGTTTAGATTATATGTTTTGTTTCTTTTGCTCAAGGACTAGCAAAAGCTAAGTGTGGGGGAATTTGATAGGAGCATATTTAGGCGACTTAGCTAGCTTATTGATGTAATATATAATAGCACTCAAATTAAACCCTCTTTTTGACAATTGTAGTATAGATATAAGTAGGGATCGTTCTAGGCCGGGGATTAGGAGGGATTGCTAATCTAATGAAAACTGACTCAAAGATACAAAAATATGCTTAAAAACACTTAAATAAACTCAAAGACTCTTAACTAAACTTATATGACTCAAAACAAACTCAAAAGACTCAAAACAACACAAAACAATCAAAAAGACTCAAACTAGACTCTAGGACTTACTTTGGACGAAAATTGAATTAGCTTTGACTCAAAACACTTAAAAACACACAATAGCTCAGATTCTAACCTAATTGACACTTAAAACAAAGGGGGGTTTTGGTATTGACGAATTTGAATTGAAACAAAACAGAAACTAAACTAGACAAAGTTTTGAACGAATTTGGGAAAAATGATGGATGATTAGATAGCTAGAGGGTCCTTCTCCACACATGACACACTTGCATACAAATTGATTTCCAGTTGCTTTTCGATAAACCATGAACCTCAACACCCCAGATTAACCGTGACATCACTAATTAACCCTCAGATTTTCCTTAAGTTATTGGATTGGATGACATCATACGACAACCCAAAGCATTCTTCAAAAGTCCCCTACATGACATCATAATAGAAATACAATCAAAGATCATTACGTTCTATGAAAATCACAAGTATTGACAAAGCGCTTGTAACTATGACATCATGATACTCATGCTAGGAATTTACTTAACATGATTGTGAAAACAACCTTAACTACTTGTGAATATAAGTTTGTAACGATTATGTGAAACTCCCTTATATTCTAGCCCCAAATTCATGCATGCTAACTAAGTGTGCACCCTTAATCAACAAACAAGAATAAGTTATCCATCAAACGGTTAAGTAAATTGCATTCACAATTTATGAAATCACAACTGGAATTAATCAATTCATATTGCAAATATAATCATGGTTTCAAAGTCTCCCCTAGCTAAAACAAGTTTAGCTCCTCATGTTTACAACAAAACAAAGAGAATATAAATTAAACATTGAAAACAAAGATTGAATACACCTAGAAACGCTCCAACAATCCAAGCTTGAATGGCCAAAGCGTCCAAGGCTTCTCCTCTCTTCTTTCTCCTTCTTTGTTGCGGCACAAGGGTGTTTGGGTATGAATTATGGTGATGGATGGATAGGTTGGATGGTGGTAGGGGGTGGATGATGGCTGAATGAATATAGAGAATGAGAGAAAATTCGTATGGATGTGTATGGCTGTCTAGAATCTCCCATAAGTGTAGCAGATTATGTATATATAGAGGAAGAAAGGTTAGGGCAATAAGTAATCAATTTGGGAAGGTTTTTAGCTCCAAATCCTCAAGGAAAAAGGGTAACAAATCAGAATTCTAAGAGGAAAAAGGGAAACAAAATATGCAGCAAGGAATTGGGAAAAGAGAAAGGGAAAGCTGCGGCAATGATGTTTTAGAGAATGGGAATGTGATTTGCTGCAATAAAAAGGGAAATCTAGAAAAGATAGGTGCGGCATGGATTAGGAAGTATGACTAAGTTTTCTAGACACATATTTAAGTGTCCTAAATTAATTAGGAACCCTTCAAAGTTGCTGGAACTTAGGTAGGAAGAGATTAGGAAAGTTAAGTCAAAATAAGGAAGTTTGACTCATGTTTTCTTCTTTGTAGTTGATTCCTTTTCTTACAAGTCTTGAATTGATTTCTTCCATCTTCTTAGCAGATTCCTAGACTCCTTTGGACTTCAATTTCGTCCATCCACATTGCTCCAAGCATCTGCAATCCATTTAATGCCCAAAACTGCTCCAAAATGCACCAAAATGCACTTTCTTGCCACTTTAACCATTTGGACCTACAACCATACGAAAATAGCTTAAAATACTAAAATAACTAAGAACTAACAACATAAATGTAAGAAAACAAGCTAACTAAATCATTTAAATATGCTCCTATCAAATTCCCCCACACTTAGCTTTTGGTAGTCCTTGAGCAAAACAAAACAAAAGAAACAAAAAAAAAAAACAAAACACATTCTAAACCTTCCAACATGTACCTCAGGGATTTCAAACGAACATGACACAATAAAGAACATCATTCCCACGGTTTTTAGCTTTCTTTACACTTCAACAAACACTTAATCATAGTTACCACTTAATCAATTAAAACAATGTTTTGAATGTAGTAACATGCCTTAGAGAATTCCCTCAATTCCTCACTAGAATGCACTCTATTTTCACACAGATTTTCTAACTTCACGCCCTACACTAGGTATATGTGAGAAGATTGATGTAAATATGAAGACTAACACTCACATATGTTATATCAAAGAAAGCATTTTCTAGATTTACGACAATGACATGAATATGATCTCATGAATGAAATGCTACTATTTAGAACGAGAACCAGTGATTCTATATGCTCATACCAAATTCAAACTCCACATATTGAACACATAACATCAAGATAGAAGTTGAGGGTTGTAACAGGGCTAAGGGTAATGGCTAACAAGGAAAGGCAAAGGATAACAAAGGTTCTTAAAGCAATAGGAAGCAAAGTAATGAAATTGACACTTAAACTCACTTTTAATGGCAGAAATTAACTTTTAAACACAAGGGAAGATTCATGCAACATTTAGGGTCAAATTCAAACTTTTGGACCCTTTCTTCAATGATAGGAGCATATTTATGCTACTTAGTTATGTTGTTTCCTTGCATTTAGTGAGTTAATTACTATTTATGTCAGTCTTTTAAGTTATTTTCGTATGTTTTTAGGTCCTAATGGCAAAAGGAGCAAGAAAGTGCATTTTGAGGCTATTTGGAGCATTTTTGGGCATGGATTGGATAGCTTAACCATGGAGCAAAGAGGATGGACGAAATTGAAGTCAAGAAGGGCTAGGAAAGGTTACAAATCTGGTGGAAGAAGTCCTAATGCAATGAAGATAAGGAAGAAGCAAGAAACAAGGAACCTTATCCAACCTTATCCAACCTTACCTTATCCTATCCTAGAAACCTTATCCTATCCTATCCTAACTCTAACATTATCCTATTCTATCCTATCCAAATCAGGTTAGTACTTAAACTTAGCTACTTTGAGGGAATTAATTACACATTTAAACACCTATTTCAGTTTCTAGAAGCCTTATCCATTTAAATGCCGCAAGAACACCATTCCTTGTAGGTTTAGGAATTGCAATCCTCCTTCTACACAAATATCATGTGTCCTAGGCCCTTTAGGTTTAGGAATCTGCCCTAAATCATCCCTTCTAGAAACCTTATCTAATCCCTAAATCCTAGACGCACTACCTATTCCAATTCCCATTTGATTTCTGCCTTGAATTAACCCTTTTTCAATGGGATTGTGCAATCATTTTCCTTCACTAAGTGTGCCTAATTAGCGTATATAAACAGCCCTATGCCGCACCATTCATTCATCCACTCACACATTCATTCATTCATACTTTCATCCATCAAACACCACAATCCATTCTACAACACTCTAGTGCCGCAAGCAAGGAAGCAAGGAAAGGAGGACTTGTGCAATCTGCCATCCAAGGGAGTGCCGTGCATGCCATTGGAGTGTGGAGCGTTTTTCTTGGTTCTTTCTATCCTTAGTCTTAGTTCAATGTTTAAATTTAATTATCTTTGTTTTGCGAACATGAGGAACTAACTTCTTTTTAGTTAGAGGAGAATTTGAAGCCATGATTATATGTTTTATATGAATTGATTACGTCCGGTTATTATTTGTTAAGGCATGAATGTGATTTGCTTATCTAAGTTATTAGAACTGGTTTATGTATGTGGGTTGGGGGTTAACACTTAATTTGCATGCATAAACTTGATGCTAGAGTATAGGGGGGTTTCACGTAATTGTTATTCACTTATATTCAAAAGTAGTGGAGGTTGCTAGTCACAATCGCGTTAAGTAAATCCTTGGTATGAGTCTCATGAGTTTCATAGTGATGAATGCCTTGTCAACGCTTATAGTTTTCACAAAACTTAATGACTTTTGATATGTACCTTTGTTATGCATCTCATATAAAGAACTTGAAAAAGATAATTTGGTTGTAATGCGTTTTCATTCAATTCAATGAAATAAGGAAAACTTGAGGGTTAGTTGTGTGATGCAACTAATTTGGGGCGTTGTCATTCATAGTCTAAAGGAGTAATAACTGGACATTGGTTCGTATGCATATATCATGTGTGGAGAAGGACCCTCTAACTAGCCTTTTACCCATTTATTTTACCTAAATTCGTTTTTCAAAACTGTTTTCTACAAAGTTTTTGTTTTGAGTCTAAAATTCGTCAAAAACAATCCCCATGTTATTTAGTCTTCATATTTGAGTCAAAACTTGTTTTCCTTGAGTCTTTTGAGTCAAGTCAAGTCCTATTTTCGTCCAAAACCTTTATTGAGTCTAAAAGTGAGTCTTTTTGAGTATTGGTTGCTGTTTTAAGTGTCTAAAGTTAGTTTTGAGTCCATAGAGTCTAGTTTAGTGCTTTTGAGTCTTATTTACATAGATTAGCATCCCTAGTTAATCCCCGGTCTAGAACGATCCCTACTTACATATCTACTATGCTTCTAGGACCTTAAATGATGCTCAATTAAACTACTCTACCACTGAAAAAGAACTTCTTGCCGTTGTGTTCGCTTTAGATAAGTTTCGTTCTTATTTACTTGGCACCAAAGTGATTGTATTCTCTGACCATGCAGCTCTTAGGTACTTATTCACTAAGAAGAAGGAGGCTAAACCACGGCTCATTAGATGGATGCTTCTTCTCCAAGAGTTTGATATTGAAATTCGAGACAAGAAAGGGAGTGAGAACGTAGTTGCTGACCGTTTAAGTCGTTTGGTGTGCAATGAGGACTCCTTACCCATCCAAGAGACTTTCCCTGATGAGCAATTGCTGTCCATTAAGGTATGTGAACCTTGGTATGCCGATTTGGTTAATTTTTTGGTGTCAAAACGTGTTCCAAGTACCCTAGCTAGGCACCAACGTGATACGTTAAAGAAAGAGGCACGGTTTTATGTATGGGATGACCCCTATTTGTGGAAGTTTTGTGCAGATCAGATTGTGCGTCGTTGTGTGCATGATTGTGAGTTTTATTCGATTTTAACCTTTTGTCATACTTATGCTTGTGGTGGACATCTTGGCACATAACGCACTGCCCTTAAAGTATTAGAATGTGGTTTTTATTGGCCAACAATCTTTAAAGATGCTAGAACATTTTGTTTAACTTGTGATCGTTGCCAACGAATAGGAAATATAGGTGCAAGGGACCAAATGCCGCAAACACCCATCTTTAATGTTGAAATTTTTGATGTTTGGGGCATTGATTTCATGGGCCCTTTCCCATCTTCGTTTGGTTGTACTTATATTTTGCTTGCGGTGGATTACGTTTCCAAATGGGTGGAAGCCAAGGCCACCCGGACTAATGATTCTAGAGTTGTTGCAGGTTTTATAAAGACTAACATTTTTGCTAGATTTGGGATGCCTCGAGTACTTATTAGTGATGGAGGGTCTCACTTTTGCAATCGTACCGTTGAAGCACTACTCAAGAAGTATCAAGTCACACATAAGGTTTCAACACCTTACCATCCCCAAACAAATGGCCAAGCCGAGGTGTCCAATAGAGAAATCAAGCAAATCTTGGAGAAGATCGTTGGACCAACAAGAAAAGATTGGAGTGTGCGTTTGGAGGATGCATTATGGGCCTATAGGACGGCATACAAGACACCAATAGGCATGTCCCCTTTTCAGCTAGTGTATGGCAAGCCTTGTCATCTCCCCGTGGAGTTGGAACATAAGGCTCATTGGGCGATCAAGACATTCAACATGGACATAGATGCGGCTGGAATGCATAGGAAGTTGCAATTGAACGAACTTGAGGAGCTAAGGCGTGAAGCATATGAGAATGCTTGCATTTACAAGGAAAAGACCAAGGCTTTTCATGACAAGATGATCCAAAGCAAAACATTCTCCATAGGGCAAAAAGTTTTACTTTTTAATTCTCGCTTACGTTTATTTCCTGGTAAGTTACATTCTAAGTGGATTGGACCTTTTGTTGTTACAAATGTTTTTCCATATGGCGCAGTTCAAATCCAAAGCTTGAGGAATGGCCAAGAATTCAAGGTGAATGGGCATCGTTTGAAGCCCTATTATGCAAATGTGGAAGGGCAGATTGTGGAGGACAATACTCTCCATGCCGTGGGCTCTAAGTGAGGCTAAGAAGCATGTTCGTCCGGCTGCACGACGTTAAAGCAAGCGCTTTTTGGGAGGCAACCCATGCATTCAACTAGAGAGGATTTGGGCAATTCACCAATTCATGCTACAAAATCAGATTTGCGTTCCTCAATCCCTATCTCTTTACTGTTTTTATGATAGTTTATATTGTTTGGTTGATTGTGTGTTTTTGTTTGAAACATTGAGGACAATGTTTGATTTAAGTGTGGGGGGGTAAACAAGTGCTTTTGCATGATTTTACATGATTTTCGTGGGATTTTATCACCTATCATTTATAATGTTGTTTCTCATTGTTTTTAAGTGTTTTTAGAGTGTTTTGGAGTGTTTTCATGTCTTTTGATCAGAAAATCAGAAAATTTACAAAAAATTGCAAAACAGTTTTGAAAAACCCTAAAAGAGTTGTTTTAAAGTTGTTTTTGTGTGTTTGTTTGTGTCTTAGGTCACCTTCCAACACAATGATGAGGATTTGGTTTTAAATTACATGACTATTAAAGAATGTTGTAAACATGGCTGGAAGTTGATTTATGCTTTGGTTTATGCTTGGTTTGGTTTATGCTTGGTTATGGTTGTAACATGCTTGAACGAAGGAACTTAAACTAAAGCTACATCCTTGTGAGACTTGAGCCTATAACGTTCTTTGGAGAGTATAAATCTATGATTTCTTGTTTTCTAAAGTCGTTGCATGATCTCATCATTCTTTGCTTGGTTGCTACTTGGAATGCATTTCATTATAGTTCCAAACACTAGAACTCATGCCCAATTCATTCAAAGCATGATATCGATTGCATAACATACAATAAGATGAAGTTGTTAGTCAAGCCAAAGCCAAAAAGCCTATCTCTTTTCATATGTATTGTAGGATTACCCCTTTTGAACCTTTTCAAGCCTATTTTCTTTGTTAGCCACATTATCCTTACCTAGCCTAGATTAGGACTTCCCATACCCTTGTTCTTAAAGGATAGTGAAGCATGATTTAGAATGAACTCCTTTGATCAATATATGGCAGAAAATGAGTGTGGGGGAAGATAATAGGGCACGGCCAAAGAATGAAATAAAGAAAAAATTCGTGGAAAAATAAAAAGAAAAAGTGTTGAAAAGAAAGAAAAAGAGTTGAAAAATAAGTGAGAATGATCTCACAAGTGTTGGTTTTGAAGGACGGGTCCAAAAGAGTGAATTTGACCCTAGTTTGTGCATGAATCTTCCCTTGTGTTTAAAAGTTGATTTCTGCCATTAAAAATGAGTTTAAGTGTCAATTTCATTACTTTGCTTCCTATTGCTTTAAGAACCTTTGTTTTTCTTTACCTTTCTTTGTTAACCAATACCCTTAACCCCGTTACAACCCTCAACTTCTATCTTGATGTTATGTGTTCAATATGTGGAGTTTGAATTTGGTATGAGCATATGGAATCACTGGTTCTCGTTCTAAGTAGTAGCATTCCATTCATGAGATCATATTCATGTCATTGTCGTAAATCCAGAAAATGCTTTCTTTGATATAACATATGTGAGTGTTAGAATTCATATTTACATCAATCTTCTCACATATACCTAGTGTAGGGTGTGGAGTTAGAAAATCTGTGTGAAAATTGAGTGCATTCTAGTAAGGAATTGAGGGAATTCTCTAAGGCATGTTACTACATTCAAAATGTTGTTTTAATTGATTAAATGTGAACTAATAAGTGGTAACTATGATTAAGTGTTTGTTGAAGTGTAAAGTAAGCTAAATGTCGTGGGAATGATGTTTTATATTGTGTCATGTTCGTTTGAAATCCCTGAGGTACATGTTGGAAGGTTTAGAATGTGTTTTGGTTTGTTTTTAGTTTCTTTCGTTTTGTTTTGCTCGAGGACTAGCAAAAGCTAAGTGTGAGGGAATTTGATAGGAGCATATTTAGGCGACTTACTTAGCTTGTTTTCGTGCATTTATATTGTTAATTCATAGTTGTTTTAGTAGTTTAAGCCATTTTCATGTGTTTTTAGGTTCATATGGCTAAGGAAGCAAAAAGATGCATTTTGGAGCATTTTGGAGCAAAATTGGACTTGGAATGGATAGCTTATGTTTGGAGCAAAAGGAATGGACGAAATTGAAGACCTAATGAAGTTAGGATTCCTAATCACAAGAGGATTCCTAATCAAATAAGGAATCCTAGTCAAAGAAGGTTTCTTACTTGAAGTAGGAAAGTTAAGCCAAGGTTTCCTATTTTGGTTTAATCTTTCCTAATCCTTAAAGACTCCATATTTCAGCAAGATCAAAGGCTCCTATCTATTCTAGGTCAGAAAAACAACATTCCTTGCAACCTTAAGCCATGCCATGTGTCCCCTTAAGTTTCTCTTCCTTGCCATGCAAGGAAGGGCTTTGTTTCCTATTCTAACTACTTAAATACCTTCCTTTTTCATACCAATCTCAGCCATAACTCACATACCCTTTTATATTCCTAAATCCTTGCCTAAATTCAAAAATAAAAGACATTCCCTTTCTCTCTAACCTTGGCCGCAAGTCACATTCCTATTTCTTTCAATCTCTGATTTTGTGTTTCCTATTCTTCAAAGATTTAGAATTAATTCCTTTCCTAAACCAAGTAATAAAGCCTTTAGGTCTTTTCTTCCTTATATATACTCTTGTGCCGCACCCTTAGGAGCTAATCCTTCACTCACAAATACATCCAGCCTTGCCGCAGCTTTCCATCCTAATTTCCACCATCTTTCAACCTTCAAACCTTCGTCCAAACCACCCTACACCACCATTAAGCCTTGTCGCACCACCATACCTCCATAAACCTACCTTAAACCCAGAAACTCATCCATAAAACCCACCTTAGCACTTGTGCCGTGACCTAGCAAAGAAGAGGAGAAAGAAGACGAAGCCTTGGACGTTTATGCATTCGAGTTGAAGTGTTGGAACTCTTCTAGGTGTAATCTATCTTTTGTTTTCAATGTTTAATTCTAATTTCTTTTGTTTTGTTATGAACATGAGACGCTAAACTCGTTTTAGCCTAGGGATGCTTTAAAGCCATGATTATATTTATAATATGAGTTGATAAATTTCAGTTGTGATTTCATAAATTGTGAATGCAATTTACTTAACCGTTTGATGGATAAATTATTCTTGTATGTTGATTAGGGAGGCCTACTTAATTTGCGTGCTTGAATTTGGTGCTAGAATATAAGGGTGTTTCACATAATCGTTACAAACTTATATTCACAAGTAGTTACGGTTGTTTTCACAATCACGTTAAGTAAATTCCTAGCATGCGTATCATGATGTCATAGTTACAAGTGCTTTGTCAATACTTATGATTTCCATTGAACGTAATGACCTTTGATTGTATCTCTATTATGATGTCATGTAGGGGACTTTTGAAGAATGCTTTGGGTTGTCGTATGATGTCATCCAATCCAATAACTTAAGGGAAATCTAAGGGTTAATTAGTGATGTCACGGTTAATCTGGGGTGTTGAGGTTCATGGTTTATCGAAAGAGCAACTGGAAATCAACTTATGTTTGAATGTATCATGTGTGGAGAAGTATCCCTTGGCTAGTTCATCATCCATTGGTTTTACTCAAATTCGTCCAAAAATCTGTTTTAAGTTTTAAGTTACTTGTTTTCTTTTAAATTCGTCCAAAAACAAATCCCCCTTTCTTACTTATTCCAAATCTTTCCAAAAGTGTGTTTTAGAGTCTTTTGAGTCAAAACAAATTGTATTTTCGTCCAAATTAGTGTTAAGTGTTCAAAACTGCCCAGATTGTGTTTTTAAGGCAGTTTTGAGTGTTTTGTTGCTGTTTTGAGTCTTTTGGTTTGTTTGAGTGTTCTAGTGTTTAGTTTTACATTCTTTGAGTCTAGTTTAGTGTTTTAACCTTTGTTTTACGTTTTTGAGTCAGTTTTCAAGTGTTTTAGCAACCCCTCCTAATCCCCGGTTTAGAACGATCCCTACTTATACATATACTACAATTGTCAAAAGAGGGTTTTAATTTGTGTGTTTATATAATTCGCATCAAAATCCCCATTGTTGGCAGCAAGGAAGGAAGAAGGAGCCACCTGGAGCGTTTCTAGGTGTATTCAATCTTTGTTTTAAATGTTTAATTTATATTATCTTTGTTTTGTTGTAAACATGAGGAACTAATTTTGTTTTGGCTAGGGGAGACTTTGAAACCATGATTATATTTACAATATGAATTGATTAATTCTAGTTGTTATTTCATAAATTGTGAATGCAATTTACTTAACCGTTTGATGGATAACTTATTCTTGTTTGTTGATTAAGGGTGCACACTTAGTTTGCATGCTTGAATTTGGGGCTAGAATATAAGGGAGTTTCACATAATCGTTACAAACTTATATTCACATGTAGTTAAGGTTGTTTTCACAATCATGTTAAGTAAATTCCTAGCATGAGTATCATGATGTCATAGTTACAAGTGCTTTGTCAATACTTATGATTTTCATAGAACGTAATGATCTTTGATTGTATCTCTATTATGATGTCATGTAGGGGACTTTTGAAGAATGCTTTGGGTTGTCGTATGATGTCATCCAATCCAATAACTTAAGGAAAATCTGAGGGTTAATTAGTGATGTCACGATTAATCTGGGGTGTTGAGGTTCATGGTTTATCGAAAAAGCAACTGGAAATCAATTTGTATGCAAGTGTGTCATGTGTGGAGAATGACCCTCTAGCTATCTAATGATCCATAGTTTTTCCTAAATTCGTCCAAATCTTATTTAAGTCTTTTAGTTACTTGTTTTTACATTAATTTCGTCCAAAACCCAATCCCCTTTACTTACTTGTTTCAAATCTGTCCTAAAGTGTGTTTTTGAGTCTTTTAAGTCAAAACCAATTCAAGTTTCGTCCAAATTGAGTCCTAGAGTCTAGTTTGAGTCTTTTTTATTGTTTTGTGCTGTTTTGAGTCTTTTAAGTTTGTTTTGAGTCATATAAGTTTAGTTAAAAGTCTTTTGAGTTTGTTTAAGTGTTTTTAAGCGTATTGTTGTATATTTGAGTCAGTTTTCATTAGATTAGCAATCCCTCCTAATCCCCGGCCTAGAACGATCCCTACTTATATCTATACTACAATTGTCAAAAAGAGGGTTTAATTTGTGTGCTATTATATATCACATCAAATTTTTGGCGCCGTTGTCGGGGATTAGTAAAATTGCTAATCCCTCTGTTTGTTTGTTTATTTTTCTTTTGATATTTGATTTAGTCTTATTTCTTTGATTTCAGGTACTAGAGAAGCACGACATGGCACTTGATAATGCTTCTCTTTTGACACAGCTCATGGAAAGTTTCCAAATGCAAAGAGTTGGTACATTTGGTGTGTCCTCTAGGCAAGAATATCAAACTAATCAACATCCTCAATTAATTGAGAATGGAGGTTGGGATAATATCAATACCTGGGGTTATCAAGATCCTAATCAATCAAGGAACGACGTGTTTTCCAACGCTTACAATTCAGATTGGAGTGATCATTCAAACTCTATGTGGTGGGAATTTCAACAAGTTGACCACAAAGGATATTGGCAGCCATATGAGGGCTCACAAAATCAAGTCAAGGAGGCTCAACAAGGAGAATATTGGCAACCATATGAGGAGTTCTATACAACACCTATGCAGCCACCACAACCTGCCCAAACAAATTCAGGTACGTCTTTGTATAATGATACGGTTATTAAGTTACTCACCAATTTGTCTCAGGGGCAAGAAAATCAAAACAAAGCAATGCAAAATCGAGGCAAAAAGGTTGGACCACTTGGAAAAGCAAATTGAGCAGATAGCGGAGTTCGTAGGACAATTTCGAGACTAAGGCAAACTCCCTATTTCAACCATTGCAAATCCGAAGGGAGGATTTGAAACTGCCAAGGAAATCATCTTAAGAAGTAGCAAGGAGGTTGGAACAGACCCTAAATCATCAAAATCAAATTACAAGGAAGATGAAATATTGCAATTTGAGGAAGAGGAACACACCCAACCCACGGCAAGGGTGGAAACACCTTTGCCGCAGGCACCTATTGCTCCTACGCCATCTAATTCAGGTAAGGTTGTTCCAAATTTAATTATTTCTAACCCCGTTCCACCAAATGTCCCTATTCCTTGCAATATCATGCACTCCAAGGAAGAAGAGGGTGAGAAAGGCATCTTTGAATCCTTTCCAAAGAATCAAGAGCAAGATGTGGCTGGGGAATGTCTAGAATTCATCAAAGAGGATATACTTGAGACAACAATTCGCAAAGAAATTGGATTTTATGACACGGGACAAGTCATAACTCTCAAATCACCAAATCTAGCTGAATTTTCTAGTCCTACAACTTTCGAAGGGGTGTTTATTCTTGAGTTCATGTCAGAGCACACAGGTAAGCCACCTCCCCGAATTTCAATTTTGTTTTATACTAATATGTTGTTAATGATTCAGGCACCCACTCTAGAATTTAAACCATTACCGGATCATTTCAAGTATCACCTTCCATTCAAAGATCAATTCCATGCCATGGGAACTAGGGGAGCATAAAATGAGGTATCGTCCGGCTGGAAGACGTTAAAGCAAGCGCTTCTTGGGAGGCAACCCATGCATTCAAATAAAGAAGACTTAGGAATCTCCGGCTCCATAACCAGATTTGCGTTCCTAAACCCTACTCTATATTGCTGTTATTTTGCAATGTTTGTCGTGTTTGTTAGTTGTGTTATTTGGGTTTGTTTGTGAGTCGATGCTTAAAACATTTAGGACAATGTTTGGTTTAAGTGTGGGGGGGGTAAAGAAAGTGTTTTTCATGCAAATTCGTGGGATTTTATCACCCATCATTTCTAAAGTTGTTTTTCACTGTTTTTAAGTGTTTTTAGTGTATTTTGAAGTGTTCTCATGTGTCTTAAACAAAAAATCCGAAAATTTGAAAAAATTGAAAAAGAGTGTTTTAAAAACCCAAAAAGAGTTGTTTTTAGAGTCATTTTTGTTTTTGTGTTTGTTTGTGTCTTAGGGTACCTTCCAACACAACAATGAGGATTTGGTTTTTAATTGCATGACTATTAAAGAAAGTTACAAACATGGATGGAAGTTTGATATACTCTTTGGTTTATGCTTAGTTGTAGTTGACATTTACGAATTCACATGTAATCACTGATGCGAGATTTATACGCACACAAATTAAACCCTCTTTTTGTCAATTGTAGTATAAGTATAAGTAGGGATCGTTCTGGACCGGGGATTAGGAGGGATTGTTAATCACTTGGATTTGACTCAAAAACGTAAAAACACAATATAAAACACTAAACTAGACTCAAAGAATGCAAAACTAAACTTTAAAACACTCAAACAAACTAAAAGACTCAAAACAGCACAAACACACTCAAATCTACCTAAAAACCACTTTCTGGGCAGTTTTGAGTATAAACACAAATTTGGACGAAATTAAGTTGTAACTTGACTCAAGACTCTTAAAAACACAAACTAAGATACTTTCTAACTAAATTGGACAATAAAGTAAAGGGGGATTTAGGTTTATACGAAATTAAATTAAATGTACAGATTGTAAATTAAAACAGAATGTAAATATGAAATTGATGAAATGGAATGAATGGATGATAGAATAGCTAAGGGGTTCATCTCCATACATATTACACTTGCATAATAAAACGATTTCCAATTGCATTTCAATAAACCATGAATTCTCAACGCTCCAAGTTAATTAGGTCCGCTTAAATTAACTTTCAAATCTTCCTAACGTTATTGGATTGGATGATTGCATACGACAACCCAAAACATTCCCCACAAGTCCTCTACATGATTGCATAATAGAGATACAAGCAAGAATCATTACGCTCTATGAAAATTATAAGTGTTGACGAGGCATTCGTTACTATGGAATACGCATGAAACTTATGCCAAGAATTCGTTTAACGCGATTGTTTATAAGCAACCTCCACTACTTGCGAATATAAGTTCGTAACTATTAGGTGAAACTCACTTATATTCTAGCGTCATATTCATGCATGAAAATTAAGCGCGCATTCTCAATAAACATACATAAATAAGTTATCAATCAAACGGTTAAACAAATTGAATCCACAACTTATGAAACGCAATTACAAGTAATCAAATCAAAATGCAAGCATAAACATATATTTCGAATCCCCCCCTAGCCAAGGGGGGGTTTAGTTCCTCATAACTTTGAAATCAAAGAAACACCTAAACATTCCAACAACTCAAACTTGAATTGTATGAACGTTTAGGCACTCTTCTCTTCCATTCCTCATACGTACAAAACAAAGATAATTGAATTTAAACATTGAGATCAAAGAAACACCTAAACATTCCAACAACTCAAACTTGAATTGTATGAACGTTTAGGCACTCTTCTCTTCCTCGTTGTTGTATCACAAGGTCTAAGGTGTGTTTTGGGATAGTGTGAAGTGTTTTGGAGGGATGGGGAGTGGTTGGAGTGGTGTTTGGATTAGTAGGGATACTCACGGCACAAGGGGATGATTTCTGGTGGTGTTTTGGATGATTTTCTGAATATGGACGAATTCCCTTCGAATGAATGGAATGGATGCTTATTTATAGGTGAAATGGGGGGAACATGACAGCTAGGAGGGAATGTGGCTGCATGTTTGAATGATTAAAGGATGCATGTGGGTTGGAAATGCATGTGCAATGAATATGTGGCTGCATGTGCAAGGGGACAATCTGGAAATGAAAAGAGAAATGCATGTGGCTGCAATAGCATGTGGAATGGATGGGAGTGCATGTGCTTAAAGGGGGAATGCATGTGGCTGAAATGAATTAAAGAGTGGGAAGTGCATGTGCATGGCAAAGGATGTATTTTCTGGATGAATGAATGTGCATGTGAATTAAAGCTAAAGTGGAATGACAATGGCATGTGGAATGGCTGAATTGAATGATTAAAGTGCACGGCACAAAGGGATGTGTTGGTGTGTGAACGGAAATGCAATCTGAAATGGGAGAGCATGTGTTTGGAAATGCATGTGGGTGAATGTGTGGCTGCATGGATTAAAGAATGGGAGTGCATGTGTTGAATGATTTAAAGTGCATGTGCAATGTTTTAAAGGATGGAATGATGGAGGAACAAGTGCATGTGAATGCATGGTGATAGCATGTGCACGGTTTTGGTTGGAATGCAAGGGAATGTGCTGAAATGATGGTTTCTTTGGTGATGAATGTGGCTGCAAGGTGTGAATGATGATGGGTATGATAAGTGATAAGTGTATGGTTATAAGTGATATGATATGTGGTTATTATAAGTGATAAGTGGTGATGATAAGTGTATGATATGATAAGTGAATGATATGATAAGTGTATGATATGTGGTGAATGATATGTTAAGTGAATGGTTTAATTGTTTAAAATAGGGAACAAAGCCCTTCCTTGCATGGCAAGGAAGGGAGACACAAGGAAACATACGATAATGTCCTAAGGTTGCAAGGAATGTTGTTTTTGTGTTCTAAAATGCGTAGGAGTCTTCAATGATGCTCAAACATGAGGTCTTTTAGGATTTAACTTTCCTACTTCAAGTCTTCAATTTCGTCCATCCTCTTGGCTCCAAGCATATGATATCCATTCCAATCTCTAATTTGCTCCAAAAGGCACCAAAAGGCATCCTTTTGCATATCTTGCCCTTAGAACCTACAAACACACGAAAATAGCTTAAAGTACTAAAATAACTAAAGAAACATAACGTAAATGCACGAGAACAAGCCATTTAAGTCGCATGAATATGCTCCTATCAATCACAAAGGAAAAAAATCAGTTTTTGTAACATGCTTGAAGGAAGGAACTCAAACTAACGTTACAACCTTGAGAGACTTGAGCCTAAACATTCTTTGGAGAGTTATTAATCTTGATGTTTTTGTTTTCTAAAGTCGTTGCTTGATCTCATCATTCTTTGCTTGGTTGCTACTTAGAATGCATTTCATCACTATAGTTCCAAATACTAGAACTCATGCCCATTTCATTCAAAGCATAAAATTGAGTGTATACCATAAAACAAGATGAAGTTGTTTAGTTAAAACTAGAGCCAAAAAGCCTTACCCTTTGCATATGTATTGTATGTTAACCCCTTTGAGCCTTAGTTAGCCTAATTTTCTTTGTTAACCATATTATCCTTACCTAGCCTAGAATAGGACTATCCATACCCTTGTTCTTAAAGTATAGTAAAGCATGACTTAGAGGGAATTCCTTTTATTCTACAATTTGCAGAAAAACAAGTGTGGGGGAAGGATTTTCGTGGGAATCTAGGGGGATGGATGATTTATGTGCCAAAGAAAAGAATAGGGCACGAAAAAAAAAAAAAAAAAAAAAAAAAAAGTGAAAAAGAAGGAAAAGAAAGAAAAAAGAGTTGGAAATAAGTGAGAATGAACTCACAAGTGTTGATTGTTGAACAAAGGGTCCAAAAGTTTGAATTTGACCCTAAGTTATGTGTGAATCTTCCCTTGGTGTTCAAAGTTGATTTCTGCGTTCAAAAGTGAATTCAAAGTGTTTATTTCATTACTTTGCTTACTATTGCTTTAAGAACTTTTGTTTATCCTTACCTTCCTTTGTTAGCCAATACCTTAGCCCCGTTACAACCCTTTGACTTCGATCTTGATTGTTATGTGTTTCAATATGTGGAGTTTAAAATTGGTTTGAGCATATGGTATCCCTGGTTCTCGCGTCTAAGTAGTGGCATTCCATTCATGAGATCATACATATAATGTTAATAATTCCAGAAAATTCTTTCTTTGATTCTACATATGTGAGTATTAGTCTACATGTTTACATCAATCTTCTCACATATACCTAGTATAGGGAGTGTAGTCAGAAAATCTGTGTGAAAATAGAGAGTATATCCAGTGAGGAATTGAGGAATTCTCTAAGGCATGTTACTACATTCAAAATCATGTTTTAATTGATTAAATGCGAGCTAGTGAGTGGTAACTATGATTAAGTATATGCTCGAGGGTAGGGATAATTAAAATCTAAGTATGTGGTGTTCTTTAATATGTCATGCTGCATTGGAAATCCCCGAGGTACATGTTGGAAGGTCTAGATTGTGTTTTGTTCATTTTGTTTTGCTCGAGGACTAGCAAAAGCTAAGTGTGGGGGAATTTGATAGGAGCATATTTATGCTACTTAGTTATGTTGTTTCCTTGCATTTAGTTACTTAATTACTATCCATTTTAATCTTATAAGCTATTTTCGTATGTTTTTAGGTCCTAATGGCAAAAGGAGCAAGAAAATGCATTTTGAGGCTATTTGGAGTAGTTTTGGGCATGGATTGGATAGCTTAACTATGGAGCAATGTGGATGGACGAAATTGAAGTCAAGAGATGCTAGGAAAGGCTAAAAATCTGGAGAAAGAAGTCCAAATGCAAAGAAGATAAGGAAAGAGCAAGAAATAAGGAACCTTATCCAAACCTTATCCAACCTTATCTTATCTTATCCTATCCTAATCTTTTCCTACCTTAATTCCAACTTCAAAGAGGACTCCTTTTCACATTAAATCACCTAAATATCAAGTTCTAGAAGCCCTATTTTCGTGCATTAAGTTTATGTCACATGTAACCCTTCTAGAAGTTCTAGAATCTGCCACAAGGACCATTCCTTGTCCTCCTTGGAATCTAATTGAAAGTATCCTTGTTCTTTGGTGATTTGGAGTCCTAATTCCTCTCCTTTTCAGCCCAAATTCGTGCCTCCCCTTCACCCTATAAATACTTGATGCCACAACACTCAAAAACCACCACCCTCTACCACAAATTCACACTACACCATCCACCACACCTGAAGAGCCTAAATTCACACAAATCCCCATTGCTGGCAGCAAGGAAGGAAGAAGGAGCCACCTGGAGCGTTTCTAGGTGTATTCAATCTTTGTTTTCAATGTTTAATTTATATTATCTTTGTTTTGTTGTAAACATGAGGAACTAATTTTGTTTTGGCTAGGGGAGACTTTGAAACCATGATTATATTTGCAATATGAATTGATTAATTCCAGTTGTGATTTCATAAATTGTGAATGCAATTTACTTAACCGTTTGATGGATAACTTATTCTTGTTTGTTGATTAAGGGTGCACACTTAGTTTGCATGCATGAATTTGGGGCTAGAATATAAGGGAGTTTCGCATAATCGTTACAAACTTATATTCACAAGTAGTTAAGGTTGTTTTCACAATCATGTTAAGTAAATTCCTAGCATGAGTATCATGATGTCATAGTTACAAGTACTTTGTCAATACTTATGATTTTCATAGAACGTAATGATCTTTGATTGTATCTCTATTATGATGTCATGTAGGGGACTTTTGAAGAATGCTTTGGGTTGTGGTATGATGTCATCCAATCGAATAACTTAAGGAAAATCTGAGGGTTAATTAGTGATGTCACGGTTAATCTGGGGTGTTGAGGTTCATGGTTTATCGGAAAAGCAACTGGAAATCAAGTTGTATGCAAGTGTGTCATGTGTGGAGAAGAATCCTCTAGCTATCTAATCATCCATCGTTTTTCCCAAATTCGTCCAAATCCTATTCAAGTCTTTTAGTTACTTGTTTTTATCTTAAATTCGTCAAAAACCCAATCCCCTTTATTTAGTTGTGTCAAATCTGTCCTAATTAGTGTTTTTGAGTGTTTTGAGTCAAAACCAAACCTATTTTCGTCCAAGTTGAGTCTTAGAGTCTAGTTTGAGTCTTTTTGATTGTTTTGTGTTGTTTAGAGTCTTTTAAGTTTATTTTGAGTCATATAAGTTTAGTTAAGAGTCTTTGAGTTTATTTAAGTGTTTTTAAGCATATTTATGTATATTTGAGTCAGTTTTCATTAGATTAGCAATCCCTCTAATCCTCGGCCTAGAACGATCCCTACTTATATCTATACTACAATTGTCAAAAAGAGGGTTTAATTTGTGTGCTATTATATATCACTTCAAGGGTTTTAATTTGTGTGCTTATATATTTCGCATCAGTACGCTAAGACACAAACAAACATACAAAAAAAACTCTTTTTGGGTTTTTCAAAACTGTTTTGCAATTTTTTTTTTTGTAAATTTTCGGATTTTCTGAACCAAACACATGAAAACACTTCAAAACACACTAAAAACACTTAAAAACAGTGAGAAACAACATTAGAAGTGATAGGTGATAAAATCCCACGAAAATCATGCAAAAACAACTTGTTTACCCCCCCCCCCCCCACAGTTAAATCAAACATTGTCCTCAATGTTTCAAACAAAGACTCATATTCAAACAAACAACACAAACTAACTAACATGACGAAATAAAAGCAATAAAGAGAGAGAGAGTTAGGAACGCAAATCTGATTGTTTGGAATGAATTGTTGAATTGCCTAAGTCCTCTCTAGTTGAATGCATGGGTTGCCTCCCAAGAAGCTCTTGCTTTAACGTCTTGTAGCCGGACGAACTCTCTTCTTAGGCTCAATTGGAACCCACGACATGGAATTGATCTTTGAATGGAATGTGATACTTCAAATGATCCGGTAATGGTTTAAATTCAAGATTGAGTGCCTGAATCATCAACAACTTGTTAGTATAAAACGAAATTGGAATTGGAGGAGGTGGCTTACCTATGTGCTCCAATAAGAACTCAAGGATAAACACATCTTCTTTGAACGTGTCAGGAACTTTGCACTTGGATAGAATTGGTGTGAGGGTTGTTCCTTGTCCTGTGTCATAAAATTCAACTTCTTTGGGGTTGTTTGTCTCAAGAACGTCCTCTTTGATGACTTCTTGATATTCCCTACTTTGCACCTTTGGAAGGGCTTCCAAGATGTCTTTTTCGCTTTCTTCTTCCTTGGAAATCATGAATCTACAAGAAATAGGGACATTGGGTGGAATGGGGTTAGAAATAATTAAATTTGGAACAACCTTACTGGACTTGGATGGTGTAGGAGCCATAGGTGCCTGCGGCAAAGGTGCTTCCACCCTTGCCGTGGGTTGGGTGTATTCCTCTTCCTCAAATTGCAATCTTTCATCTTCCTTGTGATTTGATTTTGATGGTTTAGGGTCTGTTCCAACCTCCTTCCCACTTCTCAAGTTGATTTCCTTGGCAATTTCAAATCCTCCCTTCGGATTTGCAATGGTTGAACTAGGGAGTTTGCCTTGGTCACAAAATTGTCCTACAAACTCCGCTATCTACCCAATTTGCTTTTCCAAGTGGTCCAACCTTTTGTCTTGATTTTGCATTGCTTTTTCTTGATTTTCCATCACTTTGTTTTGATTCTCTTGCCCCTGAGACAAATTGGTGAGTAACTTAGTAAGCATATCATTATAGAAAGATGTACCTGAATTTGTTTGGGCAGGTTGTGGTTGTTGCATAGGTGTTGTATAGAACTCCTCATATGGCTGCCAATATTCTCCTTGTTGAGCCTCCTTGGCTTGATTTTGTGAGCCCTGCACCAAAGAAATTAATTCATTAAGAATTTGATTATAATCTATTGACGAACCTGAGTTTGGTTGGGCATATTGTATATGAGGTTGTGGTGGCTGCATAGGTCTTGAATAGAACTCCTCAAATGGCGGCCAATATCCATCTTCTTGAACATGTTGAGGTTCCCACCACATAGAGTTCGAATGATCACTCCAATCTGAATTGTAAGTATTGGAAAACACGTCATTCCTTGATTGATTATTGATGTGTAAATTATGTTGACACACAAATTAAACCCTATTTGTGACAATTGTAGTAATGATGTAAGTAGGGATCGTTCTAACCGGGGATTAACTAGGGGTGCTAATCTAATTTGAATTGACTTAAAAACACAAAAACTAAACTTAAAGACTCTTAACAAGACTACTATGACTCAAAACAGATTTGAAACACTCAAAACTGCCTAAAACAATCAAATTGACTCAAACAGAAACTAGAACTTGATTTGGACGAATTTGAAAGTGTTTATGACTCCAAATGCTTAAAAACACAAAATAAAACAGATTTGAATGACTAAGACTCAACAAAATATGGGGGGATTGTGGTTGGACGAATTTAAACTAAATGGGCAGATTGTAAGACAAAATTGTGATGAATCAATGGATGATGGAATAGCTAAGGGGTTCTTCTCCACACATGAAATATATGCAACGTAAATCAATTTCCAGTTATCACTTCAATAAGTTATGAACCTCGACACTCCAAGTTAATTAGGTCCGCTTAAATTAACCTTCAGATTTCCCTAGAATCATTGAATTGGATGAATATGCAACGCAAATAAATTATTCCTAACAAATTCTCTATATGAACAGCATGATAAAGACATAAGTTAGAATCATTACGTTCTTTGGAAATCATAAGCATCGACAAGGCATTTGTAACTATGAAAAGCATGATACTCTTGCCAGGAATCTACTTAACATGATCGTGACTAGTGACCTTCACTACTTGTGAATATAAATTCATAACGATTAGGTGAAACAAACTTATATCCTAGCACGAAATTCAAGCATGCAAATTAAGCGTGCACTCTCAATCAACATACAAGAATAAGTTCTAAATCAAACGGTTAAGCAAATTGTATTCACGACTTATGCAACGATAATGATAGGAGCATATTTATGCGCCTTAGTTTGCTTGTTTTCTTGCATTTATGTTGCTAGTACTTAGTAATTTTAGCATTTTAAGCTATTTTCGTGTGTTTGTAGGTCCAAAGGGCTAAAGGAGCAAAAAGATGCATTTTGGAGACTTTTGGAGCACTTTTGGGCTAAGGATGGATAGCTTATGCTTGGAGCCAAAGTGTTGGACGAAATTGAAGACCTAATTAAAGACCAAAGTGTTGGAACCTTGTTCCCTTTAGTTTTAGGACATTTAATCCTTTCCTAATCCCAATCATGCCATGCATAACACACCAACAACAACCTAGCTGTGCATAACATTCCATTTCCACCACTTTCCAACCTAATTCACATGCATCCCATTCTTTAATTCAGCCACTTAATCATTCAACCACATTCACATTCATCACCACTTCATCACATGCAGCCATACATCCATTCTAACACATTGCCGTGCACATGCACCCTAGATTCTAATCAGCCACTCCACATGCATTTCCAACCTATTCCACATGCATTTCCAACCCACATGCACCCTTTAATCATTTAACCTAGCTGTCACTGCACATGCATTCCTTTAATCCACATGCATCTCCATAAACCATCAACACATGCACCCATCACCCAACACTCCCCTTTGCCGTGCATTACTCCATCAATTACAGCCACATTCCACATGCATAACCAACCTAGCAGCCCTTTAATCATTATCCTAGCTGTCATTGCACATGCATCTTCAAATAAATCACTCACATACACAACCTGCCATCATTCCTACCCATGCCGTGCACTCCCACTTCATCATTCCAGTTTTCCAACCTAATTCACATGCATTCCATCCTTTAAAACATTGCACATGCACTCATAATCATTCACACCTTGCAGCCACATGCACTCCCTTTAATTAGTTTAACCTAGCTGTCATTCCACATGCACATTCACTCCCATTTCAGATTGCATTCCCATTCACACATCAAAATCTGCCAATGCCGTGAGTTCCCATCCCATTTCCAGCTTTGCACATGCATTCACTTAACCTAGCTGTTTTGCACATGCATTCACTTAACCTAGCTGTCATGTTCCCTCTCCCATCCATTCATCTCCCTATAAAAACCATACACACTTCACACAATATTCATTCACTCTTCCATATTCAGAAAATCACCAAAGAGAGCCTTTGTGCCGTGCAAAACAGCACCCATTTCCTTACCAATCCAAACACCATCAATTCCTTCACCATTCCACAAAACCTATCATTCTACATCATCCATAATCCCCAAAACTCACCTTAGACCTTGTGCTACAACAAAGAGGAAGAGAAGCGGGCCTAAATGTTCATACAATTCAAGTTTGAGTTGTTGGAATGTTTAGGTGTTTCTTTTCCTTTGAATTCAATGTTTAATTTCAATTCTCTTTGTTTTGTACATATGAGGAACTAAACCCCCCTTGGCTAGGGGGGATTCAAAATATATGTTTATGCTTGCATTTTGATTTGATTACTTCTAATTACGTTTCATAAGTTGTGGATTCAATTTGTTTAACCGTTTGATTGATAACTTATTTATGTATGTTTATTGAGAGTGCACGCTTAATTTTCATGCATGAATATGACGCTAGAATATAAGTGAGTTTCACCTAATAGTTATGAACTTATATTCACAAGTAGTGGAGGTTGCTTATAAACAATCGCGTTAAACGAATTCTTGGCATAAGTTTCATGCGTATTCCATAGTTATGAATGCCTTTGTCGATGTTTATGATTTCCGTTGAACTTAATGATCTTTGTTGAATGTCTCTATCATGCGTATTCCATAGTTAGGGACTTTGATTAGGAATAATTTGGTTGTAATGCGTATTCCATTCAATCCAATGAATCTAGGGAAATCTGAAAGTTAATTTAAGCGGATCTAATTAACTTGGAGCATTGAGAATTCATGGTTTATTGAAATGCAATTGGAAATCTTTTTATTATGCAAGTGTAACATGTGTGGAGATGAACCCCTTGGCTAGCATCCATTCATTCCATTTCATCAATTTCATATTTACATTCTATTTTAATTGCAATTTGTTCATTTAGTTTAATTTCGTCAAAACCTAAATCCCCCTTTACTTTAATGTCAAATTAGTTAGAAATACATTTAGTTTGTGTTTTTAAGAGTCTTGAGTCAAGTTACAACTTAATGCGAGAATTATACGCACACAAATTAAACCCTCTTTTTGTCAATTGTAGTATAAGTATAAGTAGGGATCGTTCTGGACCGGGGATTAGGAGGGATTGTTAATCACTTGGATTTGACTCAAAAACGTAAAAACACAATATAAAACACTATACTATACTCAAAGAATGCAAAACTAAACTTTAAAACACTAAAACAAACCAAAAGACTCAAACATCACCCAAAACACTCAAAACTGCCTTAAAAACACTTTCTGGGCAGTTTTGAGCACTTTGGTGAATTTGGACGAAATTATGTAATAAATTGAATCAAAACACTTAGAAACATAAACTAAGACACTTTCTAACTAAATTGGACACTAAAATAAAGGGGGATTGAGTTTTGACGAAATTAAACTAAATGAACAAATTGTAATTAAAGCAGAATGTAAATATGAATTTGATGAAATGGAATGAATGGAAGCTAGCCAAGGGGTTCATCTCCACACATGTTACACTTGCATAATAAAACGATTTCCAATTGCATTTCAATAAACCATGAATTCTCAATGCTCCAAGTTAATTAGATCCGCTTAAATTAACTTTCAGATTTCCCTAGATTCATTGGATTGAATGGAATACGCATTACAACCAAATTATTCCTAATCAAAGTCCCTAACTATGGAATACGCATGATAGAGACATTCAACAAGGATCATTAAGTTCAACGGAAATCATAAACATCGACAAAGGCATTCATAACTATGGAATACGCATGAAACTTATGCCAAGGATTCGTTTAACGCGATTGTTTATAAGCAACCTCCACTACTTGTGAATATAAGTTCATAACTATTAGGTGAAACTCACTTATATTCTAGCGTCATATTCATGCATGAAAATTAAGCGTGCACTCTCAATAAACATACATAAATAAGTTATCAATCAAACGGTTAAACAAATTGAATCCACAACTTATGAAACGCAATTAGAAGTAATCAAATCAAAATGCAAGCATAAACATATATTTCGAATTCCCCCCTAGCCAAGGGGGGTTTAGTTCCTCATACGTACAAAACAAAGAGAATCAAAGAAACACCTAAACATTCCAACAACTCAAACTTGAATTGTATGAACGTTTAGGCCCTCTTCTCTTCCATTCCTCATTCGTACAAAACAAAGAGTATTGAAATTAAACATTGAAATCAAAGAAACACCTAAACATTCCAACAACTCAAACTTGAATTGTATGAACGTTTAGGCCCTCTTATCTTCCTCTTCGTTGTAGCACAAGGTCTAAGGATAGTTTGATGGTGTGAATGGTTTGGGGAGTGGTGAAAATGGAAGGGATGGTGTTTGGATTGATAGGGAACTCACGGCACAAGGGGTTTGTTGCTTGGTGAATTTCTGAATATGGAAGAAATCAATGTTGTGTATGAATGCATTGCATGGTTTTATAGGGAGAGAAAGGGGTGAATGTGCATGTGGCTGATTTGTGGTGCAATGATGAAAGGCAAAGTGCATGTGGCTGATTTGTGGTGAGTGAATGTGAATGCAATCTGAAATGGGAGAGCATGTGGATTAAAGGGGGAATGCATGTGGGTGAATGTGTGGCTGCATGGTTGAATGATTAAAGGGTGCATGTGGGTTGGAAATGCATTTGGAATGGCTGGAATGAAGGGTGAATGTGCATGTGCTTTGACAGCTAGGTTGAATTAATTAAAGGGAGTGCATGTGTTGGCTGTTTTATTTGTTGGGAAAGCATGTGAATTAAAGCTAGGGTGAATGATGATGAATGCATGTGGATTAAAGAGTGATTGCTAGGTTATGATTATGATAAGTGATAAGTGTATGGTGATGATAAGTGATAAGTGTATGGTTATGATAAGTGATAAGTGTATGGTGATGATATGTGGTGACTATGGTTTGGTCTTCAATTTCGTCCATCTACTTGGCTTTAAACATAAGCTATCCATTGCAAGTCCAATTTTGCTCCAAAATGCTCCAAAATGCATCTTTTTGCTTCCATAGCCATATGAACCTAAAAACACACGAAAATGGTTTAAACTACTAAAACAACTATGAATTAACAATATAAATGCACGAAAACACGCTAAGTAAGTCACCTAAATATGCTCCTATCACAACTTAATTTCGTCCAAATTTGGGTTTGTGCTCAAAACTGCCCAGAAAGTGGTCTTTAGGCAGATTTGAGTGTGTTTGTGCTATTTTGAGTCTTTTGATTTGTTTTAGTGTTTTAAAGTTTAGTTTTGCATTCTTTGAGTCTAGTATAGTGTTTTATATTGTGTTTTTACGTTATTGAGTCAAATCCAAGTGATTAACAATCCCTCCAAATCCCCGGTCCAGAACGATCCCTACTTACATACTTACTACAATTGACAAAAAGAGGGTTTAATTTGTGTGCGTATAAATCACACATCAGATAACTGGAAGTAATCAACTTAATTCACATATATAATCATGGTTTCTGATGCGAGAATTATACGCACACAAATTAAACCCTCTTTTTGTCAATTGTAGTATATGTATAAGTAGGGATCGTTCTGGACCGGGGATTAGGAGGGATTGCAAATCACTTGGAAACTGACTCAAAACGTAAAAACACAAAATAAAATACTATACTAGACTCAAATATTGCAAAACTAAACTTTAAAACACTAAAACAAACCAAAAGACTCAAACAGTACCCAAAGCACTCGAAACTGCCTTAAAAACACTTTCTGGGCAGTTTTGAGCACCTTGAGTACTTTGGACGAATTTGGGAAACAAAATGAATCAAAACACTTATAAACACAAACTAAATGTATTTCTAACTAATCTAACACTTTAAAATAAAGGGGGATTGGTTTTGGATGAATTTGAAAACAAAACAAAAACTTGGAAACAAAACAGATTGTAAAACGAAGAATGATGAGAAACTAGTTAGAGGGTTCCTTATCCACACATGAACATAAGCATATAATTTGACTCCCAGTTATGACTTCAACAAATGATGAATGACAATGCTCCAAGTTAATTAGGTCCGCTTAAATTAACTTTCAGATTTCCCTAGATTCATTGGATTGAATGGGATACGCATTACAACCAAATTATTCCTAATCAAAGTCCCTAACATGGAATACGCATGATAGAGACATTCAACAAAGATCATTAAGTTCAACGGAAATCATAAACATCGGCTAGGCATTCATAACTATGGAATACGCATGTTAATCCAGCCTAGGGTTTACTAAACACAATCGTGACTAGCGATTTTTACTACTCATGAATATAAGTTCATAACGATTAGGTGAAATTCCCTTATATCCTACCATCAAGTTTAGGCATGCAAATTAAGTGTCGACCCTCAACCCACATACATAAACAAGTTCTTAATCAAAACAGAAAAGTAAACCACATCTAAAGTTCAAGAATTCATAACTGGAGTAAATCAAATCATAACCAACATATGTCCATGGCTTCAAATTCGCCTCTAACTAAAAAGAAATTAGTTCCACATGTTTAACATAATTGAACAACAAGTTAAATTAAACATGAAAACAGAAACAAGAAAAGAAAGAACAAATTGATGGAATTGAATGGATGGAAAGTTAGCTACGGGGTTCATCTCCACATATGTTATACTTGCATAATAAAACGATTTCCAATTGCATTTCAATAAACCATTAATTCTCAATGCTCCAAGTTAATTAGATCCGTTTAAATTAACTTTCAAATCTTCCTAACGTTATTGAATTGGATGATTGCATACGACAACCCAAAACATTCCCCACAAGTCCCCTACATGATTGCATAATAGAGATACAAGCAAGAATCATTACGCTCTATGAAAATTATAAGTGTTGACGAGGCATTCGTTACTATGGAATACGCATGAAACTTATGCCAAGAATTCGTTTAACGCGATTGTTTATAAGCAACCTCCACTACTTGTGAATATAAGTTCGTAACTATTAGGTGAAACTCACTTATATTCTAGCGTCATATTCATGCATGAAAATTAAGTGTGCACTCTCAATAAACATACATAAATAAGTTATCAATCAAACAGTTAAACGAATTGAATCCACAACTTATGAAACGCAATTAGAAGTAATCAAATCAAAATGCAAGCATAAACATATATTTCGAATTCCCCCCTAGCCAAGGGGGTTTTAGTTCCTCATACGTACAAAACAAAGAGAATCAAAGAAACATCTAAACATTCCAACAACTCAAACTTGAATTGTATGAACGTTTAGGCCCTCTTCTCTTCCATTCCTCATTCGTAGAAAACAAAGAGTATTGAAATTAAACATTGAAATCAAAGAAACACCTAAACATTCCAACAACTCAAACTTGAATTGTATGAACGTTTAGGCCCTCTTATCTTCCTCTTCGTTGTAGCACAAGGTCTAAGGATAGTTTGATGGTGTGAATGGTTTGGGGAGTGGTGAAAATGGAAGGGGGAGGCCACGGCCTTAAGGGATGGATTTGGTGTGGTTGGTGTTTGGATTAATAGGGAGAGTCACGGCCAAAGGGGGAAGTGTTTGTGTTGTGGTATGTACAATGGAATGGAAGTGTGGGATTGAATGCCAATGGTTGTGTGTATGCGCTGGAATGGTGTGTGTATGCACGGGTTTGGGAAGTTTTTGATGATTTTCTGGCTGCATGATGAAGAGTTAATAAATAATGCATGTAGGTGGCTGCAATGATGAAGAGTGAGAACTGGAAAGGGTATGAAATGCACGGCAAAAAGGGGTTAATGGTGCTGAAAATGCATGTGAAAGCATGTGAAAGCTGGAAATGGGATGGGTATCCACGGCATTTGAGTGTGGATGAGCTAGAAATGCATGTGAAGATGCTGGAATTGTAAGGGTTGTGCACGACATTGGCTTTGTTTGGGAATGATTGAATGCATGTGGCTGATTTATGAAGAGTGAATGCATGTGGCTGATAGGTATGAATGATTATGGATGAATGTGCAATGTTTTAAAGGATGGAATGCATGTGAATATGATGGAAATCTGATGGGAACTCACGGCAAGGATGATTTCTGGTGGTGAATGGGTGTATGTTTGAATGATTAAAGGGACATGTGGGTTGGAAATGATGAAGGAAATGCATGTGAGTGACAACTAGATATGTTGATGAATGCATGTGGAATGTTTGCGGTGAGTGAATGTGCACGACAATGAGTGATTTCTGGTGGTGAATGGGTGATGCAATTGCATGTGGATTAGGTTGTGAAAGCATGTGAATGCATGTGTTGATTTATGAAGATGCATGTGCAATGAAGTGGAATGACAGCTAGGTTGAATATGCATGTGGAATGGCTTCATTTCTGAAATGTTGAATGATTACTTGGTGAGGGGATGCACGGCATGGGTAGGAGAAATGATTATGGATGCATGTGTTGAAGTGGTGATGAATGTGGATTAAAGGAATGCATGTGCAATGGATATAGGAAAGGTTTAAATGTCCTAGAACTAAAGAGAACAAGGTTCCAACACTTTGGTCTTCAATTAGGTCTTCAATTTCGTCCAACACTTTGGCTCCAAGCATAAGCTATCCATCCTTAGCCCAAAAGTGCTCCAAAAGTCTCCAAAATGCATCTTTTTGCTCCTTTAGCCCTTTGGACCTACAAACACACGAAAATAGCTTAAAGTACTAAAATTACTAAGTACTAGAAACATAAATGCAAGAAAACAAGCAAACTAAGGCGCATAAATATGCTCCTATCCGTTTCGAATACACCCTTAGCCAAAACGAATTTAACCAATCATTCTCAAAGCAAAACAAAGATTACATGAATTAAACATTGAAATTTAAGATAGAATACACCTAAAATTGTTCAACACTCAGAATGAAGAGCCAAACAATTGTGTGAAACTGTCTCCTTTCCTTTGCTTGCGGCAGATTGGATGATGATGGTTTCTGGGCTGTTTTGATGATGTAGAATGGATTTTAGGTGGTGTAGAGGCACGGCAAGGGGTATAGGTTGAGTGTGGATGGGTGTTTGATGGTTGGAAGGTGGTGGAGAACTCGGCAAAGAGGTGGAAGAAGGTGGAGCGGCTCCTTGTATTTTCTGGGCGCTAGAATGGTGTTTTGGGGTGTTTTTCTGCCCTAGGGTGTTTTTGGACGAATTTCTGTGATGAATGATGAATGGCTGCGTAGGTTATCTGTTGGGGGGTGAGGCACACTAATGGGTATATTTATATAGCATGGCCGAAACCCTAGCAAACGGATTTAGGGTTAACCTAGCTGATACAAGTGTTTTTGGGCCCCTAAGTTGCGGCATGGGTTTGGGAATTAAGTCCTAGCCCAATTGGTTTCAGATATGGACTTACACAATCCATATCCAAGAGAAAAAGGGCCAAATAAAATCAGAATCCAATTAGAAATAGGTTAAGAATTTTCGTCCAAAATTGGGCCTTCTAGAAACTAAGTGTCTTATGGCTGATTTTGGGTATTCTAGAAGGCATAAAAGAGGGAAAGGTGTGGCACCCTTTTAGGGTCAGATAGGGCCTCTAGAAATTAGGTTTTTAGGTCCACTTGTAGCTAGGATTAAGGTGGAACAAGATTAGGTTAGGACAAGATAGGATAAGGTTTGGATAAGATAACGTTGGATAAGGTTTTGGATAATGTTTCCTCTTTTCTTGCACTTTCCTTATCTTCTTTGTCATGAACTTTCCTTTTCTGATTTGTAGCATGTTTCTAATCTCTTTTGACTCCAAATTCGTCCATCCACCTTGCTCCATATACAAGCTATCCATAATAAGCCCGAAACTGCTCTAAAAGGCTCCAAAATGCATCCTTTTGCCAAAATACGTCATATGAACCTGAAAACACACAAAAGAGGCTTAAAGAACTAAAATAACTAAGAACTAATAACATAAATGCACGAAAACAAGCAACTAAGTCGCATAAATATGCTCCTATCAATTATGATCAAATGTACCAACTGTTTGGGACCTTTCCATGAGTTGTGACAAAAGAGAAGCATTATCAAATGCCATGTCGTGCTTCTCTAGTACCTAAAATCAACAAACATAACACAAATCAGAAACTAAAACTAAAATGCATAATAGAAACAAAGGGAAACAACGGGGGATTAGCAAAGTTGCGAATCCTCGGCAACGGCGCCAAAAATTTGATGTGATATATAATAGCACACAAATTAAACCCTCTTTTTCACAATTGTAGTATAGATATAAGTAGGGATCGTTCTAGGCCAGGGATTAGGAGGGATTGCTAATCTAATGAAAACTGACTCAAAGATACAAAAATATGCTTAAAAACACTTAAATAAACTCAAAGACTCTTAACTAAACTTATATGACTCAAAACAAACTCAAAAGACTCAAACTAGACTCTAGGACTTACTTTGGACGAAAATTGAATTAGCTTTGACTCAAAACACTTAAAAACACACAATAGCTCAGATTCTAACCTAATTGACACTTAAAACAAAGGGGGGTTTTGGTATTGACGAATTTGAATTGAAACAAAGCAGAAACTAAACTAGACAAAGTTTTGAACGAATTTGGGAAAAACGATGGATGATTAGATAGCTAGAGGGTCCTTCTCCACACATGACACACTTGCATACAAATTGATTTCCAGTTGCTTTTCGATAAACCATGAACCTCAACACCCCAGATTAACCGTGACATCACTAATTAACCCTCAGATTTTCCTTAAGTTATTGGATTGGATGACATCATACGACAACCCAAAGCATTCTTCAAAAGTCCCCTACATGACATCATAATAGAAATACAATCAAAGATCATTACGTTCTATGAAAATCACAAGTATTGACAAAGCACTTGTAACTATGACATCATGATACTCATGCTAGGAATTTACTTAACATGATTGTGAAAACAACCTTAACTACTTGTGAATATAAGTTTGTAACGATTATGTGAAACTCCCTTATATTCTAGCCCCAAATTCATGCATGCTAACTAAGTGTGCACCCTTAATCAACAAACAAGAATAAGTTATCCATCAAACGGTTAAGTAAATTGCATTCACAATTTATGAAATCACAACTGGAATTAATCAATTCATATTGCAAATATAATCATGGTTTCAAAGTCTCCCCTAGCTAAAACAAGTTTAGCTCCTCATGTTTACAACAAAACAAAGAGAATATAAATTAAACATCGAAAACAAAGATTGAATACACCTAGAAACGCTCCAACAATCCAAGCTTGAATGGCCAAAGCATCCAAGTCTTCTCCTCTCTTCTTTCTCCTTCTTTGTTGCTGCACAAGGGTGTTTGGGTATGAATTATGGTGATGGATGGATAGGTTGGATGGTGGTAGGGGGTGGATGATGGCTGAATGAATATAGAGAATGAGAGAAAATTCGTATGGATGTGTATGGCTGTCTAGAATCTCCCATAAGTGCAGCAGATTATGTATATATAGAGGAAGAAAGGTTAGGGCAATAAGTAATCAATTTGGGAAGGTTTTTAGCTCCAAATCCTCAAGGAAAAAGGGTAACAAATCAGAATTCTAAGAGGAAAAAGGGAAACAAAATATGCAGCAAGGAATTGGGAAAAGAGAAAGGGAAAGCTGCGGCAATGATGTTTTAGAGAATGGGAATGTGATTTGCTGCAATAAAAAGGGAAATCTAGAAAAGATAGGTGCGGCATGGATTAGGAAGTATGACTAAGTTTTCTAGACATATATTTAAGTGTCCTAAATTAATTAGGAACCCTTCAAAGTTGCTGGAACTTAGGTAGGAAGAGATTAGGAAAGTTAAGTCAAAATAAGGAAGTTTGACTCATGTTTCCTTCTTTGTAGTTGATTCCTTTTCTTCCAAGTCTTGAATTGATTTCTTCCATCTTCTTAGCAGATTCCTAGACTCCTTTGGACTTCAATTTCGTCCATCCACATTGCTCCAAGCATGTGCAATCCATTTAATGCCCAAAACTGCTCCAAAATGCACCAAAATGCACTTTCTTGCCACTTTAACCATTTGGACCTACAACCATACGAAAATAGCTTAAAATACTAAAATAACTAAGAACTAACAACATAAATGTAAGAAAACAAGCTAACTAAATCATTTAAATATGCTCCTATCACTTATTCTTGTGCATTTGTGTTATTATTTCTTAGTTAATGTAGTATTTCAACTCATTTTCGTGTGTTTGTAGGTCCAAAGGGTTAAGGTACCAAGAAAGTGCATTTTGGAGCAGTTTTGGGCACTAAATGGATAGCTTGTATACGGGCCAACTTGGATGGACGAATTTGGAGTTTAAAAGTCAAGAAATCTGATAAGAAGATAAAGAAATTAAACTCAAGACAAAGTGGATAAGGAATTAGCTCAAAAGAGGAAACCTTATCCAACCTTATCTAACCTTATCCAACCTTATCCTATCTTATCTAACCTAATCTTGTTCCACCTTAATCCTAGCTGCAAGTGGACCTAAAAACATGATTTCTAGAAGCCTTATCTGACCCTAAAAGGGTGCCACATCCTTCCCCATTTTATCTTTTCTAGAAAACCCAAAATCAGCCACAAAACACTTAGTTTCTAGAAGGCCCAATTTTGGACGACTTTCCTAAACCTTTTTCCTTTTGGATTCTGATTTGTTAGGCCTTAATCCTTGTGGATTTGGGTATACAAATCCTTTTATGAAACTAATTGGGACAAACCCTCTCCTAAGTGGATTTAACTTGCTTGTGCCGAACCCTAGGGCCCTAATTTATAAAATCTGCTAAGTTGTAACCCTAATCTAATTAACCCTAGGACTATATATTGATATTTTCAGCCACAAATTCGTAACCACCCCTTCTGCTATACAGAAAACACCTTGCCGCAACACCCTAGCCTCCATTCTCCATCCTTCATCCACTCCATACACCTTCATACACAACTTGCCGTACCCTACCACCATAATCAGCCATCATTCATCCTCCTAACCAAGACTACATCCTTCATAACCCCCAAATCCACCACCTACAACTTGTACCGCAGCAAGGAAAAGGAAGGGAAGCCTAGCCGTGCATGCCATTCAACCTGGAATTGCTGAAATGTTTAGGTGTAATCTTTCTTGTGCTTTCAATGTTTAAATTCAATGATCTTTGTTTTGTGAGTATGAGGAACTAATCCCCTTTTGGCTAGGGGAAATTTCGAAACCATGGCTATATTTGCATTATGATTTGATTACTTCCAGTTGTGATTTCATGAATTGAGAATTCAATTTACTTGTCTATTTGAATTAAAACTTGTTTATGTATATGGATTGAGAGTGCACACTTAATTTGCATGCATAAATATGATGCTAGGATATAAGGAAACTTCACCTAATCGTTGGGAATTTATATTCATAAGTAGTAAAGGTTGCTAGTCACAATCATGTTAAGTAAAATCTTGGCATAAGTATCATGCGCTTTCATAGTTACGAATGCCTCGTCAACACTTATGATTTTCATAGAATTTAATGATCTTTGATTGTTTCTCTATTATGTGCTTTCATGTAGAGAACTTTTCAGGAATAATTTGATTGCAATGTGCTAATTCCATTCGATTCAATGACTTAAGGAAAATCTGAAGGTTAATTTAAGCGTACCTAATTAACTTGGGGTGTTGAGGTTAATGATTCATTGACAAAGCAACTGGAGATTGTTTTGTATGCAAGTATGCCATATGTGGAGAAAAACCTCCTAGCTAGCTCATCATCCACTTAATTTCACCAATTCGTGCAAATCTGTCTCGTTTTAAATTCTTGTTTTGTTGATTTTATTTTCGTCGAAACCCTAATCCACCTTTATGTTAGAGTGTCTAAATGGTTAGAATATGTTTTAGATTGTGTTTTCAAGAGTTTTGAGTCAAGTTAGAACCAAATTTCGTCCAATTTTGTGTTTAGAGTCAAATCTGCCCAGTTTGTGTTTTTTAGGCAGTTTTGAGTGTTTTCAGCTCATTGTGAGTCTTGTGAACTTGTTTTGAGTCTTTTGAGTTGAGTTAAGTGTTTAAAAGCTTTGTTTTATTTATTTGAGTCAGTTTAAGGTGTTTAGCAATCCCTCCTAATCCCCGGTTTAAGAACGATCCCTACTTACTTATATACTACAATTGTCAAAAGAGGGTTAATTTGTGTGTTAAGTTAATTTTCATATTAATGTTTGGGGTATTGATTTTATGGGTCCTTTTCCTTCATCTCATGGTTTCCTTTATATTTTACTTGTGGTTGATTATGTGTGGAAATGGGTGGAAGCAAAAGCCACTCGTGCTAATGATTCCAAAGTGGTTGCAGATTTTGTCAAAACTAACATATTTGCTAGATTTGGAATGCCAAGAGCTCTTATAAGTGATGGAGGGTCCCATTTTTGCAATCGAACCATTGAAGCTTTGCTCAAGAAATATAATGTCACACATAAGGTGGCAACCCCTTATCATCCTCAAACAAGTGGGCAAGCTGAGGTTTCTAATCGGGAAATCAAGCAGATTTTGGAGAAGACCGTTGGGCCAAACCTGAAGGATTGGAGCTTGCGTTTGAATGATGCATTGTGGGTGATAGGAGATATTTAGGCGACTTAGTTAGCTTGTTTTCTTACTTTTATATTGTTAATTCATAGTTATTTTAGTATTTTAAGCTATTTTCGTGTGTTTATAGGTTCATATGGCTAAGGTAGCAAGAAGGTGCTTTTTGGAGCCTTTTGGAGCAAAATTGGACTTGGAATGGATAGCAGCATAAGGAATAGACGAAATTGTGATAGGAGCATATTTATGCGACTTAATTGGCTTGTTCTCGTGCATTTACGTTGTGTTTCCTTAGTTATTTTAGTCCTTTATGCTTCTTTTGTGTGTTTTCAGGTTCATATGATGGAGTTGGTGAAAAGATGCATTTTGGTGCCTCTTGGAGCAAAATTGGGCTTGGAATGATCATCACATGCTTGGAGCACAAGGATTGGACATAATTGAAGACTTGAAGTCGACAAGGATTCCTATCACGAGAAGGTTTCCAAATTGAAGGAGGTTTCCCACTCACATGAGGATTCCTAGTTGGATGAGGATTCCTAATCACACAAGGATTCCTACTTGAAGTAGGAAAGTTAAGCCCAGGGTTTCCTATCTTGGTTTGACATTTCCTAAATTCTAATTGTCCTTATGTCCCAAACATTTTGAAGACTTCATATGCATTCTAGGACACAAAACAAAGGTCTCTTGCCGTGCAAGGGAACCTTGTTTCCTTTAGTTTTAGGACATTTAAACCTTTCCTATATCACATCCGTACCTCCCTTGACCTTTCCTCTTCCTTGCCGTGCAAGGGAGATGGTTCTTTCCTATTTCCTTGCATTAAAACACATTCCTTTTGTGTTTTATGCCATTGCCGCAACTTTTAATTAGTTTCCTTTAAATTTCTGATTTGATTTCCTATTTCTAGAAGCTTTTGACTTAATTTCTGTTTACCTACATAATCTAGGGTTTTAACTTTTGAAATCCTATAAATAAACATCCTTGTTGCAGCCACAAAGTTTCATTCATTCACCATTCACGCCAGAAAATCATCCCATCCCTCTAACACATCCATACTTCACCATTCTCCATATTTTCTGCCCAAAACCAACCCTTGTCGTCCCCTACATCCATCCCAAACCTAAATCCATCATTCTACATCATCCATAACCCCCTAACTCACCAGAACCTCTTGTGCCGTAGCAAAGGAGAGGAAGAAGATTGCTTGAAGATTCTAGCTATTCAACATTGGATCGTTGGAGTATTTAGGTGTTCTCTTTCTTATATGTACAATGTATAAATCTGTTTTCCTTTGTTTTGTGAACATGAGGAACTAAGCCTTTTGGCTAGGGGGATATTCAATACCATGATGATGCTTGCAAGATGAATTGATTACATCCAATTGTTATTTCATAAGTTATGAATTCAATTTGCTTAACTGTTTGATTGATAACTCATTCTTGTGTGTTGATTAAGGTGGCCACTTAGTTTTTCATGCAGGGATTTGAAGCTAAAATATAAGGGAATTTCACCTAATAGTTATAACCTTATATTTGCTAGTAGTGGAGGTCGTTTATCGACGATCGCGTTAAGTGAATTCTTGGCAAAAGTTTCATGCTTTTCATAGTAACAATTGCCTTGTCAATACTTATAGTTTTCATGAAACTTAATGATCTTTGATTGTACCTTTATTGTGCTTTTCATGTAAGGGACTTTTAGAGAATGTTTTGAGTTGTTGTATGCGCATTCCCATCCAATTCAATAACTTAAGGAAAACTTGAAAGTTAGAAAAGTGCTGTTCACGGTTAACTTGGGGTATTGAATTTCATGATTTATTGAAAGAAGCAATTGGAAATCAATTTGAATGCAAGTGTGTCATGTGTGGAAAAGAACCCTCTAGTTAGCCCATCATTCATCAATTCACCTAATTTAGTCGAAAGAATCTGTTTTCTTTGTCCTTGTCTTAATTTACTTAATTTTCATCAAAACCAATTCCCCCATTAATTTAAAGTGTTAGATTAGTTAGAAATCAATTTAGTTGATGTTTTTAAGTGTTTTGAGTCAAGTGATAACTTAATTTCGTCCAGATTTGAGTATAGTGTTCAAAACTGACCAGAAAGTGTTTTTAAGGCAGTTTTGAGTGTTTGTTTGCTGTTTTGAGTCTTTTGGTTTGTTTTGGTGTTTTATAGTTTAGTTTTGCATTCTTTGAGTCTAGTTTAGTGTTTAAACTTTGGTTTTACGATTTTGAGTCAGTTTAGAGTGTTTAGCAATCCCTCCTAATCCCCGGTTTAAGAACGATCCCTACTTACATATCTACTACAATTGTCAACAAGAGGGTTTAATTTGTGTGTTAAGTAATTTTCGCATCAAATTTTGGCGCCGTTGCCGGGGATTAGCAACTTTGCTAATTCCTCGATATTTCTTTTTATTTATTTTTCGTTTGTTTTCTATCTTAGTTACTGATTTGTTTGTTTCATTGTTTTTAGGTACTAGTGTATGACACGAAGTTCCCAACCTGTTCATAAGAATATTTTGGATTTTGACGACGATTTTGAGAGGACTTTGATGCGAACTAAATAAGCACACAAATTAAAACCCTCTTGTGACAATTGTAGTATATGTATAAGTAGGGATCGTTCTAAACCGGGGATTAGGAGGGATTACTAAATCAATTGGAAACTGACTCAAAAACTTAAAACAAAGGTTAAAACACTAAACTAGACTCAAAGAATGCAAAACTAAACACTTAAAACACTAAAACAAATCAAAAGACTCAAAACAGCACCAAAACACTCAAAACTGCCTTAAAAACACTTTCTGGGTAGTTTTGAGCACTTTGACTACTTTGGACGAATTTGGGAAATAAATTGATTCAAAACACTCTTAGAAACACAAACTAAGACACTTTCTAACTAAATTGGACACTAAAGTAAAGGGGGATTGAGTTTTTGACGAAATTAAATCAAATGCACAGATTGTAATTAAGGGCAGATTATAAAGATGAATTGGATGAAATTATGGATGGAATGCTAGCTAGAAGGTTCTTCTCCACACATGTCACACTTGCATACAAGATGATTTTCAGTTGGTCTTTCGATGAATTATGAAACTCAACACCCCGGGTTAATTAGGTCCGCTTAAATTAACCTTCAGATTTCCCTAGAATCATTGAATTGGATGAATATGCATCGCAAACAAATTATTCCTAACAAGTTCTCTATATGAACAACATGATAAAGATACAAGTTAGAATCATTACGTTCTTTGGAAATCATAAGTGTTGACGAGGCATTCGTTACTATGATGAGCATGAAACTAGTGCCAAGAATTCATTTAACGCGATTGTTTATAAGCAACCTCCACTACTCGTGAATATAAGTTCATAACTATTAGGTGAAATTCACTTATATTCTAGCGTCATATTCACGCATGAAAATTAAGCGTGCACTCTCAATAAACATACACAAATAAGTTATCAATCAAGCAGTTAAACAAATTGAATCCAAAATTCATGAAATTCCAACCAAAGGTAATCAATTCATATTGCAAGAATAAACATGGTTTCGAATCACCCCCTAGCTAACTAGGGATTTAGCCTCTCATGTTTACAGAAAGAGAAATAAAATTGAATTTAAACATGAAGATTAAAAGATTGATTACACCTAGAACGCCCAACAAATCCACTTGAATTTCTGCGCGTCTAAGTCCCTCTTTCTTCTTCTCCTTGCTGCGGCAGAGAGGTTTTATGGTGTTTTTGGTTGATTGTCTGATTTAGGGATGGGGTTATGGTGATATGGTGGTGCGGCAAGGTGGTGGAGTGGTGGATGAAGGTTTGTATGGTGGCTGGAAGAGTGGGAAGGTGGCTGGAATGGATGGGAAAAGGTGCGGCTGATGGGAATAATTTGGATGATGGCTGCGGCTTAGGGAGAAATAGGGTTAATGATGAAGAGAGGCTACGGCTTAGAGTGAATAATAGGGTTATGGTGGCTAAATGAATATTAAGAATGAATGAGAGAGAGCTAGGGTTAGAATAGGTGCGGCTGAGATGGGATTTAGAAAGCTTAGGGTGAATGGATGATAGGAGCATATTCATGCTACTTAAATGGCTAGTTCTCGTGCATTTACGTTATGTTTCTTTAGTTATTTTAGTCCTTTATGCTTCTTTTGCGTGTTTTCAGGTTCTAAGGGCTTAGGGAGCAAGAAAGTGCATTTTGAGGCTATTTGGAGCATTTTTGGGCATGGATTGGATAGCTTAATCATGGAGCAAAGAAGATGGACGAAATTGAAGCCTTGCATGCTCTTTAGGACATAAAACAAAGGGCCTAGCCCAATCAAACAATCCTTTGAGCCATGCAAAACCCCTAGCCCAATCAAACAATCCTTTGAGCCATGCAAAACCCCTATCCCAATCAAACAATCCATCAATTCACATGCAAAACCACCATTCACACACATGCACCCAAACACTTCCTTGTTGCCGTGCCTTTCCCTTCCACTTTCCAACCTTTCCAAATGCAATTTCATCAACACATGCATTATTTATTCACTCTTCATCATTGCACTCATCACCAAAGAATTCCCCACCATTGCCGTGCATTCCCCCTAATTCCATCCATCCTCCACACCTTTCCAACCTAGCCACATCCTTTAATCATCCCCCCTTTAAGTTATGATTTTATTTCCTAACCCTACATGCATTATTTATTAACTCTTCATCATGCATCCACATTTTAAATCATCAAAAACTTCACCCTTTGTCGTGGCCTTCATTCCCATTTCAGCATTCATATGTTTTTCCAACTCATCCACAAGCCTTTGCCGTGGCCTTCATTCCTAGCATTTCCAGCTTTTCCCTTTACATTTCACATGCATTCACACACACCTCACACAAACAACATTCACATGCAAACACATGCTTTCCCAACAAACAAAACAGCCAACACATGCACCAAAACAAGCATTGCCGTGGGTTCCCTTGCACTTTCCAGCATTCCCCTTGTGCAATTCCAGCTTTCCACCCACTTTTCTAGCTGTTTTTCACATGCATTGCAGCCACATTCTCACCCTTTCTCTCCCTATAAAAACCACACACACTTCATTCAATTGGGGGGATTCACTCATTCACTCTTCCATTTCAGAAAATCATCCATTCACACACACAAACTCCCTTTTGTGCCGTGCCTTCCCCATCAATCCATTCTTCCATCTCCAACCACTCCCCACTCCATTCCACATACACCTAAAGCCCTAAACATCTCCTTAGACCTTGTGCCACAACGAAGAGGAAGAGAAGAGTGCCTAAACGTTCATACAATTCAAGTTTGAGTTGTTGGAATGTTTGGCTGTTTCTTTGATTTCAAAGTTATAATTTAATTCTCTTTGTTTTGTACGTATGAGGAATGGAAGATAAGAGGGCCTAAACATTCATACAATTCAAGTTTGAGTTGTTGGAATGTTTAGGTGTTTCTTTGATTTCAAAGTTATGAGGAACTAAACCCCCTTTAGCTAGGGGGTGATTCGAAACTATGTTTATATTTGCAATATGAATTGATTAACTTTCGTTGGAATTTCATAAGTTGTGGATTCAATTTGTTTAACCGTTTGATTAATAACTTATTTATGAATGTTTATTAAGAATGCGCGCTTAATTTTCATGCATAAATATGACGCTAGAATATAAGTGAATTTCACCTAATCATTATGAACTTATATTCACAAGTAGTGGAGGTTGCTTATAAACAATCGCGTTAAATGAATTCTTGGCACTAGTTTCATGCTCATCATAGTAACGAATGCCTCGTCAACACTTATAGTTTTCATAATGCTTAATGATCTTTGATTGTATCTTTATTGTGCTTTTCACGTAAAGGACTTTTGGAGAATGTGGTGAATTGCGTTGCGCTAACCCATCCAATTCATTAACTTAAGGAGAACTTGACGGTTAATTTAAGCGGACCTAATTAACCCGGGGTGTTGAGTTTCATAACTTATCGAAAGACCAACTGAAAATCAATCTTGTATGCAAGTGTAACATGTGTGGAGAAGAACCCCTTGGCTATTCCATCATCCATATTTTCATCACATTCATATTTACATTTTGCTCTTAATTATATTCTGTCCATTTAATTTAATATCGTCCAAACACATTTCCCCCATATTTCGTTGAGTCTTAATCATTCGTATTTGTTTTATTTTTGTGTCTTTAAGCATTTGGAGTCATAAACACTTTCAAATTCGTCTAAATCAAGTTCTAGTTTCTGTTTAAGTCAATTTGATTGTTTAAGGCAGTTGAATATTTCAAAGTTATTCTGAGTCATAGTAGTCTTGTTAAGAGTCTTTACATTTAGTTTTTGTGTTTTCAAGTCAATTCAAAATAGATTAGCACCCCTAGTTAATCCCCGGTTAGAACGATCCCTACTTACATCATTACTACATTTGTCACAAATAGGGTTTAATTTGTGTGCGTATAAAACTCGCATCAATGGATTTGCGGCTGATATGGAATTAGTGGCTGAAAAATTGTCCATGAGTAGAATAGGGTGCGGCTAGGTTGTAAAAATGTGTAGGGTTTCAGAAAATAAACCCTAGCTTATTAAAATTAAATTAAAGTTAATTCAAAGGCTGCTAGAATTAGGGAATTAAATCAGAAATTAAAGGGGATGGCTGCAAGGTGCGGCTAGGGTTAGGTTAGGAGAGGGAAATAGGGTTTAAGTGAATGACATTGGACCTAAATACCCCCCCTTGCCGCAAGGGAAGGGGAGAAGAGAAAAGGGCACGGCAAGGGTGTTTAAGAGGCCTAGGGCCTTCATTTTGTGTCCTAAAGTGCCTACAAGGCCTTCAAAGTGGCTAGAAAATACGGACGTTTAAGATTAGGAAAGGTTACCAAAACGGGAAACCTAGGGTTAACTTTCCTACTTCAAGTAGGAATCCTTGTTTGAGTAGGAATCCTCGTTTTGGTAGGAATTCATCGTTGGAGTAAGAATTCATCGTTTCTTCAAGTCTTCAACTCATTCATTCCTCTTTTGCTCCAAAAGGCTCCAATTTGCATCTTCTTGCACACTTTGGCCTTATAATCTGAAAATACACAAAAATGACTTTAAACACTAAAATAACTAAGGAAACACAACATAAATGCACGAGAACAAGCTAATTAAGTCGCATGAATATGCTCCTATCAAATTCCCCCACACTTAACTTTTGCTAGTCCTCGAGCAAAACAAAACAACTTAAAGAAAAAAAACAAAACAAAACAAACACAACAAAACCTAAACCTTCCAACGTTTGCCTCAGGAATTTCCAATGAAACATGACATGTCAAAGATCATTACTCACATAGCTTTTAGTCTTCCTTCCCCTCGAGCACATACTTAATCATAGTCACCATTCACTAGTTTGCATTTAATCAATTAAAACACATTTTGAATGTAGTAACATGCCTTAGAGAATTCCCTCAATTCCTCACTAGTTATGCACTCAATTTTCACTCAGATTTTCTGACTACACACCCTACACTAGTTATATGTGAGAAGATTGATGTAAACATGAGAGACTAGTACTCACATATGTTATAACAAAGAATGCAATTTCTCGAGTAATTAAACATGTTTAGATATGATCTCATGAATGGGATGCTACTACTTAGATGCGAGAACCAGTGACACCATATGCTCATACCAAATTCAAACTCCACAATTGAAATGCACAACACTCAAGATAGGAGTCAAGGGTTGTAACGGGGCTTGGGGTATTGGCTAACAAGGAAAGATAGGGATAAACAAAAGTTCCTTAAGCAATAGCAAGCAAAGTAATGAAATTGAGACTTAGAATTCACTTGGAATGCAGAAATCAACTCTTATACAAATAGGGGAGATTCAAACAACTCTTAGGGCCTAATTCATTGTTTTGGACCCTTACTTCAACAACCAATACTTTGGAACTCTTTTTTTTACCTCTTTTCTTCTTTTCTTTTCTTTTTTTTTTTTTTTTTTTTTTTTTTCTAGCCGTGCCTATGGCACATAACTCACATCACTAATCCTTCCCCCACACTTATTTTGTGCAACACATTAATCAAAAGGAATTCATTCATGCTTACTATGCTTCAAGAACAAGGGTACGGATGGTCCTAATCTAGGCTAGGTGAGGATGATATGGGTTAACAAAGAACGTGGCTAACACGGCTCAATGGGGTTAAACTTAAACACAAAATGAGTGAAGGGCACATGGCTATTTGGCTTTGATGGTGGTCACTACACAACTTCATCTTGAATATGTGTTATGCAATTCAATAACATGCTTTGAATGAAATGGACATGAGTTCTAGCATTTGGAACTAAGTGATGAAATGCCTTCTAAGTAGTAACCAAGCAAAGAATAATGAGATCATGCAACGACTTTAGAAAACAATAATGCACAGATTTTAACTCTCCAAATAACGTTTAGGCTCAAGTCTCACAGGGATATAGCGTTAGTTTGAGTTCATTCCTTCAAGCATGTTACAAAAACTGATTTTATCCTTTGTGATTACATGTGAATTCGTAAACTATAACTACAAACAAGCATAAACTGATGTGAAATATTCTAACACTCAAATTAAACCCTCTTTTTGACAATTGTAGTATAGATATAAGTAGGGATCGTTTTAGGCCGGGGATTAGAAGGGATGCTAATCTAATGAAAACTGACTCAAAGATACAAAAATATGCTTCAAAACACTTAAACAAACTCAAAAGACTCTTAACTAAACTTATATGACTCAATACAAACTTAAAAGACTCTAAACAACACAAAACAATAAAAAAGACTCAAACTAGACTCTAAGACTCAATTTGGACGAAAATAGAATTGGTTTTGACTCAAAACACTCAAAAACACTAATTAGGACAGATTTGACACAACTAAATAAAGGGGATGGGGTTTTTGACGAATTTAAGATAAAAACAAGTAACTAAAAGACTTAAATAAACTTTGGACGAATTTGGGGATATGGATGGGTGATTAGCTAGCTAGAGGGTCCTTCTCCACACATGACACACTTGCATACAAATTGATTTCCAGTTGCTTTTCGATAAACCATGAACCTCAACACCCCAGATTAACCGTGACATCACTAATTAACCCTCAGATTTTCCTTAAGTTATTGGATTGGATGACATCATACGACAACCCAAAGCATTCTTCAAAAGTTCCCTACATGACATCATAATAGAGATACAATCAAAGATCATTACGTTCAATGAAAATCATAAGCATTGACAAAGCACTTGTAACTATGACATCATGATACTCATGCTAGGAATTTACTTAACATGATTGTGAAAACAACCTTAACTACTTGTGAACATAAGTTTGTAACGATTATGTGAAACTCCCTTATATTCTAGCACCAAATTCAAGCATGCAAATTAAGTGTGCACCCTTAATCAACAACACAAGAATAAGTTATCCATCAAACGGTTAAGTAAATTGCATTCACAATTTATGAAATAACAACTGGAATTAATCAATTCATATTGCAAATATAATCATGGTTTCAAAATCTCCCCTAGCTAAAACAAGTTTAGCTCCTCATGTTTACAACAAAACAAAGAGAATAAATCTTAAACATTAAAAACAAAGATAGAATACACCTAGAAACACTCCAGGTGGCTCCTCCTTCCTTCCTTGCTGCCAACAATGGGGATTTGTGTGAATTTAGGCTCTTGAGGTGTGGTGGATGGTGTGGTGTGAATTTGTGGTAGAGGGTGGTGGGTTTTGAGTGTTGTGACATCAAGTATTTATAGGGTGAAGGGGAGGCACGAATTTGGGCTGAAAAGGAGAGGAATTAGGACTCCAAATCACCAAAGAACAAGGATACTTTCAATTAGATTCCAAGGAGGACAAGGAATGGTCCTTGTGGCAGATTCTAGAACTTCTAGAAGGGTTACTTGTGGCATAAACTTAATGCACGAAAATAGGGCTTCTAGAACTTGATATTTAGGTGATTTAATGTGAAAAGGAGTCCTCTTTGAAGTTGGAATTAAGGTAGGAAAAGATTAGGATAGGATAAGATAAGATAATGTTAGAGTTAGGAAAGGATAAGGTTGGTTAGGATAGGATAAGATAAGGTTGGATAAGGTTCCTTATTTCTTGCTATTTCCTTATCTTCTTTGCATTTGAACTTCTTTCTCCAGATTTGTAGCCTTTCCTAGCCCTTCTTGACTTCAATTTCGTCCATCCTCTTTGCTCCATTGTTAAGCTATCCAATCCATGCCCAAAACTGCTCCAAATAGCCTCAAAATGCACTTTCTTGCTCCTTTTGCCATTAGGACCTAAAAACATACGAAAATAGCTTAAAAGACTAAAATAGATAGTAATTAAGTAACTAAATGCAAGGAAACAACATAACTAAGTAGCATAAATATGCTCCTATCATAAACCAAAGAGTATATCAAACGTCCATCCATGTTTGTAACTTTCTTTAACCATCATGCAATTAAAAACCAAATCCTCATCATTGTGTTGGAAGGTACCCTACGACACAAACAAACACACAAAAACAACTCTTTTTGGGTTTTTCAAAACAAATTTTCAAATTTTTATGGGTTTTTCGGATTTTTAAGTTAACACACACTAAAACACTCTAAAATAGCTTAAAAACACTTAAAAACAGCAAGGAACAACATTGGAAGTTATGGGTGATAAAATCCCACGAATTTGCATCAACAACATTAAGTACCCCCCCCCCCCCCCCACACTTGAATCAAACATTGTCCTCAATGTTTTAAGCTTAAAACCACACCAAACAAAAGTAAACATAAAAACAGCGACTAAACACACTAAACATGGCAGAATGTAAATAACAAAGAGAAGAGGTTAGGGACGCAAATCTGGTTATGGAGTGTAGATTCCATCTTCTCCTTGTTATTTGCATGGGTTGCCTCCCACGAAGCGCTTTCTTTTACGTCTTGCAGCCGGACGATGCCACATTGATCATCCTTCATGGGAACCCACGGCATAGTGGGTGGTCTCCTCCACATCATGTTCTACAAAGCTCTCGTAGTAAGGCTTCAATCGATGCCCATTCACCTTGAACTCTTGACCTGTTTTGAAACTACGAACTTGGACTGCACCATGAGGAAAAACATTAGTAATAACAAAGGGTCCTATCCAACGTGAACGTAACTTACCCGAAAATAGACGAAGACGAGAATTAAATAACAACACTTTCTATCCAACAGAGAAGGACTTGGTGCGAATCATCTTGTCATGAAAGGCCTTTGTCTTTTCCTTGTAAATACGGGCATTCTCGTAAGCTTCATTCCGTATCTCCTCAAGTTCATTCAATTGAAGCTTACGATGAGTTCCCGCCTCATCTACATCCATGTTGAACTTCCTCACGGCCCAATGAGCCTTGTGCTCCAACTCCACAGGTAAGTGACATGGCTTGCCATAAACAAGCCGAAAGGGGGACATTCCTATGGGTGTTTTGTAGGCGGTCCTATAAGCCCACAATGCATCCTCTAACCTCAAGCTCCAATCTTTTCTTGTTGGCCCAACCGTCTTCTCAAGAATCTGTTTTACCTCCCGATTCGACACCTCGGCTTGCCCGCTTGTTTGAGGATGATAGGGTGTCGAAACCCTATGTGTAACGTTGTACTTCTTGAGCAGTGCCTCGATTGTGCGATTACAAAAATGTGAACCTCCATCACTTATAAGTACTCGAGGCATTCCGAACCTAGCAAAAATGTTAGACTTCACAAAATCTGCAACCACTTTGGAATCGTTAGTACGGGTGGCTTTTGCTTCCACCCATTTGGAAACATAATCCACCGCCAACAAGATATAGAGAAAACCATGTGATGAAGAAAAAGGACCCATAAAATCAATTCCCCACACGTCAAATATTTCAACAGAAAGTATAGGGTTTTGTGGCATTTGATCCTTAACACTTATATTACCCATTCGTTGACAACGATCACATGTAAGGCAAAATGTCCTAGCATCCCTAAAAATGGTTGGCCAATAAAACCCACATTCTAAAACCTTAAGGGCAGTGCGTTGGGTGCCAAAATGTCCCCCACATGCTTATGAATGACAGAATGTTAAAATAGATTGAAACTCAGATTCATTCACACAACGTCGTACAATCTGATCGGGACAAAATTTCCAGAGGTATGGGTCATCCCAAACATAAAACCTAGCATCCTTTTTAAGCTTATCACGTTGATTCTTATTAAGTGTGCTAGGGATATGTTTAGACACCAAAAAGTTCACCAAATCTGCATACCAAGGCTCACTTACCTGGATAGACATTAATTGTTCATCGGGGAATGTTTCAGAAATTGGCAATTCTTCCTCATGCACCATTCGACTTAGGTGGTCAGCCACCACGTTCTCCACGCCCTTCTTATCCCGAATCTCAATGTCAAACTCTTGTAGAAGCAAAATCCATCGAATTAGTCTAGGCTTGGCCTCCTTTTTCGTGAGCAAATACTTGAGAGCTGCATGATCAGTAAAAATAATAACTTTAGTACCAAGTAAGTAGGATCAAAACTTATCTAATGCAAATACAACAGCAAGTAATTCTTTTTCAGTGGTTGAGTAATTTAATTGAGCATCATTTAGTGTCCTAGATGCATAATAAATAACATGAGGTTGTTTGTTCTTTCGCTGCCCCAAAACAGCACCAATTGCATAGTCCGAAGCATCGCACATCAACTCGAATGGAAGGCTCCAATCCGGAGGTGTGATAATGGGAGCCGAAGTGAGAGCCTCCTTTAAGTGCTTGAATGCCGTGGAGCATGCATCATTGAACTCGAAAGAGACTTCCTTTTGAAGGAGACGGCATAATGGTTGTGCAATCTTGGAGAAGTCCTTGATAAATCGTCGATAGAATCCTGCATGACCAAGAAAAGAATGAACCTCTCTCACCGAAGTAGGAGAGGGTAAGTAGCGTATAAGATCTATTTTAGACTTATCTACTTCAATTCCTTTTTCAGATATGATATGACCTAAAACAATACCTTGTTTAACCATAAAGTGGCATTTCTCCCAATTTAACACAAGGTTAGTTTCAATGCATCGTTTTAAAATCAAACTAAGATTATTCAAACAACCATCAAATGAATTACCAAAAACGCTGAAATCATCCATAAAAACCTCAATAATTTTCTCAACATAATCTGAAAATATGCTCATCATGCATCTTTGAAATGTGGCAGGTGCATTACATAAACCAAATGGCATGCGACGAGAAGCAAATGTACCAAAGGGGCATGTAAAAGTGGTTTTTTCTTGATCATCCGGGGCAATAACAATTTGATTATAACCAGAATATCCATCAAGAAAACAATAAAATGAATGACCTGCTAACCTCTCAAGCATTTGATCTAGGAATGGCAATGGAAAGTGGTCCTTCCTCGTGGTGGCGTTTATCTTCCTATAATCAGTGCATACGCGCCAACGGGTTTGGATTCGAGTGGGCACAAGCTCATTCTCCGCATTCTCCACAACCGTCACTCCAGATTTCTTGGGAACACATTGGATAGGTGAGACCTAACGGCTATCGGAGATGGGGTAAATCACTCCACAATCAAGGAGTTTGATTATCTCCTTCTTCACTACTTCCATCATCGGAGGGTTGAGACGGCGTTGAGCCTCTCTAGTTGGTTTGGCCCCCTCCTCAAGAAATATGTGATGCATACATGTGACGGGACTAATACCTTTGATATCGGCCAAAGTCCAACCTAGGGCAGATTTGAACTCCTTCAAAACACGCACTAGTTTCTCTTCTTCTTGTGCCGTGAGTGATGAAGAAATAATGGCCGGTAAGGTCTCCTCTTCCCCCAAGAAAATGTACTTCAAATGGCTTGGTAATGGCTTGAGATCAAGGAGAGGTGCCTGAACTATGGATGGAAGTAGCTTATTAGTCGAAATGGGAATTGACTCAAAGTTAGAAAACTTACCCTCGTGCCTAGGCAGTGACTCCAGGGCGGCAACCAACTCAAGGCATTCCACACTAGGAGGCACGGCATGCAATGGAGTGTGTGTGTCGTGGGTCATCAAAAGCTCCCCTCCCTTGGTTTTGACTTCCATGCTTCATGTAATGACATTTTCTAGTGCATCGGCGTTCAAATCTTCAAAGTATCCCTGCGCCAATGAGTTAACTATATCAATGGAGAAACATGAATGACCTTCACTAGGATACTTAATAGAATCAGAAAGACTAAAATTAACAACTTCCCCATCAAATTCCATGGACAAGGTTCCATTAAACACATCGATTTTCGTCCGAGCCGTCTTCATGAATGGTCGTCCAAGGAGGATTGGCAACGTAGGGGCATGGTCAGATTCATCCATCTCGAACACATAGAAGTCCGCCGGAAAGATTAAATGATTTACCTGCACTAACACATCTTCCAAAACTCCCTTTGGATAGGCGTTTGATCTATCAGCCAATTGTATGATTACACCATCATTTTTCAATACTCCTAGGTTCATAGATGCATAAATTGAATATGGCATGACATTTATAGAAGCACCTAGATCTAACATGGCAGATTCAAAACGAGTATTACCTATGACACAAGGAATGGTAAAACTACCCGGATCTTTGCATTTGGGGGGTAGTTTGCGTTGCAAGATGGCGGAGACATTTTCACCTACCTTTATCACTTCCTTCGTCGACATCCTCTTCCTAGTGGTGCAAAGCTCCTTTAAGAACTTGGCGTACCTCGGGACTTGCTTGATTGCATCCAAAAGGGGTATGTTTACTTGAACTTTCCGAAATGTTTCAAGTATGTCCTTCTCGGCTTCTTCTTTCTTCGATTGCATAAACCTACTAGGAAAAGGCACATTCGGAGGAAAAACATTAGTAGGAACCGAATTTGACACATTCTTACCCTTTTTGGCCGAATTGGACACTTTGGAATCACTTGAAGCTTGCGGCAAAGGTGTTTCCACCTTTGCCGTGGGTTGTCCTATTTCCTCCTCTTCAATCCTCAGTTTTTCGTCCTCGTTAAGACCTGATAGTGATGGTGTAAGACCTGCCCCGACTTCTTTTCCACTTCTCAAGAGTATGGCCTTCGCACTTTCTAAGCCTCCTTTGGGGTTTGGAATGGTAGAACTAGGAAGTTGGCCTTGCTCACGAAACTTCCCTACAAAATCTGCAATCTGCCCAATTTGTTTCTCCAACTGCTCCACCCTCTTGTCTTGGTTTTGCATGGCTTTGGCTTGGTTTTCTTGCCCCTAAGATGAATTCGTTAGTAACTTAAGAAGTGTATCATTGTCTAAAGTGTTACCTGAACTTGTTTGGGCAGATTGTGGAGGTGCTTGTGTGGGTGCGTATGGCTTGTTGTAGAAGCTCGGGGGTTGTTGCCTAAAGCCTCCTTGTTGTGGTGGTTGTTGGGGCTCCCTCCATTTGAAGTTTGGGTGGTCTCTCCAACCTGGATTATACGTGTTCGAATATGGATCGTTCCTCGGTTGGTTTTGGCCTTGGAACCCAATTGCATTTGCGCTCTCCCATCCACCATTTTGAATGAGTTGTGGGCACTTCTCAGTAGCATGTCCTTGGATAGAACACACTCCGCATACAGTTGGTCCTTGCATCCTCATTCCTTCGGGCATCTGAGACACAATGGAAGTAAGATTAGCTAATTGTGAATGAATGTCGGGTGTGGAACTTACCTCATGTACTTGCTGCCGTGGGGGTCCTCTTTGGCCTACTCCTTCGTATTGTTGAGCGTTCAACGCTCGGTTAGCAATCAAGACCTTGGCCGCCATGGGTGTCTTGTCCACCAATGCTCCACCCGCCGAGGCATCGAGCATTTGACGTTCGATTGGTAGGAGCCCCTCGTAGAAGTATTGCAGAAGTAACACCTCCTTCATCTGATGCTGTGGACAAGAAGCAACAAGAGATTTAAAACATTCATAATACGTAGGAAAAGACTCACCTTCATCTTGTTGAATTCCACTTATCCTTTTACGCAAAAGGATGATTTGAGAAGTTGGGAAAAACTTCTCCAGAAAAGCCCTCTTCATGCTCTCCCATGATGTGACAGTTCCGGGAGCTAACTCGTACAACCAATCTTTGGCTTTGTCCATTAATGAGAATGGAAACGACTTCATCTTCAATATACTTCCGTCAACGTTGACGGGAGTCATGCTTGAACACACCACCTCAAATTCCTTCAGGTGCTTGTTCGAATCCTCCATGGACAACCCATGGTATTTCGGAATATGGTGGAGCAAGCTTGACTTCAACTCGAACTCCTCGGTCTTCCCTTCGGCAGGTGGGGGATATTGGATACACAAAGGTGCGGCATTATCCAATCCCGAGGCCGAAAGCTCCTTGAGTGTCCGGTTGTCCACGGCCATGACTTGTGGTTCTTCAAAGATCATTGCCGTGGGTTCCTCCTCCTCTTCTAGAACTTGTTCTTCGAGGTCAGGTTCCGGGCTTGGTGGATTTGATTGGTGTTGCTTCCTCTTTCGTCTCAAAGTCCTCTCAAAATCGCTGTCAAAGTCCAAGATATGCTCACGAATCGATTGAGAACTCCGAGTCATGCACTAGTACCTAAAACAAGAAAAACAAAACAAGGTAAGAATGTTTAACAAAATAACTAAATAAACAGAAAGTAAACAATCCAAGGGGTTAGCAAAGTTTGCTAATCCCCGGCAACGGCGCCAAAAATTTGATGCGAACTAAATAAGCACACAAATTAAAACCCTCTTGTGACAACTGTAGTATTTGTATAAGTAGGGATCGTTCTAAACCAGGGATTAGGAGGGATTACTAAATCACTTGGAAACTGACTCAAAAACTTAAAACAAAGGTTAAAACAGTAAACTAGACTCAAAGAATGCAAAACTAAACACTTAAAACACTAAAAGGTTCTTCTCCACACATGTCACACTTGCATACAAGATGATTTTCAGTTGGTCTTTCGATGAATTATGAAACTCAACACCCCGGGTTAATTAGGTCCACTTAAATTAACCTTCAGATTTCCCTAGAATCATTGAATTGGATGAATATGCATCGCAAACAAATTATTCGTAACAAGTTCTCTATATGAACAGCATGATAAAGATACAAGTTAGAATCATTACATTCTTTGGAAATCATAAGTGTCGACGAGGCATTCGTTACTATGATGAGCATGAAACTAGTGCCAAGAATTCATTTAACGCGATTGTTTATAAGCAACCTCCACTACTCGTGAATATAAGTTCATAACTATTAGGTGAAATTCACTTATATTCTAGCGTTATATTCAGGCATGAAAATTAAGCGTGCACTCTCAATAAATATACACAAATAAGTTATCAATCAAGCAGTTAAACAAATTGAATCCAAAATTCATGAAATTCCAACCAAAGGTAATCAATTCATATTGCAAGAATAAACATGGTTTCGAATCACCCCCTAGCTAACTAGGGATTTAGCCTCTCATGTTTACAGAAAGAGAAATAAAATTGAATTTAAACATGAAGATTAAAAGATTGATTACACCTAGAACGCCCAACGAATCCACTTGAATTTCTGCGCGTCTAAGTCCCTCTTTCTTTTTCTCCTTGCTGCGGCAGAGAGGTTTTATGGTGTTTTTGGTTGATTTTCTGATTTAGGGATGGGGTTATGGTGATATGGTGGTGCGGCAAGGTGGTGGAGTGATGGAGGAAGGTTTGTATGGTGTTTGGAAGAGTGGGAAGGTGGCTGGAATGGATGGGAAAAGGTGCGGCTGATGGGAATAATTTGGATGATGGTTGCGGCTTAGGGAGAAATAGGGTTAATGATGAAGAGAGGCTACGGCTTAGAGTGAATAATAGGGTTATGGTGGCTGAATGAATATTAAGAATGAATGAGAGAGAGCTAGGGTTAGAATAGGTGCGGCTGAGATGGGATTTAGAAAGCTTAGGGTGAATGGATTTGAGGCTGATATGGAATTAGTGGCTGAAAAATTGTCCATGAGTAGAATAGGGTGCGGCTAGGTTGTAAAAATGTGTAGGGTTTCAGAAAATAAACCCTAGCTTATTAAAATTAAATTAAAGTTAATTCAAAGGCTGCTAGAATTAGGGAATTAAATCAGAAATTAAAGGGGATGGCTACAAGGTGCGGCTAGGGTTAGGTTAGGAGAGGGAAATAGGGTTTAAGTGAATGACATTAGACCTAAATACCCCCCCCTTGCACGGCAAGGGAAGGGGAGGAGAGAAAAGGGCACGGCAAGGGTGTTTAAGAGGCCTAGGGCCTTCGTTTTGTGTCCTAAAGTGCCTATAAGGCCTTCAAAGTGGCTAGAAAATACGGACGTTTAAGATTAGTAAAGGTTACCAAAACGGGAAACCTAGGGTTAACTTTCCTACTTCAAGTAGGAATCCTTGTTTGAGTAGGAATCCTCGTTTTGGTAGGAATTCATCGTTGGAGTAAGAATTCATCGTTTCTTCAAGTCTTTAACTCATTCATTCCTCTTTTGCTCCAAAAGGCTCCAATTTGCATCTTCTTGCACACTTTGGCCTTATAATCTGAAAATACACAAAAATGACTTTAAACACTAAAATAACTAAGGAAACACAACATAAATGCACGAGAACAAGCTAATTAAGTCGCATGAATATGCTCCTATCAGACTTTGAGAAGACAAAAGAACGAGCAAGAGTCTAACCCACCTAGGCCTGAACCTGACCTTGAAGAACAAGTTTTAGAAGAGGAAGAAAGGGGCATGGCAGAGACTTTTGAGGAAGTACCCATCATGGCAGCCGCCAATCGAACAATCAAGGAGCTTTCGGCGTCGGGAATGGACAATGCCGCACCTTTATGTATTCAATATCCCGTGGCAGCTCAAGGCAAGACCGAGGAGTTTGAATTGAAGTCTAGCTTGATGCACCACATCCCAAAGTTCCATGGGCTGTCCATGGAAGACCCTAACAAGCACTTGAAGGAATTTGAAGTGGTTTGTTCAAGCATAACCCCTGTCAATGTCGATGGTAGCATCTTAAAGATGAAGGCTTTTCTATTCTCTCTAATGGACAAAGCTAAAGATTGGTTATATGACCTAGCATCAGGGACAGTGACATCTTGGGAAAGTATGAAACGAGCGTTCTTGGAGAAATTTTTCCCCACTTCAGGAATCATTCTCCTGAGGAAACAAATAAGTGGCATACAACAAAAGCAAGGTGAATCCTTTCCTACTTATTATGAACGTTTTAAATCGTTTGTTGCTTCTTGTCCACAACATCAAATGAAGGAAGAGTTGCTCCTTTAATATTTCTATGAAGGCCTTCTACCAATCGAACGTCAAATGCTAGATGCCTCAGCGGGAGGAGCTTTGGTAGATAAAACACCCATGGCAGCCAAGACACTCATTGCAACCCGTGCATTGAATGCACAACAATACGAAGGCATGGGACAAAGGGATAACCCACGGCCACAAGTTAATGAGGTAAGCTCTTCATCCGATATTCAATCTCAATTAGCTAATCTTACTTTTATTGTGTCTCAGATGGCCGAAGGTATGAAGATCCAAGGACCAATGGTGTGTGGAGTATGTTCTATCCAAGGACATGTTTCTGACAAGTGTCCTCAACTTATTGAGAATGGTGGATGGGAGACCGCGAATGCAATTGGATTTCAAAGCCAAAATCAACAAAGGAATGATCCATATTCCAACACCTACAATCTCGGTTGGAGAGATCAACCAAACTTCAAGTGGAGGGAGCCACAACAACCCCAATCACAAGGAGGCTTTAGGCAACAACCCCCGGGCTTCTACAACAAACCATACGTACCCACACAAGCACCTCCACAATCTGCCCAAACAAGTTCAGGTAACACTTTAGACAATGATACACTTCTTAAATTACTAACTAACTTGTCTCAGGGGCAAGAAAATCAAGCCAAGGCAATGCAAAACAATGACAAAAGGGTGGATCATTTGGAGAAACAAATTGGGCAGATTGCAGATTTTGTAGGGAAATTTCGAGACCAAGGCCAACTCCCTAGTTCTACCATTCCAAATCCAAAAAGAGGGTTCGAAAGTGCAAAAGCCATATTGTTGAGAAGTGGAAAAGAAGTTGAGGCAGGTTCTTCATCAAAAACAGGTCACAAAGAGGATGAAAAACTGCACTTTGAAGAGGGGGAAGCAAGCAAACCCACGGCAAGGGTGGAACTCCCTTTGCCGCAAGTTTCTAGTGACCCTAAACCATCCAATCTGTCCAATAAAGGTAAGAATGTGTCAAATTCAGTTCCTACTAATGTTTTTCCTTCGAATGTTCCTTTTCCTAGTAGGTTCATGCAAACAAAGAAGGAGGAAGCTGAAAAAGACATTCTTGAGACATTTAGGAAAGTTCAAGTTAACATACCCCTTTTGGATGCAATCAAGCAAGTTCCACGCTATGCCAAGTTTTTAAAGGAGTTGTGCACCACTAGGAAGAGGATTTCGACCAAGGAGGTTGTCAAGGTAGGTGAAAATGTCTCAGCCATCTTGCAACGAAAACTACCCCCAAAATGCAAAGATCCAGGTAGTTTTACAATTCCTTGTGTCATTGGTAATATTCGCTTTGAATCTGCCATGCTAGACTCAGGTGCCTCTATAAATGTTATGCCATACTCAATTTATGCATCTATGAATTTAGGGGTGTTGAAAAATGATGGTGTAATCATACAATTGGCCGATAGATCTAACGCCTATCCAAAGGGAGTTTTGGAAGATGTTTTAGTGCAGGTTAATCATTTTATCTTCCCGGCGGATTTCTATGTTCTCGACATGGATGAATCGGATCATGCCACTTCATTACCCATCCTCCTTGGAAGGCCATTCATGAAAACGGCCCGGACCAAGATTGACGTGTTTAATGGAACTTTGTCCATGGAATTTGATGGGGAAGTTGTTAATTTCAATCTTTCTGATTCTATTAAGTACCCTAGTGAGGACCATTCTTGTTTCTCTATTGATATAATTGACTCTTTGGCACAGGGATATCTTGACGATTTGAATGATGATGCGCTTGAAAAAGTCATTACAAGAGGCATGGAACGCAACAACGAGGAGGTAGCACCTAGGTTAACCCACGACACACCTAAAGCATTTCATGCCGTGTCTCCTAGTGAGGAAGTTAGTGAGATGGTTGCTGCCCTTGAGTTGTTGCTTACGCATGATGGTAAGTTTCCTAATCGTGAGTCAATTCCTATTTCCACTAACAAGTTGCTTCCGTCCATAATTCAGGCACCCGTCCTTGAACTAAAACCATTACCAAGCCATTTGAAGTACATTTTCTTGGAGGAAAATGAGACCCTACCTGCCATCATCTCCTCATCCCTCACGGCCCAAGAAGAGGAGAAACTAGTTCAAGTTTTGAAAGAGTTCAAATCTGCCCTAGGATGGACATTGGCCGATATCAAAGGTATAAGCCCTACAACATGCATGCATCACATATTTCTTGAGGAGGGAGCCAAACCAACTAGAGAGGCTCAACGCCGTCTTAACCCTCCGATGATGGAAGTTGTGAAAAAGGAGATAATCAAACTTCTAGATTATGGAGTCATCTATCCAATCTCGGATAGTAAGTGGGTTTCACCTATCCAATGTGTGCCTAAGAAATCCGCTGTGACGGTTGTGGAAAATGCCGAGAATGAGCTTGTACCTACTCACATTCAAACCGGTTGAAGAGTATGCATTGATTATAGGAAGATAAATGCCACCACAAGGAAGGATCACTTCCCATTGCCGTTCTTGGATCAAATGCTTGAAAGGTTAGCAGGTTATTCCTTTTATTGTTTTCTTGATGGATACTCTGGTTATAATCAAATTGTTATTGCCCCGGATGATAAAAAAAAGACCACTTTTACTTGTCCCTTTGGAACGTTTGCATATCGACGCATGCCATTCGGTTTGTGCAATGCTCCGGCCACGTTTCAAAGGTGTATGGTCAGCATCTTTTTTGATTATGTTGAAAGGATTATTGAAATATTCATGGATGATTTTAGTGTATTTGGCAGTTCATTTGATAATTGCTTGGATAATCTCACTTTAATCTTGAAACGATGTGTTGAAACAAACCTTGTGTTAAATTGGGAGAAATGCCATTTTATGGTTAAACAAGGTATTGTTTTGGGTCAGATAATCTCTGAAAAAGGAATTGAAGTTGATAAGTCTAAAATAGATTTTGTACGCTACTTACCCTCTCCTACTTCGGTGAGAGAGGTTCGTTCTTTTCTTGGTCATGCAAGATTCTATCGACGATTCATCAAGGACTTTTCCAAGATAGCACAGCCCCTACGCCGTCTCCTTCAAAAGGAAGTGCCTTTCGAGTTCAACGAGGCGTGTGAGAAAGCATTCAACCATCTCAAAGAACTCCTCACCACGGCACCAATTATAACTCCACCAGATTGGTCCATTCCCTTCGAACTAATGTGTGATGCATCGGATTATGCACTTGGAGATGTTTTGGGCCAAAGAAAAAACAAGCAGCCACATGTTATTTATTATGCTTCACGCACTTTAAATGATGCTCAATTGAATTATTCTACAACTGAAAAAGAACTTTTGGCGGTTGTATTTGCATTAGATAAGTTTAGATCATATCTACTTGGCACTAAAGTAATTGTTTTCACTGACCATGCAGCCTTGAAGTATCTTCTCACCAAAAAGGAGGCCAAACCAAGACTCATTCGTTGGATGCTCCTACTTCAAGAGTTCGATATTGAAATTAGGGACAGGAAGGGGTGTGAAAACGTGGTGGCTGACCACCTAAGTAGAATGGTGCGTGAGGAAGAGCCCATCCCCATTTTAGAAACGTTTCCGGATGAGCAACTTCTGTCCATTCAGGTAAGTACCCCTTGGTATGCCGGTTTGGTCAATTATTTGGTATCTAGGCAAGTTCCTAGCACCCTAAACAAATTCCAATGTGATAAACTTAAAAAGGATGCTAGATTTTATGTTTGGGATGACCCATACTTGTGGAAACATTGCCCAGATCAGATTATAAGGAGATGTGTGCATGAATCAGATTTTCATTCAATTTTAAGTTTTTGTCACACATATGCTTGTGGGGGTCATTTTGGCACCCAAAGGACAGCTTTAAAAGTTCTTGAATGTGGTTTTTATTGGCCTACTTTGTTTAAAGATGCAAGAACCTTTTGTTTAGCTTGTTGATGCGAATTATATAAGCACACAAATTAAAACCCTCTTTTGACAATTGTAGTATATGTATAAGTAGGGATCGTTCTAGACCGGGGATTAGGAGGGATTACTAAATCACTTGAAAACTGACTCAAAAACGTAAAACAAAAGTTAAAACACTAAACTAGACTCAAAGAATGCAAAACTAAACAATAAAACACTTAAAACAAACCAAAAGACTGAAAACAGCCCCAAAACACTCAAAAGTGCCTTAAAAACACAATCTGGGCAGTTTTGAGCACTTACACTAATTTGGACGAATTTGGGTGATAAATTGAATCAAAACACTTAGAAACACAAACTAAGACACTTTCTAACTAAATTGGACACTAAAGTAAAGGGGGATTTAGTTTTTGACGAAATTAAATAAAATGCACAGATTGTAATTAAACAGATTGTAAAGATGAAATTGATGAAAATATGAATGGAATGCTAGCTAGAAGGTTCTTCTCCACACATGTCACACTTGCATACAAGATGATTTTCAGTTGGTCTTTCGATGAATCATGAAACTCAACACCCCAGGTTAATTAGGTTCGCTTAAATTAACCTTCAAGTTCTCCTTAAGTTAATGAATTGGATGGGACAGCGCATACACAATTCAAAACATTCTCCAAAAGTCCTTTACGTGAAAAGCACAATAAAGATACAATCAAAGATTATTAAGCAACATGAAAACTATTGATGCGAAAATAGTTAAGCACACAAATTAACCCTCTTGTTGTCAAATTGTAGTAAGGATGCAAGTAGGGATCGTTCTAGACCGGGGATTAGGAGGGCTTGCTAAAACCTCTAAACTGACTCAAAAACATAAAAACAAAGTTAAAAACGTTCACAAATACTCAAAGGACTCAAAACAGGTTCAAAAGACTCAAAACTGCCTAAAAACACTAAATAGGCAGTTTCTGACCTTAAACACAATTTTGGACGAATTTAAGGTTATGGTTTGATTCAAAACACTTTAAAACACAAATTAAACAGATTCTAAACAATATAGAACAAGAAAGTAAAGGGGGGTTTTGATTTGACGAAAATTAAAAGAACAAAACAAATTATAAATCTAGGCAGATTGTAAAACGAATTTGTTGAAAACAAGATGATGGATGGATTAGTTAGAGGTCCATTCTCCACACATGACACATTTATATATGAATCGATTTTCCAATTGCTTTTCATTAACTATGATGCTCAACACCCCAAGTTAGCCGTGGACAGCACCTTTCTAACTTTCAAGTTTTCCTTAAGTTATTGAATTGGATGGGAATGCGCATGCAACAACTCAAAACATTCTCTAAAAGTCCCTTACGTGAAAAGCACAATAAAGGTACAATCAAAGATCATTAAGTTTAATGAAAACTATAAGTATTGACGAGGCCATTGTTACTATGAAAAGCATGAAACTCTTGCCAAGAATTCAATTAACGCGGTTGTGACTAGCAACCTTCACTACTCATGTTTATAAACTTGTGACGATTAGGTGAAACTCGTTTATAAACTAGCATCGAGTTTATGCATGAAGACTAAGTATGCATCCCTAATCAACATACAAAAACAAGTTTTTAATAAACAGATAATTGAATTGCAATCACAACTTACAAATCACAATTGGAAGAAATCAATTCATATTTCAAACATGTTCATGGCTTCAAACTTTCCCCTAACTAATTAGGGGTTTAGCCACTCATGATTACAGCAAACTTAGAAAGTAATAGCAAAGTAAACATTGAAAACAAGAACGAAGTACACCTAAAACGCTCCAATCTGCAAGCATGAACCGTTTTAAGCTTCCTTCCTCTCCTAGTTGCTGCGGCACAAGGGTTTTGGTGGGTTTTTGAAGTTATGGATGATGTAGAACGATAGGTTTAAGGTTGGGATGTATGTAGGGGACGGCAAGGGATGTTTTTGGGCAGAAAATATGAAGAATGGTGAAGTATGGATGTGTTAGAGGAGGGGGATGAATTTCTGGCGTGAATGGTGAATGAATGAATATTTTGTGGCTGCAACAAGGAGGTTTATTAATAGGATTTCAGGAAATAAAACCCTAGGTTATGTAGGTAATCAGAAATTAAGTCAAAGACTCAAGAAATAGGAAAGAATCCTCCCCCTTGCACGGCAAGGAAGAGGAATGGTCCAAGGGAGTGCACGGCAAGGGTTTTCAGAAATAGGTAAGTGTTTTAATTCCCTAACTCAATTCTAAGAATCAGGAATTAAGTTAAATCCCTTTAGAATAGGTAATTGAAATCAGGAATTAGGGGAAAAAGGCTAAGTCTTGTGGCACAAGGGAGGAAAAGAAAGGGAAAGTGCAAAACTTGCAGATTTTTGGAGAAAAGGAATGTATAGGTTCGGCTAAGCCATTTAAGAAAGGGATTGTGACATAATCTTGCAGATTTTAGGAGAGAATAGGAAGGTAAGGTGCGGCACATGTCTAGGGCTTCTAGAACATGTGATTTAGGCAACCACATTATATGGAAACTTGCATAAGTGGAAACCTTTCAAGAATAGAAACTCCCCATAATGGAAACTAGTTTCCAATTCTTGATTCCTCCTTCTTCCTTCGATTGTAGGCTCACATGGTCTTCAATTTCGTCCAATGCTTTGGCTCCAAGCATAAGCTATCCATCCTTAGCCCAAAAGTGCTCCAAAAGGCTCCAAAATATACTTCTTTGCTCCTTTAGCCCTTAGAACCTAAAAACATACGAAAATGGCTTAAAAGACTTAAAGAACTAAGAAATAACAATGTAAATGCACAAGAACAAGCTAACTAAGTCGCCTAAATATGCTCCTATCAACTATAAGTGTTGACGAGGCATTCGTTACTATGATGAGCATGAAACTAGTGCCAAGAATTCATTTAACGCAATTGTTTATAAGCAACCTCCACTACTTGTGAATATAAGTTTGTAACTATTAGGTGAAACTCACTTATATTCTAGCATCATATTCATGCATGAAAACTAAGCGTGCACTCTCAATAAACATACACAAATAAGTTATCAATCAAGCAGTTAAACAAATTGAATCCACAACTCATGAAATTCCAACCAAAGGTAATCAATTCATATTGCAAGCATAAACATGGTTTTGAATCACCCCCTAGCTAACTAGGGATTTAGCCTCTCATGTTCACAGAAAGAGAAACAAAATTGAAATTAAACATAAAGAACAAAAGATTGATTACACCTAGAACGCCCAACGAATCCACTTGAATTTCTGCGCGTTTATGATAGGAGCATATTTAGGCGACTTAGTTAGCTTGTGTTTCATGCATTTATGTTGTTAATTCATAGTTGTTTTAGTATTTTAAGCCATTTTCGTTTGTTTTTAGGTTCTAATGGCAAAGGGAGCAATAAAGTGCATTTTGAGGCTATTTGGAGCATTTTTGGGCATGGATTGGATAGCTTAACATAGGAGCAAAGAGGATGGACGAAATTGAAGACAAGAAGAGCTAGGAAAGGCTACAAATCTGGTGGAAGAAGTTCTACTCCAATGAAGATAAGGAAGAAGCAAGAAACAAGGAACCTTATCCAACCTTATCTTATCCTATCCTAGAAACCTTATCCTATCCTATCTCTAACATTATCCTATTCTCTCCTCTCCAAATCAGGTTAGGACTTATTCCTAGCTAATAATAGGGAATTAACTACACATTTAAGCACATAACTCAGTTTCTAGAAGCCTTATCCACTTAATTGCCGCAAGAACTCCATTCCTTGTAGGTTTAGGAATTGCAATCCTTTTCCTACACAAATATCATGTATCCTTGGCCCTTTAGGTTTAGGATTCTGCCCTAAACCTTCCCTTCTAGAATCCCTAAATCCTAGCCGAAATTCCTATGCCAAATCCCACTTGATTTCTGCCTTGAGTTAACCTTTTTCCAATGGGATTAGGCAATCCTTTTCCTTCACTAAGTGTGCCAAACTAGCCTATATAAGCATCCCTTGCCGCACCATTTAGACCACCACCCCCTTCACACAACATTCATACATTCCTTCAGAAAACACCCTTTGCCGCAGCCATCCTTCACCATTCTCCATATTTTCCCACCTTGCCGCACTCCCCATCCCTCCTAAACACTACCCTACCATCACACATCCATTCCTCCATACAAATACCACCCAAAACCTGTCCTTAGACCTTGTGCCGCAACAAAGAGGAGGAGAAGAGGGCTTGGACGTTCATGTAATTCAAGTTCGAGTTGCTGGAATTTTTAGGTGTTTCCTTTCCTTTGATCTCAATCGTTAAATTTACTTTCCTTTGTCTTGTACGTATGAGGAACTAAACCCCCCCCTTGGCTAGGGGGGGATTGGAAACCATGATCATGCTTGCTATATGATTTGATTACCTCTAATTGCGTTTCATAAGTTGTGAATTCAATTCACTTATCTATTTGAATTAAACTGATTTATGTGTGTTGGTTGAGAGTGCACGCTTAGTTATCATGCGTACATCTAATGCTAGGATATAAGGAAGTTTCACCTAATCGTTACGAACTTATATTCACAAGTAGTAAAAGTTGATGATCTCAATTGCGTTAAGTAAATTCTTGGCATAAGTTTCATGCAATTCATAGTAACGAGTGCTTCGTCAATGCTTATGGTTTTCAAAGAACTTAATGATTCTTGCTTGTATCTCTATTATGCAATTCATGTAGGGAACTTGTGGGGAATGCTTTGGGTTGTCGTATGCAATCATCCAATTCAATAACGTTAGGAAAATCTGAGGGTTAATTAGTGCAATTCACGGTTAATCTGGGGCGTTGAGAATTCATGGTTTATTGAAAAGCAATTAGAAATCGTTTTGTGTGCAAGTATGGCATGTGTGGAGATGAACCCCTTAGCTAGCCTTCATTCCATTCATTAAATCCAAATTCGTTTTAAAATCTGTTCGTTTTACAAAGTTTTAAGTTTTGTTTTCAAATTCGTCAAAATCAAAATCCCCCTTTACTTGGAATGTCAAATTAGTTAGAAATCAATTTAGTTTGTGTTTTTAAAGTGTTTTGAGTCAAGTTACAACTATTTTCGTCCAAATTCTTCTCTAGTGCTCAAAACTGCTCAGAAAGTAGTTTTAAGGCAGTTTTGAGTGTTTTCTTGCTGTTTTGAGTCTTTTGGTTTGTCTTAGTGTTTTAAACTTTAGTTTTGCATTCTTTGGGTCTAGTTTGGTGTTTTATATTGTGTTTTTACGTTTTTGAGTCAAATCCAAGTGATTAACAATCCCTCCTAATCCCCGGTCCAGAACGATCCCTACTTACATTCTTCACTACAATTGATAAAAAGAGGGTTTAATTTGTGTGCGTATAATTCTCACATCAGTTTAAGCTCCTCTTTCTTCTTCTCCTTGCTGCGGCAGAGATGTTTTTGGATGATTTGGGATGATTTTCTGGATTGTAGATGGGTTTATGGGGGATATGGTGGTGCGGCAAGGGGTGTGAGTGGTGGAGGAAGGTTGGGAATGCTGGCTGGACTAGTGGAGTGGCTGCGGATTGAAGGAGAAGGGGGATGGTGGCTGCGGCAAAGGGAGAGAATTAGGGTGATGGTGGCTGAATGATGAAAGAAATGAATGAATTATCTCCCTTGGGTGCGGCTAAGTGGTGGAATACCTAGGGTTTTCAGAAAATCCAACCCTAGCTTATTTTTATTAACTAAAATTAATTCAAAGGCTGCTAGAATTAGGAAATAAAATCAGAAATTAAAAGGGAATTGATTAATAGGTGCGGCTAGGGTTTATTTGAAAGGGAAATAGGTTTAAGTTTAGAAATTAAAGGGAGAGTGGCTGCAAGGTGCGGCTAGGGAAAAGGGTTAGGGTTTAGGTGCATAAAATGGGACAAAAATGCCCCCCCTTGCACGGCAAGGGAAGGGGAGAAGGGGAAAGGCCACGGCCAAGGTTGGAAAGTGGGCTAGGGCCTTTGTTTTGTGTCCTAAAGTGCACACAAGGCCTTCAAAGTGGCTAGAAAATACGGACGTTTAAGATTAGGAAAGGTTACCAAAACGGGAAACCTAGGGTTAACTTTCCTACTTCAAGTAGGAATCCTTGTTGAAGTAGGAATCCTCGTTGAAGTAGGAATTCATTGTTGGAGTAGGAATTCATCGTTTCTTCAAGTCTTCAACTCATTCATTCCTCTTTTGCTCCAAAAGACTCCAATTTGCATCTTCTTGCACACTTTGGCTTTATAATCTGAAAATGCACAAAAGTGACTTTAAACACTAAAATAACTAAGGAAACACAACATAAATGCATGAGAACAAGCTAATTAAGTCGCATGAATATGCTCCTATCAAATTCCCCCACACTTAGCTTTTGCTAGTCCTCGAGCAAAACAAAACAACTAAAGAAAACAAGACGAAACAAAACAAACAAAACATAACCTAAACCTTCCAACGTTTGCCTCAGGGATTTCCAATGAAACATGACATGTCAAAGATCATTACTCACATAGCTTTTAGTCTTCCTTCTCCTCAAGCACATACTTAATCATAGTCACCATTCACTAGTTCGCATTTAATCAATTAAAATACATTTTGATTGTAGTAACATGCCTTAGAGAATTCCCTCAATTCCTCACTAGTTATGCACTCAGATTTTCTGACTACACACCCTACAATATTTATATGTGAGAAGATTGATGTAAACATGACGACTAGTACTCACATACGTTATAACAAAGAAAGCAATTTCTGGAGTAATTAAACATGTTTAGATATGATCTCATGAATGGAATGCTACTACTTAGATGCGAGAACCAGTGACACCATATGCTCATACCAAATTCAAACTCCACAATTGAAATGCACAACACTCAAGATAGAAGTCAAGGGTTGTAACGGGGCTTGGGGTATTGGCTAACAAGAAAAGATAGGGATAAACAAAAGTTCTTTAAGCAATAGTGAGCAAAGTAATGAATTAGACACTTAGAATTCCCTTTAGAACGCAAAAATCAACTTTGAACACCCAAGGGGAAGTCACACAAAACCTAGGGCCATATTCAACTTTTTGGACCCTTTCTTCAACAACCAACACTTGTGAGTTCATTCTCACTTATTTTCAACTCCTTTTCTTTTCTTTTTTTTCTTCTTTTTCACATTTCTCTTTTTTTTTTTTCTTTTTTTTTTCTAGCCGTGCCTATGGCACACAAACTCACATCAATAATCTTTCCCCCACACTTAGTTTCTGCAACACCTTAATAAAAAAGGAATTCATTTTCAGTCATGCTTACTATGCTTCAAGAACAAGGGTATGGGTGATCCTAATCTAGGCTAGGTGAGGATAATATGGGTTAACAACGAACACAGTCTAACACGGCTCAATGGGGTTAAACTTAAACACAAAATGAGTGAAGGGCACACGGCTTATTTGGCTTTGATGGTGGTCACTACACAACTTCATCTTGAATACGTGTTATGCAAATCAATAACATGCTTTGAATGAAATGGGCATGAGTTCTAGCATTTGGAACTAAGTGATGAAACGCCTTCTAAGTAGTAACCAAGCAAAGAATAATGAGATCATGCAACGACTTTAGAAAACAATGATGCACAGATTAATAACTCTCCAAATAAAGTTTAGGCTCAAGTCTCACAGGGATATAGCGTTAGTTTGAGTTCATTCCTTCAAGCATGTTACAAAAACTAATTTTCCTTTGTAAACACACAAACAGCAACTAAACACACTAAGCATGGCAGAATGTAAATAACAAAGAGAAAAGGTTAGGGACGTAAATCTGGTTATGGCGTGTAAATGCCATCCTCTCCTTGGTGATTGCATGGGTTGCCTCCCACAAAGCGCTTGCTTTAACGTCTTGCAGCCGGACGATGATATGCTCATTCCCCATTGGAGCCCACGGCATGCAATGGGATCTCCTCCCCAACATGCTCAACAAAGTTCTTGTAGTAGGGTTTCAACCTATGGCCATTCACCTTGAATTCTTGTCCAGTTTTTAAACTTTGTATTTGGACTGCACCATGCACAAAAACATTAGTGATAACAAATGGACCAACCCACTTAGAATGTAACTTACCGGGGAATTGAATAACAACACTTTCTGCCCAATTGAGAAGGTTTTGCCTCTAATCATCTTGTCATGGACGGCCTTGGTCTTCTCTTTGTAAATCCGAGCATTCTCATACGCCTCATGTCTAATCTCTTCAAGCTCGCTCAATTGTAGCTTCCTATGGTTTCCAGCCGTGTCCACATCCATATTGAAGGTCTTGACCGCCCAATGTGCCTTGTGTTCAAGCTCCACAGGTAGATGGCATGGCTTGCCATAGACTAGCCGAAATGGGGACATACCAATGGGCGTTTTGTAAGCCGTTCGATAGGCCCACAGTGCATCCTCCAAACGCAAGCTCCAATCTTTTCTATTCGGCCCAACGGTCTTTTCCAGGATTTTCTTTATTTCTCGATTTGAAACTTCGGCTTGGCCACTTGTTTGGGGGTGATAAGGTGTGGAAACCTTATGCATCACATTGTACTTCTTAAGCAACGCCGCAATGGTGCGGTTGCAAAAATGAGACCCATCGTCGCTTATGAGCACTCGAGGCATCCCAAATCTAGAGAAAATGTTAGATTTTACAAAATCTGCAACAACTCTAGAATCGTTAGTTCGGGTGGCTTTAGCTTCCACCCACTTTGACACATAATCAACGGCAAGTAAAATGTAAGTAAAACCAAAAGACATAGGGAAAGGACCCATAAAATCAATACCCCAAACATCAAAGATTTCAACAACAAGGATTGGGGTTTGCGGCATTTGGTCTCTTTGGCCTAAACATCCGGTCTTTTGACATCGATCACATGTTAAGCAAAAAGCCCTAGCATCTCTAAACAATGTAGGCCAATAAAAACCACTTTCAAGAACCTTAAACGCTGTGTGTTGTGTGCCAAAGTGTCCACCACATGCATATGTATGGCAAAAACTCAAAATGGAATTAAACTCAGATTCATGAACACAACGACGCACAATCTGATCCGAGCATATTTTCCACAAACAAGGATCGTCCCAAACATAAAAACGTGCATCCTTTTTTAGTTTGTCACGTTGGGCCTTACTTAAGGTGTTAGGAACTTGCTTAGACACCAAAAAATTGACTAAATCGGCATACCAAGGGTTACTTACCTCAATGGACAGAAGTTGTCCATCCGGAAACGTTTCTAAAATGGGAAGGTCCTCTTCTTCACGCACCATTCGACTTAGGTGGTCAGCCACCACGTTTTCACATCCCTTCTTGTCCCTAATTTCAATGTCGAATTCTTGAAGTAGGAGCATCCAACGAATGAGCCTTGGTTTGGCCTCCTTTTTGGTGAGAAGATACTTCAAGGCTGCATGGTCAGTGAAAACAATTACTTTAGTACCGATGAGATATGATCTAAACTTATCTAATGCAAATACAACCGCCAAAAGTTCTTTTTCGGTTGTAGAATAATTCAACTGAGCATCATTTAAAATGCGTGAAGCATAATAAATAACATGTGGCTGTTTGTTTTTCCTTTAGCCCAAAACAGCTCCAAGGGCATAATCCGATGCATCACACATCAACTCAAAGGGAATGGACCAATCTGGTGGCGTGATGATTGGTGCCGTGGTGAGAGCCTCCTTTAGGTGCTTGAATGCCGTGGAGCATGCATCATCAAACTTGAAAACCACTTCTTTTTTAAGCAATCGGCATAGTGGCTGCGCAATCTTGGAGAAATCCTTTATGAAACGCCTATAAAAACCTGCGTGACCAAGAAACGAACGAACCTCTCTAACCGAAGTTGGAGAGGGTAGGTGACGAACAAGGTCTACCTTAGATTTATCCACTTCAATGCCTTTTTCAGAAATAATATGTCCTAGAACAATACCTTGCTTAACCATGAAGTGACATTTTTCCCAATTAAGCACAAGATTTGTTTCAACATAACGTTTCAAAATTAAGGTCAGATTATTTAAACAATGATCAAAGGAATCACCAAACACACTAAAGTCATCCATGAATATTTCAATAATCCTCTCAACATAATCAGAAAATATGCTAACCATACACCTTTGAAACGTGGCAGGAGCATTGCACAAACTGAATGGCATGCGTCGATATGCAAACGTTCCAAAGGGACAAGTAAAAGTTGTCTTTTCTTGATCATCCGGGGCAATAACAATTTGATTATAACCAGAATATCCATCAAGAAAACAATAAAATACATGACCCACTAACCTCTCAAGCATTTGATCTAGGAACGGCAATGGGAAGTGGGCCTTCCTTGTGGTGGTGTTTATCTTCCTATAATCAATGCATACACGCCAACCGGTTTGGATTCGGGTGGGTACAAGCTCATTCTCTGCATTCTCCACTACCGTCACTCCAGATTTCTAAGGAACACATTGGATAGGTGAAACCCAACGGCTATCGGAGATGGGGTAAATCACTCCACAATCAAGGAGTTTGATTATCTCCTTTTTCACCACTTCCATCATCGGAGGGTTGAGACGGCATTGAGCCTCTCTAGTTGGTTTGGTCCCCTCCTCAAGAAATATGTGATGCATACATGTGGTGGGACTTATACCTTTGATATCGGCCAAGGTCCAACCTAGGGCAGATTTGTACTCCTTCAAAACACGCACTAGTTTTTCTTCTTCTTATGCCGTGAGTGATGAAGAAATAATGGCCGGTAAGGTCTCATCTTCCCCCAAGAAAATGTACTTCAAATGGCTAGGTAGTGGTTTGAGATCAAGGGTAGGTGCCTAAACTATGGATGGAAGCAACTTGTTAGTCGAAATGGGAATTGACTCAAAGTTAGAAAACTTACCCTCGTGCTTAGGCAATGACTCAAGGGCAGCAACCTACTCGATACATTCCTCACTAGGATGCACGGCATGCAATGGAGTGTGTGTGCCGTGGCCTAGCAACAATCCCCCTCCCTTGGTTTTCAGTTCCTTGCTTCGTGTAATGACGTTTTCAAGTGCATCGGCGTTCAAATCTTCAAGGTATCCCTGCGCCCAAGAGTCAATTATATCAATGGAGAAACATGAATGATCCTCACTAGGATACTTAATAGAATCAGAAAGATTAAAATTAACAACTTCCCCATTAAATTCCATGGACAAGGTTCCATTAAACACATAGATTTTCGTCCGAGCCGTCTTCATGAATGGCCATCCAAGGAGGATTGGCAACGAAGGGGCATGGTCAGATTCATCCATCTCGAGCACATAGAAGTCCGCCGGAAAGATTAAATGATTTACCTGCACTAACACATCTTCTAAAACTCCCTTTGGATGGCATTAGATCTATCAGCCAATTGTATGATTACACCATCATTTTTCAATACTCCTAGGGTTCATAGATGCATAAATTGAATATGGCATGACATTTATAGAAGCACCTAGGTCTAACATGGCAAATTCGAAACGAGTGTTACCTATCACACAAGGAATGGTAAAACTACCCGGATCTTTGCATTTGGGGGGTAGTTTGTGTTGCAAGATGGCGGAGACATTTTCACCCACCTTTACCACCTCTTTGGTCGACATCCTCTTCCTAGTGGTGCAAAGCTCCTTTAAAAACTTGGCGCACCTCGGGACTTGCTTGATTGCATCCAAAAGGGGTATGTTTACTTGAACTTTCCGAAATGTCTCAAGGATGTCCTTCTCGGCTTCTTCTTTCTTTGTTTGCATGAACCTAGTAGTAAAAGGCACATTTGAAGGAAAAACATTAGTAGGAACCGAATTTGACACATTCTTACCCTTTTTGGTCAAATTGGACAATTTGGGGTCACTTAAAGCTTGCGGCAAAGGTGTTTCCACCTTTGCCGTGGGTTGGCTTGATTCCTCCTCTTCAATTCTCAGTTTTTTTGTCCTCGTTAGGACCTGATGGTGATGGTGTAGGACCTGCCCCAACTTCTTTTCCACTTCTCAAGAGTATGGCCTTTGCACTTTCGAAGCCTCCCTTTGGGTTTGGAATGGTAGAACTAGGAAGTTGGCCTTGATCACGAAACTTCCCTACAAAATCTGCAATCTGCCCAATTTGTTTCTCCAATTGCTCCACCCTCTTGTCTTGGTTTTGCATGGCTTTGGCTTGATTTTCTTGCCCCTGAGACAAATTAGTTAGTAACTTAAGAAGTGTATCATTGTCTAGGGACTTACCTGAAGCATTTGGGGCAGATTGTTGTGGAGCATGTGTGGGTGCGTATGGCTTAGTGAAGAACCCCGGGGGTTGTTGTCTAAAGCCTCCTTGTTGTGGTGGTTGTTGGGGCTTGATAGGTGATGCGAAAATAGTTAAACACACAAATTAACCCTATGGATGACAATTGTAGTAAATGAGCAAATAGGGATCGTTCTAGACCGGGGATTAACTAGGGATGCTAATCAATGTGAAATTGACTCAAAAGACTCAAAACAACACAAACACACTCAAATCTGCCTAAAAACCACTTTCTGGGCAGATTTGAGCACAAACACAAATTTGGACGAAATTAAGTAATAACTTGACTCAAGAACGTAAAAACACAATATAAAACACTAAACTAACTCAAAGAATGTAAAACTAAACACTTAAAACATTAAAACAAACCAAAAGACTCAAACATCACCCAAAACACTCAAAACTGCCTTAAAATCACTTTCTGGGCAGTTTTGAGCACTTTGGTGAATCTGGACGAAATTGGGAAATAAAATGAATCAAAACACTTAAAAGCACAAACTAAGTTGATTTCTAACTAAATTGGACATTAAAGTAAAGGGGGATTAAGGTTTTGACGAAATTAAATTAAATAAAACAAGTTAATAAACTAGGCAGATTGTATAAACGGATTTGAGAAACAAGATGATGGATGGATTAGTTAGAGGTCCATTCTCCACACATGACACATTTATATATGAATCGATTCTCCAATTGCTTTTCATTATCTATGATGCTCAACACCCCAAGTTAACCGTGATGCACTAATTAACTCTCAAATTTTCCTTATGTTATTGAATTGGATGATGCATGTGACAATTCAAATCATTCTCCAATGGTTCTCAACATGAATGCATAGAAGAGATACAATGAGAGATCATTATGCTCTATGAGAATTATAAGTGTTGACGAGGCAATTGTAACTATGAATGCATGATACTTTTGCCAAGAATTCAATTAACGCGGTTGTGACTAGCAACCTTCACTACTCATGTTTATAAACTTGTGACGATTAGGTGAAACTCGTTTATAAACTAGCATCGAGTTTATGCATGAAGACTAAGTATGCATCCCTAATCAACATACAAAAACAAGTTTTTAATAAACATGATAATTGAATTACAATCACAACTTAACAAATCACAATTGGAAGAAATCAATTCATATTTCAAACATGTTCATGGCTTCAAACTTTCCCCTAACTAATTAGGGGTTTAGCCACTCATGATTACAACAAACTTAGAGAGTAATAACAAAGTAAACATTGAAAACAAGAATCGAAGTACACCTAAAAATTCCAACAACTCAATCTTGAATTGTATGAACGTTTAGGCCTCTTCTCCTCTAGTTGCTGCGGCACAAGGGGTTTTGGTGAGTTTTGGGGGTTATGGATGATGTAGAATGATGTGTTTAGGGTAGGGATGGATGTAGGGGAAGGCAAGGAGTGTTTTTGGGCAGAAAATATGAAGAATGGTGAAGTATGGTAGTGCTAGAGAGAGAGGAGGAATTTCTGGCGTGAATGAATGTGTATGAGAGATGGTTTTCTGAAATGGAAGAGTGTGTTGTTTGTGGCTGCAATGCATGCTTATTTATAGGTGAAATGGGGGGAACATGATGACTAGGAATTAGGTGGAAAGCTGAAATGGTGATGGGAGATGCATGTGGCTGTTTGTGCATGTGATTAAAGGGTGGAAATGCATGTGCTTTGACAGAAATGAAAGGGAATGCACGGTTTTGGTTGATTTCTGGTGGTTGTGAGGTGGAAATCTAGGTGGAAATGCATGTGGATTAAAGCTATGTGAATGATTAAGGTGAATGTGCATGAGTGCATGTGAAATCTGCCAAGATGCATGTGTTATGAAGTGGATTTTCTGCAAAGGCAAGGTGAATGTGCATGTGATTAAATTAAAAGATGGAATGCATGTGAAAGGTTGGAGATTGAATGTGTGTTGGTGTGATTGAATGATTAAAGTGCATGTGGCTGATTTATGAAGGGGAAATGCAAAGGGGAAATCTGGAAATGGGATAGGAGCCACGGCATTGTGTGGTGTTTGTTTGAATGTTTGCAATGATGAAATGGATGGGAGTGGTTTGATGAATGAGTGGATGGAATGATGAAAGAATAAAGGGAATGATGAAAGGGGAACAAGTGCATGTTAGCCACGGCAAGGAATGCATTTTCTGAATGAATGAAGGCAGGTTATGTGGAAGGGCTTGAACAAAGGTAGAAGCATGGCACAAAGGTGAATGGGTGATGTGTGAATGTGGTTGAATGATTAAAGTGTAAATGATTAATGAATGGTTCTTTGTTGATGGTGGAAATCTGAAATGATGAAGTGGAATGTGCATGTGGCTGCAATGATGGTGTTTTGCACGGCAATGATGGAGAAAGAATGTTGGTGATGAATGTGAACTCTTTGTTCTTCATTTTCATTCCTTTGGTCTTCAATTTCGTCCATCTACTTGGCTTTAAGCATATGCAATCCATTCCAATCTCTAATTTGCTCCAAAAGGCTCCGAAAGGCATCCTTTTGCATCCTTAGCCATATGAACCTATAAACACACGAAAATGACTTTAAACACTAAATTAAGTAAGAAAACACAACATAAATGCATAAGAACTAGCTAACTAAGGCGCATAAATATGCTTCTATCAAATTCCCCCACACTTAGCTTTTGCTAGTCCTCGAGCAAAACAAAGAAACAAAACATAACCTAAACCTTCCAACGTTCACCTCAGGGATTTCCAATGGTACATGACATGTTAAAAATCATCATCCCCACAGATTTGAGTCATCTTTACAATTGAGAACATACTTAATCATAGTCACCACTTACTAGTTCACAATTAATCGATTAAAAGAATGTTTTGAATGTAGTAACATGCCTTAGAGAATTTGCTCAATCCTTACAAGATATGCACTCAATTTTCACTCAGATTTTCTAACTACACACCCTATACTAGTTATATGTGAGAAGATTGATGTAAATATGAAAACGAATGCTCACATATACGTATAACAAAGAACGCAATTTATGGAGTTAATAAGCATGTTTAGAAATGATCTCATGAATGGAATGCTACTACTTAGATGCGAGAACCAATGACCATATGCTCATACCAAATTCAAACTCCACAAATTGAAACACATAACACTCAAGAATGAAGTCAAGGGTTGTAACGGGGCTTGGGGTAGTGGTTAACAAAGAAAAGATAAGGAGAACAAGCGTTCTTCAAGTAATAGTAAGCAAAGTAGTGTACTTAAGACTTAGAATTCATTTAGATTGCAGAAATTAACTTTAAAACACAAGGGGAAGACTTAGACAACTCCTTAGGGCCGAATTCATTGTTTTGGACCCTTACTTCAACAAACAATACTTTGGAATTCTTTTTCACAACTTTTCAACTCTTTTTCATACTTTTCACGCCTTTTTTTTTTTTTTTTTTTCTTTTTCTTTTCTTTCATGCCGTGCCTATGGCACACAAATTCTCACACAAGAACACTTCCCCCACACTTGTTTTCTGCCAACATAAATCGAAAGAAATTCAATTTGAATCATGCTTTACTAAGCTTTAAGAACAAGGGTGTGGATGGTCCTAATCTAGGCTAGGTGAGGATAATGTGGGTTAACTTAAACATAAAATGACATGGGATACACGGCAATATGGCTAAGGTGGTGGTCACTACACAACTTCATCTTGAATCTGTGTTATGCAAATCAATAACATGCTTTGAATGAAATGGGCATGAGTTCTAGCATTTGGAACTAAATGATGAAACGCCTCTAAGTAGTAACCAAGCAAAGAATAATGAGATCATGCAACGACTTAGAAAACAAAAATGCACAGATTCTAACTCTCCAAATAAACGTTTAGGCTCAAGTCTCACAAGGTTGTAGCGTTAATTTGAGTTCCTTCCTTCAAGCATGTTACAAAAACTGATTTTTTATTTATTTTATTTTATTTATTTTTTTTTTTTTTATGATTGCATGTGAAGTCATAAGTTATAACCACAACCAAGCATACACAAAGAGTAAATCAAACTTTCATCCATGTTAATCACTCTCTTTAACAGCCATGTAATTACAAACCGAATCCTCATCATTGTGTTGGAAGGTACCCTAAAACAAAAACAAACACCCAAAAACACTTTGAAAACAACTCTTTTTGGGTTTTTAAAACAAATTTTTCAAATTTTTATGTGATTTTCGGATTTTTACTTCAAAACACACTAAAACACACCAAAACTGCTTAAAAACACTTAAAAACAGCAAGGAACAAGTCTATAAGTAAAGGGTGATAAAATCCCATGAATTTGCATCAAAAACACTTAGTTACCCCCCCACACTTAAATCAAACATTGTCCTCAATGTTTCAAGCATAAAATCACACAAAACACAAAGAAACACACAAACAGCAAGTAAAACAACTAAATAGGCAGATTCGAAATAAACAACAAAGTGAAGGGTTTAGGAACGCAAATCTGGAATTGGAGTGATTCCTTGAGCTTCCTTTGTTGAATTGCATGGGTTGCCTCCCAAGTAGCGCTTTCTTTAACGTCTTGCAGCCGGACGAAGACACGTTCATGCTCCATTGGAGCCCACGGCATGGAGTGGGATCTCCTCCACGACATGCTCCACAAAGTTCTCATAGTATGGCTTCAATCTATGTCCGTTCACCTTGAACTCGTGGCCACTTTTTAAGCTTTGGACTTGGACTGCACCATGAGGAAAAACATTAGTAACAACAAGAGGTCCAATCCATTTAGAACGTAACTTACCAGGGAATAACCGAAGTCTTGAATCAAAAAGCAACACTTTCTGCCCCTTGGAGAACGTTTTGGTACGAAGCATCTTATCATGATAAGCCTTCGTCTTGTCCTTGTAGATGCGAGCATTCTCATAAGCCTCGTTCCTAATCTCCTCAAGTTCATCTAATTGGAGCTTCCTATGAACTCCAGCAGCGTCTATGTCCAAATTGAAGGTTTTCACAGCCCAATGTGCCTTGTGCTCTAACTCAACGGGCAAATGACATGGCTTACCATATATAAGCCGAAAAGGTGACATGCCAAGGGGAGTTTTGTAAGCCGTACGATAGGCCCACAATGCATCGTCCAAGCGCAAACTCCAATCTCTTCTTGAGGGTCCCACGGTTTTCTCTAGGACTTGTTTGATCTCCCTATTTGAAACCTCCGCTTGCCCATTAGTTTGAGGGTGATAAGGTGTGGAAACCTTATGAGTAACGTTGTACTTCTTGAGCAAAGCTTCAATGGTGCGGTTACGAAAGTGAGAACCCCCATCACTAATTAAAACTCGTGGCATCCCAAACCTAGCAAAAATATTAGATTTCACAAAATCTGCAACAACCTTAGAATCGTTAGTACGGGTGGCTTTGGCTTCCACCCATTTGGAAACATAATCGACAGCTAGCAAGATATAAGTAAAACCAAAAGATGGAGGGAAGGGGCCCATGAAATCAATACCCCACACATCAAAAATTTCCACAAATGAGAGAGATTGTTGTGGCATTTGGTCCTTAGGCCCTATGTTACCTGTTCTTTGACACTTATCGCATGTTAAACAAAACATTTTAGCATCTTTAAAGAGATTAGGCCAATAAAATCCAGATTGTAACACCTTTAGGGCTGTCCTTTGGGTGCCAAAATGTCCCCCACATGCATAAGTATGGCAGAATGTAAGAATGGAATTAAATTCAGATTCGGGCACACATCTACGCACAATCTGATCTGGGCAGAATTTCCATAAATATGGATCATCCCAAACATAAAAACGTGCATCATGAACAAGTTTATCACGTTGGAACTTGTTTAGGGTACTAGGAACTTGCTTAGACACCAAGAAATTGACCAAATCGGCATACCAAGGGGTTCTTACCTCAATGGACAGAAGTTGCTCATCCGGAAACGTTTCTAAAATGGGGGTGGACTCTTCCTCACGCACCATTCTACTTAGGTGGTCAGCCACCACGTTTTCACACCCTTTCTTGTCTCGGATTTCAAGATCGAACTCTTGAAGTAGGAGCATCCAACGAATGAGTCTTGGCTTAGCCTCCTTTTTGGTGAGAAGATACTTCAAGGCTGCATGGTCAGTGAAAACAATTACTTTAGTACCAAGAAGATATGATCTAAACTTATCTAAAGCAAATACAACCGCCAAGAGTTCTTTTTCGGTTGTAGAATAATTCAATTGAGCATCATTTAAAGTGCGGGAAGCATAATAAATAACATGTGACTGTTTATTTTTCCTTTGACCCAAAACAGCCCAAAGTGCATAATCCGAGGCATCACACATCAATTCAAATGGAATGGACCAATCCGGGGGAGTTATGATGGGTGCCGTGGTTAGGAGCTCTTTGAGATGCTTGAATGACTTCTCGCATGCCTCGTTGAACTCAAAAGACACATCTTTTTGGAGGAGGCGGCATAGGGGTTGTGCAATCTTGGAAAAGTCCTTGATAAATCGTCTATAGAATCCTGCATGACCAAGAAAAGAACGAACCTCTCTAACCGAAGTAGGAGAGGGTAAGTAGCGTACAAGATCTACTTTAGACTTATCAACTTCAATTCCTTTTTCAGAGATTATATGACCCAAAACAATACCTTGTTTAACCATAAAGTGACATTTTTCCCAATTTAAAACAAGATTTGTTTCAACACAACGTTTCAAGATTAAAGTGAGATTATCCAAACAATGATCAAATGAATCACCAAAAACACTAAAGTCATCCATGAATATCTCAATAATCTTCTCAACATAATCAGAAAATATGCTTACCATACACCTTTGAAACGTGGCAGGAGCATTACACAAGCCAAATGGCATGCGTCGATATGCAAACGTTCCAAAGGGACAAGTAAAAGTGGTCTTTTCTTGATCATCCGGAGCAATGACAATTTGGTTATAACCGGAATAACCATCAAGAAAACAATAAAAGGAATGACCTGCTAACCTTTCCAACATTTGATCTAGGAACGGCAATGGGAAGTAATCCTTCCTTGTGGTGGAATTTATCTTCCTATAATCAATGCATACCCGCCAACCGGTTTGAATTCTCATAGGCACAAGCTCATTCTCGGAATTCTCCACAACCGTTACCCCAGATTTCTTAGGCACACATTGGATAGGTGAAACCCAACGACTATCGGAGATAGGATAAATAACTCCACAATCTAGAAGTTTAATTATCTCCTTTTTCACAACTTCCATCATCGGAGGGTTAAGACGGCGTTGAGCCTCTCTAGTTGGTTTGGCCCCCTCCTCAAGAAATATGTGATGCATACAAGTTGTAGGGCTTATACCTTTAATATCGGCCAATGTCCAACCTAGGGCAGATTTGTACTCCTTCAATACACGAACTAATTTCTCCTCCTCTTGTGCCGTGAGGGAGGAAGAGATGATGGCAGGTAGTGTCTCGTTTTCCCCCAAGAAAATGTACTTCAAATGACTTGGTAAAGGTTTGAGTTCAAGAATAGGTCCCTGAATTATGGATGGAAGCAATTTGTTAGTCGAAATGGGAATGGACTCACGGTTAGGAAACTTTCCCTCATGTTTAGGTAATGACTCAAGGGCAGCAACTACTTCAAGGAATTCCTCACTAGGAGGCACGGCATAGGTTTGTTCAAGTGTGCCGTGGGTTTGCATATAGCTTGCCTCCTTGGTTTTGACTTCTAAACCTCTTGTAATGACCTTTTCAAGTGCATCGTCATTCAAATCTTCAAGATATCCCTGCGCCAAAGAGTCAACAATATCAATAGAGAAACATGAATGATCTTCACTAGGATACTTAATGGAATCAGAAAGATTGAAATTAACCACCTCCCCATCAAATTCCATGGACAAAGTTCCATTAAACACGTCAATCTTAGTCCGGGCCGTCTTCATGAATGGCCTTCCAAGTAGAATGGGCAGCGAGGGTGCATGATCCGATTCATCCATCTCAAGAACATAGAAATCCGCCGGAAAGATCAAATGATTAACCTGCACTAAAACATCTTCCAAAACTCCTTTTGGATAAGCATTAGATCTATCGGCCAATTGTATGATAACACCATCATTTTTCAACACTCCTAGGTTCATAGATGCATAAATGGAATATGGCATAACATTTATAGAAGCACCTAAATCAAGCATGGCAGATTCAAATCTAGTGTTACCAATGACACAAGGAATGGTAAAACTACCCGGATCTTTGCATTTGGGAGGTAGTTTGCGTTGCAAGATGGCGGACACATTCTCACCTACCTTCACCACTTCCTTGGTCGAAATCCTCTTCCTAGTGATGCAAAGCTCTTTTAAGAACTTGGCATACTTAGGGACTTGCTTGATTGCATCAAGGAGCGGAATGTTGACTTGAACTTTCCTAAAGGTTTCCAAAATGTCCTTTTCACTCTCCTCCTTCTTTGATTGCCTAAACCTGCTAGGAAAGGGCACGTTTAGTGGAATAGAACTTGACAAGGTCGAATTTGGACTTACCTTAGGCATGTTGGACGGTTTTGGCACAATAGGGGGCTGCGGCAAAGATTCTTTCACCCTTGCCGTGGCCTTTATTCCTTGTTCCTCCTCTTCTTGCAGCAACACGTCCTCTTCTTGACTTGTTTTGGACGTGCTTGGGGTGGTTTCGACCTCCTTACCACTTCTCAACATGATTGCCTTGGCAGATTCGAATCCTCCCCTTGGATTGACAATGGTTGAGCTAGGGAGCTTGCCTTTGTCTCGGAATTGTCCTACAAATTCCGCAATCTGCCCAATTTGTTTCTCCAAGTGATCCACCCTTTTGTCTTGGTTTTGCATGGCTTTGGTTTGATCCTCTTGCCCCTGAGACAAATTGGTAAGTAATTTAAGAAGTGTTTCATTTCCCAACGACGTACCTTGATTGTTTTGGGCAGGTTGTGCTTGGTTTGGATTGGGGCCGAATGGCTTGGTGTAGAACCCCGGGGGTTGTTGTCTAAAGCCTCCTTGTTGTTGAGGTTGTTGAGGTTCCCTCCACTTGAAGTTTGGATGGTCTCTCCAACCCGGATTGTATGTGTTGGAATATGGATCATTCCTTGGTTGATTGTGGCTCGGAAATCCAATGGCATTTGCACTCTCCCATCCCCCATTCTCAATCAATTGTGGGCATTTTTCCGAAAGGTGTCCTTGGATAGAACATACACCACATACAATCGGTCCTTGTATCTTCATTCCTTCGGCCATCTGAGACACAATAGAAGTAAGATTAGCTAATTGAGTTTGAAGGTCGGATTGAGAACTTACCTCATTCACTTGTTGCCGTGGGGGGTCCCTTTGCCCAAGTCCTTCATATTGTTGTGCATTTAGAGCACGGTTTGCAATTAGGGTCTTGGCCGACATAGGAGTTTTGTCCACCAATGCACCTCCCGCCGAAGCATCGAGCATTTGCCTTTCAATGGGAAGAAGGCCCTCATAGAAATATTGAAGGAGAAGCTCCTCCTTCATTTGATGTTGAGGACATGATGCAACAAGGGCTTTAAAACGCTCGTAGTATGCCGGAAAAGATTCTCCTTGACTTTGTTGGATTCCGCTAATTTTCTTCCTCAAGAGAATGACTCTTGAAGTAGGGAAGAACTTCTCCAAGAACGCTCTCTTCATGCTCTCCCAAGAAGTAACGGTCCCGGGTGCCAATTCATAAAGCCAATCCTTAGCCTTTTCCACAAGAGAGAATGGAAAAGCTTTCATCATTAGAATGTTCCCATCGACATTTATGGGTGTCATGCTCGAACAAACAACCTCGAACTCCTTGAGATGCTTGTTGGGATCTTCCATGGAAAGCCCATGGTATTTCGGAATGTGGTGCAACAAGCTTGACTTCAATTCGAATTCATCGGTCTTGCCTTGGGCAGCCGCGGGGTATTGAATGCATAATGGTGCGGCATTGGCCAACCCCGAGGCCGAAAGCTCTTTAATGGTCCGATTGTCTGCTGCCATAACTTCTTCTTCCACACTTTCAAACTCAGATTCGGCCTCTGAACTTGAACTAGGTTCACTAGGTTCACTAGGTTCGGGATGCCTCCTCTTTCTTCTCAAATCACGTTCAAAATCGTCGTTAAAGTCCAAGATATGTGCATGCACAGTTTGAGAACTCCGCGTCATGCACTAGTACCTAAACCAAGAAAACAAAACAAAATGAGAAAACTAGGTAAATTACACTAAAAACATACGGCAAAAACACAAGGGATTAGCAATTTTGCTAATCCCCGGCAACGGCGCCAAAATTTGATGCGAAAATAGTTAAACACACAAATTAACCCTATGGATGACAATTGTAGTAAATGAGCAAATAGGGATCGTTCTAGACCGGGGATTAACTAGGGATGCTAATCAATGTGAAATTGACTCAAAAGACTCAAAACAACACAAACACACTCAAATCTGCCTAAAAACCACTTTCTGGGCAGATTTGAGCACAAACACAAATTTGGACGAAATTAAGTAATAACTTGACTCAAGAACGTAAAAACACAATATAAAACACTAAACTAACTCAAAGAATGTAAAACTAAACACTTAAAACATTAAAACAAACCAAAAGACTCAAACATCACCCAAAACACTCAAAACTGCCTTAAAATCACTTTCTGGGCAGTTTTGAGCACTTTGGTGAATCTGGACGAAATTGGGAAATAAAATGAATCAAAACACTTAAAAGCACAAACTAAGTTGATTTCTAACTAAATTGGACATTAAAGTAAAGGGGGATTAAGGTTTTGACGAAATTAAATTAAATAAAACAAGTTAATAAACTAGGCAGATTGTATAAACGGATTTGAGAAACAAGATGATGGATGGATTAGTTAGAGGTCCATTCTCCACACATGACACATTTATATATGAATCGATTCTCCAATTGCTTTTCATTATCTATGATGCTAAACACCCCAAGTTAACCGTGATGCACTAATTAACTCTCAAATTTTCCTTATGTTATTGAATTGGATGATGCATGCGACAATTCAAATCATTCTCCAATGGTTCTCAACATGAATGCATAGAAGAGATACAATGAGAGATCATTATGCTCTATGAGAATTATAAGTGTTGACGAGGCAATTGTAACTATGAATGCATGATACTTTTGCCAAGAATTCAATTAACGCGGTTGTGACTAGCAACCTTCACTACTCATGTTTATAAACTTGTGACGATTAGGTGAAACTCGTTTATAAACTAGCATCGAGTTTATGCATGAAGACTAAGTATGCATCCCTAATCAACATACAAAAACAAGTTTTTAATAAACATGATAATTGAATTACAATCACAACTTAACAAATCACAATTGGAAGAAATCAATTCATATTTCAAACATGTTCATGGCTTCAAACTTTCCCCTAACTAATTAGGGGTTTAGCCACTCATGATTACAACAAACTTAGAGAGTAATAACAAAGTAAACATTGAAAACAAGAATCGAAGTACACCTAAAAATTCCAACAACTCAATCTTGAATTGTATGAACGTTTAGGCCTCTTCTCCTCTAGTTGCTGCGGCACAAGGGGTTTTGGTGAGTTTTGGGGGTTATGGATGATGTAGAATGATGTGTTTAGGGTAGGGATGGATGTAGGGGAAGGCAAGGAGTGTTTTTGGGCAGAAAATATGAAGAATGGTGAAGTATGGTAGTGCTAGAGAGAGAGGAGGAATTTCTGGCGTGAATGAATGTGTATGAGAGATGGTTTTCTGAAATGGAAGAGTGTGTTGTTTGTGGCTGCAATGCATGCTTATTTATAGGTGAAATGGGGGGAACATGATGACTAGGAATTAGGTGGAAAGCTGAAATGGTGATGGGAGATGCATGTGGCTGTTTGTGCATGTGATTAAAGGGTGGAAATGCATGTGCTTTGACAGAAATGAAAGGGAATGCACGGTTTTGGTTGATTTCTGGTGGTTGTGAGGTGGAAATCTAGGTGGAAATGCATGTGGATTAAAGCTATGTGAATGATTAAGGTGAATGTGCATGAGTGCATGTGAAATCTGCCAAGATGCATGTGTTATGAAGTGGATTTTCTGCAAAGGCAAGGTGAATGTGCATGTGATTAAATTAAAAGATGGAATGCATGTGAAAGGTTGGAGATTGAATGTGTGTTGGTGTGATTGAATGATTAAAGTGCATGTGGCTGATTTATGAAGGGGAAATGCAAAGGGGAAATCTGGAAATGGGATAGGAGCCACGGCATTGTGTGGTGTTTGTTTGAATGTTTGCAATGATGAAATGGATGGGAGTGGTTTGATGAATGAGTGGATGGAATGATGAAAGAATAAAGGGAATGATGAAAGGGGAACAAGTGCATGTTAGCCACGGCAAGGAATGCATTTTCTGAATGAATGAAGGCAGGTTATGTGGAAGGGCTTGAACAAAGGTAGAAGCATGGCACAAAGGTGAATGGGTGATGTGTGAATGTGGTTGAATGATTAAAGTGTAAATGATTAATGAATGGTTCTTTGTTGATGGTGGAAATCTGAAATGATGAAGTGGAATGTGCATGTGGCTGCAATGATGGTGTTTTGCACGGCAATGATGGAGAAAGAATGTTGGTGATGAATGTGAACTCTTTGTTCTTCATTTTCATTCCTTTGGTCTTCAATTTCGTCCATCTACTTGGCTTTAAGCATATGCAATCCATTCCAATCTCTAATTTGCTCCAAAAGGCTCCGAAAGGCATCCTTTTGCATCCTTAGCCATATGAACCTATAAACACACGAAAATGACTTTAAACACTAAATTAAGTAAGAAAACACAACATAAATGCATAAGAACTAGCTAACTAAGGCGCATAAATATGCTTCTATCAATAGGAGCATATTTATGCGACTTAATTGGCTTGTTCTCGTGCATTTACGTTGTGTTTCCTTAGTTATTTCAGTCCTTTATGCTTCTTTTGTGTGTTTTCAGGTTCTAAGGGCTAAAGGAGCAAAGAAGTGCATTTTGGAGCCTTTTGGAGCACTTTTGGGCTAAGGATGGATAGCTTATGCTTGGAGCCAAAGTGTTGGACGAAATTGAAGACCAAGTGAGCCTAGAATCGAAGGAAGAAGGAGGGATCAAGATTTGGAAACCAGTTTCCATTATGGGGAGTTTCTGTTCTTGAAAGGTTTCCAATTGTGCAAGTTTCCAAATAATGTTGGTTGCCTAAATCACATGTTCTAGAAGCCCTAGACATGTCCTAAATTGTGCCGCACCTTACCTTTCTTTTCTCTCCAAATTTCTGACTTTAAATCGTTTCTCATTTCTTGCCGTGAGATACATTCCTTTTCTCCCAAAATCTGCAAGTTTAATTGACTTCCCCTTTCTTCTCCTCCCTTGTGCCGCAAGACTTAGACTTTTTCCCCTAATTCCTGATTTCAATTACCTATTCTAAATGGATTTAACTTAATTCCTGATTCTTAGAATTGATTTAGGGAATTAAACACTTACCTATTTCTTAAAAGCCTTGCCGTGCACCTCCATTGACCTTTCCTCTTCCTTGCTGCAACTTTTAGGTAGTTTCCTTCACTTTTCTGATTTGATTTCCTATTTCTAAAAGCTTTTGACTTAAATTCTGATTACCTAAATAACCTAGGGTTTTAATTCATGAAATCCTATTAATAAACCTCCTTGTTGCAGCCACAAAACATTCATTCATTCACCATTCACGCCAGAAATTCATCCCTTCCCTCTAACACATCCATACTTCATCATTCTCCATATTTTCTGCACAAAACTTCCCTTGCCGTCCCCTACATCCATCCCTACCCTAAACACATCATTCTACTTCATCCATAACCCCCAAAACTCACCGAAAACCCTTGTGCCGCAGCAATTAGGAGAGGAAGGAGGCCTTGAACGTTTCATGCTCGCAGATTGGAGCGTTCTTAGGTGTACTTCGTTCTTGTTTTCAATGTTTATTTTGTTATTAATCTCTGAGTTTGCTGTAATCATGAGTGGCTAAACCCCTAATTAGTTAGGGGAAAGTTTGAAGCCATGAACATGTTTGAAATATAAATTGATTTCTTCCAATTGTGATTTGTTAAGTTGTGATTGCAATTCAATTATCTGTTTATTAAAAACTTGTTCTTGTATGTTGATTAAGGATGCATACTTAGTTTTCATGCATGAACTCGATGCTAGTTTATAAACGAGTTTCACCTAATTGTCACAAGTTTATAAACATGAGTAGTGAAGGTTGCTAGTCACAACCGCATTAATTGAATTCTTGGCAAAAGTTTCATGCTTTTCATAGTAACAATTGCCTCGTCAATACTTATAGTTTTCATGGAACTTAATGATCTTTGATTGTACCCTTATTGTGCTTTTCACGTAAGGGACTTTTAGAGAATGTTTTGAGTTGTTGTATGCGCATTCCCATCCAATTCAATAACTTAAGGAAAACTTGAAAGTTAAAAAAAGTGCTGTTCACGGTTAACTTGGGGTGTTGAGCATCATAGTTAGTGAAAAGCAATTGGAAAATCGATTCGTATACAAATATGTCATGTGTGGAGAATGGACCTCTAACTAATCCATCCATCATCTTGTTTCACAAATTCGTTTTACAATCTGGCTAGTTTTATAATTTGTTTTGTTATTTCAATTTTCGTCAAATCAAAACCCCCCCTTTACTTTCTTGCTCTAGAGTGTTTAGAATCTGTTTAGTTTGTGTTTTAAAGTGTTTTGAATCACCCTATAATCTTAAATTCGTCCAAAATTGTGTTTAAGGTCAGAAACTGCCTAGTTAGTGTTTTTAGGCAGTTTTGAGTCTTTTGAACCTGTTTTGAGTCCTTTGAGTCTTTGTGAACGTTTTTAACTTTGTTTTTATGTTTTTAAGTCAGTTTAGAGGTTTTAGCAAGCCCTCCTAATCCCCGGTCATGAACGATCCCTACTTGCATCCTTACTACAATTTGACAACAAGAGGGTTAATTTGTGTGCTTAACTATTTTCGCATCAAATTTTGGCGCCGTTGCCGGGGATTAGCAACTTTGCTAATCCCTCGTTAATTCTTTTATTTCTTTTTCATTTATTTTCGTTTTAGTTACTGACCTTATTCTTGTTTTTGTTTCTAGGTCCTAGTTTATGACTAGGAGTTCAAAACCTGTTCGTGAGCACATCCTTGACTTTGACGACGATTTTGAGTGAACCTTGAGGAAGCAAAAGAATCAACAAAACCCTAACCCACCGTCTCCTAGCTCTACATCTGAGTTTGACGAAGGAGGTGAGGAAGGAGAGGCCGCGGCACAGTTTGTGGAGGAAGTACAAACCATGGCCATGGACAATCGAACCATCAAAGAGCACTCTGCCTCAGGTATGGACAATGCCGTTCCTTTATGCATACAATACCCCACGGCAGCTCAAGGTAAGACGGACGAATTTGAACTTAAGTCTAGTTTATTACATCATATTCCTAAATTCCATGGGCTGTCCATGGAAGATCCTAACAAACATCTTAAGGAATTTGAAGTAGTTTGCTCCAGTATGACACCCATCAATGTGGATGGGAGTATTTTGAAGGTGAAAGCCTTTCCATTCTCACTTATGGACAAGGCCAAAGATGGATTATTTGAATTGGCCCCCGGAACTGTCAATTCTTGGGAAAGTATGAAACGTGCATTCTTAGAGAAATTCTTTCCCACTGCAAAGATCATTATCTTAAGGAAACGAATTAGTGGCATCCAACAAAATCAAGGTGAGTCGTTTCCATCTTATTATGAACGTTTTAAATCACTTGTTGCTTCATGTCCACAGCATCAAATGAAGGAGGAGCTGCTCATTCAATATTTCTACGAGGGACTCCTTCCCATGGAACGTCAAATGCTAGATGCCTCGGCGGGTGGTGCATTAGTGGACAAGACTCCATTGGATGCCAAAACTCTAATTGCAAACCGAGCACACAATGCACAACAATACGAAGGCGTGGGACAAAGGGATAACCCACGGCCACAAGTGAATGAGGTAAGTTCTTCATCCGATATTCAATCTCAATTAGCTAATCTTACTTCTATTGTGTCTCAGATGGCCGAAGGTATGAAGATCCAAGGACCAATGGTGTGTGGAGTATGTTCTATTCAAGGACATGTTTCTGACAAGTGTCCTCAACTTATTGAGAATGGTGGATGGGAGGCTGCGAATGCAATTGGATTTCAAAGCCAAAATCAACCAAGGAACGATCCATATTCCAACACCTACAATCCCGGTTGGAGAGATCACCCAAACTTCAAGTGGAGGGAGCCACAACAACCCCAATCACAAGGAGGCTTTAGGCAACAACCTCCGGGCTTCTACAACAAGCCATACGCACCCACACAAGCACCTCCACAATCTGCCCAAACAAGTTCAGGTAACACTTTAGACAATGATACACTTCTTAAATTACTAACTAACTTGTCTCAGGGACAAGAAAATCAAGCCAAGGCAATGCAAAACAATGACAAAAGGGTGGATCATTTGGAGAAGCAAATTGGGCAGATTGCAGATTTTGTAGGGAAATTTCGAGACCAAGGCCAACTCCCTAGTTCTAACATTCCAAATCCAAAATGAGGGTTCGAAAGTGCAAAAGCCATAGTGTTGAGAAGTGGAAAAGAAGTTGGGGCAGATTCTTCATCAAAAACAGGTCACAAAGAGGATGAAAAACTGCACTTCAAAGAGGGGGAAGCAACCAAACCCACGGCAAGGGTGGAACTCCCTTTGCCGCCACTTTCTAGTGACCCTAAACCATCCAATCTGTCCAATAAAGGTAAGAATGTGTCAAATTCAGTTCCTACTAATGTTTTTCCTTCGAATGTTCCTTTTCCTAGTAGGTTTATGCAAACGAAGAAGGAAGAAGCTGAAAAAGATATTCTTGAGACATTTAGGAAAGTTCAAGTTAACATACCTCTTTTGGATGCAATCAAGAAAGTTCCACGCTATGCCAAGTTTTTGAAGGAGTTGTGCACCACTAGGAAGAGGATTTCGACCAAGGAGGTTGTCAAGGTAGGTGAAAATGTCTCTGCTATCTTGTCAAGATCCAGGTAGTTTTACAATTCCTTGTGTCATTGGTAATATTCGCTTTGAATCTGCCATGCTAGACTTAGGTGCCTCTATAAATGTTATGCCATACTCAATTTATGCATCTATGAATTTAGGAGCATTGAAAAATGATGGTGTAATCATACAATTGGCCGATAGATCTAACGCCTATCCAAAGGGAGTTTTGGAGGATGTTTTAGTGCAGGTTAATCATTTAATCTTCCCGGCGGATTTCTATGTTCTTGACATGGATGAATCGGATCATGCCACTTCATTACCCATCCTCCTTGGAAGGCCATTCATGAAAACGGCCCAGACCAAGATTGACGTGTTTAACGGAACTTTGTCCATGGAATTTGATGGGGAAGTTATTAATTTCAATCTTTCTGATTCTATTAAGTACCCTAGTGAGGACCATTCATGTTTCTCTATTGATATAATTGATTCTTTGGCGCAAGGATATCTTGACGATTTGAATGACGATGCGCTTGAAAAAGCCATTACAAGAGGCATGGAACGCAACAACGAGGAGGTAACACCTAGGTTAACCCATGGCACACCTAGATTACACTATGCCGTGCCCCCTAGTGAGGAAGTTAGGGAGATGGTTGCTGCCCTTGAGTTGTTGCCCACGCATGATGGTAAGTTTCCTAATCGTGAGTCAATTCCTATTTCGACTAACAAGTTGCTTCCGTCCATCATTCAGGCACCCGTCCTCGAACTAAAACCATTACCTAGCCATTTGAAGTACATTTTCTTGGGAGAAAATGAGACCCTACCTGCCATTATCTCCTCATCCCTCACGGCCCAAGAAAAGGAGAAGCTAGTCCACGTGTTGAAAGAATTCAAATCTGCCCTAGGATGGACATTGGCCGATATCAAAGGTATAAGCCCTACAATGTGCATGCATCACATATTCCTTAAGGAGGGGGCCAAACCAACTAGAGAGGCTCAACGTCGTCTTAACCCTCCGATGATGGAAGTTGTGAAAAAGGAGATAATCAAACTTCTAGATTGTGGAGTCATCTATCCAATCTTGGATAGTAAATGGGTTTCACCTGTGCAATGCATTCCAAAGAAGTTCGGAGTGACTGTGGTTGCAAATGCCGAGAATGAGCTTGTTCCTATGCGCATTCAAACTGGTTGGAGGGTGTGCATCGACTATAGGAAGCTAAATGCCACCACAAGGAAGGACCACTTCCCATTGCCGTTCATTGACCAATTGCTTGAAAGGTCAGCGGGTTATGCATTCTATTGTTTTCTTGATGGTTACTCTGGTTATAATCAAATTGTTATAGCACCCGAGGACCAAGAAAAACCAACCTTCACATACCCTTTTGGTACATTTGCATATCGTCGCATACCTTTTGGTTTATGTAATGCACCTGCCACATTTCAAAGATGCATGATGAGCATATTTTCTGATTATGTTGAGAAAATCATTGAAGTTTTTATGGATGATTTCAGCGTCTTTGGTAATTCTTTTGATGGTTGCTTGCATAATCTTAGTTTGATTCTAAAACGTTGTGTTGAAACTAACCTTGTTCTTAATTGGGAAAAGTGTCATTTCATGGTTAAACAAGGCATAGTTTTAGGTCATATCATCTCTGAAAACGGCATTGAAGTTGATAAATCCAAAATAGATCTTGTACGTCACTTACCCTCTCCAACTTCGGTTAGAGAGGTTCGTTCTTTTCTTGGCCATGCAGGATTCTATCGTAGGTTTATCAAGGATTTCTCAAAAGTTGTACAACCTCTTTGCCGTCTCCTCCAAAAAGAAGTGGCATTTGAATTCACCAAGGACTGCACGGCTTCATTCAATCAACTCAAGGAGTTGTTGACCACGGCACCAATCATTGTTCCACCTGATTGGAGCCTCCCTTTTGAGTTAATGTGTGGCGCCTCTGATTATGCTCTAGGGGCTGTTTTAGGGCAATGGAAAGACAAGAGGCCGCATGTCATCTACTATGCCTCACGGATGTTGAATGATGCCCAACTTAATTATTCCACAACCGAAAAAGAACTCTTGGCTATTGTATTTGCATTAGATAAGTTTAGATCATATCTTCTTGGTACTAAAGTAATTGTTTTCACTGACCATGCAGCCTTGAAGTATCTTCTCACCAAAAAGGAGGCCAAGCCAAGACTCATTCGTTGGATGCTCCTACTTCAAGAGTTCGATCCTGAAATTCGAGACAAGAAAGGGTGTGAAAACTTGGTGGCTGACCACCTAAGTAGAATGGTGCGTGAGGAAGAGCCCATCCCCATTTTAGAAACATTTCCGGATGAGCAACTTCTGTCCATTCAGGTAAGTACCCCTTGGTATGCCGATTTGGTCAATTATTTGGTATCTAGACAAGTTGCTAGCACCCTAAACAAATTCCAACGTGATAAACTTAAAAAGGATGCTAGATTTTATGTTTGGGATGACCCATACTTGTGGAAACATTGCCCAGATCAGATTATAAGGAGATGTGTGCATGAATCAGATTTTCATTCAATTTTAAGTTTTTGTCACACATATGCTAGTGGGGGTCATTTTGGCACCCAAAGGACAGCTTTAAAAGTTCTTGAATGTGGTTTTTATTGGCCTACTTTGTTTAAAGATGCAAGAACCTTTTGTTTAGCTTGTGATCGATGCCAAAGGACAGGTAATATAAGCCAAAGAGATCAATTGCCGCAGGTACCCATTATTGTCGTTGAAATTTTTGATGTGTGGGGAATTGATTTTATGGGTCCGTTTCCTTCAACTTTTGGTTTCAATTACATATTACTTGCTATTGATTATGTTTCAAAGTGGGTGTAAGCGAAAGCCACTCGTACTAATGATTCTAAAGTTGTGGTAGATTTTTTGAAAACTAATATCTTTTCAAGATTTGGGATGCCTAGGGTGCTAATCAGTGATGGGGGGTCTCACTTTTGTAACCGTACCATTGAAGCCTGATAGGAGCATATTTATGCGACTTAATTAGCTTGTTCTCGTGCATTTATGTTGTGTTTTCTTAGCTATTTTTGTGTTTAAAGTCACTTTTGTGCATTTTCAGATTATAAGGCCAAAGTGTGCAAGAAGATGCAAATTGGAGTCTTTTGGAGCAAATGAGGAATGAATGAGTTGAAGACTTGAAGAAACAATGAATTCCTACTCCAACGATGAATTCCTACCAAAACGAGGATTCCTACTCAAACAAGGATTCCTACTTGAAGTAGGAAAGTTAACCCTAAGTTTCCCGTTTTGGTAACCTTTCCTAATCTAAACGTCCATATTTTCTAGCCACTCTTTAGGCCTCGTATGCACTTTAGGACACAAAACAAAGGCCCTAGCCCAATTACACAACCTTGCCGTGCCTTAACCCTTCTTCCCTTTCCTTGCCGTGCAAGGGGGGGCATTTTTGTCTAGTGTTATGTAATTAAACCCTATTTCCCTCTCCTAACCTAACCCTAGCCGCACCCTTTAATCTTTCCCTCTTTAATTTCTGATTTTATTTCCTAAATTCTAGAAGCCTTTGAATTTATTTGAGTTAATAAAAATAAGCTAGGGTTAATTTCTGGAACCAAACATATTTCAAACCCTAGGTTTTTCACACTTAGCCGCACCTTTCCATATCCCCCCTTTAATCCGTAGCCTTCCATTCATTTATCAAACCATCTCAGCTGCACCTATCTTATTAACCCTAGAGCCTATTCTATTATTGTTTTTTCTCATCAGCCACATACAGAAATCACCCCTTAAGCCGTCACACTTCAGATGCTATCCATTCTTTCCCTTTTGCCGCAGCCACCATCACCCAAAACCATTCAATCCGCAGCCTTCCCTCTTCATTCCAGCCATCTTCGACACCTTTCCCACCATTGCCGCAGCCATCTCCACCATTCCAGCCATCTTCCACACCTCCACACACCTTCCACCAACCTTGCCGCACCACCAAACCTCCCTAAATCCATCTCCACCCCAAAATAACATCCAAAACACCCTTAGACCATCTCTGCCACAGCAAGGAGAAGAAGAAAGAGGAGCTTGGACGCGCAGAAATTCAAGTGTATTCGTTGTGCGTTCTAGGTGTAATCAATCTTTTGTTCGTTATGTTTAAATTCAATTTTATTTCTCTTTCTGTGAACATGAGAGGCTAAACCCCTATTTAGCTAGGGGGTGATTCGAAACCATGTTTATGCTTGCAATATGATTTGATTACCTTTGGTTGGAATTTCATGTATTGTGGATTCAATTTGTTTAACTGTTTGATGGATAACTTATTTATGTATGTTTATTGAGAGTGCACGCTTGATGTTCATGCATGAATATGACGCTAGAATATAAGTGAGTTTCACCTAATAGTTATGAACTTATATTCACAAGTAGTGGAGGTTGCTTATAAACAATCGCGTTAAATGAATTCTTGGCACTAGTTTCATGCTCATCATAGTAACGAATGCCTCGTCAACACTTATAGTTTTCATGATGCTTAATGATCTTTGATTGTATCTTTATTGTGCTTTTCATGTAAAGGACTTTTGGAGAATGTTTTGAATTGTGTATGCGCTAACCCATCCAATTCATTAACTTAAGGAGAACTTGACGGTTAATTTAAGCGGACCTAATTAACCCGGGGTGTTGAGTTTCATAATTCATCGAAAGACCAACTGAAAATCATCTTGTATGCAAGTGTGACATGTGTGGAGAAGAACCCTCTAGCTAGCATTCCATCCATATTTTCATCACATTCATCTTTACTATCTGTTTTAAATTAGAATCTGTGCATTTTAGTTAATTTCGTCAAAAACCAAATCCCCCTTTACTTTAGTGTCCAATTTAGTTAGAAAGTGTCTTAGTTTGTGTTTCTAAGTGTTTTGAATCAATTTATTTCCCAAATTCGTCCAAAGTAGTCAAAGTGCTCAAAACTGCCCAGAAAGTGTTTTTAAGGCAGTTTTGAGTGTTTTGGTGCAGTTTTGAGTCTTTTGATTTGTTTTAGTGTTTTAAGTGTTTAGTTTTGCATTCTTTGAGTCTAGTTTAGTGTTTTAACCTTTGTTTTAAGTTTTTGAGTCAGTTTCCAAGTGATTTAGTAATCCCTCCTAATCCCCGGTTTAGAACGATCCCTACTTATTCATATACTACAATTGTCAAAAGAGGGTTTTAATTTGTGTGCTTATTTAGTTCACATCAAATTTTTGGTGCCGTTGCCGGGGATTAGCAACTTTGCTAATCCCTTGGATTGTTATTTTCTGTTTATTTTAATTGTTTAAGTGTCTGACCTTATTTTGTTTTTCTTGTTTTAGGTATTAGTGTATGACTCGTGATTTTCAGAGGACTTTGAGACGGAAGAGGAAGCAACACGAACCAAATCCACAAAGCCCGGAACCTGACCTCGAGGAACAAGTCCTAGAAGAGGAGGAGGAAACCACGGCAAGGATCTTTGAAGAACCACAAATCATGGCCGTGGACACCCGGACACTCAAGGAGCTTTCGGCCTCGGGATTGGATAATGTCGCAGCTTTGTGTATCCAATATCCCCCACCTGCCGAAGGGAAGACCGAGGAGTTCGAGTTGAAGTCAAGCTTGCTCCACCATATTCCGAAATACCATGGGTTGTCCATGGAGGATCCGAACAAGCACCTGAAGGAATTTGAGGTGGTGTGTTCAAGCATGACTCCCGTCAACGTTGACGGAAGTATATTGAAGATGAAGGCTTTTCCATTCTCATTAATGGACAAAGCCAAAGATTGGTTGTACGAGTTAGCTCCCGGAACCGTCACATCATGGGAGAGCATGAAGAGGGCTTTTCTGGAGAAGTTTTTCCCAACTTCTCGAATCATCCTTTTGCGCAAAAGGATAAGTGGAATTCAACAAGATGAAGGTGAGTCTTTTCCTACGTATTATGAACGTTTTAAATCTCTTGTTGCTTCTTGTCCACAGCATCAGATGAAGGAGGAGTTGCTTCTACAATACTTCTACGAGGGGCTCCTACCTATCGAATGTCAAATGCTTGATGCCTCGGCGGGTGGAGCATTGGTGGACAAGACACCCATGGCGGCCAAGGTCTTGATTGCTAACCAAGCGTTGAACGCTCAACAATACGAAGGAGTAGGCCAAAGAGGACCCCCACGGCAGCAAGTACATGAGGTAAGTTCCACACCCGACATTCATTCACAATTAGCTAATCTTACTTCCATTGTGTCTCAGATGGCCGAAGGAATGAGGGTGCAAGGACCAATTGTGTGCGGAGTGTGTTCTATCTAAGGACATGCTTCTGAGAAGTGCCCACAACTCATTGAAAATGGTGGATGGGAAAGCGCAAATGCAATTGGGTTTCAAGGCCAAAACCAACCGAGGAACGATCCATATTCGAACACATATAATCCAGGTTGGAGAGACCACCCAAATTTCAAATGAAGGGAGCCCCAACAACCACCGCAACAAGGAGGTTTTAGACAACAACCCCCGGGCTTCTACAACAAGCCATACGCACCCACACAAGCACCTCCACAATCTGCCCAAACAAGTTCAGGTAACACTTTAGACAATGATACACTTCTTAAGTTACTAACGAATTTGTCTCAGGGGCAAGAGAATCAAGCCAAAGCAATGCAAAATCAAGAAAAAAGGGTGGATCAATTGGAGAAACAAATTGGGCAGATTGCGGAATTTGTAGGGCAATTCCGAGATCAAGGCAAGCTCCCAAGTTCAACCATTCCAAACCCAAAGGGAGGGTTCGAAACCGCCAATACAATCACCTTAAGAAGTGGCAAGGAAGTTGGAACCACCTCACAACCCCCAAAATCAAGCCAAGAAGAGGATGAAAGGTTGCTGCAAGAGGAAGAGAGCAAGAGTAAAGCCACGGCAAGGGTGGAGCAACCCTTGCCGCAACCACTTCAAGCTCCTAGGCCGTCCAACAAATGTAAGGTAGGTCCAAACTCAATTGTTTCTAATGTGATTCCACCAAACGTACCCTTTCCTAGCAGGTTTATGCAAGCCAAGATATAGGAGGATGAAAAAGACATCCTGGAGACGTTTAGGAAGGTGCATGTCAATATCCCACTCCTTGATGCAATAAAGCAAATTCCAAAGTACGCTAAGTTTTTGAAGAAGATTTGTACAACAAGGAAACGGATTCGGGAGAAAGAGGTGGTACATGTAAGTGAGAATGTCTCTGCAATATTGCAAAGAAAGTTACCACCTAAATGCAAAGATCCAGGTAGTTTCACCATCCCTTGTGTAATTGGTAATAAAAGGTTCGAACATGCTATGCTAGATTTAGGTGCATCAATTAATGTCATGCCATACTCTGTTTATGCATCTATGAATTTAGGAGAGCTTAAAAATGATGGTGTTATTATTCAATTAGCCGATCGATCTAATGCATACCCAAGAGGAGTTTTGGAAGATGTTTTGGTGCAGGTAGACCACTTGATTTTTCCTGCAGATTTCTATGTGCTTGACATGGAGGATTCAACCCACTCTACACCATCGCCACTTTTACTTGGACGACCTTTCATGAAAACAGCCCACACCAAGATTGACGTGGCCAAAGGAGCCTTAACTATGGAGTTTGGTGGTGATATGATTAATTTTAAAGTTTCTGAATCTATTAAGAATACTAATGATGTTCGTTCTTGTTTTGCCATTGGTATAATTAAAAATTTAGGGCAAGAACGTTCAGAACCAATCAAGAAGGATGCATCTAGAACCACCATCGAGGAAGGAATTAGAGTGGAGCACAAGGAGCACGCCACTACCCTAAAAACAACTAATATGGTCGTGCCTAGTGATAAAATTGGGGAGATGGTGGCGGCCCTAGGGGCATTGCAACAACATCCTAGTAAGTCTCCAATCCCAATTCCAATTCCCATTTCAACTAATAGGTTGTTACCTTCTTTGGTGCAGGTACCCAAGCAATTTCAAGGTCGTGGGAGCATTTACATGGGCTTTAGGAACCCAACAAACACCACAATCAGGGAGGATCACTATCCCCTCCCATTCATTGAGCCATACTACGAGAATTTCAAGGAGCATACCGTGGAGGACATACTCCTCCATGCCGTGGGCTCCAATGGGGCATGAGCATACCATCGTCCGGCTGCAAGACGATAAAGAAAGCGCTTCGTGGGAGGCAACCCATGCAATCACCAAGGAGAAGATGGAATTTACACTCCATAACCAGATTTGCGTCCCTAACTTCTTCTCTTAGTTATTTACATTCTGCCATGTTTAGTGTGTTTAGTTGCTGTTTGTGTGTTTGTTAGGTGTGATTTTAAGCTTAAAACATTGAGGACAATGTTTGATTTAAGTGTGGGGGGGTAACTAATGTTGTTGATGCAAATTCGTGGGATTTTATCACCCATAACTTCCAATGTTGTTCCTTGCTATTTTTAAGTGTTTTTAAGCCATTTTAGAGTGTTTTAGAGTGTGTTGACTTAAAAATCCGAAAAACCCATAAAAATTTGAAAAATTGTTTTTAAAAACCCAAAAAGAGTTGTTTTTGTGTGTTAGTTTGTGTCGTAGGTTACCTTCCAACACAATGATGAGGATTTTGTTTTTAATTGCATGATGGTTAAAGAAAGTTACAAACATGGATGAACGTTTGATATACTCTTTGGTTTATGCTTGGTTGTAGTTATAGTTTACGAATTCACATGTAATCACAAAAGATAAAATCAGTTTTTGTAGCATGCTTGAAGGAAGGAACTTAAACAAATGCTACATCCTTGTGAGACTCGAGCCTAAACGTTTGTTTGGAGAGTTAGAATCTGTGCATTATTTTTTGCTAAAGTCGTTGCATGATCTCATTATTCTTTGCTTGGTTACTACTTAGAAGGCGTTTCATCACTTAGTTCCAAATGCTAGAACTCATGCCCATTTCATTCAAAGCATGTTATTGAATTGCATAACACATAATCAAGATGAAGTTGTGTAGTGACCACCACAAAAGCCAAATAGCCGTGTGCCCTTCACTCATTTTGTGTTTAAGTTTAACCCCATTGAGCCGTGTTAGCCATGTTCTTTGTTAACCCATATCATCCTCACCTAGCCTAGATTAGGACCATCCGTACCCTTGTTCTTGAAGCATAGTAAGCATGAATGAATTCCTTTTGATTAATGTGTTGCAGAAAATAAGTGTGGGGGAAGGATTATTGATGTGAGTGATGTGCCATAGGCACGGCTAGAAAAGAAAAAAGAAAAAAAAAAAAAAAAAAAGAAGTGAAAAAGAGTTGAAAAGAAGTGAAAAGAGTTCCAAAGTATTGGTTGTTGAAGTAAGGGTCCAAAACAATGAATTAGGCCCTAAGAGTTGCTTGAATCCTCCCTATTTGTCTAAAAGTTGATTTCTGCATTCTAAGTGAATTCTAAGTCTTAACTTCATGACTTTGCTTGCTATTGCTTAAAGAACTTTTGTTTATCCCTATCCTTCCTTGTAGCCAATACCCCAAGCCCCGTTACAACCCTTGACTTCTATCTTGAGTGTTGTGCATGTCAATTGTGGAGTTTGAATTTGGTATGAGCATATGGTGTCACTGGTTCTCGCATCTAAGTAGTAGCATTCCATTCATGAGATCATACCTAAACATGTTTAATTATTCCAGAAATTGCGTTCTTTGTTATCACATATGTGAGTACTAGTCTTTCATGTTTACATCAATCTTCTCACATATAACTAGTGTAGGGTGTGTAGTTAGAAAATCTGAGTGAAAATTGAGTGCATAACTAGTGAGGAATTGAGGGAATTCTCTAAGGCATGTTACTACATTCAAAATGTGTTTTAATTGATTAAGTGCGAACTAGTGAATGGTGACTATGATTAAGTATGTGCTCGAAGGGAAGGAAGACTAAAAGCTATGTGAGTAATAATCTTTGACATGTCATGTTTCATTGGAAATCCCTGAGGCAAAAGTTGGAAGGTTTAGGTTTCGTTTTGTTTGTTTTGTTTCGTCTTATTTTCTTTAGTTGTTTTGTTTTGCTCGAGGACTAGCAAAAGTTAAGTGTGGGGGAATTTGATAGGAGCATATTTATGCGACTTAATTAGCTTGTCCTCATGCATTTATGTTGTGTTTTCTTAGCTATTTTTGTGTTTAAAGTCACTTTTGTGCATTTTCAGATTATAAGGCCAAAGTGTGCAAGAAGATGCAAATTGGAGTCTTTTGGAGCACATGAGGAATGAATGAGTTGAAGACTTGAAGAAACGATGAATTCCTACTCCAACGATGAATTCCTACCAAAACGAGGATTCCTACTCAAACAAGGATTCCTACTTGAAGTAGGAAAGTTAACCCTAAGTTTCCCGTTTTGGTAACCTTTCCTAATCTAAACGTCCATATTTTCTAGCCACTCTTTAGGCCTCGTATGCACTTTAGGACACAAAACAAAGGCCCTAGCCCAATTACACAACCTTGCCGTGCCTTAACCCTTCTTCCATTTCCTTGCCGTGCAAGGGGGGGCATTTTTGTCTAGTGTTATGTAATTAAACCCTATTTCCCTCTCCTAACCTAACCCTAGCCGCACCCTTTAATCTTTCCCTCTTTAATTTCTGATTTTATTTCCTAAATTCTAGAAGCCTTTGAATTTATTTGAGTTAATAAAAATAAGCTAGGGTTAATTTCTGGAACCAAACATATTTCAAACCCTAGGTTTTTCACACTTAGCCGCACCTTTCCATATCCCCCCTTTAATCCGTAGCCTTCCATTCATTTATCAAACCATCTCAGCCGCACCTATCTTATTAACCCTAGAGCCTATTCTATTATTGTTTTTTCTCATCAGCCACATACAGAAATCACCCCTTAAGCCGTCACACTTCAGATGCTATCCATTCTTTCCCTTTTGCCGCAGCCACCATCACCCAAAACCATTCAATCCGCAGCCTTCCCCCTTCATTCCAGCCATTTTCCACACCTTTCCCACCATTGCCGCATCCATCTCCACCATTCCAACCATCTTCCACACCTCCACACACCTTCCACCAACCTTGCCGCACCACCAAACCTCCCTAAATCCATCTCCACCCCAAAATAACATCCAAAACACCCTTAGACCATCTCTGCCGCAGCAAGGAGAAGAAGAAAGAGGAGCTTGGACGCGCAGAAATTCAAGTGGATTCGTTGTGCGTTCTAGGTGTAATCAATCTTTTGTTCGTTATGTTTAAATTCAATTTTATTTCTCTTTCTGTGAACATGAGAGGCTAAACCCCTATTTGGCTAGGGGGTGATTCGAAACCATGTTTATGCTTGCAATATGATTTGATTACCTTTGGTTGGAATTTCATGTATTGTGGATTCAATTTGTTTAACTGTTTGATGGATAACTTATTTATGTATGTTTATTGAGAGTGCACGCTTGATGTTCATGCATGAATATGACGCTAGAATATAAGTGAGTTTCACCTAATAGTTATGAACTTATATTCACAAGTAGTGGAGGTTGCTTATAAACAATCGCGTTAAATGAATTCTTGGCACTAGTTTCATGCTCATCATAGTAACGAATGCCTTGTCAACACTTATAGTTTTCATGATGCTTAATGATCTTTGATTGTATCTTTATTGTGCTTTTCATGTAAAGGACTTTTGGAGAATGTTTTTAATTGTGTATGCACTAACCCATCCAATTCATTAACTTAAGGAGAACTTGACGGTTAATTTAAGCGGACCTAATTAACCCGGGGTGTTGAGTTTCATAATTCATCGAAAGACCAACTGAAAATCATCTTGTATGCAAGTGTGACATGTGTGGAGAAGAACCCTCTAGCTAGCATTCCATCCATATTTTCATCACATTCATCTTTACTATCTGTTTTAAATTAGAATCTGTGCATTTTAGTTAATTTCGTCAAAAACCAAATCCCCCTTTACTTTAGTGTCCAATTTAGTTAGAAAGTGTCTTAGTTTGTGTTTCTAAGTGTTTTGAATCAATTTATTTCCCAAATTCGTCCAAAGTAGTCAAAGTGCTCAAAACTGCCCAGAAAGTGTTTTAAGGCAGTTTTGAGTGTTTTGGTGCAGTTTTGAGTCTTTTGATTTGTTTTAGTGTTTTAAGTGTTTAGTTTTGCATTCTTTGAGTCTAGTTTAGTGTTTTAACCTTTGTTTTAAGTTTTTGAGTCAGTTTCCAAGTGATTTAGTAATCCCTCCTAATCCCCGGTTTAGAACGATCCCTACTTATTCATATACTACAATTGTCAAAAGAGGGTTTTAATTTGTGTGCTTATTTAGTTTGCATCAAAGCCTTACTCAAGAAGTACCAAGTGACGCATAAGGTTTCCACACCTTACCATCCCCAAACCAATGGCCAAGTCGAAGTGTCCGATAGAGAGATCAAACAGATTTTGGAGAAAACCGTTGGGCCAAATAGAAAAGATTGGAGCTTGCGTTTGGATGATGCTCTTTGGACATATAGGACAGCGTACAAAACTCCCCTTGGTATGTCTCCTTTTCGTCTTGTTTATGGTAAACCATGGCATCTCCCTGTGGAATTAGAACATAGAGCTCATTGGGCTGTCAAAACATTCAATTTGAATGTGGACCAAGCTGGAATTCATAGAAAGCTTCAATTATGTGCACTTGATGAAATACAACATGAAGCTTATGAGAATGCTAGAATTTACAAAGAGAAGACCAAGGCATTCCATGATAAGATGATTAGAGGCAAGACTTTTACAATAGGGCAGAAAGTGTTGTTGTTCAACTCCCGTCTTCGTCTCTTCCCTGGTAAGTTACGTTCCAAGTGGGTTGGTCCTTTTGTTATTACTAATCTTTTTGTGCATGGTGCAGTCCAAATTAAGAGTTTGAGAACAGGGCAAGAATTCAAGGTAAACGGACATAGATTGAAGCCATACTATGAGACCTTTGTGGAGCATGTTGTGGAAGAGCTTCCCTTGCATGCCGTGGGTTCCAACTTGGAGTGAAAGTGTTCTTCGTCCGGCTGTGCGACGTTAAAGCAAGCGCTATGTGGGAGGCAACCCATCCATTCAACAAAGGAAGCCCTAGGAATCCCCCAAATTCCAGATTTGCGTTCCTCAAACCCTTCTCTTTGTTGTTATTTCTAATCTGCCATGTTATGTTGTTTAGTTGCTGTTTGTGTGTTTACTTGTGTTTTGTGTGAATTTATGTTTAAAACATTAAGGACAATGTTTGATTTAAGTGTGGGGGGGGGGGGGGGGGGGGGGGTAACTAAGTACATTTGATGCAAATTCGTGGGATTTTATCACCCATAACTTCAAGTGTTGTTCCTTGCTGTTTTAAAGTGTTTTTAAGCTGTTTTAGAGTGTTTTAGTGTGTTTTGTTTTATAACTCCGAAAATCACATAAAAATTTGAAAAAAATGTTTTGAAAAACCTAAAAAGAGTGTTTTGAGTCGTTTTTGTGTGTTTGTGTCTTAGGGTACCTTCCAACACAATGATGAGGATTTGGTTTGTAATTGCATGACTGTTAAAAAGAGTTATAAACATGGAGAAAAGTTTGATTTACTGTATATGCTTGGTGATGGTTATAATGTATGACTTCACATGCAATCATAAAAGAAAAAATTCGTTTTTGTAACATGCTTGAAGGAAGGAACTCAAACAAACGCTACAACCTTGTGAGACTTGAGCCTAAACGTTATTTGGAGAGTTAAAAATATGTGCATCATTGTTTTCTAAAGTTGTTGCATGATCTCATTCTTCATTGCTTGGTTACTACTTAGAAGGCGTTTCATCACTTAGTTCCAAATGCTTGAACTCATGCCCATTTCATTCAAAGCATGTTATTGAATTGCATAACACGTATTCAAGATGAAGTTGTGTAGTGATAGGAGCATATTCATGCGACTTAAATGGCTTGTTCTCGTGCATTTACGTTATGTTTCTTTAGTTATTTTAGTACTTTAAGCTATTTTCGTGTGTTTGTAGGTCCAAAGGGCTAAAGGAGCAAAAAGATGCATTTTGGAGACTTTTGGAGCACTTTTGGGCTAAGGATGGATAGCTTATGCTTGGAGCCAAAGTGTTGGACGAAATTGAAGACCTAATTGAAAACCAAAGTGTTGGAACCTTGTTCCCTTTAGTTTTAGGACATTTAAACCTTTCCTATATCCTTAGCCGTGCATAACATTCCAACATTTCACTCCTTCATTTCAGCCACACTCCCACATATCATTACTTATCATCACCACTTATCACTTATCACTTAACATGCACCCATCACCTAACACAAAACCTCGCAGCCACATCCATTCCACTTCATTGCAGATGCATCTTCATAAATCAGCACATACTCTCACCATTGCCGTGGCTTCCCCTAATCATTCACATGCATCCACTTCATCATATCAACACATTTCAGCCATTCCACATGCATTTCAACTCACATGCACTCATCATCATAACCTAGCTGTCATTCCACTTCATTGCACATGCATCTTCAATTAAATCAGCCACATGCATCACAATACACAACCTAAGCCACATGCACTCCCCTTGCCGTGCACATGCATTTCCTTCATCATTTCACAACCTAATTCACATGCAAACACAATCTGCCATCATTCTCCCATTCCATCTCCCATTTCAGATTGCATTCCAATCATTCCAACCAAGCCACATGCACTCCCTTTAGTTAATCCAACCTAGCTGTCATGTTTCCCCTTTCATCATTCCCTCACATTCTTTAATTCAGCCAACACATGCTTTCACATGCATTTTCAGCACCAAAGAAGCCATTGCCGTGCACATTCACCTTCATTTCCAGATTGTCCCCTTGCACATGCAGCCACATATTCATTGCACATGCATTTCCAACCCACATGCATCCTTTAATCATTCAAACATGCAGCCACATTCCCTCCTAGCTGTCATGTTCCCCCCATTTCACCTATAAATAAGCATCCATTGCATTCATTCTTATTCACTCTTCCATTTCAGAATGTAGACATAAAACCACCCTTGCCGTGCTCTCCCTTACAATCCAAACACCATCCTTCCATTTTCACCACTCCCCAAACCATTCACACCATCAAACTATCCTTAAGACCTTGTGCTACAACGAAGAGGAAGATAAGAGGGCCTAAACGTTCATACAATTCAAGTTTGAGTTGTTGGAATGTTTAGGTGTTTCTTTGATTTCAATGTTTAATTTCAATACTCTTTGTTTTGTACGAATGAGGAATGGAAGAGAAGAGGGCCTAAACGTTCATACAATTCAAGTTTGAGTTGTTGGAATGTTTAGGTGTTTCTTTGATTCTCTTTGTTTTGTACCATGAGGAACTAAACCCCCTTGGCTAGGGGGGAATTCGAAATATATATTTTTATGCTTGCATTTTGATTTGATTACTTCTAATTGCGTTTCATAAGTTGTGGATTCAATTCGTTTAACTGTTTGATTGATAACTTATATATGTATGTTTATTGAGAGTGCACACTTAATTTTCATGCATGAATATGACGCTAGAATATAAGTGAGTTTCACCTAATAGTTACGAACTTATATTCACACATAGTGGAGGTTGCTTATAAACAATCGCGTTAAACGAATTCTTGGCATAAGTTTCATGCGTATTCCATAGTAACGAATGCCTCGTCAACACTTATAATTTTCATAGAGCGTAATGATTCTTGCTTGTATCTCTATTATGCAATCATGTAGGGGACTTGTGGGGAATGTTTTGGGTTGTCGTATGCAATCATCCAATTCAATAATGTTAGGAAGATTTGAAAGTTAATTTAAGCGGATCTAATTAACTTGGAGCATTGAGAATTAATGGTTTATTGAAATGCAATTGGAAATCGTTTTATTATGCAAGTATAACATATGTGGAGATGAACCCCGTAGCTAACTTTCCATCCATTCAATTCCATCAATTTGTTCTTTCTTTTCTTGTTTCTGTTTTCATGTTTAATTTAACTTGTTATTCAATTATGTTAAACATGTGGAACTAATTTCTTTTTAGTTAGAGGCGAATTTGAAGCCATGAACATATGTTGGTTATGATTTGATTTACTCCAGTTATGAATTCATGAACTTTAGATGTGGGTTACTTTTCTGTTTTGATTAAGAACTTGTTTATGTATGTGGGTTGAGGGTCGACACTTAATTTGCATGCCTAAACTTGATGCTAGGATATAAGGGAATTTCACCTAATCGTTATGAACTTATATTCATGAGTAGTAAAAATCGCTAGTCACGATTGTGTTTAGTAAACCCTAGGCTGGATTAACATGCGTATTCCATAGTTAAGAATGCCTAGTCGATGTTTATGATTTCCGTTGAACTTAATGATCTTTGTTGAATGTCTCTATCATGCGTATTCCATGTTAGGGACTTTGATTAGGAATAATTTGGTTGTAATGCGTATCTCATTCAATCCAATGAATCTAGGGAAATCTGAAAGTTAATTTAAGCGGACCTAATTAATTTGGAGCATTGTCATTCATCGTTTGTTGAAGTCATAACTGGGAGTCAAATTATATGCTTATGTTCATGTGTGGATAAGGAACCCTCTAACTAGTTTTTCATCATTCTATTCCATCAATTTCGTTTGTACAATCTGTTTTGTTTCCAAGTTTCTGTTTTAGTTTTAAATTCGTCAAAACCAATCCCCCATTTATTTTAAAGTGTTAGATTAGTTAGAATTACATTTAGTTTGTGTTTTTAAGAGTCTTGAGTCAAGTCATAACTTAATTTCGTCCAAATTTGTGTTTGTACTCAAAACTGCCCAGAAAGTGGTTTTTAGGCAGTTTTGAGTGCTTTGGGTACTGTTTGAGTCTTTTGGTTTGTTTTAGTGTTTTAAAGTTTAGTTTTGCAATATTTGAGTCTAGTATAGTATTTTATTTTGTGTTTTTACGTTTTTGAGTCAGTTTCCAAGTGATTTGCAATCCCTCCTAATCCCCAGTCCAGAACGATCCCTACTTATACATATACTACAATTGACAAAAAGAGGGTTTAATTTGTGTGCGTATAAATCACGCATCATGTAGTGACCACCAGAGCCAAATTGCCGTGTATCCTACTTCATTTTATGTTTAAGTTAAACCCGTTGAGCCTTGTTTAGCCTTTATTCTTTGTTAACCCACATTTTCCTCACCTAGCCTAGTTTAGGACAGTCCACACCCTTGTTCATAAAAGATAGTGAGCATGACTTAAATGAATTCCTTTTGAGTTACATTACGCAAGAAAATGAGTGTGGGGGAGGGAATGTTTGTTCTTAAGTTTATATGTATGTTTTGAGATTCAAAAGAAAAGAAAAAGTTGTGAAAAACGTATGAAAAAGCAAAACAGAAAAGAAAAGAAAGAAAGAAAGGAAAAAGAGCTTGAAAAGATGTAAGAATGAGTGATGAAGTGTTGAATGTTGAAGAAAGGGTCCAAAAACACCAAATTTGGACCTAAATTGTCTAAATTCTCCCTTTTTGTTCAAACATTGAGTTTTCATTCAAAAGTGAATTCTAAGTTGATTCAAATGCTTTGCTCACTATTTCTTTAAGAACCTTTGTTTTCCATATCCCTTCTTTGTTAGCCTAAACTTGGTATGAGCATATGGTGTCATTGGTTCTCGCATCTAAGTAGTAGCATTCCATTCATGAGATCATATCTAAACATGCTTATTAACTCCAGAAGTTGCTTTCTTTGTGATACATATATGTGAGTGTTCGTTTTCATGTTTACATCAATCTTCTCACATATAACTAGATTAGGGTGTGTAGTTAGAAAATCTGAGTGAAAATTGAGTGACTATCTTGTGAGGAATTGAGCAAATTCTCTAAGGCATGTTACTACATTCAAAACATGGTTTTAAATGCTTAATTGTGAACTAGTATGTGGTGATTATGATTAAGAATGTGCTCAAGTGTAAAGAGGACCAAAATCTGTGGGGATAATGAATTTTAACATGTCATGTGCATTGGAAATCCCTGAGGCAACGTTGGAAGGTTTAGATTGTCGTTTGTTTGTTTTGCTTCGTTTCGTTTTGTTTAGTTTGTTTGTTTTGCTCGAGGACTAGCAAAAGCTAAGTGTGGGGGAATTTGATAGGAGCATATTTATGCGACTTAATTGGCTTGTTCTCGTGCATTTACGTTGTGTTTCCTTAGTTATTTTAGTCCTTTATGCTTCTTTTGTGTGTTTTCAGGTTCTAAGGGCTAAAGGAGCAAAGAAGTGCATTTTGGAGCCTTTTGGAGCACTTTTGGGCTAAGGATGGATAGCTTATGCTTGGAGCCAAAGTGTTGGACGAAATTGAAGACCAAGTGAGCCTAGAATCGAAGGAAGAAGGAGGGATCAAGATTTGGAAACCAGTTTCCATTATGGGGAGTTTCTATTCTTGAAAGGTTTCCAATTGTGCAAGTTTCCAAATAATGTTGGTTGCCTAAATCACATGTTCTAGAAGCCCTAGACATGTCCTAAATTGTGCCGCACCTTACCTTCCTTTTCTCTCCAAATTTCTGACTTTAAATTGTTTCTCTTTTCTTGCCGTGAGATACATTCCTTTTCTCCCAAAATCTACAAGTTTAATTGACTTCCCCTTTCTTCTCCTCCCTTGTGCCGCAAGACTTAGCCTTTTTCCCCTAATTCCTGATTTCAATTACCTATTCTAAAGGGATTTAACTTAATTCCTGATTCTTAGAATTGATTTAGGGAATTGAACACTTACCTATTTCTTAAAAGCCTTGCCGTGCACCTCCATTGACCTTTCCTCTTCCTTGCTGCAACTTTTAGGTAGTTTCCTTCACTTTTCTGATTTGATTTCCTATTTCTAAAAGCTTTTGACTTAAATTCTCATTACCTAAATAACCTAGGGTTTTAATTCCTGAAATCCTATTAATAAACCTCCTTGTTTCAGCCACAAAACATTCATTCATTCACCATTTACACCAGAAATTCATCCCTTCCCTCTAACACATCCATACTTCATCATTCTCCATATTTTCTGCACAAAACTTCCCTTGCCGTCCCCTACATCCATCCCTACCCTAAAACTCATCCCTTCCCTCATTCTACATCATCCATAACCCCCAAAACTCACCAAAAACCCTTGTGCTGCAGCAATTAGGAGAGGAAGGAGGCCTTGAACGTTTCATGCTCGCAGATTGGAGCGTTCTTAGGTGTACTTCGTTCTTGTTTTCAATGTTTATTTTGTTATTAATCTCTGAGTTTGCTGTAATCATGAGTGGCTAAACCCCTAATTAGTTAGGGGAAAGTTTGAAGCCATGAACATGTTTGAAATATGAATTGATTTCTTCCAATTGTGATTTGTTAAGTTGTGATTGCAATTCAATTATCTGTTTATTAAAAACTTGTTCTTGTATGTTGATTAAGGATGCATACTTAGTTTTCATGCATGAACTCGACGCTAGTTTATAAACGAGTTTCACCTAATCGTCACAAGTTTATAAACATGAGTAGTGAAGGTTGCTAGTCACAACCGCGTTAATTGAATTCTTGGCAAAAGTTTCATGCTTTTCATAATAACAATTGCCTCGTCAATACTTATAGTTTTCATGGAACTTAATGATCTTTGATTGTACCTTTATTGTGCTTTTCACGTAAGGGACTTTTAGAGAATGTTTTGAGTTGTTGTATGCGCATTCCCATCCAATTCAATAACTTAAGGAAAACTTGAAAGTTAAAAAAAGTGCTGTTCACGGTTAACTTGGGGTGTTGAGCATCATAGTTAGTGAAAAGCAATTGGAAAATCGATTCGTATACAAATATGTCATGTGTGGAGAAAGGACCTCTAACTAATCCATCCATCATCTTGTTTCACAAATTCGTTTTACAATCTGCCTAGTTTTATAATTTGTTTTGTTATTTCAATTTTCGTCAAATCAAAACCCCCCCTTTACTTTCTTGTTCTAGAGTGTTTAGAATCTGTTTAGTTTGTGTTTTAAAGTGTTTTGAATCACCCTATAATCTTAAATTTGTCCAAAATTGTGTTTAAGGTCAGAAACTACCTAGTTAGTGTTTTTAGGCAGTTTTGAGTCTTTTGAACCTGTTTTGAGTCCTTTGAGTCTTTGTGAACGTTTTTAAATTTGTTTTTATGTTTTTAAGTCAGTTTAGAGGTTTTAGCAAGCCCTCCTAATCCCCGGTCCAGAACGATCCCTACTTGCATCCTTACTACAATTTGACAACAAGAGGGTTAATTTGTGTGCTTAACTATTTTCGCATCAGGGCTCCCTCCACTTGAAGTTTGGGTGGTATCTCCAACCTGGATTATAGGTGTTAGAATATGGGTCGTTCCTTGGTTGGTTTTGTCCTTGAAATCCAATTGCATTTGCGCTTTGCCATCCACCATTTTCAATGACTTGTGGGCACTTCTCAGAAGCATGTCCTTGGATAGAACACACTCCGCATACAATTGGTCCTTGCATCCTTATTCCTTCGGCCATCTGAGACACAATGGAAGTAAGATTAGCTAATTGTGAATGAATGTCGGGTGTGGAACTTACCTCATGCACTTGCTGCCGTGGGGGTCCTCTTTGGCCTACTCCTTCGTATTGTTGAGCATTCAACGCTTGGTTAGCAATCAAGACCTTGCCCGCCATGGGTGTCTTGTCCACCAATGCTCCACCCGCCGAGGCATCGAGCATTTGACGTTCAATTGGTAGGAGCCCCTCGTAGAAGTACTGTAGAAGTAACTCCTCCTTCATCTGATGCTGTGGACAAGAAGCAACAAGTGATTTAAAACGTTCGTAATATGTAGGAAAAGACTCACCTTCTTCTTGCTGAATTCCACTTATCCTTTTACGTAAAAGGATGATTCGAGAAGTTGGGAAAAACTTCTCCAGAAATGCCCTCTTCATACTCTCCCATGATGTGACGGTTCCGGGAGCTAATTCATACAACCAATCCTTGGCTTTGTCCATTAAAGAAAATGGAAAAGCCTTCATCTTCAATATACTTCCATCGACGTTGACGGGAGTCATGCTTGAACACACCACCTCGAATTCCTTCAGATGCTTGTTCGGATCCTCCATGGACAACCCATGGTACTTTGGAATGTGGTGGAGCAAACTTGACTTCAACTCGAACTCCTCGGTCTTACCTTGGGCAGGTGGGGGATATTGGATACACAAAGGTGCAGCATTATCCAATCCCGAAGCCGAAAGCTCCTCGAGTGTCCGGTTGTCCGTGGCCATGCCGTGTGGTTCTTCAAAAATCCTTGCCGTGTTTGATTCGTGTTGCTTCCTCTTTCGTCTCAAAGCCCTCTCAAAATCGTTGTCAAAGTCTAAGATATGCTCACGAATCAGTTGAGAACTCCGAGTCATACACTAGTACCTAAAACAAGAAAAACAAAACAAGGTCAGAAGCTTTAACAAACTAAAATAAACAGAAAATAACAATCCAAGGGATTAGCAAAGTTGCTAATCCCCGGCAACGGCGCCAAAAATTTGATGCGAATTATATAAGCACACAAATTAAAACCCTCTTTTGACAATTGTAGTATATGTATAAGTAGGGATCGTTCTAGACCGGGGATTAGGAGGGATTGCTAAATCACTTGAAAACTGACTCAAAAACGTAAAACACAAGTTAAAACACTAAACTAGACTCAAAGAATGCAAAACTAAACAATAAAACACTTAAAACAAACCAAAACACTGAAAACAGCCCCAAAACACTCAAAACTGCCTTAAAAACACAATCTGGGCAGTTTTGAGCACTTACACTAATTGAATCAAAACACTTAGAAACACAAACTAAGACACTTTCTAACTAAATTGGACACTAAAGTAAAGGGGATTTAGTTTTTAAAGAAATTAAATAAAATGCACAGATTGTAATTAAACAGATTGTAAAGATGAATTTGATGAAAATATGGATGGAATGCTAGCTAGAAGGTTCTTCTCCACACATGTCTGATAGGAGCATATTCATGCGACGTAATTAGCTTGTTCTTGTGCATTTATGTTATGTTTCCTTAGCTATTCTAGTGTTTAAAGTCACTTTTGTGCATTTTCAGATTATAAACCAAAGTGTGCAAGAAGATGCAAATTGGAGTCTTTCGGAGCAAAAGAGGAATGAATGAGTTGAAGACTTGAAGAAACGATGAATTCCTACTCCAACGATGAATTCCTACTCAAACGAGGATTCCTACACAAACAAGGTTTCCTACTTGAAGTAGGAAAGTTAACCCTAGGTTTCCCGTTTTGGTAACCTTTCCTAATCTGAAACGTCCATATTTCCTAGGCCACTTTAAAGCCTTTGCCGTGCCTTAACCCTTCTTCCCTTCTCATGCAAAAATAGTTAAGCACACAAATTAACCCTCTTATTGTCAAATTGTAGTAAGGATGCAAGTAGGGATCGTTCAGGACCGGGGATTAGGAGGGCTTGCTAAAACCTCTAAACTAACTTTAAAACATAAAAACAAAGTTAAAAACGTTCACAAAGACTCAAAGGACTCAAAACAGGTTCAAAAGACTCAAAACTGCCTAAAAACACTAACTAGGCAGTTTCTGACCTTAAACACAATTTTGGATGAATTTAAGATTATAGGTTGATTCAAAACACTTTAAAACACAAACTAAGCAGATTCTAAACACTATAAAACAAGAAAGTAAACGGGGGTTTTGATTTGACGAAAATTGAAATAACAAAACAAGTTATAAAACTAGGCAGATTGTAAAACGAATTTTGGAAACAAGATGATGGATGGATTAGTTAGAGGTCCATTCTCCACACATGACACATTTATATATGAATCGATTTTCCAATTGCTTTTCACTAACTATGATGCTCAACACCCCAAGTGATAGGAGCATATTCATGCGACTTAAATGGCTCGTTCTCGTGCATTTACGTTATGTTTCTCTCGTTATTTTAGTCCTTTATGCTTCTTTTGTGTGTTTTCAGGTTCTAAGGGCCTAGGGAGCAAGAAAGTGCATTTTGAGGCCATTTGGAGCATTTTTGGGCATGGATTGGATAGCTTATCCATGAAGCCAAGAGGATGGACGAATTTGAAGGCCTTGTATGCACTTGAAGATACAAAACAATGGCCCTAACCCAATCACATTCACCTTGCCTTGGGCTTAACACAAACACCATTCCTTGCCATGCAAGGGGGAGCAATTTGGGTCCATTTCATGTACTTAAACTCTAGCCCAATCCACATTCACTTCAAAGCCATGCAAAACCTTTCAAAACCCTTTAATCATTCCCCTTTAAGTTATGATTTTATTTCCTAACCCTACATGCATTATTTATTAGCATCTTCACATGCATACACACATGCACATCATTCATTCTTCTTCCTAGCCGTGCATCCCCTTAGCCATTTCCAACCACATTCTTCCACTTCCCACTTCATCATTACACCACCTAATCCACATGCACTCCCATCCATTTCATCATTGCATTCATCACCAAAGAACCAACAACAAAACCGTGCATTACTCATCAATTCCAGCCACATTCCACATGTTTTCACAACCTAATTCACATGCACATTCAGCCACCTTTCTCCCAAAAACAGTGCACATGCATTCATTATTCATTCACTTTGCATTCCCTTTTCAATTACACCCCACATGTCCATTTAATCATTCAACCACAAAACAAATCACACAACACACCAACACACATGCATCCTGAAATTCTTTGCCGTGCAATCACATGCATTTCCCTTGACATTTTCAGCCATCACACTTCATCATTACACCACCATTCACTCTTTAACCCACACACACTTCACACAAACAACATTCACATGCATTCACATGCATTTCCAACACAAAACACACTCAAAACCGTGGCCACCTTTGCATTTCAGCATTCCCATTTGCATTTTCAGATTTCCAGCTTTCCAACCTAGCCACATTCACATGCATTCACTCATAATCATTCACCAAACTTGCAGCCACATTTCCACCCACCTCCTAGCTGTCATGTTCCCTCCATTACTCCTATAAATACCCTTGCATTCATTCATTCAAGAAGCATCTCATTTCATACACTTCACACAACACAAACACAACCCTTGTGCCGCAAATCCCCTTCCATTTCTGTGCAGTTTTTTCTCCTCCATTGCAGCCACTATCCAACCACTTCCCATCCCTCCAAAACACTTCACATAATCCCCAAAGCTCACTTAGACCTTGTGCTACAACAACGAGGAAGAAAAGAGTACCTAAACGTTCATACAATTCAAGTTTGAGTTGTTGGAATTTTTAGGTGTTTCTTTGATTTCAAAGTTTAAATTTAATTCTCTTTGTTTTGTACGTATGAGAATGGAAGAGAAGAGTGCCTAAACGTTCATACAATTCAAGTTTGAGTTGTTGGAATGTTTAGGGGTTTCTTTGATTTCAAACTTATGAGGAACTAAACCCCCTTTAGCTAGGGGGTGATTCGAAACTATGTTTATATTTGCAATATGAGTTGATTACTTTTGGTTGGAATTTCATAAGTTGTGGATTCAATTCGTTTAACTGTTTGATTGATAACTTATTTATGTATGTTCATTGAGATTGCAAGCTTAATTTTCATGCATGAATATGACGCTAGAATATAAGTGAGCTTCATCTAAACGTTACGAACTTATATTCACAAGTAGTGGAGGTTGCTTATAAACAATCGCGTTAAACGAATTCTTGGCATAAGTTTCATGCGTATTCCATAGTAACGAATGCCTCGTCAACACTTATAATTTTCATTGAACTTAATGATCTTTGTTGAATGTCTCTATCATGCGTATTCCATAGTTAGGGACTTTGATTAAGAATAATTTGGTTGTAATGCGTATTCCATTCAATCCAACGAATTTAGGGAAATCTGAAAGTTAATCTAAGCGGATCTAATTAACTTGGAGCATTGAGTTTCACAACTTATCGAAAGACCAACTGAGAATCAATATTGTATGCAAGTGTAACATGTGTGGAGAAGAACCCCTTGGCTATTCCATCATCCATATTTTCATCACATTCATATTTACGTTTTGCCTTTAATTACAATTTGTCCATTTAATTTAATCTCGTCCAACCACAATCACCCCCCTTATTTTGTTAAGTCTTATTCATTTGATTTGTCTTATTTTATGTTTTTGAGTATTTGGAGTCTTTTAAACTTGTTTTGATTCTTTTAGTTTGTCTTAGTGTTTTAAAAGTTAGTTTTTATGTTTTTAAGTCAATTTAGAAGGTTTTAGCAAGCCCTCCTAATCCCCGGTCTAGAACGATCCCTCACTTATCCATTCTACTACAATTGTCAAACGAGGGTTTAATTTGAGTGTCAAGTAAATCTCGCATCACCAAGTTAGCCGTGGACAACACTTTTCTAACTTTCAAGTTTTCCTTAAGTTATTGAATTGGATGGGAATGCGCATACAACAACTCAAAACATTCTCTAAAAGTCCCTTACGTGAAAAGCACAATAAAGGTACAATCAAAGATCATTAAGTTTAATGAAAACTATAAGTATTGACGAGGCAATTGTTACTATGAAAAGCATGAAACTCTTGCCAAGAATTCAATTAACACGGTTGTGACTAGCAACCTTCACTACTCATGTTTATAAACTTGTGACGATTAGGTGAAACTCGTTTATAAACTAGCATCGAGTTTATGCATGACGACTAAGTATGCATCCCTAATCAACATACAAAAACAAGTTTTTAATAAACAGATAATTGAATTGCAATCACAACTTAACAAATCACAATTGGAAGAAATCAATTCATATTTCCTACATGTTCATGGCTTCAAACTTTCCCCTAACTAATTAGGGGTTTAGCCACTCATGATTACAGCAAACTTAGAAAGTAATAGCAAAGTAAACATTGAAAACAAGAACGAAGTACACCTAAAACATTCCAATCTGCAAGCATGAACCGTTTTAGGCCTCCTTCCTCTCCTAGTTGCTGCGGCACAAGGGGTTATGATGAGTTTTGGGGATTATGGATGATATAGAATGATGTGTTTAGGATAGGGATGGATGTAGGGGACGGCAAGGGTTGTTTTTGGGTAGAAAGTATGAAGAATGGTGAAGTATGGATGTGTTAAAGGGAAGGGATGAATTTCTGGCGTGAATGGTGAATGAATGAATGTTTTGTGGCTGCAACAAGGAGGTTTATTAATAGGATTTCAGGAAATAAAACCCTAGGTTATTTAGGTAATTGGAAATTAAGTCAAAAGCTCTTTGAAATAGGAAATCAAATCAGAAATCTAAGGGAAAGTAGTGAATAGGTGCGGCAAGGCAATAAAACACAAAAGGAATGTGTTTTAATGCAAGGAAACAGGAAAGAAACATCCCCCTCGCACGGCAAGGAAGAGGGAATGTCAAGGGAAGTGCACGGCAAGGCTTTTAAGAAATAGGTAAGTGTTTTAATTCCCTAAATCAATTCTAAGAATCAGGAATTAAGTTAAATCCCTTTAGAATAGGTAATTGAAATCAAGAATTAGGGGAAAAAGGCTAAGTCTTACGGCACAAGGGAGGAAAAGAAAGGGAAAGTGCAAAACTTGCAGATTTTGGGAGAAAAGGAATGTATAGGTGTGGCTAAGACTTTTAAGACAAGGATTGGGACATAATCTTGCAGATTTTGGGAGAGAAAAGGAAGGTAACTCACGGCACAATTTAGGACATGCTTCTAGAACATGTGATTTAGGCAACCAACATTATTTGGAAACTTGCACAATTGGAAACCTTTCAAGAATAGAAACTCCCCATAATGGAAACTGGTTTCCAATTCTTGATTCCTCCTTCTTCCTTCGATTCTAGGCTCACTTGGTCTTTGATTTCGTCCAACACTTTGGCTCCAAGCATAAGCTATCCATCCTTAGCCCAAAAATGCTCCAAAACGCTCCAAAATGCACTTCTTTGCTCCTTTTGCCCTTAGAACCTGAAAACATACGAAAATAACTTAAAAGACTTAAAGAACTAAGAAATAATAACGTAAATGCACAAGAACAAGCCAACTAAGTCGCCTAAATATGCTCCTATCAAATTCCCCCACACTTAGCTTTTGCTAGTCCTCGAGCAAAACAAACAAACTAAACAAAACGAAACAAAACAAACAAAAGACAATCTAAACCTTCCAACGTTGCCTCAGGGATTTCCAATGCACATGACATATTAAAATTCATTATCTCCACAGATTTTAGTCATCTTCCTACTTAAGTACATTCTTAATCATAGTCACCACATACTAGTTCACAATTAAGCATTTAAAACCATGTTTTGAATGTAGTAACATGCCTTAGAGAATTTGCTCAATTCCTCACAAGATAGTCACTCAATTTTCACTCAGATTTTCTAACTACACACCCTAATCTAGTTATATGTGAGAAGATTGATGTAAACATGAAAACGAACACTCACATATATGTATCACAAAGAAAGCAATTTCTGGAGTTAATAAGCATGTTTAGATATGATCTCATGCATGGAACGCTACTACTTAGATGCGAGAACCAGTGACACCATGTGCTCATACCAAGTTCAAACTCCACAAATTGAAACACATAACACTCAAGATTGAAGTCACGGGTTGTAATGGGGCTTGGGGTGTTTGGCTAACAAAGAAGGGATATGGAAAACAAAGGTTCTTAAAGAAATAGTGAGCAAAGCATTTGAATCAACTTAGAATTCACTTTTGAATGAAAACTCAACGTTTGAACAAAAAGGGAGAATTTAGACAATTTAGGGCCATATTTGGTGTTTTGGACCCTTTCTTCAACATTCACACTTCATCACTCATTCTTACATCTTTTCAAGCTCTTTTTCCTTTCTTTCTTTCTTTTCTTTTCTGTTTTTCTTTTTCATACGTTTTCCACAACATGCTCCACAAAGTTCTCATAGTATGGCTTCAATCTATGTCCGTTCACCTGGAATTCTTGCCCTGTTCTTAAACTCTTAATTTGGACTGCACCATGCACAAAAAGATTAGTAATAACAAAAGGGCCAACCCACTTGGAACGTAACTTACCAGGGAAGAGACGAAGACGTGAGTTGAACAACAACACTTTCTGCCCTATTATAAAAGTCTTGCCTCTAATCATCTTATCATGGAATGCTTTGGTCTTCTCTTTGTAAATTCTAGCATTCTCATAAGCTTCATGTCGTAATTCATCAAGTTCACATAATTGAAGCTTCCTATGAATTCCAGCTTGGTCCACATTCAAATTGAATGTTTTGATAGCCCAATGCGCTCTATGTTCTAATTCCACAGGGAGATGACATGGTTTACCATAAACAAGACGAAAATGAGACATACCAAGGGGAGTTTTGTACACTGTCCTATATGCCCAAAGAGCATCGTCCAAACGTAAACTCCAATCTTTTCTATTTGGCCCAACGGTCTTCTCCAAAATCTGTTTGATCTCTCTATTGGACACCTCGGCTTGGCCATTGGTTTGAGGATGGTAAGGTGTGGAAACCTTATGCGTCACATGGTACTTCTTGAGTAAGGCTTCAATGGTACGGTTACAAAAATGAGACCCCCCATCACTGATTAGCACCCTAGGCATTCCAAATCTTGAAAAGATATTAGTTTTCACAAAATCTGCCACAACTTTAGAATCATTAGTTCGAGTGGCTTTCGCTTCCACCCACTTTGAAACATAATCAACGGCAAGCAATATGTAATTGAAACCAAAAGATGAAGGAAACGGACCCATAAAATCAATTCCCCACACATCAAAAATTTCAACAACACAAATGGGTACCTGCGGCAATTGGTCTTTTTGGCCTATATTACCTGTCCTTTGGCATCGATCACAAGCTAAACAAAAGGTTCTTGCATCTTTAAACAAAGTATGCCAATAAAAACCACATTCAAGAACTTTTAAAGCTGTCCTTTGGGTGCCAAAATGACCCCCACTAGCATATGTGTGACAAAAACTTAAAATTGAATGAAAATCTGATTCATGCACACATCTCCTTATAATCTGATCTGGGCAATGTTTCCACAAGTATGGGTCATCCCAAACATAAAATCTAGCATCCTTTTTAAGTTTATCACGTTGGAATTTGTTGAGGGTGCTAGGAACTTGTCGAGATACCAAATAATTGACCAAATCGGCATACCAAGGGGTACTTACTTGAATGGACAGAAGTTGCTCATCGGGAAACGTCTCTAAAATGGGAATGGGCTCTTCCTCACGCACCATTCTACTTAGGTGGTCAGCCACCACGTTTTCACACCCTTTCTTGTCTCGAATTTCAAGATCGAACTCTTGAAGTAGGATCATCCATCGAATGAGTCTTGGCTTAGCCTCCTTTTTCGTGAAAAGATACCTCAAGGCTGCATGGTCAGTGAAAACAATGACTTTAGTACCAAGAAGATATGATCTAAACTTATGTAATGCAAATACAATAGCCAAGAGTTCTTTTTCGGTTGTGACGCGAAAATTAACTTAACACACAAATTAACCAAAATTTGATGCGAAAATTAACTTAACACACAAATTAACCCTCTTTTGACAATTGTAGCTGATGCGAGAATTATACGCGCACAAATTAAACCCTCTTTTTGACAATTGTAGTATAAGTATAAGTAGGGATCGTTCTTAACCGGGGATTAGAAGGGATTGCAAATCACTTGGAATTGACTCAAAAACGTAAAAACACAATATAAAACACTATACTAGACTCAAAGAATGCAAAACTAAACTTTAAAACACTAAAACAAACTAGAAGACTCAAACATCACCCAAAACACTCAAAACTGCCTTAAAAACACTTTCTGGGCAGTTTTGAGCACTTTGGTGAATTTGGACGAATTTGTGTAATAAATTGAATCAAAACACTTATAAACACAAACTAAGACACTTTCTAACTAAATTGGACAATAAAGTAAAGGGGGATTAAGGTTTTGACGAAATTAAATTAAATGGATAGATTGTAATTTAAAATAGAATGTAAATATGAATTTGATGAAAATGAAATGGATGAAGGCTAGCTAAGGGGTTCATCTCCACACATGTTACACTTGCATAATAAAATGATTTCCAATTGCATTTCAATAAACCATGAATTCTCAATGCTCCAAGTTAATTAGGTCCGCTTAAATTAACTTTCAAATCTTCCTAACGTTATTGAATTGGATGATTGCATACGACAACCCAAAACATTCCCCACAAGTCCCCTATATGATTGCATAATAGAGATACAAGCAAGAATCATTACGCTCTATGAAAATTATAAGTGTTGACGAGGCATTCGTTACTATGGAATACGCATGAAACTTATGCCAAGAATTCGTTTAACGCGATTGTTTATAAGCAACCTCCACTACTTGTGAATATAAGTTCGTAACTATTAGGTGAAACTTACTTATATTCTAGCGTCATATTCATGCATGAAAATTAAGCGTGAAACTTACTTATATTCTAGCGTCATATTCATGCATGAAAATTAAGCGTGCACTCTCAATAAACATACATAAATAAGTTATCAATCAAACAGTTAAACAAATTGAATCCACAACTTATGAAACGCAATTAGAAGTAATCAAATCAAAATGCAAGCATAAACATATATTTTGAATCCCCCCTAGCCAAAGGGGGGTTTTAGTTCCTCATACGTACAAAACAAAGAGAATTGAAATTAAACATTGAATTCAAAGGAAAAGAAACACCTAAACATTCCAACAACTCAAACTTGAATTGTATGAACGTTTAGGCCCGCTTCTCTTCCTCTTTGTTGTAGCACAAGGTCTAAGGATAGTTTGATGGTGTGAATGGTTTGGGGAGTGGTGAAAATGGAAGGGGGAGGCCACGGCCTTAAGGGATGGATTTGGTGTGTGAATGGAGATGGTGTTTGGATTAGTAGGGAAGGCATGGCAACAAGGGGTTTGTTGTTGGAATATAGATGATTTTCTGAAATATGGAAGAATGAATTGGTTTGTGGCTGCAATGGATGCTTATTTATAGGTGAAAAAGAGGGAACATGACAGCTAGGAACTTGGTGGAAAGCTAGAATGGTGATGGGAGATGCATGTGGCTGATTTATGCATGTGATTAAAGGGTGGGAGTGCATGTGCTTTGACAGAAATGAAAGGGAATGCACGGCATGGGTAGAATTTCTAGAATGATGGTGTTTGGTGCTGGAAATGAGTGGATGTGTTGCTGCCATAATGAAATGGAAATGCTGGAAAGGGTATGAAAGTGCACGGCAATGGAGAAGAGGGAGCATGTGCTTGAATTATTTGTTGGGAAAGAATGGGAGTGACACTAGGTTGAATAATGATGAGTGCATGTGAGTTGAAATGCATGTGGAATGGCTGAAATGTGTTGATATGCACGGCAAGGTTGGAGAATGAATGTGTGATGGTGTGATTGAATGATTAAAGTGCATGTGGGTGGAAATAATGTCATGGTATGCATGTGAATTAGGTTGGAAAGCTGGAAAATGGAATGGGATGCACGGCAAGGTGTGTTTGGTGTTGGAAATGCATGTGTTTGCATGTGAATTAAAACTAGAGTGAATGATGATGAATGCATGTGGATTAAAGAGGGAGAATGTGGTGTAATGATGAAGTGGAATGCTGGAAATGCAAGGGGAAGGTACGGCTAAGGGTTGTGGTTTGTGTGAAGTGTGTGTGGATGGTGGTTTGCATGGCTTTGATGGATTGTTTGATTGGGCTAGAGGTTTTGCATGGCTCAAAGGATTGTTTGATTGGGCTAGGCCCTTTGTTTTATGTCCAAAGTGCATACAAGGCCTTCAAATTCGTCCAACACTTTGGCTCCAACTATATGCTATCCATTCCAAGCCCAATTTTGCTCCAAAATGCATCTTTTTGCTTCCTTAGCCGTATGAACCTAAAAACACACGAAAATGGCTTAAACTACTAAAACAACTATGAATTAACAATATAAATGCACGAAAACAAGCTAAGTAAGTTGCCTAAATATGCTCCTATCAAATTCCCCCACACTTAGCTTTTGCTAGTCCTCGAGCAAAACAAAACAAAAGAAACCAAAAACAAAACGACACTGAACAAGTAAAACACAACCTAAACCTTCCAACAATCGTCTCAGGGATTTCCAATGCACATGACAAGTTAAAAATCATTATTCCCACAGATTTTAGCCATCTTTACACTTAAGTACATTCTTAATCATAGTCACCACAAACTAGTTCACAATTAAGCATTTAAAAACATGATTTGAATGTAGTAACATGCCTTAGAGAATTTGCTCAATTCCTTACAAGATATGCACTCAATTTTGACACAGATTTTCTGACTACACACCCTACACTAGGTATATGTGAGGAGATTGATGTAAATATGAATTCTAACACTCACATATGTTATATCAAAGAAAGCATTTTCTGGATTTACGATAATGATGAATATGATCTCATAAATGGAATGCTACTACTTAGAATGAGAACCAGTGATTCCATAAGCTCATATCAATTCCAAACTCCACATTATTGAACACATAACGATCAAGATAGAAGTCAAAGGGGTGTAACGGGGCTTGGGGTGTGTGGCTTACAAAGAAGGGATATGGAAAACAAAGGTTCTTAAAGAAATAGCGAGCAAAGCATTTGAATCATCTTAGAATTCACTTTTGAATGAAAACTCAACTTTTGAACAAAAAGGGAGAACAAGCTCTTTTTTTTTTTTTTTCTTTCTTTCTTTTCTTTTCTGTTTTTCTTTTTTTTTCATATGTTTTTCATAATTTTTTTCTTTTCTTTTGACTCTCAAAACATACATAAACACTTAAGAACAAAACATTCTCTCCCCCACACTCATTTTCTTTCATAATGTACTCAAAAGGAATTCATTTAAGTCATGCTCACTATCATTTAAGAACAAGGGTGTGGATTGTCCTAAACTAGGCTAGGTGAGGATAATGTGGGTTAACAAAGAATAAAGGCTAAACAAAGCTCAACGGGGGTAAAACTTACAACAAATACGAAATATGGGAAGTAAGGCTATTTGGCTATGGTGGCAACTACACAACTTCATCTTGATATATGTTATGCAATTCAATGTCATGCTTTGAATGAAACGGATATAAGTTCTAGCATTTAGTTCTATCATGATACAATTGCATTCTACGTAGCAACCAAGCAAAGAATAATGAGATCATGCAACAACTTTAGAAAACAAAAAATCACAGATTATAACTCTCCAAAGAAGGTAATGGCTCGAGTCTCACAGGGTTGTAGCGTTTGTTTGAGTTCCTTCCTTCAAGCATGTTACAAAAATGAATTTTTCTTTTATGATTGCATGTGAAGTCATACATTATAACCATAACCAAGCATATACCAAGAGTAAATCAAACTTTTCTCTATATTTATAACTCTTTTTAACAGTCATGCAATTACAAACCAAATCCTTGTCATTGTGTTGGAAGGTACCCTAAGACACAAACACACAAAAACGACTCAAAACACTCTTTTTAGGCTTTTCAAAACATATTTTTCAAATTTTTATGTGATTTTTGGAGTTATAAAAACAAAACATACTAAAACACTCTAAAACAACTTAAAAACACCTTAAAACAGCAAGGAACAACATTTGAAGTTATGGGTGATAAAATCCCACGAATTTGCATCAAATATACTTAGTTACCCCCCCCCCCCCCACACTTAAATCAAACATTGTCCTCAATGTTTTAAGCATAGATTCACACAAAACATAAGTAAACACACAAAAAGCAACTAAACATACTAAACATGGCAGAATGTAACTAACAAAGAGAAGAGTTTAGGGACGCAAATCTGGAATTGGAGTGCTTTCTCGGTCTTCCTTTGTTGAATGCATGGGTTGATCTTGGTGATTCCACAGGCTTAATCTTGAACTGGCTGGAGGATTCTTTTGGTCTCCTCCACTCGTTGATTTTCCTTTGTGCTACTGTTGAACTGGGCAGCAGGATTCTTTTGGTCTCCCCCCGAAGGTCTGAGCTTCCTCCTTTTATCTGTTTCTTTGTTCAATCTTTCCAATTCGTATTAAAGAGGGTTAGAGGATAGCTCAGCATATGCAGTTGTTTGCTTGTCTCCACATGCTTCAATGTATCATTTTCACTTGCCTTACTTGCTCCCCTTTGCAGAAGTGGTCCCTTCTCTGGAAGTGTATCAACCGTTGAAGATGACTACTCGAGAGCAACGCTAGGTAAGCAATCAGGAATAGATTCCAGGCAGTTGGCTCCAGATCGGAAGACTGACTCCAAGTGCCGGCTGATTGCTTCTTTCACTTTGCCATGCGAGTAAGAACAAGGACAAAGAAAAAGACAGGGAAAGAGCATGATATGAGATACTTTTGCTTTTGAACATGATGATATAAGATACCTTTGCCTTTGAAAAAGCGGTGAAAGAATCAGCACATGTATTTGTTATGCTTGTCTCCACAAGCTTCAATCTACTGCTTCCTCCTGGGTCATCTGTACTCCAGGCATCTGGTATCATCTTTGGGGAAGAAGAAAAATTTGAGTATTTCGAAAGGCTTTGCTGGGAGTGCGCCCTCAGAGGTGAGGGAGAGTTGGGCATTTTCTTCAGGTCTGCCTTGCCATAAAAGATGAAGGTCGACATATATAGGGATTTCCCAATAGCAAGTGGTGGTACTGTTCTTTTACCCTTGTCGACAAACGTTTTGATCCCGCCAATCCGGCTTTTTGAAATAGTGACGACTCTTCGATCTTTGAACACGCCTCTTCGATTTTTGAGCAGGCGCCTCTTCGATTTCTGAACGACGCCCCTTCGCTTTCTGAACGACACGTAGTAGTGCGGATGCGGCTCTGTCAGAGATCTTTTGACAAAGCTGCACGCGTTTTTTGAAAAGTAGAGAAAGCGTCGCCGAACTTTGCGCTTGTCGGCAAAAGTGTGTCGTTGCGATGATGACCTCCACGTGTTTTCAGCTTTGTCAGAGATCTTTTGACAAAGTTGAACGCGTTTTCTGAAAAGCCGAGAGATCGTCGCCGAACTTTACGCAGGAAAATCCGGCTCTTTGAATCGGTGGTCGTGGCGCCTTGGCTTTTTATAGAGGTATCGATCACCCCAACATACACACTCTGAAGATTGCCCATTCTTGAAAATCGTCTCTGGCCCTTTGAAATTTTTGGTCCATCCAACCCTTCTCTTTGAACACCTTTGAAAAATGACTAACCCATCGAACCTTTGCTTAGATTTGAGTCTCAGCAGCGATCCGGTTGCGCCCCGTCAAGGTAATGTATGGCGCCCTTCTTTCTTATCTTCTAACGGTCCTCTTACAGGTGAAGACTCCATGATGACGGATGCAACAACAGCTACGATAGTAGCTAGGAACCTCCTCACTCCTAAGGATAGTAGGCTGCTTTCAGGACGGTCCGATGAGTTGGCCGTTCAAGAGTCCCTCGCTCTCAGTGTTCAGTGTGCAGGCTCTGTGTCCAACATGGGCCAACGCCTACTTGCTCGCTCCCGTCAGGTTGAATCGTTGATGGCAGAGGTGGAAAATCTCAAGCAAGAGATCAAGCAGCTGAAGTATGAGAATAGAAGTTTGCACGTGCTTGCAAACAACTATTCTTCGGGCATGAAGAGGAAGCTTGATGAGCTGCAAGAATCTGAAGGTCGAATTCAAAGTGACCATCAAAGGCTTGCGGCTTTCTTCCAGAGGCACATTTTTCCTGGGTCATCCAGCGTTCCACCAAGTATTGTGGCCTCGAATGATCTAGCTCCGATGCCTCCCGCTTCGATGCCTCCTGCTCCGATGCCTTCTGCTCCGATGCCTCCTGCTTCTAGAGTTGTGCCACGTAGTGGGGCTTCACGTAAACAACCTATGTGAAAGTTACATTCTTTTTTTTTTATTATTTTTTTATTTATTTTTAGAAACAAACGGCATGGAATTTATCTTTGAATGGAAGGTGATACTTGAAATGATCCGGTAATAGTTTAAATTCAAGATTGGGTGCCTGAATCATCAACAACATGTTAGTATAAAAGAAAATTGAAATTCGGGGAGGCGGCTTACCTGTGTGCTCCGACATGAACTCAAGGATAAACACATCTTCTTTGAACATTTCAGGAACTTTGCCCTTGGAATTCATGAACCTGCAAGGAATAGGAATATTTGTTGGAACGGGGTTAGAAATAATGAAATTTGGAACAACCTTACATGATTTAGATGGCGTAGGAGCAATAGGTGCCTTCGGAAAAGGTGTTCCTTGTGATTTGATGGTTGAGGGTCCGTTCCAACCTCCTTGCCACTTCTCAAGATGATTTCCTTGGCAGTTTCAAATCCTCCCTTCGGATTTGCAATGGTTGAACTAGGGAGTTCACCTTGGTCTCGAAACTGTCCTACGAACTCCACGATTTGCCCAATTTGCTTTTCCAAGTGGTCCAACCTTTTGTCTTGATTTTGGCTCTCTTTGTTTTCTGTTTGGACTCCCTGCGTCAAAGTAGTAAGTAAATGAAAAATCGTATCATTATCATTTGAATTACCTACATTACTTTGGGCAGGTTGTGGTGGCTGCATAGGCGTTGGATAGAACTCCTCATATGGCTGCCAATATCCTTCTTGTTGAGCCTCATTGTCTTGATTTTGTGAGCCCTGCACCAAACAAATTAATTCATTAAGCTTTTGATTATAATCTATTGACGAACTTGAGTTTGGTTGGGCATATTGAATATGAGGTTGTGGTGGGTGCATAGGTCTTGAATAGAACTCCTCATATGGCTGCCAATAGCCTTCTTGTTGAACATGTTGAGGTTCCCACCACATAGAGTTTGAATGATCACTCCAATCTGAATTGTAAGTATTGGAAAACACGTTATTCCTTGATTGAAGATCAAATATATCAACGCTTTGCATTTGGGACCTTTCCATGAGCTGTGACAAAAGAGAAGCATTATCAAGTGCCATGTTGTTCTTCTCTAGTACTTGAATTCAACAAACAAAACACAAATCAAAAACTAAAACTAAAATACATAACAGAAACGAACAATCCAAGAGATTAGCAAATTTGCTAATCCCCGGCAACGGCGCCAAAATTTGATGCGAGAATTATACGCGCACAAATTAAACCCTCTTTTTGACAATTGTAGTATAAGTATAAGTAGGGATCGTTCTTAACCGGGGATTAGGAGGGATTGCAAATCACTTGGAATTGACTCAAAAACGTAAAAACACAATATAAAACACTATACTAGACTCAAAGAATGCAAAACTAAACTTTAAAACACTAAAACAAACCAAAAGACTCAAACATCACCCAAAACACTCAAAACTGCCTTAAAAACACTTTCTGGGCAGTTTTGAGCACTTTGGTGAATTTGGACGAATTTGTGTAATAAATTGAATCAAAACACGTATAAACACAAACTAAGACACTTTCTAACTAAATTGGACAATAAAGTAAAGGGGGATTAAGGTTTTGACGAAATTAAATTAAATGGACAGATTGTAATTTAAAACAGAATGTAAATATGAATTTGATGAAAATGAAATAGATGAAGGCTAGCTAAGGGGTTCATCTCCACACATGTTACACTTATATAATAAAATGATTTCCAATTGCATTTCAATAAACCATGAATTCTCAATGCTCCAAGTTAATTAGGTCCGCTTAAATTAACTTTCAAATCTTCCTAACGTTATTGAATTGGATGATTGCATACAACAACCCAAAACATTCCCCACAAGTCCCCTATATGATTGCATAATAGAGTTTTATATTGAATTGGATGATTGCATACGACAACCCAAAACATTCCCCACAAGTAAGGCAAGTGAAAATGATACATTGAAGCATGTGGAGACAAGCAACAACTGCATATGCTGAGCTATCTTCTAACCCTCTTCAATACGAATTGGAAAGATTGAACAAAGAAACAGATAAAAGGAGGAAGCTCAGACCTTTGGGGGAGACCAAAAAGAATCCTGCTGCCCAGTTCAAGAGTAGCACAAAGGAAAATCAACGAGTGGAGGAGACCAAAAGAATCCTCCAGCCCAGTTCAAGAGTAGCCTGTGGAAAATCAACGATGACAGAAAACCTGTTCAAGATTAAGCCTGTGGAATCACCAAGATCAACCCATGCATTCAACAAAGGAAGACCGAGAAAGCACTCCAATTCCAGATTTGCGTCTCTAAACTCTTCTCTTTGTTAGTTACATTCTGCCATGTTTAGTATGTTTAAGTGTTTTTTGTGTATTTACTTATGCTTTGTGTGAATCTATGCTTAAAACATTGAGGACAATGTTTGATTTAAGTGTGGGGGGGGGGGGGGTAACTAAGTATATTTGATGCAAATTCGTGGGATTTTATCACCCATAACTTCAAATGTTGTTCCTTGCTGTTTTAAGGTGTTTTTAAGTTGTTTTAGAGTGTTTTAGTATGTTTTGTTTTGATAAGTCTGAAAATCACATAAAAATTTGAAAAAAAACATGTTTTGAAAAACCTAAAAAGAGTGTTTTGAGTCGTTTTTGTGTGTTTGTGTGTCTTAGGGTACCTTCCAACACAATGATAAGGATTTGGTTTGTAATTGCATGACTGTTAAAAAGAGTTATAAACATAGATGAAAGTTTGATTTACTCTTGGTATATGCTTGGTTATGGTTATAATGTATGACTTCACATGCAATCATAAAAGAAAAAATTTGTTTTTGTAACATGCTTGAAGGAAGGAACTCAAACAAACGCTACAACCTTGTGAGACTTGAGCCTAAACGTTCTTTGGAGAGTTATAATATGTGATTCTTTGTTTTCTAAAGTTGTTGCATGATCTCATTATTCCTTGCTTGGTTGCTACTTAGAATTCAATTGTATCATGATAGAACTAAATGCTAGAACTTATATCCGTTTCATTCAAAGCATGACATTGAATTGCATAACATATATCAAGATGAAGTTGTGTAGTTGCCATCATAGCCAAATAGCCTTACTTCCCTTATTTCGTATATGTTGTAAGATTTAACCCCGTTGAGCCTTGTTTAGCCCATGTTCTTTGTTAACCCATATCATTCTCACCTAGCCTAGATTAGGACCATCCACACCCTTGTTCTTGAAGTATAGTGAGCATGACTTAAATGAATTCCTTTTGAGTTACATTATGCAAGAAAATGAGTGTGGGGGAGTAAAAGTTTGTTTTTAAATTTATATGTATGTTTTGAGATACAAAAGAAAAAGAAGAAGAAAAGAAAGAAAAGGAGTGAAAATAAGTGAGAATGAACTCACGAGCGTTGATGGTTGAAGAAAGGGTCCAAAAAAGTTGAATATGGCCCTAAGTTTTGTGTAACTTCCCCTTGGGTGTTCAAAGTTGATTTTTGCGTTCTAAAGGGAATTCTAAATGTCCAATTCATTACTTTGCTCACTATGGCTTAAAGAACCTTTGTTTTCCATCTTTGTTATCCAAACACCCCAAGCCCCATTATAACCCGTGACTTCAATCTTGAAAGTTATGTATTTCAATTGTGGAGTTTGAACTTGGTATGAGCATATGGTGTCACTGGTTCTCGCATCTAAGTAGTAGCATTCCATTCATGAGATCATATCTAAACATGCTTATTAACTCCAGAAATTGCTTCCTTTGAAATACATATATGTGAGTGTTCGTTTTTATGTTTACATCAATCTTCTCACATATAACTAGTTTAGGGTGTGTAGTCAGAAAATCTAAGTGAAAATTGAGTGCATATCTTGTAAGGAATTGAGCAAATTCTCTAAGGCATGTTACTACATTCAAAACATGGTTTTAAATGCTTAATTGTGAACTAATATATGGTGACTATGATTAAGTATGTACTTAAGTGTAAGGATGATCAAAATCTGTGGGAATGATGATTTTTGACATGTCATGTGCATTAAAAATCCATGAGACCATTGTAGGAAGGTGTAGGTTGTGTTTTGTTCATTTTGACTAAGTTTCGTGTTCTTTTGTTGTTTTGTTTTGCTCGAGGACTAGCAAAAGCTAAGTGTGGGGGAATTTGATAGGAACATATTTAGGCGACTTACTTAGCTTGTTTTCGTGCATTTATATTGTTAATTCCTAGTTGTTTTAGTAGTTTAAGCCATTTTCGTGTGTTTTTAGGTTCATATGGCTAAGGAAGCAAAAAGATGCATTTTGGAGCATTTTGGAGCAAAATTGGGCTTGGAATGGATAGCATATGCTTGGAGCCAAAGTGTTGGACGAATTTGAAGGCCTTGTATGCACTTTGGACATAAAACAAAGGGCCTAGCCCAATCAAACAATCCTTTGAGCCATGCAAAACCTCTAGCCCAATCAAACAATCCATCAAAGCCATGCAAAACCACCATCCACACACACTTCACACAAACCACAACCCTTAGCTGATGCGTGAATTATACGCACACAAATTAACCCTCTTTTTGTCAAATTGTAGTAAGTATGTAAGTAGGGATCGTTCTGGACCGGGGATTAGGAGGGATTGTTAATCACTTGGATTTGACTCAAAAACGTAAAAACACAATATAAAACACTATACTAGACTCAAAGAATGCAAAACTAAACTTTAAAACACTCAAACAAACTAAAAGACTCAAAACAGCACAAACACACTCAAATCTGCCTAAAAACCACTTTCTGGGCAGTTTTGAGCATAAACACAAATTTGGACGAAATTAAGTTGTAACTTGACTCAATACTCTTAAAAACACAAACTAAATTGATTTCTAACAAAATTGAACAATAAAGTAAAGGGGGATTGAGTTTTGGACGAATTTAAATTAAATGAACAAATTGCAATTAAAACAGAATGTAAATATGAATATGATGAAAGTATGGATGAATGCTAGCTAAGGGGTTCATCTCCACACATGTCACACTTGCATAATAAAATGATTTCCAATTGCATTTCAATAAACCATGAATTCTCAATGCTCCAAGTTAATTAGATCCGCTTAAATTAACTTTCAGATTTCCCTAGATTCATTGGATTGAATGGAATACGCATTACAACCAAATTATTCCTAATCAAAGTCCCTAACTATGGAATACGCATGATAGAGACATTCAACAAGGATCATTAAGTTCAACGGAAATCATAAACATCGACGAGGCATTCATAACTATGGAAAAGGCATGAAACTTATGCCAAGGATTCGTTTAACGCGATTGTTTATAAGCAACCTCCACTACTTGTGAATATAAGTTCATAACTATTAGGTGAAACTCACTTATATTCTAGCGTCATATTCATGCATGGAAATTAAGCGTGCACTCTCAATAAACATACATAAATAAGTTATCAATCAAACGGTTAAACAAATTGAATCCACAACTTATGAAACGCAATTAGAAGTAATCAAATCAAAATGCAAGCATAAACATATATTTCGAATTCCCCCCTAGCCAAGGGGGGTTTAGTTCCTCATACGTACAAAACAAAGAGAATCAAAGAAACACCTAAACATTCCAACAACTCAAACTTGAATTGTATGAACGTTTAGGCCCTCTTCTCTTCCATTCCTCATTCGTACAAAACAAAGAGTATTGAAATTAAACATTGAAATCAAAGAAACACCTAAACATTCCAACAACTCAAACTTGAATTGTATGAACGTTTAGGCCCTCTTATCTTCCTCTTCGTTGTAGCACAAGGTCTAAGGATAGTTTGATGGTGTGAATGGTTTGGGGAGTGGTGGAATGGCTGAATTTCTGGTGGTGTTTGGATTAATAGGGAACTCACGGCCAAAGGGCAGTTTTGATGTGTGAATGGGTGAATTTCTGAAATGGAAGAATGAAATGAATGAATGAATGAATATGGGAATGAGTTTTGTGGCTGCAATGGATGCTTATTTATAGGTGGAGAAAGGGGTGAATGTGCATGTGGCTGATTTGTGGTGCAATGATGAAAGGAAAAGTGCATGTGGCTGATTTGTGATGCAATGATGAAAGGCAAAATGCATGTGGCTGATTTGTGGTGAATGGGAATGCAATCTGAAATGGGAGAGCATGTGGATTCAAGGGGGAATGCATGTGGCTGCAATGGATGTTTATTTATAGGTGAAAAAGAGGGAATATGACAGCTAGGAGGTTGGTGGAAAGCTGGAAATGCATGTAGAGTGGCTGCAAGGTGTGAATGATTATGAATGCATGTGCAATGTTTTGGGAGAAAATGGGAGTGCATGTCAATGATGGTGTTTGGTGCTGAAAATGAATGTGTTTGCATGTGAATTAAAGCTAGGGTGAATGATGATGAATGCATGTGGATTAAAGAGTGAATGGTGGCTGCAAAGTGAATGAATAATGAAATGGGAAAGCATGTGCAAGGTTTTGGTGTGAATGATTGAATGTGCATGTGGCTGCAATGGATTAGGAATCCTTCAATTTCGTCCATCCTCTTGGCTCCAAGCATATGATATCCATTCCAATCTCTAATTTGCTCCAAAAGGCTCCAAAAGGCATCATTTTGCATACTTTGCCCTTAGAACCTGAAAACACACAAAAGAAGCATAAAGGACTAAAATAACTAAAGAAACATAATGTAAATGCACGAGAACAAGCCATTTAAGTCGCATGAATATGCTCCTATCATTAGTCGTACCTTCCCCTTGCATTTCCAGCATTCCACTTCATCATTACACCACATTCTCCCTCTTTAATCCACATGCATTCATCATCATTCACTCTAGTTTTAATTCACATGCAAACACATGTATTTCCAACACCAAACACACCTTGTCGTGCATCCTATTCCATTTTCCAGCTTTTCTCCTTCTCTTTGCAGCCACACTTCCACATGCATCCCTCTTTTCCTAGCTGTTTTTCCATCATTATTTCAACCTAACATTCACCCACATGCACCCTTTAAACAAACCCAAACATGCAGCCACATATTCCTCCCTTTGCCGTGGCTTTCCCATCACAATTCCAGCTTTCCAACCTAGCCACATCCACATGCATTCACTCATAATCATTCACTAATATTGCAGCCACATTTCCACCCACTTCCTAGCTGTCATGTTCCCTCTTATTTACCTATAAATAAGCATCCATTGCAGCCACAATTCATTCATTCCATTCACAACACAACACACAACACAAACACACATCTTGTGCCGTGCATCACCTTCCATTTTGTGCAGTTTTTGTCCTCCATTGCAGCCACTCCAACCATTCCCCACTCCATTCCACATACACCTAAAGCCCTAAACATCTCCTTAGACCTTGTGCTACAACAACGAGGAAGAGAAGAGTGCCTAAACGTTCATACAATTCAAGTTTGAGTTGTTAGAATGTTTAGGTGTTTCTTTGATTTCAATGTTAAATTCAATTCTCTTTGTTTTGTACGTATGAGGAATGGAAGAGAAGAGTGCCTAAACGTTCATACAATTCAAGTTTGAGTTGTTGGAATGTTTAGGTGTTTCTTTGATTTCAAAGTTATGAGGAACTAAACCCCCTTTAGCTAGGGGGTGATTCGAAATACATGTTTATGCTTGCAATATGAATTGATTATCTTTGGTTGGAATTTCATAAGTTGTGGATTCAATTTGTTTAACCGTTTGATTGATAACTTATTTATGTATGTTTATTGAGAATGGGCACTTAATTTTCATGCATGAATATGACGCTAGAATATAAGTGAGTTTCACCTAATCGTTATGAACTTATATTCACAAGTAGTGGAGGTTGCTTATAAACAATCGCGTTAAATGAATTCTTGGCACTAGTTTCATGCTTTTCATAGTAACGATGGCCTCGTCAACACTTATAGTTTTCATGATGCTTAATGATCGTTGATTGTATCTTTATTGTGCTATTCACGTAAAGGACTTTTGGAGAATGTTGTGAATTGCGTTGCGCAAACCCATCCAATTCATTAACTTAAGGAGAACTTGACGGTTAATTTAAGCGGACCTAATTAACCCGGAGTGTTGAGTTTCATAATTTATCGAAAGACCAACTGAAAATCAATCTTGTATGCAAGTATAACATGTATGGAGATGAACCCCTTGGCTAACTTTCCATCCATTCCATTCCATCAAATTCGTTTTACAATCTGTCTAGTTTATTAACTTGTTTCGTTATTTCAATTTTCGTCAAATCAAAACCCCCCTTTACTTTCTTGTTCTTTAGTACTTAGAATCTGTTTAGTTTCTGTTTTAAAGTGTTTTGAATCAAGCCATAATCTTAAATTCGTCCAAAATTGGGTTTAAGGTTAGAAACTGCCTAGTTTGTGTTTTTAGGCAGTTTTGAGTCTTTGGTTTGTCTTAGTGATTTAAAGTTTAGTTTTGCATTCTTTGAGTCTAGTATAGTGTTTTATATTGTGTTTTTACGTTTTTGAGTCAAATCCAAGTGATTAACAATCCCTCCTAATCCCCGGTCCAGAACGATCCCTACTTACATACTTACTACAATTTGACAAAAAGAGGGTTTAATTTGTGTGCGTATAATTCTCGCATCAGTTCTATGGAAATCATAGGTGTTGACGAGGCATTCGTAACTATGAAAGCGCATGATACTTATGCCAAGAATTTACTTAACATAATTGTGACCAACAATCTTAACTACTCATGAATATAAGTTCCCAACGATTAGGTGATGTTTCCTTATATCCTAGCATCATGTTTATGCATGCAAATTAAGCGTGCACTCTCAATTCATATACATAAGCAAGTTTTAATTAAAACAGATAAGCAAATTGAAATCATCATTCATGAAATCACAATTGAAAGTAATCAAATCATCATGCAAATATAACCATGGTTTCGAAATTCCCCCCTAGCCAAAAGGGGATTAGTTCCTCATGCTTGCACAACAAAAAGTATAGAATTTAAACATTGAAATCATAAGAAAGATTACACCTAAACGCTCAGCAATTCCAAGATGGTTTTGATGCACGATTTGGCTTCTCCTCCTCCTCCTTGCTGCGGCACAAAGTGTGTGTGATGGAATTGGGGGTTTTGGATGGTGTTTCCTCGCTTGGAGGGATGGAGGTTGGTTGATTATGGTGGTAGGGTTGCGGCAGATGTGTATGGAGGTTTATGGAGTGGATGGAGGATGAAGAATGGAGGCTAGGGTGTTGCGGCAAGGTGTTCTCTGTATAGCATAAGGGGTGTACGAATTTATGGCTGAAAATATGTTTATATAGTCCTAGGGTTAATTAGATTAGGGTTACACTTAGCAGATTTTATGGATTAGGGCCCTAGGGTTTGGCACAAGTAAGTTAAATCCACTTAGGAGAGGGTTTGGCCCAATTAGTTTCATAAAAGGATTTGTATACCCAAATCCACAAGGATTAAGGCCTAACAAATCAGAATCCAAAAGGAAAAAGGTTTAGGAAATTCGTCCAAAATTGGGCCTTCTAGAAACTAAGTGTTTTGTGGCTGATTTTGGGTTTTCTAGAAGAAATAAAAGGGGTAAGGGTGTGGCACCCTTTTAGGGTCAGATAAGGCTTCTAGAAATTAGGTTTTTAGGTCCACTTGCAGCTAGGATTAAGGTGGAACAAGATTAGGTTAGGATAAGATAGGATAAGGTTTGGATAAGATAAGGTTGGATAAGGTTTGGATAAGATAAGGTTGGATAAGGTTTAGATAAGGTTTTGGATAGGGTTTCCTCTTTTGAGCTACTTCCTTATCCACTTTGTCCTTAGCTTAGTTCCTTCCTCTTCTTATCACATTTCGTCCATCCATGTTGGCCCATATGCAAGCTATCCACATAGTGTCCAAAATAGCTCCAAAATGCACCAAAATGCACTTTCTTGAAACTTTAACCCATAGGACCTACAAACACACGAAATTGAGTTGTAATACGACATTAACTAAGAAATAATAGCACAAATGCACAAGAATAAGATAGTTAAGTCGCCTAAATATGCTCCTATCAAATTCCTCCACACTTATCTTTTGCTAGTCCTCGAGCAAAACAAACAAACAAAAGAAACAAAACATATACTCTAAACCTTCCAACGTTTGCCTCAGGGATTTCCAATGAAACATAACATGTCAAAGATCACTACTCACATAGATTTAAGCAATCCTTACCCTCAAGCATACTTAATCATAGTCACCATTTGCTAGCTCATATTTCATCAATTAAAACACATTTTGAATGTAGTAACATGCTTTAGAGAATTCCCTCAATTCCTTTCCAGATGTACTCTCGATTCTCACACAGATTTTCTGACTACACTCCCTACACTAGGTATATGTGAGAAGATTGATGTAAACATATAGACGAACACTCACATATGTTATAACAAGGAAAGCATTTTCTGGAATTATTAACATGTATATATATGATCTCATGAATGGAATGCCACTACTTAGACGCGAGAACCAGGGATACCATATGCTCAAACCCACTTTAAACTCCACATATTGAAACACATAACAATCAAGATAGAAGTCAAAGGGTTGTAACGAGGCTAGGGTATTGGCTAACAACGAAAGGTGAAGGATAAACAAACATTCTTAAAGCAATAGTGAGCAAAGTATTGAATTAGGCACTTAGAATTCCCTTTAGAACACGGAAGTCAACTTTGATCACCCAAGGGGGAATCACACAAAACTTAGGGCCATATTAAAACTTTTTGGACCCTTTCTTCAACAACCAACACTTGTGAGTTCATTCTCGCTTATTTTCACTCCTTTTCTTTCTTTTCTTCTTCTTTTTCTTCCTTTTCACATTTTTTTTTCTTTTCGTTTTTTTTTCTTTTTCCCGTGCCTCATTTAAGACTTTGGCACACACGCACTCACAAAATCCCTTCCCCCACACTTGTTTTCTGCACAAATGTCACTCAATAGGAATTCCTTCTACGTTATGCTCCACTATACTTCAAGAACAAGGGTATGGAAAGTCCAATTCTAGGCTAGGTAAGGATGATGTGGTTAACAAGAAAAGAGGCTAAATCAGGCTCAAAGGGGTTTCAACCTCCAATACAAATGACAAGGGTGGATTCGGCTATTTGGCTATGGTGGTGACTACTACACAACTTCATCTTGTTATTTGTTATGCTAATCAATTTCATGCTTTGAATGAAACGAGTATGAGTTCTAGTATTTGGAACTATAGTGATGAAGCGCATTCTAAGTAGCAACCAAGCAAAGAATAATGAGATCATGCAACGACTTTAGAGAACAAGAATGCACAGATTAATAACTCTCCAAATAACCGTTTAGGCTCAAGTCTCTCAGGGATGTAGCGTTTGTTTGAGTTCCTTCCTTCAAGCATGTTACAAAAACTGATTTTATCTTTTGTGATTACATGTGAATTCGTAAACTATAACTACAACCAAGCATAAACCAAGGAGCAAATCAAACTTCCATCATTGTTTGTAACTCTCTTTAACAGTCATGCATTAAAAACCAAATCCTCATCATTGTGTTGGAAGGTACCCTAAGACACAAACAAACACACAAAAACAACTCTTTTTGGCCTTTTCAAAACACTTTTTTCAATTTTTTTCAAATTTTCGGATTTTTACTTCAAAACACACCAAAACAGCTTAAAACGTACTAAAAACACTTAAAAATAGTGAGAAACAACATTAGAAGTGATAGGTGATAGAATCCCCCGAATTTTGCATAAAAACACTTGTTTACCCCCCCCCCCCCCCCACACTTAAATCAAACATTGTCCTCAATGTTTCACATAAAGACTCACACAAAAGCAAACAAACAACATAAACTAACTAATATGACGAAATAAAAACAATAAAGAGAGAAGTTTTAGGAACGCAAATCTGATTTAGTTGAATGAATTGTTGGATTGCCTAAGTCCTCTCTAGTTGAATGGATGGGTTGCCTCCCAAGAAGGGCTTGCTTTAACATCTTGCAGCCGGACGAACTCTCTTCTTAGCATCAATTGGAACCCACGGCATGAAATATATCTTTCAATGGAAGGTGATACTTGAAATGATCCGGTAATGGTTTAAATTCAAGACTGGGTGCCTGAATCATCAATAACTTGTTAGTATAAAACGAACTTAAAATTGGAGGAGGTGGTGTACCTATGTCCTCCAACAAGAACTGAAGGATAAACACATCTTCTTTGAACGTTTCAGGAACTTTGCACTTGGACAAATTTGGTGTGAGGATTGTTCCTTGTCCTGTGTCATAAAATTCAACATCTTTGGGATTGTTTGTCTCAAGAACGTCCTCTTTGATGAATTCTTGATATTCCCTAGTTTGCACCTTTGAAAGGGCTTCCAAGATGTCTTTTTCACTTTCTTCTTCCTTAGAAATCATGAACCTGCAAGAAATAGGGACATTGGGTGGAATGGGGTTAGAAATAATTAAATTTGGAACAACCTTACCTAAATTGGATGGCGTAGGAGCAATAGGTGCTTGCGGCAAAGGTGTTTCCACCCTTGCTGTGGGTTGGGTGTGTTCCTCTTCCTCAAATTGTAATCTTTCATCTTCCGTGTAATTTGATTTTGATGGTTTAGGGTCTGCTCCAACCTCCTTGCCACTTCTCAAGTTGATTTCCTTGGCAGTTTCAAATCCTCCCTTCGCATTTACAATGGTTGAACTAGGGAGTTTGCCTTGGTCACGAAATTGTCCTACGAACTCTGCTATCTGCCCAATTTGCTTTTCCAAGTGGTCCAACCTTTTGTCTTCATTTTCTTGCCCCTGAGACAAATTGGTAAGTAACTTAAGAATTGTAGCATTATCTAAAGACGTACCTTGATGGTTTTGGGCAGACTGTTGTGGCTACATAGGTGTTGTATAAAACTCCTCATATGGTTGCCAATATTCTCCTTGTTGAGCCTCCTTGACTTGATTTTGTGAGCCCTGCATGATGCGAGTTTTATACGCGCACAAATTAAACCCTCTTTTTGTCAAATTGTAGTATAGGTGCAAGTAGGGATCGTTCTGGACCGGGGATTAGGAGGGATTGTTAATCTCTTGGAAACTGACTTAAAAACGTAAAAACAATATAAAACACTAAACTAGACTCAAAGAATTCAAAAATACTTTAAAACATAAACTAAACAGATTCTAACAAGTTCAAAAGACTCAAAACTCTTAAAAACACAAACTAAATTGATTTCTAACTAATTTGACATTAAAGTAAAGGGGGATTTAGGTTTTGACAAAATTAAACTAAATGAACAAATTGCAATTAAAACAGAATGTAAATATGAATGTGAATAAAATATGGATGATGGAATAGCCAAGGGGTTCTTCTCCACACATGTTACACTTGCATACAAGATTGATTCTCAGTTGGTCTTTCGATAAATTATGAAACTCAACGCCCCGGGTTAATTAGGTCCGCTTAAATTAACCGTCAAGTTTTCCTTAAGTTAATGAATTGGATGGGTTAGCGCAACGCAATTCACCACATTCTCCAAAAGTCCTTTACGTGAACAGCACAATAAAGATACAATCAAAGATCATTAAGCATTATGAAAACTATAAGTGTTGACGAGGCATTCGTTACTATGATGAGCATGAAACTCGTGCCAAGAATTCATTTAACGCGATTGTTTATAAGCAACCTCCACTACTTGTGAATATAAGTTCATAACGATTAGGTGAAATTCACTTATATTCTAGCGTCATATTTATGCATGAAAATTAAGCGTGCATTCTTAATAAACATTCATAAATAAGTTATCAATCAAACGGTTAAACAAATTGAATCCACAACTTATGAAATTCCAACGAAAGTTAATCAATTCATATTGCAAATATAAACATAGTTTCGAATCACCCCCTAGCTAAAGGGGGTTTAGTTCCTCATAACTTTGAAATCAAAGAAACACCTAAACATTCCAACAACTCAAACTTGAATTGTATGAACGTTTAGGCACTCTTCTCTTCCATTCCTCATACGTACAAAACAAAGAGAATTGAATTTAAACATTGAAATCAAAGAAACACCTAAACATTCCAACAACTCAAACTTGAATTGTATGAACGTTTAGGCCCTCTTATCTTCCTCGTTGTTGTAGCACAAGGTCTAAGGTGAGGTTTGGGGAATTATGGAAATGGATGAGGAATGGTGGAAGGGGGACTCACGGTTTGGATTCTAAGGGGAAGATGGGAAGCTCACGGCTAGGGAATAATGGAAGTGTTTGAGGGGTGTTGCGTTGTGAATGAGATGTTCATGAATGAATGAATGCAAGGGTATTTATAGGAGTAGTGGAGGGAACATATGGCTATGTCATTTGTAGGTGAAGTAGGTGGATGTTGTAGGTGAAGTAGGTGGATGTTGTAGGTGAGTATGAGTGATAAGTGATAAGTGTATGATATGTTAAGTGATAAGTGAATGATTATGATAAGTGATAAATGAATGTATGATATGATAAGTGGTGAATGATATGTGGTGAATGATAAGTGGTAGTGTTTAAGTATTTAAAATAGGGAACAAAGCCCTTCCTTGCATGGCAAGGAAGGGAGACACAAGGAAACACACGACAATGTCCTAAGGTTGCTAGGAATGTTTTTTGTGTTCTAAAATGCGTAGGAGTTTTCAATGGTGCTCAAACATGAGGTCTTTTTAGGATTTAACTTTCCTACTTCAAGTCTTCAATTTCGTCCATCCTTTTGGCTCCAAGCATATGATATCCATTCCAATCTCTAATTTGCTCCAAAAGGCTCCAAAAGGCATCCTTTTGCATACTTTGCCCTTAGAACCTGAAAACACACAAAAGAAGCATAAAGAACTAAAATAACTAAAGAAACATAACGTAAATGTACGAGAACAAGCCATTTAAGTCGCATAAATATGCTCCTATCAAATACCCCCACACTTAGCTTTTGCTAGTCCTCGAGCAAAACAGAAAAACAAAACAAAAAGAACAAAACACAACCTACACCTTCCAACAATCGTATCAGGGACTTCCAATGCACATGACAAATTAAAAATCATTATTCTCACAGATTTGAGCCATCTTTACACTTAAGTACATTCTTACTCATAGTCACCACATACTAGTTCACAATTAAGCATTTAAAACCATGTTTTGAATGTAGTAACATGCCTTAGAGAATTCCCTCAATTTCTTACTAGATGTACTTTCGTTTTTCACACAGATTTTCTGACTACACACCCTACACTAGGTATATGTGAGAAGATTGATGTAAACATGTAGACGAACACTCACATATGTTATAATAAGGAAAGCATTTTCTGAAGTTAATAAGCATGTTTAGATATGATCTCATGAATGGAATGCTACTACTTAGACGCGAGAACCAATGACACCATAAGCCCATACCAAGTTCAAACTCCACAAATTGAAATACACAACACTCAAGATAGAAGTCAAGGGTTGTAACGGGGCTTGGGGTATGTGGATAACAAAGAAGGGATATGGAAAACAAAGGTTTTTAAAGAAATAGTGAGCAAAGCATTTGAATCAACTTAGAATTCACTTTTGAATGAAAACTCAACTTTTGAACAAAAAGGGAGAGTTTAGACAATTTACACCCAGAATTGGTGTTTTGGAACCTTTCTTCAATCACTTATTCTTTCATTTTTTTCTTTTCTCTTTTTTTTTTTTTTTTTTTTTTTTCTTTTCTTTTGAATCTCAAAACATCAACACTTAAACATTCTCTCCCCCACACTTATTTTCTTTCATAATGTAACTCAAAAGGAATTCAATTAAGTCATGCTCACTATCTTTTAAGAACAAGGGTGGGGATTGTCCTAAACTAGGCTAGGTGAGGAAAATGTGGGTAAACAAAGAATAAAGGCTAAACAAGGCTCAACGGGGTTAAAACTTACAACATATACGAAGTATGGGAAGTAAGGCTATTTGGCTATGGTGGTGGTCACTACACAACTTCTTCTTGAATATGTGTTATGCAAATCAATAACATGCTTTGAATGAAATGGGCATGAGTTCTAGCATTTGGAACTATATGATGAAACGCCTTCTAAGTAGTAACCAAGCAAAGAATAATGAGATCATGCAACGACTTTAGAAAACAAGAAATCACAGATTAAACTCTCCAAAGAACGTTATAGGCTCAAGTCTCTCAGGGTTGTAGCGTTTGTTTGAGTTCCTTCCTTCAAGCATGTTACAAAAACGAATTTTTTTTCTTTTATGATTGCATGTGAAGTCATACATTATAACCATAACCAAGCATATACCAAGAGTAAATCATACTTTTCTCTATGTTTATAACTCTTTCTAACCGTCATGCAATTATAAACCAAATCCTTATCATTGTGTTGGAAGGTACCCTAAGACACAAACACACAAAAACGACTCAAAACACTCTTTTTAGGGTTTTTAAAACAAGTTTTTCAAATTTTTATGTGATTTTCGGAGTTATAAAACAAAACACACTAAAACACTCTAAAACAACTTAAAAACACCTTAAAACAGCAAGGAACAACATTTGAAGTTATGGGTGATAAAATCCCACGAATTTGCATTAAATAAACTTAGTTACCCCCCCCACACTTAAATCAAACATTGTCCTCAATGTTTTAAGCATATGGTTCACACAAAACATAAGTAAACACACAAAAAACATTTAAACATACTAAACATGGCAGAATGTAATTAACAAAGAGAAGAGTTTAGGGACGCAAATCTGGTTATGGAGTGTAAATTCCCTCTTCTCCTTGGTGATTGCATTGAGGCTTTGATCTTTGTGATTCCACAGGCTTACTCTTGAACTGGTTTCCGCCCATCGTTGATTTTCCTTTGTGCTACTTCTTGAACTGGGCAGCATGATGGTTCATTTGGTCTCCCCCGAAGGTCTGAGCTTATCCCTTTTATCTGTTTCTTTGTTCAATCTTTCCAATTCGTATTGAAAAGGGTTGGAGGATAACTCAGCCTATGTTTGTCTCCACATGCTTCAATGTATCATTTTCACTTGCCTTACTCGCTCCCCTTTGCAGAAGTGGTCCCTTCTCCGGAAGTGTATCAACCGTTGAAGATGACTACTCGAGAGCAACGCTAGGTAAGCAATCAGGAATAGGTTCCAGGCAGTTGGCTCCAGATCGGAAGATTGACTCCAAGTGCCGGCTGATTGCTTCTTTTACTTTGCCATGCGAGTAAGAACAAGGACAAAGAAAAAGACAGGGAAAGAGCATGATATGAGATACTTTTGCTTTTGACCTTGATGATATGAGATATCTTTGCTTTTGAAGAAGCGGTGCATGAATCAGCACATGTATTTCCTCCTGGGTCATCTTTACTCCAGGTATCTGGTATCATCTTTGGGGAAGAAGAAAAAATTTAGTATTTCGAAAGGCTTTGCTGGGAGTGCGCCATCAGAGGTGAGGGAGAGTTGGGCATTTTCTTCAGGTTTGCCCTGCCATAAAAGACGAAGGTCGACATATATAGAGATAATATCAAGTGGTGGTACTTTTTACCCTTGTCGACAAACGTTTTGATCCCGCAATTCCGGCTTTTTGAAATAGTGGCGCCTCTTCGATCTCTGAATACGCCTCTTCGATTTCTGAGCAGGCGCCCCTTCGATTTCTGAACGACGCCCCTTCGCTTTCTGAACGACACGTGGTAGTGCAGATGCGGCTCCTTTTGACAAAGCTGCACGCGTCTTCTGAAAAGCAGAGAAAGCGTCGCCGAACTTTGCGCTTGTCGGCTAAAGATATGTAGTTGCGGTGATGGCCTCCACGTGTTGTGTGAAAAGAAGAAATCTTTTGACAAAGTTGAACGCGTCTTCTGAAAAGCCGAGAAACCGTCGCCAAAATTACGCCGGAAATTCCGGCTTTTTGAATCGGTGGACGCGTCGCCTTGGCTTTTTTATTGAGCTATCGATCACCACAACAAACACTCTCTGAAGATTTCTCATTCTTGAAGATCGACTCCGGCCCTTTGAAATTTAACTCCATCCCTTTTCTTTGAACACTTTTGAAAAATGGCAAACTCATCGAACCTTAGCTTGGAATTGAGCCTTAGCAGTGATACGGGCGCGCCGCGTCAAGGTAACGTATGGCGCCCTTCTTTCTTATCTTCTAACGGTCTTCTTACAGGTGAAGACTCCGTGATGCAGGACGCCACAACAGCTACAATAGTAGCTAGGAACCTCCTCACTCCAAAAGATAGTAGGCTGCTGTCAGGACGGTCCGATGAGTTGGCCGTTCAAGAGTCCCTCGCACTTAGTGTTCAGTGTGCGAGTTCTGTGTCCAACATGGGCCAACGCCTGCTTGCCCGCTCCTGTCAGGTGGAATCATTGATGGCAGAGGTGGAGAGTCTTAAGCAAGAGATCCAACAGCTTAAGTACGAGAATAGAAGTTTGCATGTGCTTGCAAATAACTATTCGTCGGGCATGAAGAGAAAGCTTGATGAGCTGCAAGAATCTGAGGGTCGAATTCACAGTGACCGTCAAAGGCTTGCGGCTTGTCTCCAGAGGCACCTTTTTCCTGGGTCATCCAGCGCTTGGCCAAGTATTGAGGCCTGGAATGCTCTAGCTCCGATGGCTTCCGCTCCGATGCCTCCCGCTTCTGCGCCTTCCGCTCCTATGCCTTCCGCTTCTATTCCTTCTGCTTCGACGCCTCGTAGCGGGGCTTCACGTAAACATCCTCTGTGAAGGCTCCATCTTTCTCCATGTTTAGTATCTTTTTTTTTTTTTTTTTTTTTTTTTTTTTACATAAATAAAATCAAACGGCATGGAATTTATCTTTGAATGGGCGGTGATACTTGAAATGATCCGGTAATAGTTTAAATTCCAGATTGGGTGCCTGAATCATTAACCACATGTTAGTATAAAAGAAAATTGAAATTCGGGGAGGCGGCTTACCTGTGTGCTCCAAAATGAACTCCAGAATAAACACCCCTTCGAAAGTTATGACTTGTCCCGTGTCATAAAATCCAACTTCCTTGGGAATTGTGGTTTCAAATATGTCCTCTTTGATGCCTTCTACATCTTCTCCAGCCACTACCTTCTCTTGAATCATTCTTCTTGGTGTACAAAGTCCTTTGAAGAATTCAACACCATCTAAAACTTGCTGTGTTGCACCAAGAATTTGAATAGCATTTTACACCTTTGGGAAGGCTTCCACGATGTCCTTTTTACTCTCTTCTTGGTTGGGAATCAAAAACCTGCTAGGAAAAGGGACATTGGGTGGAATAACATCAGAATAACATGGAATTGGGACGTCCTTACTGGTGGTGGGTGGTTTAGAGGGCTTAGGGGGCTGCGGCAAGGGTTGTTTTACCCTTACCGTGTGCATGTCTTCTTCCTCCTCCTCAATTAGCAGCTCTTCATCCACTTCTAGGCTATGTTTGGACATTTTTAGGTCAGCTCCAACCTCCATAGCACTTCCCAAAGTGATAGCATTATGGATTTCAAAATCTTCCTTCGAGTTTTCAATAGTTGAGTTGGAGAGTTCACTTTGCTCTTGAATTTGTTTCATGAACTCCATAATCTGCCCAAATTGCTCGTCCAATTTACCCAACTTCTTGTCTTGATTTTGTTCGTCCTGCGTCAAAGAGGTTAGTAATTGAAAATTTTTATCATTATCCATGGACATACTTGAACTTGATTGGAATTGTTGTGGGGGAGGTTGTGGTGGCTGCATAGGTGTTGTATTGAACTCCTCATATGGTTGCCAATATGCTTCTTGTTGAGGCTCCTTGGCTTGATTTTGTGACCCCTGCGCCAAAGAATTTATTTCATTAAGAATTTGATTATAATCTATTGGCGAACTTGAATTTAATTGAGCATATTGCATATGAAGTTGTGGTGGCTGCATAGGTCTTGAATAGAACTCCTCATATGGTTGCCAATATGCTTCACGTTGAACTTGTTGATCTTCCCACCATATAGAGTTTGAATGATCCCTCCAATCTCTTTGTGGACATTGATTGGCTTGAAATCCTTGCCTATATGAAGCACCAAATGTAGGGACACTCTGCATTGTGGTCCTTTCGGCATACGGCGACAATTTAGAAGTAAGATTTGCCAATTGAGCTTGAATGCTAGCAAAATCCATATCTTACTTCTCTAGTACCTAAAATCAAAGAAAGAGAACTAAATCAAATATCAAAAGTAACAACAAACAAAGAAAACAACACTAAGTTAGAAACTAAAACGAAAACAGCTAAACCAAAAAAAAGAAAAGAACCAAGGGATTAGCAAAGTTGCTAATCCCCGGCAACGGCGCCAAAATTTGATGCGAGTTTTATATGCGCACAAATTAAACCCTCTTTTTGTCAAATTGTAGTATAGGTGCAAGTAGGGATCGTTCTGGACCGGGGATTAGGAAGGATTGTTAATCTCTTGGAAACTGACTTAAAAACGTAAAAACAATATAAAACACTAAACTAGACTCAAAGAATTCAAAAATACTTTAAAACATAAACTAAACAGATTCTAACAAGTTCAAAAGACTCAAAACTCTTAAAAACACAAACTAAATTGATTTCTAACTAATTTGACATTAAAGTAAAGGGGGATTTAGGTTTTGACAAAATTAAACTAAATGAACAAATTGCAATTAAAACAGAATGTAAATATGAATGTGAATAAAATATGGATGATGGAATAGCCAAGGGGTTCTTCTCCACACATGTTACACTTGCATACAAGATTGATTCTCAGTTGGTCTTTCGATAAATTATGAAACTCAACGCCCCGGGTTAATTAGGTCCGCTTAAATTAACCGTCAAGTTTTCCTTAAGTTAATGAATTGGATGGGTTAGCGCAACGCAATTCACCACATTCTCCAAAAGTCCTTTACGTGAACAGCACAATAAAGATACAATCAAAGATCATTAAGCATTATGAAAACTATAAGTGTTGACGAGGCATTCGTTACTATGATGAGCATGAAACTCGTGCCAAGAATTCATTTAACGCGATTGTTTATAAGCAACCTCCACTACTTGTGAATATAAGTTCATAACGATTAGGTGAAATTCACTTATATTCTAGCGTCATATTTATGCATGAAAATTAAGCGCGCATTCTTAATAAACATTCATAAATAAGTTATCAATCAAACGGTTAAACAAATTGAATCCACAACTTATGAAATTCCAACGAAAGTTAATCAATTCATATTGCAAATATAAACATAGTTTCGAATCACCCCCTAGCTAAAGGGGGTTTAGTTCCTCATAACTTTGAAATCAAAGAAACACCTAAACATTCCAACAACTCAAACTTGAATTGTATGAACGTTTAGGCACTCTTCTCTTCCATTCCTCATACGTACAAAACAAAGAGAATTGAATTTAAACATTGAAATCAAAGAAACACCTAAACATTCCAACAACTCAAACTTGAATTGTATGAACGTTTAGGCCCTCTTATCTTCCTCGTTGTTGTAGCACAAGGTCTAAGGTGAGGTTTGGGGAATTATGGAAATGGATGAGGAATGGTGGAAGGGGGACTCACGGTTTGGATTCTAAGGGGAAGATGGGAAGCTCACGGCTAGGGAATAATGGAAGTGTTTGAGGGGTGTTGCGTTGTGAATGAGATGTTCATGAATGAATGAATGCAAGGGTATTTATAGGAGTAGTGGAGGGAACATATGGCTATGTCATTTGTAGGTGAAGTAGGTGGATGTTGTAGGTGAAGTAGGTGGATGTTGTAGGTGATTATGAGTGATAAGTGATAAGTGTATGATATGTTAAGTGATAAGTGAATGATTATGATAAGTGATAAATGAATGTATGATATGATAAGTGGTGAATGATATGTGGTGAATGATAAGTGGTAGTGTTTAAGTATTTAAAATAGGGAACAAAGCCCTTCCTTGCATGGCAAGGAAGGGAGACACAAGGAAACACACGACAATGTCCTAAGGTTGCTAGGAATGTTTTTTGTGTTCTAAAATGCGTAGGAGTTTTCAATGATGCTCAAACATGAGGTCTTTTTAGGATTTAACTTTCCTACTTCAAGTCTTCAATTTCGTCCATCCTTTTGGCTCCAAGCATATGATATCCATTCCAATCTCTAATTTGCTCCAAAAGGCTCCAAAAGGCATCCTTTTGCATACTTTGCCCTTAGAACCTGAAAACACACAAAAGAAGCATAAAGAACTAAAATAACTAAAGAAACATAACGTAAATGTACGAGAACAAGCCATTTAAGTCGCATAAATATGCTCCTATCACTGCACCAAAAAAATTAATTCATTAAGAATTTGATTATAATCTATTGACGAACCTGAGTTTGGTTGGGCATATTGAATATGAGGTTGTGGTGGCTGCATAGGTCTTGAATAGAACTCCTCATATGGCTGCCAATATCCTTCTTGTTGAACATGTTCAGGTTCCCACCACATAGAGTTTGAATGATCACTCCAATCCAAATTGTAAGTATTGGAAAACACGTCGTTCCTTGATTGATTATGATCAAATGTACCAACTCTTTGCATTTGGGAACTTTCCATGAGCTGTGACAAAAGAGAAGCATTATCAAGTGCCATGTTGTGCTTCTCTAGTACGTAAAATCAACAAAACAAAACAAAACACAAATCAGAAACTTAAAACTAAAATACATAAATAGAAACAAAGGGAAACAACGGGGGATTAGCAAAGTTGCTAATCCCCGGCAACGGTGCCAAAATTTGATGCGAAAATTAACTTAACACACAAATTAACCAAAATTTGATGCGAAAATTAACTTAACACACAAATTAACCCTCTTTTGACAATTGTAGCATATAAATAAGTAGGGATCGTTCTTACACCGGGGATTAGGAGGGCTTGCTAAACACTCTAAACTGACTCAAATAAATGAAACTAACCTTTAAAACACTTAAACTCACTTAGAAAGACTCACACACGTTCAAAAGACTCAAAATAGGCTAAAAACACTCAAAACTGCCTTAAAAACACAATCTGGGCAGTATTGAGCCTAAACACAAACTTGGACGAAAATTGGTTCTAACTTGACTCAAAACTCTTAAAAACACAATCTAAAACATATTTGGACCAATTAGACACTCTAAGACAATTGGGGATTTGGTTTTGGACGAAAATCAAACAAACAAAACAATAATGTAAACTAGGCAGATTTGGACGAAATTGATAAAATTAAGTGGATGGTGAGATGGCTAGGAGGTTTTTCTCCACACATGGCATACTTGCATACAACACAATCTTCAGTTGCTTATTCAATGAATTATGAACCTCAACACCCCAAGTTAATTAGATACGCTTAAATTAACTCTCAGATTTCCCTTAGGTCATTGAATTGAATGGAATTAGCGCATTGCAATCAAATTATTCCTTAAAAGTTCTCTATATGAAAGCGCATAATAGAAAAACAATCAAAGATCATTAGGTTCTATGGAAATCATAGGTGTTGACGAGGCATTCGTAACTATGAAAGCGCATGATACTTATGCCAAGAATTTACTTAACATAATTGTGACCAACAATCTTAACTACTCATGAATATAAGTTCCCAATGATTAGGTGATGTTTCCTTATATCCTAGCATCATGTTTATGCATGCAAATTAAGCGTGCACTCTCAATTCATATACATAAGCAAGTTTTAATTAAAACAGATAAGCAAATTGAAATCATCATTCATGAAATCACAACTGAAAGTAATCAAATCATCATGCAAATATAACCATGGTTTCGAAATTCCCCCCTAGCCAAAAGGGGATTAGTTCCTCATGCTTGCACAACAAAAAGTATTGAATTTAAACATTGAAATCATAAGAAAGATTACACCTAAACGCTTAGCAATTCCAAGATGGTTTTGATGCACAATTTGGCTCCTCCTCCTCCTCCTTGCTGCGGCACAAAGTGTGTGTGATGGAATTGGGGGTTTTGGATGGTGTTTCCTCGCTTGGAGGGATGGAGGATGGTTGATTATGGTGGTAGGGTTGCGACAGATGTGTATGGAGGTTTATGGAGTGGATGGAGGATGAAGAATGGAGGCTAGGGTGTTGCGGCAAGGTGTTCTCTGTATAGCATAAGGGGTGTACGAATTTATGGTTGAAAATATGTTTATATAGTCCTAGGGTTAATTAGATTAGGGTTACACTTAGCAGATTTTATGGATTAGGGCCCTAGGGTTTGGCACAAGTAAGTTAAATCCACTTAGGAGAGGGTTTGGCCCAATTAGTTTCATAAAAGGATTTGTATACCCAAATCCACAAGGATTAAGGCCTAACAAATCAGAATCCAAAAGGAAAAAGGTTTAGGAAATTCGTCCAAAATTGGGCCTTCTAGAAACTAAGTGTTTTGTGGCTGATTTTGGGTTTTCTAGAAGAAATAAAAGGGGTAAGGGTGTGGCACCCTTTTAGGGTCAGATAAGGCTTCTAGAAATTAGGTTTTTAGGTCCACTTGCAGCTAGGATTAAGGTGGAACAAGATTAGGTTAGGATAAGATAGGATAAGGTTTGGATAAGATAAGGTTGGATAAGGTTTAGATAAGGTTTTGGATAGGGTTGATGCGAGAATTATACGCACACAAATTAAACCCTCTTTTTATCAATTGTAGTGAAGAATGTAAGTAGGGATCGTTCTGGACCGGGGATTAGGAGGGATTGTTAATCACTTGGATTTGACTCAAAAACGTAAAAACACAATATCAAACACCAAACTAGACCCAAAGAATGCAAAACTAAAGTTTAAAACACTAAGACAAACCAAAAGACTCAAAACAGCAAGAAAACACTCAAAACTGCCTTAAAACTACTTTCTGGGCAGTTTTGAGCACTAGAGAAGAATTTGGACGAAAATAGTTATAACTTGACTCAAGATACTTTAAAAACACAAACTAAATTGATTTCTAACTAATTTGACACTCCAAGTAAAGGGGGATTTTGATTTTGACGAATTTGAAAACAAAACTTAAGATTTTGGATGAAAATAAGAAAAACTAATGGATGATGGGATAGCCAAGGGATACTTCTCCTCACATGATACTTTCTAACATAAATTGATTTCCAATTGCTTTTCCGATAAACCATGAACCTCAACACCCCAGATTAACCGTGAATTGCACTAATTAACCCTCAGATTTTCCTCACGTTATTGAATTGGATGATTGCATACGACAACCCAAAGCATTCCCCACAAGTTCCCTACATGAATTGCATAATAGAGATACAAGCAAGAATCATTAAGTTCTTTGAAAACCATAAGCATTGACGAAGCACTCGTTACTATGAATTGCATGAAACTTATGCCAAGAATTTACTTAACATGATTGTGAAAACAACCTTAACTACTTGTGAATATTAGTTTGTGACGATTATGTGAAACACCCTAATATTCTAGCCCCAAATTCAAGCATGCAAATGAAGTAGGCATCCCTAATAAACATACAAGAATAAGTTATCCATCAAATGGTTAAGTAAATTGCGTTCACAATTTATGAAATCACAACTGGACTTAATCAACTCATATTATAAATGTAATCATGGTTTCAAAGCATCCCTAGGCTAAAACGAGTTTAGCCTCTCATGTTCATGACAAAACAAAGCAACATAGATTTAAACATTAACAATAAAGGATAGATTACACCTAGAAACGTCCAACACTCCAACTCGAATGCACAAACGCCCAAGGCTTGGTCTTCCTTCTCCTCTTCCTTGCTAAGTCACGGCACAAGGTCTATAATGGGTTTGTGGATGATTTTCTGGGTTTTGGATGGATTTAGGTATGTATGGTGGTGCGGCAAGGGTAGATGGAGGTGTATGGAGGTTGGAATGGAGGTGTGGAAGGAGGAGAATGATGGATGGGTGGTTGCAAGGTCACGACATAGGATGGTTGTGTTTATGAATGAATGATTGTTGTGTGAAGGGTCGTGGTCATTAAATGGCACGGCAAGGCTGTTTATATAGGCTAGTTTGGCACACTTAGTGTAGGAAAAGGATTGCCTAATCCCATTGGAAAAAGGTTAACTCAAGGTAGAAATCAAGTGGGATTTGGAATAGGGAATTTGGCTAGGATTTAGGGATTCTAGAAGGATAGGTGCGGCAAGGGCTGTAGGGATAAGATAAGGCTTCTAAAAAGAAGGGTTTAGAACAGATTCCTAATCCTAAAGGGATATGAACATGTGATATAAGAGTAGGAGAAGGTTTTCAATTCCTAAACCTACTAGGAGTGGTGTACATGCGGCATACAAAGGAATGAGGGTCTAGAATCTGTTCTAAGTGTTTAGATATATATCTAATCCCACCTAAATAGCTAAGTTTAAGTCCCCACCTAATTTGGATAGGAAAGAATAGGATAATGTTAGAGATAGGATAGGATAAGGTTTGGATAAGGTTGGATAAGATAAGGTTTGGATAAGGTTGGATAAGATAAGGTTTGGATAAGATCCCTTGTTTCTTGCTTCTTCCTTATCTTCATTGGAATATAACTTCTTCCACCAGATTTGTAGCCTTTCCTAGCTCTTCTTGTCTTCAATTTCGTCCATCCTCTTTGCTCCTATGTTAAGCTATCCAATCCATGCCCAAAAATGCTCCAAATAGCCTCAAAATGCACTTTATTGCTCCCTTTGCCATTAGAACCTAAAAACACACGAAAATACTATAAAAGACTAAAACAACTATGAATTAATAACATAAATGCATGAAAACAAGCTATGTAAGTCGCCTAAATATGCTCCTATCAAGGGTTTCCTCTTTTGAGCTACTTCCTTATCCACTTTGTCCTTAGCTTAGTTCCTTCCTCTTCTTATCACATTTCTAGCCTCTTGAAGTCCAAATTCGTCCATCCATGTTGGCCCATATGCAAGCTATCCATATAGTGTCCAAAATAGCTCCAAAATGCACTTTCTTGATACTTTAACCCATAGGACCTACAAACACACGAAATTGAGTTGTAATACGACATTAACTAAGAAATAATAGCACAAATGCACAAGAATAAGCTAGTTAAGTCGCCTAAATATGCTCCTATCAAGTTGTAGAATAATTTAGTTGTGCATCATTCAACGTCCGTGAGGCATAGTAGATGACATGCGGCCTCTTGTCTTTTCTTTGCCCTAAAACAGCCCCTAGAGCATAATCAGAGGCGTCACACATCAATTAAAAAGGGAGACTCCAATCCGAGGGAGCAATGATTGGTGCCATGGTCAACAACTCCTTGAGTTGATTGAATGAAGCCGTGCACTCCTTGGTGAATTCAAACGCCACTTCTTTTTGTAGGAGACGGCAAAGAGGTTGTGCAACTTTTGAGAAGTCTTTGATAAACCTACGATAGAATCCTGCATGGCCAAGAAAAGAACGAACCTCTCTAACCGAAGTTGGAGAGGGTAAGTGACGTACAAGATCTATTTTGGATTTGTCTACTTCAATGCCGTTTTCAGAGGTGATATGACCTAAAACTATGCCTTGTTTAACCATGAAATGACACTTTTCCCAATTAAGAACAAGGTTAGTGTCAACACAACGTTTTAGAATCAAACTAAGATTATGCAAACAACCATCAAAAGAATCACCAAAGACGCTGAAATCATCCATAAAAACTTCAATGATTTTCTCAACATAATCAGAAAATATGCTCATCATGCATCTTTGAAACGTAGCAGTTGCATTACATAAACCAAAAGGCATGCGACGATATGCAAATGTTCCAAAAGGGCATGTGAAAGTGGTTTTTTCTTGGTCCTTGGGTGCTATGACAATTTGATTATAACCAGAGTAACCATCAAGAAAACAATAGAAAGCATAACCCATTAACCTTTCGAGCATTTGGTCAATGAACGGCAATGGGAAGTGGTCCTTCCTTGTGGTGGCGTTTAGCTTCCTATAGTCGATGCACACCCTCCAACCAGTTTGAATACGCATAGGAACAAGCTCATTCTAGGCATTTTCAACCACAGTCACTCCAGATTTCTTTGGAACGCATTGCACGGGCGAAACCCACCTGCTATCAGAAATAGGATAAATCACTCCACAATCAAGTAATTTGATTACCTCTTTCTTCACTACTTCCATCATCGGAGGGTTGAGACGGCGTTGAGCCTCTCGAGATGTTTTGGACCCCTCCTCTAGAAGTATGCGATGCATGCACATAGTAGGGCTAATTCCCTTTATGTCGGCCAAAGTCCATCCAATTGCTGTTTTGTACTCTTTAAGCACTCGCACCAATTTATTCTCCTCTTGTGCCGTGAGTGAGGATGAGATGATGACGGGCAAAGTCTCATCCTCGCCCAAAAACACGTACTTCAAGTGACTAGGCAACGGCTTAAGTTCAAGTGTAGGTGGCTGCACAACTGAGGGAAGCATCTTATTAGCCGAAACTGAACTTAAAATAGGGTCAAAAAACTTACTTGAATGTGATGGCAAGGACTCGAGGGCAGCCACCATCTCAATCATATCTTCACTAGGGGGAGATAGGAGCATATTTATGCGCCTTAGTTTGCTTGTTTTCTTGCATTTATGTTGCTAGTACTTAGTAATTTTAGTACTTTAAGCTATTTTCGTGTGTTTGTAGGTCCAAAGGGCTAAAAGAGCAAAAAGATGCATTTTGGAGACTTTTGGAGCACTTTTGGGCTAAGGATGGATAGCTTATGCTTGGAGCCAAAGTGTTGGATGAAATTGAAGACCTAATTAAAGACCAAAGTGTTGGAACCTTGTTCCCTTTAGTTTTAGGACATTTAAACCTTTCCTAATCCCAATCATGCCATGCATAACACACCAACAACAACCTAGTCGTGCATAACATTCCATTTCCACCACTTTCCAACCTAATTCACATGCATCCCATTCTTTAATTCAGCCACTTAATCATTCAACCACATTCACATTCATCACCACTTCATCACATGCAGCCACACATTTATTCTAACACATTGCCGTGCACATGCACCCTAGATTCTAATCAGCCACTCCACATGCATTTCCAACCTATTCCACATGCATTTCCAACCCACATGCACCCTTTAATCATTTAACCTAGCTGTCATTACACATGCATTCCTTTAATCCACATGCATCTCCATAAACCATCAACACATGCACCCATCACCCAACACTCCCCTTTGCCGTGCATTACTCCATCAATTACAGCCACATTCCACATGCATAACCAACCTAGCAGCCCTTTAATCATTATCCTAGCTGTCATTGCACATGCATCTTCAAATAAATCACTCACATGCACAACCTGCCATCATTCCTACCCATGTCGTGCACTCCCACTTCATCATTCCAGCTTTCCAACCTAATTCACATGCATTCCATCCTTTAAAACATTGCACATGCACTCCCTTTAATTAGTTTAACCTAGCTGTCATTCCACATGCACATTCACTCCCATTTCAGATTGCATTCCCATTCACACATCAAAATCTGCCAATGCCGTGAGTTCCCATCCCATTTCCAGCTTTGCACATGCATTCACTTAACCTAGCTGTTTTGCAAATGCATTCACTTAACCTAGCTGTCATGTTCCCTCTCCCATCCATTCATCTCCCTATAAAAACCATACACACTTCACACAACATTCATTCACTCTTCCATATTCAGAAAATCACCAAAGAGAGCCTTTGTGCCGTGCAAAACATCACCCATTTCCCTACCAATCCAAACACCATCACTTCCTTCACCATTCCACAAAACCTATCATTCTACATCATCCATAATCCCCAAAACTCACCTTAGACCTTGTGCTACAACAAAGAGGAAGAGAAGCGGGCCTAAACGTTCATACAATTTAAGTTTGAGTTGTTGGAATGTTTAGGTGTTTCTTTTCCTTTGAATTCAATGTTTAATTTCAATTCTCTTTGTTTTGTACGTATGAGGAACTAAACCCCCCTTGGCTAGGGGGGGATTCAAAATATATGTTTATGCTTGCATTTTGATTTGATTACTTCTAATTACGTTTCATAAGTTGTGGATTCAATTTGTTTAACCGTTTGATTGATAACTTATTTATGTATGTTTATTGAGAGTGCACGCTTAATTTTCATGCATGAATATGACGCTAGAATATAAGTGAGTTTCACCTAATAGTTATGAACTTATATTCACAAGTAGTGGAGGTTGCTTATAAACAATCGCGTTAAACGAATTCTTGGCATAAGTTTCATGCGTATTCCATAGTTATGAATGCCTTTGTCGATGTTTATGATTTCCGTTGAACTTAATGATCTTTGTTGAATGTCTCTATAATGCGTATTCCATAGTTAGGGACTTTGATTAGGAATAATTTGGTTGTAATGCGTATTCCATTCAATCCAATGAATCTAGGGAAATCTGAAAGTTAATTTAAGCGGATCTAATTAACTTGGAGCATTGAGAATTCATGGTTTATTGAAATGCAATTGGAAATCTTTTTATTATGCAAGTGTAACATGTGTGGAGATGAACCCCTTGGCTAGCATCCATTCATTCCATTTCATGAATTTCATATTTACATTCTGATAGGAGCATATTCATGCGACTTAAATGGCTTGTTCTCGTGCATTTACGTTATGTTTCTTTAGTTATTTTAGTACTTTAAGCTATTTTCGTGTGTTTGTAGGTCCAAAGGGCTAAAGGAGCAAAAAGATGCATTTTGGAGACTTTTGGAGCACTTTTGGGCTAAGGATGGATAGCTTATGCTTGGAGCCAAAGTGTTGGACGAAATTGAAGACCTAATTGAAGACCAAAGTGTTGGAACCTTGTTCTCTTTAGTTCTAGGACATTTAAACCTTTCCTATATCCATTGCACATGCATTCCTTTAATCCACATTCATCACCACTTCAACACATGCATCCATAATCATTTCTCCAACCTTGTCGTGCACATCATCATAAACAATCATGCACTCCACATGCATTTCCACCCTTACAAGACCCTAAACATATCATCCACACAAATCTGCCATCATTCACACAAACACTACCCATGTCGTGCACATTCACTCACCACAAACATTCCACATGCATTCATCAACATATCTAGTTGTCACTCACATGCATTTCCTTCATCATTTCCAACCCACATGTCCCTTTAATCATTCAAACATACACCCATTCACCACCAGAAATCATCCTTGCCGTGCACATGCATACACACTTCATTTCAGCCACATGCAACCATTAAACATTCAATCATTTCACTCCACTTAATGCCGTGAGTTCCCATCAGATTTCCAGCATAGTCACATGCATTCCATCCTTTAAAACATTGCACATGCACTCATCATCATAACCTAGCTGTCATGTTTCCCCTTTCATCATTCCCTCATATTCTTTAAATCAGCCAACACATGCTTTCACATGCATTTTTCAGCACCAAAGAATCCTTGCCGTGCACATTCACATTCATTTCCAGGTTGTCCCCTTGCATTGCAGCCACATATTCATTGCACATGCATTTCCAACCCACATGCATCCTTTAATCATTCAAACATGCAGCCACATTCCCTCCTAGCTATCATGTACCCCCCATTTCACCTATAAATAAGCATCCATTACACCTCATTCATACATTCTTCCATATTCAGAATGTAGACCATCAAACTCCCTTGTGCCGTGCCTTCCCTTACAATCCAAACACCATCCTTCCATTTTCACCACTCCCCAAACCATTCACACCATCAAACTATCCTTAGACCTTGTGCTACAACGAAGAGGAAGATAAGAGGGCCTAAACGTTCATACAATTCAAGTTTGAGTTGTTGGAATGTTTAGGTGTTTCTTTGATTTCAATGTTTAATTTCAATACTCTTTGTTTTGTACGAATGAGGAATGGAAGAGAAGAGGGCCTAAACGTTCATACAATTCAAGTTTGAGTTGTTCGAATGTTTAGGTGTTTCTTTGATTCTCTTTGTTTTTTACCATGAGGAACTAAACCCCCCTTGGCTAGGGGGGAATTCAAAATATATGTTTATGCTTGCATTTTGATTTGATTACTTCTAATTGCGTTTCATAAGTTGTGGATTCAATTCGTTTAACTGTTTGATTGATAACTTATTTATGTATGTTTATTGAGAGTGCACACTTAATTTTCATGCATGAATATGACGCTAGAATATAAGTGAGTTTCACCTAATAGTTACGAACTTATATTCACAAGTAGTGGAGGTTGCTTATAAACAATCGCGTTAAACGAATTCTTGGCATAAGTTTCATGCGTATTCCATAGTAACGAATGCCTCGTCAACACTTATAATTTTCATAGAGCGTAATGATTCTTGCTTGTATCTCTATTATGCAATCATGTAGGGGACTTGTGGGGAATGTTTTAGGTTGTCGTATGCAATCATCCAATTCAATAACGTTAGGAAGATTTGAAAGTTAATTTAAGTGGATCTAATTAACTTGGAGTGTTGAGAATTAATGGTTTATTGAAACGCAATTGGAAATCGTTTTATTATGCAAGTATAACATATGTGGAGATGAACCCCGTAGCTAACTTTCCATTCAATTCCATCAATTTGTTCTTTCTTTTCTTGTTTCTATTTTCATGTTTAATTTAACTTGTTGTTCAATTATGTTAAACATGTGGAACTAATTTCTTTTTAGTTAGAGGCGAATTTGAAGCCATGGACATATGTTGGTTATGATTTGATTTACTCCAGTTACGAATTCATGAACTTTAGATGTGGTTTACTTTTCTGTTTTGATTAAGAACTTGTTTATGTATGTGGGTTGAGGGTCGACACTTAATTTGCATGCCTAAACTTGATGCTAGGATATAAGGGAATTTCACCTAATCGTTATGAACTTATATTCATGAGTAGTAAAAATCGCTAGTCACGATTGTGTTTAGTAAACCCTAGGCTGGATTAACATGCGTATTCCATAGTTATGAATGCCTAGTCGATGTTTATGATTTCCGTTGAACTTAATGATCTCTGTTGAATGTCTCTATCATGCGTATTCCATGTTAGGGACTTTGATTAGGAATAATTTGGTTGTAATGCGTATTCCATTCAATCCAATGAATCTAGGGAAATCTGAAGGTTAATTTAAGCGGACCTAATTAACTTGGAGCATTGTCATTCATCGTTTGTTGAAGTCATAACTGGGAATCAAATTATATGCATATGTTCATGTGTGGATAAGGAACCCTCTAACTAGTTTCTCATCTTTCTATTTTATCAATTTTGTTTTTAGAATCTGTTTTAATTCCAAGTTTCTGTTTTAATTTTAAATTCGTCAAAACCAATCCCCCATTGCTTTTAAAGTGTTAGATTAGTTAGAAATACATTTAGTTTGTGTTTATAAGTGTTTTGATTAAATTTATTTCCCAATTTCGTTCAAAATTCACCAAAGTGCTCAAAACTGCCCAGAAAGTGTTTTTAAGGCAGTTTTGAGTGTTTTGGGTGATGTTTGAGTCTTTTGGTTTGTTTTAGTGTTTTAAGCGTTTAGCTTCGCATTCCTTGAGTTTAGTTTAGTGTTTTAAACTATATTGTGTTTTTACGTTTTTGAGTCAAATCCAAGTGATTAACAATCCCTCCTAATCCCCGGTCCAGAACGATCCCTACTTATACTTATACTACAATTGACAAAAAGAGGGTTTAATTTGTGTGCGTATAAATCTCGCATCACATTCTGTTTTAATTGCAATTTGTTCATTTAGTTTAATTTCGTCAAAACCTAAATCCCCCTTTACTTTAATGTCAAATTAGTTAGAAATACATTTAGTTTGTGTTTTTAAGAGTCTTGAGTCAAGTTACAACTTAATTTCGTCCAAATTTGGGTTTGTGCTCAAAACTGCCCAGAAAGTGGTCTTTAGGCAGATTTGAGTGTGTTTGTGCTATTTTGAGTCTTTTGATTTGTTTTAGTGTTTTAAAGTTTAGTTTTGCATTCTTTGAGTCTAGTATAGTGTTTTATATTGTGTTTTTACGTTATTGAGTCAAATCCAAGTGATTAACAATCCCTCCTAATCCCCGGTCCAGAACGATCCCTACTTACATACTTACTACAATTGACAAAAAGAGGGTTTAATTTGTGTGCGTATAAATCACGCATCAGGGGGCACGGCCAAGGATTCCCCATGCATGCCGTGGGGTTCCTTGGTGGTTATTTCGATGTTTTGCATGTCCCTTCCTTGTGCAATGACCAATTCAAGTGCATCGTTCTTCAAATTGTCTAAATAGTCTTGCGCCAAAGAGTCAATTATATCAATAGCAAAACACGAATGATTCTCACTAGGGTACTTCATAGAATTAGAAAGATTGAAATTAAGAACTTCCCCATCAAATTCCATGGTCAAAGTTCCATTATATACGTCAATCTTCGTACGAGCCGTTTTCATGAATGGCCTTCCAAGAAGGATGGGCAATGAAGGGGTATGTTCGGATTCATCCATTTCAAGCACATAGAAATCCGCTGGAAAGACTAAATGATTGACCTGCACTAACACATCTTCCAAAACTCCCTCTGGATAGGCATTAGATCTATCGGCCAATTGTATAATAACACCATCATTTTTCAATGCTCCTAGATTCATAGATGCATAAATCGAATATGGCATGACATTTATTAATGCACTTAAATCTAACATGGCAGATTCAAAACGAGTATTACCAATGACACATGGAATTGTAAAACTACCCGGATCCTTGCATTTAGGGGGCAGTTTTCTTTGCAAGATGGCGGAGACGTTTTCACCTACTTTTACAACCTCCTTGGTCGAAATCTTCCTCTTATTAGTGCAAAGTTCCTTCAAGAACTTGGCGTACCTCGGGACTTGCTTGATTGCATCCAAAAGAGGGATATTGACTTGAACTTTCCGAAACGTCTCAAGAATGTCCTTTTCGGCTTCCTCTTTCTTTGTTTCCGTGAACCTACTAGGAAAAGGCACATTCGAAGGAAAAACATTAGTAGGAATTGAACTTAACACGTTTTTACCTTTATTGGACAGATTGGGTGGTTTAGGGCCACTAGAAGCTTGCGGCAAAGGGAGTTCCACCCTTGCCGTGGGTTTGGTTGCTTCCCCCTCTTCACAATGCAGTTTTTCATCCTCTTTGTGACCTGTTTTTGATGAAGAACCTGCCCCAACTTCTTTTCCGCTTCTCAACACTATGGCCTTGGCAGATTCAAATCCACCTTTCGGATTCACTTGTGTTGAACTTGGTAACTTACCTTGTTCTCTACTAAATTGCCCCATGAATTCAGCCATTTGTCCCACTTGTCGCTTCAACTCCGTCACCTCTCGAGGTTGATTTTGTACCTTATTGGCGTAGTTTTGCATGTCCTTGGTTTGTTTTTCTGTCCCCTGCGCCAATGTAGTTAGTAATTGAATAACTTGAGAATTATCAAAAGACGAACCTGAGTTGTTTTGGGACGATGGTGGTTGGTTGGATTGATATGGCCGTGGGAACCCAGGGGGGTTTTGTTGAAATCCCCTTTGTGGTGCAAATTGTTGGGGCTCTCTCCACTTGAAATTAGGGTGATCTCTCCATCCGGGGTTGTAGGTGTTGGAGTATGGATCATGTTTGGGTTGGTTTTGGCCTTGGAAACCAATGGCATTGGCAGATTCCCATCCTCCATTCTCTATCAACTGAGGGCATGTCTCGGATGGATGCCCTTGCATTGAACACACGCCACACACCTGGTTTTCTTGTGGTTTTGACCCCTTGACAACCTGAGACACAAGAGAAGTAAGATTAGCCAATTGTGATTGAATATCAGAAATTGCACTTACCTCATTCACACTTTGTTGTCGTGGCCCCTCTCTTTGTCCAACACCTTCATATTGTTGAGCGTTGTGTTCTCGGTTGGCAATTAGAGCTTTGGCATCCACTAGAGTCTTGATAGGAGCATATTTAGGCGACTTAGTTGGCTTGTTCTTGTGCATTTACGTTGTTATTTATTAGTTCTTTAAGTCTTTTAAGCCATTTTCGTATGTTTTCAGGTTCTAAGGGCTAAAGGAGCAAAGAAGTGCATTTTGGAGCCTTTTGGAGCACTTTTGGGCTAAGGATGGATAGCTTATGCTTGGAGCCAAAGTGTTGGACGAAATTGATGACCAAATGAGCCTAGAATCAAAGGAAGAAGGAGGAATCAAGAATTGGAAACTAGTTTCCATTATGGGGAGTTTCTATTCTTGAAAGGTTTCTAATTATGCAAGTTTCCAAATAATGTGGTTGCCTAAATCACATGTTCTCGAAGCCCTAGACATGTGCCGCACCTTACCTTCCTCTTCTCTCCCAAAATCTGCAAGATTAGGTCACAATCCCTTTCTTAAAAGCCTTAGCCGAACCTATACATTCCTTTTCTCCCAAAATCTGCAAGTTTTGCACTTTCCCCTTCTTTTCCACCCTTGTGCAGCAAGACTTAGCCTTTTTCCCCTAATTCCTGATTTCAATTACCTATTCTAAAGGGATTTAACTTAATTCCTGATTCTTAGAATTGATTTAGGGAATTAAACACTTACCTATTTCAAAAACAACCCTTGCCGTGCACTTCCCTGGACATTCCTCTTCCTTGCCGTGCAAGGGGGAGGATTCTTTCCTATTTCTTGAGTCTTTGACTTAATTTTTGATTACCTAAATAACCTAGGGTTTTATTTCCTGAAATCCTATTAATAAACCTCCTTGTTGCAGCCACAGAAGATTCATTCATTAACCATTCACGCCAGAAATTCTTCCCTTCCCTCTCACACATCCATACTTCACCATTCTCCATATTTTCTGCCCAAAAACATCCCTTGCCGTCCCCTACATCCATCCCAACCTTAAACCTATCATTCTACATCATCCATAACTTCAAAAACCCACCAAAACCCTTGTGCCGCAGCAACTAGGAGAGGAAGGAAGCTTAAAACGGTTCATGCTTGCAGATTGGAGCGTTTTAGGTGTACTTCGTTCTTGTTTTCAATGTTTACTTTGCTATTACTTTCTAAGTTTGCTGTAATCATGAGTGGCTAAACCCCTAATTAGTTAGGGGAAAGTTTGAAGCCATGAACATGTTTGAAATATGAATTGATTTCTTCCAATTGTGATTTGTAAGTTGTGATTGCAATTCAATTATCTGTTTATTAAAAACTTGTTTTTGTATGTTGATTAGGGATGCATACTTAGTCTTCATGCCTAAACTCGATGCTAGTTTATAAACGAGTTTCACCTAATCGTCACAAGTTTATAAACATGAGTAGTGAAGGTTGCTAGTCACAACCGCGTTAATTGAATTCTTGGCAAGAGTTTCATGCTTTTCATAGTAACAATTGCCTCGTCAATACTTATAGTTTTCATTAAACTTAATGATCTTTGATTGTACCTTTATTGTGCTTTTCACGTAAGGGACTTTTAGAGAATGTTTTGAGTTGTTGTATGCGCATTCCCATCCAATTCAATAACTTAAGGAAAACTTGAAAGTTAGAAAAGTGCTGTCCACGGCTAACTTGGGGTGTTGAGCATCATAGTTAATGAAAAGCAATTGGAAAATCGATTCATATATAAATGTGTCATGTGTGGAGAATGGACCTCTAACTAATCCATCCATCATCTTGTTTTCAACAAATTCGTTTTACAATCTGCCTAGTTTTATAATTTGTTTTGTTCTTTTAATTTTCGTCAAATCAAAACCCCCTTTACTTTCTTGTTCTAGAGTGTTTAGAATCTGTTTAGTTTGTGTTTTAAAGTGTTTTGAATCAAACCATAACCTTAAATTCGTCCAAAATTGTGTTTTAGGTCAGAAACTGCCTATTTAGTGTTTTTAGGCAGTTTTGAGTCTTTTGAACCTGTTTTGAGTCCTTTGAGTATTTGTGAACGTTTTTAACTTTGTTTTTATGTTTTTGAGTCAGTTTAGAGGTTTTAGCAAGCCCTCCTAATCCCCGGTCTAGAACGATCCCTACTTGCATCCTTACTACAATTTGACAACAAGAGGGTTAATTTGTGTGCTTAACTATTTTCGCATCAAGTCTTGTCCACTAATGCACCACCCGCCGAAGCATCTAGCATTTGACGTTCCATGGGAAGGAGTCCCTCGTAGAAATATTGAATGAGCAGCTCCTCCTTCATTTGGTGCTGTGGACATGAAGCAAAAAGTGATTTAAAACGTTCATAATAAGATGGAAACGACTCACCTTGATTTTGTTGGATGCCACTAATTCGTTTCCTCAAGAGAATGATCTTGGCAGTGGGAAAGAATTTCTCTAAGAATGCACGTTTCATACTTTCCCAAGAATTGACAGTTCCAGGGGACAATTCAAACAACCAATCTTTGGCCTTGTCCATAAGTGAGAATGGAAAGGCCTTCATCTTCAAAATACTCCCATCCACGTTGATGGGTGTCATACTTGAGCAAACTACTTCAAATTCCTTAAGATGTTTGTTAGGATCTTCCATGGACAACCCATGGAATTTAGGAATATGATGTAATAAACTAGACTTAAGTTCAAATTCTTCCGTCTTACCTTCAGCTGCCGTAGGGTATTGTATGCATAAAGGGACGGCATTGCCCATACTTGAGGCAGAGAGCTCTTTGATGGTTCGATTGTCCACGGCCATGGTTTGTACTTCCTCCACAACCTGTGCCGTGGCTTCTCCTTCCTCACCTCCTTCGTCAAACTCGGATGTAGAGCTAGAAGATGGTGGGTTAGGGTTTGGTTGATGCTCTTGCTTCCTCAAGGTCCGCTCAAAATCGTCGTCAAAGTCCAAAATATTCTTATGAACAGGTTAGGAACTTCGAGTCATACACTAGTACCTGAAAACAATGAAACAAAAAAAAATCAGTAACTAAGATAGAAAACAAACGAAAAATAAATAAAAAGAAATAACGAGGGATTAGCAAAGTTGCTAATCCCCGGCAACGACGCCAAAAATAGTTAAGCACACAAATTAACCCTCTTATTGTCAAATTGTAGTAAGGATGCAAGTAGGGATCGTTCAGGACCGGGGATTAGGAGGGCTTGCTAAAACCTCTAAACTAACTTAAAAACATAAAAACAAAGTTAAAAACGTTCACAAAGACTCAAAGGACTCAAAACAGGTTCAAAAGACTCAAAACTGCCTAAAAACACTAACTAGGCAGTTTCTGACCTAAAACACAATTTTGGACGAATTTAAGATTATAGGTTGATTCAAAACACTTTAAAACACAAACTAAGCAGATTCTAAACACTATAAAACAAGAAAGTAAAGGGGGGTTTTGATTTAACGAAAATTGAAATAACAAAACAAGTTATAAAACTAGGCAGATTGTAAAACGAATTTGTTGAAAACAAGATGATGGATGGATTAGTTAGAGGTCCATTCTCCACACATGACACATTTATATATGAATCGATTTTCCAATTGCTTTTCATTAACTATGATGCTCAACACCCCAAGTTAGCCGTGGACAGCACTTTTCTAACTTTCAAGTTTTCCTTAAGTTATTGAATTGGATGGGAATGCGCATACAACAACTCAAAACATTCTCTAAAAGTCCCTTACGTGAAAAGCACAATAAAGGTACAATCAAAGATCATTAAGTTTAATGAAAACTATAAGTATTGACGAGGCAATTGTTACTATGAAAAGCATGAAACTCTTGCCAAGAATTCAATTAACACGGTTGTGACTAACAACCTTCACTACTCATGTTTATAAACTTGTGACGATTAGGTGAAACTCGTTTATAAACTAGCATCGAGTTTATGCATGACGACTAAGTATGCATCCCTAATCAACATACAAAAACAAGTTTTTAATAAACAGATAATTGAATTGCAATCACAACTTAACAAATCACAATTGGAAGAAATCAATTCATATTTCAAACATGTTCATGGCTTCAAACTTTCCCCTAACTAATTAGGGGTTTAGCTACTCATGATTACAGCAAACTTAGAAAGTAATAGCAAAGTAAACATTGAAAACAAGAACGAAGTACACCTAAAACAGTCCAATCTGCAAGCGTGAACCGTTTCAGGCCTCCTTCCTCTCCTAGTTGTTGCGGCACAAGGGGTTATGATGAGTTTTGGGGATTATGGATGATATAGAATGATGTGTTTAGGATAGGGATGGATGTAGGGGACGGCAAGGGTTGTTTTTGGGCAGAAAGTATGAAGAATGGTGAAGTATGGATGTGTTAGAGGGAAGGGATGAATTTCTGGCGTGAATGGTGAATGAATGAATGTTTTGTGGCTGCAACAAGGAGGTTTATTAATAGGATTTCAGGAAATAAAACCCTAGGTTATTTAGGTAATCAGAAATTAAGTCAAAAGCTCTTTGAAATAGGAAATCAAATCAGAAATCTAAGGGAAAGTAGTGAATAGGTGCGGCAAGGCAATAAAACACAAAAGGAATGTGTTTTAATGCAAGGAAACAGGAAAGAAACATCCCCCTTGCACGGCAAGGAAGAGGGAATGTCAAGGGAAGTGCACAGCAAGGCTTTTAAGAAATAGGTAAGTGTTTTATTTCCCTAAATCAATTCTAAGAATCAGGAATTAAGTTAAATCCCTTTAGAATAGGTAATTGAAATCAGGAATTAGGGGAAAAAGGCTAAGTCTTGCGGCACAAGGGAGGAAAAGAAAGGGAAAGTGCAAAACTTGCAGATTTTGGGAGAAAAGGAATGTATAGGTGCGGCTAAGACTTTTAAGACAAGGATTGGGACATAATCTTCCAGATTTTGGGAGAGAAAAGGAAGGTAACTCACGACACAATTTAGGACATGCTTCTAGAACATGTGATTTAGGCAACCAACATTATTTGGAAACTTGCACAATTGGAAACCTTTCAAGAATAGAAACTCCCCATAATGGAAATTGGTTTCCAATTCTTGATTCCTCCTTCTTCCTTCAATTCTAGGCTCATGATAGGAGCATATTTATACGACTTAGTTAGCTTGTTTTCTTGCATTTAATTAGCTAAACTATGTTAATTATAGTGTTTAAAGTTATTTTCGTGCAATTTAAGGTTTTAGTGTCAAAGTATGCAAAAAGAAGCAATTTGGAGCATTCTAGAGCATTTTTGGGCCAAGATTGGATAGTGCAAGCATGGAGGCATGAGGATGGACGAATTTGAAGGCTTGAATTCAGTTAGAGAGCTGCAAGGGGGCCTAAAAACCTTATTTCTAGAAGGCTTTATCTATTCATACCTTGTCTCCTAGCCGTCCTACATTGTCCTAGCCGTCCTACCTTGTCTCCTAGCCGTCCTACCTTGTCCTAGCCGTCCTACCTTGTCTCCTAGCCATCCTACCTTGTCTCCTCGCCGTCCTACCTTGTCTCCTAGCCGTCCTACCTTGTCTCCAACCTTTCCAAGCCCTATAAATAAGGCTTTGCAGCAAGGCACAAAGGGGGATCACTCATTCACCCAATTTTCGTCCATTCATCTAGCCACACCATTCTACACATCCTAAAATCCCAGAAACACAATTCCAGCCACTTTTACCACCTTTGCCGCAACCTTCCATCCAAGCAACCATTCATCCACCATAGCCGCACCTTCCCACCACCATAACCACCTTGTGCCGCCACCATTGAAGGAGAGGAGGAGTAGTGCCGTGCAGTCAAAAGGAAGGAAGAAACCTTGCACATGCAATCTGCAACTATTGGAGTGTTTGGAGTTCTTTCTTCTCTTGTTTCTGTTTTCATGTTTAATTTAACTTGTTATTCAATTATGTTAAACATGTGGAACTAATTTCTTTTTAGTTAGAGGCGAATTTGAAGGCATGGACATATGTTGGTTATGATTTGATTTACTCCAGTTATGAATTCATGAACTTTAGATGTGGTTTACTTTTCTGTTTTGATTAAGAACTTGTTTATGTATGTGGGTTGAGGGTCAACACTTAATTTGCATGCCTAAACTTGATGCTAGGATATAAGGGAATTTCACCTAATCGTTATGAACTTATATTCATGAGTAGTAAAAATCGCTAGTCACGATTGTGTTTAGTAAACCCTAGGCTGGATTAACATGCGTATTCCATAGTTATGAATGCCTAGTCGATGTTTATGATTTCCGTTGAACTTAATGATCTTTGTTGAATGTCTCTATCATGCGTATTCCATAGTTAGGGACTTTGATTAGGAATAATTTGGTTGTAATGCGTATCCCATTCAATCCAATGAATCTAGGGAAATATGAAAGTTAATTTAAGCGGACCTAATTAACTTGGAGCAATGTCATTCATCGTTTGTTGAAGTCATAACTGGGAATCAAATTATATGCATATGTTCATGTGTGGATAAGTGATGCGGAAATTAACTTAACACACAAATTAACCCTCTTTTGACAATTGTAGCATATAAATAAGTAGGGATCGTTCTTACACCGGGGATTAGGAGGGATTGCTAAACACTCTAAACTGACTCAAATAAATAAAACTAACCTTTAACACACTTAAACTCACTTAAAAAGACTCAAAATAAGCTAAAAACACTCAAAACTGCCTTAAAAACACAAACTGGGCAGTTTTGAGCCTAAACACAAACTTGGACGAAAATTGGTTCTAACTTGACCCAAAACTCTTAAAACACAATCTAAAACATATTTGGACCAATTAGACACTCTAAGACAAGTGGGGATTTGGTTTTGAACGAAAATCAAACAAACAAAACAAATATGTAAAAGAGGCAGATTTAGGCGAATTTGATAAAATTAAGTGGATGGTGAGATGGCTAGGAGGTTTTTCTCCACACATGGCATATTTGCATATAACACAATTTCTAGTTGCTTATTCAATGAATTTATGAACCCCAACACCCCAAGTTAATTAGGTACGCTTAAATTAACTCTAAGATTTCCCTTAGGCCATTGAATTGAATGGAGTTAGCGCATTGCAATCAAATTATTCCTTAAAAGTTTTCTATATGAAAGCGCATAAAAGAAAGACAATCAAAGATCATTAGGTTCTATGGAAATCATAGGTGTTGACGAGGCATTCGTAACTATGAAAGCGCATGATACTTATGCCAAGAATTTACTTATCATAATTGTGACCAACAATCTTAACTACTCATGAATATAAGTTCCCAACGATTAGGTGAAGTTCCCTCATACCCTAGCATCATGTTTATTGATGCGAGATTTATACGCACACAAATTAAACCCTCTTTTTGACAATTGTAGTATAAGTATAAGTAGGGATCGTTCTTAACCGGGGATTAGGAGGGATTGCAAATCACTTGGAAACTGACTCAAAAACGTAAAATAAAGTTTAAAACACTAAACTAAACTCAAAGAATGCAAAACTAAACACGTAAAGCACTAAAACAAACTAAAAGACTCAAAACAGCACCAAAACACTCAAACCTGCCTTAAAAACACTTTTTGGGCAGTTTTGAGCACCTTGAGTACTTTGGACGAATTTGGGAAATAAATTGAATCAAAACACTTATAAACACAAACTAAATGTATTTCTAACTAATCTAACACTTTAAAAGCAATGGGGGATTGGTTTTGACGAATTTAAACTAAATGCACAGATTCTAATTAAAACAGATTCTAAAAGCGAAATTGATGAAATAGAAAGATGAGAAACTAGTTAGAGGGTTCCTTATCCACACATGAACATAAGCATATAATTTGACTCCTAGTTATGACTTCAACAAACGATGAATGACAATGCTCCAAGTTAATTAGGTTCGCTTAAACTAACTTTCAGATTTCCCTAGATTCATTGGATTGAATGGAATACGCATTACAACCAAATTATTCCTAATCAAAGTCCCTAACCATGGAATACGCATGATAGAGACATTCAACAAAGATCATTAAGTTCAACGGAAATCATAAACATCGACTAGGCATTCATAACTATGGAATACGCATGTTAATCCAGCCTAGGGTTTACTAAACACAATCGTGACTAGCGATCTTTACTACTCATGAATATAAGTTCATAACGATTAGGTGAAATTCCCTTATATCCTAGCATCAAGTTTAGACATGCAAATTAAGTGTCGACCCTCAACCCACATACATAAACAAGTTCTTAATCAAAACAGAAAAGTAAACCACATCTAAAGTTCATGAATTCATAACTGGAGTAAATCAAATCATAACCAACATATGTCCATGGCTTCAAATTCGCCTCTAACTAAAAAGAAATTAGTTCCACATGTTTAACATAATTGAACAACAAGTTAAATTAAACATGAAAACAGAAACAAAAGAAAGAAAACACAAATTGATGGAAAGTTAGCTACGGGGTTCATCTCCACATATGTTATACTTGCATAATAAAATGATTTCCAATTGCGTTTCAATAAACCATTAATTCTCAATACTCCAAGTTAATTAGATCCGCTTAAATTAACTTTCAAATCTTCCTAACGTTATTGAATTGGATGATTGCATACGACAACCCAAAACATTCCCCACAAGTCCCCTACATGATTGCATAATAGATCATTACGCTCTATGAAAATTATAAGTGTTGACGAGGCATTCGTTACTATGGAATACGCATGAAACTTATGCCAAGAATTCGTTTAACGCGATTGTTTATAAGCAACCTCCACTACTTGTGAATATAAGTTTGTAACTATTAGGTGAAACTCACTTATATTCTAGCGTCATATTCATGCATGAAAATTAAGTGTGCACTCTCAATAAACATACATAAATAAGTTATCAATCAAACGGTTAATCAAATTGAATCCACAACTTATGAAACGCAATTAGAAGTAATCAAATCAAAATGCAAGCATAAACATATATTTCGAATTCCCCCCTAGCCTAGGGGGTTTTAGTTCCTCATGGTACAAAACAAAGAGAATCAAAGAAACACCTAAACATTCCAACAACTCAAACTTGAATTGTATGAACGTTTAGGCCCTCTTCTCTTCCATTCCTCATTCGTACAAAACAAAGAGTATTGAAATTAAACATTGAAATCAAAGAAACACCTAAACATTCCAACAACTCAAACTTGAATTGTATGAACGTTTAGGCACTCTTCTCTTCCTCTTCGTTGTAGCACAAGGTCTAAGGATAGTTTGATGGTGTGAATGGTTTGGGAAGTGGTGAAAATGGAAGGATGGTGTTTGGATTGTAAGGGAGGGCACGACACAAGGGAGTTTTGATGTCTACATTCTGAAATGGAAGAGAGAATTGAGGTGTTTGTGACTGAAATGTGTATGAATGAGAATGAATCAATTGTGGCTGCAATGAATGCTTATTTATAGGTGAAAGAGAGGGAACATGACAGCTAGGAACTTGGTGGAAATCTGAAATGGTGATGGGAGATGCATGTGGCTGATTTATGCATGTGATTAAAGAGTGAATGCATGTGCACGGTTTTGGTGTGGAGAAAGGGGTGAATGTGGCTGAAATGCAAGGGGGAATGATGATGAATGCATGTGCATTAAAGAGTGAATGCATGTGGCTGATTTGTGGTGCAATGATGAAGGAATAATCTGGAAATGCAAGGTGAATGTGCATGTGCTTTGAAATGGATTAAAGAGTGGGAGTGCATGATGATAAATGCATGTGGATTAAGTTGGAAATGCATGTGGAGTGGCTGATTAGAATCTAGGGTGCATGTGGGTTGGAAATGATGAAGGAAATGCATTTGAGTGACAGCTAGATATGTTGGTGAATGCATGTGGAATGGATGATTTCTTGGTGAGGGATGTGGAGTGGCTGGAATGATGAAAGAATAAAGGGTGCATGTGGGTTAATTAATTAAGTGTATGATATGATAAGTGAATGATAAGTATATGGTATGATAAGTGTATGATATGATAAGTGAATGATAAGTATATGATATGATAAGTGTATGATATGATAAGTGGTGAATGATAAGTGGTGAATGATATGTAGAAGTGGTGATGATAAGTGTATGATATGTGATTATGATAAATGATAAGTGGTGATGATAAGTAATGATATGTGGGAGTGTGGCTGAAATGAAGGAGTGGAATGTTGGAATGTTATGCACGGCTAAGGATATAGGAAAGGTTTAAATGTCCTAAAACTAAAGGGAACAAGGTTCCAACACTTTGGTCTTCAATTAGGTCTTCAATTTCGTCCAACACTTTGGCTCCAAGCATAAGCTATCCATCCTTAGCCCAAAAGTGCTCCAAAAGTCTCCAAAATGCATCTTTTTTGCTCCTTTAGCCCTTTGGACCTACAAACACACGAAAATAGCTTAAAGTACTAAAATTACTAAGTACTAGCAACATAAATGCAAGAAAACAAGCAAACTAAGGCCCATAAATATGCTCCTATCATTTATGCATGCAAATTAAGCGTGCACTCTCAATTCATATACATAAGCAAGTTTTAATTAAAACAGATAAGCAAATTGAATTCATCATTCATGAAATCACAACTAAAAGTAATCAAATCATCATGCAAATATAACCATGGTTTCGAAATTCCCCCCTAGCCAAAGGGGGGATTAGTTCCTCATTCTTGCACAACAAAAAGTATTGAATTTAAACATTGAAATCATAAGAAAGATTACACCTATACGTTCAGCAATTCCAAGATGGATTTGATGCACAGATTGGCTCCTCTTCCTCCTCCTTGTTGCGGCACAAAGTGAGGGTGATGGAATTGGGGGTTTTGGATGGTGTTTTCTAGTTTGGAGGGATGGAGGATGGTTGATTATGGTGGGGAAGGGTGCGGCAGAGGTGTATGGATGTGGAGGGAGGTCTATGGAGGTCAAGAATGGAGAATGGAGGTGCGGCACAAGGGTTTTCTGTCTAGCATAAGGGGTCTACGAATTTTTGGCTGAAATTATGTTTATATAGTCCTAGGGTTAAGTAGATTATGGTTAGACTTAACAGGTTTGGTGAATTAGGGCCCTAGAATTCGGCCATGGTGATTCAAATCCACTTAGGAGAAGGTTTTGGGCCACATATTTTTATAAACTGATTTGTATACCCAAATCCACAAGGATTAGGCCTTGGAATTCAGAATCCCAAAGGGATTGGGCCTAGGAAGGTGCGGCTGATTTAGGGGAGAGGGTAGCTTGGCTTGCAAGGCAAGGTAAAGCCTTCTAGAAAGGTTTGGGCGCCACTTTTCTAGGGTTTCTAGAAAGAATAGGTTTTGTGGCAGATTTGGGCCTTCTAGACTAGGGTGCTTCTAGAAATAGGTTCTAGAATGATCCATTTAGGTCATGCAATTAGGAGTAAGACATGATAAGGTTTGGATAGGATAAGATGAGATAAGGTTTGGATAATGTTTTGGATAATTGGATAATGTTGGATAAGGTTGGATAATGTTTTGGATAATGTTTCCTCTTTTCTTGCACTTTCCTTATCCACTTTGTCCTTAGCTTAGTTCCTTCCTCTTCTTATCACATTTCCAACTTCTTGAAGTCCAAATTCGTCCATCCATGTTAGCCCACATTCAAGCTCACCACCTAGTGTCCAAAATAGCTCCAAAATGCACCAAAATGCACTTTCTTGATACTTTAACCCATAGGACCTACAAACACATGAAATTGAGTTGTAATACGACATTAACTAAGAAATAATAGCACAAATGGACAAGAATAAGCTAGTTAAGTCGCCTAAATATGCTCCTATCAAATTCCCCCACACTTATCTTTTGCTAGTCCTCGAGCAAAACAAATAAACAAAAGAAACAAAACATAAATCTAAACCTTCCAACGTTCGCCTCAGGGATTTCCAATGAAACATAACATGTCAAAGATCACCACTCACATAGATTTAAGCAATGCTTACCCTCAAGCATACTTAATCATAGTCACCATTCACTAGCTCGCATTTAATCAATTAAAACAACATTTTGAATGTAGTAACATGCCTTAGAGAATTCCCTCAATTCCTTACTAGGTGTACTCTCAATTTTCACACAGATTTTCTAACTACACTCCCTACGCTAGGTATATGTGAGAAGATTGATGTAAACATGTAGACGAACACTCACATATGTTATAACAAGGAAAGCACTTTCTGGAATTATTAACATGTATATATATGATCTCATGAATGGAATGCTACCACTTAGATGCGAGAACCAGGGATACCATATGGTCAAACCCACTTTAAACTCCACATATTGAAACACATAGCAATCAAGATAGAAGTCAAGGGGTTGTAACGAGGCTAGGGTATTGGCTAACAACGAAAGGTAAAGGATAACAAACATTCTTAAAGCAATAGTGAGCAAGGTATTGAATTAGGCACTTAGAATTCCCTTTAGAACGCGCAAGTCAACTTTGATCACCCAAGGGGGAAGTCACACAAAAATTAGGGCCATATTCAACTTTTTGGACCCTTTCTTCAACAATCTCACTTGTGAGTTCATTCTCACTTATTTTCATTCCTTTTCTTCCTTTTCTTCTTCTTTTTCTTCTTTTTCACAAAATTTTTTTTTTCTTTTCGTTTTTTTTTTCTTTCTTTTTCTTGTGCCCCTTTTAAGACTTTGGCACACCCACACTCACCAAATCCCTTCCCCCACACTTGTTTTCTGCACAAATGTCACTCAATAGGAATTCCTTCTAAGTTATGCTCCACTATACTTTAAGAACACAAGGGTGGATTCGGCTATTTGGCTATGGTGGTGACTACTACACAACTTCATCTTGTTATTTGTTATGCTAATCAATTTCATGCTTTGAATGAAACGAGTATGAGTTCTAGTATTTGGAACTATAGTGATGAAGCGCATTCTAAGTAGCAACCAAGCAAAGAATAATGAGATCATGCAACGACTTTAGAGAACAAGAATGCACAGATTAATAACTCTCCAAATAACCGTTTAGGCTCAAGTCTCTCAGGGATGTAGCGTTTGTTTGAGTTCCTTCCTTCAAGCATGTTACAAAAACTGATTTTATCTTTTGTGATTACATGTGAATTCGTAAACTATAACTACAACCAAGCGTAAACCAAAGAGCAATTCACACGTCCATCATTGTTTGTAACTTTCTTTAACAGTCATGCATTAAAAACCAAATCCTCATCATTGTGTTGGAAGGTACCCTAAGACACACAAACACACAAAAACAACTCTTTTTGGCTTTTTCAAAACACTTTTTTCGATTTTTTTTCAAATTTTCGGATTTTTACTTCAACACACACCAAAACAGCTTAAAACGCACTAAAAACACTTAAAAACAGTGAGAACAACATTGGAAGTGATAGGTGATAGAATCCCATGAATTTTTGCATAAAAGCACATGTTTACCCCTCCACACTTAAATCAAACATTGTCCTCAATGTTTCACACAAAAACTCACATAAAAGCAAACAAATAACAAGCAACTACGCATGAAAAAATAAATAGCAAGGAGAAGGGTTTAGAAACGCAAATCTGGGTTTGGAGTGGAAGTTCCATCTTCTCCTTGTCGAACACATGGGTTGCCTCCCAAGAAGCACTTGCTTTAACGTCTTCCAGCCGGACGAATACGCCATGCTAAGCTTCACTAGTAGTACCCACGGCATGGAGGGGTACATGATGAAGGGAAATCTATGAGATTCATGTGGGATTTCTAGTGACTAGCATGCATATACAATTCAAAATTTATATACGAAAGCAACGGAAGCGTGTCATACATTTTATCAAAGCTATAGTCATGCAAATCCCCTTCAAGATGCATAGGTTTATATAAGATGCATCAAAACAAAATTTATAAGAAGAACAAACTAGAGGTTTAGTTTTATACCTCTTGATCTAGATCTTAGACCAAGGATGGACCACCTCCAAGATCTTTGCTCCTCAAACTCCTTGAGCCTAGCCTCCCTCCTTGCTTCCTCCACTTTGTATAGTAAGTGCTCCTAGGTTCTCTTCAAGTTTCCAAAGATATGAAAACCTCTAAAGATCCTCACCCACTTTGTAATGAGAAAGATGAAGGAATAACCAAAAGGGTGTATAGATGATTAGTTAAATCACCCCCTTGGTGGCCGGCCCTTTGTGTTCAAGAGAGAGAGCTTTCCTTTTTCTCTTTTGTTGTTTTAGAACACATCAAAACCCTAATGAATCTTTCACTATAATGTTCCTTTTATTACACAAAGAAACAAGTCAACAATTGACCTTCTCTCTCCCTCTCTTTGGCCGGCCATATGTGTTTGGTTTGGGCTTTGGGCTTTTAATTATTTCAAGTCATCCAATGCTTGAATAAAAGCCCAATGGGTTTTGGCCCAATGGGCCTAATTAAACCCGAACGTTTCTATAAGCCCAAAACGATCTTTATCGCTTTTATGATTTCTTTAGACTTTCTAAATTAATCAAAACACTTAATTAATCCAATTAATTTATTTCCATCATGCATTAGTTACTCACTACAAGAGTGTATTGGTGAACAATCTTTTAGGTTCTAATTAGCAAGGCAGTGAAGTGATTGGCACCAATCCAATTGATTATATTTAATCCATACACTTAGTGAATTAAAACTTACTTTTAATTCACCTTCTTCTTTGATGACTACATTTAATCATCTAGAAGAACTCACAAGCCATGAGTGACATCTAAACATATATCATGGCTACCCAAGCTAATGTAGAAGTTTATTCGGAGAACCTATTCAGTTGGAATTACAATGTAATTCGATCCTTCTCTAAAACAATACTCTCAATCACATCACTAGGGTATGGATTTATAATGTCAAACCCCTAATGTGATTATTCCTTCTTATACGATTCAATTGAGACGTATAGGAACGTTTTCCTTTATTACGCTCGATACTTCGGCCGAAGATTCCCGAATCATATCTTAGAGTATTCATCCTTTCTTATCGAGGATTAGAGATTCCTTGTTGCACATTCACTTGCCTTCATGGCTAAGTGGCTTAACCCCAACGATGCCTTGGACACTCGCGTATGGAATGACTTCAACATAATCAAAGATTAAGTACTTAACCACAAGACAACGACGATGCCTCAGGTCAAAGGATTACTTACATTATTCCAACCATTAGAGTTACTTGCTTGACATGTGAGTAGACCTCCATGCAAGTACTCTCGTTTGATTGTGTTCAGTGAACTCATTCCCTTAATGAGCACCTACATGCTTGTCTTAGTGTCGCTACACGAATGGGATGAGACTTTCCATCCTTCGAATTGAAGCAGACATAGTATGTACCGGTCTATGGATTGTCAGTATCCCTCCGACAATCCTTATGACCAAGAACCTTTTTGGACATGATGGTTATGAGAAGAAGGTCTCTGTAATCTAACATCATTAGGTTACTTCTTCCATCGATCCATTGTCCATGGATTCACTATTTAGGACATATTTTGTTCATTGAGATAGTCCTAATTAGTATCTTTGCCTTCCGATGTATAAGAGTCATATATACATCAATTTATTGTCCTGAAAGGTTTCTTCCAAAGATTGACTTTCAGGGCATATTTCCAACAATCTCCCACTTGCACTAAAGTCAATCACTAGTGTATCTTATACATGCTAGTTGAGTGAGCTTATGCTCGTAGGTGAACTTGGTTATGTATTAATCACCTTTTAATTTAAAAGGGATTTACTTATCAAATGTTTCTAAAACATTTTGATGATGTCTCTTTCTTGTGTTCGAATACTTTGATGAGACCTTGATTCCATGGCTTGAGCTATCGCCCCATTATGTCGTAGTATCCTACTAACGACCTTATGGTTTGGATTCAATCATTGGTTCTAAAAGAACCCCTTCCTTTCAAAACACCTTTTGAAGCAGTTTCTAAAACAATATATCGACATATATTTTGTTTGTATACTTTATACAAACTTTGCTCCAACCTTGAGACCATTGTAGTACGATACTAACAATACATTCATATGATTAGTTCTTCATCCATTATGAAGTTCCATTTAAAATGGGTTATTTTCACTTTGGTTCGTAACCTAAGTGAATGCACGCTTCCAAAGTCCCACTCTGATGTTCCTTTCTTAAAGGCAATAATACTCTATCAGTTGCTTTGGTTCTGATCCTGGGATATAGTAATATCTTAAAGTGATAACCCATGGTTTTTCACTTTTGGATATCTACTCACAAGTCCATACATGTGTCCCTTTTTGTGATTTTATGACACATTCATTATAGGGGTTATGAAAGTGATTTTCTATCATATATTAAATCTTCAACATTTGAGATTTAATTTCCCCATATAACTTCCTTGAGATAGCCTTTGTTATATCAATAAGTCCAATTCAAGTCTATACTTAAAATTAACCGTGTCATGTCTTGTCATTTTTCGAGTAACATCTAGGTTTGATCAAGTCTATCAAATAGACTTCATTCATATCTTGTTGCTCAAATTATGACATCACTCCCATTGGGCTTGTTGTAACTTAGCATTCATTCAAAACTTAACACTTAAATTTTTCTTGATTTGAATGCATATTGCTCCCACTAACTTGTTTTGGATCTATTGACAATCATTGAGATCCATTAGCTTATTAATGACGTCTCAACAATTTTGAGACTATCAACAATACTAGCTAACACAAGTTATTTAAATGAATCATTTAAATGGTGTCATACACCATTCTTCAAGTTTTAGTCATACTAAGACTTTAATGTAGTCATATAAGAATTATCCAAGTCTTTAGAGAAAGCAAGGCTTCTACTAAGGATATAGAAACTCAACCATTCCTTCTAGGTGGTTGATATAATTCTTTATCAAAAAACTACATGGAGCGTTATAGTTACATAAGGTGACGAATTCGGATTGTCTTGTTGTTAAACTATATGTTGTGACTCATTTTGAAACTATTCCCTTTTGTTTCATCAACTTGTCCATATGCTTTGTAATTTAGCTTGTTCTCATAAAAGAGAATGATGGACAACTCCCAACATATAACCATTTTATGCTAGGTTGACGAAACCTACATTCAAAGACTATTCTTTAGAATGTTACACAACATAGAATATTAATGTTTTGTAGAGCTTGAGTCTTTTAACAATTAAAATTATAAACTCTCAATAATAGTCAAGTACTATTATTATTTAGACAACTATAAACCAATCATATTCAAGTTTATATCCAATTTCTCACCTCCCACTATTTCTCATGACTTTAATGAGAAATCATTTCATACATTCAAAAATTGTATAAACGTGGAGTATACGGGTTGAGGACATTGTGTAGTAGCTTTAAAACCTTTCAAGCTCATTTGTTTCACTCTTCACTAAGTTGATGTCTTGTTATTAAGTGACTAAAACCTTTAAACATTTTATTGATTTAGACACTTAAATTTTTGGTTTAAACACACTTGACATTTTAAAACAATTTTAAGAATGTCCAATTAATTGTTCAAAACTACTAATTGAATCAAGAGTGATCTTGATTATTGTGGTTTAAGTGATAACCATATAAGAAACGTTTTTCTTATTTCTAATATCATTATTATCATGTATCTCATCTAGGATACAACAAGACAATCTTCAATTCATAACATTACTTTAAGGAAATATTTTAGAAGGCATTCGTCACATTACATTAATATGATAACACAAACATTCACAATGTTTAACTTAAAAGGAATTATCTCTAAACATTTAGAGACTTATTTAAGTACCTTCAAACATTTAGGCATTAATAGTGGTCTTCCATCATATGAAGCCACATAATAAGTTCTTAACACAATAAGAAAGTTTAAAGACAATCTTTAAATGCCTAAACAAACTTCCCAAGTAGTAAGCAAAAACATGGTGACCGAACCCTTCTCCACTCTTTTATTTGCTTGTTCCTCTTCTACTTAGCTCCTCCACCTATATACAATTATATAAGTGATTAGCACTTTATATCAAATATAAATATTTAGAAGATCTAACAATTAGAATTGAAGATAAGAACATAAACCATACCTTGTGGCTTGTCCTTAAGAGTTGCAAGGTATAACCTGCAATTCCTCTTCCAATGTCCCTCCTTTCCACAATGGTGGCAAGCCCCCTTGGGCTCCATTGCCTTCTTTTTCTTCACTCCCCCTTTCGGCTTAAGAGTGGGTGACTTCTTCTCCTTCCCTTTGCCTTTGCGTTGCGGCTTAGACTTGGAAGAGGATGGCTTGTTGTAGGCTACTGCAGAAGTCCCTACAACGTTCTCTTTCATCATAGTTTTCTCAGCAGTTACTAACATGTTTAGTAACTCAGAGAGAGTATGATCCATCTTATTCATGTTGTAGTTCATTACGAACTGCGAAAATGAATCAGGAAGAGAAGCCAATATAAAGTCCTGGGCCAATTCCCCGTCAAGTGGAGTACCTAGGTTCTCCAGTTGTTCTATGAATCCTATCATCTTCAGTACATGTTGATGCACTGGAGCCCCTTTGACCATCTTGGTCTTCACAAGTTCACAAACAGTGTTAAAGCGACGGTTGCGCGTCCCTTCACCATATAACTCCGTAAGATGGAGTATTATGGAAAATGCACTGTCCATGCCCTCGTGCTGTCTCTGTAGCTCCTCATTCATGGAAGCCAACAGATAGCACTTGGCTTGTGTATCATCCTCAACGTGCTTGTCATACTTAGCACGTTCATCCTCTGTGGCCTCAGGGCCAAGAGGTATGTCAGGAAGAGGCTTGTCAAGTACGTAAATGATCTTCTCCAATGTTAGGAGAATCTTGACATTACGATACCAGGTTGGGAAATTATGCCCCTCTAGGCAATGTTTGTCGAGTATTTTCGCGAACGTGCTTCCAACCATATCTAAATACATAAACAATAAAATAAATTAGTTTGATTGTTGATTAAGTCACACGATTCTGGTCTTTAAACCGAATGACACCACCCACCATTTTTGGCAAATTCCATATCCCTCAATAGAATCCGAGAGTTACGTTGAACTCTTAGCGGGGTATGGGAGACTCACCATTACCAAGCCCACCTCAGAATTATATCATGTTGGTTAGCAAAAATAATGATGAGAGAATAACACTTTATTCATTTACAACTCTTGTAATTACCCATCTAGTTTGGCCTCTAGAGAATGAATGCCTCAGAATTATATCATGTTGGCACCATTGCACTTAGTTAAGTTATTCCCACCATGCTTAGTTTATGTAGAGGTTCAAGCACAACCTCAGAATTATATCATGTTGGTCATACTCGTTGTCTACACTCACCTCATCATATGTTTATGGACTCCTCCTGGATGTAAGCCCATACTTTGTACTTCCCCATTATAGGGTGAAGCCGGTGCATGAGTCACAAACGATTGGAGCCCACCACGGTGGAAGGCCTACGAAGAAATGTTCAAAACATCTCTCGTTTATCAACTTAATATTCTTTGTTGGTTGAGGGATTTTAAGGTCTCATCAATTTTATTTATTTAAACATATTCAAATAAATTGTCCTATTACAACTACTAGTCCAAAGTTAATGAAATTAGTAGCATATGATATCCCCACTATTCGTTTTCATAAAACAAATCAATATCAAAACATTTTTCAAAATATTGGAGATATATATAACTACTAATTGAAATCATTATAGTTTAGTAGCGTATGATACTCCCACTATTTGTTTTGAGAAAAACAAATCAATATCAAAAACAATTTTTTTTTAAATATTGGAAGTAACTACTACTACTACGGTTTTTGCAATCCTTTGAAATTGGACTTTATAGTTATCTTAGGCTCTTGGATGACCATGAACTTATTGGGTTATTGCAACAACGAGCCAACATTGTTGAATAAGATCTCGGGGAGGTTGTGTCATTTTAATTACGTGCTTTTCAATTCAATTAAAACATTTTTGATTGAGCCATTAGAAATGAAAGACAATGATTCATTGCTAATTAGGGCGTTGGACCCATTTAATCTTTTTATCTCATGTCAAAACCCTCTTTTAAATATGTCTCCTTACCAATAGTTAAAGAAACTCTAGTCTAGTACTAGAGGGAATCAACTAACTAAAAGAGATTAAGAAGTAATAAGAATTACAAACCGATTTGTACAAATTCCTACAAATTACACATACTAAGAGGGAGAGATAGATTAATGTCGAAACGTGACAAGGTCCAATTGAAACAGTAATTAAAACACATTCCCAAGGTTCAAACAATTTGATTTTAGCGCCTTATCTCATAGCTCAATTATCGTTTAAGGCATAAGTCCATAGTCACCCATTTTCTAACTACTTAATCATATTAAATAATCAAATGGAATGCAACATATAAACAATTAGATTTAGTGCATATGAGCATAATTCAATGATGAGTTTAAACATTAAACAAAATTAAAATCAAACATTTCAATTTTTAAATAGTAGGGGTCTAAATGCAAATATGAAAAAGTTAGGGGTCAAACCATAAATACTAAAAGTAATACCAAACTTTTCATGATTACAAAAGGACCCTCAAGTGGGAAAACCACTTGAGTTGGCCGGCCAAATGAAGGGGGAAATGGGTAGGTCTCACCCACCTTGCATTATTTCAACATAAAGAAGAAAAAGAATTCAAATTATGCTTGCACTTGATTTTGCTTTAAGAAAATTAGGGAAAAAGTTTTAAAATATCCTAAAGAAGTCTAGGATAAAAAAAAAAAACTTTTGTAATAAATATTGATGATAAGAATATCATCCAAATCCATAAAACAATTTATGAACTTAAATAAAACTATTTTCAAAAAACAAAACCATGAACACCAAGAACATAATCAAGAACTTCAAGAACACATTTTTCTAGCTTCAAAGTGTGTGTGTGAGGTTCAAAACAAAACACAAACACATAGCCAAAAAATCCCCTTTTTGCCGTGCCCTCCCTATGATTCAAAACCCCAAAAAATTGTTCTAAACTCACTCTTCATTCATGCATCCAAAACACCTTTTGCATACATATCTTTTCAACTATTGATTCACAATTTTTCAACATTTGAAAAACAAAAGATAAACATACTTTGAATGAAGAACTAATATGTCAAACATAAAATTAATACCCATATGCATAAAATCCAAAAGGACACATCAAATATAAACCTTTGGCTCTGATACCAATTGAAGGGAAATCTATGAGATTCATGTGGGATTTCTAGTGACTAGCATGCATATACAATTCAAAATTTATATACGAAAGCAACGGAAGCGTGTCATACATTTTATCAAAGCTATAGTCATGCAAATCCCCTTCAAGATGCATAGGTTTATATAAGATGCATCAAAACAAAATTTATAAGAAGAACAAACTAGAGGTTTAGTTTTATACCTCTTGATCTAGATCTTAGACCAAGGATGGACCACCTCCAAGATCTTTGCTCCTCAAACTCCTTGAGCCTAGCCTCCCTCCTTGCTTCCTCCACTTTGTATAGTAAGTGCTCCTAGGTTCTCTTCAAGTTTCCAAAGATATGAAAACCTCTAAAGATCCTCACCCACTTTGTAATGAGAAAGATGAAGGAATAACCAAAAGGGTGTATAGATGATTAGTTAAATCACCCCCTTGGTGGCCGGCCCTTTGTGTTCAAGAGAGAGAGCTTTCTTTTTTCTCTTTTGTTGTTTTAGAACACATCAAAACCCTAATGAATCTTTCACTATAATGTTCCTTTTATTACACAAAGAAACAAGTCAACAATTGACCTTCTCTCTCCCTCTCTTTGGCCGGCCATATGTGTTTGGTTTGGGCTTTGGGCTTTTAATTATTTCAAGTCATCCAATGCTTGAATAAAAGCCCAATGGGTTTTGGCCCAATGGGCCTAATTAAACCCGAACGTTTCTATAAGCCCAAAACGATCTTTATCGCTTTTATGATTTCTTTAGACTTTCTAAATTAATCAAAACACTTAATTAATCCAATTAATTTATTTCCATCATGCATTAGTTACTCACTACAAGAGTGTATTGGTGAACAATCTTTTAGGTTCTAATTAGCAAGGCAGTGAAGTGATTGGCACCAATCCAATTGATTATATTTAATCCATACACTTAGTGAATTAAAACTTACTTTTAATTCACCTTCTTCTTTGATGACTACATTTAATCATCTAGAAGAACTCACAAGCCATGAGTGACATCTAAACATATATCATGGCTACCCAAGCTAATGTAGAAGTTTATTCGGAGAACCTATTCAGTTGGAATTACAATGTAATTCGATCCTTCTCTAAAACAATACTCTCAATCACATCACTAGGGTATGGATTTATAATGTCAAACCCCTAATGTGATTATTCCTTCTTATACGATTCAATTGAGACGTATAGGAACGTTTTCCTTTATTACGCTCGATACTTCGGCCGAAGATTCCCGAATCATATCTTAGAGTATTCATCCTTTCTTATCGAGGATTAGAGATTCCTTGTTGCACATTCACTTGCCTTCATGGCTAAGTGGCTTAACCCCAACGATGCCTTGGACACTCGCGTATGGAATGACTTCAACATAATCAAAGATTAAGTACTTAACCACAAGACAACGACGATGCCTCAGGTCAAAGGATTACTTACATTATTCCAACCATTAGAGTTACTTGCTTGACATGTGAGTAGACCTCCATGCAAGTACTCTCGTTTGATTGTGTTCAGTGAACTCATTCCCTTAATGAGCACCTACATGCTTGTCTTAGTGTCGCTACACGAATGGGATGAGACTTTCCATCCTTCGAATTGAAGCAGACATAGTATGTACCGGTCTATGGATTGTCAGTATCCCTCCGACAATCCTTATGACCAAGAACCTTTTTGGACATGATGGTTATGAGAAGAAGGTCTCTGTAATCTAACATCATTAGGTTACTTCTTCCATCGATCCATTGTCCATGGATTCACTATTTAGGACATATTTTGTTCATTGAGATAGTCCTAATTAGTATCTTTGCCTTCCGATGTATAAGAGTCATATATACATCAATTTATTGTCCTGAAAGGTTTCTTCCAAAGATTGACTTTCAGGGCATATTTCCAACACATGATCCACCACATGCTCCTCGAAGTTCTCGTAGTAGGGCTTTAATCGATGGCCATTCACCTTGAACTCTTGTCCTGTTTTCAAGCTTTGAACTTGGACTGCACCATAAGGAAAGACATTAGTAATAACAAAAGGGCCAACCCACTTAGAACGCAACTTACCAGGAAACAAGCGAAGGCGGGAATTAAAGAGTAGCACTTTCTGCCCAATGGAGAATGATTTGCCTCGAATCATCTTATCATGGAAAGCCTTGGTCTTCTCCTTGTAAAGTCGAGCATTTTCATACGCCTCGTTCCTAATCTCTTCTAATTCATTCAATTGGAGCTTCCTATGAATTCCAGCGGCATCAATGTCCATGTTGAATGTCTTGATGGCCCAATGCGCCTTGTGCTCCAATTCCACGGGAAGATGGCATGGTTTGCCATAAATGAGCCGAAATGGGGACATGCCCAAGGGGGTCTTATATGCCGTGCGATATGCCCACAACGCATCCTCCAACCGTACACTCCAATCCTTCCTTGTAGGGCCCACGGTTTTTTCTAGAATTTGCTTAATCTCCCTATTTGAAACCTCGGCTTGCCCATTGGTCTGAGGATGATAAGGTGTGGAAACCTTATACGTGACATTGTACTTCTTGAGCAAAGCCTCAATGGTTCGATTGCAAAAGTGAGACCCTCCATCACTTATGATCACACGTGGCATTCCAAACCTTGCAAATAGGTTAGTTCTAATGAAATCTGCAACCACTCGAGAATCATTAGTTCGGGTGGCTTTTGCTTCCACCCATTTCGACACATAATCCACAACAAGTAAGATATAAAGGAAACCATGTGAGGAAGGAAAAGGACCCATAAAATCAATGCCCCAAACATCAAAAATTTCAACAGGAAGTATGACATTTTGCGGCATTTGATCCTTTGCACTAATGTTACCCATTCTTTGGCAACGATCACAAGACATACAAAAGTTTCTAGCATCCTTAAATAAAGTTGGCCAATAGAATCCACATTCTAAAACCTTAAGGGATGTGCGTTGTGTCCCAAAGTGTCCCCCACATGCATAAGTGTGATAAAATGTTAAAATAGAATTGAATTCCATGTCATGCACACACTTACGTATAATCTGATCCGAGCAATATTTCCACAAGTATGGATCATCCCAAACATAAAACCTAGCATCTTTTTTCAATTTATCACGTTGGTTTCTATTTAAAGTGTTAGGAACTTGTTTAGTAACCAAATAATTTACCAAATCCGCATACCAAGGCTCACTTACCTTAATGGATAGCAATTGCTCGTCGGGGAAAGTTTCTACAATAGGGTACGGCTCCTCCTCATGTATCATGCGGCTTAGGTGGTCAGCCACCACATTTTCACTTCCCTTTTTGTCCCTGATCTCGATGTCAAACTCTTGAAGAAGTAGCATCCATCGAATTAGCCGTGGTTTAGCTTCCTTCTTCGTGAACAAGTACTTTAAAGCTGCATGATCAGTGAAAATAATGACCTTAGTACCAAGTAAATATGATCAAAATTTATCTAAAGCAAAGACAATGGCAAGAAGTTCTTTTTCAGTAGTTGAATAGTTCAATTGAGCGTCATTCAATGTCCGAGATGCGAAGTAGATAACATGCGGCTTCTTGTCCTTCCTTTGGCCTAAAACAGCCCCTAACGCATAGTCAGATGCATCACACATTAGCTCGAACGGAAGACTCCAATCTGGTGGCACAATGATGGGTGCCGTGGTTAGCATGTCCTTGAGGAGTTGGAAAGCTGCCGTGCATTCCTTGGTGAAGTCGAAAGGTGCATCTTTTTGTAGGAGGCGGCATAAAGGTTGGGAGATCTTTGAGAAATCCTTGATGAACCTCCTATAAAAACCTGCATGTCCAAGGAACGAACGAACCTCTCTAACCGAAGTAGGAGAGGGTAAGTGACGCACAAGATCTATTTTTGACTTATCTACCTCAATACCTTTTTCAGAAATAATATGACCTAAAACTATGCCTTGTTTAACCATGAAATGACATTTCTCCCAATTTAACACAAGGTTAGTTTCAATGCATCGTTTTAAAATCAAACTAAGATTATTCAAACAACCATCAAATGAATCACCAAAAACGCTAAAATCATCCATAAAAACTTCAATAATTTTCTCAACATAATCTGAAAATATGCTCATCATGCATCTTTGAAATGTGGCAGGTGCATTACATAAACCAAATGGCATACGACGATAAGCAAATGTACCAAAAGGGCATGTGAAAGTGGTTTTTTCTTGATCTTCTGGAGCTATCACAATTTGATTATAACCTGAATACCCATCAAGAAAACAATAAAACGCATAACCCGCTAACCTTTCAAGCATTTGATCAATGAATGGCAAGGGAAAATGATCTTTCCTTGTCGTGGCATTAAGCTTCCTATAGTCAATACAAACCCTCCAACCTGTTTGGATTCGCATAGAAACAAGCTCATTTTCGGCATTTGTCACCACAGTTACTCCGGATTTCTTTGGAACACATTACACCGGAGACACCCACCGACTGTCTGAAATTGGATAGATCACTCCACAATCCAAGAGCTTGATTATCTCCTTCTTCACAACTTCCATCATTAGAGGGTTGAGTCGGCATTGAGCCTCTCGAGATGCTTTGGACCCCTCCTCCAAAAGTATACGATGCATGCACGTGGTCGGGCTTATTCCCTTGATGTCGGCCAACGTCCAACCAATCGCAGTTTTGTACTCCTTTAACACCCTCACTAACTTACCTTCTTCTTGTGCCGTGAGTGAGGAGGATATGATGACGGGCAAGGTCTCTTGGTCTCCCAAGAAAACATACTTCAAATGGCTTGGCAATGGTTTAAGTTCAAGGGAAGGTGGCTGCACAACTGAAGGAATGGGCTTATTAGTCGAAATTGGAATTGAAATTAGGTCCGAAGACTTACCAGATTGTAGTGGCAATGACTCAAGGGCAGCCACTATCTCAACCATGTCAACACTAGGGGGCACGGCATGGTGCTCACCATGCATGCCGTGGGTATGCAATTGCCCTACTTCCTTGTCTTTGAGTTCCATTCCTCTTTTAATGACCAATTTAAGTGCATCTTCGTTCAATTGTTCAAAATGGTCCTGCGCCAACGAATCAATTACATCAATAGCAAAACATGAATGATCATCAAGAGGGTACTTAATAGATTCAGAAAGATTGAAATTAATAACTTCCCCATCAAATTCCATTGTCAAAGTCCCATTAAACACATCAATCTTCGTGCGGGCTGTTTTCATAAATGGGCGGCCAAGAAGAATTGGCATGACGGGGCATGGTTTGATTCTTCCATTTCCAACACGTAGAAATCCGCCGGAAAGATTAGATGATTAACTTGCACTAAAACATCTTCCAAAACACCCTTTGGATAGGCATTAGATGTATCGGCCAATTGAATAATCACACCATCATTTTTTAACTCACCTAGGTTCATAGATGCATAAATGGAGTAAGGCATAACATTAATAGATGCACCTAAGTCTAGCATAGCATGTTCAAATCGATTATTGCCAATAACACAAGGAATTGTAAAACTACCCGGATCTTTGCATTTAGGGGGCAATTTACGTTGCAAGATAGCTGAGACATTCTCACTTACCTTTACAACCTCTTTGTTTGAAATTCTCTTCCTAGTAGTACAAAGTTCTTTTAAAAACTTAGCATACCTCGGAACTTGCTTAATTGCATCCAAAAGTGGTATATTAACTTGTACTTTTCTAAACGTCTCTAAAATGTCCTGTTCAGCCTCCGCCTTCTTTGTTTACATGAATCTACGAGGAAATGGTACATTTGGAGGAATAACATTAGAAATAACCGAATTTGGAACATCCTTACCCTTAGAAGCCGAGTGGTGTACTTTGGGTGGCTGCGGCATGGTGTCTCCCACCCTTGCCGTGGCTTGCTCATGCTCCCCCTCTTCAAATTGCAACTTTCCGTCCTCCATTGGGGCTGAATTAGAGGGTTGTGAAGTCGTTCCAACTTGTTTTCCACTTCGCAACATGATTGCTTTCGCAGATTCGAATCCTCCTTTCGGGTTGACAACGGTTGAACTAGGCAACTTACCTTGCTCTCTAAATTGGCCCATGAACTCCGCAATCTGCCCTACTTGCTTTTCTAATTCATCAACCTTTTTGTCCCTATTTTGCATTCCCTGCGCCATAGAAGTTAGTAATTGAAATATTTGATCATTATCTATGGACGAACCTGATTTGGGTTGTGTAGGTTGTGATTGGGGTGGTGTGGGTGCATATGGCCTTTGGTAGAACCCCGGAGGTTGCTGCCTAAATGTGCTTTGTTGTTGGGGTTGTTGTGGCTCCCTCCATTTGAAATTTGGATGATCTCTCCAACCGGGATTGTATGTGTTAGAGAAAGGATCACTCCTTGGTTGGTTTTGGTTCCCATAACCCATGGCATTGAGGGATTCCCACCCTCCGTTCTCAATCAATTGAGGGCACTTGTCCGTGAGATGTCCATTCATGGAGCACACGCCACAAACAGCCACGTTTTGTACCTTTGGGATTTCAACCACCTGCGAAAGAAGAGAAGTAAGATTAGCCATTTGATTTTGAAGTTCGGAAATAGCACTTACCTCGTTGACTTGTTGCTGCCGTGTCATGTCTCTTTGGCCAACTCCTTCGTATTGTTGAGCATTCAAAGCTCGGTTGGCAATGAGAGTCTTGGCGGCCATAGGTGTTTTGTCCACTAAAGCTCCACCCGCTGAGGCGTCTAGCATTTGACGTTCAATTGGTAGAAGCCCTTCGTAGAAATATTGAAGAAGAAGCTCCTCCTTCATTTGGTGCTGTGGACATGAAGCAACAAGGGTTTTAAAACGTTCATAATAAGTTGGAAATGATTCACCTTGATTTTGCCGAATGCCACTAATTCTTTTACGTAAAAGAATGACTCGAGAGGTTGGGAAAAACTTCTCCAAAAACGCCCTTTTCATACTCTCCCACGATGTGACAGTTCCGGGAGCTAGTTCATACAACCAATCTTTAGCCTTTTCCAAGAGAGAAAAGGGAAAAGCCTTCATCTTCAAGATGCTCCCATCAACATTCACCGGGGTCATACTTGAGCAAACAACCTCGAACTCCTTCAAGTGTTTGTTAGGATCTTCCATGGACAACCCATGGAACTTAGGAATATGGTGCAATAAACTGGACTTGAGTTCGAACTCGTCAGTCTTGTCAGGGGCTGCCCTTGGATATTGAATGCATAGAGGCATGGCATTATCCAATCCCGAAGCGGAAAGCTCCTTGATTGTTCGGTTGTCGGCTGCCATAACTTGTTCTTCCTCAACAACCCTTGCCGTGGCCTCCTCCTCCACTTGTATTTCGTCCTCTTCAAGCTCAGGTGCAGGTTGAGGTGGGTGAGGCTCTTGTTGATTCTTCTTTCTTCTCAAGGCTCGCTCAAAATCGTCGTCAAAGTCTAAGATATGCGCATGAATCGGTTGAGAACTCCGAGTCATAAACTAGTGCCTAAAACAAGAAAACAAACAGGTCAGAAACTAAAACCAATAACAAATAAATAACCCACGAAAATAACTAAAAAGAAATAACAAGGGATTAGCAAAGTTGCTAATCCCCGGCAACGGCGCCAAAATTTGATGCGGAAATTAACTTAACACACAAATTAACCCTCTTTTGACAATTGTAGCATATAAATAAGTAGGGATCGTTCTTACACCGGGGATTAGGAGGGATTGCTAAACACTCTAAACTGACTCAAATAAATAAAACTGACCTTTAAAACACTTAAACTCACTTAAAAAGACTCAAACACGTTCACAAGACTCAAAATAAGCTAAAAACACTCAAAACTGCCTTAAAAACACAAACTGGGCAGTTTTGAGCCTAAACACAAACTTGGACGAAAATTGGTTCTAACTTGACCCAAAACTCTTAAAACACAATCTAAAACATATTTGGACCAATTAGACACTCTAAGACAAGTGGGGATTTGGTTTTGAACGAAAATCAAACAAACAAAACAAATATGTAAAAGAGGCAGATTTAGGCGAATTTGATAAAATTAAGTGGATGGTGAGATGGCTAGGAGGTTTTTCTCCACACATGGCATATTTGCATATAACACAATTTCTAGTTGCTTATTCAATGAATTTATGAACCCCAACACCCCAAGTTAATTAGGTACGCTTAAATTAACTCTCAGATTTCCCTTAGGCCATTGAATTGAATGGAGTTAGCGCATTGCAATCAAATTATTCCTTAAAAGTTTTCTATATGAAAGCGCATAAAAGAAAGACAATCAAAGATCATTAGGTTCTATGGAAATCATAGGTGTTGACGAGGCATTCGTAACTATGAAAGCGCATGATACTTATGCCAAGAATTTACTTATCATAATTGTGACCAACAATCTTAACTACTCATGAATATAAGTTCCCAACGATTAGGTGAAGTTCCCTCATACCCTAGCATCATGTTTATGCATGCAAATTAAGCGTGCACTCTCAATTCATATACATAAGCAAGTTTTAATTAAAACAGATAAGCAAATTGAATTCATCATTCATGAAATCACAACTAAAAGTAATCAAATCATCATGCAAATATAACCATGGTTTCGAAATTCCCCCCTAGCCAAAAGGGGGATTAGTTCCTCATTCTTGCACAACAAAAAGTATTGAATTTAAACATTGAAATCATAAGAAAGATTACACCTATACGTTCAGCAATTCCAAGATGGATTTGATGCACAGATTGGCTCCTCTTCCTCCTCCTTGTTGCGGCACAAAGTGAGGGTGATGGAATTGGGGGTTTTGGATGGTGTTTTCTAGTTTGGAGGGATGGAGGATGGTTGATTATGGTGGGGAAGGGTGCGGCAGAGGTGTATGGATGTGGAGGGAGGTCTATGGAGGTCAAGAATGGAGAATGGAGGTGCGACACAAAGGTTTTCTGTCTAGCATAAGGGGTCTACGAATTTTTGGCTGAAATTATGTTTATATAGTCCTAGGGTTAAGTAGATTAGGGTTAGACTTAACAGGTTTGGTGAATTACGGCCCTAGAATTCGGCCATGGTGATTCAAATCCACTTAGGAGAAGGTTTTGGGCCACATATTTTTATAAACTGATTTGTATACCCAAATCCACAAGGATTAGGCCTTGGAATTCAGAATCCCAAGGGGATTGGGCCTAGGAAGGTGCGGCTGATTTAGGGGAGAGGGTAGCTTGGCTTGCAAGGCAAGGTAAAGCCTTCTAGAATGGTTTGGGCGCCACTTTTCTAAGGTTTCTAGAAAGAATAGGTTTTGTGGCAGATTTGGGCCTTCTAGACTAGGGTGCTTCTAGAAATAGGTTCTAGAATGATCCATTTAGGTCCCCATGCAATTAGGAGTAAGACATGATAAGGTTTGGATAGGATAAGATGAGATAAGGTTTGGATAATGTTTTGGATAATTGGATAATGTTGGATAAGGTTGGATAATGTTTTGGATAATGTTTCCTCTTTTCTTGCACTTTCCTTATCCACTTTGTCCTTAGCTTAGTTCCTTCCTCTTCTTATCACATTTCCAACTTCTTGAAGTCCAAATTCGTCCATCCATGTTAGCCCACATTCAAGCTCACCACCTAGTGTCCAAAATAGCTCCAAAATGCACCAAAATGCACTTTCTTGATACTTTAACCCATAGGACCTACAAACACATGAAATTGAGTTGTAATACGACATTAACTAAGAAATAATAGCACAAATGGACAAGAATAAGCTAGTTAAGTCGCCTAAATATGCTCCTATCAATAAGGAACCCTCTAACTAGTTTCTCATCATTCTATTTCATCAAAATCGGTTTTAGAATCTGTTTTGTTTCCAAGTTTCTGTTTTAATTTTAAATTCGTCAAAACCATTCCCCCATTTATTTTAAAGTGTTAGATTAGTTAGAAATACATTTAGTTTGTGTTTTTAAGAGTCTTGAGTCAAGTTACAACTTAATTTCGTCCAAATTTGTGTTTGTACTCAAAACTACCCAGAAAGTGGTTTTTAGGCAGATTTGAGTGTGTTTGTGCTGTTTTGAGTCTTTTAGTTTGTTTGAGTGTTTTAAATTTTAGGTTTGCATTCATTAAGTCTAGTTTAGTGTTCTAAATATTGTTTTTACGTTTTTGAGTCAATTTCACATTGATTAGCATCCCTAGTTAATCCCCGGTCTAGAACGATCCCTATTTGCTCATATACTACAATTGTCATCCATAGGGTTTAATTTGTGTGTCAAGTTAATTTTCGCATCAAATTTTGGCGCCGTTGCTGGGGATTAGCAAAATTGCTAATCCCTTGTGTTTTTGCCGTATGTTTTTAGTGTAATTTACCTAGTTTTCTTATTTTGTTTTGTTTTCTTGGTTTAGGTACTAGTGCATGACGCGGAGTTCTCAAACTGTGCATGCACATATCTTGGACTTTAACGACGATTTTGAACGTGATTTGAGAAGAAAGAGGAGGCATCCCGAACCTAGTGAACCTAGTTCAAGTTCAGAGGCCGAATCTGAGTTTGAAAGAGTGGAAGAAGAAGTTATGGCAGCGGACAATCGGACCATTAAAGAGCTTTCGGCCTCGGGGTTGGCCAATGCCGCACCATTATGCATTCAATACCCCGCAGCTGCCCAAGGCAAGACCGATGAATTCGAGTTGAAGTCAAGCTTGTTGCACCACATTCCGAAATACCATGGGCTTTCCATGGAAGATCCCAACAAGCATCTCAAGGAGTTCGAGGTTTTTTGTTCGAGCATGACACCAATAAATGTCGATGGGAACATTCTGATGATGAAGGCTTTTCCATTCTCACTTTTGGAAAAGGCGAAGGATTGGCTGTACGAGTTAGCACCTGGAACGGTTACATCTTGGGATAGTATGAAAAGAGCTTTCTTGGAGAAGTTTTTCCCAACTTCAAGAGTCATTCTCTTGAGGAAACGGATTAGTGGCATCCAACAAAATCAAGGTGAATCGTTTCCTTCTTATTATGAACGTTTTAAATCACTTGTTGCTTCTTGTCCACAGCATCAAATGAAGGACGAGCTGCTCATTCAATACTTCTACGAAGGACTCCTTCCCATGGAACGCCAAATGCTTGATGCCTCAGCGGGAGGTGCGTTGGTGGATAAAACTCCGGGGGATCCAAAAGTTCTAATTGCCAACCGAGCACATAATGCACAACAATACGAAGGTGTTGGACAAAGAGACCCCCCACGGCCACAAGTGAATGAGGTAAGTTCTATGCCCGAAATTCAATCCCAGTTAGCTAACCTTACTTCTATTGTTTCTCAGTTGGCTGAGGGAATGAAGATTCATGGACCAAGTGTGTGTGGCGTGTGCTCTATGCAAGGACATGCCAACGATCAATGCCCTCAATTGATTGAGAATGGGGGTTGGGAATCTGCCAATGCCGTGGGTTTTGGGAACCAAAATCAACCACGCCATGATCCATGCTCTAATACCTACAATCCGGGGTGGAGGGACCATCCAAATTTCAAATGGCGGGATCCTCAACAACCCCAACAACAAGGAGGATTTAGGCAGCAACCACCGGGCTTTTATACAAAGCCATTTGTCCCCAATCAAAACCAAGTGCAATCTGCCCCAACAACCTCAGGTATGTCTTTGGATAATGATCAAGTTGTTAAGTTACTTACTACTTTGACACAGGAAGTACAAACTCAAAATAAGGAGAGACAAATCCAAGACAAACGGGTGGACAATTTGGAGAAGCAAATGGGTCAAATTGCCGAATTTATGGGGCAAATTAGAGAACAAGGCAGATTGCCTAGTTCAACCGTTATGAACCCGAAGGGAGGATTTGAAACCGCTAAGGCCATCATGTTGAGAAGTGGTAAACAGGTTGGAACGGACTCAAATACATCCAAATCAAGTCAAGACGAGGATGACAAGTTGCTGCAAGAAGAAGCACAGGGAGCAAAGCCCACGGCCAAGGATGACCAAACCTTGCCGAATTCATCTAGTCCTCCTAAACCGTCCCAAACCACCAAAGTAAGTCCTAATTCGACTTTTTCTAGTTCTATTCCACTAAATGTACCCTTTCCTGGCAGGTTTAGGCAATCAAAGAAGGAAGAAGCCGAGAAGGACATTCTAAAGACCTTTCGGAAAGTTCAAGTCAATATCCCGCTCCTTGATGCGATTAAGCAAGTCCTGAGGTATGCTAAGTTTTTAAAAGAACTTTGTACAACAAGGAGAAGGATTTCAAACAAAGAGGTGGTTCAAGTAAGTGAAAATGTCTCTGCTGTGTTACAAAGGAAATTACCCCCTAAATGCAAAGATCCGGGTAGTTTTACAATTCCGTGCGTTATTGGTAATACTAAGTTTGAACAATGCATGTTAGACTTAGGGGTTTCGATTAATGTTATGTCATACTCTATTTATGCATCTATGAACTTAGGTGAGCTTAAAAATGATGGTGTGATAATTCAATTAGCCGATCGTTCTAATGCATATCCAAAGGGTGTTTTGGAAGATGTTTTGGTACAGGTTGGTAACTTGATTTTTCCAGCGGATTTCTACGTGCTTGACATGGAGGATTCACCCCATTCCACCCCATTGCCGATTCTATTAAGGAGGCCCTTCATGAAAACAGCCCGCACCAAGATAAATGTGTTTAAAGGAACTTTAACGATGGAATTTGATGGGGAAGTCATTGATTTCAATCTTTCTGAAAGTATTAAATTTCCTCAGGACGATCATTCTTACTTTTCTATTGATATAATTGATGATTTGGCGCAGGAATTTCTCGATTCTTTGGAGAGGGATACACTTGAAACAACAATTGCACAAGGAATTGGGCAAAAATCTGGTTTTGCCGTGCCTAGAAGTGTGGAGGAGGCCGAGATAGTGGCTGCCCTTGAGTCACTACCTCAACACCATGGTAAGCCTTCTAACCCAATTTCAATTTCAGTTTCCACTAATAAGTTGTTACCCTCAGTGATTCAGGCACCTGTACTTGAGCTTAAACCGTTGCCCGATCATTTAAAGTACGTCTTTCTGGGAGACAACGAGACATTGCCCGTCATTGTCTCCTCATCACTCACGGCCATAGAGGAGGAGAAGTTGATCCGAGTGTTGAAAGAGCACAAGACGGCCATTGGGTGGACTTTGGCCGATATTAGGGGAATTAGCCCGACTACGTGCATGCATCGCATACTTCTAGAGGAAGGGGCTAAACCAACTCGAGAGGCTCAGCGCCGTCTCAACCCTCCAATGATGGAAGTTGTAGAAAAGGAGATTATCAAACTTCTTGATTGTGGAGTGATTTATCCGATCTCTGATAGTCGTTGGGTATCACCGGTGCAATGTGTTCCAAAGAAGTCCGGAGTGACAGTGGTGAAGAATGCCGAGAATGAGCTTGTGCCAACCCGTATCCAAACAGGTTGGAGAGTGTGCATTGATTATAGGAAGCTCAACGCCACCACAAGGAAGGACCACTTCCCTTTGCCGTTCATTGATCAAATGCTTGAAAGGTTAGCCGGTCATTCTTTTTATTGTTTCCTTGACGGTTATTCTGGATATAATTAGATTGTCATAGCGCCGGATGACCAAGAAAAGACAACTTTCACATGCCCCTTTGGTACTTTTGCTTATCGTCGCATGCCTTTTGGTTTATGCAATGCTCCGGCCACGTTTCAAAGGTGTATGGTAAGTATCTTTTCAGATTTTGTGGAAAAGATTATTGAGGTATTTATGGATGATTTCAGTGTGTTTGGTGATTCATTTGATGGTTGTTTGGAAAATCTCACAATAATTTTGAAACGATGTGTAGAAACTAACCTTGTGCTTAATTGGGAAAAATGTCACTTTATGGTTAGACAAGGCATAGTTCTAGGGCATATTGTTTCAGAAAGAGGAATTGAAGTGGATAAATCGAAAATAGATCTTGTACGCTACTTACCCTCTCCTACTTCGGTTCGAGAGGTTCGTTCGTTTCTTGGTCATGCAGGATTCTATAGGCGATTTATCAAGGACTTCTCCAAGATCTCAAACCCTCTTTGCCGTCTCCTCCAGAAAGATGTGGCGTTTGACTTCAACGAGGAGTGTGAGAAGGCGTTCAATCACCTCAAAGAAATGCTAACTTCGGCCCCTATCATAGTTCCACTGGATTGGAGCCTTCCTTTTGAGCTTATGTGCGATGCTTCCGATTATGCATTAGGAGCTGTTTTGGGGCAAAGGAAGGAAAAGAGGCTGCATGTTATCTATTATACCTCTCGGACTTTAAATGATGCACAATTGAATTATTCTACCACTGAAAAAGAACTTCTTGCTGTTGTATTTGCTTTAGATAAATTTCGTTCTTATTTGCTTGGTACTAAAGTTATTATTTATACTGATCATACAGCATTGAAGTATTTGTTCACCAAGAAGGAGGCCAAACCACGACTCATTCGTTGGATGCTTCTTCTCCAAGAGTTCGATATCGAAATCCGGGACAAGAAGGGAAGTGAAAACGTGGTGGCTGACCACTTGAGCCGTATGGTGCATGAGGAGGATGACGTGCCTTTCATAGAGACATTCCCAGATGAGCAACTGATGTCCGTCAAGGTAAGTGAACCGTGGTATGCTGATTTGGTGAATTATTTGGTGTCTAAACATGTTCCTAGTGAATTACTTAAACACCAATGTGATAAATTGAAGAAAGAGGCACGGTTTTATGTGTGGGATGACCCGTATTTATGGAAATATTGCCCTGACCAAGTTATACGTAGGTGTGTGCACGATTCTGAGTTTAATGCTATTCTAACCTTTTGTCACACTTATGCTTGTGGGGGACACTTTGGCACTCAAAGACCAGCACTTAAGGTGTTAGAATGTGGTTTCTATTGGCCTACCATCTTTAGGGATGCTAGAACATTTTGCATGTCTTGTGATAGATGCCAAAGAACGGGCAATATTGGTCCTAAACAACAAATGCCGCAAACCCCCATTTTTAGTGTTGAAATCTTTGATGTTTGGGGTATTGATTTTATGGGTCCCTTTCCTTCGTCACATGGGTTTCTTTATATATTGCTTGATGTGGACTATGTGTCGAAATGGGTGGAAGCAAAAGCCACCCGAACTAATGATTCTCGAGTGGTTGCAGATTTTGTGAAAACTAACATTTTTGCAAGGTTTGGAATGCCACGAGTGCTAATCAGTGATGGAGGTTCCCATTTTTGTAATCGAACCATCGAGGCGTTGCTCAAGAAATACAATGTCACGCATAAGGTGGCCACACCTTATCATCCTTAAACGAGCAGGCAAGCCGAGGTTTCGAATAGGGAAATCAAGCAGATTCTTGAGAAGACCGTGGGGCCTACAAGGAAGGATTGGAATTTGTGCTTAAACGATGCATTGTGGGCGTATCGCACTGCCTACAAAACCCCCATTGGGATGTCACCTTTTCGGCTCATCTATGGGAAGCCATGCCATCTTCCCGTCGAATTAGAGCATCGTGCACATTGGGTCGTCAAAATGTTCAATTTGGACCTTGATGCCGCAGGTTTACATAGGAAGCTTCAATTGTGTGAGCTTGATGAAATCCGAAATGAAGCATATGAGAATGCCCGGATTTACAAGGAGAAAACGAAGGCATTCCATGACAAGATGATTCGTGCCAAGACGTTCTCTATTGGGCAGAAAGTGTTGTTGTTCAATTCTCGCCTTCGGTTGTTTCCGGGTAAGTTGCGTTCCAAATGGGTTGGTCCTTTTATTGTCACTAATGTTTTCCCTCATGGTGCAGTGCAAATCAAAAGTTCAAGGACGCAGCAAGAATTCAAAGTGAATGGGCATCGATTGAAGCCTTATTACGAGACGTTTGAGGAGCATGTCGTGGAGGAGGTACCCCTCCATGCCGTGGAACCTAGCCAAGCTTAAATGGAGGTACCGTCTGGCTGGAAGACGTTAAAGCAAGCGCTTCTTGGGAGGCAACCCATGTGTTGAAACACGAGAAGAAGGAACTTTCACTCGAAACCCAGATTTGCGTCCCTAACCTATCTCTTTATTGCTATTACTTTGCCATTTGTGTTATGTTTGCTAGTTGTGTTAGTTGATTGTTTTTGTGTTAATCTAAGTTTGAAACATTGAGGACAATGTTTGGTTTAAGTATGGGGGGTAAACAAGCTGTTTTTGCATGAAATTCGTGGGATTTTATCACCTATTACTTCACATGTTGTTTCTCACTGTTTTAAAGTGTTTTTAGTGTGTTTTGATGTGTTTTAGTGTCATATAACAGAAAACCCTAGAAAAATTTGACAAAGTTTGAAAAATTCCAAAAAGAGTCGTTTTTGAGTCATTTTTGTGTTTTAGGGTACCTTCCAACACAATGATGAGGATTTGGTTTTTAATTGCATAACTGTTGAAGTAAGTTACAAACATGGATGAAAGTTTGATATGCTCTTTGGTTTATGCTTAGTTGTAATTATAGTTCATGAATTCACATGTAATCAAAAGAAAAATTAGTTTTTGTAACATGCTTGAAGGAAGAAACTCAAACTAACGCTACAACCCTGAGAGACTTGAGCTTTTAATGTTCTTTGGAGAGTTAATAATCTGTGCATTTGTTGTCTTCTAAAGTCGTTGCATGATCTCATTATTCTTTGCTTGGTTACTACTTAGAAGGCGTTTCATCATTTAGTTCCAAATACTCGAACTCATGCCCATTTCATTCAAAGCATAAAATTGATTAGCATAACACATAACAAGATGAAGTTGTTAGTGAACCAAGAGCCAAATAGCCGTACCCCACGTTCATTTGTTTTGTAGGTTTAAGCCCCGTTGAGCCTTGTTTAGCCTATGTTCTTTGTTAACCCACGTTATCCTTACCTAGCCTAGAATAGGACCATCCATGCCTTTGTTCTTAAAGCATAGTGAACATGACTTAGAATGAATTCCTTTTGATTATTCTTGTGCAGAAAAACAAGTGTGGGGGAAGGGATTTATGTGTAGGAATTTGTGCCAAAAACAAGAATTGGGCACGAGAAAAGACAAAAGAATGAAAAAGAGGTCAAAATAAGTGAGAAAGAACTCACAAGTGTTGGTTGTTGAAGAAAGGGTCCAAAAAGTTAAATTAGACCCTAAGTATTGTTTATTTCATCCCCTTGTGTGTCTAAGTGATTTTCTGCACGCAAAAGTGAATTCTAAGTGTCAAGTTCATTACTTGTTTGCTATCGCTTTAAGAACTTTTGTTTATCCTTAACCTTTCTTTGTTAGCCAATACCCCTCAGCCCCGTTACAATTGATAGGAGCATATTTAGGCGACTTACTTAGCTTGGTTTCGTGCATTTATATTGTTAATTCATAGTTGTTTTAGTAGTTTAAGCCATTTTCGTGTGTTTTTAGGTTCATATGGCTAAGGAAGCAAAAAGATGCATTTTGGAGCATTTTGGAGCAAAATTGGACTTGGAATGGATAGCTTATGTTTGGAGCAAAAGGAATGGACGAAATTGAAGGATTCCTAATCCATTGCAGCCACATGCACCCATAATCATTCACACCTTGCAGCCACATGCATTCACTCTTCATAAATCAGCCACATGCACATTCAATCATTCACACCAAAACCTTGCACATGCTTTCCCATTTCATTATTCATTCACTTTGCACCACCAAATCAGCCACATGCACTTATTCCTTCATTATTTCACCCACATGCTCTCCCATTTCAGATTGCATTCCATTCATTCCAGCCAAGCCACATGCACTCCCTTTAATTAATTCAACCTAGCTGTCAAAGCACATGCACATTCACCCTTCATTCCAGCCATTCCACATGCATTTCCAACCTGATAGGAGCATATTTAGGCGACTTACTTAGCTTGTTTTCGTGCATTTATATTGTTAATTCATAGTTGTTTTAGTAGTTTAAGCCATTTTCGTGTGTTTTTAGGTTCATATGGCTAAGGAAGCAAAAAGATGCATTTTGGAGCATTTTGGAGCAAAATTGGACTTGGAATGGATAACTTATGTTTGGAGCAAAAGGAATGGACGAAATTGAAGGATTTTTAATCCATTGCAGCCACATGCACTCCCATTCTTTAATCCATTGCAGCCACATGCACTTCCATCCTTTAATCCACATGCATTCATCATCATAACCTAGCTGCCATTCCACATGCACATTCACCCCTAATTCCAGCCATTCCACATGCATTTCCAACCCACATGCACCCTTTAATCATTCAACCATGCAGCCACACATTCACCCACATGCACATTCAATCATTCATCCTAGTTGGCAGCCACATGCATTCACTCTTCATAAATCAGCCACATGCATTCATCATCATAACCTAGTTGTCATATTCCCTCTTTTAATCATTCATCCACCTATAAATAAGCATCCATTGCAGCCACAAAGGGGGATTCATTCATTCATACACTCTTCCATTTCAGAAAATCATCCATACACATCCCCTTGGCCGTGGCTCCTTGCTAATCCAAACACCATAAAAAACATCCCCCTTATGCCGTGCCTTCCCCATCAATCCATTCAGCCATTCCAACCACTCCCCATCCATTCATACACAAAACCTATCATTCTACATCATCCATAATCCCAAAACTCACCGTAGACCTTGTGCTACAACAAAGAGGAAGAGAAGCGGGCCTAAACGTTCATACAATTCAAGTTTGAGTTGTTGGAATGTTTAGGTGTTTCTTTTCCTTTGAATTCAATGTTTAATTTCAATTCTCTTTGTTTTGTACGTATGAGGAACTAAACCCCCCCTTTGGCTAGGGGGGGATTCGAAATATATGTTTATGCTTGCATTTTGATTTGATTACTTCTAATTGCGTTTCATAAGTTGTGGATTCAATTCGTTTAACTGTTTGATTGATAACTTATTTATGTATGTTTATTGAGAGTGCACACTTAATTTTCATGCATGAATATGACGCTAGAATATAAGTGAGTTTCACCTAATAGTTACGAACTTATATTCACAAGTAGTGGAGGTTGCTTATAAACAATCGCGTTAAACGAATTCTTGGCATAAGTTTCATGCGTATTCCATAGTAACGAATGCCTCGTCAACACTTATCATTTTCATAGAGCGTAATGATTCTTGCTTGTATCTCTATTATGCAATCATGTAGGGGACTTGTGGGGAATGTTTTGGGTTGTCGTATGCAATCATCCAATTCAATAACGTTAGGAAGATTTGAAAGTTAATTTAAGCGGATCTAATTAACTTGGAGCATTGAGAATTCATGGTTTGTTGAAATGCAATTGGAAATCGTTTTATTATGCAAGTATAACATGTATGGAGATGAACCCCTTAGCTAGCCTTCATTCCATTCAATTCTATCACACATTCACATTTACATTTTGCTTTAATTTACAATCTGTACATTTAGTTTAATTTCGTAAAAATCTAAATCCCCCTTTACTTTATTGTCCAATTTAGTTAGAAAGTATCTTAGTTTGTGTTTTTAAGAGTTTTGATTAAATTTATTTCCCAATTTCGTCCAAATTCACCAAAGTGCTCAAAACTGCCCAGAAAGTGTTTTTAAGGCAGTTTTGAGTGTTTTGGGTGATGTTTGAGTCTTTTGGTTTGTTTTAGTGTTTTAAGCGTTTAGCTTCGCATTCCTTGAGTTTAGTTTAGTGTTTTAAACTTTATTTTACGTTTTTGAGTCAGTTTCCAAGTGATTTGCAATCCCTCCTAATCCCCGGTTAAGAACGATCCCTACTTATACTTATACTACAATTGACAAAAAGAGGGTTTAATTTGTGTGCGTATAAATCTCGCATCAAATTTTGGCGCCGTTGCCGGGGATTAGCAAATTTGCTAATCTCTTGGATTGTTCGTTTCTGTTATGTATTTTAGTTTTAGTTTTTTATTTTTGTTTTGTTTGTTGATTTCAAGTACTAGAGAAGCACAACATGGCACTTGATAATGCTTCTCTTTTGTCACAGCTCATGGAAAGGTCCCAAATGCAAAGCGTTGGTACATTTGATCTTCAATCAAGGAATAACGTGTTTTCCAATACTTACAATTCGGATTGGAGTGATCATTCAACTTCTATGTGGTGGGAACCTCAAAATGTTCAACAAGAAGGATATTGGCAGCCACCTCATATTCAATATGCCCAACCAAACTCAAGTTCGTCAATAGATTATAATCAAAAGCTTAACGAATTAATTTGTTTGGTGCAGGGCTCACAAAATCAAGTCAAGGAGGGCCAAAATCAAGACAAAAGGTTGGACCACTTGGAAAAGCAAATTGGGCAGATCGCGGAGTTCGTAGGACAGTTTCGAGACCAAGGCGAACTCCCTAGTTCAACCATTGCAATCCGAAGGGAGAATTTGAAACTGCCAAGGAAATCATGTTGAGAAGTGACAAGGGGGTTGGAACGGACCCTCAACCATCAAAATCAAATCATAAGGAAAAGGAATACACCCAACCCACGGCAAGGGTGGAAACACCTTTACCGGAGGCACCTATTGCTCCTATGCCATCTAATTCAGGTATGGTTGTTCCAAATTTCATTATTTTTAACTCCGTTCCAACAAGTATCCCTATTCCTTGCAGATTCATAACTTCCAAGGAAGAAGAAGGTGAAAAAGACATCTTGGAAGCCCTTCCAAAGGTGAAAAGTAGGGAATGTCATGAATTCATCAAAGAGGACGTTCTTGAAACCACAAAACCCAAAGAAGTTGAATTTGATGACATTGGACAAGTAATAACCATCACATGCAATCTGGCCAAGTCCAATATCCCTAAAACTTTCAAAGGAGTGGTGTTTGTCATTGAGTTCTTGTCGGACAAAACAAGTAAGTCATCTTTTCCAAATTCCATTACATTTTATACTAACTTGCTGTTTTTTATGAATCAGGCACCTACACTAGAATTCAAACCAATGCCGGTTCACTTCAAGTATCACCTTCCATTCAAGGACCAATTCCATGCCGTTTGATGTAGCTTTCACAAAGGTTGTTTGCTTGAAGCCCCACTACTTGGCAAAACTCTCGGAGCGGGAGGCATCGGAGCTAGATCATTCGAGGCCACAATGCTTGGTGGAACGCTAGATGACCCAGGAAAGAGGTGCCTCTGGAGATAAGCCGCAAGCCTTTGACGGTCACTTTGAATCCGACCTTCAGATTCTTGCAGCTCATCAAGCTTCCTCTTCATGCCCGTCGAATAATTGTTGGCAAGCACGTGCAAACTTCTATTCTCGTGCTTAAGCTGTTTGATCTCTTGCTTGAGACTTTCCACCTCTGCCATCAACGATTCAACCTGACGGGAGCGAGCAAGTAGGCGTTGGCCCATGTTAGACACAGAGCCTGCACACTGAACACTGAGAGCGAGGGACTCTTGAACAGCCAACTCATCGGACCGTCCTGAAAGCAGCCTACTATCCTTAGGAGTGAGGAGGTTCCTAGCTACTATCGTAGCTGTTGTTGCATCCGTCATCATGGAGTCTTCACCTGTAAGAGGACCGTTAGAAGATAAAAAAGAAGGGCGTCATACATTACCTTGACGGGGCGCAACCGGATCGCTGCTGAGATTCAAATCTAAGCAAAGGTTCGATGAGTTAGTCATTTTTTCTAAGGTGTTCAAAGAGAAGGGGTGGATGGAGTTAAATCTTAAAGGGCCGGAGTCGATTTTCAAGAATGGGCAATCTTCAGAGTGTGTTTGTTGGGGTGATCGATACCTCTATAAAAAGCCAAGGCGCCACGACCACCGATTCAAAGAGATGAATTTTCCTGCGTAAAGTTCGGTGACGATCTCTCGGCTTTTCAGAAAACGCGTTCAACTTTGTCAAAAGATCTCTGACAAAGCTGAAAACACGTGGAGGCCATCATCGCAACTACACACTTTTGCCGACAAGCGCAAAGTTCGGCGACGTTTTCTCTGCTTTTCAGAAAACGCTTGCAGCTTTGTCAAAAGGAGCCACATCCGCACTACTACGTGTCGTTCAGAAAGCGAAGGGGTGTCGTTCAGAAAGCGAAGGGGTGTCGTTCAGAAATCGAAGGGGCGTCGTTCAGAAATCGAAGAGGCGTCGTTCAGAAATCGAAGAGGCGCCACTATTTCAAAAAGCCGGATTTGCGGGATCAAAACGTTTGTTGACAAGGGTAAAAGAACAGTACCACCACTTGCTATTATCTCTATATATGTCGACCTTCATCTTTTATGGCAAGGCAGACCTGAAGAAATTGCCCAACTCTTACTCACCTCTGAGAGCGCACTCCCAGCAAAGCCTTTCGAATTATTCATTTTTTTTCTTCTTCCCCAAAGATGATAGCAGATGCCTGGAGTACAGATGACCCAGGAGGAAACGGCAGATTGAAGCATGTGCTGATTCATTCACCGCTTCTTCAAAAGCAAAGGTATTTCATATCATCAAGGTCAAAAGCAAAAGTATCTCATATCATGCTCTTTCCCTGTCTTTTTCTTTGTCCTTGTTCTTACTCGCATGGCAAAGTGAAAGAAGCAATCAGCCAGCACTTGGAGTCAGTCTTTCGATCTGGAGCCGACTGCCTGGAATCTATTCCTGGTTGCTTACCTAGCGTTGCTCTCGAGTAGTCATCTTCAACGAAGCAAGTAAGGCAAGTGAAAATGATACATTGAAGCATGTGGAGACAAGCAACAACTGCATATGCTGAGCTATCCTCTAACCCTCTTCAATACGAATTGGAAAGATTGAACAAAGAAACAGATAAAAGGAGGAAGCTCAGACCTTCGGGGGAGACCAAAAGAATCCTGCTGCCCAGTTCAAGAGTAGCACAAAGGAAAATCAACGAGTGGAGGAGACCAAAAGAATCCTCCAGCCCAGTTCAAGAGTAGCCTGTGGAAAATCAACGTTGGGAGAAAACCAGTTCAAGATTAAGCCTGTGGAATCACCAAGATCAATCAATGCAATCACCAAGGAGAAGAGGGAATTTACACTCCATAACCAGATTTGCGTCCCTAAACTCTTCTCTTTGTTAGTTACATTCTGCCATGTTTAGTATGTTTAAGTGCTTTTTATGTGTTTACTTATGTTTTGTGTGAATCTATGCTTAAAACATTGAGGACAATGTTTGATTTAAGTGTGGGGGGGGGGGGGGGTAACTAAGTATATTTAATGCAAATTCGTGGGATTTTATCACCCATTACTTCAAATGTTGTTCCTTGTTGTTTTAAGGTGTTATTAAGTTGGTGTTTTTAAGTTGTTTTAGAGTGTTTTTAGTATGTTTTGTTTTATAACTCCGAAAATCACATAAAATTTTGAAAAACATGTTTTGAAAAGCCTAAAAAGAGTGTTTTGAGTCGTTTTTGTGTGTTTGTGTCTTAGGGTACCTTCCAACACAATGATAAGGATTTGGTTTGTAATTGCATGAATGTTAAAAAGAGTTATAAACATAGAGAAAAGTTTGATTTACTCTTGGTATATGCTTGGTTATGGTTATAATGTATGACTTCACATGCAATCATAAAAGAAAAATTCGTTTTTGTAACATGCTTGAAGGAAGGAACTCAAACAAACGCTACAACCCTGTGAGACTCGAGCCATTACCTTCTTTGGAGAGTTATAATCTGTGATTCTTTGTTTTCTAAAGTTGTTGCATGATCTCATTATTCCTTGCTTGGTTGCTACTTAGAATGCAATTGTATCATGATAGAACTAAATGCTAGAACTTATATCCGTTTCATTCAAAGCATGACATTGAATTGCATAACATATATCAAGATGAAGTTGTGTAGTTGCCACCATAGCCAAATAGCCTTACTTCCCATATTTCGTATTTGTTGTAAGTTTTAACCCCGTTGAGCCTTGTTTAGCCTTTATTCTTTGTTTACCCACATTATCCTCACCTAGCCTAGTGTAGGATAGTCCACACCCTTGTTCTTAAATGATAGTGAGCATGACTTAAATGAATTCCTTTTGAGTACATTATGAAAGAAAATGAGTGTGGGGGAGAGAATGTTTTGTTCTTAAGTGTTTATGTATGTTTTGAGAGTCAAAAGAAAACAAAAAAATTGTGAAAAACATATGAAAAAAAGAAAAACAGAAAAGAAAAGAAAGAAAGAAAGAAAAAAGAGCTTGTTCTCCCTTTTTGTTCAAAAGTTGAGTTTTCATTCAAAAGGGAATTCTAAGTGCCTAATTCAATACTTTGCTCACTATTGCTTTAAGAATGTTTGTTTATCCTTCACCTTTCATTGTTAGCCAATACCCTAGCCCCGTTACACCCCTTTGACTTCTATCTTGATCGTTATGTGTTCAATAATGTGGAGTTTGGAATTGATATGAGCTTATGGTGTCACTGGTTCTCGCATCTAAGTAGGAGCATTCCATTCATGAGATCATACCTAAACATGCTTATTAGCTCCAGAAATTGCTTTCTTTATGATACATATATGTGACTGTTCGTTTTCATGTTTACATCAATCTTCTCACATGTAACTAGTTTAGGGTGTGTAGTCAGAAAATCTGAGTGAAAATTGAGTGCATATCTTGTAAGGAATTGAGCAAATTCTCTAAGGCATGTTACTACATTCAAATCATGGTTTTAAATGCTTAATTGTGAACTAGTATGTGGTGACTATAAGTAAGAATGTACTTAAGTGTAAAGATGGCTAAAATCTGTGGGAATAATGATTTTTAACATGTCATGTGCATTGGAAATCCCTGAGACGATTGTTGGAAGGTTTAGGTTGTGTTTTACTTGTTTAGTGTCGTTTTGTTTGTTTTGTTTTTCTGTTTTGCTCGAGGACGAGCAAAAGATAAGTGTGGGGGAATTTGATAGGAGCATATTTAGGCAACTTGCTTAGCTTGTTTTCGTGCATTTATATTGTTAATTCATAGTTGTTTTAGTAGTTTAAGCCATTTTCGTGTGTTTTTAGGTTCATATGGCTAAGGAAGCAAAAAGATGCATTTTGGAGCATTTTGGAGCAAAATTGGACTTGGAATGGATAGCTTATGTTTGGAGAAAAAGGAATGGACGAAATTGAAGGATTCCTAATCTATTGCAGCCACATGCACCCATAATCATTCACACCTTGCAGCCACATGCATTCACTCTTCATAAATCAGCCACATGCACATTCAATCATTCACACCAAAACCTTGCACATGCAATCCCTTTAATTAATTCAACCTAGCTGTCATTGCACATGCATTCACTCTTTAACCCACATGCATTTCCACCCACATGCACTCCCATTCTTTAATCCATTCAGCCACAAGACATTATCATTGCACCACATTCAGCCATTCCACATGTTATTTCAGCCGCATGCACTCATAATCATTCAACCAACTTTGCACATGCATTCATCATCATAACCTAGCTGTCATGTTCCCACTTTTTCACCTATAAATAAGCATCCATTGCAGCCACAATTCACACACTTCTTCCATTTCAGAAATTCATCCATACACACCAACAACATCCCCTTAGAATCCAAAGTGCCGTGCACATTCACCACCAGAAATCATCCCATTGTCGTGGCCTCCCCCTTCCATTTTCACCACTCCCTAAACCATTCACACCATCAAACTATCCTTAGACCTTGTGCTACAACGAAGAGGAAGAGAAGAGTGCCTAAACGTTCATACAATTCAAGTTTGAGTTGTTGGAATGTTTAGCTGTTTCTTTGATTTCAATGTTTAATTTCAATACTCTTTGTTTTGTACGAATGAGGAATGGAAGAGAAGAGTGCCTAAACGTTCATACAATTCAAGTTTGAGTTGTTGGAATGTTTAGGTGTTTCTTTGATTCTCTTTATTTTGTACGTATGAGGAACTAAACCCCCCCTTGGTTAGGGGGGGATTCGAAATATATGTTTATGCTTGCATTTTGATTTGATTACTTCTAATTGCGTTTCATAAGTTGTGGATTCAATTTGTTTAACTGTTTGATTGATAACTTATTTATGTATGTTTATTGAGAGTGCACGCTTAATTTTCATGCATGAATATGACGCTAGAATATAACTGAGTTTCACCTAATAGTTACGAACTTATATTCACAAGTAGTGGAGGTTGCTTATAAACAATCGCGTTAAACGAATTCTTGGCATAAGTTTCATGCGTATTCCATAGTAACGAATGCCTCGTCGATGTTTATGATTTCCGTTGAACTTAATGATCTTTGTTGAATGTCTCTATCATGCGTATTCCATAGTTAGGGACTTTGATTAGGAATAATTTGGTTGTAATGCGTATTCCATTCAATCCAATGAATCTAGGGAAATCTGAAAGTTAATTTAAGCGGACCTAATTAACTTGGAGCATTGAGAATTCATGGTTTATTGAAATGCAATTGGAAATCGTTTTATTATGCAAGTGTAACATGTGTGGAGATGAACCCCTTAGCTATTCTATCATCCATTCATTCCATTTCATCAATTTCATATTTACATTCTGTTTTAATTGCAATTTGTTCATTTAATTTAATTTCGTAAAAATCTAAATCCCCCTTTACTTTATTGTCCAATTTAGTTAGAAAGTATCTTAGTTTGTGTTTTTAAGAGTTTTGATTAAATTTATTTCCCAATTTCGTCCAAATTCACCAAAGTGCTCAAAACTGCCCAGAAAGTGTTTTTAAGGCAGTTTTGAGTGTTTTGGGTGATGTTTGAGTCTTTTGGTTTGTTTTAGTGTTTTAAGCGTTTAGCTTCGCATTCCTTGAGTTTAGTTTAGTGTTTTAAACTTTATTTTACGTTTTTGAGTCAGTTTCCAAGTGATTTGCAATCCCTCCTAATCCCCGGTTAAGAACGATCCCTACTTATACTTATACTACAATTGACAAAAAGAGGGTTTAATTTGTGTGCGTATAAATCTCGCATCAGTGCTCCAATTCTATGGGAAGATGGCATAGTTTGCCATAGATGAGCTGAAATGGGGACATGCCCAGGGGTGTCTTATATGCCATGCGATATGCCCACAATGCATCCTCCAAACGTAAGCTCCAATCCTTCCTTGTTGGGCCAACGGTCTTCTCTAGAATTTGCTTGATCTCCCTATTTGAAACCTCGGCTTGCCCATTGGTTTGAGGATGATAAGGTGTTGAAACCTTATGCGTAACATTGTACTTCTTGAGCAAAGCCTCAATGGTTCGATTGCAAAAGTGAGACCCTCCATCACTTATGATTACTCGTGGCATTCCAAACCTTGCAAATAGGTTAGTTTTAATGAAATCTACAACCACTCGAGAATCATTAGTTCGGGTGGCTTTTGCTTCCACCAATTTCGACACATAATCCACAGCAAGTCAGATATAAAGATACCATGTGAGGAAGGAAAAGGACCCATAAAATCAATGCCGCACACATCAAAAATTTCGACAGGAAGTACAACATTTTGCGGCATTTGATCCCTTACACTTATGTTACCCATTCTTTGGCAACGATCACAAGACATACAAAAGGTTCTACCATCCTTAAATAAAGTTGGCCAATAAAATCCACATTCTAAAACCTTAAGGGTTGTGCGTTGTGTCCCAAAGTGTCCCCCACATGCATAAGTGTGACAGAATGTTAAAATAGAATTGAATTCCATATCATGCACACACTTACGTATAATCTGATCCGAGCAATATTTCCACAAGTATGGATCATCCCAAACATAAAATATAGCATCTTTTTTCAATTTATCACGTTGGTTTCTGTTTAGAGTGTTTGGAACTTGTTTAGCCACCAAATAATTCACCAAATCTGCGTACCAAGGCTCACTTACCTTAATGGATAGCAATTGCTCGTCAGGGAATGTTTCTGAAATAGGTAAAGGCTCCTCCTCATGTACCATACGGCTTAGGTGGTTAGCCACCACATTTTCACTCCCCATTTTGTCCTTAAGTTCGATGTCAAACTCTTGAAGAAGCAGCATCCATCGAATTAGCCTTGGTTTGGCTTCTTTCTTGGTGAACAAATACTTTAAAGCTGCATGATCAGTGAAAATAATAACCTTAGTACCAAGTAGATATGATCGAAATTTATCTAAAGCAAAGACAATGGCAATAAGTTTTTTTCAGTGGTCGAATAGTTTAATTGAGCATCATTCAATGTCCGGGATGCGTAGTAGATAACATGCAGCTTCTTGTCCTTTCTTTGGCCTAAAACAGCCCCTAACACATAGTCGGATGCATCACACATGAGCTCAAACGGAAGACTCCAATCCGGTGGAACAATGATGGGTGCCGTGGTTAGCAAGTCCTTGAGGTGTTGGAAAGCTGCCGTGCACTCCTTGTTGAAATCAAAAGTTGCATCTTTTTGTAGGAGATGGCATAGAGGTTGGGAGACCTTCGAGAAATCCATAATGAACCTTCGATAAAAACCTGCATGTCCAACGAAAGAACGAACCTCTCTAACCGAAGTAGGAGAGGGTAAGTGGCGCACAAGTGATAGGAGCATATTTCGGCGACTTAGTTAGCTTCTTTTCGTACATTTATGTTGTTAGTTCATAGTTATTTTAGTAGTTTAAGCTATTTTCGTGTGTTTTTAGGTTCATATGGCTAAGGAAGAAAAAAGGTGCATTTTGAAGAAAGTTATAAAACTAGGCAGATTGTAAAACGAATTTTGAAAACAAGATGATGGATGGATTAGTTAGAGGTCCATTCTCCACACATGACACATTTATATATGAATCGATTTTCCAATTGCTTTTCATTAACTATGATGCTCAACACCCCAAGTTAACCGTGAACAGCACTTTTTTAACTTTCAAGTTTTCCTTAAGTTAATGAATTGGATGGGAATGCGCATACAACAACTCAAAACATTCTCTAAAAGTCCCTTACGTGAAAAGCACAATAAAGGTACAATCAAAGATCATTAAGTTCCATGAAAACTATAACTATTGACGAGGCAATTGTTACTATGAAAAGCATGAAACTTTTGCCACGAATTCAATTAACGCAGTTGTGACTAGCAACCTTCACTACTCATGTTTATAAATGATGCGAAAATAGTTAAGCACACAAATTAAACCCTCTTTTTGTCAATTGTAGTATAAGTATAAGTAGGGATCGTTCTTAACCGGGGATTAGGAGGGATTGCAAATCACTTGGAAACTGACTCAAAAACGTAAAATAAAGTTTAAAACACTAAACTAAACTCAAGGAATGTGAAGCTAAACGCTTAAAACACTAAAACAAACCAAAAGACTCAAACATCACCCAAAACACTCAAAACTGCCTTAAAAACACTTTCTGGGCAGTTTTGAGCACTTTGGTGAATTTGGACGAAATTGGGAAATAAATTTAATCAAAACTCTTAAAAACACAAACTAAGATACTTTCTAACTAAATTGGACAATAAAGTAAAGGGGGATTTAGATTTTTACGAAATTAAACTAAATGTACAGATTGTAAATTAAAACAGAATGTAAATATGAATTTGATGAAAATGAATGGATGGGAAGCTAGCTATGGGGTTCATCTCCATACATGTTACACTTGCCTAATAAAATGATTTCCAATTGCATTTCAATAAACCATGAATTCTCAATGCTCCAAGTTAATTAGGTCCGCTTAAATTAACTTTCAGATTTCCCTAGATTCATTGGATTGAATGGAATACACATTACAACCAAATTATTCCTAATCAAAGTCCCTAACTATGGAATACGCATGATAGAGACATTCAACAAAGATCATTAAGTTCAACGGAAATCATAAACATCGACGAGGCATTCGTTACTATAGAATACGCATGAAACTTATGCCAAGAATTCGTTTAACACGATTGTTTATAAGCAACCTCCACTACTTGTGAATATAAGTTCGTAACTATTAGGTGAAACTCACTTATATTCTAGCGTCATATTCATGCATGAAAATTAAGCGTGCACTCTCAATAAACACACATAAATAAGTTATCAATCAAACAGTTAAACAATTTGAATCCACAACTTATGAAACGCAATTAGAAGTAATCAAATCAAAATGCAAGCATAAACATATATTTCGAATCCCCCCCTAGCCAAGGGGGGTTTAGTTGAATTTAAACATTGGAATCAAAGAAACACCTAAACATTCCAACAACTCAAACTTGAATTGTATGAACGGTTAGGCCCTCTTCTCTTCCATTCCTCATTCGTACAAAAAAAAGAGTATTGAATTTAAACATTGAAATCAAAGAAACACCTAAACATTCCAACAACTCAAACTTGAATTGTATGAACGTTTAGGCCCTCTTATCTTCCTCTTCGTTGTAGCACAAGGTCTAAGGATAGTTTGATGGTGTGAATGGTTTGGGGAGTGGTAAAAATGGAAGGGTGAGGCCACAGCCTTAAGGGATGGATTTGGTGTGGTTGGTGTTTGGATTAATAGGGAGAGTCACGGCCAAAGGGGGAAGTGTTTGTGTTGTGGTATGTACAATGGAATGGAAGTGTGGGGTTGAATGCCCATGGTTGTGTGTGGAATGAATGGTTTTATAGGGAGAGAATGGGAGAGAAATGGGAGTGAATGTGGCTTAATGATGAAGGGTGAAAGCTGGAAAGCATGTGGCAAGGTGTGTGTATGTGCTGGAATGGTGTGTGTATACACGGGTTTGGGAAGTTTTTGATGATTTTCTGGCTGCATGATGAAGAGTTAATAAATAATGCATGTAGGTGGCTGCAATGATGAAGAGTGAGAACTGGAAATGGTATGAAATGCACGGCAAAAAGGGGTTAATGGTGCTGAAAATGCATGTGAAAGCATGTGAAAGCTGGAAATGGGATGGGTAGCCACGGCATTTGAGTGTGGATGAGCTGGAAATGCATGTGAAGATGCTGGAATTGTAAGGGTTGTGCACGGCATTGGCTTTGTTTGGGAATGATTGAATGCATGTGGCTGATTTATGAAGAGTGAATGCATGTGGCTGATAGGTATGAATGATTATGGATGCATGTGCAATGTTTTAAAGGATGGAATGCACGTGAATATGATGGAAATCTGATGGGAACTCACGGCAAGGATGATTTCTGGTGGTGAATGGGTGTATGTTTGAATGATTAAAGGGACATGTGGGTTGGAAATGATGAAGGAAATGCATGTGAGTGACAACTAGATATGTTTGACGAATTTAAACTAAAAGAACAGATTGTAAGTAAAAACAGATAGTAAAGATGAATGTGATGAAAATATGGATGGAAGGCTAGCTAAGGGGTTCATCTCCATACATGTTATACTTGCATAATAAAACGATTTCCAATTGCATTTCAATCAATCATTAATTCTCAACACCCCAAGTTAACCGTGATGCACTAATTAACCTTCAAATCTTCCTAACGTTATTGAATTGGATGATTGCATACGACAACCCAAAACATTCCCCACAAGTCCCCTACATGATTGCATAATAGAGATACAAGCAAGAATCATTACGCTCTATGAAAATTATAAGTGTTGACGGGGCATTCGTTACTATGATTGCATGAAACTTATGCCAAGAATTCGTTTAACGCGATTGTTTATAAGCAACCTCCACTGCTTGTGAATATAAGTTCGTAACTATTAGGTGAAACTCACTTATATTCTAGCGTCATATTCATGCATGAAAATTAAGCGTGCACTCTCAATAAACATACATAAATAAGATATCAATCAAACAGTTAAACAAATTGAATCCACAACTTATGAAACGCAATTAGAAGTAATCAAATCAAAATGCAAGCATAAACATATATTTTGAATTCCCCCCTAGCCAAGGGGGGTTTAGTTCCTCATGGTACAAAACAAAGAGAATCAAAGAAACACCTAAACATTCCAACAACTCAAACTTGAATTGTATGAATGTTTAGGTCCTCTTCTCTTCCATTCCTCATTCGTACAAAACAAAGAGTATTGAAATTAAACATTGAAATCAAAGAAACACCTAAACATTCCAACAACTCAAACTTGAATTGTATGAACGTTTAGGCACTCTTCTCTTCCTCTTCGTTGTAGCACAAGGTCTAAGGATAGTTTGATGGTGTGAATGGTTTGGGGAGTGGTGAAGATGGAAGGATGGTGTTTGGATTGTAAGGGAGTGGTGCCTCAAGGCCACGGCACCAAGGGCAGTTTGTGATGGTCTACATTCTGAAAATGGTAGGGTTTGTGTTGTGGTATGTACAATGGATTCTGAAATGGAGGAGTCAATGAGAATGAATGCAATGGATGCTTATTTATAGGTGAAATGGGGGGAACATGACAGCTAGGAGGGAATGTGGCTGCATGTTTGAATGATTAAAGGATGCATGTGGGTTGGAATTGCATGTGCAATGAATATGTGGCTGCATGTGCAAGGGGACAATCTGAAAATGCATGTGAAAGCATGTGTTGGCTGCAATGATGAAATGGATGGGAGTGCATGTGGCTTAATTAATTAAAGGGAGTGCATGTGCAATGTTTTAAAGGATGGAATGCATGTGAATATGATGGAAATCTGATATGGTGATGGGAGATGCATGTGGCTGATTTGTGCATGTGATTAAAGGGAGTGCATGTTTGAATGATTAAAGGGGGAAGTGCATGTGGGTTGGAAATATAAAAGGGGAATGCATGTGGCTGCAAGGTGTGGTGAATGATGATGAATGCATGTGGATTAAAGAGTGAATGGTGGCTGCAAAGTGAATGAATAATGAAATGGGAAAGCATGTGCAAGGTTTTGGTGTGAATGATTGAATGTGCATGTGGCTGCAATGGATTAGGAATCCTTCAATTTCGTCCATCCTCTTGGCTCCAAGCATATGATATCCATTCCAATCTCTAATTTGCTCCAAAATGCTCCAAAATGCATCTTTTTGCTTCCTTAGCCATATGAACCTAAAAACACACGAAAATGGCTTAAACTACTAAAACAACTATGAATTAACAATATAAATGCACGAAAACAAGCTAAGTAAGTCGCCTAAATATGCTCCTATCAAACCATAACCAAGCATATACCAAGAGTAAATCAAACTTTTCTCCATGTTTATAACTCTTTTTAACAGTCATGCAATTACAAACCAAATCCTCATCATTGTGTTGGAAGGTATCCTAAGACACAAACACACAAAGCATTCTTCAAAACGTCCCCTACATGACATCATAATAGAGATACGGTCAAAGATCATTACGTTCAATGGAAATCATAAGTATTGACAAAGCACTTGTAACTATGACATCATGATACGCATGCTAGGAATTTACTTAACATGATTGTGAAAACAACCTTAACTACTTGTGAATATAAGTTTGTAACGATTATGTGAAACACTCTTATATTCTAGCCCCAAATTCAAGCATGCAAATTAAGTAGGCCTCCCTAATAAACATACAAGAATAAGTTATCCATCAAACGGTTAAGCAAATTGCGTTCATGACTTATGAAATCACAACTGGACTTAATCAACTCATATTATAAATGTAATCATGGTTTCAAAGCATCCCTAGGCTAAAACGAGTTTAGCCTCTCATGTTCATGACAAAACAAAGCAATATAGATTTAAACATTGAAAATAAAAGATAGATTACACCTAAAAACGTCCAACACTCCAACTTGAATGCACAAACACCCAAGGCTTGGTCTTCCTTCTCCTCCTCCTTGCTAAGTCACGGCACAAGGTCTATGGTGGGTTTGTGGATGATTTTCTGGGTTTTGGATGGATTTAGGTATGTATGGTGGTGCGGCAAAGGATGATGATGGTGTATGGAGGTTGGGATGGAGGTGTGGAAGTAGGGGAATGATGGATGGGTGGTTGCAAGGTCACGGCAAAGGGTGTTTTCTGAAGGAATGTATGAATGTTGTGTGAAGGGGTGGTGAACTAAATGGTGCGGCAAGGGATGATGATGTAGGCTAGTTTGGCACACTTAGTGAAGGAAAAGGATTGCCTAATCCCATTGGAGAAAGGTTAACTCAAGGCAGAAATCAAGTGGGATTTGGAATAGGAATTTCGGCTAGGATTTAGGGATTCTAGAAGGTTTTGGTGCGGCACATGAATAGGGCTGAGATAAGGTTTCTAGAAAGGAAGGTTTAGGGCAGATTCCTAAACCTAAAGGGCCAAGGATCCATGATATTTGTGTAGGAAAAGGATTGCAATTCCTAAACCTACAAGGAATGGAGTTCTTGTGGCAATTGAGTGGATAAGGCTTCTAGAAACTGAGTTATGTGCTTAAATGTGTAGTTAATTCCCTATTATTAGCTAGGAATAAGTCCTAACCTGATTTGGATAGGAGAGAATAGGATAATGTTAGAGATAGGATAGGATAAGGTTTCTAGGATAGGATAAGATAAGGTTTGGATAAGGTTGGATAAGGTTACTTGTTTCTTGCTTCTTCCTTATCTTCATTGGAGTAAAACTTCTTCCACCAGATTTGTAGCCTTTCCTAGCTCTTCTTGTCTTCAATTTCGTCCATCCTCTTTGCTCCTATGTTAATCTATCCAATCCATGCCCAAAAATGCTCCAAATAGCCTCAAAATGCACTTTATTGCTCCCTTTGCCATTAGAACCTAAAAACAAACGAAAATGGCTTAAAATACTAAAACAACTATGAATTAACAACATAAATGCATGAAAACAAGCTAAGTAAGTCGCCTAAATATGCTCCTATCATTGAGAAGTGGAAAAGAAGTTGGAGCAGGTTCTTCATCAAAAACAGGTCACAAAGAGGATGAAAAAATGCACTTTGAAGAGGGGGAAACAACCAAACCCACGGCAAGGGTGGAACTCCCTTTGCCGCAAGTTTCTAGTGACCCTAAACCATCCAATCTGTCTAATAAAGGTAAGAATGTGTCAAATTCAGTTCCTATCTAATAAAGGTAAGAATGTGTCAAATTCAGTTCCTACTAATGTTTTTCCTTCGAATGTTCCTTTTCCTAGTAGGTTCATGCAAACAAAGAAGGAGGAAGCTGAAAAAGACATTCTTGAGACATTTAGGAAAGTTCAAGTTAACATACCTCTTTTCGATGCAATCAAGCAAGTTCCACGCTATGCCAAGTTTTTAAAGGAGTTGTGCACCACTAGGAAGAGGATTTCGACCAAGGAGGTTGTCAAGGTAGGTGAAAATGTCTCCGCCATCTTGCAACGAAAACTACCCCCAAAATGCAAAGATCCGGGTAGTTTTACAATTCCTTGTGTCATTGGTAATATTCGCTTTGAATCTGCCATGCTAGACTTAGGTGCCTCTATAAATGTTATGCCATACTCAATTTATGCATCTATGAATTTAGGAGTGTTGAAAAATGATGGTGTAATCATACAATTGGCCAATAGATCTAACGCCTATCCAAAGGGAGTTTTGGAAGATGTTTTAGTGCAGGTTAATCATTTAATCTTCCCTGCGGATTTCTATGTTCTCGACATGGATGAATCGGATCATGCAACTTCATTACCCATCCTCCTTGGAAGGCCATTCATGAAAACGGCCCGGACCAAGATTGACGTGTTTAATGGAACTTTGTCCATGGAATTTGATGGGGAAGTTGTTAATTTCAATCTTTCTGATTCTATTAAGTACCCTAGTGAGGACCATTCATGTTTCTCTATTGATATAATTGACTCTTTGGCGTAGGGATATCTTGACGATTTGAATGATGATGCGCTTGAAAAAGTCATTACAAGAGGCATGGAACGCAACAACGAGGAGGTAGCACCTAGATTAACCCACGGCACACCTAAAGCACTTCATGCCGTGTTAGTGAGGAAGTTAGTGAGATGGTTGCTGCCCTTGAGTTGTTGCCTACGCATGATGGTAAGTTTCCTAATCGTGAGTCAATTCCTATTTCGACTAACAAGTTGCTTCCGTCCATAATTCAGGCACCAGTCCTTGAACTAAAACCATTACCAAGGCATTTGAAGTACATTTTCTTGGGAGAAAATGAGACCCTACCTGCCATCATCTCCTCCTCCCTCACGGCCCAAGAAGAGGAGAAACTAGTTCAAGTTTTGAAAAAGTTCAAATCTGCCCTAGGATGGACATTGGCCGATATCAAAGGTATAAGCCCTACAACATGCATGCATCACATATTTCTTGAGGAGGGGGCCAAACCAACTAGAGAGGCTCAACGCCGTCTTAACCCTCCGATGATGGAAGTTGTGAAAAAAGAGATAATCAAACTTCTAGATTGTGGAGTCATCTATCCAATCTCGGATAGTAAGTGGGTTTCACCTATCCAATGTGTGCCTCAGAAATCCGGTGTGACGGTTGTGGAAAATGCCGAGAATGAGCTTGTACCTACTCGCATTCAAACTGGTTGGAGAGTATGCATTGATTATAGGAAGATAAATGCCACCACAAGGAAGGATCACTTCCCCTTGCCGTTCTTGGATCAAATGCTTGAAAGGTTAGCCGGTTATTCCTTTTATTGTTTTCTTGATGGATACTCTGGTTATAATCAAATTGTTATTGCCCCGGATGATCAAGAAAAGACCACTTTTACTTGTCCCTTTGGAACGTTTGCATATCGACGCATGCCATTCGGTTTGTGCAATGCTCCAGCCACGTTTCAAAGGTGTATGGTTAGCATCTTTTCTGATTATGTTGAAAGGATTATTGAAATATTCATGGATGATTTTAATGTATTTGGTAGTTCATTTGATAATTGCTTGGATAATCTCACTTTAATCTTGAAACGTTGTGTTGAAACAAACCTTGTGTTAAATTGGGAGAAATGCCATTTTATGGTTAAACAAGGTATTGTTTTGGGTCATATAATCTCTAAAAAAGGAATTGAAGTTGATAAGTCTAAAATAGATCTTGTACGCTACTTACCCTCTCCTACTTCGGTGAGAGAGGTTCGTTCTTTTCTTGGTCATGCAGGATTCTATCGACGATTTATCAAGGACTTTTCCATGATTGCACAGCCCCTATGCCGTCTCCTCCAAAAGGAAGTGCCTTTCGAGTTCAACGAGGCGTGTGAGAAAGCATTCAACCATCTCAAGGAACTCCTCACCACGGCACCAATTATAACTCCACCAGATTGGTCCATTCCCTTTGAACTAATGTGTGATGCATCGGATTATGCACTTGGAGCTGTTTTGGGCCAAAGGAAAAACAAGCAGCCACATGTTATTTATTATGCTTCACGCACTTTAAATGATGCTCAATTGAATTATTCTACAACTGAAAAAGAACTTTTGGCGGTTGTATTTGCATTAGATAAGTTTAGATCATATCTACTTGGCACTAAAGTAATTGTTTTCACTGACCATGCAGCCTTGAAGTATCTTCTCACCAAAAAGGAGGCCAAACCAAGACTCATTCGTTGGATGCTCCTACTTCAAGAGTTCGATATTGAAATTAGGGACAAGAAAGGGTGTGAAAACGTGGTGGCTGACCACCTAAGTAGAATGGTGCGTGAGGAAGAGCCCATCCCCATTTTAGAAACATTTCTGGATGAGCAACTTCTGTCCATTCAGGTAAGTACCCCTTGGTATGCCGATTTGGTCAATTATTTGGTATCTAGGCAAGTTCCTAGCACCCTAAACAAATTCCAACGTGATAAACTTAAAAGGGATGCTAGATTTTATGTTTGGGATGACCCATACTTGTGGAAACATTGCCCAGATCAGATTATAAGGAGATGTGTGCATGAATCAGATTTTCATTCAATTTTAAGTTTTTGTCACACATATGCTAGTGGGGGTCATTTTGGCACCCAAAGGACAACTTTAAAAGTTCTTGAATGTGGTTTTTATTGGCCTACTTTGTTTAAAGATGCAAGAACCTTTTGTTTAGCTTGTGATCGATGCCAAGGGACAGGTAATATAGGCCAAAGAGATCAATTGCCGCAAGTACCCATTGTTGTTGTTGAAATTTTTGATGTGTGGGGAATTGATTTTATGGGTCCGTTTCCTTCATCTTTTGGTTTCAATTACATATTATTTGCAGTTGATTATGTTTCAAAGTGGGTGGAAGTGAAAGCCACTCGAACTAATGATTCTAAAGTTGTGGCAGATTTTGTGAAAACTAATATCTTTTCAAGATTTTGGATGCCTAGGGTGCTAATCAGTGATGGGGGGTCTCACTTTTGCAATCGTACCATTGAAGCCTTACTCAAGAAGTACCATGTGACGCATAAGGTTTCCACACCTTATCATTCCTAAACCAATGACCAAGCCGAGGTGTCCAATAGAGAGATCAAACAGATTTTGGAGAAGACCGTTGGGCCAAATAGAAAAGATTGGAGCTTGCGTTTGGATGATGCTCTTTGGGAATATAGAACATAACAATCTCCTTTTCGTCTTGTTTATGGTAAACCATGTCATCTCCCTGTGGAATTAGAACATATAGCTCATTGGGCTATCAAAACATTCAATTTGAATGTGGACCAAGCTGGAATTCATAGGAAGCTTCAATTATGTGAACTTGATGAAATATGGCATGAAGCTTATGAGAATGCTAGAATTTACAAAGAGAAGACCAAGGCATTCCATGATAAGATGATTAGAGGCAAGACTTTTACAATAGGGCAGAAAGTGTTGTTGTTCAACTCCCATCTTCGTCTCTTCCCTGGTAAGTTACGTTCCAAGTGGGTTGGTCCTTTTGCTATTACTAATCTTTTTGTGCATGGTGCAGTCCAAATTAAGAGTTTGAGAACAGGGCAAGAATTCAAGATGAACGGACATAGATTGAAGCGATACTATGAGAACTTTGTGGAGCATGTCGTGGAAGAGATTCCCTTGCATGCCGTGGGTTCCAAATTGGAGTGAAGATGTTCTTCGTCCGGCTGTACGACGTTAAAGCAAGCGCTATGTGGGAGGCATCCCATCCATTCAACAAAGGAAGCCCTAGGAATCCCCCAAATTCCAGATTTGCATCCCTCAAACCCTTCTCTTTGTTGTTGTTTTTAATCTGCCATGTTATGTTGTTTAGTTGCTGTTTGTGTGTTTACTTATGTTTTGTGTGAATTTATGTTTAAAACATTGAGGACAATGTTTGATTTAAGTGTGGGGGGGGGGGGGTAACTAAGTATATTTGATGCAAATTCGAGGGATTTTATCACCCATAACTTCAAGTGTTGTTCCTTGCTGTTTTAAAGTGTTTTTAAGCTGTTTTGGAGTGTTTTAGTGTGTTTTGTTTTATAACTCCGAAAATCATATAAAAATTTGAAAAACATGTTTTGAAAAGCCTAAAAAGAGTGTTTTGAGTCGTTTTTGTGTGTTTGTGTCTTAGGGTACCTTCCAAGACAATGATGAGGATTTGGTTTTTAATTGCATGACTGTTAAAAAGAGTTATAAACATGGAGAAAAGTTTGATTTACTCTTGGTATATGCTTGGTTATGGTTATAATGTATGACTTCACATGCAATCATAAAAGAAAAATTAGTTTTTGTAACATGCTTGAAGGAAGGAACTCAAAGAAACGCTACAACCTTGTGAGACTTGAGCCTAACGTTATTTGGAGAGTTAAAATCTGTGCATTATTGTTTTCTAAAGTCGTTGCATGATCTCATTATTCTTTGCTTGGTTACGACTTAGAAGGCGTTTCATCATATAGTTCCAAATGCTAGAACTCATGCCCATTTCATTCGAAGCATGTTATTGATTTGCTTAACACATATTCAAGAAGTTGTGTAGTGACCGCCACCAAAGCCAAATTGCCGTGTATCCTACTTCATTATATAATTTAGTTAACCCCATTGAGCCTTGTTAAGCTTATATTCTTTGTTAACCCACATTATCCTCACCTAGCCTAGATTAGGACCATCCATACCCTTATTCTTGAAGCATAGCAAAGCATGATTTGAATTGAACTCCTTTTGATTAATGTATGGCAGAAAACAAGTGTGGGGGAAGTACTTCTCATGTGAGTTAGTGTGCCATAGGCACGGGTGGAAAAGAAAAAAGAAAAAAAAACAATTCGTGGAAAAAGAAAAAGAAAAGAAAAAGTTGTGAAAAGAAAGAAAAAAGAGTATGAAATAAATGAAAATAAGTTCACATGTTTATGGTAGTTGAAGAAAGGGTCCAAAATGTTGAATATGGCCCTGAGTGTTGCTTAGATCTTCCCTTTGTGTTAAAAGTTGATTTCTGTATTTTAAAGTGAATTCTAAGTCTCAATTTCATTACTTTGCTTGCTATTGCTTCGAGAATGTTTGTTATCCCTATCCTTCCATTGTTAACCAATACCCCAAGCCCCATTACAACCCTTGACTTCAATCTTGAGTGTTATGTGTTTCAATTTGTGGAGTTTGAATTTGGCATGAGCATATGGTATCACTGGTTCTCGCGTCTAAGTAGTAGCATTCCATTCATGAGATCATATCTAAACATGCTTATTAACTCCAGAAATTGCTTTCTTTGTGATACATATATGTGAGTGTTCGTTTTCATGTTTACATCAATCTTCTCACATATAACTAGATTAGGGTGTGTAGTTAGAAAATCTGAGTGAAAATTGAGTGCATATCTTGTAAGGAATTGAGCAAATTCTCTAAGGCATGTTACTACATTCAAAACATGGTTTTAAATGCTTAATTGTGAACTAGTATGTGGTGACTATGATTAAGAATGTACTTAAGTGTGAAGATGACTAAAATCTGTGGAGATAATGAATTTTAACATGTCATGTGCATTGGAAATCCCTGAGGCAACGTTGGAAGGTTTAGATTGTCTTTTGTTTGTTTTGTTTCGTTTCGTTTTGTTTAGTCTGTTTGTTTTGCTCGAGGACTAGCAAAAGCTAAGTGTGGGGGAATTTGATAGGAGCATATTTATGCAACTTAATTGGCTTATTCTTGTGCATTTACGTTGTGTTTCCTTAGTTATTTTAGTCCTTTATGCTTCTTTTGTGTGTTTTTAGGTTCACATGGCTAAGGAAGCAAAATGGTGCATTTTGGAGCAAAATTGGACTAGGAATGGATAGCTTATGTTTGGAGCAAAAGAAATGGATGAAATTGAAGATCAAATTGAGTTAGGATTCCTAATCACAAGAGGATTCCTAATCAAATGAGGAATCCTAGTCAAAGAAGGTTTCCTACTTGAAGTAGGAAAGTTAAGCCAAGGTTTCCTATTTTTGTTTAATCTTTCCTAATCCTTAAAGACTCCATATTTCAGCAAGATCAAAGGCTCCTATCTATTCTAGGTCACAAAAACAACATCCCTTGCAACCTTAGGACAATGCCGTGTGTTCCTTGTGTCTCCTTTCCTTGCCGTGCAAGGAAGGGCCTTGTTCCCTATTTTAAATACTTAAACACCTTCCTTTTTCATAGCAATTTCAGCCATAACTCACATACCCTTTTCTATTCCAAAATTCTTGCCTAATTTCAGAAATAAAAAGCATTCCTTTTCTTACAAACCCTTGCCGTGCAAGGGAACCTTGTTTCCTGTAGTTTTAGGACATTTAAACCTTTCCTACATCACAGCCGCACCTCCCTTGACCTTTCCTCTTCCTTGCCGTGCAAGGGAGATGATTCTTTCCTATTTCCTTGCATTAAAACACATTCCTTTTGTGTTTTATGCCATTGCTGCAACTTTTAATTAGTTTCCTTTAAATTTCTGATTTGATTTCCTATTTCTAGAAGCTTTTGACTTGATTTCTGTTTACCTAAATAACCTAGGGTTTTAATTCGTGAAATCCTATAATAAATATCCTTATTGCAGCCACAAAGTTTGATTCATTCACCATTCACGCCAGAAAATCATCCCATCCCTCTAACACATCCATACTTCACCATTCTCCATAATTTCTTCCCAAAACCAACCCTTGCGTCCCCTACATCCATCCCAAACCTAAATCCATCATTCTACATCATCCATAACCCCCTAAACTCACCAGAACCTCTTGTGCTGTAGCAAAGGAGAGGAAGAAGATTTCTTGAAGATTCTAGCTATTCAACATTGGATCGTTGGAGTATTTAGGTGTTCTCTTTCTTATATTTACAATGTATAAATCTGTTTCCCTTTGTTTTGTGAACATGAGGAACTAAGCCTTTTGGCTAGGGGGCTATTCAATACCATGATTATGCTTGCAAGATGAATTGATTACATCCAATTGTTATTTCATAAGTTGTGAATTCAATTTGCTTAACTGTTTGATTGATAACTCATTCTTGTGTGTTGATTAAGGTGGCCACTTAGTTTTTCATGCAGGGATTTGAAGCTAAAATATAAGGGAATTTCACCTAATAGTTATAACCTTATATTTGCTAGTAGTGGAGGTCGTTTATCGACGATCGCGTTAAGTGAATTCTTGGCAAAAGTTTCATGCTTTTCATAGTAACAATTGCCTCGTCAATACTTATAGTTTTCATGAAACTTAATGATCTTTGATTGTACCTTTATTGTGCTTTTCACATAAGGGACTTTTAGAGAATGTTTTGAGTTGTTGTATGCGCATTCCCATCCAATTCAATAACTTAAGGAAAACTTGAAAGTTAAAAAAGTGCTGTTCACGGTTAACTTGGGGTATTGAGTTTCATGATTTATTGAAAGAAGCAATTGGAAATCAATTTGAATGCAAGTGTGTCATGTGTGGAGAAGAACCCTCTAGTTAGCCCATCTTTCATCAATTCACCTAATTTAGTCTAAAGAATATGTTTTCTTTGTCCTTGTCTTAATTTACTTAATTTTCGTCAAAACCAATTCCTCCATTAATTTAAGTGTTAGGTTAGTTAGAAATCAATTTAGTTGATGTTTTTAAGTGTTTGGAGTCAAGTGATAACTTAATTTCGTCCAGATTTGAGTATAGTGTTCAAAACTGCCCAGAAAGTGTTTTTAAGGCAGTTTTGAGTGTTTGTTTGCTGTTTTGAGTCTTTTGGTGTTTCATAGTTTAGTTTTGCATTCTTTGAGTCTAGTTTAGTGTTTAAACTTTGTTTTTACGATTTTGAGTCAGTTTAGAGTGTTTAACAATCCCTCCTAATCCCCGGTTTAAGAACGATCCCTACTTACATATCTACTACAATTGTCAACAAAAGGGTTTAATTTGTGTGTTAAGTAATTTTCGCATCATTGCCGGGGATTAGCAAACTTGCTAATCCCTTTTGTTTGTGTAGTGTCTTTTTAGTACTTTTTAGTGTCTTTGTGTTTTTTTTTTTTTTTTTTTAGTGTGCCGTGCCTTTTAAATAGATTGCTGATTTGGTTGTGTTCTTTATTTTCAGGTACTCGTTTATGACTCGTCGTTCTCAACCTATTCGTGCAAACATATTGGATTTTGACGACGATTTTGAACGAACTTTGAGGAGAAAGAGGAAGCAACCGGAACCTTATCGACCTAGTTCAAGTTCAGATTCCGAATCTGAATTTGAAGAAGAAGAAAGCATGGCGGCGGACAATCGAACAATCAAAGAACTTTCGGCCTCGGGACTAGACAATGCCGTACCTTTGTGCATTCAATATCCTATGGCTACCCAAGGCAAGACCGATGAGTTCGAATTGAAGTCTAGCTTGTTGCATCACATTCCCAAATACCATGGGTTGTCCATGGAAGATCCAAACAAGCATCTTAAGGAGTTTAAAGTGGTATGTTCGAGTATGACACCCTTCAATGTCGATGGGAACATTTTGAAGATGAAGGCCTTTCCATTCTCTCTTCTAGAAAAGGCTAAGGATTGGCTATACGAATTGGCACCCGGAACCGTCACTTCTTGGGAAAGCATGAAGCGGACATTCTTAGAGGTAGAAAATAAGTGGCATTCAACAAAACCAAGGGGAGTCCTTTCCGGCATATTATGAACGTTTCAAGACTCTAGTTGCATCATGCCCTCAACATGAAATCAAGGAAGAACTTTTAATTCAATATTTCTATGAGGGGCTTCTTCCAATAGAGAGACAAATGCTAGATGCCTCGGCGGGAGGTGCTTTGTTTGACAAAACGCCCATGGATGCCAAGGTTTTAATTGCAAATAGAGCGTTGAATGCAGAACAATATGAAGGTGTTGGTCAAAGAGACACCCCACGACATCAAGTGAATGAGGTAAGTTCCCAATCCGACATTCAATCTCAATTAGCTAATCTTACTTCTATTGTGTCTCAGATGGCCGAAGTATTGAGGATTCAAGGTCCAAGTGTATGTGGTGTATGTTCTATCCAACGACATCATTCGGACAAGTGCCCTCAATTGATTGAGAATGGGGGATGGGAAAGTGCAAGTGCCATTGGATTTCTGATAGGAGCATATTCATGCGACTTAAATGGCTTGTTCTCGTGCATTTACGTTATGTTTCTTTAGTTATTTTAGTCCTTTATGCTTCTTTTGTGTGTTTTCAGGTTCTAAGGGCAAAGTATGCAAAAGGATGCCTTTTGGAGCCTTTTGGAGCAAATTAGAGATTGGAATGGATATCATATGCTTGGAGCCAAGAGGATGGACGAAATTGAAGACTTGAAGTAGGAAAGTTAAATCCTAAAAGACCTCATGTTTGAGCATCATTGAAGACTCCTACACATTTTAGAACACAAAAACAACATTCCTTGCAACCTTAGGACAATGCCGTGTGTTTCCTTGTGTCTCCCTTCCTTGCCATGCAAGGAAGGGCTTTGTTCCCTATTTTAAACACTTAAACACTTCACATATCATTCACCACATATCATTCACCACATATCATTCACTTATCATATCATTCACTTAACATATCATTCACTTATCATATCATTCACTTATCATCTCATACACTCAATCACTTAACCCATCAATGCCGTGCATAACTGATAGGAGCATATTCATGCAACTTAAATGGCTTGTTCTCGTGCATTTACGTTATGTTTCTTTAGTTATTTTAGTACTTTAAGCTATTTTCGGGTGTTTGTAGGTCCAAAGGGCTAAAGGAACAAAAAGATGCATTTTGGAGACTTTTGGAGCACTTTTGGGCTAAGGATGGATAGTTTATGCTTGGAGCCAAAGTGTTGGACGAAATTGAAGACCTAATTGAAGACCAAAGTGTTGGAACCTTGTTCCCTTTAGTTTTAGGACATTTAAACCTTTCCTATATCCTTAGCCGTGCATAACATTCCAACATTCCACTCCTTCATTTCAGCCACACTCCCACATATCATTACTTATCATCACCACTTATCACTTATCATAATCACATATCATTACTTATCATCACCACTTATCACCTAACACAAAACCTTGCAGCCACATCCATTCCACTTCATTGCACATGCATCTTCATCCACCACACATTCCAGCCCATTCCTACACATGTGCCGTGCATCTCCACAATCCCATTCATCAACACATGCATTCACATGCTTTCACAACCTAATTCACATGCACATTCATCCACCTTTCTCCCTAAAACCGTGCACATGCAAACACATTCATAGTCAGAAAATCACTCATTGCCGTGCACATTCACTCACCACAAACATTCCACATGCATTCATCAACATATCTAGTTGTCACTCACATGCATTTCCTTCATCATTTCCAACCCACATGTCCCTTTAATCATTCAAACATATGATGCGAGAATTATACGCACACAAATTAAACCCTCTTTTTGTCAAATTGTAGTAAGTATGTAAGTAGGGATCGTTCTGGACCGGGGATTAGGAGGGATTGTTAATCACTTGGATTTGACTCAAAAACGTAGAAACACAATATAAAACACTATACTAGACTCAAAGAATGCAAAACTAAACTTTAAAACACTAAAACAAACCAAAAGACTCAAACATCACCCAAAACACTCAAAACTGCCTTAGAAACACTTTCTGGGTAGTTTTGAGCACTTTGGTGAATTTGGACGAATTTGTGTAACAAATTGAATCAAAACACTTATAAACACAAACTAAATTGATTTCTAACTAAATTGGACATTAAAGTAAAGGGGGATTAAGGTTTTGATGAAACTAAATTAAATGGACAGATTGTAATTTAAAACAGAATGTAAATATGAATTTGATGAAAATGAATGGATGGGAAGCTAGCTAAGGGGTTCATCTCCATACATGTTACACTTGCATAATAAAATGATTTCCAATTGCATTTCAATAAACCATGAATTCTCAATGCTCCAAGTTAATTAGATCCGCTTAAATTAACTTTCAGATTTCCCTAGATTCATTGGATTGAATGGAATACGCATTACAACCAAATTATTCCTAATCAAAGTCCCTAACTATGGAATACGCATGATAGAGACATTCAACAAAGATCATTAAGTTCAACGGAAATCATAAACATCGACTCGGCATTCATAACTATGGAATACGCATGAAACTTATGCCAAGAATTCGTTTAACGCGATTGTTTATAAGCAACCTCCACTACTTGTGAATATAAGTTCATAACTATTAGGTGAAACTCACTTATATTCTAGCGTCATATTCATGCATGAAAATTAAGCGTGCACTCTCAATAAACATACATAAATAAGTTATCAATCAAACGGTTAAACAAATTGAATCCACAACTTATGAAACGTAATTAGAAGTAATCAAATCAAAATGCAAGCATAAACATATATTTCGAATCCCCCCCTAGCCAAGGGGGGGTTTAGTTCCTCATACGTACAAAATAAAGAGAATCAAAGAAACACCTAAACATTCCAACAACTCAAACTTGAATTGTATGAACGTTTAGGCACTCTTCTCTTCCATTCCTCATTCGTACAAAACAAAGAGTATTGAAATTAAACATTGAAATCAAAGAAACACCTAAACATTCCAACAACTCAAACTTGAATTGTATGAACGTTTAGGCACTCTTCTCTTCCTCTTCGTTGTAGCACAAGGTCTAAGGATAGTTTGATGGTGTGAATGGTTTGGGGAGTGGTGAAAATGGAAGGGGGAGGCCACGGCAATGGGATGATTTCTAGTGGTGAATGTGCACGGCACTTTGGATTCTAAGGGGATGTTGTTGGTGTGTATGGATGAATTTCTGAAATGGACGAAGTGTTGTGAATGGAATGAATCCCCCTTTGTGGCTGCAATGGATGCTTATTTATAGGTGGATGAATGATTAAAAGAGGGAATTTGACAGCTAGGTTATGATGATGAATGCATGTGGCTGATTTATGAAGAGTGAATGCATGTGGATGATTTGTGGTGCAATGATGAAAGGCAAAGTGCATGTGGCTGATTTGTGGTGAGTGGGAATGCAATCTGAAATGGGAGAGCATGTGGATTAAAGGGGGAATGCATGTGGGTGAATGTGTGGCTGCATGGTTGAATGATTAAAGGGTGCATGTGGGTTGGAAATGCATGTGGAATGGCTGGAATGAAGGGTGAATGTGCATGTGCTTTGACAGCTAGGTTGAATTAATTAAAGGGAGTGCATGTGGCTGCAATGGATTAAAGAGTGGGAGATGGAATGGGATGCACGGCAATGATGGTGTTTGGTGCTGAAAATGAATGTGTTTGCATGTGAATTAAAGCTAGGGTGAATGATGATGAATGCATGTGGATTAAAGAGTGAATGGTGGCTGCAAAGTGAATGAATAATTGATGCGAGATTTATACGCACACAAAATAAACCCTCTTTTTGTCAATTGTAGTATAAGTAAAAGTAGGGATCGTTCTGGACCGGGGATTAGGAGGGATTGCAAATCACTTGGAAACTGACTCAAAAACTTAAAGACACAATATAAAACACTAAAACAAACCGAAAGACTCAAACAACACCCAAACAACACCCAAAACACTCAAAACTGCCTTAAAACACTTTTCTGGGCAGTTTTGAGCACCTTGAGTACTTTGGACGAATTTTGGGAAATAAATTGATTCAAAACACTTAGAAATACAAACTAAGACATTTTCTAACTAAGTTGGACACTAAAGTAAAGGGGGATTGAGTTTTGGACGAAATTACACTAAATGCACAGATTCTAATTAAAACAGATTGTAAAAACGAAATTGATGAAATAGAATGATGAAAAACTAGTTAGAGGGTTCCTTATCCACACATGAACATAAGCATATAATTTGACTCCTAGTTATGACTTCAACAAACGATGAATGACAATGCTCCAAGTTAATTAGGTCCGCTTAAATTAACTTTCAGATTTCCCTAGATTCATTGGTTTGAATGGGATACGCATTACAACCAAATTATTCCTAATCAAAGTCCCTAACATGGAATACGCATGATAGAGACATTCAACAAAGATCATTAAGTTCAACGGAAATCATAAACATCGACTAGGTATTCATAACTATGGAATACGCATGTTAATCCAGCCTAGGGTTTACTAAACACAATCGTGACTAGCGATTTTTACTACTCATGAATATAAGTTCATAACGATTAGGTGAAATTCCCTTATATCCTAGCATCAAGTTTAGGCATGCAAATTAAGTGTCGACCCTCAACCCACATACATAAACAAGTTCTTAATCAAAACAGAAAAGTAAACCACATCTAAAGTTCATGAATTCATAACTGGAGTAAATCAAATCATAACCAACATATGTCCATGGCTTCAAATTCGCCTCTAACTAAAAAGAAATTAGTTCCACATGTTTAACATAATTGAACAACAAGTTAAATTAAACATGAAAACAGAAACAAGAAAAGAAAGAACAAATTGATGGAATTGAATGGATGGAAAGTTAGCTACGGGGTTCATCTCCACATATGTTATACTTGCATAATAAAACGATTTCCAATTGCATTTCAACAAACCATGAATTCTCAATGCTCCAAGTTAATTAGATCCGCTTAAATTAACTTTCAAATCTTCCTAACGTTATTGAATTGGATGATTGCATACGACAACCCAAAACATTCCCCACAAGTCCCCTACATGATTGCATAATAGAGATACAAGCAAGAATCATTACGCTCTATGAAAATTATAAGTGTTGACGAGGCATTCGTTACTATGGAATACGCATGAAACTTATGCCAAGAATTCGTTTAACGCGATTGTTTATAAGCAACCTCCACTACTTGTGAATATAAGTTCGTAACTATTAGGTGAAACTCACTTATATTCTAGCGTCATATTCATGCATGAAAATTAAGTGTGCACTCTCAATAAACATACATAAATAAGTTATCAATCAAACAGTTAAACGAATTGAATCCACAACTTATGAAACGCAATTAGAAGTAATCAAATCAAAATGCAAGCATAAACATATATTTCGAATTCCCCCCTAGCCAAGAGGGGTTTAGTTGAATTTAAACATTGGAATCAAAGAAACACCTAAACATTCCAACAACTCAAACTTGAATTGTATGAACGTTTAGGCCCTCTTCTCTTCCATTCCTCATTCGTACAAAACAAAGAGTCTTGAAATTAAACATTGAAATCAAAGAAACACCTAAACATTCCAACAACTCAAACTTGAATTGTATGAACGTTTAGGCCCTCTTATCTTCCTCTTCGTTGTAGCACAAGGTCTAAGGATAGTTTGATGGTGTGAATGGTTTGGGGAGTGGTGAAAATGGAAGGGGGAGGCCACGGCCTTAAGGGATGGATTTGGTGTGGTGTTTGGATTATTAGGGAAGGCACGGCACAAGGGAATGGTTGGTGTTTGTGACTGAAATGTGTATGGAAGAGTATATATGAGAATGAATTGAGGTGTGTATGGTTTTTATAGGGAGATGAATGGATGGGAGAGGGAACATGACAGCTAGGTTTGGATGGGAGAGGGAACATGACAGCTAGGTTAAGTGAATGCATGTGCAAAACAGCTAGGATGAATGCATATGGATGTTTGGTGGCTGAAATGATGAAGTGGGAAGTGCATGTGCTGAAATGATAAAGGGGGAAGTGCATGTGGGTTGGAAATATAAAAGGGGAATGCATGTGGCTGCAAGGTGTGGTGAATGATGATGAATGCATGTGGAAGTGCAAAGGGGGAAAGCTGGAAATGGGATGGGATGCACGGTAAAGAATGATTGTTTTGGTGAATGGCTGAAATATGGATGGAATGCATGGAATTAGGCACGGCAATGATGGTGTTTTTCTGTGGTGAATGGTAATGCAATGTGTTTGCATGTGAATTAAAGCTAGGGTTAATGATTAAAGGGATGTTGCTAGGTTGGAAATGCATGTGTAATGGTTGGAAGTGCAATGAGTAATGCACGGCAAGGATGGGCTGTTTTGTGTTGTTGGTGTGTGAATGGGAATGCAATCTGAAATGGGAGAGCATGTGGGTGGAAATGCATGTGGGTTAAAGTGGAATGACAGCTAGGTTATGATGATGAATGCATGTGCAAAGTTGGTTGAATGATTATGAGTGTATGTGGCTGATTTATTTGAAGGGAATGCATGTGATTAAAGGCTAGGAAAAGTTGTGGAATGGCTTGTATGAAGGGGGAATAATGCACGGCATTAAGTGATTTGGAATGGTGTGTTGTGAAGGGGAAGTCATAGCCAAAGGGGATTGTAATCTTTTGGTCTTCAATTTCGTCCATCTACTTGGCTTCAAGTATATGCAATCCATTTAACGCCCCAAACTACTCCAAAATGCACCCTTTTGCATACCTTGCCCTTAGAACCTGAAAACACACAAAAGAAGCATAAAGGACTAAAATAACTAAAGAAACATAATGTAAATGCACGAGAACAAGCCATTTAAGTCGCATGAATATGCTCCTATCAATAATGAAATGGGAAAGCATGTGCAAGGTTTTGGTGTGAATGATTGAATGTGCATGTGGCTGCAATGGATTAGGAATCCTTCAATTTCGTCCATTCCTTTTGCTCCAAACATAAGCTATCCATTCCAAGTCCAATTTTGCTCCAAAATGCTCCAAAATGCATCTTTTTGCTTCCTTAGCCATATGAACCTAAAAACACACGAAAATGGCTTAAACTACTAAAACAACTATGAATTAACAATATAAATGCACGAAAACAAGCTAAGTAAGTCGCCTAAATATGCTCCTATCAAATTCCCCCACACTTAGCTTTTGCTCGTCCTCGAGCAAAACAGAAAAACAAAACAAACAAAACGACACTAAACAAGTAAAACACAACCTAAACCTTCCAACAATCGTCTCAGGGATTTCCAATGCACATGACATGTTAAAAATCATTATTCCCACAGATTTTAGCCATCTTTACACTTAAGTACATTCTTACTCATAGTCACCACATACTAGTTCGCATTTAATCAATTAAAACACATTTCGAATGTAGTAACATGCCTTAGAGAATTTCCTCAATTCCTTACTAGAATGCACTCTATTTTCACACAGATTTTCTGACTACACACCCTACGCTAGTTATATGTGAGAGATTGATGTAAACATGAAAACGAACACTCACATATATGTATCATAAAGAGAGCAATTTCTGGAGTTAATAAGCATGTTTAGGTATGATCTCATGAATGGAATGCTACTACTTAGAAGCGAGAACCAGTGACACCATAAGCTCATACCAAGTTCAAACTCCACAAATTGAAACACATAACACTCAAGATAGAAGTCACGGGTTGTAATGGGGCTTGGGGTGTGTGGCTAACAAAGAAGGGATATGGAAAACAAAGGTTCTTAAAGAAATAGCGAGCAAAGCATTTGAATCATCTTAGAATTCACTTTTGAATGAAAACTCAACTTTTGAACAAAAAGGGATAACAAGCTCTTTTCTTTCTTTCTTTCTTTCTTTTCTTTTCTGTTTTTCTTTCTCATATGTTTTTCACAATTTTATTTTTCTTTTCTTTTGACTCTCAAAACATACAAACTTAAGAACAAACTTTCCCTCCCCCACACTCATTTTCTTGCAAAATGTAACTCAAAAGGAATTCAATTAAGTCATGCTCACTATCTTTTAAGAACAAGGGTGTGGATTGTCCTAAATTAGGCTAGGTGAGGATAATGTGGGTAAACAAAGAATATGGGCTGAACAAGGCTCAACGGGGTTAAAACTTACAACATATACGAAATATGGGAAGTAAGGCTATTTGGCTATGGTGGCAACTACACAACTTCATCTTGATATATGTTATGCAATTCAATGTCATGCTTTGAATGAAACGGATATAAGTTCTAGCATTTAGTTCTATCATGATACAATTGCATTCTAAGTAGCAACCAAGCAAGGAATAATGAGATCATGCAACAACTTTAGAAAACAAAGAATCACAGATTATAACTCTCCAAAGAAAGTAATGGCTCGAGTCTCACAGGGATGTAGCGTTATTATGAGTTTCTTCCTTCAAGCATGTTACAAAAACGAATTTTTCTTTTATGATTGCATGTGAAGTCATACATTATAACCATAACCAAGCATATACCAAGAGTAAATCAAACTTTCATCCATGTTTATAACTCTCTTTAACAGCCATGCAATTACAAACCAAATCCTTATCATTGTGTTGGAAGGTACCCTAAGACACAAACACACAAAAACGACTCAAAACACTCTTTTTAGGCTTTTCAAAACATGTTTTTCAAATTTTTATGTGATTTTCGGAATTATAAAAACAAAACATACTAAAACACTCTAAAACAACTTAAAAACACCTTAAAACAGCAAGGAACAACATTTGAAGTCATGGGTGATAAAATCCCACGAATTTGCATCAAATATACTTAGTTACCCCCCCCCCCCCCCCCCACACTTAAATCAAACATTGTCCTCAATGTTTTAAGCATAGATTCACACAAAGCATAAGTAAATACACAAAAAACACTTAAACATACTAAACATGGCAGAATGTAACTAACAAAGAGAAGAGTTTAGAGACGCAAATCTGGAATTGGAGTGCTTTCTCGGTCTTCCTTTGTTGAATGCATGGGTTGATCTTGGTGATTCCACAGGCTTAATCTTGAACTGGTTTTCTCCCATCGTTGATTTTCCACAGGCTACTCTTGAACTGGGCTGGAGGATTCTTTTGGTCTCCTCCACTCGTTGATTTTCCTTTGTGCTACTCTTGAACTGGGCAGCAGGATTCTTTTGGTCTCCCCCGAAGGTCTGAGTTTCCTCTTTTTATCTGTTTCTTTGTTCAATCTTTCCAATTCGTATTGAAGAGGGTTAGAGGATAGCTCAGCATATGCAATTGTTGCTTGTCTCCACATGCTTCAATGTATCATTTTCACTCGCCTTACTTGCTCCGTTGAAGATGACTACTTGAGAGCAACGCTAGTTAAGCAACCAGGAATAGATTCCAAGCAGTTGGCTCCAGATCGAAAGACTGACTCCAAGTGCCGGCTGATTGCTTCTTTCACTTTGCCATGCGAGTAAGAACAAGGACAAAGAAAAAGACAGGGAAAGAGCATGATATGAGATACTTTTGCTTTCGACCTTGATGATATGAGATACCTTTGCTTTTGAAGAAGCGATGAATGAATCAGCACATGCTTCAATCTGCCATTTCCTCTTGGGTCATCTGTACTCCAGGCATCTGGTATCGTCTTTGGGGAAGAAGAAAAAAAAATGAGTAATTCGAAAGGCTTTGCTGGGAGTGCGCCCTCAGAGGTGAGGAAGAGTTGGGCAATTTCTTCAGGTCTGCCTTGCCATAAAAGATGAAGGTCGACATATATAGAGATAATAGCAAGTGGTGGTACTGTTCTTTTACCCTTGTCGACAAACGTTTTGATCCCGCAAATTCGGCTTTTTGAAATAGTGGCGCCTCTTCGATTTCTGAACGACGCCTCTTCGATTTCTGAACGACGCCCCTTCGCTTTCTGAACGACACGTAGTAGTGCGGATGCGGCTCCTTTTGACAAAGCTGCACGCGTTTTCTGAAAAGCAGAGAAAGCGTCGCCGAACTTTGCGCTTGTCGGCTAAAGATGTGTAGTTGCGATGATGGCCTCCACGTGTTTTCGACTTTGTTAGATATCTTTTGACAAAGTTGAACGCGTTTTCTGAAAAGCCGAGGGAGCGTCGCCGTAATTTACGCAGGAAATTCCGTCTTTTTGAATCGGTGGTCGCGACGCCTTGGCTTTTTATAGAGGTATCGATCACCCCAACATACACACTCTGAAGATTGCCCATTCTTGAAAATCGACTTCGGCCTTTTGAGAATTAACTCCATCCATCCCTTCTCTTTGAACACCTTTGAAAAAATGACTAACTCATCGAACCTTTGCTTAGATTTCAGTCTCAGCAGCGATCCGGTTGGGCCCCGTCAAGGTAATGTATGGCGCCTTTCTTTTTTATCTTCTAACGGTCCTCTTACAGGTGAAGACTCCATGATGACGGATGCAACAACAGCTACGATAGTAGCTAGGAACCTCCTCACTCCTAAGGATAGTAGGCTGCTTTCAGGACGGTCCGATGAGTTGGCCGTTCAAGAGTCCCTCGCTCTCAGTGTTCAATGTGCAGGCTCTGTGTCCAACATGGGCCAACGCCTACTTGCTCGCTCCCGTCAGGTTGAATCGTTGATGGCAGAGGTGGAAAGTCTCAAGCAAGAGATCAAGCAGCTAAAGTATGAGAATAGAAGTTTGCACGTGCTTGCAAACAACTATTCGACGGGCATGAAGAGGAAGCTTGATGAGCTGCAAGAGTCTGAAGGTCGGATTCAAAGTGACCGTCAAAGGTTTTCAGCTTTTCTCCAGAGGCACCTTTTTCCTGCGTCGTCCAGCGTTTGGCCAAGTATTGAGGCCTCGAATGCTTTATCTTCGATGCCTTCCGCTCCGATGCCTTCCGCCCCGATGCCTTCCGCTCCAAGAGTTTTGCCAAGTAGTGGGGCTTCAAGCAAACAACCTTTGTGAAAGTTACATTCTTTTATTTTTTAAAATCAAATCGAACGGCATGGAATTGGTCCTTGAATGGAAGGTGATCCTTGAAGTGAACCGACATTGGTTTGAATTCTAGTGTAGGTGCCTGATTCATCAAAATCAGCATGTTAGTATAAAATGTAATGGAATTTGGAAAAGATGACTTACTTGTTTTGTCCGACAAGAACTCAATGACAAACACCACTCCCCTGAAAGTTTCAGGGATATTGGACTTGGCCAGATTGCATGTGATGGTTATGACTTGTCCAATGTCATCAAATTCAACTTCTTTGGGTTTTGTGGTTTCAAGAACGTCCTCTTTGATGAATTCATGACATTCCCTACTTTTCACCTTTGGAAGGGCTTCCAAGATGTCTTTTTCACCTTCTTCTTCCTTGGAAGTCATGAATCTGCAAGGAATAGGGATACTTGTTGGAACGGGGTTAAAAATAATGAAATTTGGAACAACCATACCTGAATTAGATGGCATAGGAGCAATAGGTGCCTCTGGTAAAGGTGTTTCCACCCTTGCCGTGGGTTGGGTGTATTCCTCTTCCTTGTGATTTGATTTTGATGGTTGAGGGTCCGTTCCAACCTCCTTGTCACTTCTCAACATGATTTCCTTGGCAGTTTCAAATTCTCCCTTCGGATTTGCAATGGTTGAACTAGGGAGTTCGCCTTGGTCTCGAAACTGTCCTACGAACTCCGCGATCTGCCCAATTTGCTTTTCCAAGTGGTCCAACTTTTTGTCTTGATTTTGGCCCTCCTTGACTTGATTTTGTGAGCCCTGCACCAAACAAATTAATTCATTAAGCTTTTGATTATAATCTATTGACGAACTTGAGTTTGGTTGGGCATATTGAATATGAGGTGGCTGCCAATATCCTTCTTGTTGAACATTTTGAGGTTCCCACCACATAGAACTTGAATGATCACTCCAATCCGAATTGTAAGTATTGGAAAACACGTTATTCCGTGATTGAAGATCAAATGTACCAACGCTTTGCATTTGGGACCTTTCCATGAGCTGTGACAAAAGAGAAGCATTATCAAGTGCCATGTTGTGCTTCTCTAAAACTAAAACTAAAATACATAACAGAAACGAACAATCCAAGAGATTAGCAAATTTGCTAATCCCCGGCAACGGCGCCAAAATTTGATGCGAGAATTATACGCACACAAATTAAACCCTCTTTTTGTCAAATTGTAGTAAGTATGTAAGTAGGGATCATTCTGGACCGGGGATTAGGAGGGATTGTTAATCACTTGGATTTGACTCAAAAACGTAGAAACACAATATAAAACACTATACTAGACTCAAAGAATGCCAAACTAAACTTTAAAACACTAAAACAAACCAAAAGACTCAAACATCACCCAAAACACTCAAAACTGCCTTAAGGCCGTGGCCTCCCCCTTCCATTTTCACCACTCCCCAAACCATTCACACCATCAAACTATCCTTAGACCTTGTGCTACAACGAAGAGGAAGATAAGAGGGCCTAAACGTTCATACAATTCAAGTTTGAGTTGTTGGAATGTTTAGGTGTTTCTTTGATTTCAATGTTTAATTTCAATACTCTTTGTTTCGTACGAATGAGGAATGGAAGAGAAGAGGGCCTAAACATTCATACAATTCAAGTTTGAGTTGTTGGAATGTTTAGATGTTTCTTTGATTCTCTTTGTTTTGTACGTATGAGGAACTAAAACCCCCTTGGCTTGGGGGGAATTCGAAATATATGTTTATGCTTGCATTTTGATTTGACTTCTAATTGCGTTTCATAAGTTGTGGATTCAATTCGTTTAACTGTTTGATTGATAACTTATTTATGTATGTTTATTGAGAGTGCACACTTAATTTTCATGCATGAATATGACGCTAGAATATAAGTGAGTTTCACCTAATAGTTACGAACTTATATTCACAAGTAGTGGAGGTTGCTTATAAACAATCGCGTTAAACGAATTCTTGGCATAAGTTTCATGCGTATTCCATAGTAACGAATACCTCGTCAACACTTATAATTTTCATAGAGCGTAATGATTCTTGCTTGTATCTCTATTATGCAATCATGTAGGGGACTTGTGGGGAATGTTTTGGGTTGTCGTATGCAATCATCCAATTCAATAACGTTAGGAAGATTTGAAAGTTAATTTAAGCGGACCTAATTAACTTGGAGCATTGAGAATTAATGGTTTATTGAAATGCAATTGGAAATCGTTTTATTATGCAAGTATAACATATGTGGAGATGAACCCCATAGCTAACTTTCCATCCATTCAATTCCATCAATTTGTTCTTTCTTTTCTTGTTTCTGTTTTCATGTTTAATTTAACTTGTTGTTCAATTATGTTAAACATGTGGAACTAATTTCTTTTTAGTTAGAGGCGAATTTGAAGCCATGGACATATGTTGGTTATGATTTGATTTACTCCAGTTATGAATTCGTGAACTTTAGATGTGGTTTACTTTTCTGTTTTGATTAAGAACTTGTTTATGTATGTGGGTTGAGGGTCGACACTTAATTTGCATGCCTAAACTTGATGCTAGGATATAAGGGAATTTCACCTAATCGTTATGAACTTATATTCATGAGTAGTAAAAATCGCTAGTCACGATTGTGTTTAGTAAACCCTAGGCTGGATTAACATGCGTATTCCATAGTTATGAATGCCTAGTCGATGTTTATGATTTCCGTTGAACTTAATGATCTTTGTTGAATGTCTCTATCATGCGTATTCCATGTTAGGGACTTTGATTAGGAATAATTTGGTTGTAATGCGTATCCCATTCAATCCAATGAATCTAGGGAAATCTGAAAGTTAATTTAAGCGGACCTAATTAACTTGGAGCATTGTCATTCATCGTTTGTTGAAGTCATAACTGGGAATCAAATTATATGCTTATGTTCATGTGTGGATAAGGAACCCTCTAACTAGTTTCTCATCATTCTTCGTTTTACAATCTGTTTTGTTTCCAAGTTTTTGTTTTGTTTTCAAATTCATCCAAAACCAATCCCCCTTTAATTTAAAGTGTTAGATTAGTTAGAAATAAATTTAGTTTGTGTTTATAAGTGTTTTGATTCATTTTGTTTCCCAAATTCGTCCAAAGTACTCAAGGTGCTCAAAACTGCCCAGAAAGTGTTTTTAAGGCAGTTTCGAGTGATTTGGGTACTGTTTGAGTCTTTTGGTTTGTTTTAGTGTTTTAAAGTTTAGTTTTGCAGTATTTGAGTCTAGTATAGTATTTTATTTTGTGTTTTTACGTTTTGAGTCAGTTTCCAAGTGATTTGCAATCCCTCCTAATCCCCGGTCCAGAACGATCCCTACTTATACATATACTACAATTGACAAAAAGAGGGTTTAATTTGTGTGCGTATAATTCTCGCATCAAATATCCTTCTTGTTGAGCCTCATTGTCTTGATTTTGTGAGCCCTGCACCAAACAAATTAATTCATTAAGCTTTTGATTATAATCTATTGACGAACTTGAGTTTGGTTGGGCATATTGAATATGAAGTTGTGGTGGGTGCATAGGTCTTGAATAGAACTCCTCATATGGCTGCCAATAGCCTTCTTGTTGAACATGTTGAGGTTCCCACCACATAGAGTTTGAATGATCACTCCAATCTGAATTGTAAGTATTGGAAAACACGTTATTCCTTGATTGAAGATCAAATATATCAACGCTTTGCATTTGGGACCTTTCCATGAGCTGTGACAAAAGAGAAGCATTATCAAGTGCCATGTTGTTCTTCTCTAGTACTTGAATTCAACAAACAAAACACAAATCAAAAACTAAAACTAAAATACATACAGAAACGAACAATCCAAGAGATTAGCAAATTTGCTAATCCCCGGCAACGGCGCCAAAATTTGATGCGAGAATTATACGCGCACAAATTAAACCCTCTTTTTGACAATTGTAGTATAAGTATAAGTAGGGATCGTTCTTAACCGGGGATTATGAGGGATTGCAAATCACTTGGAATTGACTCAAAAACGTAAAAACACAATATAAAACACTATACTAGACTCAAAGAATGCAAAACTAAACTTTAAAACACTAAAACAAACCAAAAGACTCAAACATCACCCAAAACACTCAAAACTGCCTTAAAAACACTTTCTGGGCAGTTTTGAGCACTTTGGTGAATTTGGACGAATTTGTGTAATAAATTGAATCAAAACACTTATAAACACAAACTAAGACACTTTCTAACTAAATTGGACAATAAAGTAAAGGGGGATTAAGGTTTTGACGAAATTAAATTAAATGGACAGATTGTAATTTAAAACAGAATGTAAATATGAATTTGATGAAAATGAAATGGATGAAGGCTAGCTAAGGGGTTCATCTCCACACATGTTACACTTGCATAATAAAATGATTTCCAATTGCATTTCAATAAACCATGAATTCTCAATGCTCCAAGTTAATTAGGTCCGCTTAAATTAACTTTCAAATCTTCCTAACGTTATTGAATTGGATGATTGCATATGACAACCCAAAACATTCCCCACAAGTCCCCTATATGATTGCATAATAGAGATACAAGCAAGAATCATTACGCTCTATGAAAATTATAAGTGTTGACGAGGCATTCGTTACTATGGAATACGCATGAAACTTATGCCAAGAATTCGTTTAACGCAATTGTTTATAAGCAACCTCCAGTACTTGTGAATATAAGTTCGTAACTATTAGGTGAAACTTACTTATATTCTAGCGTCATATTCATGCATGAAAATTAAGCGTGCACTCTCAATAAACATACATAAATAAGTTATCAATCAAACAGTTAAACAAATTGAATCCACAACTTATGAAACGCAATTAGAAGTAATCAAATCAAAATGCAAGCATAAACATATATTTCGAATCCCCCCTAGCCAAAGGGGGGTTTTAGTTCCTCATACGTACAAAACAAAGAGAATTGAAATTAAACATTGAATTCAAAGGAAAAGAAGCACCTAAACATTCCAACAACTCAAACTTGAATTGTATGAACGTTTAGGCCCGCTTCTCTTCCTCTTTGTTGTAGCACAAGGTCTAAGGATAGTTTGATGGTGTGAATGGTTTGGGGAGTGGTGAAAATGGAAGGGGGAGGCCACGGCCTTAAGGGATGGATTTGGTGTGTGAATGGAGATGGTGTTTGGATTAGTAGGGAAGGCACGGCAACAAGGGGTTTGTTGCTGGAATATGGATGATTTTCTGAAATGTGGAAGAATGAATTGGTTTGTGGCTGCAATGGATGCTTATTTATAGGTGAAAAAGAGGGAACATGACAGCTAGGAACTTGGTGGAAAGCTGGAATGGTGATGGGAGATGCATGTGGCTGATTTATGCATGTGATTAAAGGGGGAGTGCATGTGCTTTGACAGAAATGAAAGGGAATGCACGGCATGGGTAGAATTTCTGGAATGATGGTGTTTGGTGCTGGAAATGAGTGGATGTGTTGCTGCCATAATGAAATGGAAATGCTGGAAAGGGTATGAAAGTGCACGGCAATGGAGAAGGGGGAGCATGTGCTTGAATTATTTGTTGGGAAAGAATGGGAGTGACACTAGGTTGAATGATGATGAGTGCATGTGAGTTAAAATGCATGTGGAATGGCTGAAATGTGTTGATATGCACGGCAAGGTTGGAGAATGAATGTGTGATGGTGTGATTGAATGATTAAAGTGCATGTGGGTGGAAATAATGTCATGGTATGCATGTGAATTAGGTTGGAAAGCTGGAAAATGGAATGGGATGCACGGCAAGGTGTGTTTGGTGTTGGAAATGCATGTGTTTGCATGTGAATTAAAACTAGAGTGAATGATGATGAATGCATGTGGATTAAAGAGGGAGAATGTGGTGTAATGATGAAGTGGAATGCTGGAAATGCAAGGGGAAGGTACGGCTAAGGGTTGTGGTTTGTGTGAAGTGTGTGTGGATGGTGGTTTGCATGGCTTTGATGGATTGTTTGATTGGGCTAGAGGTTTTGCATGGCTCAAAGGATTGTTTGATTGGGTTAGGCCCTTTGTTTTATGTCCAAAGTGCATACAAGGCCTTCAAATTCGTCCAACACTTTGGCTCCAAGTATATGCTATCCATTCCAAGCCCAATTTTGCTCCAAAATGCATCTTTTTGCTTCCTTAGCCGTATGAACCTAAAAACACATGAAAATGGCTTAAACTACTAAAACAACTATGAATTAACAATATAAATGCACGAAAACAAGCTAAGTAAGTTGCCTAAATATGCTCCTATCAAATTGATCCCTACTTACATACTTACTACAATTGATAAAAAGAGGGTTTAATTTGTGTGCGTTTAAATTCTCGCACCAAATTTTTGCGCCGTTGCCGGGGATTAGGAGGGATTGTTAATCACTTGGATTTGACTCAAAAATGTAAAAACACAATATAAAACACTATACTAGACTCAAAGAATGCAAAACTAAACTTTAAAACACTAAGACAAACCAAAGACTCAAAATGCTTTAAAAACACAAACTAAATTAATTTTGAACAATAAGGTAAAGGGGGATTGAGTTTTGGACGAAATTAAACTAAATGCACAGATTCTGATTAAAACAGATTGTAAAAACGAAATTGATGAAATAGAATGACGAGAAACTAGTTAGAGGGTTCCTTATCCACACATGAACATATGCATATAATTTGATTCCCAGTTATGACTTCAACAAACGATGAATGACAATGCTCCAAGTTAATTAGGTCCGCTTAAATTAACCTTCAGATTTCTCTAGATTCATTGGATTGAATGGAATACGCATTATGATGCGGGAATTTATACGCACACAAATTAAACCCTCTTTTTGTCAATTGTAGTATAGATATATAAGTAGGGATCGTTCTGGACCGGGGATTAGGAGGGATTGCAAATCACTTGGAAACTGACTCAAAAACGTAAAAACACAAAATAAAATACTATACTAGACTCAAATATTGCAAAACTAAACTTTAAAACACTAAAAACAAACCAAAAGACTCAAACAGTACCCAAAGCACTCGAAACTGCCTTAAAAACACTTTCTGGGCAGTTTTGAGCACCTTGAGTACTTTGGACGAATTTGGGAAACAAAATGAATCAAAACACTTATAAACACAAACTAAATGTAATTCTAACTAATCTAACACTTTAAAATAAATGGGGGATTGGTTTTGACGAATTTAAAACTAAAACAGAAACTTGGAATTAAAACAGATTCTAAAAACGAAATTAATGAAATAAAATAATGAGAAACTAGTTAGAGGGTTCCTTATCCACACATGAACATATGCATATAATTTGACTCCCAGTTATGACTTCAACGAACGATGAATGACAATGCTCCAAGTTAATTAGGTTCGCTTAAACTAACTTTCAGATTTCCCTAGATTCATTGGATTGAATGGAATACGCATTACAACCAAATTATTCCTAATCAAAGTCCCTAACCATGGAATACGCATGATAGAGACATTCAACAAAGATCATTAAGTTCAACGGAAATCATAAACATCGACTAGGCATTCATAACTATGGAATACGCATGTTAATCCAGCCTAGGGTTTACTAAACACAATCGTGACTAGCGATCTTTACTACTCATGAATATAAGTTCATAACGATTAGGTGAAATTCCCTTATATCCTAGCATCAAGGTTAGGCATGCAAATTAAGTGTCGACCCACAACCCACATACATAAACAAGTTCTTAATCAAAACAGAAAAGTAAACCACATCTAAAGTTCATGAATTCATAACTGGAGTAAATCAAATCATAACCAACATATGTACATGGCTTCAAATTCGCCTCTAACTAAAAAGAAATTAGTTCCACATGTTTAATAAAATTGAACAACAAGTTAAATTAAACATGAAAACAGAAACAAAAGAAGAAAGAACTCCAAAAGTTAAAGATGAAATTGATGGAATTGAATGGATGGAAAGTTAGCTACGGGGTTCATCTCCACATATGTTATACTTGCATAATAAAACGATTTCCAATTGCATTTCAACAAATCATTAATTCTCAACGCTCCAAGTTATTTAGGTCTGCTTAAATTAACTTCCAAATCTTCCTAACGTTATTGAATTGGATGATTGCATACGACAACCCAAAACATTCCCCACAAGTCCACTACATGATTGCATAATAGAGATACAAGCAAGAATCATTACGCTCTATGAAGATTATAAGTGTTGACGAGGCATTCGTTACTATGGAATACGCATGAAACTTATGCCAAGAATTCGTTTAACGCGATTGTTTATAAGCAACCTCCACTACTTGTGAATATAAGTTCGTAACTATTAGGTGAAACTTACTTATATTCTAGCGTCATATTCATTCATGAAAATTAAGCGCGCATTCTCAATAAACATACATAAATAAGTTATCAATCAAACGGTTAAACAAATTGAATCCACAACTTATGAAACGCAATTAGAAGTAATCAAATCAAAATGCAAGCATAAACATATATTTCGAATTTCCTCATAACTTTGAAATCAAAGAAACACCTAAACATTCCAACAACTCAAACTTGAATTGTATGAACGTTTAGGCACTCTTCTCTTCCATTCCTCATACGTACAAAACAAAGAGAATTGAATTTAAACATTGAAATCAAAGAAACACCTAAACATTCCAACAACTCAAACTTGAATTGTATGAACGTTTAGGCCCTCTTATCTTTCTCTTCGTTGTAGCACAAGGTCTAAGGATAGTTTGATGGTGTGAATGGTTTGGGGAGTGGTGAAAATGGAAGGATGGTGTTTGGATTGTAAGGGAGGGCACGGCACAAGGAAGTTTTGATGTCTACATTCTGAAATGTGGAAGGATGATTGAGAATGAATGCAATGGATGCTTATTTATAGGTGAAATGGGGGGAACATGACAGCTAGGAGGGAATGTGGCTGCATGTTTGAATGATTAAAGGATGCATGTGGGTTGGAATTGCATGTGCAATGAATATGTGGCTGCATGTGCAAGGGGACAATCTGAAAATGCATGTGAAAGCATGTGTTGGCTGCAATGATGAAATGGATGGGAGTGCATGCGGCTTAATTAATTAAAGGGAGTGCATGTGCAATGTTTTAAAGGATGGAATGCATGTGAATATGATGGAAATCTGATGGGAACTCACGGCAAGGATGATTTCTGGTGGTGAATGGGTGTATGTTTGAATGATTAAAGGGACATGTGGGTTGGAAATGATCAAGGAAATGCATGTGAGTGACAACTAGATATGTTGATGAATGCATGTGGAATGTTTGTGGTGAGTGCATGTGCACGGCAATGAGTGAATGTGGTGGTGAATGTGGCTGATTTGATTTATGGAAGATGCATGTGGATTAAAGGTGAGTGAATGATTATGGAATGCAATCTGAAATGGGAGATGGAATGGGATTGTGGAGATGCACGGTTTTGGGAGAAAATGGTGTGAATGCATGGCATGATTGGGATTAGGAAAGGTTTAAATGTCCTAAAACTAAAGGGAACAAGGTTCCAACACTTTGGTCTTCAATTAGGTCTTCAATTTCGTCCAACACTTTGGCTCCAAGCATAAGCTATCCATCCTTAGCCCAAAAGTGCTCCAAAAGTCTCCAAAATGCATCTTTTTGCTCCTTTAGCCCTTTGGACCTACAAACACACGAAAATAGCTTAAAGTACTAAAATAACTAAAGAAACATAACGTAAATGCACGAGAACAAGCCATTTAAGTCGCATGAATATGCTCCTATCACATTACAACCAAATTATTCCTAATCAAAGTCCCTAACTATGGAATACGCATGATAGAGACATTCAACAAAGATCATTAAGTTCAACGGAAATCATAAACATCGACTAGGCATTCATAACTATGGAATACGCATGTTAATCCAGCCTAGGGTTTACTAAACACAATCATGACTAGCGATTTTTACTACTCATGAATATAAGTTTATAACGATTAGGTGAAATTCCCTTATACCCTAGCATCAAGTTTAGGCATGCAAATTAAGTGTCGACCCTCAACCCACATACATAAACAAGTTCTTAATCAAAACAGAAAAGTAAACCACATCTAAAGTTCATGAATTCATAACTGGAGTAAATCAAATCATAACCAACATATGTACATGGCTTCAAATTCGCCTCTAACTAAAAAGAAATTAGTTCCACATGTTTAATATAATTGAACAACAAATTATATTAAACATGTAAACAGAAACAAAAGAAGAAAGAACTCCAAAAGTTAAAGATGAAATTGATGGAATTGAATGGATGGGAAGGCTAGCTAAGGGGTTCTTCTCCACACATGTTACACTTGCATACAAAATTGATTCTCAGTTGGTATTTCGATAAATTATGAAACTCAACGCCCCGGGTCAATTAGGTCCGCTTAAATTAATCGTCAAGTTTTCCTTAAGTTAATGAATTGGATGGGTTTGCGCAACGCAATTCACAACATTCTCCAAGAGTCCTTTACGTGAACAACACAATAAAGATACAATCAAAGATCATTAAGCATCATGAAAACTATAAGTGTTGACGAGGCATTCGTTACTATGATGAGCATGAAACTAGTGCCAAGAATTCATTTAATGCGATTGTTTATAAGCAACCTCCACTACTTGTGAATATAAGTTCATAACGATTAGGTGAAACTCACTTATATTCTAGCGTCATATTCATGCATGAAAACTAAGCGCGCATTCTCAATAAACATACATAAATAAGTTATCAATCAAACGGTTAAACAAATTGAATCCACAACTTATGAAATTCCAACCAAAGGTAATCAATTCAAAATGCAAGCATAAACATATATTTCGAATTCCCCCCTAGCCAAGGGGGGTTTAGTTCCTCATACGTACAAAACAAAGAGAATCAAAGAAACAACTAAACATTCCAACAACTCAAACTTGAATTGTATGAACGTTTAGTCCCTCTTCTCTTCCATTCCTCATTCGTACAAAACAAAGAGTATTGAAATTAAACATTGAAATCAAAGAAACACCTAAACATTCCAACAACTCAAACTTGAATTGTATGAACGTTTAGGCCCTCTTATCTTCCTCTTCGTTGTAGCACAAGGTCTAAGGATAGTTTGATGGTGTGAATGGTTTGGGGAGTGGTGAAAATGGAAGGGGGAGGCCACGGCAATGGTAAGTTTTTGGTGGTGAATGAAGATGGTGTTTGGATTAGTAGGGAAGGCACGGCACAAGGGAAGTTGTGTGTGTTGTGTGTTGTGTTGTGAATGGAATGAATGAATTGTGGCTGCAATGCATGCTTATTTATAGGTAAATGAGAGGGAACATGACAGCTAGGAGGTGGGTGGAAATGTGGCTGCAATGTTAGTGAATGATTATGAGTGAATGCATGTGCAAAGCTGGAAATGCAATGGGAACTCACGGTAAGGATGGGCTGTTTTGTGTTGGTGGATGATTAAAAGTGCATGTGGGTGAATGTGTGGCTGCATGGGTGACTGATTAAAGTGCATGTGGGTGGAAATGCATGTGAGTGACAACTAGATTTGCTTGGTGGAAAGCTGGAAATGAATGGGAATGCACGGCATGGGTGTGTTTGTGTATTGTGGCTGATTTGTTTGTTGGTTAAAGATGCATGTGGATGAATTATACAATGGGAAAGTATGTGATTGACAACTAGGATGAATGGTGGCTGCAATGATGAAGTGTAATGGCTGAAAATGGGATGGATTTGTAAGGGCCACGGCAAGGAATGGGTTTGTGTGCATGTGGCTGAAATTGGTGGGTTATGCATGGGTTAGGCCCTTTGTTTTATGTCCTAAGATGCATACAAGGCCTTCAATTTCATCCAACACTTGGGCTCGAAGCATAAGCTATCCATCCTTAGCCCAATAGTGCTAAAAAAGGCCCCAAAACACTCCACAATGCATCCTTTCGTCAAACACGTCTTATGATCCTGAAAACACACAAAAGAAGCATAAAGGACTAAAATAACTAAAGAAACATAACGTAAATGTACGAGAACAAGCCATTTAAGTCGCATGAATATGCTCCTATCAAAAACACATTTCGAATGTAGTAACATGCCTTAGAGAATTTCCTCAATTCCCTACTAGAATGCACTCTATTTTCACACAGATTTTCTGACTACACACCCTACACTAGTTATATGTGAGAGATTGATGTAAACATGAAAGACTAGTATCTCACATATGTTATAACAAAGAAAGCATTTTCTGGATTTACGATAATGACATGAATATGATCTCATGAATGGAATGCTACTACTTAGAATGAGAACCAGTGATTCCATAAGCTCATATCAATTCCAAACTCCACATTATTGAACACATAACGATCAAGATAGAAGTCAAAGGGTTGTAACGGGGCTAGGGTATTGGCTAACAATGAAAGGATATGGAAAACAAAGGTTCTTAAAGAAATAGTGAGCAAAGCACTTGAATCATCTTAGAATTCACTTTTGAATGAAAACTCAACTTTTGAACAAAAAGGGAGAACAAGCTCTTTTTTTCTTTCTTTCTTTCTTTTCTTTTCTGCTTTTCTTTTTCATATGTTTTTCACAATTTTTTTCTTTTCTTTTGACTCTCAAAACATACATAAACACTTAAGAACAAAACTTCTCTCCCCCACACTCATTTTCTTGCATAATGTAACTCAAAAGGAATTCATTTAAATCATGCTCACTATCTTTTAAGAACAAGGGTGTGGACTGTCCTAAACTAGGCTGGGTGAGGATAATGTGGGTTAACAAAGAATAAAGGCTTAAACAAAGCTCAACGGGGTTAAAACGTACAACATATACAAAATATGGGAAGTAAGGCTTTTTGGCTATGGTGGCAACTACACAACTTCATCTTGATATATGTTATGCAATTCAATGTCATGCTTTGAATGAAACGGATATAAGTTCTAGCATTTAGTTCTATCATGATACAATTGCATTCTAAGTAGCAACCAAGCAAGGAATAATGAGATCATGCAACAACTTTAGAAAACAAAGAATCACGGATTATAACTCTCCAAAGAAGGTAATGGCTCGAGTCTCACAGGGTTGTAGCGTTTGTTTGAGTTCCTTCCTTCAAGCATGTTACAAAAACGAATTTTTCTTTTATGATTGCATGTGAAGTCATACATTATAACCATAACCAAGCATATACCAAGAGTAAATCAAACTTTTCTCTATGTTTATAACTCTTTTTAACAGTCATGCAATTACAAACCAAATCCTTATCATTGTGTTGGAAGGTACCCTAAGACACAAACACACAAAAACGACTCAAAACACTCTTTTTAGGCTCTTTAAAACATGTTTTTCAAATTTTTTTGTGATTTTCGGAGTTATCAAAACAAAACATACTAAAACACTCTAAAATAACTTAAAAACACCTTAAAACAGCAAGGAACAACATTTGAAGTTATGGGTGATAAAATCCCACGAATTTGCATCAAACTCCCCCACACTTAAATCAAACATTGTCCTCAATGTTTTAAGCATAGATTCACACAAAGCATAAGTAAATACACAAAAAAAACACTTAAACATACTAAACATGGCAGAATGTAACTAACAAAGTGAAGAGTTTAGAGACGTAAATCTGGAATTGGAGTGCTTTCTCGGTCTTCCTTTGTTGAATGCATGGGTTGATCTTGGTGATTCCACAGGCTTAATCTTGAACTGGTTTTCTCCCATCATTGATTTTCCACAGGCTACTCTTGAACTGGGCTGGAGGATTCTTTTGGTCTCCTCCACTCGTTGATTTTCCTTTGTGCTACTCTTGAACTAGGCAGCAGGATTCTTTTGGTCTCCCCCGAAGGTCTGAGCTTAACCCTTTTATCTGTTTCTTTGTTCAATCTTTGCAGAAGTGGTCCCTTCTCTGGAAGTGTATCAACCGTTGAAGATGACTACTAGAGAGCAACGCTAGGTAAGCAACCAGGAATGGATTCCAGGCAGTCGGCTCCAGATCGGAAGACTGACTCCAAGTGCCGGCCGATTGCTTCTTTCACTTTGCCATGCGAGTAAGAACAAGGACAAAGAAAAGGACAGGGCAAGAGCATGATATGAGATACTTTTGCTTTTGACCTTGATGATATGAGATACCTTTGCTTTTGAAGAAGCGGTGAATGAATCAGCACATGTATTTGTTGTGCTTGTCTCCACATGCATCAATCTACCGTTTCCTCCTGGGTCATCTGTACTCCAGGCATCTGGTATCATCTTTGGGGGAGAAAAAATTGAGTATTTCAAGAGGCTTTGTTGGGAGTACGCCTTCAGAGGTGAGGAAGAGTTGGGCATTTTCTTCAGCTCTGCCTTACCATAAGAGATGAAGGTCGACATATATAGGGATTTCTCAATAGCAAGTGGTGGTACTGTTCTTTTACCCTTGTCGACAAACGTCTCTTCGATTTCTGAACGACGCCTCTTCGATTTCTGAACGATGCCTCTTCGATTTCTGAACGACGCCCCTTCGCTTTCTGAACGACACGTAGTAGTGCGGATGCGGCTCCTTTTTGATGCGAGAATTATACGCACACAAATTAAACCCTCTTTTTGACAATTGTAGTAAGTATGTAAGTAGGGATCGTTCTGGACCGGGGATTAGGAGGGATTGTTAATCACTTGGATTTGACTCAAAAACATAAAAACACAATATAAAACACTACACTAGACTCAAGGAATGCAAAACTAAACTTTAAAACACTCAAACAAACTAAAAAACTCAAAACAGCACAACTATACGCAAATCTGCCTAAAAACCACTTTCTGGGCAGTTTTGAGTATAAACACAAATTTGGACGAAGTTAAGTTGTAACTTGACTCAAGACTCTTCAAAACACAAACTAAATTGATTTCTAACTAATTTGACATTAAAGTAAAGGGGGATTTAGGTTTATACGAAATTAAATTAAATGAACAAATTGCAATTAAAACATAATGTAAATATGAAATTGATGAAATGGAATGAATGGATGATAGAATAGCTAAGGGGTTCATCTCCATACATGTTACACTTGCATAATAAAATGATTTCCAATTGCATTTCAATAAACCATGACTTCTCAACGCTCCAAGTTAATTAGGTCCGCTTAAATTAACTTTCAGATTTCCTTAGATTCATTGGATTGAATGGAATACGCATTACAACCAAATTATTCCTAATCAAAGTCCCTAACTATGGAATACGCATGATAGAGACATTCAACAAAGATCATTAAGTTCAACGGAAATCATAAACATCGACGAGGCATTCGTTACTATGGAATACGCTTGAAACTTATGCCAAGAATTCATTTAACGCGATTGTTTATAAGTAACCTCCACTACTTGTGAATATAAGTTCGTAACTATTAGGTGAAACTCACTTATATTCTAGCGTCATATTCATGCATGAAAATTAAGCGTGCACTCTCAATAAACATACATAAATAAGTTATCAATCAAACAGTTAAACAAATTGAATCCACAACTTATGAAACGCAATTAGAAGTAATCAAATCAAAATGCAAGTATAAACATATATTTCGAATCCCCCCCCTAGCCAAGGGGGGGTTTAGTTCCTCATACGTACAAAATAAAGAGAATCAAAGAAACACCTAAACATTCCAACAACTCAAACTTGAATTGTATGAACGTTTAGGCACTCTTCTCTTCCATTCCTCATTCGTACAAAACAAAGAGTATTGAAATTAAACATTGAAATCAAAGAAACACCTAAACATTCCAACAACTCAAACTTGAATTGTATGAACGTTTAGGCACTCTTCTCTTCCTCTTCATTGTAGCACAAGGTCTAAGGATAGTTTGATGGTGTGAATGGTTTGGGGAGTGGTGGAATGGCTGAATTTCTGGTGGTGTTTGGATTAATAGGGAACTCACGGCCAAAGGGCAGTTTTGATGTGTGAATGGGTGAATTTCTGAAATGGAAGAATGAATGGTGTCCTTTAATTATGCACGGGTTAGGTGATAGGAGCATATTCATGCGACTTAAATGGCTTGTTCTCGTGCATTTACGTTATGTTTCTCTAGTTATTTTAGTCCTTTATGCTTCTTTTGTGTGTTTTCAGGTTCTAAGGGCAAGGTATGCAAAAGGATGCCTTTTGGAGCCTTTTGGAGCAAATTAGAGATTGGAATGGATATCATATGCTTGGAGCCAAGAGGATGGACGAAATTAAAGACTTGAAGTAGGAAAGTTAAATCCTAAAAGACCTCATGTTTAAGCATCATTGAAGACTCCTACGCATTTTAGAACACAAAAACAACATTCCTTGCAACCTTAGGACATTGTCGTGTGTTTCCTTGTGTCTCCCTTCCTTGCCATGCAAGGAAGGGCTTTGTTCCCTATTTTAAACACTTAAAGCATTCATTTATCATATCATTCACTTATTATAAGCATTCACTTATCATATCATTCACTTATCAAACCATTCACTTATCACTTCCATTCACTTATCACTTATCACTTCCATTCACTTATCACTTATCACTTCCATTCACTTATCACTCACCACATATCATTCATTTATCACTTAACATATCATTCATTTATCACTTAACATATCATACACTTATCATAATCATTCACTTATACACTTATCATAATCATTCACTTATTCTTTCATCATTCAACCACCAATTCAACACATGCATTTCAAACCTTTCAACACCCTTTAATCATCTCCCTTTAAGTTATGATTTTATTTCCTAACCCTACATGCATTATTTATTAGCATCTTCACATGCATTCACACACACTTCACACAAACAAACAACTCAAAACCGTGAGCTCCCATTCCCTTATGCCATTTTCAGATTTCCACCCACTAACCTAGTCATCAACACATGCATTCCCTTCACATTCACCCACATGCACTCCCACTCTTTAATCATATGCACTCCCATCATAATTCCACCACCAATTCAGCCACAAAACATTATCATTGCACCACATTCAACCACTCCACATCCTTCACCAAGAAACCATTCAACACACACATGCATCCTGAAATTCTTTGTCATGCAATCACATGCATTTCCCTTGACATTTTCAGCCATCACACTTCATCATTACACCACCATTCACTCTTTAACCCACACACACTTCACACAAACAACATTCACATGCATTCACATGCATTTCCAACACAAAACACACTCAAAACCGTGGCCACCTTTGCATTTCAGGATTCCCATTTGCATTTTCAGATTTCCAGCTTTCCCTTTTATTTTCCAGCTTTCATTCTTCATCATTGCAGCCATTCCACATGCAATTCTCCATCATTCCTCCACACAAACACCTTAAACAAATAGCCATATACATCTCCACTCCTCCTATAAATACCCTTGCATTCCCATCATTCAAATCATCTCATTCCATTGTAGATACCACAACACAAACACTCCATTCCTTCTCTAGCCGTGAGTTTCTCTCCATTTTCTGCACCATTTTCTCCACCACTCCTCACCTATTTCCATAATTCCCCACTCCATTCCACACTTCCATCCCCCAAACCAATTATCCCTAGACCTTATGCTACAATAAAGAGGAAGAGAAGAGGGCCTAAACGTTCATACAATTCAAGTTTGAGTTGTTGGAATGTTTAGGCGTTTCTTTGATTTCAATGTTTAATTTCAATTCTCTTTGTTTTGTATGAGGAACTAAACCCCCCTTTAGCTAGGGGGGGATTCGAAATATATGTTTATGCTTGCATTTTGATTTGATTACTTTTAATTACGTTTCATAAGTTGTGAATTCAATTTGTTTAACTATTTGATTGATATCCTATTTATGTATGTTTATTGAGAATGAACGCTTAATTTTCATGCATGAATATGACGCTAGAATATAAGTGAGTTTCACCTAATCGTTATGAACTTATATTCACAAGTAGTGGAGGTTGCTTATAAACAATCGCGTTAAACGAATTCTTGGCATAAGTTTCATGCAATCATAGTAACGAATGCCTCGTCAACACTTATAGTTTTCATGATGCTTAATGATTCTTGCTTGTTTCTCTATTATGCAATTCATGAAGGGAACTTGTGAGGAATGCTTTGGGTTGTCGTATGCAATCATCCAATTCATTAACTTAAGGAAAACTTGACGGTTAATTTAAGCGGACCTAATTAACCCGGGGTGATGAGTTTCATAATTTATTGAAATGCAATTGGAAATCATTTTATTATGCAAGTGTAACATGTATGGAGATGAACCCCTTAGCTAGCCATACCATCCATTCATTTCCGTCAATTTCATATTTACAATTTGTTTTCTTTACAATCTATCCATTTTAGTTTAAATTCGTCCAAAATTAATCCCCCCATATTTCGTTTAAGTCTTAGTCTTAATCTTTCTTATTTTTAGTTTTGCTTTCTTCGAGCATTAAATAGTGTTTTATATTGTGTTTTTACGTTTTTAAGTCAAATCCAAGTGATTAACAATCCCTCCTAATCCCCGGTCCAGAACGATCCCTACTTACATCATTACTACAATTGTCAAAAAGAGGGTTTAATTTGTGTGCGTATAATTCCCGCATCAAATTTTGGCGCCGTTGCCGGGGATTAGCAACTTTGCTAATTCCTTAGTTCTTTTCTTTTTTTTTGGTTTCTTTTCTTTTTTTTGGTTTAGTTGTTTTCGTTTTAGTTTCTAACTTAGTGTTATTTTCTTTGTTTGTTGTTACTTTTGATTTTTGATTTAGTTCTCTTTCTTTTTAGGTACTAGAGAAGTAAGATATGGATTTTGCTAGCATTCAAGCTCAATTGGCAAATCTTACTTCTAAATTGTCGCCGTATGCCGAAAGGACCACAATGCAGAGTGTCCCTACATTTGGTGCTTCATATAGGCAAGGATTTCAAGCCAATCAATGTCCACAAAGAGATTGGAGGGATCATTCAAACTCTATATGGTGGGAAGATCAACAAGTTCAACGTGAAGCATATTGGCAACCATATGAGGAGTTCTATTCAAGACCTATGCAGCCACCACAACTTCATATGCAATATGCTCAATTAAATTCAAGTTCGCCAGTAGATTATATTCAAATTCTTAATGAAATAAATTCTTTGGCGCAGGGGTCACAAAATCAAGCCAAGGAGGCTCAACAAGAAGCATATTGGCAACCATATGAGGAGTTCAATACAACACCTATGCAGCCACCACAACCTCCCCCACAACAATTCCAATCAAGTTCAAGTATGTCCATGGATAATGATAAAAATTTTCAATTACTAACCTCTTTGACGCAGGACGAACAAAATCAAGACAAGAAGTTGGGTAAATTGGACGAGCAATTTGGGCAGATTATGGAGTTCATGAAACAAATTCAAGAGCAAAGTGAACTTTCCAACTCAACTATTGAAAACTCGAAGGAAGATTTTGAAATCCATAATGCTATCACTTTGGGAAGTGCTATGGAGGTTGGAGCTGACCTAAAAATGTCCAAACATAGCCTAGAAGTGGATGAAGAGCTGCTAATTGAGGAGGAGGAAGAAGACATGCACACGGCAAGGGTAGAACAACCCTTGCCGCAGCCCCCTAAGCCCTCTAAACCACCCACCACCAGTAAGGACGTCCCAATTTCATGTTATTCTGATGTTATTCCACCCAATGTCCCTTTTCCTAGCAGGTTTTTGATTCCCAACCAAGAAGAGAGTATAAAGGACATCGTGGAAGCCTTCCCAAAGGTGCAAAATGCTATTCAAATTCTTGGTGCAACACAGCAAGTTTTAGATGGTGTTGAATTCTTCAAAGGACTTTGTACACCAAGAAGAATGATTCAAGAGAAGGTAGTGGCTGGAGAAGATGTAGAAGGCATCAAAGAGGACAAATTTGAAACCACAATTCCCAAGGAAGTTGGATTTTATGACACGGGACAAGTCATAACTTTCGAAGGGGTGTTTATTCTGGAGTTCATTTTGGAGCACACAGGTAAGCCGCCTCCCCGAATTTCAATTTTCTTTTATACTAACATGTGGTTAATGATTCAGGCACCCAAAATGGAATTTAAACTATTACCGGATCATTTCAAGTATCACCGCCCATTCAAAGATAAATTCCATGCCGTTTGATTTTATTTATGTTAATAAAAAATAAAAAATAAAAAATAAAAAAAAAAAAAAAAAAAAATTTGAAAGAAAGATACTAAACATGGAGAAAGGTGGAGCTTCACAAAGGTTGTTTACGTGAAGCCCCACTACGAGGCGCAGAAGCGGAAGGCGCAGAAGCGGGAGGCATAGAAGCGGGAGGCATCGGAGCGGAAGCCATCAGAGCGGGAGGCATCGGAGCTAGAGCATTCCAGGCCTCAATACTTGGCCAAGCGCTGGATGACCCAGGAAAAAGGTGCCTCTGGAGATAAGACGCAAGCCTTTGACGGTCACTGTGAATTCGACCCTCAGATTCTTGCAGCTCATCAAGCTTCCTCTTCATCCCCGACGAATAGTTATTTGCAAGCACATGCAAACTTCTATTCTCGTACTTAAGCTGCTGGATCTCTTGCTTAAGTCTTTCCACCTCTGCCATCAACGATTCCACCTGACGGGAGCGGGCAAGCAGGCGTAGGCCCATGTTGGACACAGAGCTCGCACACTGAACACTAAGTGCGAGGGACTCTTGAACGGCCAACTCATCGGACCGTCCTGACAGCAGCCTACTATCTTTTGGAGTGAGGAGGTTTTTAGCTACTATTGTAGCTGTTGTGGCGTCCTGCATCACAGAGTCTTCACCTGAAAGAGGACCGTTAGAAGATAAAAAAGAAGGGCGCCATACATTACCTTGACGGGGCGCAACCGGATCGCTGCTGAGACTCAAATCTAAGCTAAGGTTCGATGAGTTTGCCATTTTTTTTCAAAAGTGTTCAAAGAGAAGGGGTGGATGGAGTTAAAAATTTCACAAAGGGCCGGAGTCGAGTTTCAGGAATGGGAAATCTTCAGAGTGTGTATATTGGCGGTGATCGATAGCTCTATAAAATGCCAAGGCGACGCGTCCACCGATTCAAAGAGCCGGAATTTCCGGCGTAATTTAGGCGACGCGTTCTTGGCTTTTCAGAAGACGCGTTCAACTTTGGCAAAAGATTTCTGACAAAGCTGAAAACACGTGGAGGCCATCATCGCAACTACACATCTTTAGCCGACAAGCGCAAAGTTCGGCGACGCTTTCTCTGCTTTTCAGAAAACGCGTGCAGCTTTGTCAAAAGGAGCCGCATCTGCACTACCACGTGTCGTTCAGAAAGCGAAGGGGCGTCGTTCAGAAATCGAAGGGGCGCCTGCTCAGAAATCGAAGAGGCGTATTCAAAGATCGAAGAGGCGCCACTATTTCAAAAAAGCCGGAATTGCGGGATCAAAACGTTTGTCGACAAGGGTAAAAAGTACCACCACTTGATATTATCTCTATATATGTCGACCTTCGTCTTTTATGGCAGGGCAAACCTGAAGAAAATGCCCAACTCTCCCTCACCTCTGAGGGCGCACTCCCAGCAAGGCCTTTCAAAATACTCAATTCTTTCTTCTTCCCCAAAGATGATACCAGATGCCTGGAGTACATATGACCCAGGAGGAAACGGCGGATTGAAGCATGTGCTGATTCATCCACCGCTTCTTCAAAGCAAAGGTATCTCATATCATCAAGGTCAAAAGCAAAAGTATCTCATATCATGCTCTTTCCCTGTCTTTTTCTTTGTCCTTGTTCTTACTCGCATGGCAAAGTAAAAGAAGCAATCAGCCGGCACTTGGAGTCAATCTTCCGATCTGGAGCCAACTGCCTGGAATCTATTCCTGATTGCTTACCTAGCGTTGCTCTCGAGTAGTCATCTTCAACGGTTGATACACTTCCGGAGAATGGACCACTTCTGCAAAGGGGAGCGAGTAAGGCAAGTGAAAATGATACATTGAAGCATGTGGAGACAAACATAGGCTGAGTTATCCTCCAACCCTTTTCAATACGAATTGGAAAGATTGAACAAAGAAACAGACCAAAAGGGTAAGCTCAGACCTTCGGGGGAGACCAAAAGAACCATCCTGCTGCCCAGTTCAAGAAGTAGCACAAAGGAAAATCAACAATGGGCAGAAACCAGTTCAAGAGTAAGCCTGTGGAATCATCAAGATCAAGCCTCAATGCAATCAACAAAGAGAAGAGGGAATTTACACTCCATAACCAGATTTGCGTCCCTAAACTCTTCTCTTTGTTAATTACATTCTGCCATGTTTAGTATGTTTAGTTGTTGTTTGTGTGATTACTTATGTTTTGTGTGAATCTATGCTTAAAACATTGAGGACAATGTTTGATTTAAATGTGGGGGGGTAACTAATGTTGTTAATGCAAATTCATGGGATTTTATCACCCATAACTTCAAATGTTGTTCCTTGCTGTTTTAAGGTGTTTTTAAGTTGTTTTAGAGTGTTTTAGTATGTTTTGTTTTTATAACTCCGAAAAGCACATAAAAATTTGAAAAATTGTTTTGAAAAGCCTAAAAAGAGTGTTTTGAGTCGTTTTTGTGAGTTTGTGTCTTAGGGTACCTTCCAACACAATGATAAGGATTTGGTTTGTAATTGCATGACTGTTAAAAAGAGTTATAAACATAGAGAAAAGTTTGATTTACTCTTGGTTTATGCTTAGTTATGGTTATAATGTATGACTTCACATGCAATCATAAAAGAAAAATTCGTTTTTGTAACATGCTTGAAGGAAGGAACTCAAACAAACGCTACAACCCTGTGAGACTCGAGCCATTACCTTCTTTGGAGAGTTATTTTCTGTGATTCTTTGTTTTCTAAAGTTGTTGAATGATCTCATTATTCCTTGCTTGGTTGCTACTTAGAATGCAATTGTATCATGATAGAACTAAATGCTAGAACTTATATCCGTTTCATTCAAAGCATGATATTGAGTTGCATAACATATATCAAGATGAAGTTGTGTAGTTGCCACCATAGCCAAATAGCCTTACTTCCCATATTTCGTATATATTGTAAGTCTTAACACCGTTGAGCCTCGTTTAACCTATTTTTTGCTAACCATATCACCCCTTACCTAGCCTAGATTAGGACCATCCGTACCCTTGTTCTTAAAAGATAGTGAGCATGACTTAAATGAATTCCTTTTGAGTACATTTTGCAAGAAAATGAGTGTGGGGGAGTAAAAGTTTGTTCTTAAGTTTGTATGTTTTGAGAGTCAAAAGAAAAGAAGAAAAAAAAAAATTTGTGAAAAACATATGAAAAAGAAAAAAAGAGAAAAGAAAAAAAAAAAAAAAAAAAAAAAAAAAAAAAAAAGAGCTTGTTCCCCCTTGTTGTTCAAAAGTTGAGTTTTCATTCAAAAGTGAATTCTACGTTAATTCAAATGCTTTGCTCGCTATTTCTTTAAGAACCTTTGTTTTCCATATACCTTCTTTGTTAGCCAAACACCTTTAGCCCCGTTACACCCCTTTGACTTCTATCTTGATCGTTATGTGTTCAATAATGTGGAGTTTGAAATTGATATGAGCTTATGGAATCACTGGTTCTCATTCTAAGTAGTAGCATTCCATTCATGAGATCATATTCATGTCATTATCGTAAATCCAGAAAATGCTTTCCTTGTTATAACATATGTGAGTGTTCGTCTACATGTTTACATCAATCTTCTCACATATAACTAGTGTAGGGTGTGTAGTCAGAAAATCTGTGTGAAAAACGAGTGCATATCTTGTAAGGATTTGAGCAATTTCTCTAAGGCATGTTACTACATTCAAAACATGGTTTTAAATGCTTAATTGTGAACTAGTATATGGTGACTATGATTAAGAATGTACTTAAGTGTGAAGATGACTAAAATCTGTGGGAATGATGATTTTTAACGTGTCATGTGCATTGGAAATCCCTAAGACGGTTGTTGGAAGGTTTAGGTTGTGTTTTACTTGTTTTGTTTCGTTTGGTTTTGTTTTGTTTTTCTTTCTGTTTTGCTCGAGGACTAGCAAAAGATAAGTGTGGGGGTATTTGATAGGAGCATATTCATGCGACTTAAATGGCTTGTTCTCGTGCATTTACGTTATGTTTCTCTAGTTATTTTAGTCCTTTATGCTTCTTTTGTGTGTTTTCAGGTTCTAAGGGCAAGGTATGCAAAAGGATGCCTTTTGGAGCCTTTTGGAGCAAATTAGAGATTGGAATGGATATCATATGCTTGGAGCCAAGAGGATGGACGAAATTAAAGACTTGAAGTAGGAAAGTTAAATCCTAAAAGACCTCATGTTTAAGCATCATTGAAGACTCCTACGCATTTTAGAACACAAAAACAACATTCCTTGCAACCTTAGGACATTGTCGTGTGTTTCCTTGTGTCTCCCTTCCTTGCCATGCAAGGAAGGGCTTTGTTCCCTATTTTAAACACTTAAAGCATTCATTTATCATATCATTCACTTATTATAAGCATTCACTTATCATATCATTCACTTATCAAACCATTCACTTATCACTTCCATTCACTTATCACTTATCACTTCCATTCACTTATCACTTATCACTTCCATTCACTTATCACTCACCACATATCATTCATTTATCACTTAACATATCATTCATTTATCACTTAACATATCATACACTTATCATAATCATTCACTTATACACTTATCATAATCATTCACTTATTCTTTCATCATTCAACCACCAATTCAACACATGCATTTCAAACCTTTCAACACCCTTTAATCATCTCCCTTTAAGTTATGATTTTATTTCCTAACCCTACATGCATTATTTATTAGCATCTTCACATGCATTCACACACACTTCACACAAACAAACAACTCAAAACCGTGAGCTCCCATTCCCTTATGCCATTTTCAGATTTCCACCCACTAACCTAGTCATCAACACATGCATTCCCTTCACATTCACCCACATGCACTCCCACTCTTTAATCATATGCACTCCCATCATAATTCCACCACCAATTCAGCCACAAAACATTATCATTGCACCACATTCAACCACTCCACATCCTTCACCAAGAAACCATTCAACACACACATGCATCCTGAAATTCTTTGTCATGCAATCACATGCATTTCCCTTGACATTTTCAGCCATCACACTTCATCATTACACCACCATTCACTCTTTAACCCACACACACTTCACACAAACAACATTCACATGCATTCACATGCATTTCCAACACAAAACACACTCAAAACCGTGGCCACCTTTGCATTTCAGGATTCCCATTTGCATTTTCAGATTTCCAGCTTTCCCTTTTATTTTCCAGCTTTCATTCTTCATCATTGCAGCCATTCCACATGCAATTCTCCATCATTCCTCCACACAAACACCTTAAACAAATAGCCATATACATCTCCACTCCTCCTATAAATACCCTTGCATTCCCATCATTCAAATCATCTCATTCCATTGTAGATACCACAACACAAACACTCCATTCCTTCTCTAGCCGTGAGTTTCTCTCCATTTTCTGCACCATTTTCTCCACCACTCCTCACCTATTTCCATAATTCCCCACTCCATTCCACACTTCCATCCCCCAAACCAATTATCCCTAGACCTTATGCTACAATAAAGAGGAAGAGAAGAGGGCCTAAACGTTCATACAATTCAAGTTTGAGTTGTTGGAATGTTTAGGCGTTTCTTTGATTTCAATGTTTAATTTCAATTCTCTTTGTTTTGTATGAGGAACTAAACCCCCCTTTAGCTAGGGGGGGATTCGAAATATATGTTTATGCTTGCATTTTGATTTGATTACTTTTAATTACGTTTCATAAGTTGTGAATTCAATTTGTTTAACTATTTGATTGATATCCTATTTATGTATGTTTATTGAGAATGAACGCTTAATTTTCATGCATGAATATGACGCTAGAATATAAGTGAGTTTCACCTAATCGTTATGAACTTATATTCACAAGTAGTGGAGGTTGCTTATAAACAATCGCGTTAAACGAATTCTTGGCATAAGTTTCATGCAATCATAGTAACGAATGCCTCGTCAACACTTATAGTTTTCATGATGCTTAATGATTCTTGCTTGTTTCTCTATTATGCAATTCATGAAGGGAACTTGTGAGGAATGCTTTGGGTTGTCGTATGCAATCATCCAATTCATTAACTTAAGGAAAACTTGACGGTTAATTTAAGCGGACCTAATTAACCCGGGGTGATGAGTTTCATAATTTATTGAAATGCAATTGGAAATCATTTTATTATGCAAGTGTAACATGTATGGAGATGAACCCCTTAGCTAGCCATACCATCCATTCATTTCCGTCAATTTCATATTTACAATTTGTTTTCTTTACAATCTATCCATTTTAGTTTAAATTCGTCCAAAATTAATCCCCCCATATTTCGTTTAAGTCTTAGTCTTAATCTTTCTTATTTTTAGTTTTGCTTTCTTCGAGCATTAAATAGTGTTTTATATTGTGTTTTTACGTTTTTAAGTCAAATCCAAGTGATTAACAATCCCTCCTAATCCCCGGTCCAGAACGATCCCTACTTACATCATTACTACAATTGTCAAAAAGAGGGTTTAATTTGTGTGCGTATAATTCCCGCATCAAATTTTGGCGCCGTTGCCGGGGATTAGCAACTTTGCTAATTCCTTAGTTCTTTTCTTTTTTTTTGGTTTCTTTTCTTTTTTTTGGTTTAGTTGTTTTCGTTTTAGTTTCTAACTTAGTGTTATTTTCTTTGTTTGTTGTTACTTTTGATTTTTGATTTAGTTCTCTTTCTTTTTAGGTACTAGAGAAGTAAGATATGGATTTTGCTAGCATTCAAGCTCAATTGGCAAATCTTACTTCTAAATTGTCGCCGTATGCCGAAAGGACCACAATGCAGAGTGTCCCTACATTTGGTGCTTCATATAGGCAAGGATTTCAAGCCAATCAATGTCCACAAAGAGATTGGAGGGATCATTCAAACTCTATATGGTGGGAAGATCAACAAGTTCAACGTGAAGCATATTGGCAACCATATGAGGAGTTCTATTCAAGACCTATGCAGCCACCACAACTTCATATGCAATATGCTCAATTAAATTCAAGTTCGCCAGTAGATTATATTCAAATTCTTAATGAAATAAATTCTTTGGCGCAGGGGTCACAAAATCAAGCCAAGGAGGCTCAACAAGAAGCATATTGGCAACCATATGAGGAGTTCAATACAACACCTATGCAGCCACCACAACCTCCCCCACAACAATTCCAATCAAGTTCAAGTATGTCCATGGATAATGATAAAAATTTTCAATTACTAACCTCTTTGACGCAGGACGAACAAAATCAAGACAAGAAGTTGGGTAAATTGGACGAGCAATTTGGGCAGATTATGGAGTTCATGAAACAAATTCAAGAGCAAAGTGAACTTTCCAACTCAACTATTGAAAACTCGAAGGAAGATTTTGAAATCCATAATGCTATCACTTTGGGAAGTGCTATGGAGGTTGGAGCTGACCTAAAAATGTCCAAACATAGCCTAGAAGTGGATGAAGAGCTGCTAATTGAGGAGGAGGAAGAAGACATGCACACGGCAAGGGTAGAACAACCCTTGCCGCAGCCCCCTAAGCCCTCTAAACCACCCACCACCAGTAAGGACGTCCCAATTTCATGTTATTCTGATGTTATTCCACCCAATGTCCCTTTTCCTAGCAGGTTTTTGATTCCCAACCAAGAAGAGAGTATAAAGGACATCGTGGAAGCCTTCCCAAAGGTGCAAAATGCTATTCAAATTCTTGGTGCAACACAGCAAGTTTTAGATGGTGTTGAATTCTTCAAAGGACTTTGTACACCAAGAAGAATGATTCAAGAGAAGGTAGTGGCTGGAGAAGATGTAGAAGGCATCAAAGAGGACAAATTTGAAACCACAATTCCCAAGGAAGTTGGATTTTATGACACGGGACAAGTCATAACTTTCGAAGGGGTGTTTATTCTGGAGTTCATTTTGGAGCACACAGGTAAGCCGCCTCCCCGAATTTCAATTTTCTTTTATACTAACATGTGGTTAATGATTCAGGCACCCAAAATGGAATTTAAACTATTACCGGATCATTTCAAGTATCACCGCCCATTCAAAGATAAATTCCATGCCGTTTGATTTTATTTATGTTAATAAAAAATAAAAAATAAAAAATAAAAAAAAAAAAAAAAAAAAATTTGAAAGAAAGATACTAAACATGGAGAAAGGTGGAGCTTCACAAAGGTTGTTTACGTGAAGCCCCACTACGAGGCGCAGAAGCGGAAGGCGCAGAAGCGGGAGGCATAGAAGCGGGAGGCATCGGAGCGGAAGCCATCAGAGCGGGAGGCATCGGAGCTAGAGCATTCCAGGCCTCAATACTTGGCCAAGCGCTGGATGACCCAGGAAAAAGGTGCCTCTGGAGATAAGACGCAAGCCTTTGACGGTCACTGTGAATTCGACCCTCAGATTCTTGCAGCTCATCAAGCTTCCTCTTCATCCCCGACGAATAGTTATTTGCAAGCACATGCAAACTTCTATTCTCGTACTTAAGCTGCTGGATCTCTTGCTTAAGTCTTTCCACCTCTGCCATCAACGATTCCACCTGACGGGAGCGGGCAAGCAGGCGTAGGCCCATGTTGGACACAGAGCTCGTACACTGAACACTAAGTGCGAGGGACTCTTGAACGGCCAACTCATCGGACCGTCCTGACAGCAGCCTACTATCTTTTGGAGTGAGGAGGTTTTTAGCTACTATTGTAGCTGTTGTGGCGTCCTGCATCACAGAGTCTTCACCTGAAAGAGGACCGTTAGAAGATAAAAAAGAAGGGCGCCATACATTACCTTGACGGGGCGCAACCGGATCGCTGCTGAGACTCAAATCTAAGCTAAGGTTCGATGAGTTTGCCATTTTTTTTCAAAAGTGTTCAAAGAGAAGGGGTGGATGGAGTTAAAAATTTCACAAAGGGCCGGAGTCGAGTTTCAGGAATGGGAAATCTTCAGAGTGTGTATATTGGCGGTGATCGATAGCTCTATAAAATGCCAAGGCGACGCGTCCACCGATTCAAAGAGCCGGAATTTCCGGCGTAATTTAGGCGACGCGTTCTTGGCTTTTCAGAAGACGCGTTCAACTTTGGCAAAAGATTTCTGACAAAGCTGAAAACACGTGGAGGCCATCATCGCAACTACACATCTTTAGCCGACAAGCGCAAAGTTCGGCGACGCTTTCTCTGCTTTTCAGAAAACGCGTGCAGCTTTGTCAAAAGGAGCCGCATCTGCACTACCACGTGTCGTTCAGAAAGCGAAGGGGCGTCGTTCAGAAATCGAAGGGGCGCCTGCTCAGAAATCGAAGAGGCGTATTCAAAGATCGAAGAGGCGCCACTATTTCAAAAAAGCCGGAATTGCGGGATCAAAACGTTTGTCGACAAGGGTAAAAAGTACCACCACTTGATATTATCTCTATATATGTCGACCTTCGTCTTTTATGGCAGGGCAAACCTGAAGAAAATGCCCAACTCTCCCTCACCTCTGAGGGCGCACTCCCAGCAAGGCCTTTCAAAATACTCAATTCTTTCTTCTTCCCCAAAGATGATACCAGATGCCTGGAGTACATATGACCCAGGAGGAAACGGCGGATTGAAGCATGTGCTGATTCATCCACCGCTTCTTCAAAGCAAAGGTATCTCATATCATCAAGGTCAAAAGCAAAAGTATCTCATATCATGCTCTTTCCCTGTCTTTTTCTTTGTCCTTGTTCTTACTCGCATGGCAAAGTAAAAGAAGCAATCAGCCGGCACTTGGAGTCAATCTTCCGATCTGGAGCCAACTGCCTGGAATCTATTCCTGATTGCTTACCTAGCGTTGCTCTCGAGTAGTCATCTTCAACGGTTGATACACTTCCGGAGAATGGACCACTTCTGCAAAGGGGAGCGAGTAAGGCAAGTGAAAATGATACATTGAAGCATGTGGAGACAAACATAGGCTGAGTTATCCTCCAACCCTTTTCAATACGAATTGGAAAGATTGAACAAAGAAACAGACCAAAAGGGTAAGCTCAGACCTTCGGGGGAGACCAAAAGAACCATCCTGCTGCCCAGTTCAAGAAGTAGCACAAAGGAAAATCAACAATGGGCAGAAACCAGTTCAAGAGTAAGCCTGTGGAATCATCAAGATCAAGCCTCAATGCAATCAACAAAGAGAAGAGGGAATTTACACTCCATAACCAGATTTGCGTCCCTAAACTCTTCTCTTTGTTAATTACATTCTGCCATGTTTAGTATGTTTAGTTGTTGTTTGTGTGATTACTTATGTTTTGTGTGAATCTATGCTTAAAACATTGAGGACAATGTTTGATTTAAATGTGGGGGGGTAACTAATGTTGTTAATGCAAATTCATGGGATTTTATCACCCATAACTTCAAATGTTGTTCCTTGCTGTTTTAAGGTGTTTTTAAGTTGTTTTAGAGTGTTTTAGTATGTTTTGTTTTTATAACTCCGAAAAGCACATAAAAATTTGAAAAATTGTTTTGAAAAGCCTAAAAAGAGTGTTTTGAGTCGTTTTTGTGAGTTTGTGTCTTAGGGTACCTTCCAACACAATGATAAGGATTTGGTTTGTAATTGCATGACTGTTAAAAAGAGTTATAAACATAGAGAAAAGTTTGATTTACTCTTGGTTTATGCTTAGTTATGGTTATAATGTATGACTTCACATGCAATCATAAAAGAAAAATTCGTTTTTGTAACATGCTTGAAGGAAGGAACTCAAACAAACGCTACAACCCTGTGAGACTCGAGCCATTACCTTCTTTGGAGAGTTATTTTCTGTGATTCTTTGTTTTCTAAAGTTGTTGAATGATCTCATTATTCCTTGCTTGGTTGCTACTTAGAATGCAATTGTATCATGATAGAACTAAATGCTAGAACTTATATCCGTTTCATTCAAAGCATGATATTGAGTTGCATAACATATATCAAGATGAAGTTGTGTAGTTGCCACCATAGCCAAATAGCCTTACTTCCCATATTTCGTATATATTGTAAGTCTTAACACCGTTGAGCCTCGTTTAACCTATTTTTTGCTAACCATATCACCCCTTACCTAGCCTAGATTAGGACCATCCGTACCCTTGTTCTTAAAAGATAGTGAGCATGACTTAAATGAATTCCTTTTGAGTACATTTTGCAAGAAAATGAGTGTGGGGGAGTAAAAGTTTGTTCTTAAGTTTGTATGTTTTGAGAGTCAAAAGAAAAGAAGAAAAAAAAAAATTTGTGAAAAACATATGAAAAAGAAAAAAAGAGAAAAGAAAAAAAAAAAAAAAAAAAAAAAAAAAAAAAAAAGAGCTTGTTCCCCCTTGTTGTTCAAAAGTTGAGTTTTCATTCAAAAGTGAATTCTACGTTAATTCAAATGCTTTGCTCGCTATTTCTTTAAGAACCTTTGTTTTCCATATACCTTCTTTGTTAGCCAAACACCTTTAGCCCCGTTACACCCCTTTGACTTCTATCTTGATCGTTATGTGTTCAATAATGTGGAGTTTGAAATTGATATGAGCTTATGGAATCACTGGTTCTCATTCTAAGTAGTAGCATTCCATTCATGAGATCATATTCATGTCATTATCGTAAATCCAGAAAATGCTTTCCTTGTTATAACATATGTGAGTGTTCGTCTACATGTTTACATCAATCTTCTCACATATAACTAGTGTAGGGTGTGTAGTCAGAAAATCTGTGTGAAAAACGAGTGCATATCTTGTAAGGATTTGAGCAATTTCTCTAAGGCATGTTACTACATTCAAAACATGGTTTTAAATGCTTAATTGTGAACTAGTATATGGTGACTATGATTAAGAATGTACTTAAGTGTGAAGATGACTAAAATCTGTGGGAATGATGATTTTTAACGTGTCATGTGCATTGGAAATCCCTAAGACGGTTGTTGGAAGGTTTAGGTTGTGTTTTACTTGTTTTGTTTCGTTTGGTTTTGTTTTGTTTTTCTTTCTGTTTTGCTCGAGGACTAGCAAAAGATAAGTGTGGGGGTATTTGATAGGAGCATATTCATGCGACTTAAATGGCTTGTTCTCGTGCATTTACGTTATGTTTCTCTAGTTATTTTAGTCCTTTATGCTTCTTTTGTGTGTTTTCAGGTTCTAAGGGCAAGGTATGCAAAAGGATGCCTTTTGGAGCCTTTTGGAGCAAATTAGAGATTGGAATGGATATCATATGCTTGGAGCCAAGAGGATGGACGAAATTAAAGACTTGAAGTAGGAAAGTTAAATCCTAAAAGACCTCATGTTTAAGCATCATTGAAGACTCCTACGCATTTTAGAACACAAAAACAACATTCCTTGCAACCTTAGGACATTGTCGTGTGTTTCCTTGTGTCTCCCTTCCTTGCCATGCAAGGAAGGGCTTTGTTCCCTATTTTAAACACTTAAAGCATTCATTTATCATATCATTCACTTATTATAAGCATTCACTTATCATATCATTCACTTATCAAACCATTCACTTATCACTTCCATTCACTTATCACTTATCACTTCCATTCACTTATCACTTATCACTTCCATTCACTTATCACTCACCACATATCATTCATTTATCACTTAACATATCATTCATTTATCACTTAACATATCATACACTTATCATAATCATTCACTTATACACTTATCATAATCATTCACTTATTCTTTCATCATTCAACCACCAATTCAACACATGCATTTCAAACCTTTCAACACCCTTTAATCATCTCCCTTTAAGTTATGATTTTATTTCCTAACCCTACATGCATTATTTATTAGCATCTTCACATGCATTCACACACACTTCACACAAACAAACAACTCAAAACCGTGAGCTCCCATTCCCTTATGCCATTTTCAGATTTCCACCCACTAACCTAGTCATCAACACATGCATTCCCTTCACATTCACCCACATGCACTCCCACTCTTTAATCATATGCACTCCCATCATAATTCCACCACCAATTCAGCCACAAAACATTATCATTGCACCACATTCAACCACTCCACATCCTTCACCAAGAAACCATTCAACACACACATGCATCCTGAAATTCTTTGTCATGCAATCACATGCATTTCCCTTGACATTTTCAGCCATCACACTTCATCATTACACCACCATTCACTCTTTAACCCACACACACTTCACACAAACAACATTCACATGCATTCACATGCATTTCCAACACAAAACACACTCAAAACCGTGGCCACCTTTGCATTTCAGGATTCCCATTTGCATTTTCAGATTTCCAGCTTTCCCTTTTATTTTCCAGCTTTCATTCTTCATCATTGCAGCCATTCCACATGCAATTCTCCATCATTCCTCCACACAAACACCTTAAACAAATAGCCATATACATCTCCACTCCTCCTATAAATACCCTTGCATTCCCATCATTCAAATCATCTCATTCCATTGTAGATACCACAACACAAACACTCCATTCCTTCTCTAGCCGTGAGTTTCTCTCCATTTTCTGCACCATTTTCTCCACCACTCCTCACCTATTTCCATAATTCCCCACTCCATTCCACACTTCCATCCCCCAAACCAATTATCCCTAGACCTTATGCTACAATAAAGAGGAAGAGAAGAGGGCCTAAACGTTCATACAATTCAAGTTTGAGTTGTTGGAATGTTTAGGCGTTTCTTTGATTTCAATGTTTAATTTCAATTCTCTTTGTTTTGTATGAGGAACTAAACCCCCCTTTAGCTAGGGGGGGATTCGAAATATATGTTTATGCTTGCATTTTGATTTGATTACTTTTAATTACGTTTCATAAGTTGTGAATTCAATTTGTTTAACTATTTGATTGATATCCTATTTATGTATGTTTATTGAGAATGAACGCTTAATTTTCATGCATGAATATGACGCTAGAATATAAGTGAGTTTCACCTAATCGTTATGAACTTATATTCACAAGTAGTGGAGGTTGCTTATAAACAATCGCGTTAAACGAATTCTTGGCATAAGTTTCATGCAATCATAGTAACGAATGCCTCGTCAACACTTATAGTTTTCATGATGCTTAATGATTCTTGCTTGTTTCTCTATTATGCAATTCATGAAGGGAACTTGTGAGGAATGCTTTGGGTTGTCGTATGCAATCATCCAATTCATTAACTTAAGGAAAACTTGACGGTTAATTTAAGCGGACCTAATTAACCCGGGGTGATGAGTTTCATAATTTATTGAAATGCAATTGGAAATCATTTTATTATGCAAGTGTAACATGTATGGAGATGAACCCCTTAGCTAGCCATACCATCCATTCATTTCCGTCAATTTCATATTTACAATTTGTTTTCTTTACAATCTATCCATTTTAGTTTAAATTCGTCCAAAATTAATCCCCCCATATTTCGTTTAAGTCTTAGTCTTAATCTTTCTTATTTTTAGTTTTGCTTTCTTCGAGCATTAAATAGTGTTTTATATTGTGTTTTTACGTTTTTAAGTCAAATCCAAGTGATTAACAATCCCTCCTAATCCCCGGTCCAGAACGATCCCTACTTACATCATTACTACAATTGTCAAAAAGAGGGTTTAATTTGTGTGCGTATAATTCCCGCATCATTAGGGCTGTTAAGGGGAGAGAAATGGGAGTGAATGTGGCTTAATGATGAAGGGGGAAAGCTTGGAAAGCTGCAATCATGAAGGGGAAAGCTGGAAAGCATGTGGCAAGGTGTGTAGGTGCTGGAATTAGGGGGAATGCACGGGTTAGGCTTGGTTTTCTGGTGGAAATGAATGTGAAAACCACGGTTTGGATTTGTGTGATGGTGTGTGAATGATGAAGAGTTGCATGTGGCTGATTTGGTTGAATGATGATGATGCATGTGATTGGTGGGAACAAAGGGGAAGTCACGACACAAAGGTGAATGGGAATCAATGGGTGAATGTGCATGTGCTAATTTATTTGAAGATGCATGTGCAATGGCTGAAAATGAATGTGTTTTGGCTGCAATGGTGTGTAATTGGGCTAGGGTTTAAGTGCATGAAATGGACCCAAATTGTTCCCCCTTGCATGGCAAGGAATGGTGTTTGTGTTAAGCCCACGACAAGGTGAATGTAATTGGGTTAGGGCCATTGTTTTGTGTCCTCAAGTGCATACAAGGCCTTCAATTTCATCCAACACTTGGGCTCCAAGCATAAGCTATCCATCCTTAGCCCAATAGTGCTCCAAAAGGCCCCAAAACACTCCATAATGCATCCTTTCTTCAAACACGTCTTATGATCCTGAAAACACACAAAAGAAGCATAAAGGACTAAAATAACTAAAGAAACATAACCTAAATGTACGAGAACAAGCCATTTAAGTCGTATGAATATGCTCCTATCAAATACCCCCACACTTAGCTTTTGCTAGTCCTCGAGCAAAACAAAAAAACAAAACAAAACGAAACGAAACAAAATAAACCAAAGACAGTCTTAAACCTTCCAACGTTGCCTCAGGGATTTCCAATGCACATGACAAGTTAAAAGAGTATTGAAATTAAACATTGAAATCAAAGAAACACCTAAACATTCCAACAACTCAAACTTGAATTGTATGAACGTTTAGGCACTCTTCTCTTCCTCTTCGTTGTAGCACAAGGTCTAAGGATAGTTTGATGGTGTGAATGGTTTGGGGAGTGGTGGAATGGCTGAATTTCTGGTGGTGTTTGGATTAATAGGGAACTCACGGCCAAAGGGCAGTTTTGATGTGTGAATGGGTGAATTTCTGAAATGGAAGAATGAATGGTGTCCTTTAATTATGCACGGGTTAGGGCTGTTAAGGGGAGAGAAATGGGAGTGAATGTGGCTTAATGATGAAGGGGGAAAGCTTGGAAAGCAGCAATCATGAAGGGGAAAGCTGGAAAGCATGTGGCAAGGTGTGTAGGTGCTGGAATTAGGGGAATGCACGGGTTAGGCTTGGTTTTCTGGTGGAAATGAATGTGAAAACCACGGTTTGGATTTGTGTGATGGTGTGTGAATGATGAAGAGTTGCATGTGGCTGATTTGGTTGAATGATGATGATGCATGTGATTGGTGGGAACAAAGGGGAAGTCACGGCACAAAGGTGAATGGGAATCAATGGGTGAATGTGCATGTGCTAATTTATTTGAAGATGCATGTGCAATGGCTGAAAATGAATGTGTTTTGGCTGCAATGGTGTGTAATTGGGCTAGGGTTTAAGTGCATGAAATGGACCCAAATTGCTCCCCCTTGCATGGCAAGGAATGGTGTTTGTGTTAAGCCCACGGCAAGGTGAATGTAATTGGGTTAGGGCCATTGTTTTGTGTCCTCAAGTGCATACAAGGCCTTCAATTTCATCCAACACTTGGGCTCCAAGCATAAGCTATCCATCCTTAGCCCAATAGTGCTCCAAAAGGCCCCAAAACACTCCATAATGCATCCTTTCGTCAAACACGTCTTATGATCCTGAAAACACACAAAAGAAGCATAAAGGACTAAAATAACTAAAGAAACATAACGTAAATGTACGAGAACAAGCCATTTAAGTCGCATGAATATGCTCCTATCACTTTTGACAAAGCTGCACGCGTTTTCTGAAAAGCAGAGAAAACGTCGCCGAACTTTGCGCTTGTCGGCAAAAGTGTGTAGTTGCGATGATGGCCTCCACGTGTTTTCAGCTTTGTCAGAGATCTTTTGACAAAGTTGAACGCGTTTTCTGAAAAGCCGAGAGATCGTCGCCGAACTTTACGCAGGAAAATCCGGCTCTTTGAATCGGTGGTCGTGGCGCCTTGGGTTTTTATAGAGGTATCAATCACCCTAACATTCACACTCTGAAGACTACCCATTCTTGAAAATCGACTCCGGGCCTTTGAGAATTAACTCCATCCACCCCTTCTCTTTGAACATCTTTGAAAAATGACTAACTCACCGAACCTTTGCTTAGATTTGAGTCTCAGCAGCGATCCGGTTGCGCCCCGTCAAGGTAATGTATGGCGCCCTTCTTTTTTATCTTCTAACGGTCCTCTTACAGGTGAAGACTCCATGATGACGGATGCAACAACAGCTACGATAGTAGCTAGGAACCTTGATAGGAGCATATTCATGCGACTTAAATGGCTTGTTCTCGTGCATTTACGTTATGTTTCTTTAGTTATTTTAGTACTTTAAGCTATTTTCGTGTGTTTATAGGTCCAAAGGGCTAAAGGAGCAAAAAGATGCATTTTGGAGACTTTTGGAGCACTTTTGGGCTAAGGATGGATAGCTTATGCTTGGCGCCAAAGTGTTGGACGAAATTGAAGACCTAATTGAAGACCAAAGTGTTGGAACCTTGTTCTCTTCAGTTTTAGGACATTTAAAACCTTTCCTAATCCCAATCATGCCATGCATAACACACATCCATTCTAACACATTGTCATTGCACATGCATTTCCTTCATTAGTTAATTCACATGCTCCATACTTATCATCACCACTCATTACTTATCACATATCATCACCACTTATCATATCATACATTCATTTATCACTTATCATAATCATTCACTTATCACTTAACATATCATACACTTATCACTTATCACTCATAATCATCTACACATTTCAACCATTTAAACACATGTACTTCACCTACAAATAACATAGCCATATGTTCCCTCCACTACTCCTATAAATACCCTTGCATTCATTCATTCAATTCACATCTCATTTTCATACAATTCCACACACAACACATCCATTCCATTGTACATACCACAAACACATCCAAACCCCCCCCTTGTTGCCGTGAGTTCCCTTGTAATCCAAACACCATCTTTCCATTTCCATCACTCCTCACTCCATTCCACACTTCCATTCCCCCAAACCAACTATCCTTAGACCTTATGCTACAATAAAGAGGAAGAGAAGAGGGCCTAAACGTTCATACAATTCAAGTTTGAGTTGTTGGAATGTTTAGGTGTTTCTTTGATTTCAATGTTTAAATTCAATTCTCTTTGTTTGTACGTATGAGGAATGGAAGAGAAGAGTGCCTAAACGTTCATACAATTCAAGTTTGAGTTGTTGGAATGTTTAGGTGTTTCTTTGATTTCAAAGTTATAATAAACTAAACCCCCTTTAGCTAGGGGGTGATTCGAAATATATCTTTATGCTTGCATTTTGATTTGATTACTTCTAATTGCGTTTCATAAGTTGTGGTTCAATTTGTTTAACCGTTTGATTGATAACTTATTTATGAATGTTTATTAAGAATGCGCGCTTAATTTTCATGCATGAATATGACGCTAGAATATAAGTGAATTTCACCTAATCGTTATGAACTTATATTCACAAGTAGTGGAGGTTGCTTATAAACAATCGCGTTAAATGAATTCTTGGCACGAGTTTCATGCGTATTCCATAGTAACGAATGCCTCGTCAACACTTATAGTTTTCATGATGCTTAATGATCTTTGATTGTATCTTTATTGTGCTTTTCACGTAAAGGACTTTTGGAGAATGTTGTGAATTGCGTTGCGCTAACCCATCCAATTCATTAACTTAAGGAAAACTTGACGGTTAATTTAAGCGGACCTAATTGACCCGGGGCGTTGAGAATTAATGATTTGTTGAAATGCAATTGGAAATCGTTTTATTATGCAAGTATAACATATGTGGAGATGAACCCCGTAGCTAACTTTCCATCCAATTCCATCCATTTGTTCTTTCTTTTCTTGTTTCTGTTTTCATGTTTAATTTAACTTGTTATTCAATTATGTTAAACATGTGAAACTAATTTCTTTTTAGTTAGAAGCGAATTTGAAGCCATGGACATATGTTGGTTATGATTTGATTTACTCCAGTTATGAATTCATGAACTTTAGATGTGGGTTACTTTCCTGTTTTGATTAAGAACTTGTTTATGTATGTGGGTTGAGGGTCGACACTTAATTTGCATGCCTAAAACTTGATGCTAAGATATAAGGGAATTTCACCTAATCGTTATGAACTTATATTCATGAGTAGTAAAAATCGCTAGTCACGATTGTGTTTAGTAAACCCTAGGCTGGATTAACATGCGTATCCCATAGTTATGAATGCCTAGTCGATGTTTATGATTTCCGTTGAACTTAATGATCTTTGTTGAATGTCTCTATCATGCGTATTCCATGTGAGAGACTTTGATTAGGAATAATTTGGTTGTAATGCGTATCCCATTCAATCCAATGAATCTAGGGAAATCTGAAGGTTAATTTAAGCGGACCTAATTAACTTGGAGCATTGTCATTCATCGTTTGTTGAAGTCATAACTGGGAGTCAAATTATATGCTTATGTTCATGTGTGGATAAGGAACCCTCTAACTAGTTTTTCATCATTCTATTTTATCAATTTCGTTTTTTATAATCTGTTTCCAAGTTTCTGTTTTAGTTTAAATTCATCCAAAACCAATCCCCCATTTATTTTAAAGTGTTAGATTAGTTAGAAATACATTTATTTTGTGTTTTTACGTTTTTGAGTCAGTTTCCAAGTGATTTGCAATCCCTCCTAATCCCCGGTCCAGAACGATCCCTACTTATACATATACTACAATTTGACGAAAAGAGGGTTTAATTTGTGTGCGTATAAATCTCGCATCAAACCTCCTCACTCCTAAGGATAGTAGGCTGCTTTCAGCACGGTCCGATGAGTTGGCCGTTCAAGAGTCCCTCGCTCTCAGTGTTCAGTGTGCAGGCTCTGTGTCCAACATGGGCCAATGATAGGAGCATATTTATGCGCCTTAGTTTGCTTGTTTTCTTGCATTTATGTTGCTAGTACTTAGTAATTTTAGTACTTTAAGCTATTTTCGTGTGTTTGTAGGTCCAAAGGGCTAAAGGAGCAAAAAGATGCATTTTGGAGACTTTTGGAGCACTTTTGGGCTAAGGATGGATAGCTTATGCTTGGAGCCAAAGTGTTGGACGAAATTGAAGACCTAATTAAAGACCAAAGTGTTGGAACCTTGTTCCCTTTAGTTTTAGGACATTTAAACCTTTCCTAATCCCATTCATTCTTCCATACATTCAGAAATTCACCAAGCAACAAACCCCTTGTGCCGTGAGTTCCCTATCAATCCAAACACCATCCCTTCCATTTTCACCACTCCCCAAACCATTCACACCATCAAACTATCCTTAGACCTTGTGCTACAACGAAGAGGAAGATAAGAGGGCCTAAACGTTCATACAATTCAAGTTTGAGTTGTTGGAATGTTTAGGTGTTTCTTTGATTTCAATGTTTAATTTCAATACTCTTTGTTTTGTACGAATGAGGAATGGAAGAGAAGAGGGCCTAAACGTTCATACAATTCAAGTTTGAGTTGTTGGAATGTTTAGGTGTTTCTTTGATTCTCTTTGTTTTGTACGTATGAGGAACTAAACCCCCCTTGGCTAGGGGGGAATTCGAAATATATGTTTATACTTGCATTTTGATTTGATTACTTCTAATTGCGTTTCATAAGTTGTGGATTCAATTTGTTTAACTGTTTATTTGATAACTTATTTATGTATGTTTATTGAGAGTGCACGCTTAATTTTCATGCATGAATATGACGCTAGAATATAAGTGAGTTTCACCTAATAGTTATGAACTTATATTCACAAGTAGTGGAGGTTGCTTATAAACAATCGCGTTAAACGAATCCTTGGCATAAGTTTCATGCGTATTCCATAGTTATGAATGCCTCGTCGATGTTTATGATTTCCGTTGAACTTAATGATCCTTGTTGAATGTCTCTATCATGCGTATTCCATAGTTAGGGACTTTGATTAAGAATAATTTGGTTGTAATGCGCATTCCATTCAATCCAATGAATCTAGGGAAATCTGAAAGTTAATTTAAGCGGATCTATTTAACTTGGAGCATTGAGAATTCATGGTTTATTGAAATGCAATTGGAAATCGTTTTATTATGCAAGTGTAACATGTGTGGAGATGAACCCCTTGGCTAGCTTCCATCCATTCAATTCTATCAAATTGTTCTTTCTTTTCTTGTTTCTATTTTCATGTTTAATTTAACTTGTTATTCAATTATGTTAAACATGTGGAACTAATTTCTTTTTAGTTAGAGGCGAATTTGAAGCCATGGACATATGTTGGTTATGATTTGATTTACTGCAGTTATGAATTCATGAACTTTAGATGTGGGTTACTTTTCTGTTTTGATTAAGAACTTGTTTATGTATGTGGGTTGAGGGTCGACACTTAATTTGCATGCCTAAATTTGATGCTAGGATATAAGGGAATTTCACCTAATCGTTATGAACTTATATTCATGAGTAGTAAAAATCGCTAGTCACGATTGTGTTTAGTAAACCCTAGGCTGGATTAACATGCGTATTCCATAGTTATGAATGCCTAGTCGATGTTTATGATTTCCGTTGAACTTAATGATCTTTGTTGAATGTCTCTATCATGCGTATTCCATGTTAGGGACTTTGATTAGGAATAATTTGGTTGTAATGCGTATCCCATTCAATCCAATGAATCTAGGGAAATCTGAAGGTTAATTTAAGCGGACCTAATTAACTTGGAGCATTGTCATTCATCGTTTGTTGAAGTCATAATTGGGAGTCAAATTATATGCTTATGTTCATGTGTGGATAAGGAACCCTCTAACTAGTTTCTCATCATTCTTCGTTTTACAATCTGTTTTGTTTCCAAGTTTTTGTTTTGTTTTCAAATTCGTCCAAAACTCAATCCCCCTTTACTTTATTGTTCAATTTAGTTAGAAATCATTTTAGTTTGTGTTTTTAAAGCATTTTGAGTCTGTGGTTTGTCTTAGTGTTTTAAAGTTTAGTTTTGCATTCTTTGAGTCTAGTATAGTGTTTTATATTGTGTTTTTACGTTTTTGAGTCAAATCCAAGTTTTAACAATCCCTCCTAATCCCCGGTCCAGAACGATCCCTACTTATACTTATACTACAATTGTCAAAAAGAGGGTTTAATTTGTGTGCGTATAAATCTCGCATCAGCCAACGCCTACTTGCTCGCTCCCGTCAGGTTGAATCGTTGATGGCAGAGGTGGAAAGTCTCAAGCAAGAGATCAAGCAGCTGAAGTATGAGAATAGAAGTTTGCATGTGCTTGCAAACAATTATTTGACGGGCATGAAGAGGAAGCTTGATGAGCTGCAAGAATCTGAAGGTCGGATACAAAGTAACCGTCAAAGGCTTGCGGCTTTCTTCCAGAGGCACATTTTTCCTGGGTCATCCAGCGTTCCACCAAGTATTGTGGCCTCGAATGATCTAGCTCCGATGCCTCCCGCTTCGATGCCTCCTGCTCCAATGCCTCCTGCTCCGATGCCTTCCGCTCTGATGCCTCCTACTTCTAGAGTTGTGCCACGTAGTGGGGCTTCACGTAAACAACCTATATGAAAGTTACATTCGCTTTATTTTATTTTTTATTTTTTATTTATTTTATTTTTTTATTTATTTTATTTTTTTAGAAGCAAACAGCATGGAATTTATCTTTGAATGGAAGGTGATACTTGAAATGATCCGGTAATAGTTTAAATTCAAGATTGGGTGCCTGAATCATCAACAACATGTTAGTATAAAAGAAAATTGAAATTCGGGGAGGCGGCTTACCTGTGTGCTCCGACATGAACTCAAGGATAAACACCCCTTCGAAAGTTATGACTTGTCCCGTGTCATAAAATCCAACTTCTTTGGGAATTGTTGTCTCAAATATATCCTCTTTGATGAATTCATGATATTCCCTACTTTTCACCTTTGGAAGGGCTTCCAAGGTGTCTTTTTCACTTTCTTCTTCCTTGGAATCCATGAACCTGCAAGGAATAGGGATATTAGGTGGAATGGGGTTAGAACTAATTAAATTTGGAACAACCTTACTTGAATTAGATGGCGTAGGAGCAATAGGTGCCTCCGGCAAAGGTGTTTCCACCCTTGCCGTGGGTTGGGTGTCTTCCTCTTCCTTGTGATTTGATTTTGATGGTTGAGGGTCCGTTCCAACCTCCTTGTCACTTCTCAACATGATTTCCTTGGCAGTTTCAAATCCTCCCTTCGGATTTTCAATGGTTGAACTAGGGAGTTTGCCTTGGTCGCAAAATTGTCCTACGAACTCCGCTACCTGCCCAATTTGCTTTTCCAAATGGTCCAACCTTTTGTCTTGATTTTGCCTCTCTTTGTTTTGAGGTTGGATTTCATTGCTTTGGGCAGGTTGTGGTGGCTGCATAGGCGTTGAATAGAACTCCTCATATGGTGGCTGCCAATATCCTTCTTGTTGAGCCTCATTGTCTTGATTTTGTGAGCCCTGCACCAAACAAATTAATTCATTAAGCTTTTGATTATAATCTATTGACGAACTTAAATTTGGTTGGGCATATTGAATATGAGGTTGTGGTGGGTGTATAGGTCTTGAATAGAACTCCTCATATGGCTGCCAATATCCTTCTTCTTGAACATGTTGAGGTTCCCACCACATAGAGTTTGAATGATCACTCCAATCTGAATTGTAAGTATTGGAAAACACGTTATTCCTTGATTGAAGATCAACTATATCAACGCTTTGCATTTGGGACCTTTCCATGAGTTGTGACAAAAGAGAAGCATTATCAAGTGCCATGTTGTGCTTCTCTAGTACTTGAATTCAACAAACAAAACACAATTCAAAAACTAAAACTAAAATACATAACAGAAACGAACAATCCAAGGGATTAGCAAATTTGCTAATCCCCGGCAACGGCGCCAAAATTTGATGCGGAAATTATACGCACACAAATTAACTCTTTTTGACAATTGTAGTAATGATATAAGTAGGGATCGTTCTGGACCGGGGATTATGAGGGATTGCAAATCACTTGGAAACTGACTCAAAAACGTAAAAACAATATAAAACAATAAACTAGACTCAAAGAATGCGAAACTAAACGTTTAAAACACGCAAACAAACTAAAAGACTCAAAACAGCACAAACACACTCAAATTTGCCTAAAAACCACTTTCTGGGCAGTTTTGAGCACAAACCCAAATTTGGACGAATTTAAGTTGTAACTTGACTCAAGACTCTTAAAAACACAAACTAAATTGATTTCTAACTAATTTGACATTAAAGTAAAGGGGGATTTAGGTTTTGACGAAATTAAACTAAATGAACAAATTGTAATTAAAGCAAAATGTAAATATGAATATGATGAAAGTATGGATGATTGCTAGCTAAGGGGTTCATCTCCACACATGTTACACTTGCATAATAAAACGATTTCCAATTGCATTTCAATAAACCATGAATTCTCAACACCCCAAGTTAACCGTGATGCACTAATTAACCTTCAAATCTTCCTAACGTTATTGAATTGGATGATTGCATACGACAACCCAAAACATTCCCCACAAGTCCCCTACATGATTGCATAATAGAGATACAAGCAAGAATCATTACGCTCTATGAAAATTATAAGTGTTGACGAGGCATTCGTTACTATGGAATACGCATGAAACTTATGCCAAGAATTCGTTTAACGCGATGGTTTATAAGCAACCTCCACTACTTGTGAATATAAGTTCGTAACTATTAGGTGAAACTCACTTATATTCTAGCGTCATATTCATGCATGAAAATTAAGCGCGCATTCTCAATAAACATACATAAATAAGTTATCTATCAAATAGTTAAACAATTTGAATTCACAACTTATGAAACACAATTAGAAGTAATCAAATTAAAATGCAAGCATAAACATATATTTCGAATCCCCCCCTAGCCAAGGGGGGTTTAGTTCCTCATACGTACAAAACAAAGAGAATTGAAATTAAACATTGAATTCAAAGGAAAAGAAACACCTAAACATTCCAACAACTCAAACTTGAATTGTATGAACGTTTAGGCCCGCTTCTCTTCCTCTTTGTTGTAGCACAAGGTCTAAGGTGAATTTTGGGGATTATGGATGATGTAGAATGATAGGTTTTATGGAATGGTGAAGGAAGTGATGGTGTTTGGATTAGTAGGGAAACTCACGGCACAAAGGGATGTTTTTGGTGAATTTCTGAATATGGAAGAATGAATGAATGTTGTGTGAAGTGTGTATGGTTTTTATAGGGAGATGAATGGATGGGAGAGGGAACATGACAGCTAGGAACTTGGTGGAAATCTGGAATGGTGATGGGAGATGCATGTGGTTGATTTATGCATGTGATTAAAGGGTGGGAGTGCATGTGCTTTGACAGAAATGAAAGGGATAATGCACGGCTTTGAGAGGAATTGTGCTGAAAATGAATTAAAGGGTGCATGTGGGTTGGAAATATAAAAGGGGAATGCATGTGGCTGCAAGGTGTGGTAAATGATGATGAATACATGTGGAAGTGCAAAGGGGGAAAACTGGAAATGGGATGGGATGCACGGCAAAGAATGATTGTTTTGGTGAATGGCTGAAATATGGATGGAATGCATGGAATTAGGCACGGCAATGATGGTGTTTTTCTGTGGTGAATGGTAATGCAATGTTTTTGCATGTGAATTAAAGCTAGGGTGAATGATGATGAATGCATGTGCAATGAAGTGGAATGACAGCTAGGTTGAATATGCATGTGGAATGAATATGTGGCTGCATGTGGATTAAAGGGGGAGTGCTAGGTTGGTTGGTGGGTGCCATGGAGGTGTGGAATGATGATGGGTGGATTTCTGGGATGGTGGATGCACGGCACAAAGTGTGGAGTGAATGATTTAATGTGCATGTGGCTGAATGCAAAGGGAATGCAAAGTGAATGAATAATGAATGCATGTGCACGGTTTTTGGGAGAAAGGTGGATGAATGTGCATGTGTTGGCTCAATTATATTGTTGGGAAAACATGTGGATTAGGTGGAAAGAGGTGGGTGTGCATGTGGCTTGGCTGGAATGCAAAGGGGGAAGTCACGGCAATGATTGTTGTTGTGATAAGTGAAGTCTATGGTTATAGTTATGATAAGTGTATGGTTAAGGGTGAATGATTTAAAGAATGGGAACAAAGCCCTTCCTTGCACGGCAAGGAAGGGAGACACAAAGAAACACACGGCATTGTCCTAAGGTTGCAAGGAATGTTGTTTTTGTGTTCTAAAATGCGTAGGAGTCTTCAATGTTGCTCAAACATGAGGTCTTTTAGGATTTAACTTTCCTACTTCAAGTCTTCAATTTCGTCCATCCTCTTGGCTCCAAGCATATGATATCCATTCCAATCTCTAATTTGCTCCAAAAGGCTCCAAAAGGCATCCTTTTGCATACTTTGCCCTTAGAACCTGAAAACACACAAAAGAAGCATAAAGGACTAAAATAACTAAAGAAACATAACGTAAATGCACGAGAACAAGCCATTTAAGTCGCATGAATATGCTCCTATCACCACCATAAACTTAATTCCCCCTAAGCCGCACCTATTTTCTCTAACCCTAGAGCCTATTTTCCTATCCAAATTAGGTGGGGACTTAAACTTAGCTATTTAGGTGGGATTAGATATATATATCTAAACACTTAGAACAGATTCTAGACCCCCATTCCTTTGTATGCCGCATGTACACCACTCCTAGTTGGTTTAGGAATTGAAAACCTTCTCCTACTCTTATATCACATGTTCATATCCCTTTAGGATTAGGAATCTGTTTTAAACCCTTCTTTCTAGAAGCCTTATCTTATCCCTAAAGCCCTTGCCGCACCTATCCTTCTAGAAGGGCCTAAATCCATGCCGTGCACTACCTATCCCAATCCCCTTTGGTTTCTGCCTTAAAATACCCCTTTTTCAATAGGATTAGGCAATCCTTATCCTTCACTAAGTGTGCCAAACTAGCCTATATAAACAGCCGTGCCGTGCCATTTAATCACCACCACCCCTTCACACAACAGTCATACATTCATTCAGAAATCAACCATTGCCGTGACCTTGCAACCACCCATCCATCATTCCCCTACTTCCACACCACCATCCCAACCTCCATACACCACCATCAACCCTTGCCGCACCACCATACATACCTAAATCCATCCAAAACCCAGAAAATCATCCATAAACCCACCATAGACCTTGTGTCGTGATGCGAGAATTATACGCACACAAATTAAACCCTCTTTTTATCAATTGTAGTAAGTATGTAAGTAGGGATCGTTCTGGACCGGGGATTAGGAGGGATTGTTAATCACTTGGATTTGACTCAAAAACGTAAAAACACAATATAAAACACTATACTAACTCAAAGAATGCAAAACTAAACTTTAAAACACTAAGACAAACCAAAGAATCAAAATGCTTTAAAAACACAAACTAAATTGATTTCTAACTAAATTGAACAATAAAGTAAAGGGGGATTGAGTTTTGGACGAGATTAAATTAAATGGACAGATTATAAATTAAAGCAGAATGTAAATATGAATGTGATGGAATTTAATGGATGGGAAGGCTAGCTAAGGGGTTCATCTCCACACATGTTATACTTGCATAATAAAATGATTTCCAATTGCATTTCAATAAACCATGAATTCTCAACACCCCAAGTTAACCGTGATGCACTAATTAACCTTCAAATCTTCCTAACGTTATTGAATTGGATGATTGCATACGACAACCCAAAACATTCCCCACAAGTCACCTACATGATTGCATAATAGAGATACAAGCAAGAATCATTACGCTCTATGAAAATTATAAGTGTTGACGAGGCATTCGTTACTATGATTGCATGAAACTTATGCCAAGAATTCGTTTAACGCGATTGTTTATAAGCAACCTCCACTACTTGTGAATATAAGTTCGTAACTATTAGGTGAAACTCACTTATATTCTAGCGTCATATTCATGCATGAAAATTAAGCGTGCACTCTCAATAAACATACATAAATAAGTTATCAATCAAACAGTTAAACAAATTGAATCCATAACTTATGAAACGCAATTAGAAGTAATCAAATCAAAATGCAAGCATAAACATATATTTCGAATCCCCCCCTAGCCAAGGGGGGTTTAGTTCCTCATGATTACAAAACAAAGAGAATTGAAATTAAACATTGAATTCAAAGGAAAAGAAACACCTAAACATTCCAACAACTCAAACTTGAATTGTATGAACGTTTAGGCCCGCTTCTCTTCCTCTTTGTTGTAGCACAAGGTCTAAGGTGAGTTTTGGGGAGGTGTGAAGTGTTTTGGAGGGATGGGGAGTGGTTGGAGTGGTGTTTGGATTAGTAGGGAATGGTGCCTCAAGGCACGGCACCAAGGGATTGTTTTTGAAAATGGAAGAGTGTATGAGAATGAATGAATTGTGGCTGCAATGGATGCTTATTTATAGGTGAAAAAGAGGGAATATGACAGCTAGGAACTTGGTGGAAATCTGGAATGGTGATGGGAGATGCATGTGGCTGATTTATGCATGTGATTAAAGGGTGGGAGTGCATGTGCTTTGACAGAAATGAAAGGGAATGCACGGCATGGGATGTTTGGTGCTGGAATTGAATGTGAAAGCATGTGCAATGAATATGTGGCTGCATGTGTGGTGCAATGATGAAGGAATAATCTTGAAATGCAAGGTGAAATAAAGTGGAATGACAATGGCATGTGGAATGGCTGGAAAGTGGAATGGGATGCACGACAATGATGGTGATTTTCTGGAATGATGGCAGGTTGTGTATGTGAGTGATTAGGGTGAATGTGCATGTGCTTTGAAATGGATTAAAGAGTGGGAGTGCATGTGGCTTGGTTGGAATGAAAGGGAGTGCTGGAAAGGGTATGAAACTCACGGCAAGGTTGATTTCTGGTGGTGAATGGGTGTATGTTTGAATGGTTAAAGTGCATGTGGGTTGGAAATGTGGCTGCAATGATGGGAGATTATGCACGGCAAAGGAGAATATGAATGCATGTGGCTGATTTAAAGAATAGGTATGCATGTGAATTAAAGTGGAATGACAGCTAGGTTATGATGATGAATGCATGTGCAAATTTGAATGGGATGCACGGCTAGGTTGTTGTTGGTGTGTTATGCATGGCATGATTGGGATTAGGAAAGGTTTAAATGTCCTAAAACTAAAGGGAACAAGGTTCCAACACTTTGGTCTTTAATTAGGTCTTCAATTTCGTCCAACACTTTGGCTCCAAGCATAAGCTATCCATCCTTAGCCCAAAAGTGCTCCAAAAGTCTCCAAAATGCATCTTTTTGCTCCTTTAGCCCTTTGGACCTACAAACACACGAAAATAGCTTAAAGTACTAAAATTACTAAGTACTAGCAACATAAATGCAAGAAAACAAGCAAACTAAGGCGCATAAATATGCTCCTATCATGCCGTGACTTAGCAAGGAGGAGGAGAAGGAAGACCAAGCCTTGGGCGTTTGTGCATTCGAGTTGGAGTGTGGGACGTTTCTAGGTGTAATCCATCCTTTAATTTCAATGTTTAAATCTATGTTGCTTTGTTTTGTCATGAACATGAGAGGCTAAACTCGTTTTAGCCTAGGGGTGCTTTGAAACCATGATTACATTTATAATATGAGTTGATTAAGTCCAGTTGTGATTTCATAAGTCATGAACGCAGTTTGCTTAACCGTTTGATGGATAACTTATTCTTGTATGTTTATTAGGGAGGCCTACTTAATTTGCATGCTTGAATTTGGGGCTAGAATATAAGGGTGTTTCACATAATCGTCACAAACTTATATTCACAAGTAGTTAAGGTTGTTTTCACAATCATGTTAAGTAAATTCCTAGCATGCGTATCATGATGTCATAGTTACAAGTGCTTTGTCAATACTTATGATTTCCATTGAACGTAATGATCTTTGACCGTATCTCTATTATGATGTCATGTAGGGGACGTTTTGAAGAATGCTTTGGGTTGTCGTATGATGTCATCCAATCCACTAACTTAAGGGAAATCTGAGGGTTAATTAGTGATGTCACGGTTAATCTGGGGTGTTGAGGTTCATGGTTTATCGGAAAAGCAACTGGAAATCAATTTATGTTAGAAAGTATCATGTGTGGAGAAGTATCCCTTGGCTATCCTATCATCCATTAGTTTTTCTAAAATTCGTCCAAAATCTGTTTTAAAGTTTTAAGTTACTTGTTTTCTTTTAAATTCGTCCAAAATCAAAACCCCCTTTCTTATTTGTTCCAAATCTGTCCAAAAGAGTCTTTTTGAGTCTTTAGAGTCAAAACCAAGTGTATTTTCGTCCAAATTAAGTCCTAGAGTCTAAATTGAGTCTTTTTGGTTGTTTTAAGTGTTTTGAGTCTTTAAAGTTGTTTTTGGTCATATAAGTTAGTAAGAGTCTTGTGAGGTCATTTAAAGTGGTTTAAAACATATTTTCACATCTTTGAGTCAATTTTCATTAGATTAGCAATCCCTCCTAATCCCCGGCCTAGAACGATCCCTACTTATAACTATACTACAATTGTCAAAAAGAGGGTTTAATTTGAGTGCTATCTTATTTCACATCAAACAAGCTAATTAAGTCGCATGAATATGCTCCTATCAGGTCACCAATGGTGGTTCTTGATACATGCGACTTAATTAGCTTGTTCTCGTGCATTTATGTTGTGTTTCCTTAGTTATTTTAGTGTTTAAAGTCACTTTTGTGTATTTTCAGATTATAAGGCCAAAGTGTGCAAGAAGATGCAAGTTGGAGTCTTTTGGAGCAAACGAGGAATGAATGAGTTGAAGACTTGAAGAAACGATGAATTCCTACTCCAACGATGAATTCCTACTCCAACGAGGATTCCTACTCCAACAAGGATTCCTACTTGAAGTAGGAAAGTTAACCCTAGGTTTCCCGTTTTGGTAACCTTTCCTAATCTTAAACGTCCGCATTTTCTAGCCACTTTGAAGGCCTTGTAGGCACTTTAGGACACAAAACAAAGGTCCTAGGGCCCTTAAACCCCTTTGCCGTGGGTTTCCCTTTCTCACCTTCACTTGCCGTGCAAGGGGGGGCAATTTTGTCCTAGGTTATGACATGCTCCTCTCCTAAACTAAACCCTAGCCGCACCTTGCAGCCACTCCCCTTTTAATTTCTGATTTAATTTCCTATTTCTAGCATCCTTTAACTTAATTTTAGTTAATAAAAATAAGCTAGGGTTTTATTTTCTAAAACCCTATATATTCCACCACTTAGCCGCACCCTAGGGGGACCTATTATTCATTCTTTTCATCTTACAGCCATCATTCCATTCAGCCGCAACTCCCATCCCTTTCTTCCTTCAATCCGCAGCCACCATCACCCAAAAACCATGTTGCCGCAACATCCCCACCCTTCCAGCCACCATACAAACCTCCATACACCTTCCACAACCCTTGCCGCAACCCTTCACCTCCCTAAATCCATTCCCAAACCAGAAAAACATCCAAAAGTCCATAAAACCTTCTCTGCCGCAGCAAGAAGAAAGGAGAAAGAGGAGCTTAAACGCGCAGAAATTCAAGTGGATTCGTTGGACGTTCTAGGTGTAATCAATCTTTTGTTCTTTAAGTTTAATTTCAATTTTGTTTCTCTTTCTGTGAACATGAGAGGCTAAATCCCTAGTTAGCTAGGGGGTGATTCAAAACCATGTTTATGCTTGCAATATGAATTGATTACCTTTGGATGGAATTTCATAAGTTGTGGATTCTATTTGTTTAACTGCTTGATTGATAACTTATTTGTGTATGTTTATTGAGAGTGCACGCTTAGTTTTCATGCATGAATATGATGCTAGAATATAAGTGAGTTTCACCTAATGGTTACAAACTTATATTCACAAGTAGTGGAGGTTGCTTATAAACAATCCCGTTAAATGAATTCTTCGCACTAGTTTCATGCTCATCATAGTAACGAATGCCTCGTCAACACTTATAGTTTTCATGTTGCTTAATGATCTTTGATTGTATCTTTATTGTGCTTTTCACGTAAAGGATTTTTGGAGAATGTTCTGAATTGTGTATGCGCTGTCCCTTCCAATTCATTAACTTAAGGAAAACTTGAAGGTTAATTTAAGCGGACCTAATTAACCCGGGGTGTTGAGTTTCATGATTCATCGAAAGATCAACTGAAAATCATCTTGTATGCAAGTGTGACATGTGTGGAGAAGAACCTTCTAGCTAGCATTCCATCCATATTTTCATCAAATTCATCTTTACAATCTGTTTTAATTACAATTTGTGCATTTTATTTAATTTCGTCAAAAACTAAATCCCCCTTTACTTTAGTGTCCAATTTAGTTAGAAAGTGTCTTAGTTTGTGTTTCTAAGTGTTTTGATTCAATTTATCACCCAATTTCGTCCAAATTAGTGCAAGTGCTCAAAACTGCCCAGATTGTGTTTTTAAGGCAGTTTTGAGTGTTTTGGTGCTGTTTTGAGTCTTTTGGTTTGTTTTAGTGTTTTAAGTGTTTAGTTTTGCATTCTTTGAGTCTAGTTTAGTGGTTTAACCTTTGTTTTACATTTTTGAGTCATTTTTCAAGTGATTTAGCAATCCCTCCTAATCCCCGGTCTAGAACGATCCCAACTTATTCATATACTACAATTGTCAAAAGAGGGTTTTAATTTGTGTGCTTATATATTCCGCATCAAATTTTTGGCGCCGTTGCCGGGGATTAGCAACTTTGCTAATCCCTTGGATTGTTACTTTCTGTTTAGTTTAATTTGTTAAAGTTTCTGACCTTGTGTTGTTTTTCTTGTTTTAGGTACTAGTGTATGACTCGGAGTTCTCAATCGATTCATGAGCATATCTTGGACTTTGACAGCGATTTCGAGAGGACTTTGAGACGAAAGAGGAAGCAACACGAATCAAATCCACCAAGCCCGGAACCTGACCTTGAAGAACAAGTCCTAGAAGAGGAAGAGGAGGCCACGGCAAGGATTTTTGAAGACCCACAAGGCATGGCCATGGACAACCGGACACTCAAGGAGCTTTCTGCTTCGGGATTGAATAATGCTGCACCTTTGTGTATCCAATATCCCCCACCTGCCCAAGGTAAGACCGAGGAGTTCGAGTTGAAGTCAAGTTTGCTCCACCACATTCCAAAATACCATGGGTTCTCCATGGAGGATCCGAATAAGCATCTGAAGGAATTCGAGGTGGTGTGTTCAAGCATGACTCCCGTCAACGTAGATGGAAGTATTTTGAAGATGAAGGCTTTTCCATTCTCTTTAATGGACAAAGCCAAAGATTGGTTGTACGAATTAGCTCCCGGAACCGTCACATCATGGGAGAGTATGAAGAGGGCATTTCTGGAGAAGTTTTTCCCAATTTCTCGAATCATCCTTTTATGTAAAAGGATAAGTGGAATTCAGCAAGAAGAAGGTGAGTCTTTTCCTACGTATTATGAACGTTTTAAATCCCTTGTTGCTTTTTGTCCACAGCATCAGATGAAGGAGGAGTTACTTCTACAATACTTCTACGAGGGGCTCCTACCAATTGAACGTCAAATGCTCGATGCCTCGACGGGTGGAGCATTGGTGGACAAGACACCCATGGCTGCCAAGGTCTTAATTGCTAATCGAGCGTTGAACGCTCAACAATACGAAGGAGTAGGCCAAAGAAGACCCCCACGGCAGCAAGTTAATGAGGTAAGTTCGACATCCGACATTCACAATTAGCTAATCTTACTTCCATTGTGTCTCAGATGGCCGAAGGAATGAGGATGCAAGGACCAATTGTATGCGGAGTGTGTTCTATCCAAGGACATGCTTCTGAGAAGTGACCACAACTCATTGAAAATGGTGGATGGGAAAGCGCAAATGCAATTGGATTTCAAGGCCAAAACCAACCAAGAAACGATCCATATTCTAACACATATAATCCAGGTTGGAGAGACCACCCGAACTTCAAGTGGAGGGAGCCCCAACAACCACCACAACAAGGAGGCTTTAGACAACAACCCCCGGGTTTCTTCACTAAGCCATACGTACCCACACATGTGATAGGAGCATATTTAGGCGACTTACTTAGCTTGTTTTCGTGCATTTATATTGTTAATTCATAGTTGTTTTAGTAGTTTAAGCCATTTTCGTGTGTTTTTAGGTTCATATGGCTAAGGAAGCAAAAAGATGCATTTTAGAGCATTTTGGAGCGAAATTGGACTTGGAATGGATAGCTTATGTTTGGAGCAAAAGGAATGGACGAAATTGAAGGATTCCTAATCCATTGCAGCCACATGCACATTCAATCATTCACACCAAAACCTTGCACATGCTTTCCCATTTCATTATTCATTCACTTTGCAGCCACCATTCACTCTTTAATCCACATGCATTCATCATCATTCACCCTAGCTTTAATTCACATGCAAACACATTCATTTTCAGCACCAAACACCATCATTGCCGTGCATCCCATTCCATCTCCCACTCTTTAATCCATTGCAGCCACATGCACTCCCTTTAATTAATTCAACCTAGCTGTCAAAGGACATGCACATTCACCCTTCATTCCAGCCATTCCACATGCATTTCCAACCCAAATGCACCCTTTAATCATTCAACCATGCAGCCACACATTCACCCACATGCTCTTCCATTTCAGATTGCATTCCCACTCACCAAAAATCAGCCACATGCATTCACTCTTCATAAATCAGCCACATGCATTCATCATCCAAACCTAGCTGTCATGTTCCCTCTCCCATCCATTCATCTCCCTATAAAAACCATACACACTTCACACAACATTCATTCACTCTTCCACATTCAGAAATTCATCCATTTTCCCTACTAATCCAAACACCACAAAAACAATCCCTTTCAGCCGTGCCTTCCCCAACAAACCATCCCTTCCATTTTCACCACTCCCCAAACCATTCACACCATCAAACTATCCTTAGACCTTGTGCTACAACGAAGAGGAAGATAAGAGGGCCTAAACGTTCATACAATTCAAGTTTGAGTTGTTGGAATGTTTAGGTGTTTCTTTGATTTCAATGTTTAATTTCAATACTCTTTGTTTTGTACGAATGAGGAATGGAAGAGAAGAGGGCCTAAACGTTCATACAATTCAAGTTTGAGTTGTTGGAATGTTTAGGTGTTTCTTTGATTCTCTTTGTTTTGTACCATGAGGAACTAAAACCCCCTTGGCTAGGGGGTAATTCGAAATATATGTTTATGCTTGCATTTTGATTTGATTACTTCTAATTGCGTTTCATAAGTTGTGGATTCAATTCGTTTAACTGTTTGATTGATAACTTATTTATGTATGTTTATTGAGAGTGCACACTTAATTTTCATGCATGAATATGACGCTAGAATATAAGTGAGTTTCACCTAATAGTTACGAACTTATATTCACAAGTAGTGGAGGTTGCTTATAAACAATCGCGTTAAATGAATTCTTGGCATAAGTTTCATGCGTATTCCATAGTAACAAATGCCTCGTCAACAGTTATAATTTTCATAGAGCGTAATGATTCTTGCTTGTATCTCTATTATGCAATCATGTAGGGCACTTGTGGGGAATGTTTTGGGTTGTCGTATGCAATCATCCAATTCAATAACGTTAGGAAGATTTGAAAGTTAATTTAAGCGGATCTAATTAACTTGGAGCATTGAGAATTCATGGTTTATTGAAACGCAATTGGAAATCGTTTTATTATGCAAGTATAACATATGTGGAGATGAACCCCGTAGCTAACTTTCCATCCATTCAATTCCATCAATTTGTTCTTTCTTTTCTTGTTTCTGTTTTCATGTTTAATTTAACTTGTTGTTCAATTATGTTAAACATGTGGAACTAATTTCTTTTTAGTTAGAGGCGAATTTGAAGCCATGGACATATGTTGGTTATGATTTGATTTACTCCAGTTATGAATTCATGAACTTTAAATGTGGTTTACTTTTCTGTTTTGATTAAGAACTTGTTTATGTATGTGGGTTGAGGGTCGACACTTAATTTGCATGCCTAAACTTGATGCTAGGATTTAAGGAAATTTCACCTAATCGTTATGAACTTATATTCATGAGTAGTAAAGATCGCTAGTCACGATTGTGTTTAGTAAACCTTAGGCTGGATTAACATGCGTATTCCATAGTTATGAATGCCTAGTTGATGTTTATGATTTCCGTTGAACTTAATGATCTTTGTTGAATGTCTCTATCATGCGTATTCCATGGTTAGGGACTTTGATTAGGAATAATTTGGTTGTAATGCGTATTCCATTCAATCCAATGAATCTAGGGAAATCTGAAAGTTAGTTTAAGCGGACCTAATTAACTTGGAGCATTGTCATTCATTGTTCGTTGAAGTCATAACTGGGAATCAAATTATATGCATATGTTCATGTGTGGATAAGGAACCCTCTAACTAGTTTCTCATCATTTTATTTCATTAATTTCGTTTTTAGAATCTGTTTTAATTCCAAGTTTCTGTTTTAGTTTTAAATTCGTCAAAACCAATCCCCCATTTATTTTAAAGTGTTAGATTAGTTAGAATTACATTTAGTTTGTGTTTTTAAGAGTCTTGAGTCAAGTCATAACTTAATTTCGTCCAATTTTGTGTTTGTACTCAAAACTGCCCAGAAAGTGGTTTTTAGGCAGATTTGAGTGTGTTTGTGCTGTTTTGAGTCTTTTAGTTTGTTTGAGTGTTTTAAGCGTTTAGTTTCGCATTCTTTGAGTCTAGTTTAGTGTTTTATATTGTGTTTTTACGTTTTTTAGTCAGTTTCCAAGTGATTTGCAATCCCTCCTAATCCCCGGTCCAGAACGATCCCTACTTATACTTATACTACAATTGACAAAAAGAGGGTTTAATTTGTGCGCGTATCAAATCTCGCATCAACATGCTCCACAATAATCTGCCCCAAATACTTCAGGTACGTCCCTAGACAATGATACACTTCTTAAGTTACTAACTAATTTGTCTTAGGGGCAAGAGAAACAAGCCAAAGCAATGCATAATCAAGAAAAAAGGGTGGATCAATTGGAGAAACAAATTGGGCAGATTGCAGATTTTGTAGGGCAATTCCGAGACCAAGGCAAGCTCCCAAGCTCTACCATTCCAAACCCAAAGGGAGGGTTCGAAACGGCCAATGCAATCATCTTGAGAAGTGGAAAAGAAGTTGGGGCAGGTCTTAAACCATCCAAAACAAGTCCTAATGACGAAGGGAAGCTGCAACATGATGAGGAGGATGCAAGCAAGTCCACAGCAAGGGTACAAACACCCTTGCCGCAACTACCTAGGGACCCTAATGCATCCAACTCATCCCATTCGGCCACCAAAGGTAAGTTGGGTTCAAAATTGATTAATTCTAACCCCGTTCCACCGAATGTTCCTTTTCCTCAGAGATTTTTGCAAACAAAGAAGGAGGAGCAGGAGAAAGACATTCTTGAGACGTTTAGGAAAGTCCAAGTAAACATTCCTTGACTTGATGCCATTAAGCAAGTGCCCAGGTATGCAAAGTTTTTAAAAGAGTTATGCACAACTAGGAAAAGAATTTCAAACAAAGAAGTTGTGAAAGTAAGTGAAAATATATCCGCGGTTTTGCAACGAAAGTTACCTCCAAAATGTAAGGATCCAGGGAGCTTTACTATCCCATGCATAATTGGAAACACTAGATTTGAACAATGTATGTTAGATTTAGGTGCTTCTATTAATGTCATGCCATATTCCATTTATGCATCTATGAACCTTGGTGAGTTAAAACAAGATGGTGTTATAATTCAATTGGGCGATCGTTCTAATGTTTATCCCAAGGGAGTCCTTGAGGATGTTTTAGTGTAGGTCAATCATCTCATCTTTCCTGCAGATTTTTATGTCTTAGAAATGGAGGATTCGAGCAATGCTCCATCATTGCCAATCTTGCTAGGCCGTCCATTCATGAAAACAGCCCAAACAAAGATTTATGTGGCCAAGGGAGCACTAACAATGGAGTTTGGTGGTGATATAATTAAATTCAATGTTTATGACTCTTTTAAGAATCCTAACGATAGTCATTCTTGTTTTGTCATAGATGTGCATAAGGACATAGGGCCGAAAGGATCCACACTTATCACGAAGGATGTATCAAGAACCACCATTGGAGAAGAACTTGGAGTGATTGCCCTACAACCACCCAATATGGCCGAAAGTAGCCATGGTGACATTGTTGATAGGGCTGCCGATCTTGAGCCTTCACTACAATATGTTTGTAAGTCGTCAAGCCCAATTTCAATTCCCATTTCAAATAATAGGTTGTTACCTTCTGTGGTGCAGGTGACCAACCGATTTGAAGGTGGTGGGAGCATGTACATGGACTTTCGGAACCAAAACACCACCATCAGGGAGGATCACTATCCCCTCCCATTCATTGAGCCATATCATGAAAGTGTTGAAAGGCATGTTGTGGAGGAGATCCCATTGCATGCCGTGGGCTCCAATGGGGAATGAGCATACCATCGTCCGGCTGCAAGACGCTAAAGCAAGCGCTTCGTGGGAGGCAAACCATGCAATCACCAAGGAGAAGATGGAATCTACACTCCATAACCAGATTTGCGTCCCTAACCTCTTTTCTTTGTTATTTACATTCTGCCATGCTTAGTGTGTTTAGTTGCTGTTTGTGTGTTTACTTTTGTTTGGTGTGATTTTAGGCTTGAAACATTGAGGACAATGTTTGATTTAAGTGTGGGGGGGGGGGGGGGGGGTAACTAATGTTGTTGATGCAAATTCGTGGGATTTTATCACCCATAACTTCCAATGTTGTTCCTTGCTATTTTTAAGTGTTTTTAAGCTATTTTAGAGTGTTTTAGTGTGTGTTGACTTAAAAATCCGAAAATCCCATAAAAATTTGAAAAATTGTTTTGAAAAACCCAAAAAGAGTTGTTTTTGTGTGTTTGTTTGTGTCGTAGGTTACCTTCCAACACAATGATGAGGATTTGGTTTTTAATTGCATGATGGTTAAAGAAAGTTACAAACATGGCTGGACGTTTGATATACTCTTTGGTTTATGCTTGGTTGTAGTTATAGTTTACGAATTCACATGTAATCACAAAGGAAAAGTAGTTGTTGTAACATGCTTGAAGGAATGAACTCAAACTAACGCGACATCCCTGTGAGACTTGAGCCTAAACGTTTATTTGAAGAGTAATAATTTGTGCATCATTGTTTTCTAAAGTCGTTGCATGATCTCATTATTCTTTGCTTGGTTACTACTTAGAAGGTGTTTCATCACTTAGTTCCAAATGCTAGAACTCATGTCCATTTCATTCAAAGCATGTTATTGATTTGCATAACACGTATTCAAGATGAAGTTGTGTAGTGACCACCATCAAAGCCAAATAAGCCGTGTGCCCTTCACTCATTTTGTGTTTAAGTTTAACCCCATTGAGCCGTGTTAGCCCATGTTCGTTGTTAACCCATATTATCCTCACCTAGCCTAGATTAGGATCACCCATACCCTTGTTCTTGAAGCATAGTAAGCATGACTGAAAATGAATTCCTTTTTGATTAAGGTGTTGCAGAAAATAAGTGTGAGGGAAGTATATATGTGAGTTTATGTGCCATAGGCACGGCTAGAAGAAGAAAAAAAAAAAAGTTGTGAAAAAAAATGAAAAAAAAAAAGAAAAGAAAAAAAAAAAAAAAGTGAAAAGAGTTCCAAAGTATTGTGTGTTGAAGTAAGGGCCCAAAACAATGAATATGGCCCTAAGTTTTGTGTGACTTTCCCTTGGGTGTTCAAAGTTGATTTTTGCGTTCTAATGGGAATTCTAAGTGTCTAATTCAATACTTTGGTTGCTATTGCTTAAAGAACTTTTGTTTATCCCTATCTTTCCTTGTTAGCCAATACCCCAAGCCCCATTACAACCCTTGACTTCTATCTTGAGTGTTGTGCATTTCAATTGTGGAGTTTGAATTTGGTATGAGCATATGGTGTCACTGGTTCTCTCATCTAAGTAGTAGCATTCCATTCATGAGATCATATCTAAACATGTTTAATTACTCCAGAAATTGCATTCTTTGTTATAACATATGTGAGTACTAGTCTTTCATGTTTACATCAATCTTCTCACATATAACTATTGTAGGGTGTGTAGTAAGAAAATCTGAGTGAAAATTGAGTGCATAACTAGTGAGGAATTGAGGGATTTCTCTAAGGCATGTTACTACATTAAAAATGTGTTTTAATTGATTTAATGCGAACTAGTGAATGGTGACTATGATTAAGTATGTGCTCGAGGGGAAGGAAGACTAAAAGCTATGTGAGTAATGATCTTTGACATATCATGTTTCATTGGAAATCCCAGAGGCAAACGTTGGAAGGTTTAGGTTTTGTTCTGTTTGTTTTGTTTCGTCTTGTTTTCTTTAGTTGTTTTGTTTTGCTCGAGGACTACCAAAAGTTAAGTGTGGGGGAATTTGATAGGAGCATATTCATGCGACTTAATTAGCTTGTTCTCGTGCATTTATGTTGTGTTTCCTTAGTTATTTTAGTGTTTAAAGTCACTTTTGTGTATTTTCATATTATAAGGCCAAAGTGTGCAAGAAGATGCAAATTGGAGTCTTTTGGAGCAAAAGAGGAATGAATGAGTTGAAGACTTGAAGAAATGATGAATTCCTACTCCAACGATGAATTCCTATTCCAACGAGGATTCCTACTCCAACAAGGATTCCTACTTGAAGTAGGAAAGTTAACCCTAGGTTTCCCATTTTGGTAACCTTTCCTAATCTTAAACGTCCGTATTTTCTAGCCACTTTGAAGGCCTTGTAGGCACTTTAGGACACAAAACAAAGGTCCTAGGGCCCTTAAACCCCTTTGCCGGGGGTTTCCCTTTCTCACCTTCCCTTGCCGTGCAAGGGGGGGGGGCAATTTTGTCCTAGGTTATGCAATTAAACACATGCTCCTCTCCTAAACTAAACCCTAGCCGCACCTTGCAGCCACTCCCCTTTTAATTTCTGATTTAATTTCCTATTTCTAGCAGCCTTTAACTTAATTTTAGTTAATAAAAATAAGCTAGGGTTTTATTTTCTGAAACCCTATATATTCCACCACTTAGCCATACCCTAGGGGGGACCTATTATTCATTCTTTTCATCTTACAGCCACCATTCCATTCAGCCGCAACTCCCATCCCTTTCTTCCTTCAATCCGCAGCCACAATCACCCAAAAACCTTGTTGCTGCAGCATCCCCACCCTTCCAGCCACCATACAAACCTCCATACACCTTCCACAACCCTTGCCGCAACCCTTCACCTCCGTAAATCCATTCCCAAACCAGAAAAACATCCAAAAGTCCATACAACCTTCTCTGCCGCAGCAAGAAGAAAGGAGAAAGATGAGCTTAAACGTGCAGAAATTCAAGTGGATTCGTTGGGCGTTCTAGGTGTAATCAATCTTTTGTTCTTTAAGTTTAATTTCAATTTTGTTTCTCTTTCTGTGAACATGAGAGGCTAAATCCCTAGTTAGCTAGGGGGTGATTCAAAACCATGTTTATGCTTGCAATATGAATTGATTACCTTTGGTTGGAATTTCATGAGTTGTGGATTCAATTTGTTTAACTGCTTGATTGATAACTTATTTGTGTATGTTTATTGCGAGTGCACGCTTAGTTTTCATGCATGAATTTGATGCTAGAATATAAGTGAGTTTCACTAAATAGTTACAAACTTATATTCACAAGTAGTGGAGGTTGCTTATAAACAATCGCGTTAAATGAATTCTTGGCACTAGTTTCATGCTCATCATAGTAACGAATGCCTCGTCAACACTTATAGTTTTCATGTTGCTTAATGATCTTTGATTGTATCTTTATTGTGCTTTTCACGTAAAGGACTTTTGGAGAATGTTTTGAATTGTGTATGCGTTGTCCTATCCAATTCATTAACTTAAGGAAAACTTGAAGGTTAATTTAAGCGGACCTAATTAACCCGGGGTGTTGAGTTTCATTATTCATCGAAAGACCAACTGAAAGTCATGTTGTATGCAAGTGTGACATGTGTGGAGAAGAACCTTCTAGCTAGCATTCCATCCATATTTTCATCAAATTCATCTTTACAATCTGTTTTAATTACAATCTGTGCATTTTATTTAATTTCGTCAAAAACTAAATCCCCCTTTACTTTAGTGTCCAATTTAGTTAGAAAGTTTCTTAGTTTGTGTTTCTAAGTGTTTTGATTCAATTTATCACCCAATTTCGTCCAAATTAGTGTAAGTGCTCAAAACTGCCCAGATTGTGTTTTTAAGGCAGTTTTGAGTGTTTTGGTGCGGTTTTGAGTCTTTTGGTTTGTTTTAGTGTTTTAAGTGTTTAGTTTTGCATTCTTTGAGTCTAGTTTAGTGTTTTAACCTTTGTTTTACGTTTTTGAGTCAGTTTTCAAGTGATGTAGCAATCCCTACTTATTCATATACTACAATTGTCAAAAGAGGGTTTTAATTTGTGTGCTTATATATTCCGCATCGTAGAAGTATTGTAGAAGTAACTCCTCCTTCATCTGATGTTGTGGACAAGAAGCAACAAGTGATTTAAAACGTTCATAATATGTAGGGAAAGATTCACCTTCATCTTGCTGAATTCCACTTATCCTTTTTGATAGGAGCATATTTAGGCGACTTACTTAGCTTGTTTTCGTGCATTTATATTGTTAATTCATAGTTGTTTTAGTAGTTTAAGCCAGTTTCGTGTGTTTTTAGGTTCATATGGCTAAGGAAGCAAAAAGATGCATTTTGGAGCAAAATTGGACTTGGAATGGATAGCTTATGTTTGGAGCAAAAGGAATGGACGAAATTGAAGACCTAATGAAGTGAGGATTCCTAATCACAAGAGGATTCCTAATCAAATGAGGAATCCTAGTCAAAGAAGGTTGCCTACTTGAAGTAGGAAAGTTAAGCCAATGTTTCCTATTTTGGTTTAATCTTTCCTAATCCTTAAAGATTCCATATTTCAGCAAGATCAAAGGCTCCTACCTATTCTAGGTCACAAAAACAACATCCCTTGCAACCTTAGGACAATGCCGTGTGTTTCCTTGTGTTTCCCTTCCTTGCCGTGCAAGGAAGGGCCTTGCTTCCTATTTTAAATACTTAAACACCTTCCTTTCTCACACCAATCTCAGCCATAACTCACATACCCTTTTATATTCCTAAATCCTTGCCTAAATTCAGAAATAAAAGACATTCCCTTTCTCTCTAACCTTTGCCGCAAGTCACATTCCTTTTCCTTTCAATTTCATATTTAGGTGATTTAATTTGAAAAGGAGTCCTCTTTGAAGTTGGAATTAAGGTAGGAAAAGATTAGGATAGGATAAGAAAAGATAAGGTTGGATAAGGTTTGGATAAGATAAGGAAATTTGGATAAGGTTCCTTATTTCCTGCTCTTTCCTTATCTTCTTTGCATTTGGACTTCTTTCTCCAGATTTTTAGCCTTTCCTAGCAACTCTTGACTTCAATTTCGTCCATCCACATTGCTCCATAGTTAAGCTATCCAATCCATGCCCAAAACTGCTCCAAATAGCCTCAAAATGCACTTTCTTGCTCCTTTTGCCATTAGGACCTAAAAACATACGAAAATAGCTTAAAAGACTAAAATAGATAGTAATTAAGTAACTAAATGCAAGGAAACAACATAACTAAGTAGCATAAATATGCTCCTATCAGCGTGCACTCTCAATAAACATACACGAATAAGTTATCAATCAAGCAGTTAAACAAATTGAATCCACAACTCATGAAATTCCAACCAAAGGTAATCAATTCATATTGCAAGCATAAACATGGTTTTGAATCACCCCCTAGCTAACTAGGGATTTTGCCTCTCATGTTCACAGAAAGAGAAACAAAATTGAAATTAAACATAGAGAACGAAAGATTGATTACACCTAAAACGCCCAACAATTCCACGTTGGATTTCTGCACGTCAAGCTCCTCTTTCTTCTTCTCCTTGCTGCGGCAGAGAGGGTTTATGAAACGCCTATAAAATCCTTTATGAAACGCTATAAAAACCTGCGTGACCAAGAAACGAACGAACCTCTCTAACCGAAGTTGGAGAGGGTAAGTGACGAACAAGGTCTACCTTAGATTTATCCACTTCAATGCTTTTTTCAGAAATAATATGTTCTAGAACAATACCTTGCTTAACCATGAAGTGACATTTTTCCCAATTAAGCACAAGATTTGTTTCAACACAACGTTTCAAAATTAAGGTCAGATTATTGAAGACAAGAAGAGCTAGGAAAGGCTACAAATCTGGTGGAAGAAGTTCTATTCCAATGAAGATAAGGAAGAAGCAAGAAACAAGGGATCTTATCCAAACCTTATCTTATCCAACCTTATCCAAACCTTATCCTATCCTATCTCTAACATTATCCTATTCGTTCCTATCCAAATTAGGTGGGGACTTAAACTTAGCTATTTAGGTGGGATTAGATATATATCTAAACACTTAGAACAGATTCTAGACCCTCATTCCTTTGTATGCCGCATGTACACCACTCCTAGTAGGTTTAGGAATTGAAAACCTTCTCCTACTCTTATATCACATGTTCATATCCCTTTAGGATTAGGAATCTGTTCTAAACCCTTCTTTTTAGAAGCCTTATCTTATCCCTACAGCCCTTGCCGCACCTATCCTTCTAGAATCCCTAAATCCTAGCCGAATTCCCTATTCCAAATCCCACTTGATTTCTGCCTTGAGTTAACCTTTTTCCAATGGGATTAGGCAATCCTTTTCCTACACTAAGTGTGCCAAACTAGCCTATATAAACAGCCTTGCCGCACCATTTAGTTCACCACCACCCTTCAGACAACAATCATTCATTCATAAACACAACCATCCTTTGCCGTGACCTTACAACCACCCATCCATCATTCCCCTACTTCCACACCTCCATTCCAACCTCCATACACCTCCATCTACCCTTGCCGCACCACCATACATACCTAAAATCCATCCAAAACCCAGAAAATCATCCACAAACCCATTATAGACCTTGTGCCGTGACTTAGCAAGGAGGAGGAGAAGGAAGACCAAGCCTTGGGCGTTTGTGCATTCAAGTTGGAGTGTTGGACGTTTCTAGGTGTAATCTATCCTTTATTGTTAATGTTTAAATCTATGTTGCTTTGTTTTGTCATGAACATGAGAGGCTAAACTCGTTTTAGCCTAGGGATGCTTTGAAACCATGATTACATTTATAATATGAGTTGATTGAGTCCAGTTGTGATTTCATAAATTGTGAACGCAATTTACTTAACCGTTTGACGGATAACTTATTCTTGTATGTTTATTAGGGAGGCCTACTTAATTTGCATGCTTGAATTTGGGGCTAGAATATTAGGGTGTTTCACCTAATCGTCACAAACTAATATTCACAAGTAGTTAAGGTTGTTTTCACAATCATGTTAAGTAAATTCTTGGCATAAGTTTCATGCAATTCATAGTAACGAGTGCTTCGACAATGCTTATGGTTTTCAAAGAACTTAATGATTCTTGCTTGTATCTCTATTATGCAATTCATGTAGGGAACTTGTGGGGAATGCTTTGGGTTGTCGTATGCAATCATCCAATTCAATAACGTGAGGAAAATCTGAGGGTTAATTAGTGCAATTCACGGTTAATCTGGGGTGTTGAGGTTCATGGTTTATCGGAAAAGCAACTGGAAATCAATTTATGTTAGAAAGTATCATGTGTGGAGAAGTATCCCTTGGCTATCCCATCATCCATTAGTTTTTCTTATTTTCGTCCAAAATCTGTTTTAAAGTTTTAAGTTACTTGTTTTCTTTTAAATTCGTCCAAAATCAAAACCCCTTTTCTCACTTGTTCCAAATCTGTCCAAAAGAGTCTTTTTGAGTCTTTAGAGTCAAAACCAAGTGTATTTTCGTCCAAATTAAGTCCTAGAGTCTAAATTGAGTCTTTTTGGTTGTTTTGAGTTGTTTTGAGTCTTTAAAGTTTGTTTTGAGTCATATAAGTTAGTAAGAGTCTTGTGAGGCTATTTAAAGTGTTTTAAAACATATTTTTACATCTTTGAGTCAATTTTCATTAGATTAGCAATCCCTCCTAATCCCCGGCCTAGAACGATCCCTACTTATAACTATACTACAATTGTCAAAAAGAGGGTTTAATTTGAGTGCTATCTTTTATCACATCAGAGACGGCGTTGAGCCTCTCTAGTTGGTTTGGCCCCCTCCTCAAGAAATATGTGATGCATACATGTTGTGGGACTAATACCTTTGATATCGGCCAAGGTCCAACCTAGGGCAGATTTGTACTCCTTCAAAATATGCACTAGTTTCTCTTCTTCTTGTGCCATGAGTGATGAAGAAATAATGGCAGGTAAGGTCTCCTTTTCCCCCAAGAAAATGTACTTCAAATGGCTAGGTAGTGGTTTGAGATCAAGGGTAGGTGCCTGAACTATGGATGGAAGCAACTTGTTAGTCGAAATGGGAATTGACTCAAAGTTAGAAGACTTACCATCATGCTTAGGCAATGACTTAAGGACAGCAACCAACTCAATGCATTCCTCACTAGGAGGCACGGCATGCAATGGAGTGTGTGTGCCGTGGGCTAGCAACAGTCCCCCTCCCTTGGTTTTGAGTTCCATGCTTCGTGTAATGACATTTTCGAGTGCATCGGTGTTCAACTCTTCAAGGTATCTGATAGGAGCATATTCATGCGACTTAAATGGCTTGTTCTCGTGCATTTACGTTATGTTTCTTTAGTTATTTTAGTACTTTAAGCTATTTTCGTGTGTTTGTAGGTCCAAAGGGCTAAAGGAGCAAAAAGATGCATTTTGGAGACTTTTGGAGCACTTTTGGGCTAAGGATGGATAGCTTATGCTTGGAGCCAAAGTGTTGGACGAAATTGAAGACCTAATTGAAGACCAAAGTGTTGGAACCTTGTTCTCTTTAGTTCTAGGACATTTAAACCTTTTCTTTATCCATTGCACATGCATCTCCATAAACCATCAACACATTTTCACCAACAATCTGCCCAAAAGTCGTGCATCACACATGCATTTCCAGCTCCCCCCTCTTGCATTCCCATCACATTCCACATGCACTTCCATCTTTCCTCCACCATTCATACACTTTCCAGCCATCTTCCACACCCTTTAATCATTCAAACATACACCCATTCACCACCAGAAATCATCCTTGCCGTGCATACCCTCATTCTTTCATCATTTCAGCCACTTCATCATTCCATCAGATTTCACAACCTAATTCACATGTACATTCATCCACCTTTCTCCCAAAAACCGTGCACATGCATTCATTATTCATTCACTTTGCATCCTTTAATTTAATCACATGCACATTCAAACAAACACAACACCTAGCCGTGCAAAACATTATCATTTCATTTCACATTCATTTTCAGCAATCACTTCACATGCACAAGCCACTCCACATGCACCCAAGCCACATGCACTCCCATCCATTTCATCATTTCAGCCACAAGACATTATCATTGCACCACAATCAGCCATTGCACATGCATTTCCACCCACATGCACTTTAATCATTCAATCACACCATCATACATTCATTCTCCAACCTTGCCGTGAGTTCCCATCAAAAAATCCACTTCATTGCACATGCATTTCCTTCATCATTTCACAACCTAATTCACATGCAAACACAATCTGCCATCATTCACAGAAAACACCATCATTGCCGTGACTTTCCCATCCAAATGCACCACAAATCAGCACATGCACCACCAATTCAGCCAACACATGCTTTCACATGCATTTTCAGATTGTCCCCTTGCACATGCAGCCACATATTCATTGCACTTGCAATTCCAACCCACATGCATCCTTTAATCATTCAAACATTGATGCGAGATTTATACGCACACAAATTAACCCTCTTTTTGACAATTGTAGTAATGATGTAAGTAGGGATCGTTCTGGACCGGGGATTAGGAGGGATTGTTAATCACTTGGATTTGACTCAAAAACGTAAAAACAATATTTAGAACACTAAACTAGACTCAAGGAATGCAAAACTAAACTTTAAAACACTAAAACAAACCAAAAGACTCAAACAGTACCCAAAGCACTCGAAACTGCCTTAAAAACACTTTCTGGGCAGTTTTGAGCACCTTGAGTACTTTGGACGAATTTGGGAAACAAAATGAATCAAAACACTTATAAACACAAACTAAATGTAATTCTAACTAATCTAACACTTTAAAATAAATGGGGGATTGGTTTTGACGAATTTAAAACTAAAACAGAAACTTGGAAACAAAACAGATTGTACAAACGAAATTGATGGAATAGAATGATGAAAAACTAGTTAGAGGGTTCCTTATCCACACATGAACATAAGCATATAATTTGACTCCCAGTTATGGCTTCAACAAACGATGAATGACAATGCTCCAAGTTAATTAGGTTCGCTTAAACTAACTTTCAGATTTCCCTAAATTCATTGGATTGAATGGGATACGCATTACAACCAAATTATTCCTAATCAAAGTCCCTAACCATGGAATACGCATGATAGAGACATTCAACAAAGATCATTAAGTTCAACGGAAATCATAAACATCGACTAGGCATTCATAACTATGGAATACGCATGTTAATCCAGCCTAGGGTTTACTAAACACAATCGTGACTAGCGATCTTTACTACTCATGAATATAAGTTCATAACGATTAGGTGAAATTCCCTTATATCCTAGCATCAAGTTTAGGCATGCAAATTAAGTGTCGACCCTCAACCCACATACATAAACAAGTTCTTAATCAAAACAGAAAAGTAAGCCACATCTAAAGTTCATGAATTCATAACTGGAGTAAATCAAATCATAACCAACATATGTCCATGGCTTCAAATTCACCTCTAACTAAAAAGAAATTAGTTCCACATGTTTAACATAATTGAACAACAAGTTAAATTAAACATGAAAACAGAAACAAGAAAAGAAAGAACAAATTGATGGAATTGAATGGATGGAAAGTTAGCTACAGGGTTCATCTCCACATATGTTATACTTGCATAATAAAAAGATTTCCAATTGCGTTTCAATAAACCATTAATTCTCAACACTCCAAGTTAATTAGATCCGCTTAAATTAACCTTCAAATCTTCCTAACGTTATTGAATTGGATGATTGCATACGACAATCCAAAACATTCCCCACAAGTCCCCTACATGATTGCATAATAGAGATACAAGCAAGAATCATTACGCTCTATGAAAATTATAAATGTTGACGAGGCATTCGTTACTATGGAATACGCATGAAACTTATGCCAAGAATTCGTTTAACACGATTGTTTATAAGCAACCTCCACTACTTGTGAATATAAGTTCGTAACTATTAGGTGAAACTCACTTATATTCTAGCGTCATATTCATGCATGAAAATTAAGTGTGCACTCTCAATAAACATACATAAATAAGTTATCAATCAAACAGTTAAACAAATTGAATCCACAACTTATGAAACGCAATTAGAAGTAATCAAATCAAAATGCAAGCATAAACATATATTTCGACTTCCCTCATAACTTTGAAATCAAAGAAACACCTAAACATTCCAACAACTCAAACTTGAATTGTATGAACGTTTAGGCACTCTTCTCTTCCATTCCTCATACGTACAAAACAAAGAGTATTGAAATTAAACATTGAAATCAAAGAAACACCTAAACATTCCAACAACTCAAACTTGAATTGTATGAACGTTTAGGCCCTCTTATCTTTCTCTTTGTTGTAGCACAAGGTCTAAGGATAGTTGATGGTGTGAATGGTTTGGGGAGTGGTGAAAATGGAAGGATGGTGTTTGGATTGTAAGGGAGAGCACGGCACAAGGGAGTTTGATGGTCTACATTCTGAAATGGAAGAGTTTTGTGACTGAAATGTGTATGAATGAGAATGAATGCAATGGATGCTTATTTATAGGTGAAATGGGGGGAACATGACAGCTAGGAGGGAATGTGGCTGCATGTTTGAATGATTAAAGGATGCATGTGGGTTGGAATTGCATGTGCAATGAATATGTGGCTGCATGTGCAAGGGGACAATCTGAAAATGCATGTGAAAGCATGTGTTGGCTGCAATGATGAAATGGATGGGAGTGCATGTGGCTTAATTAATTAAAGGGAGTGCATGTGCAATGTTTTAAAGGATGGAATGCATGTGAATATGATGGAAATCTGATGGGAACTCACGACAATGATGGTGTTTGTTTGAATGATTGCAGATTTTGTGGGTGAGTGATTAGGTTGGAAATGCATGTGAATGCAAGGTGTGAATGATTATGAGTGCATGTGGGTGAATTAAAGGATGGAATGCATGTGAATTAGGTTGGAAATCTGATGGGAACTCACGACATTGATGGAAATGAATGATTAAATGTGCATGGCTGAAATATGAATGGAATGCATGGAATTAGGCACGGCACAAAATGAGTTTTCTGTGGTGAATGGGAATGCATGTGAAAATGCATGTGAAAGCATGTGAATTAAATGGATGTGGGTGGAAATGTGGCTGCAATGATGAAGTGAATGCATGTGTTGATTTATGAAGATGCATGTGCAATGAAGTGGAATGGATTTACACGGCTAAGGAAAGGTTTAAATGTCCTAAAACTAAAGGGAACAAGGTTCCAACACTTTGGTCTTTAATTAGGTCTTCAATTTCGTCCAACACTTTGGCTCCAAGCATAAGCTATCCATCCTTAGCCCAAAAGTGCTCCAAAAGTCTCCAAAATGCATCTTTTTGCTCCTTTAGCCCTTTGGACCTACAAACACACGAAAATAGCTTAAAGTACTTAAATAACTAAAGAAACATAACGTAAATGCACGAGAACAAGCCATTTAAGTCGCATGAATATGCTCCTATCAAACATGCAGCCACATTCCCTCCTAGCTGTCATGTTCCCCCCATTTCACCTATAATTAAGCATTCATACACATTTCATTCATTGACTCATCCATTTCAGAAATTCAACCATCACACCAATCCTTGGCCGTGAGTTTCCCTACTAATCCAAACACCACTCCAATCACTCCCCATCCCTCCAAAACACTTCACACTATCCCAAAACTCACCTTAGACCTTGTGATACAACAACGAGGAAGAGAAGAGTGCCTAAACGTTCATACAATTCAAGTTTGAGTTGTTGGAATGTTTAGGTGTTTCTTTGATTTCAATGTTTAAATTCAATTCTCTTTGTTTTGAACGTATGAGGAATGGAAGAGAAGAGTGCCTAAACATTCATACAATTCAAGTTTGAGTTGTTGGAATGTTTAGGTGTTTCTTTGATTTCAAAGTTATGAGGAACTAAACCCCCCTTGGCTAGGGGGGGATTCGAAATATATGTTTATGCTTGCATTTTGATTTGATTACTTCTAATTGCGTTTCATAAGTTGTGGATTCAATTTGTTTAACCGTTTGATTGATAACTTATTTATGTATGTTTATTGAGAATGCGCGCTTAATTTTCATGCATGAATATGACGCTAGAATATAAGTAAGTTTCACCTAATTGTTATGAACTTATATTCACAAGTAGTGGAGGTTGCTTATAAACAATCGCGTTAAACGAATTCTTGGCTTAAGTTTCATGCGTATTCCATAGTAACGAATGCCTCGTCAACACTTATAATTTTCATAGAGCGTAATGATTCTTGCTTGTATCTCTATTATGCAATCATGTAGGGGACTTGTAGGGAATGTTTTGGGTTGTCGTATGCAATCATCCAATTCAATAACGTTAGGAAGATTTGATGTCAAATTAGTTAGAAATCAATTTAGTTTGTGTTTTTAAGAGTCTTGAGTCAAGTTACAACTTATTTTCGTCCAAATTCACCAAAGTGCTCAAAACTGCCCAGAAAGTGTTTTTAAGGCAGTTTTGAGTGTTTTGGGTGATGTTTGAGTCTTTTGGTTTGTTTTAGTGTTTTAAAGTTTAGTTTTACATTCTTTGAGTCTAGTTTAGTGTTTTATATTGCGTTTTTACGTTTTTGAGTCAAATCCAAGTGATTAACAATCCCTCCTAATCCCCGGTCCAGAACGATCCCTACTTACATACTTACTACAATTGACAAAAAGAGGGTTTAATTTGTGTGCGTATAATTCTCGCATCAGTATCCCTGCGCCAAAAATTCAACTATATCAATGGAGAAACATGAATGATCCTCACTAGGATACTTAATAGAATCAGAGAGATTAAAATTAACAACTTCCCCATCAAATTCCATGGACAAAGTTCCATTAAACACATCAATCTTCGTTCCAGCTGTCTTCATGAATGGCCGTCCAAGGAGGATTGGCAACGATGGGGCATGGTCAGATTCATCCATCTCGAGCACATAGAAGTCCGCCGGAAAGATTAAATGATTGACCTGCACTAACACATCTTCCAAAACTCCCTTTGGATAGGCATTAGATCTATCGGCCAATTGTATGATAACACCATCATTTTTCAATACTCCTAGGTTCATAGATGCATAAATTGAATATGGCATGACATTTATAGAAGCACCTAGGTCTAGCATGGCAGATTCAAAACGAGTGTTACCTATGACACGAGGAATGGTAAAACTACCCGGATCTTTGCATTTGGGGGGTAGTTTGCGTTGCAAGATGGCGGAGACATTTTAACCTACTGATGCGAGAATTATACGCACACAAATTAAACCCTCTTTTTGTCAATTGTAGTATATGTATAAGTAGGGATCGTTCTGGACCAGGGATTAGGAGGGATTGCAAATCACTTGGAAACTGACTCAAAAACGTAAAAACACAAAATAAAATACTATACTAGACTCAAATATTGCGAAACTAAACTTTAAAACACTAAAACAAACCAAAAGACTCAAACAGTACCCAAAGCACTCGAAATTGCCTTAAAAACACTTTCTGGGCAGTTTTGAGCACCTTGAGTACTTTGGACGAATTTGGGAAACAAAATGAATCAAAACACTTATAAACACAAACTAAATGTATTTCTAACTAATCTAACACTTTAAAATAAAGGGGGATTGGTTTTGGATGAATTTGAAAACAAAACAAAAACTTGGAAACAAAACAGATTGTAAAACGAAGAATGATGAGAAACTAGTTAGAGGGTTCCTTATCCACACATGAACATAAGCATATAATTTGACTCCCAATTATGACTTCAACAAACGATGAATGACAATGCTCCAAGTTAATTAGGTCCGCTTAAATTAACTTTTAGATTTCCCTAGATTCATTGGATTGAATGGGATACGCATTACAACCAAATTATTCCTTAATCAAAGTCCCTAACTATGGAATACGCATGATAGAGACATTCAACAAAGATCATTAAGTTCAACGGAAATCATAAACATCGACTAGGCATTCATAACTATGGAATACGCATGTTAATCCAGCCTAGGGTTTACTAAACACAATCGTGACTAGCGATTTTTACTACTCATGAATATAAGTTCATAACGATTAGGTGAAATTCCCTTATATCCTAGCATCAAGTTTAGGCATGCAAATTAAGTGTCGACCCTCAACCCACATACATAAACAAGTTCTTAATTAAAACAGAAAAGTAAACCACATCTAAAGTTCATGAATTCATAACTGGAGTAAATCAAATCATAACCAACATATGTCCATGGCTTCAAATTCGCCTCTAACTAAAAAGAAATTAGTTCCACATGTTTAACATAATTGAACAACAAGTTAAATTAAACATGAAAACAGAAACAAGAAAAGAAAGAACAAATTGATGGAATTGAATGGATGGAAAGTTAGCTACGAGGTTCATCTCCACATATGTTATACTTGCATAATAAAACGATTTCCAATTGCATTTCAATAAACCATTAATTCTCAATGCTCCAAGTTAATTAGATCCGCTTAAATTAACTTTCAAATCTTCCTAACGTTATTGAATTGGATGATTGCATACGACAACCCAAAACATTCCCCACAAGTTCCCTACATGATTGCATAATAGAGATACAAGCAAGAATCATTACGCTCTATGAAAATTATAAGTGTTGACGAGGCATTCGTTACTATGGAATACGCATGAAACTTATGCCAAGAATTCGTTTAACGCGATTGTTTATAAGCAACCTCCATTACTTGTGAATATAAGTTCGTAACTATTAGGTGAAACTCACTTATATTCTAGCGTCATATTCATGCATGAAAATTAAGTGTGCACTCTCAATAAACATACATAAATAAGTTATCAATCAAACAGTTAAACGAATTGAATCCACAACTTATGAAACGCAATTAGAAGTAATCAAATCAAAATGCAAGCATAAACATATATTTCGAATTCCCCCCTAGCCAAGGGGGTTTAGTTCCTCATGGTACAAAACAAAGAGAATCAAAGAAACACCTAAACATTCCAACAACTCAAACTTGAATTGTATGAACGTTTAGGCCCTCTTCTCTTCCATTCCTCATTCGTACAAAACAAAGAGTATTGAAATTAAACATTGAAATCAAAGAAACACCTAAATATTCCAACAACTCAAACTTGAATTGTATGAACGTTTAGGCCCTCTTATCTTCCTCTTCGTTGTAGCACAAGGTCTTAAGGATAGTTTGATGGTGTGAATGGTTTGGGGAGTGGTGAAAATGGAAGGATGGTGTTTGGATTGTAAGGGAGAGCACGGCAAGGGTGGTTTGATGTCTACATTCTGAAATGGAAGAGTGAATCAGAATTTCTGAATATGGGAAATGAGTTTTGTGGCTGCAATGGATGCTTATTTATAGGTGGAGAAAGGGGTGAATGTGCATGTGGCTGATTTGTGGTGCAATGATGAAAGGAAAAGTGCATGTGGCTGATTTGTGATGCAATGATGAAAGGCAAAATGCATGTGGCTGATTTGTGGTGAGTGGGAATGCAATCTGAAATGGGAGAGCATGTGGATTAAAGGGGGAATGCATGTGGCTGCAATGGATGTTTATTTATAGGTGAAAAAGAGGGAATATGACAGCTAGGAGGTTGGTGGAAAGCTGGAAATGCATGTGGAGTGGCTGCAAGGTGTGAATGATTATGAATGCATGTGCAATGTTTTGGGAGAAAATGGGAGTGCATGTCAATGATGGTGTTTGGTGCTGAAAATGAATGTGTTTGCATGTGAATTAAAGCTAGGGTGAATGATGATGAATGCATGTGGATTAAAGAGTGAATGGTGGCTGCAAAGTGAATGAATAATGAAATGGGAAAGCATGTGCAAGGTTTTGGTGTGAATGATTGAATGTGCATGTGGCTGCAATGGATTAGGAATCCTTCAATTTCGTCCATCCTCTTGGCTCCAAGCATATGATATCCATTTCAATCTCTAATTTGCTCCAAAAGGCTCCAAAAGGCATCCTTTTGCATACTTTGCCCTTAGAACCTGAAAACACACAAAAGAAGCATAAAGGACTAAAATAACTAAAGAAACATAACGTAAATGCATGAGAACAAGCCATTTAAGTCACATGAATATGCTCCTATCACCTACCTTTACCACCTCTTTGGTCGACATCCTCTTCCTAGTGGTGCAAAGCTCCTTTAAAAACTTGGCGTACCTCGGGACTTGCTTGATTGCATCCAAAAGGGGTATGTTAACTTGAACTTTCCGAAATGTCTCAAGGATGTCCTTCTCGGCTTCTTCTTTCTTTGTTTGCATGAACCTACTAGGAAAAGGCACATTCAAAGGAAAAACATTAGTAGGAACCGAATTTGACACATTCTTACCCTTTTTGGACAAATTGGACATTTTTGGTTCACTAGAAGCTTGCGGCAAAGATGTTTCCACCTTTGCCGTGGGTTGGCTTGATTCCTCCTCTTCAATTCTCAGTTTTTCATCCTCGTTGGGACCTGATGGTGATGGTGTAGGACCTGCCCCAACTTCTTTTCCACTTCTCAAGAGTATGGCCTTTGCACTTTCGAAGCCTCTGATAGGAGCATATTCATGCGACTTAAATGGCTTGTTCTCGTGCATTTACGTTATGTTTCTCTAGTTATTTTAGTCCTTTATGCTTCTTTTGTGTGTTTTCAGGTTCTAAGGGCAAGGTATGCAAAAGGATGCCTTTTGGAGCAAATTAGAGATTGGAATGGATATCATATGCTTGGAGCCAAGAGGATGGACGAAATTAAAGACTTGAAGTAGGAAAGTTAAATCCTAAAAGACCTCATGTTTAAGCATCATTGAAGACTCCTACGCATTTTAGAACACAAAAACAACATTCCTTGCAGCCTTAGGACATTGTCGTGTGTTTCCTTGTGTCTCCCTTCCTTGCCATGCAAGGAAGGGCTTTGTTCCCTATTTTAAACACTTAAATCATTCACTTATCATATCATTCACTTATTATAAGCATTCACTTATCATATCATTCACTTATCAAACCATTCACTTATCACTTCCATTCACTTATCACTTATCACTTCCATTCATTTATCACTTATCACTTCCATTCACTTATCACTCACCACATATCATTCATTTATCACTTAACATATCATTCATTTATCACTTAATACATCATTCACTTATCACTTATCATACTCATAATCATCTACACATTTCAACCATTTAAACATATGCATTTCAACTCACATGCATCATCATCATGCAACCAACCTTGCCACATGCTTTCCAAGCTTTCCCCCTTCATCATTAAGCCACATTCACTCCCATTTCTCTCCCCTTAACAGCCCTAAACCGTGCATAATTAAAGGACACCATTCAACACACACATGCACCAAAAGACAACATTGGCATGCATCACATGCATTTCCAACACTTCCCCCTTTGTGCCGTGCCTTCCCTTCCACTTTCCAACCACATTCTTTCAATTCCCACTTCATCATTACACCACCTAAGCCACATGCACTCCCATTCTTTAATTAAGCCACTTAAACCACAAAACAATCACACAACACACCAACACACATGCATCCTGAAATTCTTTGCCATGCAATCACATGCATTTCCCTTGACATTTTCAGCCATCACACTTCATCATTACACCACCATTCACTCTTTAACCCACACACACTTCACACAAACAACATTCACATGCATTCACATGCATTTCCAACACAAAACACACTCAAAACCGTGGCCACCTTTGCATTTCAGGATTCCCATTTGCATTTTCAGATTTCCAGCTTTCCCTTTTATTTTCCAGCTTTCATTCTTCATCATTGCAGCCATTCCACATGCAATTCTCCATCATTCCTCCACACAAACACCTTAAACAAATAGCCATATACATCTCCACTCCTCCTATAAATACCCTTGCATTCCCATCATTCGAAACATCTCATTCACAACACAACACCCCTCAAACACTTCCATTCTTTCCTTAGCCGTGAGTCCCCCCCCCTCCCTACTAATCCAAACACCAACCATTTTTCCATTCCCCTTCCACTTCTCCACCACTCCTTTTCCATTCCACACTTCCATCCCCCAAACCAATTATCCCTAGACCTTATGCTACAATAAAGAGGAAGAGAAGAGGGCCTAAACGTTCGTACAATTCAAGTTTGAGTTGTTGGAATGTTTAGGCGTTTCTTTGATTTCAATGTTTAATTTCGATTCTCTTTGTTTTGTATGAGGAACTAAACCCCCCTTTAGCTAGGGGGGGGGATTCGAAATATATGTTTATGCTTGCATTTTGATTTGATTACTTCTAATTGCGTTTCATAAGTTGTGGATTCAATTTGTTTAACCGTTTGATTGATAACTTATTTATGTATGTTTATTAAGAATGCGCGCTTAATTTTCATGCATGAATATGACGCTAGAATATAAGTGAGTTTCACCTAATCGTTATGAACTTATATTCACAAGTAGTGAAGGTTGCTTATAAACAATCGCGTTAAACGAATTCTTGGCATAAGTTTCATGCAATCATAGTAACGAATGCCTCGTCAACACTTATAGTTTTCATGATGCTTAATGATTCTTGCTTGTTTCTCTATTATGCAATTCATGTAGGGAACTTGTGAGGAATGCTTTGGGTTGTCGTATGCAATCATCCAATTCATTAACTTAAGGAAAACTTGACGGTTAATTTAAGCGGACCTAATTAACCCGGGGTGTTGAGAATTCATGGTTTATTGAAATGCAATTGGAAATCATTTTATTATGCAAGTGTAACATGTATGGAGATGAACCCCTTAGCTAGCCATACCATCCATTCATTTCCGTCAATTTCATATTTACAATTTGTTTTCTTTACAATCTATCCGTTTTAGTTTAAATTCGTCCAAAATGAATCCCCCCATATTTCGTTTAAGTCTTAGTCTTAATCTTTCTTATTTTATTTTTTTTTTTGAATTCTTCGAGTTTAGTATAGCATTTTAGTTTGTGTTTTTAAAAGCATTTTGAGTCTTTTGATTTGTTTTAATGTTTTAAAGTTTAGTTTTACATTCTTTGAGTCTAGTTTAGTGTTTTATATTATGTTTTTACGTTTTTAAGTCAAATCCAAGTGATTAACAATCCCTCCTAATCCCCGGTCCAGAACGATCCCTACTTGCACCTATACTACAATTGATAAAAAGAGGGTTTAATTTGTGTGCGTATAAATCTCGCATCAAATTTTGGCGCCGTTGCCGGGGATTAGAAAATTTGCTAATCCCTTGGATTGTTTGTTTCTGTATTGTCTTTTAGATTTAGTTTTTTTTTTATTTGTGTTTTGTTTGTTAAGAACAAGATGGCACTTGATAATGCTTCTCTTTTGTCACAACTCATGGAAAGGTCCCAAATGCAAAGAGTTGATATATTTAATCTTCAATCAAGGAATAACGTGTTTTCCAATACTTACAATTCGGATTGGAGTGATCATTCAAACTCTATGTGGTGGGAACCTCAAAATGCTCAACAAGGAGGATATTGGCAGCCACCACAACCTCATATTCAATATGCCCAACCAAATTTAAGTTCGTCAATAAATTATAACCAAAAGCTTGATGAATTAATTTGTTTGGTGCAGGGCTTACAAAATCAAGACAATGAGGCTCAACAAGAAGGATATTGGCAGCCGTATGAGGAGTTCTATTCAACGCCTATGCAGCCACCACAACCTGCCCAAAGTAATGTAGGTAATTCAAATGATAATGATACGATTTTTCAATTACTTACTACTCTGGAAAAGCAAATTGGGCAGATAGCGGAGTTCGAAGGACAATTTTGCGACCAAGGCGAACTCCCTAGTTCAACCATTGCAAATCAGAAGGGAGAATTTGAAACTGCCAAGGAAATCATGTTGAGAAGTGACAAGGAGGTTGGAACAGACCCTCAACCATCAAAATCAAATCACAAGGAAGAGGAATACACCCAACCCACGGAAAGGGTGGAAACACCTTTACCGGAGGCTCCTATTGCTCCTATGCCATCTAATACAGGTATGGTTGTTCCAAATTTCATTATTTTTAACCCTATTCCTTGCAGATTCATGACTTCCAAGGAAGAAGAAGGTGAAAAAGACATCTTGGAAGCCCTTCCAAAGGTGACAAGTAGGGAATGTCATGAATCCATCAAAGAGGACGTTCTTGAAACCACAAAATCCAAAGAAGTTAAATTTGATGACATTGGACAAGTAATAACCATCACTTGCAATCTGGCCAAGTCCAATATCCCTGAAACTTTCAAAGGAGTGGTATTTGTCATTGAGTTCTTGTCGGACAAAACAAGTAAGTATTTTTTTCCAAATTCCATTAGATTTTATACTAACTTGCTATTTTTTTTGAATCAGGCACCTACACTAGAATTCAAACCAATGCCGGTTCACTTCAATTATCACCTTCCATTCAAGGACCAATTCCATGCCGTTTGATTTTATTTATGTTAATTAAAAAAAAAAAAAAAAAAAAAAAAAAAAAAGAAAAAAAGAAAGATACTAAACATGGAGAAAGGTGGAGCTTCACAAAGGTTGTTTGCGTGAAGTCCCACTACGAGGCGCAGAAGCGGAAGGCGCAGAAGCAGAAGGCATAGAAGCGGGAGGCATCGAAGCGGAAGGCATCGGAGCGGGAGGCATCGGAGCTAGAGCATTCCAAGCCTCAATACTTGGCCAAGCGCTGGATGACCCAGGAAAAAGGTGCCTCTGGAGATAAGACGCAAGCCTTTGACGGTCACTGTGAATTCGACCCTCAGATTCTTGCAGCTCATCAAGCTTCCTCTTCATCCCCGACGAATAGTTATTTGCAAGCACATGCAAACTTCTATTCTCGTACTTAAGCTGCTGGATCTCTTGCTTAAGTCTTTCCACCTCTGCCATCAACGATTCCACCTGACGGGAGCGGGCAAGCAGGCGTAGGCCCATGTTGGACACAGAGCTCGCACACTGAACACTAAGTGCAAGGGACTCTTGAACGGCCAACTCATCGGACCGTCCTGACAGCAGCCTACTATCTTTTGGAGTGAGGAGGTTTTTAGCTACTATTGTAGCTGTTGTGGCGTCCTGCATCACAGAGTCTTCACCTGAAAGAGGACCGTTAGAAGATAAAAAAGAAGGGCGCCATACATTACCTTGACGGGGCGCAACCGGATCGCTGCTGAGACTCAAATCTAAGCTAAGGTTCGATGAGTTTGCCATTTTTTTCAAAAAGTGTTCAAAGAGAAGGGGTGGATGGAGTTAAAAATTTCACAAAGGGCCGGAGTCGAGTTTCAGGAATGGGAAATCTTCAGAGTGTGTTTGTTGTGGTGATCGATAGCTCAATAAAAAAGCCAAGGCGACGCGTCCACCGATTCAAAAAGCCGGAATTTCCGGCGTAATTTTGGCGACGCTTTCTCTGCTTTTCAGAAGACGCGTTCAACTTTGTCAAAAGATTTCTTCTTTTCAGACAACACGTGGAGGCCATCACCGCAACTACATATCTTTAGCCGACAAGCGCAAAGTTCGGCGACGCTTTCTCTGCTTTTCAGAAGACGCGTGCAGCTTTGTCAAAAGGAGTCGCATCTGCACTACCACGTGTCGTTCAGAAAGCGAAGGGGCGTCGTTCAGAAATCGAAGGGGCGCCTGCTCAGAAATCGAAGAGGCATATTCAAAGATCGACGAGGCGCCACTATTTCAAAAAGCCGGAATTGCGGGATCAAAACGTTTGTCGACAAGGGTAAAAAGTACCACCACTTGATATTATCTCTATATATGTCGACCTTCGTCTTTTATGGCAGGGCAAACCTGAAGAAAATGCCCAACTCTCCCTTACCTCTGAGGGCGCACTCCCAGCAAGGCCTTTCAAAATACTCAATTCTTTCTTCTTCCCCAAAGATGATACCAGATGCCTGGAGTACATATGACCCAGGAGGAAACGGCGGATTGAAGCATGTGCTGATTCATCCACCGCTTCTTCAAAGCAAAGGTATCTCATATCATCAAGGTCAAAAGCAAAAGTATCTCATATCATGCTCTTTCCCTGTCTTTTTCTTTGTCCTTGTTCTTACTCGCATGGCAAAGTAAAAGAAGCAATCAGCCGGCACTTGGAGTCAATCTTCCGATCTGGAGCCAACTGCCTGGAATCTATTCCTGATTGCTTACCTAGCGTTGCTCTCGAGTAGTCATCTTCAACGGTTGATACACTTCCGGAGAAGGGACCACTTCTGCAAAGGGGAGCGAGTAAGGCAAGTGAAAATGATACATTGAAGCATGTGGAGACAAACATAGGCTGAGTTATCCTCCAACCCTTTTCAATACGAATTGGAAAGATTGAACAAAGAAACAGACCAAAAGGGTATGCTCAGACCTTCGGGGGAGACCAAAAGAACCATCCTGCTGCCCAGTTCAAGAAGTAGCACAAAGGAAAATCAATGATGGGCGGAAACCAGTTCGAGAGTAAGCCTGTGGAATCATCAAGATCAAGCCTCAATGCAATCAACAAAGAGAAGAGGGAATTTACACTCCATAACCAGATTTGCGTCCCTAAACTCTTCTCTTTGTTAATTACATTCTGCCATGTTTAGTATGTTTAGTTGTTGTTTGTGTGATTACTTATGTTTTGTGTGAATCTATGCTTAAAACATTGAGAACAATGTTTGATTTAAATGTGGGGGGGTAACTAATGTTGTTAATGCAAATTCGTGGGATTTTATCACCCATAACTTCAAATGTTGTTCCTTGCTGTTTTAAGGTGTTTTTAAGTTGTTTTAGAGTGTTTTAGTATGTTTTGTTTTTATAACTCCGAAAAGCACATAAAAATTTGAAAAATTGTTTTGAAAAGCCTAAAAAGAGTGTTTTGAGTCGTTTTTGTGAGTTTGTGTCTTAGGGTACCTTCCAACACAATAATAAGGATTTGGTTTGTAATTGCATGACTGTTAAAAAGAGTTATAAACATAGAGAAAAGTTTGATTTACTCTTGGTTTATGCTTAGTTATGGTTATAATGTATGACTTCACATGCAATCATAAAAGAAAAATTCGTTTTTGTAACATGCTTGAAGGAAGGAACTCAAACAAACGCTACAACCCTGTGAGACTCGAGCCATTACCTTCTTTGGAGAGTTATTTTCTGTGATTCTTTGTTTTCTAAAGTTGTTGAATGATCTCATTATTCCTTGCTTGGTTGCTACTTAGAATGCAATTGTATCATGATAGAACTAAATGCTAGAACTTATATCCGTTTCATTCAAAGCATGATATTGAGTTGCATAACATATATCAAGATGAAGTTGTGTAGTTGCCACCATAGCCAAATAGCCTTACTTCCCATATTTCGTATATATTGTAAGTCTTAACACCGTTGAGCCTCGTTTAACCTATTTTCTTTGCTAACCATATCACCCCTTACCTAGCCTAGATTAGGACCATCCGTACCCTTGTTCTTAAAAGATAGTGAGCATGACTTAAATGAATTCCTTTTGAGTACATTTTGCAAGAAAATGAGTGTGGGGGAGTAAAAGTTTGTTCTTAAGTTTGTATGTTTTGAGAGTCAAAAGAAAAGAAGAAAAAAAAAAAATTGTGAAAAACATATGAAAAAGAAAAACAGAAAAGAAGAGAAAAGAAAGAAAGAAAAAAAAAAAAAAAAAAAGAGCTTGTTCCCCCTTGTTGTTCAAAAGTTGAGTTTTCATTCAAAAGTGAATTCTACGTTAATTCAAATGCTTTGCTCGCTATTTCTTTAAGAACCTTTGTTTTCCATATACCTTCTTTGTTAGCCAAACACCTTTAGCCCCGTTACACCCCTTTGACTTCTATCTTGATCGTTATGTGTTCAATAATGTGGAGTTTGAAATTGATATGAGCTTATGGAATCACTGGTTCTCATTCTAAGTAGTAGCATTCCATTCATGAGATCATATTCATGTCATTATCGTAAATCCAGAAAATGCTTTCCTTGTTATAACATATGTGAGTGTTCGTCTACATGTTTACATCAATCTTCTCACATATAACTAGTGTAGGGTGTGTAGTCAGAAAATCTGTGTGAAAAACGAGTGCATATCTTGTAAGGATTTGAGCAATTTCTCTAAGGCATGTTACTACATTCAAAACATGGTTTTAAATGCTTAATTGTGAACTAGTATATGGTGACTATGATTAAGAATGTACTTAAGTGTGAAGATGACTAAAATCTGTGGGAATGATGATTTTTAACGTGTCATGTGCATTGGAAATCCCTAAGACGGTTGTTGGAAGGTTTAGGTTGTGTTTTACTTGTTTTGTTTCGTTTGGTTTTGTTTTGTTTTTCTTTCTGTTTTGCTCGAGGACTAGCAAAAGATAAGTGTGGGGGTATTTGATAGGAGCATATTCATGCGACTTAAATGGCTTGTTCTCGTGCATTTACGTTATGTTTCTCTAGTTATTTTAGTCCTTTATGCTTCTTTTGTGTGTTTTCAGGTTCTAAGGGCAAGGTATGCAAAAGGATGCCTTTTGGAGCCTTTTGGAGCAAATTAGAGATTGGAATGGATATCATATGCTTGGAGCCAAGAGGATGGACGAAATTAAAGACTTGAAGTAGGAAAGTTAAATCCTAAAAGACCTCATGTTTAAGCATCATTGAAGACTCCTACGCATTTTAGAACACAAAAACAACATTCCTTGCAGCCTTAGGACATTGTCGTGTGTTTCCTTGTGTCTCCCTTCCTTGCCATGCAAGGAAGGGCTTTGTTCCCTATTTTAAACACTTAAATCATTCACTTATCATATCATTCACTTATTATAAGCATTCACTTATCATATCATTCACTTATCAAACCATTCACTTATCACTTCCATTCACTTATCACTTATCACTTCCATTCATTTATCACTTATCACTTCCATTCACTTATCACTCACCACATATCATTCATTTATCACTTAACATATCATTCATTTATCACTTAATACATCATTCACTTATCACTTATCATACTCATAATCATCTACACATTTCAACCATTTAAACATATGCATTTCAACTCACATGCATCATCATCATGCAACCAACCTTGCCACATGCTTTCCAAGCTTTCCCCCTTCATCATTAAGCCACATTCACTCCCATTTCTCTCCCCTTAACAGCCCTAAACCGTGCATAATTAAAGGACACCATTCAACACACACATGCACCAAAAGACAACATTGGCATGCATCACATGCATTTCCAACACTTCCCCCTTTGTGCCGTGCCTTCCCTTCCACTTTCCAACCACATTCTTTCAATTCCCACTTCATCATTACACCACCTAAGCCACATGCACTCCCATTCTTTAATTAAGCCACTTAAACCACAAAACAATCACACAACACACCAACACACATGCATCCTGAAATTCTTTGCCATGCAATCACATGCATTTCCCTTGACATTTTCAGCCATCACACTTCATCATTACACCACCATTCACTCTTTAACCCACACACACTTCACACAAACAACATTCACATGCATTCACATGCATTTCCAACACAAAACACACTCAAAACCGTGGCCACCTTTGCATTTCAGGATTCCCATTTGCATTTTCAGATTTCCAGCTTTCCCTTTTATTTTCCAGCTTTCATTCTTCATCATTGCAGCCATTCCACATGCAATTCTCCATCATTCCTCCACACAAACACCTTAAACAAATAGCCATATACATCTCCACTCCTCCTATAAATACCCTTGCATTCCCATCATTCGAAACATCTCATTCACAACACAACACCCCTCAAACACTTCCATTCTTTCCTTAGCCGTGAGTCCCCCCTCCCTACTAATCCAAACACCAACCATTTTTCCATTCCCCTTCCACTTCTCCACCACTCCTTTTCCATTCCACACTTCCATCCCCCAAACCAATTATCCCTAGACCTTATGCTACAATAAAGAGGAAGAGAAGAGGGCCTAAACGTTCGTACAATTCAAGTTTGAGTTGTTGGAATGTTTAGGCGTTTCTTTGATTTCAATGTTTAATTTCGATTCTCTTTGTTTTGTATGAGGAACTAAACCCCCCTTTAGCTAGGGGGGGGATTCGAAATATATGTTTATGCTTGCATTTTGATTTGATTACTTCTAATTGCGTTTCATAAGTTGTGGATTCAATTTGTTTAACCGTTTGATTGATAACTTATTTATGTATGTTTATTAAGAATGCGCGCTTAATTTTCATGCATGAATATGACGCTAGAATATAAGTGAGTTTCACCTAATCGTTATGAACTTATATTCACAAGTAGTGAAGGTTGCTTATAAACAATCGCGTTAAACGAATTCTTGGCATAAGTTTCATGCAATCATAGTAACGAATGCCTCGTCAACACTTATAGTTTTCATGATGCTTAATGATTCTTGCTTGTTTCTCTATTATGCAATTCATGTAGGGAACTTGTGAGGAATGCTTTGGGTTGTCGTATGCAATCATCCAATTCATTAACTTAAGGAAAACTTGACGGTTAATTTAAGCGGACCTAATTAACCCGGGGTGTTGAGAATTCATGGTTTATTGAAATGCAATTGGAAATCATTTTATTATGCAAGTGTAACATGTATGGAGATGAACCCCTTAGCTAGCCATACCATCCATTCATTTCCGTCAATTTCATATTTACAATTTGTTTTCTTTACAATCTATCCGTTTTAGTTTAAATTCGTCCAAAATGAATCCCCCCATATTTCGTTTAAGTCTTAGTCTTAATCTTTCTTATTTTATTTTTTTTTTTGAATTCTTCGAGTTTAGTATAGCATTTTAGTTTGTGTTTTTAAAAGCATTTTGAGTCTTTTGATTTGTTTTAATGTTTTAAAGTTTAGTTTTACATTCTTTGAGTCTAGTTTAGTGTTTTATATTATGTTTTTACGTTTTTAAGTCAAATCCAAGTGATTAACAATCCCTCCTAATCCCCGGTCCAGAACGATCCCTACTTGCACCTATACTACAATTGATAAAAAGAGGGTTTAATTTGTGTGCGTATAAATCTCGCATCAGCCTCCCTTTGGGTTTGAAATGGTAGAACTAGGAAGTTGGCCTTGGTCACGAAATTTCCCTACAAAATCTGCAATCTGCCCAATTTGTTTCTCCAATTGATCCACCCTCTTGTCTTGATTTTGCATGGCTTTGGCTTGATTCTCTTGCCCCTGAGACAAATTAGTTAGTAACTTAAGAAGTGTATCATTGTCTAGGGATGTACCTGAAGCATTTGCGGCAGATTGTTGTGGAGCATGTGTGGGTGCGTATGGCTTAGTTAAGAACCCCGGGGGTTGTTGTCTAAAGCCTCCTTGTTGTGGTGGTTGTTGGGGCTCCTTCCACTTGAAGTTTGGGTGGTCTCTCCAACCTGGATTATATGTGTTAGAATATGGATCGTTCCTTGGTTGGTTTTGGCCTTGAAATCCAATTGCATTTGCGCTTTCCCATCCACCATTTTCGATTAGTTGTGGGCACTTCTCAGAAACATGTCCTTGGATAGAACACACTCCGCATACAATTGGTCCTTGCATCCTCATTCCTTCGGCCATCTGAGACACAATGGAAGTAAGATTAGCTAATTGTGAATGAATGTCGGGTGTGGAACTTACCTCATTAACTTGCTGCCGTGGGGGTCCTCTTTGGCCTACTCCTTCGTATTGTTGAGCGTTCAACGCTCGATTAGCAATTAAGACCTTGGCAGCCATGGGTGTCTTGTCCACCAATGCTCCACCCGCCGAGGCATCGAGCATTTGACGTTCGATTGGTAGGAGCCCCTCGTAGAAGTAACTCCTCCTTCATCTGATGCTGTGGACAAGAAGCAACAAGTGATTTAAAACGTTCATAATATGTAGGAAAAGACTCACCTTCTTCTTGTTGAATTCCACTTATCCTTTTACGTAGAAGGATGATTCGAGAAGTTGGGAAAAACTTCTCCAGAAATGCCCTCTTCATACTCTCCCGTGATGTGACAGTTCCGGGAGCTAATTCATACAACCAATCTTTGGCTTTATCCAGAAATGCCCTCTTCATACTCTCCCGTGATGTGACAGTTCCGAGATCCTCCATGGACAACCCATGGTATTTCGGAATATGGTGGAGCAAACTTGACTTCAACTCGAACTCTTCGGTCTTCCCTTGGGTAGGTAGGGGATATTGGATACACAAAGGTGTGGCATTATCCAATCCCGAAGCAGAAAGCTCCTTGAGTGTCCGGTTGTCCACAACCATGCCTTGTGGTTCTTCAAAAATCCCTGCCGTGGCATCTCCTTCCTCTTCTAGGACTTGTTCTTCAAGGGCATGTTCCGGGCTTGGTGGATTTGACTCGTGTTGTGATAGGAGCATATTTAGGCGACTTACTTAGCTTGTTTTCGTGCATTTATATTGTTAATTCATAGTTGTTTTAGTAGTTTAAGCCATTTTCGTGTGTTTTTAGGTTCATATGGCTAAGGAAGCAAAAAGATGTATTTTGGAGCATTTTGGAGCAAAATTGGACTTGGAATGGATAGCTTATGTTTGGAGCAAAAGGAATGGACGAAATTGAAGGATTCCTAATCCATTGCAGCCACATTCACCCTTCATTCCAGCCATTCCACATGCATTTCCAACCCACATGCACCCTTTAATCATTCAACCATGCAGCCACACATTCACCCACATGCATTCCCCCTTTAATCCACATGCTCTCTCATTTAAGATTGCATTCCCAATCACCACAAATCAGCCACATGCACTTTGCCTTTCATCACTGCACCACAAATCAGCCACATGCACTTTTCCTTTCATCATTGCACCACAAATCAGCCACATGCACATTCACCCCTTTCTCCACCTATAAATAAGCATCCATTGCAGCCACATTCTCATGCATTCTTCCATACATTCAGAAATTCACCAAGCAACAAAACCCTTGTGCCGTGAGTTCCCTATCAATCCAAACACCATCCCTTCCATTTTCACCACTCCCCAAACCATTCACACCATCAAACTATCCTTAGACCTTGTGCTACAACGAAGAGGAAGATAAGAGGGCCTAAACGTTCATACAATTCAAGTTTGAGTTGTTGGAATGTTTAGGTGTTTCTTTGATTTCAATGTTTAATTTCAATACTCTTTGTTTTGTACGAATGAGGAATGGAAGAGAAGAGGGCCTAAACGTTCATACAATTCAAGTTTGAGTTGTTGGAATGTTTAGGTGTTTCTTTGATTCTCTTTGTTTTGTACGTATGAGGAACTAAACCCCCCTTGGCTAGGGGGGATTCGAAATATATGTTTATGCTTGCATTTTGATTTGATTACTTCTAATTGCGTTTCATAAGTTGTGGATTCAATTTGTTTAACTGTTTGATTGATAACTTATTTATGTATGTTTATTGAGAGTGCACGATTAATTTTCATGCATGAATATGATGCTAGAATATAAGTGAGTTTCACCTAATAGTTACGAACTTATATTCACAAGTAGTGGAGGTTGCTTATAAACAATCGCGTTAAATGAATTCTTGGCATAAGTTTCATGCGTATTCCATAGTAACGAATGCCTCGTCGATGTTTATGATTTCCGTTGAACTTAATGATCTTTGTTGAATGTCTCTATCATGCGTATTCCATAGTTAGGGACTTTGATTAGGAATAATTTGGTTGTAATGCGTATTTCATTCAATCCAATGAATCTAGGGAAATCTGAAAGTTAATTTAAGCGGACCTAATTAAGTTGGAGCGTTGAGAAGTCATGGTTTATTGAAATGCAATTGGAAATCATTTTATTATGCAAGTGTAACATGTATGGAGATGAACCCCTTAGCTATTCTATCATCCATTCATTCCATTTCATCACTTTCATATTTACATTCTGTTTTAATTGCAATTTGTTCATTTAATTTAATTTCATATAAACCTAAATCCCCCTTTACTTTAATGTCAAATTAGTTAGAAATCAATTTAGTTTGTGTTTTTAAGAGTCTTGAGTCAAGTTACAACTTAATTTCGTCCAAATTTGTGTTTATACTCAAAACTGCCAAGAAAGTGGTTTTTAGGCAGATTTGAGTGTATTTGTGCTGTTTTGAGTCTTTTAGTTTGTTTGAGTGTTTTAAAGTTTAGTTTTGCATTCTTTGAGTCTAGTATAGTGTTTTATATTGTGTTTTTACGTTTTTGAGTTAAATCCAAGTGATTAACAATCCCTCCTAATCCCCGGTCCAGAACGATCCCTACTTACATACTTACTACAATTGTCAAAAAGAGGGTTTAATTTGTGTGCGTATAATTCACGCATCAAATTTTGGCGCCGTTGCCAGGGATTAGCAAATTTGCTAATCTCTTGGATTGTTCGTTTCTGTTATGTATTTTAGTTTTAGTTTTTTATTTTTGTTTTGTTTGTTGATTTCAAGTACTAGAGAAGCACAACATGGCACTTGATAATGCTTCTCTTTTGTCACAACTCATGGAAAGGTCCCAAATGCAAAGCGTTGGTACATCTGATCTTCAATCAAGGAATAACGTGTTTTCCAATACTTACAATTCGGATTGGAGTGATCATTCAACTTCTATGTGGTGGGAACCTCAAAATGTTTAACAAGAAGGATATTGGCAGCCACCTCATATTCAATATGCCCAACCAAACTCAAGTTCGTCAATAGATTATAATCAAAAGCTTAATGAATTAATTTGTTTGGTGCAGGGCTCACAAAATCAAGTCAAGGAGGGCCAAAATCAAGACAAAAGGTTGGACCACTTGGAAAAGCAAATTGGGCAGATCGCGGAGTTCGTAGGACAGTTTCGAGACCAAGGCGAACTCCCTAGTTCAACCATTTCAAATCCGAAGGGAGAATTTGAAACTGCCAAGGAAATCATGTTGAGAAGTGACAAGGAGGTTGGAACGGACCCTCAACCATCAAAATCAAATCACAAGGAAGAGGAATACACCCAACCCACGGAAAGGGTGGAAACACCTTTACCGGAGGCACCTATTACTCCTATGCCATCTAATTCAGGTATGGTTGTTCCAAATTTCATTATTTTTAACCCCGTTCCAACAAGTATCTCTATTCCTTGCAGATTCATGACTTCCAAGGAAGAAGAAGGTGAAAAAGACATCTTGGAAGCCCTTCCAAAGGTGAAAAGTAGGGAATGTCATGAATTCATCAAAGAGGACGTTCTTGAAACCACAAAACCCAAAGAAGTTGAATTTCATGACATTGGACAAGTCATAACCATCACATGCAATCTGGCCAAGTCCAATTGATAGGAGCATATTTATGCGCCTTAGTTTGCTTGTTTCCTTGCATTTATGTTGCTAGTACTTAGTAATTTTAGTACTTTAAGCTATTTTCGTGTGTTTGTAGGTCCAAAGGGCTAAAGGAGCAAAAAGATGCATTTTGGAGACTTTTGGAGCACTTTTGGGCTAAGGATGGATAGCCTATGCTTGGAGCCAAAGTGTTGGACGAAATTGAAGACCTAATTGAAGACCAAAGTGTTGGAACCTTGTTCCCTTTAGTTCTAGGACATTTAAACCTTTCCTTTATCCATTGCACATGCATCTCCATAAACCATCAACACATTCACACATCACCCATTCACCTTTGTGCCGTGACTTCACTCTTTCATCTCAGCCACACCTCACACATAATCATTCAACCATGCACTCCACATGCATTTCCACCCTTACAAGACCCTAATCATTCATCCACCTTTCTCCCAAAAACCGTGCACATGCATACACACTTCATTTCAGCCACATGCAACCATTAAACATTCAATCATTTCACCCCACTTAATGCCGTGAGTTCCCATCAGATTTCCAACCTAATTCACATGCATTCCATCCTTTAATTCACCCACATGCACTCATAATCATTCACACCTTGCATTCACATGCATTTCCAACCTAATCACTCACCCACACAATCTGCAATCATTCAAACAAACACCATCATAGCCGTGCATCCCATTCCATCTCCCATTTCAGATTGTATTTCATTCATTCCAACCAAGCCACATGCACTCCCTTTAAATATATTCAACCTAGCTGTCATTCCACTTCATTGCACATGCATTCCCTTCATAAATAATTCACATGCATTCATCATCATTCCCTCTTTAATCCACATGCTCTCCCATTTCAGATTACATTACCATTCACCACAGAAAAACACCATCATTGCCGTGGCTTACATGCACTCCCATCCTTTACCATTTCAGCCACATGCATTCATACAAAGCTTTAATCCACATGCATTTCCACCTAGCTTTCCACCTCACAACCACCAGAAATCAACCAAAACCGTGCATTCCCTTTCATTTCTGTCAAAGCACATGCACTCCCACCCTTTAATCACATGCATAAATCAGCCACTTGCATCTCCCATCACCATTTCAGATTTCCACCCACCTCCTAGCTGTCATGTTCCCTCTTATTTACCTATAAATAAGCATGCATTTCAGCCACAATTCATTGACTCATTCATACACTCTTCCATATTCGAAAACACCACAGAAACTGGTCCCTTGGGGCCATGCCCATCACACCATAATTCCATCCATTCCATCCATATTTCAGCCATCAATCCATTGCATCCATAATCCCCAAAACTCACCTTAGACCTTGTACTACAACAACGAGGAAGAGAAGAGTGCCTAAACGTTCATACAATTCAAGTTTGAGTTGTTGGAATGTTTAGGTGTTTCTTTGATTTCAATGTTTAAATTCAATTCTCTTTGTTTTGTACGTATGAGGAATGGAAGAGAAGAGTGCCTAAACGTTCATACAATTCAAGTTTGAGTTGTTGGAATGTTTAGGTGTTTCTTTGATTTCAAAGTTATGAGGAACTAAACCCCCCCCCCTTGGCTAGGGGGGGGATTCGAAATATATGTTTATGCTTGCATTTTGATTTGATTACTTCTAATTGCGTTTCATAAGTTGTGGATTCAATTCGTTTAACAGTTTGATTGATAACTTATTTATGTATGTTTATTGAGAATGCGCGCTTAATTTTCATGCATGAATATGACGCTAGAATATAAGTGAGTTTCACCTAATAGTTACGAACTTATATTCGCAAGTAGTGGAGGTTGCTTATAAACAATCGCGTTAAACGAATTCTTGGCATAAGTTTCATGCGTATTCCATAGTAACGAATGCCTCGTCAACACTTATAATTTTCATAGAGCGTAATGATTCTTGCTTGTATCACTATTATGCAATCATGTAGGGGACTTGTGGGGAATGTTTTGGGTTGTCGTATGCAATCATCCAATTCAATAACGTTAGGAAGATTTGAAAGTTAATTTAAGCGGACCTAATTAACTTGGAGTGTTGAGAATTAATGGTTTATTGAAATGCAATTGGAAATCGTTTTATTATGCAAGTGTAACATGTATGGAGATGAACCCCTTAGCTATTCTATCATCCATTCATTCCATTTCATCAATTTCATATTTACATTCTGTCTAGTTTATTAACTTGTTTCGTTATTTCAATTTTCGTCAAATCCTAAATCCCCCTTTACTTTAATGTCCAATTTAGTTAGAAAGTGTATTAGTTTGTGTTTATAAGTGTTTTGATTCAATTTGTTTCACAAATTCGTCCAAATTCACCAAAGTGCTCAAAACTGCCCAGAAAGTGTTTTTAAGGCAGTTTTGAGTGTTTTGGGTGATGTTTGAGTCTTTTGGTTTGTTTTAGTGTTTCAAGCATTTAGTTTCGCATTCTTTGAGTCTAGTTTAGTGTTTTAAACTTTATTTTACGTTTTTGAGTCAGTTTCCAAGTGATTTGCAATCCCTCCTAATCCCCGGTTAAGAACGATCCCTACTTATACTTATACTACAATTGTCAAAAAGAGGGTTTAATTTGTGTACGTATAAATCTCGCATCACCAATATCCCTGAAACTTTCAAAGGAGTGGTGTTTGTCATTGAGTTCTTGTCGGACAAAACAAGTAAGTCATCTTTTCCAAATTCCATTACATTTTATACTAACTTGCTGTTTTTTATGAATCAGGCACCTACACTAGAATTCAAACCAATGTCGGTTCACTTCAAGTATCACCTTCCATTCAAGGACCAATTCCATGCCGTTTGATTTGATTTAAAAAAAAATAAAAAAAAAAATAAAAAAAAAAAAAAGAGAAAAGAAAAATAAAAGAATGTAACTTTCACAAAGGTTGTTTGCTTGAAGCCCCACTACTTGGCAAAACTCTCGGAGCGGGAGGCATCGAAGCGGGAGGCATCGGAGCGGGAGGCATCAGAGCTAGATCATTCGAGGCCACAATACTTGGTGGAACGCTGGATGACCCAGGAAAGAGGTGCCTCTGGAGATAAGCCGCAAACCTTTGACGGTCACTTTGAATCCGACCTTCAGATTCTTGCAGCTCATCAAGCTTCCTCTTCATGCCCGTCGAATAATTGTTGGCAAGCACGTGCAAACTTCTATTCTCGTGCTTAAGCTGTTTGATCTCTTGCTTGAGACTTTCCACCTCTGCCATCAACGATTCAACCTGACGGGAGCGAGCAAGTAGGCGTTGGCCCATGTTGGACACAGAGCATGCACACTGAACGCTGAGAGCGAGGGACTCTTGAACAGCCAACTCATCGGACCGTCCTGAAAGCAGCCTACTATCCTTAGGAGTGAGGAGGTTCCTAGCTACTATCGTAGCTGTTGTTGCATCCGTCATCATGGAGTCTTCACCTGTAAGAGGACCGTTAGAAGATAAAAAAGAAGGGCGCCATACATTACCTTGACGGGGCGCAACCGGATCGCTGCTGAGACTCAAATCTAAGCAAAGGTTCGATGAGTTAGTCATTTTTTCAAAGGTGTTCAAAGAGAAGAGGTGGATGGAGTTAATTCTCAAAGGGCCGGAGTCGATTTTCAAGAATGGGCAATCTTCAGAGTGTGTATGTTGGGATGATCGATACCTCTACAAAAAGCCAAGGCGTCGCGACCACCGATTCAAAAAGACGGAATTTCCTGCGTAAATTACGGCGACGCTCCCTCGGCTTTTCAGAAAACGCGTTCAACTTTGTCAAAAGATATCTGACAAAGTCGAAAACACGTGGAGGCCATCATCGCAACTACACATCTTTAGCCGACAAGCGCAAAGTTCGGCGACGTTTTCTCTGCTTTTCAGAAAACGCGTGCAGCTTTGTCAAAAGGAGCCGCATCCACACTACTACGTGTCGTTCAAAAAGCGAAGGGGCGTCGTTCAGAAATCGAAGGGGCGTCGTTCAGAAATCGAAGAGGCGTCGTTCATAAATCGAAGAGGCGCCACTATTTCAAAAAGCCGGATTTGCAACGTTTGTCGACAAGGGTAAAAGAACAGTACCACCACTTGCTATTATCTCTATATATGTCGACCTTCATCTTTTATGGCAAGGCAGACTTGAAGAAATTGCCCAACTTTTCCTCACCTCTGAGGGTGCACTCCCAGCAAAGCCTTTCGAATTACTCATTTTTTTCTTCTTCCCCAAAGATGATACCAGATGCCTGGAGTACAGATGACCCAGGAGGAAACGGCAGATTGAAGCATGTGCTGATTCATTCACCGCTTCTTCAAAAGCAAAGGTATCTCATATCATCAAGGTCAAAAGCAAAAGTATCTCATATCATGCTCTTTCCCTGTCTTTTTCTTTGTCCTTGTTCTTACTCGCATGGCAAAGTGAAAGAAGCAATCAGCCGGCACTTGGAGTCAGTCTTTCGATCTGGAGCCGACTGCCTGGAATCTATTCCTGGTTGCTTACCTAGCGTTGCTCTCGAGTAGTCATCTTCAACGGAGCAAGTAAGGCAAGTGAAAATGATACATTGAAGCATGTGGAGACAAGCAACAACTGCATATGCTGAGCTATCCTCTAACCCTCTTCAATACGAATTGGAAAGATTGAACAAAGAAACAGATAAAAGGAGGAAGCTCAGACCTTCGGGGGAGACCAAAAGAATCCTGCTGCCCAGTTCAAGAGTAGCACAAAGGAAAATCAACGAGTGGAGGAGACCAAAAGAATCCTCCAGCCCAGTTCAAGAGTAGCCTGTGGAAAATCAACGATGGGAGAAAACCACTTCAAGATTAAGCCTGTGAAATCACCAAGATCAACCCATGCATTCAACAAAGGAAGACCGAGAAAGCACTCCAATTCCAGATTTGCGTCTCTAAACTCTTCTCTTTATTAGTTACATTCTGCCATGTTTAGTATGTTTAAGTGTTTTTTGTGTATTTACTTATGCTTTGTGTGAATCTATGCTTAAAACATTGAGGACAATGTTTGATTTAAGTGTGGGGGGGGGGGGGGGGGGTAACTAAGTATATTTGATGCAAATTCGTGGCATTTTATCACCCATAACTTCAAATGTTGTTCCTAGCTGTTTTAAGGTGTTTTTAAGTTGTTTTAGAGTGTTTTAGTATGTTTTGTTTTTATAACTCCGAAAATCACATAAAAATTTGAAAAACATGTTTTAAAAAGCCAAAAAAGAGTGTTTTGAGTCGTTTTTGTGTGTTTGTGTCTTAGGGTACCTTCCAACACAATGATAAGGATTTGGTTTGTAATTGCATGACTGTTAAAAAAAAAGTTATAAACATAGACAAAAGTTTGATTTACTCTTGGTATATGCTTGGTTATGGTTATAATGTATGACTTCACATAGAATCATAAAAGAAAAATTCGTTTTTGTAACATGCTTGAAGGAAGGAACAAAAACAAACGCTACAACCCTGTGAGACTCGAGCCATTACCTTCTTTGGAGAGTTATAATATGTGATTCTTTGTTTTCTAAAGTTGTTGCATGATCTCATTATTCCTTGCTTGGTTGCTACTTAGAATGCAATTGTATCATGATAGAACTAAATGCTAGAACTTATATCCGTTTCATTCAAAGCATGACATTGAATTGCATAACATATATCAAGATGAAGTTGTGTAGTTGCCACCATAGCCAAATAGCCTCACTTCCCATATTTCGTATATGTTGTAAGTTTTACCCCCGTTGAGCTTTGTTTAGCCTTTATTCTTTGTTAAACCACATTATCCTCACCCAGCCTAGTTTAGGACAATCCACACCCTTGTTCTTAAAAGATAGTGAGCATGACTTAATTGAATTCCTTTTGAGTTAAATTTTGCAAGAAAATGAGTGTGGGGGAGGGAAAGTTTGTTCTTAAGTTTGTATGTTTTGAGAGTCAAAAGAAAAGAAAAAAAAATTGTGAAAAACATATGAGAAAGAAAAACAAAAAAGAAAAGAAAGAAAGAAAGAAAAAAAGAGCTTGTTATCCCTTTTTGTTCAAAAGTTGAGTTTTCATTCAAAAGTGAATTCCAAGATGATTCAAATGCTTTGCTCGCTATTTCTTTAAGAACCTTTGTTTTCCATATCCCTTCTTTGTTAGCCACACACCCCAAGCCCTATTACAACCCGTGACTTCTATCTTGAGTGTTATGTGTTTCAATTTGTGGAGTTTGAACTTGGTATGAGCTTATGGTGTCACTGGTTCTCACTTCTAAATAGTAGCATTCCATTCATGAGATCATACCTAAACATTCTTATTAACTCCAGAAATTGCTCTCTTTATGATACATATATGTGAGTGTTCGTTTTCATGTTTACATCAATCTTCTCACATATAACTAGTTTAGGGTGTGGAGTTAGAAAATCTGTGTGAAAATTGAGTGCATATCTTGTAAGGATTTGAGCAAATTCTCTAAGGCATGTTACTACATTCAAAACATGGTTTTAAATGCTTAATTGTGAACTAGTATGTGGTGACTATGATTAAGAATGTACTTAAGTGTGAAGATGACTAAAATCTGTGGGAATAATGATTTTTAACATGTCATGTGCATTGGAAATCCTTGAGGCAACGTTGGAAGGTTTAAGAGTGCCTTTGGTTTATTTTGTTCGTTTCATTTTGTTTTGTTTTTCTGTTTTGCTCGAGGAAGAGCAAAAGCTAAGTGTGGGGGAATTTGATAGGAGCATATTTAGGCGACTTACTTAGCTTGTTTTCGTGCATTTATATTGTTAATTCATAGTTGTTTTAGTAGTTTAAGCCATTTTCGTGTGTTTTTAGGTTCATATGGCTAAGGAAGCAAAAAGATGTATTTTGGAGCATTTTGGAGCAAAATTGGACTTGGAATGGATAGCTTATGTTTGGAGCAAAAGGAATGGACAAAATTGAAGGATTCCTAATCCATTGCAGCCACATTCACCCTTCATTCCAGCCATTCCACATGCATTTCCAACCCACATGCACCCTTTAATCATTCAACCATGCAACCACACATTCACCCACATGCATTCCCCCTTTAATCCACATGCTCTCCCATTTTAGATTGCATTCCCACTCACCACAAATCAGCCACATGCACTTTGCCATTTTTGTTGATGTATTATTCCTTCCTAATGCTAGAATATATTTAGTATAATGGCACAAGCAAGGGTGTCGAATCCTCAGGGACTAATTGGACCTATGTAATTACTTGTTTTGCAAGAACTCTATGAAATGAATCAAACTAAACAGAATAGGCGGATTTGTTGTTGTAACTTGAAAGTATAAGAAAGTGAAGTAAACACAAATAAATGACTCAACAACTAATAAAATGAGATAGTACCAATGGAGATGAAGCTAGGGATTCGGTTTCACCATTGCTAAACCAAGTCCATGTTTGTTAAGTTAGTTTATACTCATTCATCTACCTATTTCTTGAGTTTGTTTCACTTGGACATGATCAACCATATGATGTGTGGATTTGATCAAATGTCTCTAATCATGAACCTAGTTGTGATGTGCAACTTTGGTTCATAATCAAGAGTATGTAATGCACAAGAAACTTTCATAAAACCAAAGGGAATAACTCGGCAGGATGTTTGCTAAACATTCCCTTCATTCATTCACATATCTACCAAGATTATGCATGATGTGTGTTTTAATCTTGGCTACACAACTTAGTGATTAATTCAAATGATGATCAAACATTAAAATCAACACACTAAGTCACCATTAAATCAGAGAATGAAACAAGAAATAGATGGACAAACTGAGCATTCTAACTTAATTACATGGCAAACTTTGCAAGCTTACATCGAATCCCTAGAGGAGGATTAGTTACAATTCATGTTTACAAAAGATTTAACATAAAAATATAAAACATGAATGAACATAGAATTAATAAGAAGAAACCCTTGAAGCAAAACTGATGTTGAATTCCTTGAAGAGTGCCTTCGATGTTGGTTTTCCAAATGTGGTGCGGATGAAGGTAGATTGGTTATGGTTGAATGGTTTCTGCCCTTGGGACAGAAATGGACAGAAAAATGAAGTGAAATGGGAGAAGTTATGCGTGTGTAATGGACTGAGTGAAGAAGAAAAAATGCGGAACCCTTGTTGTGTGAAGTGAGACTTGTTTTATAGAAAGGAATGTGGCTCCAACACTCAGATTGGATCTCCATCTGCACAAGTGAGATGGAATAGCATAAAATGAGCTGGAATTGATGGGTTTCTGAGGTAGTGGACGCATGGCATGGACAAGATCTGCAAGTATGTGTTAATGTATTCAAAGAAGCATGTGCCCTTGCTTCAACAAGTGAGTGGAACCTGCAAAGGTGAATTGGCCATTTGAAATTGTTTGTACAAATCTGGAAAGGGGAAGAAAGCACACGGCATGGACAAAGGGGGCTGGAATCACATGGAATGATGGGATGAAATGGATTTCTGAAATGATGGCTGAAAGGAGTGGACATGATCTGCAGGTATGTGGTTTGTTTAATCAAAATGCATGTGGATTTTTGCAAAGATGAAGTGGAGAAGGGAAATGGAATGCACGGTCAGCTTGTGAATCATCCATGTGAATGTGGCTGAGTGGATTAAGTGATGGAAGTGGATGTTTTTGGCGCAAAAGGGAGATGGACAAGTAGTGGAATGCACGGCACAAGGTGTGAGAAATCTGATTTGGTGCTAGAAGTGCATAAAATGATGGGATGACATGAGAATGCACGGCCAAGGTTGTGAACATGCATGTGAATGCATGTTTTGGTGTTGGAACCACATAGCTGACTTCAATGTTTTTGCCTTGTTTAGAATCACCCAATATGGCCGAATTGCATCTCTTAACACTTCACATCTTTTCTGGAATGTTTTTACTTCATTTGCCTTCCCATTGATCCAAATTCCCACTTGGCTGCACACTAACACCAAATAATGTAAAATGCAACTAGTTTAATCCAAAACAATCACAAAGACGCCAAATAAGGAAGATATAAATGCATGCAAAATGTGACTTATCAGCAGCCACATTCTCATGCATTCTTCCATACATTCAGAAATTCACCAAGCAACAAACCCCTTGTGCCGTGAGTTCCCTATCAATCCAAACACCATCCCTTCCATTTTCACCACTCCCCAAACCATTCACACCATCAAACTATCCTTAGACCTTGTGCTACAACGAAGAGGAAGATAAGAGGGCCTAAACGTTCATACAATTCAAGTTTGAGTTGTTGGAATGTTTAGGTGTTTCTTTGATTTCAATGTTTAATTTCAATACTCTTTGTTTTGTACGAATGAGGAATGGAAGAGAAGAGGGCCTAAACGTTCATACAATTCAAGTTTGAGTTGTTGGAATGTTTAGGTGTTTCTTTGATTCTCTTTGTTTTGTACGTATGAGGAACTAAACCCCCCTTGGCTAGGGGGGATTCAAAATATATGTTTATGCTTGCATTTTGATTTGATTACTTCTAATTGCGTTTCATAAGTTGTGGATTCAATTTGTTTAACTGTTTGATTGATAACTTATTTATGTATGTTTATTGAGAGTGCACGATTAATTTTCATGCATGAATATGACGCTAGAATATAAGTGAGTTTCACCTAATAGTTACGAACTTATATTCACAAGTAGTGGAGGTTGCTTATAAACAATCGCGTTAAATGAATTCTTGGCATAAGTTTCATGCGTATTCCATAGTAACGAATGCCTCGTCGATGTTTATGATTTCCGTTGAACTTAATGATCTTTGTTGAATGTCTCTATCATGCGTATTCCATAGTTAGGGACTTTGATTAGGAATAATTTGGTTGTAATGCGTATTCCATTCAATCCAATGAATCTAGGGAAATCTGAAAGTTAATTTAAGCGGACCTAATTAACTTGGAGCGTTGAGAAGTCATGGTTTATTGAAATGCAGTTGGAAATCATTTTATTATGCAAGTGTAACATGTATCGAGATGAACCCCTTAGCTATTCTGTCATCCATTCATTCCATTTCATCAATTTCATATTTACATTCTGTTTTAATTGCAATTTGTTCATTTAATTTAATTTCGTATAAACCTAAATCCCCCTTTACTTTAATGTCAAATTAGTTAGAAATCAATTTAGTTTGTGTTTTTAAGAGTCTTGAGTCAAGTTACAACTTAATTTCGTCCAAATTTGTGTTTATACTCAAAACTGCCCAGAAAGTGGTTTTTAGGCAGATTTGAGTGTATTTGTGCTGTTTTGAGTCTTTTAGTTTGTTTGAGTGTTTTAAAGTTTAGTTTTGCATTCTTTGAGTCTAGTATAGTGTTTTATATTGTGTTTTTACGTTTTTGAGTTAAATCCAAGTGATTAACAATCCCTCCTAATCCCCGGTCCAGAACGATCCCTACTTACATACTTACTACAATTGTCAAAAAGAGGGTTTAATTTGTGTGCGTATAATTCACGCATCATGTTGCTTCCTTTTTCGTCTCAAAGTCCTCTCGATATCGCTGTCAAAGTCCAAGATATGCTCACGAATCGGTTGAGAACTCCGAGTCATACACTAGTACCTAAAACAAGAAAAACAAAACAAGGTTAGAAACTTTAACAAATTAAAATAAACAGAAAGTAAACAATCCAAGGGATTAGCAAAGTTGCTAATCCCCGGCAACGGCGCCAAAAATTTGATGCGAAATATATAAGCACACAAATTAAAACCCTCTTTTGACAATTGTAGTACATGTATAAGTAGGGATCGTTCTAAACCGGGGATTAGGAGGGATTGCTAAATCACTTGAAAACTGACTCAAAAACGTAAAACAAAGGTTAAAACACTAAACTAGACTCAAAGAATGCAAAACTAAACACTAAAACACTAAAACAAACCAAAAGACTCAAAACAGCACCAAAACACTCAAAACTACCTTAAAAACACAATCTGGGCAGTTTTGAGCACCTACACTAATTTGGACGAATTTGGGTGATAAATTGAATCAAAACACTTAGAAACACAAACTAAGACACTTTCTAACTAAATTGAACACTAAAGTAAAGGGGGATTTAGTTTTGACGAAATTAAACAAAGAGCACAGATTGTAATTAAAACAGATTGTAAATACGAATTTGGTGAAAATACGGATGGAATGCTAGCTAGAAGGTTCTTCTCCACACATGTCACACTTGCATACAAGATGATTTTCAGTTGGTCTTTCGATGAATCATGAAACTCAACACCCCGGGTTAATTAGGTTCGCTTAAATTAACCTTTAAGTTCTCCTTAAGTTAATGAATTGGATGGGACAGCGCATACAACAATTCAAAACATTCTCCAAAAGTCCTTTACGTGAAAAGCACAATAAAGATACAATCAAAGATCATTAAGCAACATGAAAACTGTAAGTGTTGACGAGGCATTCGTTACTATGATGAGCATGAAACTAGTGCCAAGAATTTGATAGGAGCATATTTGGGCGACTTACTTAGCTTGTTTTCGTGCATTTATATTGTTAATTCATAGTTGTTTTAGTAGTTTAAGCCATTTTCGTGTGTTTTTAGGTTCATAGGGCTAAGGAAGCAAAAAGATGCATTTTGGAGCATTTTGGAGCAAAATTGGACTTGGAATGGATAGCTTATGTTTGGAGCAAAAGGAATGGACGAAATTGAAGGATTCCTAATCCATTGCAGCCACATGCACCCATAATCATTCACACCTTGCAGCCACATGCATTCACTCTTCATAAATCAGCCACATGCACATTCAATCATTCACACCAAAACCTTGCACATGCAATCCCTTTAATTAATTCAACCTAGCTGTCATTGCACATGCATTCAATCTTTAACCCACATGCATTTCCACCCACATGCACTCCCATTCTTTAATCCATTCAGCCACAAGACATTATCATTGCACCACATTCAGCCATTCCACATGCTATTTCAGCCACATGCACTCATAATCATTCAACCAACTTTGCACATGCATTCATCATCATAACCTAGCTGTCATGTTCCCTCTTTTTCACCTATAAATAAGCATCCATTGCAGCCACAATTCATACTCATTCATACACATTTCAGTCACAAACACCAACCATTTCCTTATTGCCGTGCTCTGATGCGAAATATATTAAGCACACAAATTAAACCCTCTTCTGACAATTGTAATAAAGTATGTAAGTAGGGATCGTTCAAAACCGGGGATTAGGAGGGATTGCTAAACTCTTGAAAACTGACCTAAGAACTCCAAAACAAAGTTAAAAACACTAATTTGGACTCAAAGAATGAAAAACCAAAGTTAAAACACTAAAACAAAACAAAAACTCAAAACAGCAACTAGAAGACTCAAAACTGCCTAAAAACCACTTTCTGGGCAGTTTTGAGCACCTACACTAATTTGGACGAAATTGGTTGAAAACTTGACTCAAAACACTTAAAAACATGAACCAAAACAATTTCTAACTAAATTGAGACTTCAAAGTAAAGGGGGATTTGATTTGGACGAAATTAAAGTTGAGAAAACAGATTGCAAAGTAAAACTGATTTTGAAACGTTTTTGGGGTTTTTAATGGATGATGGACTAGTTAGGGGTTCTTTCTCCACACATGACAAGTATGCAAATGACTCAATTTCCAGTTATTCCTTCATAGAATTATGAATGACAATGCCCCAAATTAACCGTGACATCACTAGTTAATTCTCAAGTTTTCCTTGTGTTATTGAATTGGATGACATCATACGACAACCCAAAGTATTCTTCAAAAGTTCCTTACATGACATCATAATAAAGATACAATCAAAGATCATTACGTTCAATGAAAACTATAAGCATTGACAAAGCACTTGTGACTATGACATCATGACACTTATGCTAGGAATTGAACTTAACGCGATTGTGACTAGCAACCTTCACTACTTGTGAATATAAGTGTGTGACAATTATGTGAAACAAACTTATATTCTAGCATCATATTCATGCAAGCCAATTAAGTGTCGACCCCTAATTAACAAACACAAATACGTTATTACTCGCACAGTTAAGCCAATTGCATTCACGATTCAAGAACTCATAACTGGAATTTATCTAATCAACTTGCACACATAGTTATGGCTTCGAAATCACCACTAACCAATAGGGTTTTAGCCACTCATGTTCATAGCAAAATGAAAGGAAAATAAATTAAACATTGAAATCATAAAACGAATTACACCTAGAATGCACCAACGACGAAGCTTGAGCATCCAAGAGTCTTTCCTTCTTTCTCCTTGCTACGGCACAAAGGTGGATGGGATGGTTGGGATGTGTTTTAGGATCAGGGATTATGGAATTGGATGGAGGATAGGCACGGCAAGGTGTAGTGTTTGGCTGGAATTGTGTTTCTAGGCTTTTAGGATGTGTAGAGTGGTGTGGCTAGATGAATGGACGAAAATTGGGTGAACGAGTGATCCCCCAAGTGCCTTGCTGCAAAGCCTTATTTATAGGGCTAGGAAAGGTTTTGAACTTAGTTGAAACCAAAAGGTTTTTTGTACCAGAAATTCTATACATGAAACACTTAAAGGATATATGTGTGTAGCTTGGACAAGGTAGGAGACAAGATAGGACGGCTAGGAGACAAGGTAGGACGGTTAGTGACGGCTAGGAGACAAGGTAGGACGGCTAGTGACAAGCTAGGACGGCTAGTAGACAAGGTAGGACGGCTAGGAGACAAGCTAGGACGGCTAGGAGACAAGCTAGGACGGCTAGTGACAAGCTAGGACGGCTAGGAGACAAGCTAGGACAGCTACGAGACAAGCTAGAAATTAGGCACCATGTGTGAATAGATAAAGCCTTCTAGAAATAAGGTTTTTTTTAGGCCCCCTTGCAGCTCCCTAACTGAATTCAAGCCTTCAAATTCGTCCATCCTCATGCCTCCATGCTTGCACTATCCAATCTTGGCCCAAAAATGCTCTAGAATGCTCCAAATTGCTTCTTTTTGCATACTTTGACACTAAAACCTGAAATTGCACGAAAATGACTTTAAACACTTAAACTAACTAAGGAAAAACAACATAAATGCATGAGAACAAGCCAATTAAGTCGCATAAAAATGCTCCTATCAAATTCCCCCACACTTAGCTTTTGCTAGTCCTCGAGCAAAACAAAGAAATAAAACAAGACAAAACAAACAAACATAATCTAAACCTTCCAACGTTTGCCTCAGGGATTTCCAATGCACATGACATGTTAAAGATTATCATTCCCACAGATTTGAGTCAATTTAAAACTTAAGCACATGCTTAATCATAGTCACTACTTACTAGTTCACAATTAACCAATTAAAACAATGTTTTGAATGTAGTAACATGCCTTAGAGAATTCCTTCTATCCTTAATAGATTTGCACTCTATTTTCACTCAGATTTTCTAACTACACACCCTATACTAGTTATATGTGAGAGAATTGATGTAGATATAAAAACGAATGCTCACATATATGTATCACAAAGAACGCAATTTCCGGAGTTAATAGGCATGTTTAGATATGATCTCATGAATGGAATGCTACTACTTAGATTCGAGAACCAGTGACACCATATGCTCATACCAAATTCAAACTCAACAAATTGAAACACATAACACTCAAGATAGAAGTTTAAGGGTTGCAACGGGGCTTGGGGTATTGGTTAACAAAGAAAGGATAGGGAAAACAAACGTTACTTCAAGCATTAGTAAGCAAAGTAATGAAATTAAGACTTAGAATTCACTTAGTTTGCAGAAATTAACTTAAAAACACAAGGGGAAGACTTTAAACAACTTCTTGGGGCCGAATTCAACTTTTTGGACCCTTTCTTCAACAAACAACACCTTGGAACTCTTTTTCTCATGTTGTTCAACTCTTTTCATACTTTTTTTTTTTTTTTTTTACGAATTTTTCTTTTCTTTTCTTTCTACTTCCCCCACACTTGGTTTCTGCCATAAAGGAATTCCATTTGAATCATGCTTACTATACTTTAAGAACGAGGGTATGGATAGTCCTAATCTAGGCTAGGTGAGGGTAATGTGGGTTAACAAAGAAAAGGCTAAACAAGGCTCAATGGGGTTAACACCTAAACATATAATGGAGTAGGGCACACGGCTTTTTGGCTAAAGTGGTGGTCACTACACAACTTCATCTTGAAAATGTGTTATGCTAATCAATACCATGCTTTGAATGAAATGGGCATGACTTCTAGTGTTTGGAACTAAATGATGAAACGCCTTCTAAGTAGCAACCAAGCAAAGAATAATGAGATCATGCAACGATTTTAGAAAACAAAGAATGCACAGATTTTAACTCTCCAAATAAACGTTTAGGTTCAAGTCTCACAAGGTTGTAGCGTTAATTTGAGTTCCTTTCTTCAAGCATGTTACAAAAACTGATTTTTTTCTTTTATGATTGCATGTGAATTCATAAGTTATAACCACAACCAAGCATAAACATAGAGTAAATCAAACTTTCATCCATGTTAATCACTCTCTTTAACAGCCATGTATTTAAAAACCAAATCCTCATCATTGTGTTGGAAGGTACACTAAGACACAAACAAACACACAAAAACAACTCTTTTTTGGGTTTTTTAAAACAAATTTTTCAAATTTTTCTTTGATTTTCGGATTTTTACTTCAAAACATACTAAAACACACCAAAACTGCTTAAAAACACTTAAAAACAGCAAGGAACAAGTTTTGAAATAATGGGTGATAAAATCCCACGAATTTGCATGAAAAACACTTAGTTACCCCCCCCCCCCCCACTTAAATCAAACATTGTCCTCAATGTTTTAAGCATAGAATCACACAAAGAAACACACAAACAGCAAGTAAAACAACTAAATAGGCAAATTAGAAAGAATCAACAAAGAGAAGGGTTTAGGAACGCAAATCTGGAATTGGAGTGCTTTCTAGGTCTTCCTTTGTTGAATGGCATGGGTTGCCTCCCAAGTAGCGCTTTCTTTAACGTCTTGCAGCCGGACGAAGAACACGTTCAGGCACCATTGGTGCCCACGGCATGGAGTGAGATCTCCTCCACAACCTGCCCCACGGCATTCTCATAATATGGCTTCAATCTATGTCCGTTGACCTTGAATTCCACCCCATTCCTTAAGCTTTGGACTTGAACTGCACCATGTGGAAAAACATTAGTAACAACAAAAGGTCCAATCCATTTAGAACGTAACTTTCCGGGAAATAAACGTAGACGAGAATTAAAAAGTAAAACTTTCTGCCCAATTGTGAAGGTTTTGCCCCTAATCATCTTGTCATGAAACGCCTTCGTCTTTTTCTTGTAAATGCGGGCATTCTCGTAGGCTTCATTCCTTAGTTCCTCAAGCTCATTCAATTGGAGCTTCCGATGTATTCCAGCAGCATCTAAGTCCAAATTGAACGTTTTGATGGCCCAATGTGCCTTATGCTCTAGCTCCACGGGTAAGTGACAAGGTTTTCCATAAACTAGCCGAAATGGAGACATCCCTAGGGGTGTTTTGTAGGCAGTGCGATACGCCCATAGTGCATCGTCTAAACGCATGCTCCAATCCTTCCGGTTAGGCCCCACGGTCTTCTCCAAGAGTTGCTTGACCTCTCTATTTGATACTTCGGCTTGGCCACTTGTTTGTGGGTGATAAGGTGTTGAAACCTTATGCTTGACATTGTACTTCTTGAAGAGTGCCTCAATGGTCCTATTGCAGAAATGTGAACCTCCATCACTTATAAATACCCGCGGCATCCCAAATCTAGAGAAAATGTTAGTCTTGATGAAATCTGAAACCACTCTAGAATCGTTAGTACAGGTAGCTTTTGCTTATACCCATTTAGAAACATAATCAACCGCAAGCAAAATATAAGTGAAACCAAATGAAGAAGGAAAAGGACCCATGAAATCAATACCCCAAACATCAAAGATTTCAACATTGAAGATGGGTGTTTGCGGCATTTGGTCTTTTGCACCAATAGAACCTGTTCTTTGACATCTATCACATGTTAAGCAAAACATTCTAGCATCTTTGAACAATGTAGGCCAATAAAAACCAGATTCTAACACTTTACGAGCTGTCCTTTGGGTACCAAAATGGCCTCCACATGCATAAGAATGACAAAATGCTAGAATTGAGTTAAAATCAGAAGTTGGCACACATCTTCTAATAATCTGATGTGGGCAATATTTCCATAGATATGGATCATCCCACACATAAAATCTTGCATCATGTATCAATTTATCACGTTGGACCTTGCTTAGGGTGTTAGGAACTTGCTTAGTCACCAAGAAATTGACCAAATCGGCATACCAAGGGGTACTTACCTCAATGGACAGAAGTTGTTCATCCGGAAACGTCTCAGAAATGGGGAGGGATTCTTCTTCACGCACCAATCTACTCAAGTGGTCAGCCACCACGTTTTCACAACCTTTCTTGTCCCTAATTTCAATATCGAACTCTTGAAGTAGGAGCATCCAACGAATGAGCCTTGGTTTGGACTCCTTTTTGGTGAAAAGATACTTCAAGGCTGCATGGTCAGTGAAAACAATTACTTTAGTGCCAATAAGATATGATCTAAACTTATCTAAAGCAAATACAACCGCCAAGAGTTCTTTTTCGGTTGTAGAATAATTCAATTGAGCATCATTTAAAGGTTTGAGTTCAAGGATAGGTGCCTGAATTATGGATGGAAGCAACTTGTTAGTCGAAATGGGAATGGACTCTTTGTTAGGAAACTTACCATCATGTATTGGTGATGACTCAAGGGCAGCAACTACTTCAAGAAAATCCTCACTAGGAGGCACGGCATAGGATAGTGTATTTGTGCCGTGGGGTTGCATGGATGTTGCTCCCTTGGTTTTGACTTCTACACCACTTGTAATGACTTTTTCAAGCATATCATCATTCAAATCTTCAAGGTATTCCTGCGCCAAAGAGTCAACAGTATCAATAGAGAAACATGAATGATCTTCACTAGGATACTTAATAGAATCGGAAAGATTGAAATTAACAACTTCCCCATCAAATTCCATGGACAAAGTTCCATTAAACACGTCAATCTTAGTCCGGGCCGTTTTCATGAATGGCCTTCCAAGTAGAATGGGCAGCGAGGGTGCATGATCCGATTCATCCATCTCAAGGACATAGAAATCCGCCGGAAAGATCAAATGATTAACCTGCACCAAAACATCTTCCAAAACTCCCTTTGGATAGGCATTAGATCTATCGGCCAATTGTATGATAACACCATCCTTTTTCAATGCTCCTAGGTTCATAGATGCATATATGGAATATGGCATAACATTTATAGAAGCACCTAAGTCAAGCACGGCAGATTCAAATCTAGTGTTACCTATGACACAAGGAATGGTGAAACTACCCGGATCTTTGCATTTGGGAGGTAGTTTGCGTTGCAAGATGGCGGACACATTCTCACCTACTTTTACCACTTCCTTGGTCGACATCCTCTTCCTAGTGGTGCACAACTCCTTCAAAAACTTGGCGTATCTAGGGACTTGCTTGATTGCATCCAACAAGGGTATGTTCACTTGAACTTTCCTAAATGTCTCAAGGATGTCCTTTTCAGCTTCTTCCTTCCTTGTTTGCATAAACCTACTAGGAAAAGGAGCATTTGAAGGAAAAGCATTAGTAGAAACCGAATTTGACACATTCTTACCCTTTTTGTCCGAATTAGACAGTTTTGGGGCACTAGGAACTTGCGGCAAAGACTCTCCCACCTTTGCCGTGGGTTTGCTTGATTCTTCCTCTTCAATTCGCAAGTTTTCATCACCTTTGGGACCTGATTGTGATGGTGTAGGATCTGCCCCAATCTCTTTTCCACTTCTCAAGGTTATGGCCTTTGCACTTTCGAAGCTTCCCTTTGGATTTGGAACGGTGGAACTAGGGAGCTTTCCTTGTTCACGAAACTGCCCCATAAACTCGGCAATTTGCCCCATTTGTTTCTCCAATTGATCCACCCTTTTGTCTTGGTTTTGCATAGCCTTAGCTTGATCGTCCTGCCCATTAGACAACTTAGTTAGTATCTTAAGAAGTGCATCATTGTCAAGAGACGTACCTGAGGCACTTGGGCCGGATTGGGCTTGATTTTGGGGTGGGCCGTAGGTTTTGGGAAAGAACCCAGGGGGTTGTTGCCTAAAGCCTCCTTGGTTTTGAGATTGTTGGGGCTCCCTCCATTTGAAATTTGGGTGGTCTCTCCAACCGGGAATATATGTGTTGGAATAAGGATCGTTCCTTGGTTGGTTTTGGCCTTGAAACCCAATTGCATTGGCGCTTTCCCATCCACCATTTTCAATCAACTGTGGAATAAGGATCATTCCTTGGTTGGTTTTCAGAGGCATGTCCATGCATAGAATATACGCCACATACAATTGGTCCTTGCATCTTCATGCCCACGGCCAACTGAGACACAATAGAAGTAAGATTAGCCAATTGTGAATTAATGTCGGAAGTAGAACTTACCTCATGAACATGTTGCCGTGGGGGTCCTCTTTGGCCTACTCCTTCGTATTGTTGATCGTTCAACGCTCGATTAGAAATCAAGGTCTTGGCAGCCATAGGTGTTTTGTCCACTAATGCTCCACCTGCCGAGGCATCGAGCATTTGACGTTCTAATGGTAGGAGGCCCTCGTAGAAGTATTGCAAAAGTAGCTCCTCCTTCATCTGATGCTGTGGACAAGAAGCAACAAGTGATTTAAAACGTTCATAGTATGCAGGAAAAGACTCACCTTCATCTTGTTGAATTCCACTTATTTTTTTACGAAGAAGAATGATGCGAGAAGTTGGGAAAAACTTCTCCAAAAATGCTCTTTTCATACTCTCCCATGAAGTGACAGTGCCAGGAGCCAACTCGTATAACCAATCCTTAGCTTTATCCATTAAAGAGAACGGAAAAGCTTTCATCTTCAAAATACTTCCGTCAACATTGACGGGAGTCATGCTTGAACAAACTACTTCAAACTCTTTAAGATGCTTGTTTGGATCTTCCATGGAAAGCCCATGGTATTTAGGAATGTGGTGCAACAAGCTTGACTTCAACTCGAATTCATCGGTCTTGCCTTGGGCAGCCGCGGGGTATTGAATGCATAATGGTGCAGCATTGGCCAACCCTGAGGCCGAAAGCTCTTTAATGGTCCGATTGTCCGCTGCCATAACTTCTTCTTCCACTTCTTCAAACTCAGATTCGGCCTCTGAACTTGAACTAGGTTCACTACGTTCGGGATGCCTCCTCTTTCTTCTCAAATCACGTTCAAAATCGTCGTCAAAGTCTAAGATATGTGCATGCACAGTTTGAGAACTCCGCGTCATGCACTAGTACCTAAAAAACAAGAAACAAAAATAGGTCAGAAACTAAAACAAAATCAGAAACAAAGTGAAATAAATGAAACAAAAGCAATCCAAGGGATTAGCAAAGTTGCTAATCCCCGGCAACGGCGCCAAAAATTTGATGCGAAATATATTAAGCACACAAATTAAACCCTCTTCTGACAATTGTAGCAAAGTATGTAAGTAGGGATCGTTCAAAACCGGGGATTAGGAGGGATTGCTAAACTCTTGAAAACTGACCTAAGAACTCCAAAACAAAGTTAAAAACACTAATTTGGACTCAAAGAATGAAAAACCAAAGTTAAAACACTAAAACAAAACAAAAACTCAAAACAGCAACTAGAAGACTCAAAACTGCCTAAAAACCACTTTCTGGGCAGTTTTGAGCACCTACACTAATTTGGACGAAATTGGTTGAAAACTTGACTCAAAACACTTAAAAACATGAACCAAAACAATTTCTAACTAAATTGAGACTTCAAAGTAAAGGGGGATTTGATTTGGACGAAATTAAAGTTGAGAAAACAGATTGCAAAGTAAAACTGATTTTGAAACGTTTTTGGGGTTTTTAATGGATGATGGACTAGTTAGGGGTTCTTTCTCCACACATGACAAGTATGCAAATGACTCGATTTCCAGTTATTCCTTCATAAAATTATGAATGACAATGCCCCAAATTAACCGTGACATCACTAGTTAATTCTCAAGTTTTCCTTGTGTTATTGAATTGGATGACATCATACGACAACCCAAAGTATTCTTCAAAAGTTCCTTACATGACATCATAATAAAGATACAATCAAAGATCATTACGTTCAATGAAAACTATAAGCATTGACAAAGCACTTGTGACTATGACATCATGACACTTATGCTAGGAATTGAACTTAACGCGATTGTGACTAGCAACCTTCACTACTTGTGAATATAAGTGTGTGACAATTATGTGAAACAAACTTATATTCTAGCATCATATTCATGCAAGCCAATTAAGTGTCGACCCCTAATTAACAAACACAAATACGTTATTACTCGCACAGTTAAGCCAATTGCATTCACGATTCAAGAACTCATAACTGGAATTTATCTAATCAACTTGCACACATAGTTATGGCTTCGAAATCACCCCTAACCAATAGGGGTTTAGCCACTCATGTTCATAGCAAAATGAAAGGAAAATAAATTAAACATTGAAATCATAAAACGAATTACACCTAGAATGCACCAACGACGAAGCTTGAGCATCCAAGAGTCTTTCCTTCTTTCTCCTTGCTACGGCACAAAGGTGGATGGGATGGTTGGGATGTGTTTTAGGATCAGGGATTATGGAATTGGATGGAGGATAGGCACGGCAAGGTGTAGTGTTTGGCTGGAATTGTGTTTCTAGGCTTTTAGGATGTGTAGAGTGGTGTGGCTAGATGAATGGACGAAAATTGGGTGAACGAGTGATCCCCCAAGTGCCTTGCTGCAAAGCCTTATTTATAGGGCTAGGAAAGGTTTTGAACTTAGTTGAAACCAAAAGGTTTTTTGTACCAGAAATTCTATACATGAAACACTTAAAGGATATATGTGTGTAGCTTGGACAAGGTAGGAGACAAGATAGGACGGCTAGGAGACAAGGTAGGACGGTTAGTGACGGCTAGGAGACAAGGTAGGACGGCTAGTGACAAGCTAGGACGGCTAGTAGACAAGGTAGGACGGCTAGTGACAAGCCAGGATGGCTAGGAGACAAGCTAGGACGGCTAGGAGACAAGCTAGGACGGCTAGTGACAAGCTAGGACGGCTAGGAGACAAGCTAGGACGGCTAGGAGACAAGCTAGAAATTAGGCACCATGTGTGAATAGATAAAGCCTTCTAGAAATAAGGTTTTTTTAGGCCCCCTTGCAGCTCCCTAACTGAATTCAAGCCTTCAAATTCGTCCATCCTCATGCCTCCATGCTTGCACTATCCAATCTTGGCCCAAAAATGCTCTAGAATGCTCCAAATTGCTTTTTTTTGCATACTTTGACACTAAAACCTGAAATTGCACGAAAATGACTTTAAACACTTAAACTAACTAAGGAAAAACAACATAAATGCATGAGAACAAGCCAATTAAGTCGCATAAAAATGCTCCTATCATCCTCTCCCTTACAATCCAAACACCATCCTTCCATTTTTACCACTCCCCAAACCATTCACACCATCAAACTATCCTTAGACCTTGTGCTACAACGAAGAGGAAGATAAGAGGGCCTAAACGTTCATACAATTCAAGTTTGAGTTGTTGGAATGTTTAGGTGTTTCTTTGATTTCAATGTTTAATTTCAATACTCTTTGTTTTGTACGAATGAGGAATGGAAGAGAAGAGGGCCTAAACGTTCATACAATTCAAGTTTGAGTTGTTGGAATGTTTAGGTGTTTCTTTGATTCTCTTTGTTTTGTACCATGAGGAACTAAAACCCCCTTGGCTAGGGGGTAATTCGAAATATATGTTTATGCTTGCATTTTGATTTGATTACTTCTAATTGCGTTTCATAAGTTGTGGATTCAATTCGTTTAACTGTTTGATTGATAACTTATTTATGTATGTTTATTGAGAGTGCACACTTAATTTTCATGCATGAATATGACGCTAGAATATAAGTGAGTTTCACCTAATAGTTACAAACTTATATTCACAAGTAGTGGAGGTTGCTTATAAACAATCGCGTTAAACGAATTCTTGGCATAAGTTTCATGCGTATTCCATAGTAACGAATGCCTCGTCAACACTTATAATTTTCATAGGGTGTAATGATTCTTGCTTGTATCTCTATTATGCAATCATATAGGGGACTTGTGGGGAATATTTTGGGTTGTCGTATGCAATCATCCAATTCAATAACGTTAGGAAGATTTGAAAGTTAATTTAAGCGGATCTAATTAACTTGGAGCATTGAGAATTCATGGTTTATTGAACCGCAATTGGAAATCGTTTTATTATGCAAGTATAACATATGTGGAGATGAACCCCGTAGCTAACTTTCCATCCATTCAATTCCATCAATTTGTTCTTTCTTTTCTTGTTTCTGTTTTCATGTTTAATTTAACTTGTTGTTCAATTATGTTAAACATGTGGAACTAATTTCTTTTTAGTTAGAGGCGAATTTGAAGCCATGGACATATGTTGGTTATGATTTGATTTACTCCAGTTATGAATTCATGAACTTTAAATGTGGTTTACTTTTCTGTTTTGATTAAGAACTTGTTTATGTATGTGGGTTGAGGGTCGACACTTAATTTGCATTACTAAACTTGATGCTAGGATATAAGGGAATTTCACCTAATCGTTATGAACTTATATTCATGAGTAGTAAAGATCGCTAGTCACGATTGTGTTTAGTAAACCCTAGGCTGGATTAACATGCGTATTCCATAGTTATGAATGCCTAGCCGATGTTTATGATTTCCGTTGAACTTAATGATCTTTGTTGAATGTCTCTATCATGCGTATTCCATGATTAGGGACTTTGATTAGGAATAATTTGGTTGTAATGCGTATTCCATTCAATCCAATGAATCTAGGGAAATCTGAAAGTTAGTTTAAGCGGACCTAATTAACTTGGAGCATTGTCATTCATCGTTCGTTGAAGTCATAACTGGGAATCAAATTATATGCATATGTTCATGTGTGGATAAGGAACCCTCTAACTAGTTTCTCATCATTTTATTTCATTAATTTCGTTTTTAGAATCTGTTTTAATTCCAAGTTTCTGTTTTAGTTTTAAATTCGTCAAAACCAATCCCCCATTTATTTTAAAATGTCAAATTAGTTAGAAATCAATTTAGTTTGTGTTGTTAAGAGTCTTGAGTCAAGTCATAACTTAATTTCGTCCAATTTTGTGTTTGTACTCAAAACTGCCCAGAAAGTGGTTTTTAGGCAGATTTGAGTGTGTTTGTGCTGTTTTGAGTCTTTTAGTTTGTTTGAGTGTTTTAAGCGTTTAGTTTCGCATTCTTTGAGTCTAGTTTAGTGTTTTAAACTTTATTTTACGTTTTTGAGTCAGTTTCCAAGTGATTTGCAATCCCTCCTAATCCCCGGTTAAGAACGATCCCTACTTATACTTATACTACAATTGACAAAAAGAGGGTTTAATTTGTGCGCGTATAATTCACGCATCAGAATTCATTTAACGCGATCGTTTATAAGCGACCTCCACTACTTGTGAATATAAGTTTGTAACTATTAGGTGAAACACACTTATATTCTAGCATCATATTCATGCATGAAAACTAAGCGTGTGATGTGATATATAATAGCACACAAATTAAACCCTCTTTTTGACAATTGTAGTATAGATATAAGTAGGGATCGTTCTAGGCCGGGGATTAGGAGGGATTGCTAATCTAATGAAAACTGACTCAAAGATACAAAAAAAAGCTTCAAAACACTTAAACAAACTCAAAAGACTCTTAACTAAACTTATATGACTCAAAACAAACTTAAAAGACTCTAAACAACACAAAACAATCAAAAAGACTCAAACTAGACTCTAAGACTCATTCATTCCTCTTTTGCTCCAAAAGACTCCAATTTGCATCTTCTTGCACACTTTGGCTTTATAATCTGAAAATACACAAAAGTGACTTTAAACACTAAAATAACTAAGGAAACACAACATAAATGCACGAGAACAAGCTAATTAAGTCGCATGAATATGCTCCTATCATGAATCATGAAAGTCAACGCCCCGGGTTAATTAGGCTCGCTTAAATTAACCTTCAAGTTCTCCTTAAGTTAATGAATTGGATGGGACAGCGCATACAACAATTCAAAACATTCTCCAAAAGTCCTTTACGTGAAAAGCACAATAAAGATACAATCAAAGATCATTAAGCAACATGAAAACTATAAGTGTTGACGAGGCATTCGTTACTATGATGAGCATGAAACTAGTGCCAAGAATTCATTTAACGCGATCGTTTATAAGCGACCTCCACTACTTGTGAATATAAGTTTGTAACTATTAGGTGAAACTCACTTATATTCTTGCATCATATTCATGCATGAAAACTAAGCGTGCACTCTCAATAAACATACACGAATAAGTTATCAATCAAGCAGTTAAACAAATTGAATCCACAACTCATGAAATGCCAACTGAAGGTAATCAATTTATATTGCAAGCATAAACATGGTTTTGAATCACCCCCTAGTTAACTAGGGATTTAGCCTCTCATGTTCACAGAAAGAGAAACAAAATTGAAATTAAACATAGAGAACAAAAGATTGATTACACCTAAAACGCCCAACTATTCCACTTTGAATTTCTGCACGTCAAGCTCCTCTTTCTTCTTCTCCTTGCTGCGGCAGAGAGGTTCTTGGGGATTTTTGGATGTTATTTTGGTTTAGGAATGGATTTAGGGTGGTAAAGGGTTGCGGCAAGGGTTGTGGGTGGTGTATGGAGGTGTAGAATGGTGGCTAGTGATGCGAAAATTAACTTAACACACAAATTAACCCTCTTTTGACAATTGTAGCATATAAATAAGTAGGGATCGTTCTTACACCGGGGATTAGGAGGGATTCCTAAACACTCTAAACTGACTCAAATAAATAAAACTGACCTTTAAAACACTTAAACTCACTTAAAAAGACTCAAACACGTTCACAAGACTCAAAATAGGCTAAAAACACTCAAAACTGCCTTAAAAACACAATCTGGGCAGTTTTGAGCCTAAACACAAACTTGGACGAAAATTGGTTCTAACTTGACTCAAAACTCTTAGAAACACAATCTAAAACATATTTGGACCAATTAGACACTCTAAGAAAATTGGGGATTTGGTTTTGGACGAAAATCAAACAAACAAAACAATAATGTAAAATAGGCAGATTTAGGCGAATTTGATAAAATTAAGTGGATGGTGAGATGGCTAGGAGGTTTTTCTCCACACATGACATACTTGCATACAACACAATCTTCAGTTGCTTATTCAATGAATTTATGAACCTTAACACCCCAAGTTAATTAGGTACGCTTAAATTAACTCTCAGATTTCCCTTAGGCCATTGAATTGAATGGAATTAGCGCATTGCAATCAAATTATTCCTTAAAAGTTTTCTATATGAAAGCGCATATTTAGGCGACTTAACTAGCTTATTCTTGTACATTTGTGCTATTATTTCTTAGTTAATGTCGGATTACAACTCAATTTCGTGTGTTTGTAGGTCCTATGGGTCAAAGTATCAAGAAAGTGCATTTTGGTGCATTTTGGAGCTATTTTGGACACTATGGGGATAGCTTGCATATGGGCTAACATGGATGGACGAATTTGAACTTCAAGAGGCTAGATATGTGATAAGAAGAGGAAGGAACTAAGCTAAGGACAAAGTGGATAAGGAAGGAGCTCAAAAGAGGAAACCTTATCCAAAACATTATCTAAACATTATCCAACCTTATCCAACATTATCCAATTATCCAAAACATTATCCAAACCTTATCTCATCTTATCTTATCCAAACCTTATCATGTCTTAATCCTAATTGCATGGGGACCTAAATGGATAATTCTAGAACCTATTTCTAGAAGCATCCTATTCTAGAAGGCCCAAATCTGCCACAAAACCTATTCTTTCTATAAGCCCTAGAAAAGTGGCGCCCCAATCCATTCTAGAAGGCTTTGGCTTGCCTTGCAAGCCAAGCAACCCTCTCCCCTAAGTCAGCCGCACCTCCCTAGGCCCAATCCCTTTGGGATTCTGATTTCCAAGGCCTAATCCTTGTGGATTTGGGTATACAATTCGTTTTATAAAACTATGTGGGCCAAAAACCTCTTCCTAGGTGGATTTGACAACCCATGGCCGAATTCTAGGGCCCTAATCCACCAAATCTGCTAAGTAAACCCTAATCTAATAAACCCTAGGACTATATAAACATATTTTCAGCCACAAATTCGTACCACCCCCTTATGCTATTCAGAAACCCTTGTGCCGCACCTCCATTCTCCATTCTAAGCCTCCATAGACCTCCCTACACATCCATACATCTCTGCCGCACCCTTCCCACCATAATCAACCATCCTCCATCCCTCCAAACTAGAAAACACCATCCAAAACCACCAATTCCATCACCCTAACTTTGTGCCGCAGCAAGGAGGAGGAAGAGGAGCCAATCTGTGCATCGAATCCATCTTGGAATTGCTGAGCATTTAGGTGTATTCTTTCTTATGATTTCCATGTTTAAATTCAATACTTTTTGTTGTGCAAGCATGAGGAACTAATCCCCCCTTTGGCTAGGGGGGAATTTCGAAACCATGGTTATATTTGCATGATGATTTGATTACTTTCAGTTGTGATTTCATGAATGATGAATTCAATTTACTTATCTATTTTAATTAAAACTTGCTTATGTATATGAATTGAGAGTGCACGCTTGATTTGCATGCATAAACATGATGCTAGGATATGAGGGAACTTCACCTAATCGTTGGGAACTCACATCCATGAGTAGTTAAGATTGTTGGTCGCAATTATGTTAAGTAAATTCTTGGTATAAGTATCATGCGCTTTCATAGTTACGAATGCCTCGTCAACACCTATGATTTCCATAGAACCTAATGATCTTTGATTGTCTTTCTATCATGCGCTTTCATATAGAAAACTTTTAAGGAATAATTTGATTGCAATGCGCTAATTCCATTCAATTCAATGACCTAAGGGAAATCTGAGAGTTAATTTAAGCGTACCTAATTAACTTGGGGTGTTGAGGTTCATAAATTCATCGAATAAGCAACTGGAGATTATTTTGTATGCAAGTATGCCATGTGTGGAGAAAAACCTCCTAGCCATCTCACCATCCACTTAATTTCACCAATTTCGTCAGAATCTGCCTATTTTACATATTTGTTTTGTTTGTTTGATTTTCGTCAAAAACCAAATCCCCAAGTGTCTTAGAGTGTCTAATTAGTTAGAATATGTTTTAGATTGTGTTTTTGAGTGTTTTGATTCAAGTTGTTACCCAAATTCGTCCAAATTAGTGAAAGTGCTCAAAACTGCCCAGAAAGTGTTTTTAAGGCAGTTTTGAGTGTTTTGGGGCTGTTTTGAGTCTTTGGGTTTGTTTTAGTGTTTTTATTGTTTAGTTTTGCATTCTTTGAGTCTAGTTTGGTGTTTTAACCTTTGTTTTACGTTTTTGAGTCAGTTTCCAAGTGATTTAGCAATCCCTCCTAATCCCCGGTTTAGAACGATCCCTACTTATTTATATGCTACAATTGTCAAAAGAGGGTTAATTTGTGTGTTAAGTTAATTTTCGCACCAAATTTTGGCGCCGTTGCCGGGGATTAGCAACTTTGCTAATCCCTTGGATTGTTATTTTCGTTTTTCTTATTAGATCAGATTCTTATGTTATTTTGTTTCTTGTTTTAGGTACTTGTTTATGACTCGGAGTTCTAATCCGGTTCACGAACATATTTTAAACTTTGACGACGATTTTGAGCGTGAGTTGAGACGTAAGAGGAAGAACCCGGAACCTAGTGAATCAAGTGCAAGTTCCGAGTCCGTTTCTGAATTTGAAGAGGAAGTGGAAGACATGGCAGCGGACAATCGAACAATCAAGGAACTTTCCGCTTTGGGATTGGCCAATGCCGCACCCTTGTGCATCCAATACCCAAGGGCGGCTCAAGACAAGACTGCTGAGTTCGAATTGAAGTCAAGCCTGTTACATCACATTCCGAAGTACCATGGGCTGTCCATGGAAGATCCGAACAAGCACTTGAAGGAGTTTGAAGTCGTTTGCTCAAGCATGACTCCGGTGAACGTGGATGAGAGCATCTTGAAGATGAAGGCCTTTCCCTTTTCTCTCCAAGAGAAAGCGAAAGATTGGTTGTACGAGTTGGCTCCCGGAACGGTCACATCATGGGAGAGCATGAAACGAGCTTACTTGGAGAAGTTTTTCCCAACTTCTCGAGTCATCCTCCTACGAAAAAGGATAAGTGGAATCCAACAAGATGAAGGTGAATCCTTTCCTACTTATTATGAACGTTTTAAATCTCTTGTTGCTTCATGTCCACAGCATCAAATGAAGGAGGAATTACTTCTACAATACTTTTACGAGGGACTTCTACCTATTGAACGTCAAATGCTAGATGCCTCAGCGGGAGGAGCATTGGTGGACAAGACCCCCACGGCTGCAAAGTCCTTGATTGCTAATCGAGCATTGAACGCTCAACAATACGAAGGCGTTGGACAGAGGAGTACCCCACGGCAACACCAAGTCAATGAGGTAAGTGCCATAACCGAACTTCAAAATCAAATGGCTAACCTTACTACGTTGCTTTCTCAGGTGGTGGAAGGTCCAAAAGTCAAAACCGTAGCTTCTTGTGGCGTATGCTCCATGCAAGAACACCCTACAGACAAGTGTCCACAATTAATCGAGAATGGAGGGTGGGAGACACTCAATGCCGTGGGATATGGCAACCAATACCAATCACGTGGTGATCCGTTCTCTAATACTTACAATCCCGGTTGGCGTGATCATCCGAATTTCAAATGGCGAGACCCCCAACAAGGTCAACAACAAAGCGGATTTAGGCAACAACCCCCGGGTTTCTATCAAAAGCCGTTGGCACCACCACAAGCCCAAGCACAACCTGCCCAAAGCAATGTAGGTAATTCAAGTGAAAATGATAAGATTTTTCAATTACTTACTACTTTGACGCAGGAAGTCCAAACTCAAAACAAAGAGAGGCAAATCCAAGACAAGAGGGTGGACAACTTGGAGAAGCAAGTGGGACAGATTGCCGAATTCATGGGCCAATTTAGAGAGCAAGGCAAGTTGCCTAGCTCAACCATCGTCAATCCAAAAGGAGGTTTTGAAACCGCTAAGGCTATCACCTTGAGAAGTGGCAAACAAGTTGGAACAGCCTCACAACCCTCTAAATCAGCCCCAACGGAGGACGAACAGTTGCAATTTGAGGAGGGGGAGCAAGAACAAGCCACGGCAAGGGTAGAAAGTACCATGCCGCAGCCACCCAACCTGCACCATTCGGCTTCCAAGGGTAAGGAGGTTCCAAATTCGATTATTTCTAATGTTATTCCTCCAAATGCACCCTTTCCTCGTAGATTCATGCAAACAAAGAAGGAGGAAGCTGAAAAGGACATCTTGGAGACATTTAGGAAAGTACAAGTCAATATACCACTTTTGGATGCAATTAAGCAAGTTCCAAGGTATGCTAAGTTTTTAAAAGAACTTTGCACTACTAGGAAGAAAATTTCGAACAAAGAGGTTGTAAAGGTAAGTGAAAATGTCTCAGCCATCTTGCAACGTAAATTGCCCCCTAAATGCAAAGATCCGGGTAGTTTTACAATTCCTTGTGTTATTGGCAATAATCGTTTTGAGGATGCCATGCTAGACTTAGGTGCATCTATTAATGTTATGCCTTACTCAATTTATGCATCTATGAACCTAGGTGAGTTAAAAAATGATGGTGTGGTTATTCAATTGGCCGATAGATCTAATGCCTATCCAAAGGGTGTTTTAGAAGATGTTTTAGTGCAGGTTAATGATTTAATCTTTCCGGCTGATTTTTATGTACTTGAAATGGAAGACTCGGTTCATTCTCCACCCTTGCCACTCCTACTTGGAAGACCATTCATGAAAACAGCTCAAACGAAGATTGATGTGGCCAAGGGAGTATTAACAATGGAGTTTGGTGGTGATATAATTAAATTCAATGTTTATGACTCTATTAAGAAGCCTAATGATGTTCGTTCTTGTTTTGCCATTGATGTGCATATGGATATAGGGCAGGAACAATCCACACCTATCAAGAAAGATGCATCAAGAACCACCATTGAAGAGGGAATTGGAGTGGTTGCCCTAAAACCATCCAATCTGGCCGAGAGTAGCCATAGTGACTTTGTTGATATGGCTGCCACTTTTGAGCCTCCATCACAATATGTTTGTAAGTCTCTAATTCCAATTCCAATTCCCATTTCAACTAATACGGTGTTACCTTCTTTGGTGCAGGTACCCAATCGATTTCAAGGTGGTGGGAGCATTTACATGGACTTTAGGAACCAAAACACCACAATCCGGGAGGATCACTATCCCCTCCCATTCATTGAGCCATGCTATGAACACTTTGGGAAGCATGCCGTGGAGGACAGATCCCTCCATGCTGTGGGTACTACTAGTGAAGCTTAACATGGCGTATTCGTCCGGCTGGAAGACGTTAAAGCAAGCGCTTCTTGGGAGGCAACCCATGTATTCGACAAGGAGAAGATGGAACTTCCATTCCAAACCCAGATTTGCGTTTCTAAACCCTTCTCCTTGCTGCTTATTTTATCATGCTTAGTTGCTTATTATTTGTTTGCTTTTATGTGAGTCTTTGTGTGAAACATTGAGGACAATGTTTGATTTAAGTGTGGGGGGGGTAAACATGTGTTTTTATGCAAAAATTCGTGGGATTCTATCACCTATCACTTCTAATGTTGTTTCTCACTGTTTTTAAGTGTTTTTAATGCATTTTGAGCTGTTTTGGTGTGTGTTGAAGTAAAAATCCGAAAAATTGAAAAAAAAATTGAAAAAAGTGTTTTGAAAAAGCCAAAAAGAGTTGTTTTTGTGTGTTTGTTTGTGTCTTAGGGTACCTTCCAACACAATGATGAGGATTTGGTTTTTAATGGATGATGGTTAAAGAAAGTTACAAACATGGATGGACGTTTGATATACTCTTTGGTTTATGCTTGTTTGTAGTTATAGTTTACGAATTCACATGTAATCACAAATGATAAAAATCAGTTTTTGTAACATGCTTGAAGGAATGAACTCAAACTAACGCTACATCCCTGAGAGACTTGAGCCTAAATGTTTATTTGGAGAGTTATTAATCTGTGCATTCTTGTTTTCTAAAAGTCGTTGCATGATCTCATTATTCTTTGCTTGGTTGCTACTTAGAATGCGTTTCATCACTATAGTTCCAAATACTAGAACTCATACCCGTTTTATTCAAAGCATGAAATTGATTAGCATAACAAATAACAAGAAGAAGTTGTGTAGTAGTCACCACCATAGCCAAATAGCCGAATCCACCCTTGTCATTTGTATTGTAGGTCTAAACCCCTTTGAGCCTTATTTAGCCTATTTTCTTGTTAACCACATCATCCTTACCTAGCCTAGAATAGGACTTTCCATACCCTTGTTCTTGAAGTATAGTGGAGCATAACTTAGAAGGAATTCCTTTTGAGTGACATTCTTGCAGAAAACAAGTGTGGGGGAAAGGATTTTGTGAGTGTGTGTGTGCCAAAGTCTTAAAAGGGGCACGGGAAAAAGAAAGAAAAAAAAAAAATCGTGAAAAAGAAGAAAATAAAGAAAAGAAGTGAGAAAGAACTCACAAGTGAGATTGTTGAAGAAAGGGTCCAAAAAGTTTGAATATGGCCCTAAGTGTTGTGTGACTTCCCCTTGGGTGTTCAAAGTGGACTTCTGCGTTCTAAAGGGAATTCTAAGTGCCTAATTCAATACTTTGCTCACTATTGCTTTAAGAATGTTTGTTTATCCTTTACCTTTCGTTGTTAGCCAATACCCTATCCCCGTTACAACCCTTTGACTTCTATCTTGATTGTTATGTGTTTCAATATGTGGAGTTTAAAATGGGTTTGAGCATATGGTATCCCTGGTTCTCGCGTCTAAGTAGTGGCATTCCATTCATGAGATTATATATATATACATGTTAATAATTCCAGAAAGTGCTTTCCTTGTTATAACATATGTGAGTGTTCGTCTGCATGTTTACATCAATCTTCTCACATATACCTAGTGTAGGGAGTGTAGTTAGAAAATCTGTGTGAAAAATTGAGAGTACATCTAGTAAGGAATTGAGGGAATTCTCTAAGGCATGTTACTACATTCAAAATGTTGTTTTAATTGATTAAATGCGAGCTAGTGAATGGTGACTATGATTAAGTATGCTCGAGGGTAAGGATTGCTTAAATCTATGTGAGTAGTGACCTTTAACATGTTATGTTTCATTGGAAATCCCTGAGGCAACGTTGGAAGGTTTAGAGTTATGTTTTGTTTCTTTTGTTTATTTGTTTTGCTCGAGGACTAGCAAAAGATAAGTGTGGGGGAATTTGATAGGAGCATATTTAGGCGACTTAACTAGCTTATTCTTGTACATTTGTGCTATTATTTCTTAGTTAATGTCGGATTACAACTCAATTTCGTGTGTTTGTAGGTCCTATGGGTCAAAGTATCAAGAAAGTGCATTTTGGTGCATTTTGGAGCTATTTTGGACACTATGGGGATAGCTTGCATATGGGCTAACATGGATGGACGAATTTGAACTTCAAGAGGCTAGATATGTGATAAGAAGAGGAAGGAACTAAGCTAAGGACAAAGTGGATAAGGAAGGAGCTCAAAAGAGGAAACCTTATCCAAAACATTATCTAAACATTATCCAACCTTATCCAACATTATCCAATTATCCAAAACATTATCCAAACCTTATCTCATCTTATCTTATCCAAACCTTATCATGTCTTAATCCTAATTGCATGGGGACCTAAATGGATAATTCTAGAACCTATTTCTAGAAGCATCCTATTCTAGAAGGCCCAAATCTGCCACAAAACCTATTCTTTCTATAAGCCCTAGAAAAGTGGCGCCCCAATCCATTCTAGAAGGCTTTGGCTTGCCTTGCAAGCCAAGCAACCCTCTCCCCTAAGTCAGCCGCACCTCCCTAGGCCCAATCCCTTTGGGATTCTGATTTCCAAGGCCTAATCCTTGTGGATTTGGGTATACAATTCGTTTTATAAAACTATGTGGGCCAAAAACCTCTTCCTAGGTGGATTTGACAACCCATGGCCGAATTCTAGGGCCCTAATCCACCAAATCTGCTAAGTAAACCCTAATCTAATAAACCCTAGGACTATATAAACATATTTTCAGCCACAAATTCGTACCACCCCCTTATGCTATTCAGAAACCCTTGTGCCGCACCTCCATTCTCCATTCTAAGCCTCCATAGACCTCCCTACACATCCATACATCTCTGCCGCACCCTTCCCACCATAATCAACCATCCTCCATCCCTCCAAACTAGAAAACACCATCCAAAACCACCAATTCCATCACCCTAACTTTGTGCCGCAGCAAGGAGGAGGAAGAGGAGCCAATCTGTGCATCGAATCCATCTTGGAATTGCTGAGCATTTAGGTGTATTCTTTCTTATGATTTCCATGTTTAAATTCAATACTTTTTGTTGTGCAAGCATGAGGAACTAATCCCCCCTTTGGCTAGGGGGGAATTTCGAAACCATGGTTATATTTGCATGATGATTTGATTACTTTCAGTTGTGATTTCATGAATGATGAATTCAATTTACTTATCTATTTTAATTAAAACTTGCTTATGTATATGAATTGAGAGTGCACGCTTGATTTGCATGCATAAACATGATGCTAGGATATGAGGGAACTTCACCTAATCGTTGGGAACTCACATCCATGAGTAGTTAAGATTGTTGGTCGCAATTATGTTAAGTAAATTCTTGGTATAAGTATCATGCGCTTTCATAGTTACGAATGCCTCGTCAACACCTATGATTTCCATAGAACCTAATGATCTTTGATTGTCTTTCTATCATGCGCTTTCATATAGAAAACTTTTAAGGAATAATTTGATTGCAATGCGCTAATTCCATTCAATTCAATGACCTAAGGGAAATCTGAGAGTTAATTTAAGCGTACCTAATTAACTTGGGGTGTTGAGGTTCATAAATTCATCGAATAAGCAACTGGAGATTATTTTGTATGCAAGTATGCCATGTGTGGAGAAAAACCTCCTAGCCATCTCACCATCCACTTAATTTCACCAATTTCGTCAGAATCTGCCTATTTTACATATTTGTTTTGTTTGTTTGATTTTCGTCAAAAACCAAATCCCCAAGTGTCTTAGAGTGTCTAATTAGTTAGAATATGTTTTAGATTGTGTTTTTGAGTGTTTTGATTCAAGTTGTTACCCAAATTCGTCCAAATTAGTGAAAGTGCTCAAAACTGCCCAGAAAGTGTTTTTAAGGCAGTTTTGAGTGTTTTGGGGCTGTTTTGAGTCTTTGGGTTTGTTTTAGTGTTTTTATTGTTTAGTTTTGCATTCTTTGAGTCTAGTTTGGTGTTTTAACCTTTGTTTTACGTTTTTGAGTCAGTTTCCAAGTGATTTAGCAATCCCTCCTAATCCCCGGTTTAGAACGATCCCTACTTATTTATATGCTACAATTGTCAAAAGAGGGTTAATTTGTGTGTTAAGTTAATTTTCGCACCACAACTAAACAACCTAACATGGCAGATTAGAAACAACAACAAAGAGAAGGGTTTTAGGAACACAAATCTGGAATTTGGGGGATTCCTAGGGCTTCCTTTGTTGAATGGATGGGTTGCCTCCCACATAGCGCTTGCTTTAACGTCGTACAGCCGGACGAAGAACACTTTCACTCCAAGTTGGAACCCACGGCATGCAAGGGAAGCTCTTCCACAACATGCTCCACGAAGTTCTCATAGTATGGCTTCAATCTATGTCCGTTCACCTGGAATTCTTGCCCTGTTCTTAAACTCTTAATTTGGACTGCACCATGCACAAAAAGATTAGTAATAACAAAAGGGCCAACCCACTTGGAACGTAACTTACCAGGGAAGAGACGAAGACGTGAGTTGAACAACAACACTTTCTGCCCTATTATAAAAGTCAGGCCTCTAATCATCTTATCATGGAATGCTTTGGTCTTCTCTTTGTAAATTCTAGCATTCTCATAAGCTTCATGTCGTAATTCATCAAGTTCACATAATTGAAGCTTCCTATGAATTCCAGCTTGGTCCACATTCAAATTGAATGTTTTGATAGCCCAATGCGCTCTATGTTCTAATTCCACGGGGAGATGACATGGTTTACCATAAACAAGACGAAAAGGAGACATACCAAGGGGAGTTTTGTACGCTGTCCTATATGCCCAAATAGCATCGTCCAAACGTAAACTCCAATCTTTTCTATTTGGCCCAATGATGCGTAAATTATACGCACACAAATTAAACCCTCTTTTTGTCAATTGTAGTATATGTATAAGTAGGGATCGTTCTGGACCGGGGATTAGGAGGGATTGTTAATCACTTGGATTTGACTCAAAAACGTAAAAACGCAATATAAAACACTAAACTAGACTCAAAGAATGTAAAACTAAACTTTAAAACTCTAAAACAAACCAAAAGATTCAAACAGTACCCAAAGCACTCGAAACTGCCTTAAAAACACTTTCTGGGCAGTTTTGAGCACCTTGAGTACTTTGGACGAATTTGGGAAACAAAATGAATCAAAACACTTATAAACACAAACTAAATGTATTTCTAACTAATCTAACACTTTAAAAGCAATGGGGGATTGGTTTTGAAGAATTTAAATTTAAAACAGAAACTTGGAATTAAAAAAGATTCTAAAAACGAAATTGATGAAATAGAAAGATGAGAAACTAGTTAGAGGGTTCCTTATCCACACATGAACATATGCATATAATTTGATTCCCAGTTATGACTTCAACAAACGATGAATGACAATGCTCCAAGTTAATTAGGTCCGCTTAAACTAACTTTCAGATTTCCCTAGATTCATTGGATTGAATGGAATACGCATTACAACCAAATTATTCCTAATCAAAGTCCCTAACATGGAATACGCATGATAGAGACATTCAACAAAGATCATTAAGTTCAACGGAAATCATAAACATCGACTAGGCATTCATAACTATGGAATACGCATGTTAATCCAGCCTAGGGTTTACTAAACACAATCGTGACTAGCGATTTTTACTACTCATGAATATAAGTTCATAACGATTAGGTGAAATTCCCTTATATCCTAGCATCAAGTTTAGGCATGCAAATTAAGTGTCGACCCTCAACCCACATACATAAACAAGTTCTTAATCAAAACAGAAAAGTAAACCACATCTAAAGTTCATGAATTCATAACTGGAGTAAATCAAATCATAACCAACATATGTCCATGGCTTCAAATTCGCCTCTAACTAAAAAAGAAATTAGTTCCACATGTTTAACTTAATTGAACAACAAGTTAAATTAAACATGAAAACAGAAACAAAAAAAGAAAGAACTAATTGATGGAATTGAATGGATGGAAAGTTAGCTACGGGGTTCATCTCCACACATGTTACACTTGCATAATAAAATTATGAAACTCACCTAATAAATTATGAAACTCACCACCCCGGGTTAATTAGGTTCGCTTAAATTAACCTTCAAATCTTCCTAACGTTATTGAATTGGATGATTGCATACGACAACCCAAAACATTCCCCACAAGTCCCCTACATGATTGCATAATAGAGATACAAGCAAGAATCATTACGCTCTATGAAAATTATAAGTGTTGACGAGGCATTCGTTACTATGGAATACGCATTAAACTTATGCCAAGAATTCGTTTAACGCGATTGTTTATAAGCAACCTCCACTACTTGTGAACATAAGTTCGTAACTATTAGGTGAAACTCACTTATATTCTAGCGTCATATTCATGCATGAAAATTAAGCGTGCACTCTCAATAAACATACATAAATAAGTTATCAATCAAACAGTTAAACAAATTGAATTCACAACTTATGAAATGCAATTAGAAGTAATCAAATAAAAATGCAAGCATAAACATATATTTCGACTTCCCTCATAACTTTGAAATCAAAGAAACACCTAAACATTCCAACAACTCAAACTTGAATTGTATGAACGTTTAGGCACTCTTCTCTTCCATTCCTCATACGTACAAAACAAAGAGTATTGAAATTAAACATTGAAATCAAAGAAACACCTAAACATTCCAACAACTCAAACTTGAATTGTATGAACGTTTAGGCCCTCTTATCTTCCTCTTCGTTGTAGCACAAGGTCTAAGGATAGTTTGATGGTGTGAATGGTTTGGGGAGTGGTGAAAATGGAAGGATGGTGTTTGGATTGTAAGGGAGAGCACGGCAAGGGTGGTTTGATGTCTACATTCTGAAATGGAAGAGTTTTGTGACTGAAATGTGTATGAATTGGAATGACAGCTAGGTTATGATGATGAGTGCATGTGAGTTGAAATGTTGGAGGAACAAGTGCATGTGAATGCATGGTGATTGCATGTGCACGGTTTTGGTTGGAATGCAAGGTTTTGTGTTAGGTGATGGGTGCATGTTAAGTGATAAGTGATAAGTGGTGATGATAAGTGTATGATATGTGATTATGATAAGTGATAAGTGGTGATGATAAGTAATGATATGTGGGAGTGTGGCTGAAATGAAGGAGTGGAATGTTGGAATGTTATGCACGGCTAAGGATATAGGAAAGGTTTAAATGTCCTAAAACTAAAGGGAACAAGGTTCCAACACTTTGGTCTTCAATTAGGTCTTCAATTTTGTACAACACTTTGGCTCCAAGCATAAGCTATCCATCCTTAGCCCAAAAGTGCTCCAAAAGTCTCCAAAATGCATCTTTTTGCTCCTTTAGCCCTTTGGACCTACAAACACACGAAAATAGCTTAAAGTACTAAAATAACTAAAGAAATATAACGTAAATGCACGAGAACAAGCCATTTAAGTCTCATGAATATGCTCCTATCAAATACCCCCACACTTATCTTTTGCTAGTCCTCGAGCAAAACAAAACAAAAGAAACCAAAAACAAAACAAAACGAACAAAACACAACCTACACCTTCCAACAATCGTCTCAGGGATTTCCAATGCACATGACAAGTTAAAAATCATTATTCCCACAGATTTTAGCCATCTTTACACTTAAGTACATTCTTATTCATAGTCACCACATACTAGTTCACAATTAAGCATTTAAAACCATGTTTTGAATGTAGTAAAATGCCTTAGAGAATTCCCTCAACTCCTTACTAGATGTACTCTCGTTTTTCACACAGATTTTCTGACTACACTCCCTACACTAGGTATATGTGAGAAGATTGATGTAAACATGTAGACGAACACTCACATATGTTATAACAAGGAAAGCATTTTCTGGATTTACAATAATGACATGAATATGATCTCATGAATGGAATGCTACTACTTAGAATGAGAACCAGTGATTCCATAAGTTCATATCAATTCCAAACTCCACATTATTGAACACATAACGATCGAGATAGAAGCATAAGGGTTGAAACGGGGCTAAAGGTGTTGGCTAACAATGAAAGGTGAAGGATAAACAAACATTCTTAAAGCAATAGTGAGCAAAGTATTGAATTAGGCACTTAGAATTCCCTTAAGAACGCAGAAGTCAACTTTGAACACCCAAGGGAAAGTCACACAAAACTTAGGGCCATATTCAACTTTTTGGACCCTTTCTTCAACAATCACACTTGTGAGTCCATTCTCACTTATTTTCACTCTTTTTCTTTCTTTTCTTCTTCTTTTTCTCACATTTTTTTTTTCTTTTTCCCGTGCCTCCTTTAAGACTTAGGCACATACATACACACAAAAATCCCTTCCCCCACACTTATTTTCTGCAACATATTCATCAAAAGGAATTCATTATCCGTCATGCTTACTATGCTTCAAGAACAAGGGTACGGATGGTCCTAATCTAGGCTAGGTGAGGATGATATGGGTTAACAAAGAACATGGGCTAAACAAGGCTCAACGGGGTTAAAACTTACAACATATACGAAATATGGGAAGTAAGGCTATTTGGCTATGGTGGCAACTACACAACTTCATCTTGATATATGTTATGCAATTCAATGTCATGCTTTGAATGAAACGGATATAAGTTCTAGCATTTAGTTCTATCATGATACAATTGCATTCTAAGTAGCAACCAAGCAAGGAATAATGAGATCATGCAACAACTTTAGAAAACAAAGAATCACAGAAAATAACTCTCCAAAGAAGGTAATGGCTCGAGTCTCACAGGGTTGTAGCGTTTGTTTGAGTTCCTTCCTTCAAGCATGTTACAAAAACGAATTTTTCTTTTATGATTGCATGTGAAGTCATACATTATAACCATAACCAAGCATATACCAAGAGTAAATCAAACTTTTCTCTATGTTTATAACTCTTTTTAACCGTCATGTAATTACAAACCAAATCCTTATCATTGTGTTGGAAGGTATCCTAAGACACAAACACACAAAAACGACTCAAAACACTCTTTTTAGGCTTTTCAAAACATGTTTTTCAAATTTTTATGTGATTTTCGGAGTTATAAAAGCAAAACATACTAAAACACTCTAAAACAACTTAAAAACACCTTAAAACAGCAACGAACAATATTTGAAGTTATGGGTGATAAAATCCCACGAATTTGCATCAAATATACTTAATTACCCCCCCACACTTAAATCAAACATTGTCCTCAATGTTTTAAGCATAGATTCACACAAAACATAAGTAAACACACAAAAAGTAACTAAACATACTAAACATGGCAGAATGTAACTTAACAAAGAGAAGAGTTTAGGGACGCAAATCTGGTTATGGAGTGTAAATTCCATCTTCTCCTTGGTAATTGCATTGAGGCATTGATCTTGGTGATTCCACAGGCTTTCTCTTGAACTGGTTTCCGCCCATCGTTGATTTTCCTTTGTGCTACTCTTGAACTGGGCAGCAGGATTCTTTTGGTCTTCCCCCGAAGGTCTGAGGTTCCTCCTTTTATCTGTTTCTTTGTTCAATCTTTCCAATTCGTATTGAAGAGGGTTAGAGGATAGCTCAGCATATGCAGTTGTTCCTTGTCTCCACATGCTTCAATGTATCATTTTCACTTGCCTTACTTGCTCCATTGAAGATGACTACTCTAGAGCAACGCTAGGTAAGCAACCAGGAATAGATTCCAGGCAGTTGGCTCCAGATCGAAAGACTGACTCCAAGTGCCGGCTGATTGCTTCTTTCACTTTGCCATGCGAGTAAGAACAAGGACAAAGAAAAAGACAGGGAAAGAGCATGATATGAGATACTTTTGCTTTTGACCTTGATGATATGAGATACCTTTGCTTTTGAAGAAGCGGTGAATGAATCAGCACATGTATTTGTTGTGCTGTTTCCTCCTGGGTCATCTGTACTCCAGGCATCTGGTATCATCTTTGGGGAAGAAGAGGAATTTGAGTATTTCGAAAGGCTTTGCTGCGAGTGCGCCCTCAGAGGTGAGGAAGAGTTGGGCATTTTCTTTAGGTCTGCCTTGCCACAAAAGATGAAGGTCGACATATATAGAGATAATATCAAGTGGTGGTACTGTTCTTTTACCCTTGTCGACAAACGTCTCTTCGATCCCGCAAATCCGGCTTTTTGAAATAGTGGCGCCTCTTCGATTTCTGAATACGCCTCTTTGATTTCTGAACGACGCCTCTTCGATTTCTGAGTAGGCGCCCCTTCGCTTTCTGAACGACACGTAGTAGTGCGGATGCGGCTCCTTTTGACAAAGCTGCACGCGTTTTCTGAAAAGCAGAGAAAGCGTTGCCGAACTTTGCGCTTGTCGGCTAAAGATGTGTAGTTGCGATGATGGCCTCCACGTGTTTTCTGAAAAGAAGAAATCTTTTGACAAAGTTGAACGCGTCTTCTGAAAAGCCAAGAAAGCGTCGCCTAACTTACGCCTGAAATTCCGGCTTTTTGAATCGGTGGACGCGTCGCCTTGGCTTCTTATAGAGGTATCGATCAGCGCTAACATACACACTCTGAAGATTTCCCATTCTTGAACATCGTCTCCGGCCCTTTGAAATTTTAACTCCATCCACCCCTTCTCTTTGAACACTTTTGAAAAATGGCAAACCCATCGAACCTTAGCTTAGAATTGAGTCTCAGCAGTGATACGGGCGCGCAGCGTCAAGGTAACGTATGGCGCCCATCTTTCTTATCTTCTAACGGTCCTCTTACAGGTGAAGACTCCGTGATGCAGGACGCCACAACAGCTACAATAGTAGCTAGGAACCTCCTCACTCCAAAAGATAGTAGGCTGCTGTCAGGACGGTCCGATGAGTTGGCCGTTCAAGAGTCCCTCGCTCTTAGTGTTCAGTGTGCGAGCTCTGTGTCCAACATGGGCCAACGCCTGCTTGCCCGCTCCCGTCAGGTGGAATCATTGATGGCAGAGGTGGAAAGTCTTAAGCAAGAGATCCAGCAGCTTAAGTATGAGAATAGAAGTTTGCATGTGCTTGCAAATAACTATTCGTCGGGCATGAAGAGGAAGCTTGATGAGCTGCAAGAATCTGAGGGTCGAATTCAAAGTGACCGTCAAAGGTTTGCGGCTTATCTCCAGAGGAACCTTTTTCCTGGGTCATCCAACGTTTGGCCAAGTATTGAGGCCTGGAATGCTCTAGCTCCGATGCCTTCCGCTCCGATGCCTTCTGCTCCGATGCCTCGTAGTGGGGCTTCACGTAAACAACCTTTGTGAAGCTCCATCTTTCTCCATGTTTAGTATTTTATTTAATATATAAATTTTTTTCTTTTTTTTTTTTTTTTTTTTTGTGTTTGTTTTTTTTTTTTTTTTTTCGAACATGCTTTGTTTTATTCAGTGCATTGGGCTGACTCCCAAGTAGCGCTTTCTTTTACGTCTTGCAGCCGGACGAAGAACCCAATCACTCCAGGATATGTTCACGAATCGGACGAGAACTCCGAGTCATAAACTAGTACCTAGAACAAGAAACAGTACAAGATTAAGAATCTGGAATAAAATAAAAACAAACGAAAATAAAACAATCCAAGGGTTAGCAAATTTTCTAATCCCCGGCAACGGCGCCAAAATTTGATGCGTAAATTATACGCACACAAATTAAACCCTCTTTTTGTCAATTGTAGTATATGTATAAGTAGGGATCATTCTGGACCGGGGATTAGGAGGGATTGTTAATCACTTGGATTTGACTCAAAAACGTAAAAACGCAATATAAAACACTAAACTAGACTCAAAGAATGTAAAACTAAACTTTAAAACTCTAAAACAAACCAAAAGATTCAAACAGTACCCAAAGCACTCGAAACTGCCTTAAAAACACTTTCTGGGCAGTTTTGAGCACCTTGAGTACTTTGGACGAATTTGGGAAACAAAATGAATCAAAACACTTATAAACACAAACTAAATGTATTTCTAACTAATCTAACACTTTAAAAGCAATCGGGGATTGGTTTTGACGGATTTAAATTTAAAACAGAAACTTGGAATTAAAACAGATTCTAAAAACGAAATTGATGAAATAGAAAGATGAGAAACTAGTTAGAGGGTTCCTTATCCACACATGAACATATGCATATAATTTGATTCCCAGTTATGACTTCAACAAACGATGAATGACAATGCTCCAAGTTAATTAGGTCCGCTTAAACTAACTTTCAGATTTCCCTAGATTCATTCGATTGAATGGAATACGCATTACAACCAAATTATTCCTAATCAAAGTCCCTAACATGGAATACGCATGATAGAGACATTCAACAAAGATCATTAAGTTCAACGGAAATCATAAACATCGACTAGGCATTCATAACTATGGAATACGCATGTTAATCCAGCCTAGGGTTTACTAAACACAATCGTGACTAGCGATTTTTACTACTCATGAATATAAGTTCATAACGATTAGGTGAAATTCCCTTATATCCTAGCATCAAGTTTAGGCATGCAAATTAAGTGTCGACCCTCAACCCACATACATAAACAAGTTCTTAATCAAAACAGAAAAGTAAACCACATCTAAAGTTCATGAATTCATAACTGGAGTAAATCAAATCATAACCAACATATGTCCATGGCTTCAAATTCCCCTCTAACTAAAAAAGAAATTAGTTCCACATGTTTAACTTAATTGAACAACAAGTTAAATTAAACATGAAAACAGAACCAAAAATGAAAGAACTAATTGATGGAATTGAATGGATGGAAAGTTAGCTACGGGGTTCATCTCCACACATGTTACACTTGCATAATAAAATTATGAAACTCACCTAATAAATTATGAAACTCACCACCCCGGGTTAATTAGGTCCGCTTAAATTAACCTTCAAATCTTCCTAACGTTATTGAATTGGATGATTGCATACGACAACCCAAAACATTCCCCACAAGTCCCCTACATGATTGCATAATAGAGATACAAGCAAGAATCATTACGCTCTATGAAAATTATAAGTGTTGACGAGGCATTCGTTACTATGGAATACGCATGAAACTTATGCCAAGAATTCGTTTAACGCGATTGTTTATAAGCAACCTCCACTACTTGTGAACATAAGTTCGTAACTATTAGGTGAAACTCACTTATATTCTAGCGTCATATTCATGCATGAAAATTAAGCGTGCACTCTCAATAAACATACATAAATAAGTTATCAATCAAACAGTTAAACAAATTGAATTCACAACTTATGAAACGCAATTAGAAGTAATCAAATAAAAATGCAAGCATAAACATATATTTCGACTTCCCTCATAACTTTGAAATCAAAGAAACACCTAAACATTCCAACAACTCAAACTTGAATTGTATGAACGTTTAGGCACTCTTCTCTTCCATTCCTCATACGTACAAAACAAAGAGTATTGAAATTAAACATTGAAATCAAAGAAACACCTAAACATTCCAACAACTCAAACTTGAATTGTATGAACGTTTAGGCCCTCTTATCTTCCTCTTCGTTGTAGCACAAGGTCTAAGGATAGTTTGATGGTGTGAATGGTTTGGGGAGTGGTGAAAATGGAAGGATGGTGTTTGGATTGTAAGGGAGAGCACGGCAAGGGTGGTTTGATGTCTACATTCTGAAATGGAAGAGTTTTGTGACTGAAATGTGTATGAATTGGAATGACAGCTAGGTTATGATGATGAGTGCATGTGAGTTGAAATGTTGGAGGAACAAGTGCATGTGAATGCATGGTGATTGCATGTGCACGGTTTTGGTTGGAATGCAAGGTTTTGTGTTAGGTGATGGGTGCATGTTAAGTGATAAGTGGTGATGATAAGTGTATGATATGTGATTATGATAAGTGATAAGTGGTGATGATAAGTAATGATAAGTGGGAGTGTGGCTGAAATGAAGGAGTGGAATGTTGGAATGTTATGCACGGCTAAGGATATAGGAAAGGTTTAAATGTCCTAAAACTAAAGGGAACAAGGTTCCAACACTTTGGTCTTCAATTAGGTCTTCAATTTCGTCCAACACTTTGGCTCCAAGCATAAGCTATCCATCCTTAGCCCAAAAGTGCTCCAAAAGTCTCCAAAATGCATCTTTTTGCTCCTTTAGCCCTTTGGACCTACAAACACACGAAAATAGCTTAAAGTACTAAAATAACTAAAGAAACATAACGTAAATGCGCGAGAACAAGCCATTTAAGTCGCATGAATATGCTCCTATCACCCAACGGTCTTCTCCAAAATCTGTTTGATCTCTCTATTGGACACCTCGGCTTGGCCATTGGTTTGAGGATGGTAAGGTGTGGAAACCTTATGCGTCACATGGTACTTCTTGAGTAAGGCTTCAATGGTACGGTTACAAAAATGAGACCCCCCATCACTGATTAGCACCCTAGGCATTCCAAATCTTGAAAAGATATTAGTTTTCACAAAATCTGCCAGAACTTTAGAATCATTAGTTCGAGTGGCTTTCGCTTCCACCCACTTTGAAACGTAATCAACGGCAAGCAATATGTAATTGAAACCAAAAGATGAAGGAAACGGACCCATAAAATCAATTCCCCACACATCAAAAATTTCAACAACACAAATGGGTACCTGCGGCAATTGGTCTCTTTGGCCTATATTACCTGTCCTTTGGCATCGATCACAAGCTAAACAAAATGTTCTTGCATCTTTAAACAAAGTAGGCCAATAAAAACCACATTCAAGAACTTTTAAAGCTGTCCTTTGGGTGCCAAAATGACCCCCACTAGCATATGTGTGACAAAAACTTAAAATTGAATGAAAATCTGATTCATGCACACATCTCCTTATAATCTGATCTGGGCAATGTTTCCACAAGTATGGGTCATCCCAAACATAAAATCTAGCATCCTTTTTAAGTTTATCACGTTGGAATTTGTTGAGGGTGCTAGGAACTTGTCGAGATACCAAATAATTGACCAAATCGGCATACCAAGGGGTACTTACTTGAATGGACAGAAGTTGCTCATCGGGAAACGTCTCTAAAATGGGAATGGGCTCTTCCTCACGCACCATTCTACTTAGGTGGTCAGCCACCACGTTTTCACACCCTTTCTTGTCTCGAATTTCAAGATCGAACTCTTGAAGTAGGAGCATCCATCGAATGAGTCTTGGCTTGGCCTCCTTTTTCGTGAAAAGATACCTCAAGGCTGCATGGTCAGTGAAAACAATGACTTTAGTACCAAGAAGATATGATCTAAACTTATCTAATGCAAATACAAGCCTCTTGTCTTTTCTTTGCCCTAAAACAGCCCCTAGAGCATAATCAGAGGCGTCACACATCAACTCAAAATGGAGACTCCAATCCGGGGGAGCAATGATTGGTGCCGTGGTCAAGAACTCCTTGAGTTGATTGAATGAAGCCGTGCACTCCTTGGTGAATTCAAACGCCAACGATAGAATCCTGCATGGCCAAGAAAAGAACGAACCTCTCTAACCGAAGTTGGAGAGGGTGAGTGACGTACAAGATCTATTTTGGATTTGTCTACTTCAATGCCGTTTTCAGAGATGATATGACCTAAAACTATGCCTTGTTTAACCATGAAATGACACTTTTCCCAATTAAGAACAAGGTTAGTGTCAACACAACGTTTTAGAATCAAACTAAGATTATGCAAACAACCATCAAAAGAATCACCAAAGACGCTGAAATCATCCATAAAAACTTCAATGATTTTCTCAACATAATCAGAAAATATGCTCATCATGCATCTTTGAAACGTAGCAGGTGCATTACATAAACCAAAAGACATGCGACGATATGCAAATGTACCAAAAGGGCATGTGAAAGTGGTTTTTTCTTGGTCCTCGGGTGCTATGACAATTTGATTATAACCAGAGTAACCATCAAGAAAACAATAGAAAGCATAACCCGCTAACCTTTCGAGCATTTGGTCAATGAACGGCAATGGGAAGTGGTCCTTCCTTGTGGTGGCGTTTAGCTTCCTATAGTCGATGCACACCCTCCAACCAGTTTGAATACGCGTAGGAACAAGCTCATTCTCGGCATTTTCAACCACAGTCACTCCAGATTTCTTTGGAACGCATTGCACGGGCGAAACCCACCTGCTATTAGAAATAGGATAAATCACTCCACAATCAAGTAATTTGATTACCTATTTCTTCACTACTTCCATCATCGGAGGGTTGAGACGACGTTGAGCGTCTCGAGATGTTTTGGACCCCTCCTCTAGAAGTATGCGATGCATGCACATAGTAGGGCTAATTCCCTTTATGTCGGCCAAAGTCCATCCAATTGCTGTTTTGTACTCTTTAAGCACTCGCACCAATTTATTCTCCTCTTGTGCCGTGAGTGAGGATGAGTTGATGACGGGCAAAGTCTCATCCTTGCCTAAAAACACGTACTTCAAGTGACTAGGCAACGGCTTAAGTTCAAGTGTAGGTGGCTGCACAACTGAGGGAAGCATCTTATTAGCCGAAACTGAACTTAAAATAGGGTCAAAAAACTTACTTGAATGTGATGGCAAGGACTCGAGGGCAGCCACCATCTCAATCATATCTTCACTAGGGGGCACGGCCAAGGATTCCCCATGCATGCCGTGGGGTTCCTTGGTGGTTATTTCGATGTTTTGCATGTCCCTTCCTTGTGCAATGACCAATTCAAGTGCATCGTTCTTCAAATTGTCTAAATAGTCCTGCGCCAAAGAGTCAATTATATCAATAGCAAAACACGAATGATTCTCACTAGGGTACTTCATAGAATCAGGATTGAAATTAATAACTTCCCCATCAAATTCCATGGTCAAAGTGCCATTATATACGTCAATCTTCGTACGAGCCGTTTTCATGAATGGCCTTCCAAGGAGGATGGGCAATGAAGGGGTATGTTCGGATTCATCCATTTCAAGCACATAGAAATCCGCTGGAAAGACTAAATGATTGACCTGCACTAACACATCTTCCAAAACTCCCTTTGGATAGGCATTAGATCTATCGGCCAATTGTATAATAACACCATCATTTTTCAATGCTCCTAGATTCATAGATGCATAAATCGAATATGGCATGACATTTATTGATGCACCTAAATCTAACATGGCAGATTCAAAACGAGTATTACCAATGACACATGGAATTGTAAAACTACCCGGATCCTTGCATTTAGGGGGCAGTTTTCTTTGCAAGATGGCGGAGACGTTTTCACCTACTTTTACAACCTCCTTGGTCGAAATCTTCCTCTTATTAGTGCAAAGTTCCTTCAAGAACTTGGTGTACCTCGGGACTTGCTTGATTGCATCCAAAAGAGGGATATTGACTTGAACTTTCCGAAACGTCTCAAGAATGTCCTTTTCGGCTTCCTCTTTCTTTGTTTGCGTGAACCTACTAGGAAAAGGCACATTCGAAGGAAAAACATTAGTAGGAATTGAACTTAACACATTTTTACCTTTATTGGACAGATTGGGTGGTTTAGGGCCACTAGAAGCTTGCGGCAAAGGGAGTTCCACCCTTGCCGTGGGTTTGGTTGCTTCCCCCTCTTCACAATGCAGTTTTTCATCCTCTTTGTGACCTGTTCTTGATGAAGAACCTGCCCCAACTTCTTTTCCGCTTCTCAACACTATGGCCTTGGCAGATTCGAATCCACCTTTCGGATTCACTTGTGTTGAACTTGGTAACTTACCTTGTTCTCTACTAAATTGCCCCATGAATTCAGCCATTTGTCCCACTTGTCGCTTCAACTCCGTCACCTCTCGAGCTTGATTTTGTACCTCATTGGCGTAGTTTTGCATGTCCTTGGTTTTTTTTTCTTGCCCCTGCGCCAATGTAGTTAGTAATTGAATAACTTGAGAATTATCAAAAGACGAACCTGAGTTGTTTTGGGACGATGGTGGTTGGTTGGATTGATATGGCCGTGGGAACCCAGGGGGGTTTTGTTGAAATCCCCTTTGTGGTGCAGATTGTTGGGGCTCTCTCCACTTGAAATTAGGGTGATCTCTCCATCCGGGGTTGTAGGTGTTGGAGTATGGATCATGTTTGGGTTGGTTTTGGCCTTGGAAACCAATGGCATTGGCAGATTCCCATCCTCCATTCTCTATCAACTGAGGGCATGTCTCGGATGGATGCCCTTGCATTGAACACACGCCACACACCTGGTTTTCTTGTTGTTTTGACCCCTTGACAACCTGAGACACAAGAGAAGTAAGTTAGCCAATTGTGATTGAATATCAGAAATTGCACTTACCTCATTCACACTTTGTTGTCGTGGCCCCTCTCTTTGTCCAACACCTTCATATTATTGAGCGTTGTGTGCTCGGTTGGCAATTAGAGCTTTGGCATCCACTAGAGTCTTGTCCACTAATGCACCACCCGCCGAAGCATCTAGCATTTGACGTTCCATGGGAAGGAGTACCTCGTAGAAATATTGAATGAGCAGCTCCTCCTTCATTTGGTGCGGTGGACATGAAGCAACAAGTGATTTAAAACGTTCATAATAAGATGGAAACGACTCACCTTGATTTTGTTGGATGCCACTAATTCGTTTCCTCAAGAGAATGATCTTGGCAGTGGGAAAGAATTTCTCTAAGAATGCACGTTTCATACTTTCCCAAGAATTGACAGTTCCAGGGGACAATTCAAACAACCAATCTTTGGCCTTGTCCATAAGTGAGAATGGAAAGGCCTTCATCTTCAAAATACTCCCATCCACGTTGATGGGTGTCATACTTGAGCAAACTACTTCAAATTCCTTAAGATGTTTGTTAGGATCTTCCATGGACAACCCATGGAATTTAGGAATATGATGTAATAAACTAGACTTAAGTTAAAATTCTTCCGTCTTACCTTCAGCTGCCATAGGGTAATGTATGCATAAAGGGATGGCATTGTCCATACCTGAGGCAGAGAGCTCTTTGAGGGTTCGATTGTCCACTACCATGGTTTGTACTTCCTTCACAACCTGTGCCGTGGCTTCTCCTTCCTCACCTCTTTCGTCAAACTCAGATGTAGAGCTAGAAGATGGTGGGTTAGGGTTTGGTTGATGCTTTTGCTTCCTCAAGGTCCGCTCAAAATCGTCGTCAAAGTCCAAAATATTCTTATGAACAGGTTGGGAACTTCGAGTCATACACTAGTACCTGAAAACAATGAAACAAAAAAAAAAAAATCAGTAACTAAGATAGAAAACAAACGAAAAATAAATAAAAAGAAATAACGAGGGATTAGCAACTTTGCTAATCCCCGGCAACAGCGCCAAAGTTTGATGCGAAAATAGTTAAGCACACAAATTAACCCTCTTATTGTCAAATTGTAGTAAGGATGCAAGTAGGGATCGTTCAGGACCGGGGATTAGGAGGGCTTGCTAAAACCTCTACACTAACTTAAAAACATAAAAACAAAGTTAAAAACGTTCACAAAGACTCGAAGGACTCAAAACAGGTTCAAAAGACTCAAAACTGCCTAAAAACACTAACTAGGCAGTTTCTGACCTTAAACACAATTTTGGACGAATTTAAGATTATAGGTTGATTCAAAACACTTTAAAACACAAACTAAGCAGATTCTAAACACTATAAAACAAGAAAGTAAAGGGGGGTTTTGATTTGACGAAAATTGAAATAACAAAACAAGTTATAAAACTAGGCAGATTGTAAAACGAATTTTGGAAACAAGATGATGGATGGATTAGTTAGAGGTCCATTCTCCACACATGACACATTTATATATGAATCGATTTTCCAATTGCTTTTCACTAACTATGATGCTCAACACCCCAAGTTAGCCGTGGACAGCACTTTTCTAACTTTCAAGTTTTCCTTAAGTTATTGAATTGGATGGGAATGCGCATACAACAACTCAAAACATTCTCTAAAAGTCCCTTACGTGAAAAGCACAATAAAGGTACAATCAAAGATCATTAAGTTTAATGAAAACTATAAGTATTGACGAGGCAATTGTTACTATGAAAAGCATGAAACTTTTGCCAAGAATTCAATTAACACGGTTGTGACTAGCAACCTTCACTACTCATGTTTATAAACTTGTGACGATTAGGTGAAACTCGTTTATAAACTAGCATCGAGTTTATGCATGACGACTAAGTATGCATCCCTAATCAACATACAAAAACAAGTCTTTAATAAACAGATAATTGAATTGCAATCACAACTTAACAAATCACAATTGGAAGAAATCAATTCATATTTCAAACATGTTCATGGCTTCAAACTTTCCCCTAACTAATTAGGGGTTTAGCCACTCATGATTACAACAAACTTACAAAGTAATAGCAAAGTAAACATTGAAAACAAGAACGAAGTACACCTAAAACACTCCAATCTGCAAGCATGAACCGTTTTAGGCCTCCTTCCTCTCCTAGTTGCTGCGGCACAAGGGGTTATGATGAGTTTTGGGGATTATGGATGATATAGAATGATGTGTTTAGGATAGGGATGGATGTAGGGGACGGCAAGGGTTGTTTTTGGGCAGAAAGTATGAAGAATGGTGAAGTATGGATGTGTTAGAGGGAAGGGATGAATTTCTGGCGTGAATGGTGAATGAATGAATGTTTTGTGGCTGCAACAAGGAGGTTTATTAATAGGATTTCAGGAAATAAAACCCTAGGTTATTTAGGTAATCAGAAATTAAGTCAAAAGCTCTTTGAAATAGGAAATCAAATCAGAAATCTAAGGGAAAGTAGTGAATAGGTGCGGCAAGGCAATAAAACACAAAAGGAATGTGTTTTAATGCAAGGAAACAGGAAAGAAACATCCCCCTTGCACGGCAAGTGATAGGAGCATATTCATGCGACTTAATTAGCTTGTTCTCGTGCATTTATGTTGTGTTTTCTTAGCTGTTTTTGTGTTTAAAGTCACTTTTGTGCATTTCAGATTATAAGGCCAAAGTGTGCAAGAAGATGCAAATTGGAGTCTTTTGGAGCAAATGAGGAATGAATGAGTTGAAGACTTGAAGAAACGATGAATTCCTACTCCAACGATGAATTCCTACCAAAACGAGGATTCCTACTCAAACAAGGATTCCTACTTGGAGTAGGAAAGTTAACCCTAGGTTTCCCGTTTTGGTAACCTTTCCTAATCTTAAACGTCCGTATTTTCTAGCCACTTTGAAGGCCTTGTAGGCACTTTAGGACACAAAACGAAGGCCCTAGGGCTCTTAAACACCCTTGCCGTGCCCTTTTCTCTTCTCCCCTTCCTTTGCCATGCAAGGGGGGGTATTTAGGTCCATTGTCATTCACTTAAACCCTATTTCCCTCTCCTAACCTAACCCTAGCCGCACCTTGCAGCCATCCCTTTTAATTTCTGATTTTATTTCCTAATTTTAAAAGCCTTTGATTTAATTTTAATAAGCTAGGGTTTATTTTCTGAAACCCTACACACTTTTACAACCTAGCCGCACCCTTCTATTCTCTCCTTTGAATCCATAGCCTTTCATTCATCCAAAATGCATCTCAGCTGCAAGTCCCCATCTATTTTCACCATAACCCTAGTTCCTATATCAGCCGCACCCTATTATTCACCCTAGCTCTCATTCACTTATGATTGACATCATTCAGCCACCATAACCCTACATTCATCCTAAGCCGTAGCCTCCATCACCCTATTCTCCATTCAATCCGCAGCTTCCCATCATTCACCCTAATTTCTCCCTAAGCCGCAGCCATCTCTCCATCTCCCCCATCCATTGCAGCCAATTGCCATCCTTGCCGCAGCTTCTCCACCCTTCCTCCACCATTCCATACACCATCCACACCTCCATACACCTTCCACAACCCCTTGCCGCACCACCAAATCCCCATAAACCCATCTACAACCCAGAAATCATCCCAAATCATCCAAAAACCCTCTTTGCCGCAGAAATTCAAGTGGATTCGTTGGGCGTTCTAGGTGTAATCAATCCTTTGTTCTTTATGTTTAAATTCAATTTTATTTCTCTTTCTGTGAACATGAGAGGCTAAATCCCTAATTAGCTAGGGGGTGATTCGAAACCATGTTTATGCTTGCAATATGATTTGATTACCTTTGGTTGGAATTTCATGTATTGTGGATTCAATTTGTTTAACTGCTTGATTGATAACTTATTTGTGTATGTTTATTGAGAGTGCACGCTTAATTTTCATGCATGAATATGACGCTAGAATATAAGTGAATTTCACCTAATAGTTATGAACTTATATTCACAAGTAGTGGAGGTTGCTTATAAACAATCGCGTTAAATGAATTCTTGGCACTAGTTTCATGCTCATCATAGTAACGAATGCCTCGTCAACACTTATGATTTCCAAAGAACGTAATGATTCTAACTTGTATCTTTATCATGCTGTTCATATAGAGAACTTGTTAGGAATAATTTGTTTGCGATGCATATTCATCCAATTCAATGATTCTAGGGAAATCTGAAGGTTAATTTAAGCGGACCTAATTAACCCGGAGTGTTGAGTTTCATAATTCATCGAAAGACCAATTGAAAATCATCTTGTATGCAAGTGTGACATGTGTGGAGAAAAACCTTCTAGCTAGCATTCCATCCATATTTTCATCAAAGTCATCTTTACAATCTGCCCTTAATTACAATCTGTGCATTTTATTTAATTTTGTCAAAAACTCAATCCCCCTTTACTTTAGTGTCTAATTTAGTTAGAAAGTGTCTTAGTTTGTGTTTATAAGTGTTTTGAATCAATTTATTTCCCAAATTCGTCCAAATTAGTCAAAGTGCTCAAAACTGCCCAGAAAGTGTTTTTAAGGCAGTTTTGAGTGTTTTGGTGCTGTTTTGAGTCTTTTGATTTGTTTTAGTGTTTTAAGTGTTTAGTTTTGCATTCTTTGAGTCTAGTTTAGTGTTTTAACCTTTGTTTTAAGTTGTTGAGTCAGTTTCCAAGTGATTTAGTAATCCCTCCTAATCCCCGGTTTAGAACGGTCCCTACTTATACATATACTACAATTGTCACAAGAGGGTTTTAATTTGTGTGCTTATTTAGATCGCATCAAATTTTTGGACAAGGAAGAGGGAATGTCAAGGGAACTGCACGGCAAGGCTTTTAAGAAATAGGTAAGTGTTTTAATTCCCTAAATTAATTCTAAGAATCAGGAATTAAGTTAAATCCCTTTAGAATAGGTAATTGAAATCAGGAATTAGGGGAAAAAGGCTAAGTCTTGCGGCACAAGGGAGGAAAAGAAAGGGAAAGTGCAAAACTTGCAGATTTTGGGAGAAAAGGAATGTATAGGTGCGGCTAAGACTTTTAAGACAAGGATTGGGACATAATCTTGCAGATTTTGGGAGAGAAAAGGAAGGTAACTCACGGCACAATTTAGGACATGCTTCTAGAACATGTGATTTAGGCAACCAACATTATTTGGAAACTTGCACAATTGGAAACCTTTCAAGAATAGAAACTCCCCATAATGGAAACTGGTTTCCAATTCTTGATTCCTCCTTCTTCCTTCGATTCTAGGCTCACTTGGTCTTTGATTTCGTCCAACACTTTGCCTCCAAGCATAAGCTATCCATCCTTAGCCCAAAAATGCTCCAAAAGGCTCCAAAATGCACTTCTTTGCTCCTTTAGCCCTTAGAACCTGAAAACATACGAAAATGACTTAAAAGACTTAAAGAACTAAGAAATAACAACGTAAATGCACAAGAACAAGCCAACTAAGTCGCCTAAATATGCTCCTATCAATTTTCAGATTATGTTGAGAAAATTATTGAGGTTTTTATGGATGATTTCAGTGTTTTTGGTAATTCATTTGATGGTTGTTTGAATAATCTTAGTTTGATTTTAAAACGATGCATTGAAAGTAACCTTGTGTTAAATTGGGAGAAATGCCACTTTATGGTTAAACAAGGTATTGTTTTAGGTCATATCATATCTGAAAAAGGAATTGAAGTAGATAAGTCTAAAATAGATCTTATACGCTACTTACCCTCTCCTACTTCAGTGAGAGAGGTTCGTTCTTTTCTTGGTCATGCAGGATTCTATCGACGATTTATCAAGGACTTTTCCAAGATTGCTGATAGGAGCATATTCATGCGACTTAAATGGCTTGTTCTCGTACATTTACGTTATGTTTCTTTAGTTATTTTAGTCCTTTATGCTTCTTTTGTGTGTTTTCAGGTTCTAAGGGCAAAGTATGCAAAAGGATGCCTTTTGGCGCCTTTTGGAGCAAATTAGAGATTGGAATGGATTGCATATGCTTAAAGCCAAGTAGATGGACGAAATTGAAGACCAAAGGAGACAATTCCCTTATGCCGTGCCAACCACATATCATACACTTCATCACACAACACACCATCACAATCACACAACCAATGCCCTGTAAATCCATTCCACTTCATTGCACATGCATCTTCATAAATCAGCACATGCTCTCACCATTGCCGTGGCCTACCCTCCCTTTTTGTTGTTTTTCACATTCATTTCCAGCACATCCTTGTTGTGCCGTGCATCTCCACAATCCCATTCATCAACACATGCATTCCCCTTGTGCAATTCCAGCTTTCCACAACCAACCTAGCTGTCATTGCACATGCATTCATCATCATTCCAACCTAGCCACATCCACATGCACCCATAATCATTCACTTACCTTTAATCCACATGCATCTTCCATAAATCAAATCAGCCACATTCACTTCCTCTTTGCCGTGCAAACCACCTTCAATCTACCTTTAACCCACATGCATTTCCAACCTAGCATTCCCATTCTTTAATCCAATTCAGCCACTTAATCATTCAACCACATTCACACATCACACATGCACCCAAGCCACATGCACTCCCATCCATTTCATCATTGCAACCATTGCAGAAATTACAACACTTTGCCGTGCATATCAACACATTTCAGCCACAAGACATTATCATTGCACCACAATCAGCCATTCCACATGCATTTCCACCCACATGCACTTTAATCATTCAATCACACCATCACACATTCATTCTCCAACCTTGCCGTGAGTTCCCATAAGATTTCCAGCATTTGCACATGCATTCACTTAACCTAGCTGTCATGTTCCCTCTCCCATCCATCCATCTCCCTATAAAAACCATACACACTTCACACAACATTCATTCACTCTTCCATTTCAGAAAATCATCCATACACACCAACTTGTGCCGTGAGTTCCCTACTAATCCAAACACCACCAGAAATTCAGCCATTCACCACTCCCTATCCTACCACCCCACTCCATTCTACATCATCCATAATCCCCAAAAATCACCTTAGACCTTGTGCTACAACAAAGAGGAAGAGAAGCGGGCCTAAATGTTCATACAATTCAAGTTTGAGTTGTTGGAATGTTTAGGTGTTTCTTTTCCTTTGAATTCAATGTTTAATTTCAATTCTCTTTGTTTTGTACGTATGAGGAACTAAACCCCCCTTGGCTAGGGGGGGATTCGAAATATATGTTTATGCTTGCATTTTGATTTGATTACTTCTAATTGCGTTTCATAAGTTGTGGATTCAATTTGTTTAACTGTTTGATTGATAACTTATTTATGTATGTTTATTGAGAGTGCACGCTTAATTTTCATGCATGAATATGACGCTAGAATATAAGTGAGTTTCACCTAATAGTTACGAACTTATATTCACAAGTAGTGGAGGTTGCTTATAAACAATCGCGTTAAACGAATTCTTGGCATAAGTTTCATGCGTATTCCATAGTAACGAATGCCTCGTCAACACTTATAATTTTCATAGAGCGTAATGATTCTTGCTTGTATCTCTATTATGCAATCATGTAGGGGACTTGTGGGGAATGTTTTGGGTTGTCATATGCAATCATCCAATTCAATAACGTTAGGAAGATTTGAAGGTTAATTAGTGCATCACGGTTAACTTGGGGTGTTGAGAATTAATGGTTTATTGAAATGCAATTGGAAATCATTTTATTATGCAAGTGTAACATGTGTGGAGATGAACCCCTTGGCTAGCATCCATTCATTCCATTTCATCAATTTCATATTTACATTCTGTTTTAATTGCAATTTGTTCATTTAATTTAATTTCGTATAAACCTAAATCCCCCTTTACTTTAATGTCAAATTAGTTAGAAATCAATTTAGTTTATGTTTTTAAGAATCTTGAGTCAAGTTACAACTTAATTTCGTCCAAATTTGGGTTTGTGCTCAAAACTGCCCAGAAAGTGGTCTTTAGGCAGATTTGAGTGTGTTTGTGCTATTTTGAGTCTTTGGTTTGTTTTAGTGTTTTAAAGTTTAGTTTTGCAGTCTTTGAGTCTAGTATAGTGTTTTATATTGTGTTTTTACGTTTTTGAGTCAAATCCAAGTGATTAACAATCCCTCCTAATCCCCGGTCCAGAACGATCCCTACTTACATACTTACTACAATTTGACAAAAAGAGGGTTTAATTTGTGTGCGTATAATTCACGCATCAATTGCACAACCATTAAGCCGTCTCCTTCAAAAGGAAGTCTCTTTCGAGTTCAATGATGCATGCTCCACGGCATTCAAGCACTTAAAGGAGGCTCTCACTTCGGCTCCCATTATCTCACCTCCGGATTGGAGCCTTCCATTCGAGTTGATGTGCGATGCTTCGGACTATGCAATTGGTGCTGTTTTGGGGCAGCGAAAGAACAAACAACCTCATGTTATTTATTATGCATCTAGGACACTAAATGATGCTCAATTAAATTACTCAACCACTGAAAAAAACTTACTTGCTGTGGTATTTGCATTAGATAAGTTCTGATCCTACTTACTTGGTACTAAAGTTATTATTTTTACTGATCATGCAGCTCTCAAGTATTTGCTCACGAAAAAGGAGGCCAAGCCTAGACTAATTCGATGGATGTTGCTTCGACAAGAGTTTGACATTGAGATTCGGGATAAGAAGGGCGTGGAGTACGTGGTGGCTGACCACCTAAGTCGAATGGTGCATGAGGAAGCATTGCCAATTTCTGAAACCTTCCCCGATGAACAATTAATGTCTATCCAGGTAAGTGAGCCTTGGTATGCAGATTTGGTGAACTTTTTGGTGTCTAAATGATAGGAGCATATTTATGCGCCTTAGTTAGCTAGTTCTTATGCATTTTTGTTATGTTTTCTTCGTTAAAGTAGTCTTTTAAGCTACTTTCATGTGTTTTCAGGTTTAAAGGACATATTACATGAAATGATGCAATTTGGAGCTTTTGGAGCAAAAACTGAGCTGGAATGTGGTGTATGTAAATGGAGCACGAGGAATGGACGAGGTTGAAGGTAAAAGGAGCTTAAGAAATGAAGAAATGAAAGTGAAGAGCAAAGAAGTCGGAATTGGCAACCAAAGTTTCTAAAGTTGGAAGTTTCTATTCTTGGAGGTTTCCATTATCGTGAGTTTCTATTCTTGGCTTTGGGCTTTTAGATGACCTAAACCCTAAGCCCTTGCCGCACCTAAACCCTAATCCATCTACCCTAAGCCCATGCCGCACCTAATGTTCTAGAAACCCTATTTTCTGGTGGATTTCCAACCCTTGCCGCACCCAAACCCTAGCCCATTTGGCTAACCTGATTTCTTTAGGGTTTGGCTGCCTATATATATATGTTTTACCACCATGCCGCACACACAACCCTCACCACAACTCAGAAATTCGTCAAAATATATTCAGCCCCCTTGCCGCAGCCTTCCTCCACCAATCTGCCATATTTTCACACTTTGCCGCAACCCCCATGTCCCCTAAACACTACCATATCATTCCTTACCTACTCATCCATCTAAATAACCCCTAGAACCTGTCCTAGTTCTTGTGCCGCAGACAAGAGGAGGAGAAAAAGCTTGGGACGTTCATGCCATTCTATTGAGGATTGCTGGAACGTTTTAGGTGTTGTCTTTCCGTTGAATTCCATGTTTAATTTTGATATTCTTTGTGTTGTGAGTATGAGGAACTAAACCCCCTTGGTTAGGGGGGAATTCGAAACCATGTACATGCTTGCAATATGATTTGATTACATTCAGTTGTTATTTCATAAGTTATGGATTCAATTCGTTCATCTATTTGATTGATAACTTATTTGTGTATGTTGATTGAGAGTGCACGCTTAGTTCTCATGCATGAATATGATGCTAGATTATGAGGGAGTTTCACCTAATAGTTACAATCTTATAATCATAAGTAGTGAAGGTTGCTTGAAAACAATCGCGTTGAATGAATTCTTAGCATAAGTTTCATGCAATTCATAGTAACAAATGCTTCGTCAATGCTTATGTTTTTCATAGAACTTAATGATTCTTGCTTGTATCTCTATTATGCAATTCATGTAGGGAACTTGTAGGGAATGTTTTGAGTTGTCGTATGCAATCATCCAACTTAATAACTTGTGGAAAAACTGAGGGTTAATTAGTGCAATTCACGGTTAATCTGGGGCGTTGAGTATTTATAATTTATTGGAAGAACAACTGAAAATTGTTTTGTTTGCAAGTGTGACATGTGTGGAGAAGAACCTCCTAACTAGCTTTTTATCCATCCTTTTTATCCAAAAACATTCTACAATCTGTTTAGTTTAAAGTTTCTGTTTTATGTTAAATTTTCGTCCAAAACAAATCCCCCTTTAATTTGAAGTCTTAGATTAGTTAGAAAGTGTTTTGATTTGTGTTTCTAAGTATTTTGATTCAAGTTTTCACCCAATTTCGTCCAAATTAGTGTAGGTGCTCAAAACTGCCCAGAAAGTGGTTTTTAGGCAGTTTTGAGTCTTCTAGTTGCTGTTTTGGGTTTTAGGTTTGTTTAAGTGTTTTAACTTTTAGTTTTGCATTCTTTGAGTCGAGTTTAGTGTTTTAAACTTTGTTTTTGAGTTTTTAAGTCAGTTTCCAAGTGTTTAGCAATCCCTCCTAATCCCCGGTCTAGAACGATCCCTACTTACATCTTTACTACAATTTGACAAAAAGAGGGTTTAATTTGTGTGCTTATTTATTTCGCATCACTAAACATATCCCTAGCACACTTAATAGGAATCAACGTGATAAGCTTAAAAAGGATGCTAGGTTTTATGTTTGGGATGACCCATACCTCTGGAAATTTTGTCCCGATCAGATTGTACGACGTTGTGTGAATGAATCTGAGTTTCAATCTATTTTAACATTCGGTCATTCACATGCATGTGGGGGACATTTTGGCACCCAACGCACTGCCCTTAAAGTCTTAGAATGTGGGTTTTATTGGCCAACCATTTTTAGGGATTCTAGGACATTTTGCCTTACATGTGATCGTTGTCAACGAATGGGTAATATAAGTGTTAAGGATCAAATGCCACAAAACCCTATACTTTCTGTTGAAATATTTGATGTGTGGGGAATTGATTTTATGGGTCCTTTTTCTTCATCACATGGTTTTCTCTATATCTTGTTGGCAGTGGATTATGTTTCCAAATGGGCGGAAGCAAAAGCCACCCGTACTAACGATTCCAAAGTGGTTGCAGATTTTGTGAAGTCTAACATTTTTGCTAGGTTCGGAATGCCTCAAGTCCTTATAAGTGATGGAGGTTCACATTTTTGTAATCGCACAATCGAGGCACTGCTCAAGAAGTACAACGTTACACATAGGGTTTCGACACCCTATCATCCTCAAACAAGCGGGCAAGCCGAGGTGTCGAATCGGGAGGTAAAACAGATTCTTGAGAAGACGGTTGGGCCAACACGAAAAGATTGGAGCTTGAGGTTAAAGGATGCATTGTGGGCTTACAGGACCGCCTACAAAACACCCATAGGAATGTCCCCCTTTCGGCTTGTTTATGGCAAACCATGTCACTTACCTGTGGAGTTGGAGCACAAGGCTCATTGGGCCGTGAGGAAGTTCAACATGGATGTAGATGAGGCGGGAATTCATCGTAGGCATCAATTGAATGAACTTAAGGAGATATGATAGGAGCATTTTTATGCGACTTAATTGGCTTGTTCTCATGCATTTATGTTGTTTTTCCTTAGTTAGTTTAAGTGTTTAAAGTCATTTTCGTGCAATTTCAGGTTTTAGTGTCAAAGTATGCAAAAAGAAGCAATTTGGAGCATTCTAGAGCATTTTTGGGCCAAGATTGGATAGTGCAAGCATGAAGGCATGAGGATGGACGAATTTGAAGGCTTGAATTCAGTTAGGGAGCTGCAAGGGGGCCTAAAAAAACCTTATTTCTAGAAGGCTTTATCTATTCACACATGGTGCATAATTTCTAGCTTGTCTCCTAGCCGTCCTAGCCGTCACTAGCCGTCCTACCTTGTCTCCTAGCCGTCCTAGCTTGTCTCCTAGCCGTCCTACCTTGTCACTAGCCGTCCTAGCTTGTCTCCTAGCCGTCCTAGCTTATCTCCTAGCCGTCCTAGCTTGTCACTAGCCGTCCTACCTTGTCTACTAGCCGTCCTACCTTGTCACTAGCCGTCCTACCTTGTCTCCTAGCCGTCACTAGCCGTCCTACCTTGTCTCCTAGCCGTCCTATCTTGTCTCCTACCTTGTCCAAGCTACACACATATATCCTTTAAGTGTTTCATGTATAGAATTTCTGGTACAAAAAACCTTTTGGTTTCAACTAAGTTCAAAACCTTTCCTAGCCCTATAAATAAGGCTTTGCAGCAAGGCACTTGGAGGATTCATTCACCCAATTTTCGTCCATTCATCTAGCCACACCACTCTACACATCCTAAAATCCTAAAAACACAATTCCAGCCAAACACTACACCTTGCCGTGCCTATCCTCCATCCAATTCCATAATCCCTGATCCTAAAACACATCCCAACCATCCCATCCACCTTTGTGCCGTAGCAAGGAGAAAGAAGGAAAGACTCTTGGATGCTCAAGCTTCGTCGTTGGTGCATTCTAGGTGTAATTCGTTTTATGATTTCAATGTTTAATTTATTTTCCTTTCATTTTGCTATGAACATGAGTGGCTAAACCCCTATTGGTTAGGGGTGATTTCAAAAGCCATAACTATGTGTGCAAGTTGATTTGATAAATTCCAGTTATGAGTTCTTGAATCGTGAATGCAATTGGCTTAACTGTGCGAGTAATAACGTATTTGTGTTTGTTAATTAGGGGTCGACACTTAATTGGCTTGCATGAATATGATGCTAGAATATAAGTTTGTTTCACATAATTGTCACACACTTATATTCACAAGTAGTGAAGGTTGCTAGTCACAATCGCGTTAAGTTCAATTCCTAGCATAAGTGTCATGATGTCATAGTCACAAGTGCTTTGTCAATGCTTATAGTTTTCATTGAACGTAATGATCTTTGATTGTATCTTTATTATGATGTCATGTAAGGAACTTTTGAAGAATACTTTGGGTTGTCGTATGATGTCATCCAATTCAATAACACAAGGAAAACTTGAGAATTAACTAGTGATGTCACGGTTAATTTGGGGCATTGTCATTCATAATTCTATGAAGGAATAACTGGAAATCGAGTCATTTGCATACTTGTCATGTGTGGAGAAAGAACCCCTAACTAGTCCATCATCCATTAAAAACCCCAAAAACGTTTCAAAATCAGTTTTACTTTGCAATCTGTTTTCTCAACTTTAATTTCGTCCAAATCAAATCCCCCTTTACTTTGAAGTCTCAATTTAGTTAGAAATTGTTTTGGTTCATGTTTTTAAGTGTTTTGAGTCAAGTTTTCAACCAATTTCGTCCAAATTAGTGTAGGTGCTCAAAACTGCCCAGAAAGTGGTTTTTAGGCAGTTTTGAGTCTTCTAGTTGCTGTTTTGAGTTTTTGTTTTGTTTTAGTGTTTTAACTTTGGTTTTTCATTCTTTGAGTCCAAATTAGTGTTTTTAACTTTGTTTTGGAGTTCTTAGGTCAGTTTTCAAGAGTTTAGCAATCCCTCCTAATCCCCGGTTTTGAACGATCCCTACTTACATACTTTGCTACAATTGTCAGAAGAGGGTTTAATTTGTGTGCTTAATATATTTCGCATCAAATTTTTGGCGCCGTTGCCGGGGATTAGCAACTTTGCTAAATCCCTTGGATTGTTTTTGTTTCATTTATTTCACTTTGTTTCTGATTTTGTTGTAGTTTCTGACCTATTTTTGTTTCTTGTTTTTTAAGGTACTAGTGCATGACGCGGAGTTCTCAAACTCTGCATGCACATATCTTAGACTTTAACGACGATTTTGAACGTGATTTGAGAAGAAAGAGGAGGCATCCCGAACGTAGTGAACCTAGTTCAAGTTCAGAGGCCGAATCTGAGTTTGAAGAAGTGGAAGAAGAAGTTATGGCAGCGGACAATCGGACCATTAAAGAGCTTTCGGCCTCAGGGTTGGCCAATGCCGCACCATTATGCATTCAATACCCCGCGGCTGCCCAAGGCAAGACCAATGAATTCGAGTTGAAGTCAAGCTTGTTGCACCACATTCCTAAATACCATGGGCTTTCCATGGAAGATCCAAACAAGCATCTTAAAGAATTTGAAGTAGTTTGTTCAAGCATGACTCCCGTCAATGTTGACGGAAGTATTTTGAAGATGAAAGCTTTTCCGTTCTCTTTAATGGATAAAGCTAAGGATTGGTTATACGAGTTGGCTCCTGGCACTGTCACTTCATGGGAGAGTATGAAAAGAGCGTTTTTGGAGAAGTTTTTCCCAACTTCTCGCATCATTCTTCTTCGTAAAAAAATAAGTGGAATTCAACAAGATGAAGGTGAGTCTTTTCCTACATACTATGAACGTTTTAAATCACTTGTTGCTTCTTGTCCACAGCATCAGATGAAGGAGGAGCTACTTTTGCAATACTTCTACGAGGGCCTCCTACCATTAGAACGTCAAATGCTCGATGCCTCGGCAGGTGGAGCATTAGTGGACAAAACACCTATGGCTGCCAAGACCTTGATTTCTAATCGAGCGTTGAACGATCAACAATACGAAGGAGTAGGCCAAAGAGGACCCCCACGGCAACATGTTCATGAGGTAAGTTCTACTTCCGACATTAATTCACAAGTGGCTAATCTTACTTCTATTGTGTCTCAGTTGGCCGAGGGCATGAAGATGCAAGGACCAATTGTATGTGGCGTATGTTCTATGCATGGACATGCCTCTGAAAAATGTCCACAGTTGATTGAAAATGGTGGATGGGAAAGCGCCAATGCAATTGGGTTTCAAGGCCAAAACCAACCAAGGAACAATCCTTATTCCAACACATATAATCCCGGTTGGAGAGACCACCCAAATTTCAAATGGAGGGAGCCCCAACAATCTCAAAACCAAGGAGGCTTTAGGCAACAACCCCCTGGGTTCTTTCCCAAAACCTACGGCCCACCCCAAAATCAAGCCCAATCCGGCCCAAGTGCCTCAGGTACGTCTCTTGACAATGATGCACTTCTTAAGATACTAACTAAGTTGTCTAATGGGCAGGACGATCAAGCTAAGGCTATGCAAAACCAAGACAAAAGGGTGGATCAATTGGAGAAACAAATGGGGCAAATTGCCGAGTTTATGGGGCAGTTTCGTGAACAAGGAAAGCTCCCTAGTTCCACCGTTCCAAATCCAAAGGGAAGCTTCGAAAGTGCAAAGGCCATAACCTTGAGAAGTGGAAAAGAGATTGGGGCAGATCCTACACCATCACAATCAGGTCCCAAAGGTGATGAAAACTTGCAAATTGAAGAGGAAGAATCAAGCAAACCCACGGCAAAGGTGGGAGAGTCTTTGCCGCAAGTTCCTAGTGCCCCAAAACTGTCTAATTCGGCCAAAAAGGGTAAGAATGTGTCAAATTCGGTTTCTACTAATGTTTTTCCTTCGAATGCTCCTTTTCCTAGTAGGTTTATGCAAACAAGGAAGGAAGAAGCTGAAAAGGACATCCTTGAGACATTTAGGAAAGTTCAAGTGAACATACCCTTGTTGGATGCAATCAAGCAAGTCCCTAGATACGCCAAGTTTTTGAAGGAGTTGTGCACCACTAGGAAGAGGATGTCGACCAAGGAAGTGGTAAAAGTAGGTGAGAATGTGTCCGCCATCTTGCAACGCAAACTACCTCCCAAATGCAAAGATCCGGGTAGTTTCACCATTCCTTGTGTCATAGGTAACACTAGATTTGAATCTGCCATGCTTGACTTAGGTGCCTCTATAAATGTTATGCCATATTCCATATATGCATCTATGAACCTAGGAGCATTGAAAAAGGATGGTGTTATCATACAATTGGCCGATAGATCTAATGCCTATCCAAAGGGAGTTTTGGAAGATGTTTTGGTGCAGGTTAATCATTTGATCTTTCCGGCGGATTTCTATGTCCTTGAGATGGATGAATCGGATCATGCACCCTCGCTGCCCATTCTACTTGGAAGGCCATTCATGAAAACGGCCCGGACTAAGATTGACGTGTTTAATGGAACTTTGTCCATGGAATTTGATGGGGAAGTTGTTAATTTCAATCTTTCCGATTCTATTAAGTATCCTAGTGAAGATCATTCATGTTTCTCTATTGATACTGTTGACTCTTTGGCGCAGGGATACCTTGAAGATTTGAATGATGATATGCTTGAAAAAGTCATTACAAGTGGTGTAGAAGTCAAAACCAAGGGAGCAACATCCATGCAACCCCACGGCACAAATACACTATCCTATGCCGTGCCTCCTAGTGAGGATTTTCTTGAAGTAGTTGCTGCCCTTGAGTCATCACCAATACATGATGGTAAGTTTCCTAACAAAGAGTCCATTCCCATTTCGACTAACAAGTTGCTTCCATCCATAATTCAGGCACCTATCCTTGAACTCAAACCTTTGCCAAGCCATTTGAAGTACATTTTCTTGGGAAAAAATGAGACACTGCCTGCCATCATATCATCATCCCTCACGGCACAAGAGGAGGAAAAACTCATGCATGTGTTGAAGGAGTACAAATCTGCCCTAGGATGGACATTGGCCGATATCAAAGGTATAAGCCCCACAACTTGTATGCATCACATATTTCTTGAGGAGGGGACCAAACCAACTAGAGAGGCTCAACGCCGTCTTAACCCTCCAATGATGGAAGTTGTGAAAAAGGAGATAATCAAACTTCTTGATTGTGGAGTCATTTATCCTATCTCCGATAGTCGTTAGGTTTCACCTATCCAATGTGTGCCTAAGAAATCCGGAGTGACGGTTGTGGAGAATGCCGAGAATGAGCTTGTACCCATGAGAATCCAAACCGGTTGGCGTGTATGCATCGATTATAGGAAGATAAATGCCACCACAAGGAAGGACCACTTCCCATTGCCGTTCCTAGATCAAATGTTGGAAAGGTTAGCGGGTCATTCTTTTTATTGCTTTCTTGATGGATATTCAGGTTATAATCAAATTGTCATTGCCCCGGATGATCAAGAAAAGACCACTTTTACTTGTCCCTTTGGAACATTTGCATATCGACGCATGCCATTTGGTTTGTGCAATGCCCCTGCCACGTTTCAAAGGTGTATGGTAAGCATATTTTCTGATTATGTTGAAAGGATTATTGAGATATTCATGGATGACTTTAGTGTTTTTGGTGATTCTTTTGATAAATGCTTGGATAATCTCACTTTAATCTTGAAACGTTGTGTTGAAACAAACCTTGTTTTAAATTGGGAAAAATGCCATTTTATGGTTAAACAAGGTATTGTTTTGGGTCATATAATCTCTGAAAAAGGAATTGAAGTTGATAAGTCTAAAGTAGATCTTGTACGCTACTTACCCTCTCCTACTTCGGTTAGAGAGGTTCGTTCTTTTCTTGGTCATGCAGGATTCTATAGACGATTTATCAAGGACTTTTCCAAGATTGCACAACCCCTATGCCGCCTCCTCCAAAAAGATGTGTCTTTTGAGTTCAACGAGGCATGCGAGAAGTCATTCAAGCATCTCAAAGAGCTCCTAACCACGGCACCCATCATAACTCCCCCGGATTGGTCCATTCCATTTGAATTGATGTGTGATGCCTCAGATTATGCACTTGGGGCTGTTTTGGGTCAAAGGAAAAATAAACAGTCACATGTTATTTATTATGCTTCCCGCACTTTAAATGATGCTCAATTGAATTATTCTACAACCGAAAAAGAACTCTTGGCGGTTGTATTTGCTTTAGATAAGTTTAGATCATATCTTATTGGCACTAAAGTAATTGTTTTCACTGACCATGCAGCCTTGAAGTATCTTTTCACCAAAAAGGAGGCCAAACCAAGGCTCATTCGTTGGATGCTCCTACTTCAAGAGTTCGATATTGAAATTAGGGACAAGAAAGGTTGTGAAAACGTGGTGGCTGACCACTTGAGTAGATTGGTGCGTGAAGAAGAATCCCTCCCCATTTCTGAGACGTTTCCGGATGAACAACTTCTGTCCATTGAGGTAAGTACCCCTTGGTATGCCGATTTGGTCAATTTCTTGGTGACTAAGCAAGTTCCTAACACCCTAAGCAAGGTCCAACGTGATAAATTGATACATGATGCAAGATTTTATGTGTGGGATGATCCATATCTATGGAAATATTGCCCACATCAGATTATTAGAAGATGTGTGCCAACTTCTGATTTTAACTCAATTCTAGCATTTTGTCATTCTTATGCATGTGGAGGCCATTTTGGTACCCAAAGGACAGCTCGTAAAGTGTTAGAATCTGGTTTTTATTGGCCTACATTGTTCAAAGATGCTAGAATGTTTTGCTTAACATGTGATAGATGTCAAAGAACAGGTTCTATTGGTGCAAAAGACCAAATGCCGCAAACACCCATCTTCAATGTTGAAATCTTTGATGTTTGGGGTATTGATTTCATGGGTCCTTTTCCTTCTTCATTTGGTTTCACTTATATTTTGCTTGCGGTTGATTATGTTTCTAAATGGGTAGAAGCAAAAGCTACCCGTACTAACGATTCTAGAGTGGTTTCAGATTTCATCAAGACTAACATTTTCTCTAGATTTGGGATGCCGCGGGTATTTATAAGTGATGGAGGTTCACATTTCTGCAATAGGACCATTGAGGCACTCTTCAAGAAGTACAATGTCAAGCATAAGGTTTCAACACCTTATCACCCACTAACAAGTGTCCAAGCCGAAGTATCAAATAGAGAGGTCAAGCAAATCTTGGAGAAGACCGTGGGGCCTAACCGGAAGGATTGGAGCATGCGTTTAGACGATGCATTATGGGCATATCGCACTGCCTACAAAACACCCCTAGGGATGTCTCCATTTCGGCTAGTTTATGGAAAACCTTGTCACTTACCCGTGGAGCTAGAGCATAAGGCACATTGGGCCATCAAAACGTTCAATTTGGACTTAGATGCTGCTGGAATACATCGGAAGCTCCAATTGAATGAGCTTGAGGAACTAAGGAATGAAGCCTACGAGAATGCCCGCATTTACAAGAAAAAGACGAAGGCGTTTCATGACAAGATGATTAGGGGCAAAACCTTCATAATTGGGCAGAAAGTTTTACTTTTTAATTCTCGTCTACGTTTATTTCCCGGAAAGTTACGTTCTAAATGGATTGGACCTTTTGTTGTTACTAATGTTTTTCCACATGGTGCAGTTCAAGTCCAAAGCTTAAGGAATGGGGTGGAATTCAAGGTCAACGGACATAGATTGAAGCCATATTATGAGAATGTCGTGGGGCAGGTTGTGGAGGAGATCTCACTCCATGCCGTGGGCACCAATGGTGCCTGAACGTGTTCTTCGTCCGGCTGCAAGACGTTAAAGAAAGCGCTACTTGGGAGGCAACCCATGCCATTCAACAAAGGAAGACCTAGAAAGCACTCCAATTCCAGATTTGCGTTCCTAAACCCTTCTCTTTGTTGATTCTTTCTAATCTGCCTATTTAGTTGTTTTACTTGCTGTTTGTGTGTTTCTTTGTGTGATTCTATGCTTAAAACATTGAGGACAATGTTTGATTTAAGTGTGGGGGGGTAACTAAGTGTTTTTCATGCAAATTCGTGGGATTTTATCACCCATTATTTCAAAACTTGTTCCTTGCTGTTTTTAAGTGTTTTTAAGCAGTTTTGGTGTGTTTTAGTATGTTTTGAAAAATTTGTTTTAAAAAACCCAAAAAAGAGTTGTTTTTGTGTGTTTGTTTGTGTCTTAGGGTACCTTCCAACACAATGATGAGGATTTGGTTTTTCAATACATGGCTATTAAAGAGAGTGATTAACATGGATGAAAGTTTGATTTACTCTATGTTTATGCTTGGTTGTGGTTATAACTTATTAATTCACATGCAATCATAAAAGAAAAAAATCAGTTTTTGTAACATGCTTGAAGGAAGGAACTCAAATTAACACTACAACCTTGTGAGACTTGAACCTAAACGTTTATTTGGAGAGTTAAAATCTGTGCATTCTTTGTTTTCTAAAATCGTTGCATGATCTCATTATTCTTTGCTTGGTTGCTACTTAGAAGGCGTTTCATCATTTAGTTCCAAACACTAGAAGTCATGCCCATTTCATTCAAAGCATGGTATTGATTAGCATAACACATTTTCAAGATGAAGTTGTGTAGTGACCACCACTTTAGCCAAAAAGCCGTGTGCCCTACCCCATTATATGTTTAGGTGTTAACCCCATTGAGCCTTGTTTAGCCTTTTCTTTGTTAACCCACATTACCCTCACCTAGCCTAGATTAGGACTATCCATACCCTCGTTCTTAAAGTATAGTAAGCATGATTCAAATGGAATTCCTTTATGGCAGAAACCAAGTGTGGGGGAAGTAGAAAGAAAAGAAAAGAAAAATTCGTAAAAAAAAAAAAAAAAGTATGAAAAGAGTTGAACAACATGAGAAAAAGAGTTCCAAGGTGTTGTTTGTTGAAGAAAGGGTCCAAAAAGTTGAATTCGGCCCCAAGAAGTTGTTTAAAGTCTTCCCCTTGTGTTTTTTAAGTTAATTTCTGCAAACTAAGTGAATTCTAAGTCTTAATTTCATTACTTTGCTTACTAATGCTTGAAGTAACGTTTGTTTTCCCTATCCTTTCTTTGTTAACCAATACCCCAAGCCCCGTTGCAACCCTTAAACTTCTATCTTGAGTGTTATGTGTTTCAATTTGTTGAGTTTGAATTTGGTATGAGCATATGGTGTCACTGGTTCTCGCATCTAAGTAGTAGCATTCCATTCATGAGATCATATCTAAACATGCCTATTAACTCCGAAAATTGCGTTCTTTGTGATACATATATGTGAGCATTCGTTTTTATATCTACATCAATTCTCTCACATATAACTAGTATAGGGTGTGTAGTTAGAAAATCTGAGTGAAAATAGAGTGCAAATCTATTAAGGATAGAAGGAATTCTCTAAGGCATGTTACTACATTCAAAACATTGTTTTAATTGGTTAATTGTGAACTAGTAAGTAGTGACTATGATTAAGCATGTGCTTAAGTGTTAAATTGACTCAAATCTGTGGGAATGATAATCTTTAACATGTCATGTGCATTGGAAATCCCTGAGGCAAACGTTGGAAGGTTTAGATTATGTTTGTTTGTTTTGTCTTGTTTTATTTCTTTGTTTTGCTCGAGGACTAGCAAAAGCTAAGTGTGGGGGAATTTGATAGGAGCATTTTTATGCGACTTAATTGGCTTGTTCTCATGCATTTATGTTGTTTTTCCTTAGTTAGTTTAAGTGTTTAAAGTCATTTTCGTGCAATTTCAGGTTTTAGTGTCAAAGTATGCAAAAAGAAGCAATTTGGAGCATTCTAGAGCATTTTTGGGCCAAGATTGGATAGTGCAAGCATGGAGGCATGAGGATGGACGAATTTGAAGGCTTGAATTCAGTTAGGGAGCTGCAAGGGGGCCTAAAAAAACCTTATTTCTAGAAGGCTTTATCTATTCACACATGGTGCATAATTTCTAGCTTGTCTCCTAGCCGTCACTAGCCGTCCTACCTTGTCTCCTAGCCGTCCTAGCTTGTCTCCTAGCCGTCCTAGCTTGTCACTAGCCGTCCTACCTTGTCACTAGCCGTCCTACCTTGTCTCCTAGCCGTCCTAGCTTGTCACTAGCCGTCCTACCTTGTCTACTAGCCGTCCTACCTTGTCACTAGCCGTCCTACCTTGTCTCCTAGCCGTCACTAGCCGTCCTACCTTGTCTCCTAGCCGTCCTATCTTGTCTCCTACCTTGTCCAAGCTACACACATATATCCTTTAAGTGTTTCATGTATAGAATTTCTGGTACAAAAAACCTTTTGGTTTCAACTAAGTTCAAAACCTTTCCTAGCCCTATAAATAAGGCTTTGCAGCAAGGCACTTGGAGGATTCATTCACCCAATTTTCGTCCATTCATCTAGCCACACCACTCTACACATCCTAAAATCCTAAAAACACAATTCCAGCCAAACACTACACCTTGCCGTGCCTATCCTCCATCCAATTCCATAATCCCTGATCCTAAAACACATCCCAACCATCCCATCCACCTTTGTGCCGTAGCAAGGAGAAAGAAGGAAAGACTCTTGGATGCTCAAGCTTCGTCGTTGGTGCATTCTAGGTGTAATTCGTTTTATGATTTCAATGTTTAATTTATTTTCCTTTCATTTTGCTATGAACATGAGTGGCTAAACCCCTATTGGTTAGGGGTGATTTCAAAAGCCATAACTATGTGTGCAAGTTGATTTGATAAATTCCAGTTATGAGTTCTTGAATCGTGAATGCAATTGGCTTAACTGTGCGAGTAATAACGTATTTGTGTTTGTTAATTAGGGGTCGACACTTAATTGGCTTGCATGAATATGATGCTAGAATATAAGTTTGTTTCACATAATTGTCACACACTTATATTCACAAGTAGTGAAGGTTGCTAGTCACAATCGCGTTAAGTTCAATTCCTAGCATAAGTGTCATGATGTCATAGTCACAAGTGCTTTGTCAATGCTTATAGTTTTCATTGAACGTAATGATCTTTGATTGTATCTTTATTATGATGTCATGTAAGGAACTTTTGAAGAATACTTTGGGTTGTCGTATGATGTCATCCAATTCAATAACACAAGGAAAACTTGAGAATTAACTAGTGATGTCACGGTTAATTTGGGGCATTGTCATTCATAATTCTATGAAGGAATAACTGGAAATCGAGTCATTTGCATACTTGTCATGTGTGGAGAAAGAACCCCTAACTAGTCCATCATCCATTAAAAACCCCAAAAACGTTTCAAAATCAGTTTTACTTTGCAATCTGTTTTCTCAACTTTAATTTCGTCCAAATCAAATCCCCCTTTACTTTGAAGTCTCAATTTAGTTAGAAATTGTTTTGGTTCATGTTTTTAAGTGTTTTGAGTCAAGTTTTCAACCAATTTCGTCCAAATTAGTGTAGGTGCTCAAAACTGCCCAGAAAGTGGTTTTTAGGCAGTTTTGAGTCTTCTAGTTGCTGTTTTGAGTTTTTGTTTTGTTTTAGTGTTTTAACTTTGGTTTTTCATTCTTTGAGTCCAAATTAGTGTTTTTAACTTTGTTTTGGAGTTCTTAGGTCAGTTTTCAAGAGTTTAGCAATCCCTCCTAATCCCCGGTTTTGAACGATCCCTACTTACATACTTTATTACAATTGTCAGAAGAGGGTTTAATTTGTGTGCTTAATATATTTCGCATCAAGATACGGAATGAAGCTTACGAGAATGCCCGCATTTACAAGGAAAAGACAAAGGCCTTTCATGACAAGATGATTCGCACCAAGTCCTTCTCTGTTGGACAGAAAGTGTTGTTATTTAATTCTCATCTTCGTTTATTTCCGGGTAAGTTACGTTCACGTTGGATTGGACCCTTTGTTATTACTAATGTTTTTCCTCATGGTGCAGTCCAAGTTCGTAGTTTCAAAACAGGTCAAGAGTTCAAGGTGAATGGGCATCGATTGAAGCCTTACTACGAGAGCTTTGTAGAACATGTTGTGGAGGAGACCACCCACTATGCTGTGGGTTCCCATGAAGGATGATCAATGTGGCATCGTCCGGCTGCAAGACGTAAAAGAAAGCGCTTCGTGGGAGGCAACCCATGCAATCACCAAGGAGAAGATGGAATCTACACTCCATACCCAGATTTGCGTCCCTAACCTCTTCTCTTTGTTATTTACATCCTGCCTTGTTTAGTGTGTTTAGTTGCTGTTTTTATGTTTACTTTTGTTTGGTGTGATTTTAAGCTTAAAACATTGAGGACAATGTTTGATTTAAGTGTGGGGGGGGGGGGGGGGGGGGGGGGCGGGGGGGGGGGGGGGTAACTAATGTTGTTGATGCAAATTCGTGGGATTTTATCACCCATAACTTCCAATGTTGTTTCTTGCTGTTTTTAAGTGCTTTTAAGCTATTTTAGAGTGTTTTAGAGTGTGTTGACTTAAAAATCCGAAAAACCCATAAAAATTTGAAAAATTGTTTTGAAAAACCCAAAAAGAGTTGTTTTTGTGCGTTTGTTTGTGTCGTAGGTCACCTTCCAACACAATGATGAGGATTTGGTTTTTAATTGCATGATGGTTAAAGAAAGTTACAAACATGGATGGACGTTTGATATACTCTTTGGTTTATGCTTGTTGGTAGTTATAGTTTACAAATTCATGTAATCACAATGATAAAATTAGTTTTTGTAACATGCTTGAAGGAATGAACTCAAACTAACGCTACAACCTTGTGAGACTTGAGCCTAAAAGTTATTTGGAGAGTTAAAATCTGTGCATTATTGTTTTCTAAAGTCGTTGCATGATCTCATTATTCTTTGCTTGGTTACTACTTAGAAGGCGTTTTATCACTTAGTTCCAAATGCTAGAACTCATGCCCATTTCATTCAAAGCATGTTATTGATTTGCATAACACATATTCAAGATGAAGTTGTGTAGTGACCACCATCAAAGCCAAATAAGCCGTGTGCCCTTCACTCATTTTGTGTTTAAGTTTAACCCCATTGAGCCGTGTTAGCCATGTTCTTTGTTAACCCATATCATTCTCACCTAGCCTAGATTAGGACCATCCATACCCTTGTTCTTGAAGCTTAGTAAGCATGACTGAAAATGAATTCCTTTTGATTAATGTGTTGCAGAAAATAAGTGTGGGGGAAGGATTATTGATGTGAGTTAAGTGCCAAAGGCACGGCTAGAAAAAAAAAACAAAAAAAAAAAAAAAAAAAAAGAAAAGAAAAGAAAAGAAAAAAAGAAGTGAAAAAGAGTTGAAAAGAGGTAAAAAAGAGTTCCAAAGTATTGGGTGTTGAAGTAAGGGCCCAAAACAATGAATTAGGCCCTAAGAGTTGTTTGAATCTCCACTATTTGTCTAAAAGTTGATTTCTGCATTCTAAGTGAATTCTAAGTCTCAATTTCATTTTTGCTTGCTATTACTTAAAGAACTTTTGTTTATCCCTATCTTTCGTTGTTAGCCAATACCCCAAGCTCCGTTACAACCCTTGACTTCTATCTTGAGTGTTGTGCAATTCAATTGTGGAGTTTGAATTTGGTATGAGCATATGGTGTCACTGGTTCTCGCATCTAAGTAGTAGCATTCCATTCATGAGATCATACCTAAACATATTTAATTACTCCAGAAATTGCGTTCTTTGTTATCACATATGTGAGTACTAGTCTTTCATGTTTATATCAATCTTCTCACATATAACTAGTGTAGGGTGTGTAGTCCGAAAATCTGAGTGAAAGTTGAGTGCATAACTAGTGAGGAATTGAGGGAATTCTCTAAGGCATGTTACTACATTCAAAATGTGTTTTAATTGATTAAATGCGAGCTAGTGAATGGTGACTATGATTAAGTATGTGCTCGAGGGGAAGGAAGACTAAAAGTTATGTGAGTAGTGATCTTTGACATGTCATGTTTCATTGAAAATCCCTGAGGCAAACGTTGGAAGGTTTAGGGTTCGTTTTGTTTGTTTTGTTTCGTCTTATTTTCTTTAGTTGTTTTGTTTTGCTCGAGGACTAGCAAAAGTTAAGTGTGGGGGAATTTGATAAGAGCATATTCATGCGACTTAATTAGCTTGTTCTCGTGCATTTATGTTGTGTTTCCTTAGCTATTTTTGTGTTTAAAGTCACTTTTGTGCATTTTCAGATTATAAGGCCAAAGTGTGCAAGAAGATGCAAATTGGAGTCTTTTGGAGCAAAAGAGGAATGAATGAGTTGAAGAGTTGAAGAAACGATGAATTCCTACTCCAACGATGAATTCCTACTAAAACGAGGAATCCTACTCCAACAAGGATTCCTACTTGAAATAGGAAAGTTAACCCTAGGTTTCCCGTTTTGGTAACCTTTCCTAATCTTAAACGTTCGTATTTTCTAGCCACTTTGAAGGTCTTGTAGGCACTTTAGGACACAAAACAAAGGCCCTAGCCCATCCAAACCCCTTTTGCCGTGCCTTAACCCTATTTCCCTTCCCTTGCCGTGCAAGGGGGGTAGTTTTGTCCTAGGTTTGCACTTAAAACACATGCTCCTAACCTAATTTAAAACCCTAGCCGCACCTTGCAGCCATTCCCTTTTAATTTCTGATTTTATTTCCTAATTTTAAAAGCCTTTGATTTAATTTTAATAAGCTAGGGTTTATTTTCTGAAACCCTACACATATTTTACCATCGAAGCCGCAACCATTCTCTCCCATTCTCTCCCTTCAATCCGCAGCCACCATCACCCAAATTCTTCTCTGCCGTGCCTTCCCCCTCCATTCCAGCCACTCCCCACCATTGCCGCAGCACTACCAACCCTTCCAGCCACCTTCCACACCTCCATACACCTTCCTACCACCTTGCCGCACCACCACACTTCCCTAAACCCATTCCCAAACCAGAAAATCATCCAAAAACCACCCACACCATCTCTGCCGCAGCAAGGAGAATAAGAAAGAGGAGTTTAGACGCGCAGAAATTCAAGTGGATTTGTTGGGCGTTCTAGGTGTAATCAATCTTTTAATCTTTATGTTTAAATTCAATTTTAGATCTCTTTCTGTGAACATGAGAGGCTAAATCCCTAGTTAGCTAGGGGGTGATTCGAAACCATGTTTATGCTTGCAATATGAATTGATTACTTGATGTGAAAATTAACTTGACACACAAATTAAACCCTATTTGTGACAATTGTAGTAGATATGTAAGTAGGGATCGTTCTAGACCGGGGATTAACTAGGGATGCTAATCTATGTAAATAAGACTCGAAAACACTAAACTAGACTCTATGGACTCAAAACTAACTTTAGACACTTAAAACAGCAACCAATACTCAAAAAGACTCACTTTTAGACTCAATAAAGGTTTTGGACGAAAATAGGACTTGACTTAACTCAAAAGACTCAAGGAAAACAAGTTTTGACTCAAATATGAAGACTAAATAACATGGGGATTGTTTTTGACGAATTTTAGACTCAAAACAAAAACTTAGTAGAAAACACTTTTGAAAAACGAATTTAGGTAAAATAAATGGGTAAAAGGCTAGTTAGAGGGTCCTTCTCCACACATGATATATGCATACGAACCAATGTCCAGTTATTACTCCTTTTAGACTATGAATGACAACGCCCCAAATTAGTTGCATCGCACAACTAACCCTCAAGTTTTCCTTATTTCATTGAATTGAATGAAAACGCATTACAACCAAATTATCTTTTTCAAGTTCTTTATATGAGATGCATAACAAAGATACATATCAAAAGTCATTAAGTTTTGTGAAAACTATAAGCGTTGACAAGGCATTCATCACTATGAAACTCATGAGACTCATACCAAGGATTTACTTAACGCAATTGTGACTAGCAACCTCCACTACTTTTGAATATAAGTGATTAACAATTACGTGAATGATGCGTGAATTATACGCGCACAAATTAAACCCTCTTTTCGTCAAATTGTAGTATATGTATAAGTAGGGATCGTTGTGGACCGGGGATTAGGAGGGATTGTTAATCACTTGGAAACTGACTCAAAAACGTAAAAACGTAATATAAAACACTAAAGTAGATTCAAAGAATGTAAAACTAAACTTTAAAACACTAAAACAAACCAAAAGACTCAAACATCACCCCAAAACACTCAAAACTGCCTAAAAACCACTTTCTGGGCAGTTTTGAGTACAAACACAGATTTGGACGAAATTAAGTTATGACTTGACTCAAGACTCTTAAAAACACAAACTAAATGTAATTCTAACTAATCTAACTCTTTAAAATAAATGGGGGAGTGGTTTTGACGAATTTAAAACTAAAATAGAAACTTGGAAACAAAACAGATTGTACAAACGAAATTGATGGAATAGAATGATGAAAAACTAGTTAGAGGGTTCCTTATCCACACATGAACATAAGCATATAATTTGACTCCCAGTTATGACTTCAACAAACGATGAATGACAATGCTCCAAGTTAATTAGGTTCGCTTAAACTAACTTTCAGATTTCCCTAGATTCATTGGATTGAATGGGATACGCATTACAACCAAATTATTCCTAATCAAAGTCCCTAACCATGGAATACGCATGATAGAGACATTCAACAAAGATCATTAAGTTCAACGGAAATCATAAACATCGACTAGGCATTCATAACTATGGAATACGCATGTTAATCCAGCCTAGGGTTTACTAAACACAATCGTGACTAGCGATCTTTACTACTCATGAATATAAGTTCATAACGATTAGGTGAAATTCCCTTATATCCTAGCATCAAGTTTAGACATGCAAATTAAGTGTCGACCCTCAACCCACATACATAAACAAGTTCTTAATCAAAACAGAAAAGTAAACCACATCTAAAGTTCATGAATTCATAACTGGAGTAAATCAAATCATAACCAACATATGTCCATGGCTTCAAATTCGCCTCTAACTAAAAAGAAATTAGTTCCACATGTTTAACATAATTGAACAACAAGTTAAATTAAACATGAAAACAGAAACAAGAAAAGAAAGAACAAATTGATGGAAAGTTAGCTACGGGGTTCATCTCCACATATGTTATACTTGCATAATAAAAAGATTTCCAATTGCATTTCAATAAACCATTAATTCTCAACACTCCAAGTTAATTAGATCCGCTTAAATTAACCTTCAAATCTTCCTAACGTTATTGAATTGGATGATTGCATACGACAACCCAAAACATTCCCCACAAGTCCACTACATGATTGCATAATAGAGATACAAGCAAGAATCATTACGCTCTATGAAAATTATAAACGTTGACGAGGCATTCATTACTATGGAATACGCATGAAACTTATGCCAAGAATTCGTTTAACACGATTGTTTATAAGCAACCTCCACTACTTGTGAATATAAGTTCGTAACTATTAGGTGAAACTCACTTATATTCTAGCGTCATATTCATGCATGAAAATTAAGTGTGCACTCTCAATAAACATACATAAATAAGTTATCAATCAAACAGTTAAACGAATTGAATCCACAACTTATGAAACGCAATTAGAAGTAATCGAATCAAAATGCAAGCATAAACATATATTTCGACTTCCCTCATAACTTTGAAATCAAAGAAACACCTAAACATTCCAACAACTCAAACTTGAATTGTATGAACGTTTAGGCACTCTTCTCTTCCATTCCTCATACGTACAAAACAAAGAGTATTGAAATTAAACATTGAAATCAAAGAAACACCTAAACATTCCAACAACTCAAACTTGAATTGTATGAACGTTTAGGCCCTCTTATCTTTCTCTTCGTTGTAGCACAAGGTCTAAGGATAGTTGATGGTGTGAATGGTTTGGGGAGTGGTGAAAATGGAAGGATGGTGTTTGGATTGTAAGGGAGAGCACGGCACAAGGGAGTTTGATGGTCTACATTCTGAAATGGAAGAGTTTTGTGACTGAAATGTGTATATATCAGAATGAATGCAATGGATGCTTATTTATAGGTGAAATGGGGGGAACATGACAGCTAGGAGGGAATGTGGCTGCATGTTTGAATGATTAAAGGATGCATGTGGGTTGGAATTGCATGTGCAATGAATATGTGGCTGCATGTGCAAGGGGACAATCTGAAAATGCATGTGAAAGCATGTGTTGGCTGCAATGATGAAATGGATGGGAGTGCATGTGGCTTAATTAATTAAAGGGAGTGCATGTGCAATGTTTTAAAGGATGGAATGCATGTGAATATGATGGAAATCTGATGGGAACTCACGGCAATGATGGTGTTTGTTTGAATGATTGCAGATTGTGTGGGTGAGTGATTGGGTTGGAAATGCATGTGAATGCAAGGTGTGAATGATTATGAGTGCATGTGGGTGAATTAAAGGATGGAATGCATGTGAATTAGGTTGGAAATCTGATGGGAACTCACGGCATTGATGGAAATGAATGATTAAATGTGCATGGCTGAAATATGAATGGAATGCATGGAATTAGGCACGGCACAAAAGGAGTTTTCTGTGGTGAATGGGAATGCATGTGAAAATGCATGTGAATGGATGTGAATTAAATGGATGTGGGTGGAAATGTGGCTGCAATGATGAAGTGAATGCATGTGTTGATTTATGATGCGAGAATTATACGCACACAAATTAAACCCTCTTTTTATCAATTGTAGTGAAGAATGTAAGTAGGGATCGTTCTGGACCGGGGATTAGGAGGGATTGTTAATCACTTGGAAACTGACTCAATTATGTAAAAACAAGTTTAAAACACTATACTAGACTCAAAGAATGCAAAACTAAACTTTAAAACACCTAAACAAACCAAAAGACTCAAAACAGCACCAAAACACTCAAAACTGCCTTAAAAACACAATCTGGGCAGTTTTGAACACTAGACACAACTTTGGACGAAAATTGGTTTTAACTTGACCTAAGACACTTAAAAACACAAACTAAAGTGATTTCTAACTACTATGACTCAACAAAGTAAAGGGGGATTGGTTTTGGACGAATTTAAAAACAAAACAAACTTTTTAAATTAGAACAGATTGTAAAAACGAATTTGATGGAATTGAATGGATGGGAAGCTAGCTAAGGGGTTCATCTCCACACATATTATACTTGCATATAAAACGATTTCCAATTGCTTTTCAATAACCCATGAATTCTCAACGCCCCAAGTTAATTAGGTTTGCTTAAATTAACCTTTAGATTTTCCTAACGTTATTGAATTGGATGATTGCATACGACAACCCAAAACATTCCCCACAAGTCCCCTACATGATTGCATAATAGAGATACAAGCAAGAATCATTAAGTTCTATGAAAACCATAAGCATTGACGAAGCACTTGTTACTATGATTGCATGAAACTTATGCCAAGAATTTACTTAACGCGATTGAGATCATCAACCTTTACTACTTGTGAATATAATTCCATAACGATTAGGTGAAATTTCCTTATATCCTAGCATCCAATTTATGCATGATAATTAAGCGTGCACTCTCAACCAACACACACAAATCAATGTAATTCACATAGATAAGTATATTGAATTCACAACTTATGAAACGCAATTAGAAGTAATCAATTCATATAGCAAGTATGTTCATGGTTTCGAATCCCCCCCTAGCCAAGGGGGGGTTTAGTTCCTCATACGCACAAAACAAAGAGAATTGAAATTAAACATTGAATTCAAAGGAAAAGAAACACCTAGAAATTCCAGCGACGCGAACTCGAATTGCATGAACTTCCGAGCTTCCTTCTCCTCCTCCTTGGTGCGGCAAAGGTCTAGGGACAGGTTTAGGGCTTTAGGTGTATGGATGCATGGTTATGGAGGGATGTAGTAGTGTTTCGGGGAAGGGGATGGTGCGGCAAAGCTTAAAACTAAGGAGAAAGGTGTTTGGTGGCTGGGGCAAGGGTGTGGAGAGGGTTGGACGAATTTCTGGAATTAATGAATGTGTATGAGAGGTGGTGATCTGATCTAGGGGTTAATATGAGTATATATAGGCACTTAAAACCCTAGGGTAATCAGATATGGACTTGAATAACCCAAATCCACAAGGAAATAAGCTTAGAAATCAGAAGTAGAAAGGGATAATGCTTCCTAGGTGCGGCAGGTAAGGAGATAAGGTGATAAGGCTTCTAGAATGCCTTGCAAGGCAAGGGAAATCAGCTTTCTAGAAGGATTTGGGGCGCCACTTTTGTAGGAGATAAGATAAGGTTCCTAGAAACATGTTTTAAGGGCCAAATTTGTAGGGAAAAAGGGATAAGGGTGCGGCACCTTTGTAGGGATAATGTTAGGGCTTCTAGAAAGCCTAAAAACTAAGGGGATTTGGATAAAACCCACGGCAAAGATAGGATAGGGCATCTAAGGCTTCTAGAAACCCTCCAAGATAAGGTAAAGTGCATGGCATCCCTATAGGATTAGGATAAGGTGTCCTAAATGGATAAGGTGCCCTAAATGGATAAGGACTCCTCATTGCACTTGGAAACTTTGCCTATTAGGATTAGGAAGCCTTGTCTTCATCATTCCTTCTTCATCTTAGACTCCTTTTCCTTCTTGGACTTGGAAAACTTCTTTGTTGCTTCACTTGAGACCATTTGGACTTTGCCTTTCCTACTTCAAGTAGGAAACCTTGTTTGAGTAGGAATCTTCATTCTTCTAGGAATCCTAATTCAACTAGGAAACCCATTTTAACTAGGAATCCTAATTCAACTAGGAAACCATCTTCCATTTAGGGACTTTCCTACTTCAACTAGGAAACCTTGCTCAAGTAGGAATCATCATCTTCAAGTCTTCAATTTCGTCCATCCTCTTGGCTCCAAGCATATGATGTCCATTCCAAGCTCTAATTTGCTCCAAAAGGCTCCAAAATGCATCCTTTTGCATACTTTGCCCTTAAAACCTGAAAATACATAAAACTAGCTTAAAAGACTACTTTACTAAGGAAAAACACTATAAATGGACAAGAACAAGCTAAACTAAGGTGCGTAAATATGCTCCTATCAAATTCCCCCACACTTAGCTTTTGCTAGTCCTCGAGCAAAACAAAATGAAACAAAGTAAATAAACGAAGTAAAACGAGTAAAACACAACCTACACCTTCCAACAATCGCCTCAGGGATTTCCAATGCACATGACATGTTAAAAATCATCATTCCCATAGATTTTAGCCATCTTTACGCTTAAGCATTTACTTAATCATGGTCACTACTCATTAGTTCACAAATAACCAATTAAAACATGATTTTGAATGTAGTAACATGCCTTAGAGAATTTCCTCAATTCCTTACAAGATATGCACTCAATTTTCACACAGATTTTCTGACTACACACCCTATACTAGTTATATGTGAGAAGATAGATGTAAATATGAAAACGAATGCTCACATATATGTATGACAAAGAAAGCACTTTTCGGAGTTAATAACATGTTTGGATATGATCTCATGAATGGAACGCTACTACTTAGATGCGAGAACCAGTGACACCATATGCTCGTACCAATTTTAAACTCCACAAATTGAAACACATAACACTCAAGATTAAAGTCAAGGGTTGTAACGGGGCTAGGGGTATTGGCTAACAAAGAAAGGTAAAGGATAAAACAAACGTTCTTTAAACAATAGTAAGCAAAGCAATGAACTTGATACTTAGAATTCACTTTAGAGTGTAGAAAATAACTTTAAACACAAAGGGGCATACAGATGCATACTTAGGGTCAAATGCAACGTTTTGGACCCTTCCTTCAATAACCAACAACTTAGAGCTCATTTTATGCTCTTCCAACTCCTTTTCATACTTTTCACAACTTTTTCTTTTTTTCTTTTTATTTTCCACGAATTTTTCTCTTTTTTTTTTTTTCTTTTTTTTTCTTTTCTTTGCCGTGCCTCATTCAAGACTTTGGCACACCCATATATCAAGAATCCTTCCCCCACACTTGTTTTCTACAATGCAATGATCAAAAGGAATTCATCTTTGAGTTATGCTTTTACTATGCTTCAAGAACAAAGGTATGGGTGGTCCTAGTCTAGGCTAGGTGAGGATATTTGTGGGTTAACAAAGAAAGTAGGCTACACAAGGCTCAACGGGGTTAAATCCTACAAAAAAAAATGAAATAGGGAACTATGGCAATTTGGCTATGGTGGTCACTACTAACTTCATCTTGAAAATGTGTTATGCAATTCAATAACATGTTTTGAATGAATTGGGCATGAGTTCTAGTGTTTGGAACTAAATGATGAAACGCCTTCTAAGTAGCAACCAAGCAAAGAATAATGAGATCATGCAACGACTTTAGAAAACAAGAATGCACAGATTTTAACTCTCCAAATAAACGTTTAGGCTCAAGTCTCACAAGGTTGTAGCATTAGTTTGAGTTCCTTCCTTCAAGCATGTTACAAAAACTAAATTTTTTTTTTTTCTTTTTGATTACATGTGAAGTCATAAGTTATAACCACAACCAAGCATAAACAAAGAGTAAATCAAACTTTCATCCATGTTAATCATTCTCTTTAACAGTCATGCAATTACAAACCGAATCCTCATCATTGTGTTGGAAGGTACCCTAAGACACAAACAAACACACAAAAACAACTTAAAAACAACTCTTTTTGGGTTTTCAAAACAATTTTTTTCAATTTTTTCTGGGATTTTCGGATTTTTAGAACACAAATACTAAAACACTCTAAAACAGCCTAAAAACACCTAAAAACAGCAAGAAACAACATTTGAAATTATGGGTGACAAAACCCTACGAATTTGCATCAAAACACTTTGGTTACCCCCCCACACTTAAATCAAACATTGTCCTCAATGTTTCAAGCATAGACTCACACAAATAACAAAAAAAACACACAAACAACATCTAACAACCTAACATGGCAGAAACAAAATCAACAACAAAGAGAAGAGTTTAGGAACGCAAATCTGGAATTGGAGTGCTTTCTCGGTCTTCCTTTGTTGAATGCATGGGTTGCCTCCCAAGTAGCGCTTGCTTTAACGTCGTACAGCCGGACGAACATTCTTCTTATCCTCTCTTGGAGCCCACGGCATGGAGTGGGATGTCCTCCACAACTTGCCCTTCAACACTTTCGTAATATGGCTCTATGAATGGGAGGGGATAGTGATCCTCCCTGATGGTGGTGTTTTGGTTCCAAAAGTCCATGTAAATGCTCCCACCACCTTTAAATCGATTGGTTACCTGCACCAAAGAAGGTAACAACCTATTAGTTGAAATGGGAATTGAAATTGGGATTGACGACTTACAAACATATTGTGGTGAAGGCTCAAAATCGGCAGCCCTATCAACAATGTCACCATGGCTACTTTCGGCCATGTTGGGTGGTTGTAGGGCAATCACTCCAAGTTCTTCTCCAATGGTGGTTCTTGATACATCCTTCTTGATAAGTGTGGATCCTTTCGGCCCTATATCCTTATGCACATGTATGACAAAACAAGAATGACTATCATTAGGATTCTTAATAGAGTCATAAACATTGAATTTAATTATATCACCACCAAACTCCATTGTTAGTGCTCCTTTGGCCACATCAATCTTTGTTTGGGCTGTTTTCATGAACGGTCTTCCAAGTAGGAGTGGCAAGGGTGGAGAATGAACCGAATCGTCCATTTCAAGCACATAAAAATCCGCCGGGAATATCAAGTTATTCACCTGCACTAAAACATCTTCCAAAACTCCCTTTGGATAGGCATTAGATCTATCAGCCAATTGAATAATCACACCATCATTTTTCAATTCACCAAGGTTCATTGAAGCATAAATAGAGTAGGGCATGACGTTAATTGAAGCCCCTAAGTCTAACATAGCATTTTCAAACTTAGTTTGACCAATAATACAAGGAATTGTAAAGCTACCTGGATCTTTGCATTTTGGTGGTAACTTCCTTTGTAAAACAGCGGAAACGTTTTCACTTACCCGTACTACCTCTTTATGTGACACCCTCTTCCTTGTAGTGCACAATTCCTTCAAGAACTTAGCGTTTTTGGGCACTTGCTTTATGGCATCTAGGAGCGGGATATTGACTTGAACTTTCCGAAACGTCTCCAAAATGTCCTTTTCCGCTTCTTCTTTCTTTGTTTGCTTAAACCTACTAGGAAAAGGAACATTCGCAGGAAAATCATTAGTAGGAACCGAACTTGACACGTTTTTACCTTTATTGGATGAATTGGGCGACTTGGGATCACTTGGAACTTGCGGCACATTTGGTTCCTCCTTGGCCGTGAGTGGCCTTTGCTCCTCCTCTTCAATTCTCAACTCGTCCTCCTCGTTGGAACGTGATTTGGATGGTTTGAGGTCAGATCCGACTTGCTTTCCACTTCGCAAATGTATAGCTTTTGCAGATTCGAATCCACCTCTCGGATTGACCACCGTTGAGCTAGGCAACCTTCCTTGCTCACGAAATTGCCCCATGAATTCGGCAATCTGTCCCACTTGCTTCTCCAAGTTGTCCACCCTCTTGTCTTGGATTTGCCTCTCTTTGTTTTGAGTTTGGACTTCCTGCGTCAAAGTAGTAAGTAATTGAAAAATCTTATCATTATCACTTGAATTACCTACATTGCTTTGGGCAGGTTGTGCTTGGGCTTGTGGTGGTGCCAATGGTTTTTGATAGAAACCCGGGGGTTGTTGCCTAAATCCGCTTTGTTGTTGACCTTGTTGGGGGTCTCGCCATTTGAAATTTGGATGATCACGCCAACCGGGATTGTAAGTATTAGAGAACGGATCACCACGTGATTGGTATTGGTTGCCATATCCCACGGCATTGAGTGTCTCCCACCCTCCATTCTCGATCAATTGTGGGCACTTGTCCGTAGGGTGTCCTTGCATGGAGCATACGCCACAAGAAGCTACGGTTTTGACTTTTGGACCTTCCACCACCTGAGAAAGCAACGTAGTAAGGTTAGCCATTTGATTTTGAAGTTCGGTTATAGCACTTACCTCATTGACTTGGTGTTGCCGTGGGGTACTCCTCTGTCCAACGCCTTCGTATTGTTGAGCGTTCAATGCTCGATTAGCAATCAAGGACTTTGCAGCCGTGGGGGTCTTGTCCACCAAGGCTCCTCCCGCTGAGGCATCTAGCATTTGACGTTCAATAGGTAGAAGTCCCTCGTAAAAGTATTGTAGAAGTAGTTCCTCCTTCATTTGATGCTGTGGACATGAAGCAACAAGAGATTTAAAACGTTCATAATAAGTAGGAAAGGATTCACCTTCATCTTGTTGAATTCCACTTATCCTTTTTCGTAGGAGGATGACTCGAGAAGTTGGGAAAAACTTCTCCAAGAAAGCCCGTTTCATGCTCTCCCATGATGTGACCGTTCTGGGAGCCAACTCGTACAACCAATCTTTCGCTTTCTCTTGGAGAGAAAAGGGGAAGGCCTTCATCTTCAAGATGCTCTCATTCACGTTCACCGGAGTCATGCTTGAGCAAACGACTTCAAACTCCTTCAAATGCTTGTTCGGATCTTCCATGGATAGCCCATGGTACTTCGGAATGTGATGTAACAGGCTTGACTTCAATTCGAACTCGGCAGTCTTGTCTTGAGCCGCCCTTGGGTATTGGATGCACAAGGGTGCGGCATTGGCCAATCCCGAAGCGGAAAGCTCCTTGATTGTTCGGTTGTCCGCTGCCATGTCTTCCACTTCTTCTTCAAATTCAGAAACGGACTCAGAACTTGCACTTGATTCACTAGGTTCCGGGTTCTTCCTCTTACGTCTCAACTCACGCTCAAAATCGTCGTCAAAGTCTAAAATATGTTCGTGAACCGGATTAGAACTCCGAGTCATAAACAAGTACCTAAAACAAGAAACAAAATAACATAAGAATCTGATCTAATAAGAAAAACGAAAATAACAATCCAAGGGATTAGCAAAGTTGCTAATCCCCGGCAACGGCGCCAAAATTTGATGCGAGAATTATACGCACACAAATTAAACCCTCTTTTTATCAATTGTAGTGAAGAATATAAGTAGGGATCGTTCTGGACCGGGGATTAGGAGGGATTGTTAATCACTTGGAAACTGACTCAATTACGTAAAAACAAGTTTAAAACACTATACTAGACTCAAACAATGCAAAACTAAACTTTAAAACACCAAAACAAACCAAAAGACTTAAAACAGCACCAAAACACTCAAAACTGCCTTAAAAACACAATCTGGGCAGTTTTGAACACTAGACACAACTTTGGACGAAAATTGGTTTTAACTTGACCTAAGACACTTAAAAACACAAACTAAAGTGATTTCTAACTACTATGACTCAACAAAGTAAAGGGGGATTGGTTTTGGACGAATTTAAAAACAAAACAAACTTTTTAAATTAGAACAGATTGTAAAAACGAATTTGATGGAATTGAATGGATGGGAAGCTAGCTAAGGGGTTCATCTCCACACATGTTATACTTGCATATAAAACGATTTCCAATTGCTTTTCAATAACCCATGAATTCTCAACGCCCCAAGTTAATTAGGTTTGCTTAAATTAACCTTTAGATTTTCCTAACGTTATTGAATTGGATGATTGCATACGACAACCCAAAACATTCCCCACAAGTCCCCTACATGATTGCATAATAGAGATACAAGCAAGAATCATTAAGTTCTATGAAAACCATAAGCATTGACGAAGCACTTGTTACTATGATTGCATGAAACTTATGCCAAGAATTTACTTAACGCGATTGAGATCATCAACCTTTACTACTTGTGAATATAATTCCATAACGATTAGGTGAAATTTCCTTATATCCTAGCATCCAATTTATGCATGATAATTAAGCGTGCACTCTCAACCAACACACACAAATCAATGTAATTCACATAGATAAGTATATTGAATTCACAACTTATGAAACGCAATTAGAAGTAATCAATTCATATAGCAAGTATGTTCATGGTTTCGAATCCCCCCCTAGCCAAGGGGGGGGTTTAGTTCCTCATACGCACAAAACAAAGAGAATTGAAATTAAACATTGAATTCAAAGGAAAAGAAACACCTAGAAATTCCAGCGACGCGAACTCGAATTGCATGAACTTCCGAGCTTCCTTCTCCTCCTCCTTGGTGCGGCAAAGGTCTAGGGACAGGTTTAGGGCTTTAGGTGTATGGATGCATGGTTATGGAGGGATGTAGTAGTGTTTAGGGGAAGGGGATGGTGCGGCAAAGCTTAAAACTAAGGAGAAAGGTGTTTGGTGGCTGCGGCAAGGGTGTGGAGAGGGTTGGACGAATTTCTGGAATTAATGAATGTGTATGAGAGGTGGTGATCTGATCTAGGGGTTAATATGAGTATATATAGGCACTTAAAACCCTAGGGTAATCAGATATGGACTTGAATAACCCAAATCCACAAGGAAATAAGCTTAGAAATCAGAAGTAGAAAGGGATAATGCTTCCTAGGTGCGGCAGGTAAGGAGATAAGGTGATAAGGCTTCTAGAATGCCTTGCAAGGCAAGGGAAATCAGCTTTCTAGAAGGATTTGGGGCGCCACTTTTGTAGGAGATAAGATAAGGTTCCTAGAAACATGTTTTAAGGGCCAAATTTGTAGGGAAAAAGGGATAAGGGTGCGGCACCTTTGTAGGGATAATGTTAGGGCTTCTAGAAAGCCTAAAAACTAAGGGGATTTGGATAAAACCCACGGCAAAGATAGGATAGGGCATCTAAGGCTTCTAGAAACCCTACAAGATAAGGTAAAGTGCATGGCATCCCTATAGGATTAGGATAAGGTGTCCTAAATGGATAAGGTGCCCTAAATGGATAAGGACTCCTCATTGCACTTGGAAACTTTGCCTATTAGGATTAGGAAACCTTGTCTTCATCATTCCTTCTTCATCTTGGACTCCTTTTCATTCTTGGACTTGGAAAACTTCTTTGTTGCTTCACTTGAGACCATTTGGACTTTGCCTTTCCTACTTCAAGTAGGAAACCTTGTTTGAGTAGGAATCTTCATTCTTCTAGGAATCCTAATTCAACTAGGAAACCCATTTTAACTAGGAATCCTAATTCAACTAGGAAACCATCTTCCATTTAGGGACTTTCCTACTTCAACTAGGAAACCTTGCTCAAGTAGGAATCATCATCTTCAAGTCTTCAATTTCGTCCATCCTCTTGGCTCCAAGCATATGATGTCCATTCCAAGCTCTAATTTGCTCCAAAAGGCTCCAAAATGCATCCTTTTGCATACTTTGCCCTTAAAACCTGAAAATACATAAAACTAGCTTAAAAGACTACTTTACTAAGGAAAAACACTATAAATGGACAAGAACAAGCTAAACTAAGGTGCGTAAATATGCTCCTATCATACGAAGGAACTCCTCAATCAATTGAGGGCACTTTTCCGAAGGATGTCCTTGAATAGAACATACGCCACATACAATTGGACCTTGTATCTTCATTCCTTCGTCCATCTAAGACACAATAGAAGTAAGATTAGCTAATTGAGTTTGAATGTTGGATTGAGAACTTACCTCATGCACTTGTTGTGGTGGGGCATCCCTTTGCCCAATTCCTTCGTATTGTTGTGTATTGAGAGCCTGGTTTGCAATTAGGTTCTTGGCTACCATGGGAGTTTTATCCACCAACGCACCTCCCGCCGAGGCATCAAGCATTTGCCTTTCAATAGGAAGAAGACCTTCATAGAAGTATTGAAGTAGAAGCAACTTCTTCATTTGATGTTGAGGACACGATGCAACAAGGGCTTTAAAACGCTCATAGTACGTTGGAAAAGACTCCCCTTGACTTTGTTGGATTCCGCTAATCTTCTTTCTCAAGAGAATGACTCTTGAAGTAGGAAAGAACTTTTCAAGAAACGCCCTCTTCATGCTCTCCCAAGAAGTGACCGTTCCGGGTGCTAACTCGTATAACCAATCCTTGGCCTTCTCCAATAGTGAGAACGGGAAAGCCTTCATACTCGAAGGAATGTGTTTTGAATGCTTTAGAATAGGAAAGAGGGCCCTCCCTTGCACGGCATGGAAGGGAAACACCAAGGGATGCACGGCATGGTATTTAGGTTGCAAAGGAACTTTGTTTTGTGTCCTAAAGTACATAAGGTGCCTTCAAACTTGCTGGAATTCAAGGACATTTAGGATTAGGAAAGGTTAAACCAAAATAGGAAACCTCGGCTTAACTTTCCTTTTCCAAGTAGGAAACCTTCTTTGACTAGGATTCCACATTTGATTAGGAATCCTCTTGTGATTAGGAATCCTAACTCCTTTAGGTCTTCAATTTCGTCCATTCCTTTTGCTCCAAACATATGCTATCCATTCCAAGTCCAAATTTGCTCCAAAATGCTCCAAAATGCACCTTTTTGCTTCCTTAGCCATGGGAACCTAAAAACACACGAAAATGGCTTAAACTACAAAAACAACTATGAACTAACAACATAAATGCACGAAAACAAGCTAAGTAAGTCGCCTAAATATGCTCCTATCAATAGGCATTAGATCTATCGGCAAACTGAATAATCACACTATCATTTTTCAATTCACCAAGGTTCATTGAAGCATAAATTGAGTATGGCATGGCATTAATTGAAGCTTGATAGGAGCATATCCATGCGACTTAAATGGCTTGTTCTCGTGCATTTACGTTATGTTTCTTTAGTTATTTTAGTACTTTAAGCTATTTTCGTGTGTTTGTAGGTCCAAAGGGCTAAAGGAGCAAAAAGGTGCATTTTAGAGACTTTTGGAGCACTTTTGGGCTAAGGATGGATAGCTTATGCTTGGAGCCAAAGTGTTGGACGAAATTGAAGACCTAATTGGAGCCAAAGTGTTGGAACCTTGTTCTCTTTAGTTTTAGGACATTTAAACCTTTCCTAATCCCAATCATGCCATGCATAACACACATCCATTCTAACACATTGTCATTGCACATGCATTTCCTTCATTAGTTAACCCACATATCATATCACTTATCACCTATCATCATCACTTATCACTTATCACTTATCATCATCACTTATCACTTATCACTTAACATGGACCCATCACCTAACACAACACCTTTAATTCACATGCATACCTATTCTTTTAATCAGCCACATGCATTCATATTCACCATCATTGCCGTGCACATTCTTTCCCATTTCCACCTTTCATTTCAGCCAAATGTCTTCATCATTGCAGCCACCATTCACTCTTTAATCCACATGCATTCACACACACTTCACACAAACAGCAATCACATGCAAACACATGCATTTCCAACCCCAAACACCCAATGCCGTGAGTTCCCATTGCATTTCCAGCTTTGCACATGCATTCACTCACCACAAACAAGTCACATGCATTCATCAACATATCTAGCTGTCATTCACATGCATTTCATTCATCATTTCCACCCCCACATGTCCCTTTAATCATTCAAACATACACTCCCATTAATTAAACCATTCAGCCACATTTTCACCAACAACAAGCCCATGCCGTGAGTTCCCTACATTTCCAGCATATTCACATGCATTCCATCCTTTAAAACAACCCACATGCACTTTAATCATTCAATCACACATCACCCATTCCCCTTTGCCATGCAAAACATGCACATTCATTCACCTTTCTCCCAAAACCGTGCATATCATTCCCCTCACTCTTTGTTTATTTCAGCCACATATCCAACTCACATATTAATTCAACCTAGCTTTAATCCACATGCACTCCCATCCACCACTCATTGCCGTGCACATTCCATCAGAAAATCCACTTCATTCACATGCATTCATCATCATTCACCACACCTTGCAGCCACATGCATCCTTTAATTCAATTCCAGAAAATTAACAACCCATGCCGTGCACATTCACTCACCATACCATTCCAACATTTGCACATGCAACCTAGCTGTCATGTTCCCCCCATTTCACCTATAAATACTCATTCATACACTCTTCCATATGGACTGATCCATTGCAGAAATGTAGACCATAAACCACCCTTGCCGTGACTCTCCCTTACAATCCAAACACCATCCTTCCATCTCCACAACTCCTCTTCCATTCCTCCACCACTCCCCAAACCATTCACACCATCAAACTATCCTTAGACCTTGTGCGACAACGAACAGGAAGATAAGAGTGCCTAAACGTTCATACAATTCAAGTTTGAGTTGTTGGAATGTTTAGGTGTTTCTTTGATTTCTATGTTTAATTTCAATACTCTTTGTTTTGTACGAATGAGGCATGGAAGAGAAGAGGGCCTAAACGTTCATACAATTCAAGTTTGAGTTGTTGGAATGTTTAGGTGTTTCTTTGATTCTCTTTGTTTTGTACCATGAGGAACTAAACCCCCCCTTGGCTAGGGGGGGATTCGAAATATATGTTTATGCTTGCGTTTTGATTTGATTACTTCTAATTGCGTTTCATAAGTTGTGGATTCAATTTGTTTAACTATTTGATTGATAACTTATTTATGTATGTTTATTAATAGTGCACACTTAATTTTCATGCATGAATATGACGCTAGAATATAAGTGAGTTTCACCTAATAGTTACGAACTTATATTCACAAGTAGTGGAGGTTGCTTATAAACAATCGCGTTAAATGAATTCTTGGCAAGAGTATCATGCATTCATAGTTACAATTGCCTCATCAATACTTATAATTTTCATAGAGCGTAATGATTCTTGCTTGTATCTCTATTATGCAATCATGTAGGGGACTTGTGGGGAATGTTTTGGGTTGTCGTATGCAATCATCCAATTCAATAACGTTAGGAAGATTTGAAGGTTAATTAGTGCATCACGGTTAACTTGGGGAATTGAGAATTAAAGATTTATTGAAACGCAATTGGAAATCATTTTATTATGAAAGTATAACATATGTGGAGATGAACCCCGTAGCTAACTTTCCATCCATTCAATTCCATCCATTTGTTCTTTCTTTTCTTGTTTCTGTTTTCATGTTTAATTTAACTTGTTGTTCAATTATGTTAAACATGTGGAACTAATTTCTTTTTAGTTAGAGGTGAATTTGAAGCCATGGACATATGTTGGTTATGATTTGATTTACTCCAGTTATGAACTCATGAACTTTAGATGTGGGTTACTTTTCTGTTTTGATTAAGAACTTGTTTATCTATGTGGGTTGAGGGTTGACACTTAATTTGCATGCCTAAACTTGATGCTAGGATATAAGGGAATTTCACCTAATCGTTATGAACTTATATTCATGAGTAGTAAAGATCGCTAGTCACGATTGTGTTTAGTAAACCCTAGGCTGGATTAACATGCGTATTCCATAGTTATGAATGCCTAGTCGATGTTTATGATTTCCGTTGAACTTAATGATCTTTGTTGAATGTCTCTATCATGCGTATTCCATGGTTAGGGACTTTGATTAGGAATGCTTTGGATTGTCGTATGCAATCATCCAATCCAATGAATCTAGGGAAATCTGAAAGTTAATTTAAGCGAACCTAATTAACTTGGAGCATTGTCATTCATCGTTTGTTGAAGTCATAACTGGGAGTCAATTTATATGCTTATGTTCATGTGTGGATAAGGAACCCTCTAACTAGTTTTTCATCATTCTATTTCATTAATTTCGTTTTTAGAATCTGTTTTAATTCCAAGTTTCTGTTTTTAATTTTAAATTCGTCAAAACCAATCCCCCATTTCTTTTAAAATGTTAGATTACTTAGAATTACATTTAGTTTGTGTTTTTAAGAGTTTTGAGTCAAGTCATAACCCAATTTCGTCCATATTCACCAAAGTGCTCAAAACTGCCCAGAAAGTGTTTTTAAGGCAGTTTTGAGTGTTTTGGGTGATGTTTGAGTCTTTTGGTTTGTTTTAGTGTTTTAAGCGTTTAGCTTCGCATTTTTTGAGTTTAGTTTAGTGTTTTAAACTTTATTTTACGTTTTTGAGTCAGTTTCCAAGTGATTTGCAATCCCTCCTAATCCCCGGTCCAGAACGATCCCTACTTACATACTTACTACAAATGATAAAAAGAGGGTAAAATTTGTGTGCGTATAAATCTCGCACCAAAGCTCCTAAGTCTAACATAGCATGTTCGAACTTAGTTTGGTCAATAATACAAGGAATTGTAAAGCTACCTGGATCTTTGCACTTTGGTGGTAACTTTCTTTGTAAAACAGCGAAAACGTTCTCACTTACCCTCACTACCTCTTTATTTGAAGCCCTCTTCCTTGTAGTGCATAATTCCTTCAAGAACTTGGCGTATTTGGGCACTTGCTTTATGGCATCTAGGAGTGGGATATTGACTTGAACTTTCCTAAACGTCTCAAGAATGTCTTTCTCATGCTCCTCCTTCTTTGTTTGCAAAAATCTGTGAGGAAAAGGAACTAAATTCTGTGGTTAATAATATTTGTAAATCGGTGGTTCCTGTTTTTGGGTGCAACGGGGTTAGAATTAATCGAATTTGAACCCAACTTACCTTTGGTGGCCGAATGGGGTGGAATGGATGAATTTTGGTCCTTAGGTGCTTGCAGCAAAGGTGTTTGTATCCTTGCCGTGGGCATGCTTGCAGCCTCCTCTTCATGTTGCAACGTCTCTTCTTCATTAGGACTTGTTTTGGGTGGTGTGGATGTAGTACCAACTTCTTTTCCACTCCTCAAAGTGATTGCTTTGGCAGATTCGAACCTTCCCTTTGGATTGACAACGGTTGAGCTTGGGAGCTTGCCTTGGTCTCGGAATTGCCCTACAAACTCCGCAATCTGCCCTATTTGCTTCTCTAAGTGGTCCACCCTTTTGTCTTGGTTTTGCATCGCCTTTTCTTGGTTTTGCAATGCTTTGTTTTGATTTTCTTGCCCCTGAGACAAATTGGTAAGTAACTTAAGAAGTGTAGCATTATCTAAAGACGTACCTTGATGGTTTTGGGCAGATTGGGGTTGGGTTGAATCATTGCCGTAGGTTTTGGTGTAAAAGCCCGGGGGTTGCTGCCTAAAGCCTCCTTGTTGGTGAGGTTGTTGAGGCTCCCTCCACTTGAAGTTTGGATGGTCTCTCCAACCCGGATTGTATGTATTGGAATATGGATCATTCCTTGGCTGATTTTGGCTTGGAAATCCAATGGCGTTTGCACTCTCCTATCCCCCATTCTCAATCAATTGAGGGTACTTTTCCGAAGGATGTCCTTGAATAGAACATACGCCACATACAATTGGACCTTGTATCTTCATTCCTTCGGCCATCTAAGACACAATAGAAGTAAGATTAGCTAATTGGGTTTGAATGTCAGATTGAGAACTTACCTCATGCACTTGTTGCCGTGGGGGGGTCCTTTTGCCCAATTCCTTCGTATTGTTGTGCATTGAGAGCCCGGTTCGCAATGAGGTTCTTGGCTGCCATGGGAGTTTTATCCAACTCACCTCCCACCAAAGCATCAAGCATTTTCCTTTCAATGGGAAGAAGACCTTCATAGAAGTATTGAAGTAGAAGCTCCTCCTTCATTTGATGTTGAGGACACGATGCAACAAGGGCTTAAAACGCTCACAGTACGTTGGAAAAGACTCCCCTTGACTTTGTTGGATTCCGCTAATCTTCTTTCTCAAGAGAATGACTCTTAAAGTAGGAAAGAACTTTTCAAGAAATGCCCTCTTCATGGTCTCCCAAGAAGTGACCGTTCCAGGTGCTAACTCGTATAACCAATCCTTGGCCTTCTCCAATAGTGAGAACGGGAAAGCCTTCATCTTCAAAATGCTACTATCAACGTTGATTGGAGTCATGCTCGAAAACACCACCTCGAACTCCTTCAAATGCTTGTTGGGATCCTCCATGGACAGTCCATGGAACTTCGGAATGTGGTGCAACAAACTTGACTTCAATTCAAATTCGTCGGTTTTGTCTTGAGCCGCCCTTGGATATTGGATGCATAAGGGTGCGGCATTGTCCATTCCCGAAGCGGAAAGCTCCTTGATTGTACGGTTGTCTGCTGCCATGGTTTGGACCTCTTCTTCCTCCCTTGCCGTGGGCACCTCTTCCTCCTCAAGATTAGAAGCCGAACTAGAACTTGATGGGTGAAGTTCTGGGTTCTTCTTCTTCTTTCTCAAAGTGTGCTCAAAATTGTCGTCAAAATCCAAGATGTTTGCACTAATAGGTTGAGAACTACGAGTCATAAACTAGTACCTACAAACAAGAAAAGAAATAAGGTTAGTAGCTAAAACAAAAAGATATGAAAAAGAAACAAAAAGAAACAACGGGGGATTATCAAAGTTGCTAATCCCCGGCAACGGCGCCAAAAATTTGATGTGATAAGAGATAGCACTCAAATTAAATCCTCTTTTTGACAATTGTAGTATAGATTTAAGTAGGGATCGTTCTAGGCCGGAGATTAGGAGGGATTGCTAATCTAATGAAAATCGACTCAAAGATGTAAAAATATGCTTTAAAACACTTAAACAAACTCAAAAGACTCTAACTAAACTTGTATGACTCAAAACAAACTTCAAAGACTCAAAACAACTCAAAACAATAAAAAAAAAGACTCAATTTAGACTCTAGGACTCAATTTGGATGAAAATACAATTAGTTTTGACTCAAAAGACTCAAAAACACACTTTTGGACAGATTTAGAACAAGTAAGTAAAGGGGATTTGATTTTGGACGAATTTAAAAGAAAAACAAGTCAATTAAAAAACTTAAAACAGATTTTGACAAAATTAAGAAAAACCAATGGATGATGAAATAGCCAAGGGATACTTCTCCACACATGATACATTCAAACATAAATTGATTTCCAGTTACTTTTCCGATAAACCATGAACCTCAACACCCCAGATTAACCGTGACATCACTAATTAACCCTCAGATTTCCCTTAAGTTAGTGGATTGGATGACATCATACGACAACCCAAAGCATTCTTCAAAAGTGCCCTACATGACATCATATTAGAGATACAATCAAAGATCATTGCGTTCAATGGAAATCATAAGTATTGACAAAGCACTTGTAACTATGACATCATGATACTCATGCTAGGAATTTACATAACATGATTGTGAAAACAACCTTAACTACTTGTGAATGTAAGTTTGTGATGATTATATGAAACTCCCTTATATTCTAGCACCAAATTCAAGCATGCAAATTAAGTAGGCCTCCCGAATGGACATACAAGAATAAGTTATCCATCAAACGGTTAAGTAAATTGCATTCACAATTTATGAAATCACAACTGGAATTTATCAACTCATATTATAAACGTAATCATGGTTTCAAAGCATCCCTAGGCTAAAACGCGTTTAGCCTCTCATGTTCATAACAAAACAAAAGAAAATAGATTTAAACATTGAAAATAAAAGATAGATTACACCTAAAAACGTTCCAACACTCCAACTCGAATGCACAAACGTCCAAGGCTTTGATGCGAGATTTATACGCACACAAATTAAACCCTCTTTTTGACAATTGTAGTATAAGTATAAGTAGGGATCGTTCTGGACCGGGGATTAGGAAGGATTGTTAATCACTTGGATTTGACTCAAAAACGTAAAAACACAATATAAAACACTATACTAGACCCAAAGAATGCAAAACTAAACTTTAAAACACTAAGACAAACCAAAGACTCAAAATGCTTTAAAAACACAAACTAAATTAATTTCTAACTAAATTGAACAATAAAGTAAAGGGGGATTGAGTTTTGGACGAAATTAAAATTAAAACAGAAACTTGGAAACAAAACAGATTGTAAAACGAAGAATGATGAAATAGAATGATGAGAAACTAGTTAGAGGGTTCCTTATCCACGCATGAACATATGCATATAATTTGATTCCCAGTTATGACTTCAACAAACGATGAATGACAATGCTCCAAGTTAATTAGGTTCGCTTAAACTAACTTTCAGATTTCCCTAGATTCATTGGATTGAATGGGATACGCATTACAACCAAATTATTCCTAATCAAAGTCCCTAACCATGGAATACGCATGATAGAGACATTCAACAAAGATCATTAAGTTCAACGGAAATCATAAACATTGACTAGGAATTCATAACTATGGAATACGCATGTTAATCCAGCCTAGGGTTTACTAAACACAATCGTGACTAGCGATCTTTACTACTCATGAATATAAGTTCATAACGATTAGGTGAAATTCCCTTATATCCTAGCATCAAGAATCATTATGCTATATGAAAATTATAAGTGTTGACGAGGCATTCGTTACTATGATTGCATGAAACTTATGCCAAGAATTCGTTTAACGCGATTGTTTATAAGCAACCTCCACTACTTGTGAATATAAGTTCGTAACTATTAGGTGAAACTCACTTATATTCTAGCGTCATATTCATGCATGAAAATTAAGCGTGCACTCTCAATAAACATACATAAATAAGTTATCAATCAAACGGTTAAACAAATTGAATCCACAACTTATGAAACGCAATTAGAAGTAATCAAATCAAAATGCAAGCATAAACATATATTTCGAATCCCCCCCTAGCCAAGGGGGGGTTTAGTTCCTCATGGTACAAAACAAAGAGAATTGAAATTAAACATTGAAATCAAAGAAACACCTAAACATTCCAACAACTCAAACTTGAATTGTATGAACGTTTAGGCCCTCTTCTCTTCCTCTTCGTTGCGGCACAAGGTCTAAGGATAGGATTTGGGGGGATGAGGAGTATGTGGAATGGAGTGGGGAGTGTGTATGAAGGTTAGATGGTGTTTGGATTGGAAGGGAAGGCACGGCAAGGGTAGTTTGATGGTCTACATTCTGAATATGGAAGAGTGAATGAGAATTGAGGTGTGTCATGGTAATGGGAATGCAAGGGTTTTTATAGGAGGAGTGGAGGTGTATATGGCTGTTTGTTTAGAATGCATGTGGCTGGTTAATGATGGAAAACAGCTAGGAAAGCATGTGAAAGCTGGAATTGCATAAGGGGTACACGGCAAAGAAGTGTTGTTGGTGCTGGAATTGCATGTGTGTGCATGTGAAAGCTGCCAAGATGCATGTGAAAGGAATGCTGGAAAGGTAGGGAACTCACGGCAAGGATGAAGAAATGATTATGGATGCATGTGTTGAATGATTTCTTGGTGAGGGATGTGGAAGATTGCTGGAAAGTGTATGAATGTGCACGGCATGGGCTTGTTGTTGGTGAAAATGTGGTTGAATGGTTTAATTAATGGGAGTGCATGTTTGAATGATTAAAGGGACATGTGGGGTGGCTTGTGCAGCTAGGTTATGATGAGTGGGAAATGCATGTGCTGAAATGATAAAGGGGGAAATGCATGTGGCTGCAATGGTAAAGGATGGGAGTGCATGTGCTGGAATGGTAAAGGATGGGAGTGCATGAAAGCCACGACAATGATGGTGTTTTTCTGCAATGGTTGCAATGATTAAATGGATGTGGGTGGAAATGTGGCTGCAATGATGAAGTGAATGCATGTGGAATGGGATGGGAATGAAAAAAGGGGGGAGCTGGAAATGCATGTGTGATGCACGGCTTTTGGGCAGATTGGGTGTTGTTTATGAATGTGTTTGCATGTGGATTAAAGGGGGAAGGTATGGTTATGGTTATGATAAGTGATAAGTGAATGGTTATGATAAGTGATAAGTGAATGGTTTGATAAGTGATAAGTGAATGGTTTGGTCTTCAATTTCGTCCATCTACTTGGCTTTAAGCATATGCAATCCATTCCAATCTCTAATTTGCTCCAAAAGGCTCCAAGAGGCATCCTTTTGCATACTTTGCCCTTAGAACCTGAAAACACACAAAAGAAGCATAAAGGACTAAAATAACTAAAGAAACATAACGTAAATGCACGAGAACTAGCCATTTAAGTAGCATGAATATGCTCCTATCAAATTCCCCCACACTTAGCTTTTGCTAGTCCTCGAGCAAAACAAAACAAAAGAAACCAAAAACAAAACAAAACGAACAAAACACAACCTACACCTTCCAACAATCGTCTCAGGGATTTCCAATGCACATGACAAGTTAAAAATCATTATTCCCACAGATTTTAGCCATCTTTACACTTAAGTACATTCTTAATCATAGTCACCACATACTAGTTCACAATTAAGCATTTAAAACACATTTCGAATGTAGTAACATGCCTTAGAGAATTTCCTCAATTCCTTACTAGAATGCACTCTATTTTCACACAGATTTTCTGACTACACACCCTATACTAGTTATATGTGAGAGATTGATGTAAACATGAAAGACTACTATCTCACATATGTTATAACAAAGAAAGCATTTTCTGGATTCACGATAATGATATGAATATGATCTCATGAATGGAATGCTACTACTTAGAATGAGAACCAGTGATTCCATAAGCTCATATCAATTCCAAACTCCACATTATTGAACACATAACGATCAAGATAGAAGTCAAAGGGGTGTAACGGGGCTAAAGGTGCTTGGCTAACAAAGAAGGGATATGGAAAACAAAGGTTCTTAAAGAAATAGCGAGCAAAGCATTTGAATTAACTTAGAATTCACTTTTGAATGAAAACTCAACTTTTGAACAAAAAGGGAGAACAAGCTCTTTTTTCTTTCTTTCTTTCTTTTCTTTTCTGTTTTTCTTTTTCATATGTTTTTCACAATTTTTTCTTTTCTTTTGACTCTCAAAACATACATAAACGCTTAAGAACAAAACATTCTCTCCCCCACACTCATTTTCTTTCATAATGTACTCAAAAGGAATTCATTTAAGTCATGCTCACTATCCTCTAAGAACAAGGGTGTGGACAGTCCTAAACTAGGCTAGTTGAGGATAATGTGGGTTAACAAAGAATAAAGGCTAAAGAAAACTCAACGAGGTTAAAACTTACAACATATACGAAATATGGGAAGTAAGGCTATTTGGCTATGGTGGCAACTACACAACTTTATCTTGATATATGTTATGCAATTCAATGTCATGCTTTGAATGAAACGGATATAAGTTCTAGCATTTAGTTCTATCATGATACAATTGCATTCTAAGTAGCAACCAAGCAAGGAATAATGAGATCATGCAACAACTTTAGAAAACAAAGAATCACAAAATATAACTCTCCAAAGAAGGTAATGGCTCGAGTCTCACAGGGTTGTAGCGTTTGTTTGAGTTCCTTCCTTCAAGCATGTTACAAAAACGAATTTTTCTTTTATGATTGCATGTGAAGTCATACATTATAACCATAACCAAGCATATACCAAGAGTAAATCAAACTTTTCTCTATGTTTATAACTCTTTTTAACAGTCATGCAATTACAAACCAAATCCTTATCATTGTGTTGGAAGGTACCCTAAGACACAAACACACAAAAACGACTCAAAACACTCTTTTTAGGCTTTTCAAAACATGTTTTTCAAATTTTTATGTGATTTTCAGAGTTATAAAAACAAAACATACTAAAACACTCTAAAACAACTTAAAAACATCTTAAAACAGCAAGGAACAACATTTGAAGTTATGGGTAATAAAATCCCACGAATTTGCATTAAATATACTTAGTTACCCCCCCCCCCCCCCCCCCCACACTTAGATCAAACATTGTCCTCAATGTTTTAAGCATAGATTCACACAAAACATAAGTAAACACACAAAAAGCAACTAAACATACTAAACATGGCAGAATGTAACTTAACAAAGAGAAGAGTTTAGGGACGCAAATCTGGTTATGGAGTGTAAATTCCATCTTCTCCTTGGTAATTGCATTGAGGCATTGATCTTGGTGATTCCACAGGCTTACTCTTGAACTGGGCTGGAGGACTCTTTTGGTCTCCTCCACTCGTTGATTTTCCTTTGTGCTACTCTTGAACTGGGCCAGCAGGATTCTTTTGGTCTTCCCCGAAGGTCTGAGCTTCCTCCTTTTATCTGTTTCTTTGTTCAATCTTTCCAATTCGTAAGACTCTAACTAAAAGACTCTAACTAAACTTGTATGACTCAAAAGACTCTAACTAGGAAACCTTATCCTTGTTCTAGAACCCTTATCCATCCTTGCCGTGAGTTTTCCTTGCATTAGAGGGTTTCTAGAAGCCCTTATCTGCCCTATCCTTTAGTGCCGCACCTATCCCTTCTAGAAAGCTGATTTCCCTTGCCTTGCAAGGCATTCTAGAAGCCTTATTACCTCATCTCCTTACCTGCCGCACCTAGGAAGCATTATCCCTTTTTATTTATGATTTCTAAGCTTATTTCCTTGTGGATTTGGGTTATTCAAGTCCATATCTGATTACCCTAGGTTTTAAGTGCCTATATATACTCATATTAACCCCTAGATCAGAATACCACCTCTCATACACATTCATTCATTTTAGAAATTCGTCCAACCCTCTCCACACCCTTGCCGCAGCCACTAAACACCTTTCTCCTTAGTTTTAAGCTTTGCCGCACCATCCCCTTCCCCTAAACACTACTACATCCCTCCATAACCATGCATCCATACACCTAAGGCCCTAAACCTGTCCCTAGACCTTTGCCGCACCAAGGAGGAGGAGAAGGAAGCTCGGAAGTTCATGCAATTCAAGTTCGCGTCACTGGAATTTCTAGGTGTTTCTTTTCCTTTGATTTCAATGTTTAATTTCAATTCTCTTTGTTTTGTGCGTATGAGGAACTAAACCCCCCCTTGGCTAGGGGGGGGATTCGAAATACATGTTTATGCTTGCGATATGATTTGATTACTTCTAATTGCGTTTCATAAGTTGTGAATTCAATTTACTTATCTATGTGAATTACATTGATTTGTGTGTGTTGGTTGAGAGTGCACGCTTAATTATCATGCATAAATTGGATGCTAGGATATAAGGAAATTTCACCTAATCGTTATGGAATTATATTCACAAGTAGTAAAGGTTGATGAACTCAATCGCGTTAAGTAAATTCTTGGCATAAGTTTCATGCAATCATAGTAACAAGTGCTTCGTCAATGCTTATGATTTTCATAGAACTTAATGATTCTTGCTTGTATCTCTATTATGCAATCATGTAGGTGATAGGAGCATATTCATGCGACTTAAATGGCTTGTTCTCGTGCATTTACGTTATGTTTCTTTAGTTATTTTAGTACTTTAAGCTATTTTCGTGTGTTTGTAGGTCCAAAGGGCTAAAGGAGCAAAAAGATGCATTTTGGAGACTTTTGGAGCACTTTTGGGCTAAGGATGGATAGCTTATGCTTGGAGCCAAAGTGTTGGACAAAATTGAAGACCTAATTAAAGACCAAAGTGTTGGAACCTTGTTCCCTTTAGTTTTAGGACATTTAAACCTTTCCTTAGCCGTGTAAATCCATTCCACTTCATTGCACATGCATCTTCATAAATCAACACATGCATTAACTTCATCATTGCAGCCACATTTCCACCCACATCCATTTAATTCACATGCATTCCATCCTTTAATTCTCCCACATGCACTCATAATCATTCACACCTTGCATTCACATGCATTTCCAACCTAATCACTCACCCACACAATCTGCAACCATTCAAACAAACACCATCATTGCCGTGAGTTCCCATCAGATTTCCATCATATTCACATGCATTCCATCCTTTAAAACATTGCACATGCACTCCCTTTAATTAATTAAGCCACATGCACTCCCATCCATTTCATCATTGCAGCCAACACATGCTTTCACATGCATTTTCAGATTGTCCCCTTGCACATGCAGCCACATATTCATTGCACATGCAATTCCAACCCACATGCATCCTTTAATCATTCAAACATGCAGCCACATTCCCTCCTAGCTGTCATGTTCCCCCCATTTCACCTATAAATAAGCATCCATTGCATTCATTCTCATTCATACACATTTCAGTCACAACACACTTCCATATTCAGAATGTAGACCATCAAACTCCCTTGTGCCGTGCCCTCCCTTACAATCCAAACACCATCCTTCCATTTTCACCACTCCCCAAACCATTCACACCATCAAACTATCCTTAGACCTTGTGCTACAACGAAGAGGAAGAGAAGAGTGCCTAAACGTTCATACAATTCAAGTTTGAGTTGTTGGAATGTTTAGGTGTTTCTTTGATTTCAATGTTTAATTTCAATACCCTTTGTTTTGTACGTATGAGGAATGGAAGAGAAGAGTGCCTAAACGTTCATACAATTCAAGTTTGAGTTGTTGGAATGTTTAGGTGTTTCTTTGATTTCAAAGTTATGAGGAAATTCGAAATATATGTTTATGCTTGCATTTTGATTTGATTACTTCTAATTGCGTTTCATAAGTTGTGGATTCAATTCGTTTAACTGTTTGATTGATAACTTATTTATGTATGTTTATTGAGAGTGCACACTTAATTTTCATGCATGAATATGACGCTAGAATATAAGTGAGTTTCACCTAATAGTTACGAACTTATATTCACAAGTAGTGGAGGTTGCTTATAAACAATCGCGTTAAACGAATTCTTGGCATAAGTTTCATGCGTATTCCATAGTAACGAATGCCTCGTCAACACTTATAATTTTCATAGAGCGTAATGATTCTTGCTTGTATCTCTATTATGCAATCATGTAGGGGACTTGTGGGGAATGTTTTGGGTTGTCGTATGCAATCATCCAATTCAATAACGTTAGGAAGATTTGAAGGTTAATTTAAGCGGACCTAATTAACTTGGAGTGTTGAGAATTAATGATTTGTTGAAATGCAATTGGAAATCGTTTTATTATGCAAGTATAACATATGTGGAGATGAACCCCGTAGCTAACTTTCCATCCATTCAATTCCATCAATTTGTTCTTTCTTTTCTTGTTTCTGTTTTCATGTTTAATTTAAATTGTTATTCAATTATGTTAAACATGTGGAACTAATTTCTTTTTAGTTAGAGGCGAATTTGAAGCCATGAACATATGTTGGTTATGATTTGATTTACTCCAGTTATGAATTCATGAACTTTAGATGTGGGTTACTTTTCTGTTTTGATTAAGAACTTGTTTATGTATGTGGGTTGAGG